>NC_133033.1:21947500-23341250 GCF_048771995.1 Taeniopygia guttata | reverse complement strand
TTCCTTTTGTAACCCCAATTTATATCATTCACTGCCTGATAGAGCAAACAACATCTTTACTCTGATGAGAAACCACACTGAAACTACAATATAAGAAAAGCTGGGAGGTTTTTATTACTTGGCACATTCAAACCAAAATACTAAGAAGATGAAATGTTATCTATTATAAGGGAATGGAAGATAAGATATCCCTTTGGAACAGAAAAAAAGCAGAACTCATATGAGGATAAATATACAAGAGTAGATGGATCATATGACATGAAAAAAATCATTATCAAAAAAAATTGGTAATAAAATAATTTCTGATGTCTGGTTTACTTTCCCTGGTGGAATCTGGGGAAAAAAAAAAAAAAGTGCAAGTCACTGATTCACAACCAATTTTTCTAAATAAAGCAGCAAACTGACAAGAAAAATGTCACCCCAACCACCCATATGTATTAGTTTCTCTTTCCCACACACCACTGGCTTCAGTTTCAAACCAAGGACTACACACTTACTTGCTAGTGTCTGTTCTGACAGGAAGTTATTCCATAAGCAAAACAGCAACTTTTTATCAAATCTTAAGCTTAAAAAATATTTGCAATTAAAATCTAAATTCTAATGACAGAGAGAAACTTTATATCAGGACCTGTGCAATTCAGAGTCAATACATTTTAAAACAGAAAAAAATTTCTCATGCTAAAATAAAGACTCTGAAAAAGCCTCTGCCACTTTTTTCTGGGGAGAAAAAAAGGCTTTTTTCAGAATTTAGTGCAATGTTGTTCACAGTTACCATTACTTTGCCAATGAAGTGTTACTAGTTAAGCTTTTAGCTGAGTTTCATCTAACACCTAACCTTAGCTCTAAAGCTAATGAAAAAGAGTTGTACTATGATGATTCCTCTAAGTCACTTCCAACTCAGGATGCTTTATGATTCTAGGGAAAAAAATAACTATTTCTCTCTTCAAAAAATGATATACAATGCCACACAGCCTCTGGCTCCCAGCCAATAAGGAATCAATAAAAAAAAAATCAGTATTTCCCAGGCAGAGTGGCACAAGGAAGAGGCACCATATGTGGTTAACCCTACCACCAGTATTGCACAAGATGTCAAGGTTGTTCAGGGTTCTCCCTTCCAAAATCCCTCTTTAATGCAAATCTGCCATTTTCTTCCATCTTGTCAGCATAGGGTCAAATCACTCTCATCACTGATGTATCACCACAACCCAAATGAAATCTTCTATACTTTTAGGTTACTACCCTGAGAGATAATATCCTAAACCATTCAGCAAATTTATTTCCAAGCCTTCCCCGGCTACCTGCCCTCTTATAAACTGAGCATTCAAGCCAGAACTATTCTTTGTAAACCAAATCTACAACAGAAATTACCCAGAAACTCCACAGAAATCCTCCTGCAAAGAGCAGTACACAGCTTGGTAAACCTACTATATGTATGGCTGTGCTATGAAATATCCTTTGGGGATCAAAATTTAAGAGCTGAATCATAGTTCTTTCTTTTGGCCTCACTGCTATTAGAATATCTAGCAACAATTTCTCAGATTCCTTTGCAATTCAGAAACAAACTGAGCAGTCTATTTAAAACAAATTATTAGCCAAGCATTCAGGAAAAGAAGTTTTCTACTAACTGAGGAGACTTAAAACCAGAAGCTAACATGAAGCTGTATCATCAAGGCTAGAAAATAGATGTGAACATGGAGAGGCCACTATCCCAAGCTGTGAAATGGGAGAAAGGAGTTGAATGCAACTTTAATGTTAGTAAACTAATTTTAAAAAACCAAGTAAACAGAGCCTGTACCTCTGGCATAATGAAATAGGTCATATTTATTTCCAAATTCAACAGTTGAAAGAGAAGTTTGGTGAGTCTTGAGACGAAGGAACTAATTAGTGGCACCCATGATCCCATGTCAAGACAGGTCTCCAAAGGCTGGGGAATAAGGGAAGCAAAGCTTATACACAAGCACAGCTCTCAGAGACTCTGCAGTGTCTGAGGTTGTGTCCTGCGTGCCTAAAATGCCAAAGAAGGCCACTGACAATATAATATACAGCTGCATATTATACAGAAACCTCAGAAAGTCATCTATTTCAGCACAGTCTAGCTGCTCCAACAGATGGCTAACTGGCATGATGCAGCCAACCTTTACCTCACAGAAAAGAATAGCTGCTGGAACAACAGGGTTCTTGTGCTCCTAATGAATCTCCACAGCAGATCAGCACAAAACTGTGGAAATTCCTCTGATCCCACACAAGACAGGAATGGCATCACAGGGACCAAGGATTCACAAGCCACATGCACCAAACCAAGTACTGCTGGTGCCACAGCTTTCCACATATATGCTTCTGTTTCCCCACCAGATCCTCAGCCTTCAGACCAGGGAGCAGAGCCAAGCACTGAGATATAATGTAAATCTCTTCTACGCACAAAGATGTAGAGATGTGAAGTTGCTGAAGACACCTGTGCTTTGTACCAAGATTTGTGACTCACTATGACCTTAGAAATAACTGGAAAAAACAGTCTCTAACGTCAAAGAGCTACTTTCAACAGGAGACAAGACAAATGGCAACAAAACAGTGGAAATAAGACCGTTTCACTATCACTGCTATTGGAACCATCAGTACTACAGAAAGAGAACACTTCTTTGAACATACACAGTAGGAAAAGTATATTCACTTTAAGAGTACAATGCTTTTAAACAAAAATGTTTATCTTCAGCATTATACCAGAGGTAAGCAAATGATAAAGAATGCAAAAATTTACCAAAGACATAACTTAAAATAGCCCACCTCCCCATAATATTACATTTTTAACCCATGCTCAATTCACTAGTATTTCACACTCAACATCTTCTAACAGTGTAAAATGTACATTCAAACACGCTTCTTGGTGCATGATTAAAGAAATTGATATGTCAAAACCCAAGAAAGCAAAACACTAAAAAAAAAGACACATCCACAGTACATAAACTGGAAGACAAAAATATGTCATTAGGAATGAAGATGCCCCAAGGCAGACCTTGAATCCTATACTGAAACCAGAGACAGACTGATTTTGTTATTTTTGAGTTTGAAAATATAAAGTACCTGTATGCAAGTCTCATCCTCCTGTTTACCCCTGCACAAGCCATTTTACACACATCTAGAATCACCTAGAAAAATTTCTCCCCTCTTCTGGGCCTCCCAGCCCCCCAAAAATCCTTGAAATTCCATCCTTCAACCCAGACTGGAAATGCCACGCTGTAATCAGATCGGTGACCTGTCTCCTCTGGGACCCTGCCAGTGCTTTAGAGACAGACATGATAATTCCATAAAGCACTGGAACAACCACTCCATCCTTACTCTGCTGGACTACAATGCAGAGGCTGACGCAGCCTCATGTCCAACCTGTGTTATGTCTGTGGCAACCAGAGTCTTCCACATCCTTTGCAGATTCAACTCTTGACAAGAAGACGCTTGTGAAACAGAACAGTCTGTACCAACATCCACTGGCATAAAGTTTCACACACCATGGCACACAGGAAGCTCCTCTGCTTTCAGTTTGAATTAAGTGCATTCTCTGAGGAAGTCCTTTGGTGCAGGTTCCAAGCACACCCCAAATTCTCTCACAAACATGTTATTTGGGCCCAGCATGCTCTTGCATGGACACATCACATGCTGTTTCATCACTACCGAGCTGGCACGGCTCTCTCCCAGCAGCAGTCCACACCAAGTCATGTCACAGTTTAAGCAGATGACTCAGCATACCTAAGAGGCACCCTTGGCTCAGCTCCTGCCAATTCAGTAGATACAGCCCTTAAAGCGTTACTCCCTCCTGAGTTTTGTGTATTCCCACAGCGTTTCGTTACTCAAACAGCATTATCACCTTAACCAAAATTTGGTTAAGCTGAAGCTGTTTTATTTTTGCCGAGTATGGCTCCTAGCTAAACCAAGTGGAGCTTCCTGTCGCAGTTACCAGTGAACACAAGTAAAGCCTATTTAGTGCTAAGCTTAACACTACAGCAGCTCCTCAGAGCCAAAACAAACTCAGGCTTGCCAACTGAACTGGTCATGCAGATAGAACTCCTGAATAATCATTACTTATTCTAACAAAGAAAACACCATTTCATTAATTATTCTAAAGACTCTTACTCCTGGATAGTAACTTACACTTTTCTGAGAAAAAGTAACTTTTCTGAGAAAAAGTAACCACTTCTCTCTTCTGTGAGACTGGTTCTGTGCTACAGTAATTACTTCAAAACCTCTGATACTTAGAAATTAAAAACAAATCAACAACCTAAATTAAATAAACAAACAACAGCAAAGCAATTCCTAACTCATAAGGATTACCAGATATTCATAGTACAATTCTAGCCAGCAGCTGAACCTCCTCCATTCTTGCCTAGTGCTAAACAGACAAATTTTGCTGGTGTTTCACAGAACCTTTTTTTACTCCAGCGTGCTCATTGTAATAAACAGTATTTCTGAGGACACTTAAGTAGATTTTGTCTTTTCCCCGAGGAAATACTTTAATAGTCCTGAATATAATTTTAGAGAAAAACTAACCTGACAACCTGTGGGAAGCCCTGACCAGCTAAAAGTAATCTTTTACCAACACCTTGTACCGCCAACTTCACGGTTCACAGAAAAGGATAAATCACACTAGCTATGTTTTCCATAACCAGTTCCACAGAAAAAACCCTGAAAATTTTTAGAGAGGGAAAGTCCATACCTGATCAGAGGAGAGAAGGTAGAAGAAAAAAGCTTCTTACCTCTGCCTGGGAAGCTCCATGAACAACACATACCATAAGGCCAGAAGAGTATATCCGACAGATTCAGGGTATTTTCCCCCTTCCTGTTTGCTCTCTCAAAGTCCCCAGTAAACTCTCCGCTGGCAGTAGGGCCCGACTTCCTCATTCCTGCTGCGCGCATGCGCGCTGCCAGCACACACCCAACAGCCCCGAACGCTGCCCACAGCACGGAGCCAGCAGAGACACCCCACCCAACAGCCAAACCTGCACGTCTGTACATAATGCATATTCCAGCCCTTCCTTCAAAGCGTTAGCCGGCTTAAGTAGCTGTGTAATAAAGCTCTTAAAAAAAGAAGCAAAGATAAAATCATTAATATCATCAAAACTGTGTCCCGAAGTAACCGCAGCTCAGTTAAATCAGATTCAAGATCTACTTTCTTTTCTCCTCAGCAATTTTTGACTATGAAAACCAAGGGAGAAATTTATGCAATTTCAGGCAAAAATCTCTTACTTGGTAGAGTCAGTGAAGTACCTCAGGAAAATGGGGCCAGTTAAGGACAAGATGTTATTCCTTATTTGAAGCTTCCTGCCTAGTAACAACACGAGGAAAACAAGAAAGCCAAAATATCAACATCACAACTCTACCATAGTACCTCCCCAACAGAAGCTCTGAAAGCAATTTATAATGATTTAAGCGTCCCAACATCCTGTGAGGCAAGACCTCATGTCTTCCTACAGAAAAAAAAAATGTTGAATGAAGTTATTTATATGGTATTTAACAGGAAAAACATGGAATGAAATCTGATATATCATTTTCTTGACCTCTGTTCTCACCCAACTACCATTAGGGTCATGAACATTAAAAGACAACATATGTAGACAAAATTTAAGTGTTCTTGTTCATGCCCTCCAAAATATAAAACCTGCATGTGAATAAAATCATAAATTTTCAGGGAAGATATACATGACCAGCTTCATAATTTCTGGTTGATGTTATACATCCCTTACAGCTTATTTAAAAGAGGAAATTATCTAGCTATATATCAAATTAGCAAAATGGTTTCATTATCTACCACCTATAAATTTTTTTCTACCAATACATGATAAAGTCTAGGGAGTTAATAGCAGATAACAGCTCTACAACATGTTCTTTCACTTCAAATTACAAATTCTTGCATTTGTCAATGAAAACTCTAATAGTAACACAATGATTAAACCAGTATTAAAAAAATCAAGGAGAAACCAAACAGATTAATAGAACAAAGGCAGAAGTCACTTCAAAAATCCACAGTAGTTTTCAGGATGGGGACTTGGGTTCAACGAGTCAAATCATCAAGAGCTCTCAACCCTGCTGTCAAGGAGGCAAGCTAGTAATTTGTTTTATCCAGAGAAAACATATGTTTGAAAAAAGCCATGACAAAGATAAAAAAGATAAGCTTGTAGAAGTCTTCAGATTCAAGGGTACAGACAGATATTACCTCTCAGTGTCAGCTAGAAAAGTCACTATTTTTTCTTTCTCATTCCTTCCTAAGATATTCCAGCTGGACTGGTTACAGAGTTGTCCAGGCTGAAGGTTTAAACATAGATCTTTATTAATAAACACAGGTGGGCAGGAATGTGGGTGGACAGTAATTACACAACCAATACCTCATTTTAACTAAAACAAGGCAACACTCAGCTTGTCTAAAATAACCCCAAGTACTAGACTTGAGGAGGAGAAAGCAATTGAAGTTATAATGTTCTGGATCACGGAGACCACTATCCTTCTTTTCCATGCAAGAATAACCTACTGACTGCTACTACAGGCATCTGGTATGGAAAGCTGAGGAAAGGAGAGGGGAAGATCTTGGTGTCTTTATCCTTCCTTAGTCATGAATCATTGAGAAGACCCAGAACAACTCAATGAAAAAGTATTAAAAAAACCAATCTAACAAAAAGATATAAAGTACTGCTTGCCACCCACTCAGAAACCGTTTTTCTCCCACTTAATTCAGCAGCTCTAGTTCTGCTTTCATTTCAATGACACGACAGCTACAATAACATTACAACTGCAATGTCAAACAATGAGACAGAAGGGCAGACTTACAGTCTGGCTGAAGATACTGGTCAAAAACTGGTCAAAAAAAGCCCTCTAACCTATAATACAACCTTTAGTAATTATCCCCCACCCCCTGCTCTCCAGCAAACTTATGTAAGAATTCTGTCTCCAAAAGGAACAAATAACCCAGCCATTTTTCTTTTTTTTTTGTAGTGTACTGTGAAAATATTACTGATTTTTTTTTATATGATAAACTTATGAGGCAAGAATGAAGCAATAGTCTGAACTTCCTCCCCATCTCCTTCCCCTTATGCCCAAGTGTTGGCATTACACTTGTCACTCTCCTATTTATTTCAAACTGACTGGCAGACTTAAAAAAAACAAACATCATATGACAAAAATTCCAGGTGCCATAGTAAGGAAATGCTGAAATATACTTTAAGAGCAGTGTCAAATGAATAGAAATGCTATTGCCCAGCATAGGCAATAAAAGACTACTATTTCTTTGCTATTGAAAGTGTAAAATGGAAAAGTAAAATCCCATTTTATTAAGAACTCCACAGGTATTCAGAAAACATTTTCAGTGTCCACCTGAAATCTTGTCTCAGGACTTCTTTATAGTGTTTCCTTCTTGCTTCTCATTTCTCTGATTGGGAAGTGGCTTTCCTTGTAACTTAGTAGATGTCACCCTCATTTTAAAAATAGATGTCAAATAGCTTCATGTTAATAACATATAATAACTGCTGTTTACATAACTACTCTCTAATAAAGCTTCAGTTATTCTATTTACCTTCAAAGCAATTAATTTTGGAAGATTGCATTTAAACATCAAAAAAAAATCTTTTAATAAAAGCAGAAAGTCAAGAGCAGTGAAAATGAATGAACTTTTTAACAAAACTACCAATATAGTTGCTTGCTTGCCTGTTTAATGTATGAGTTCATTTTAAACATGACCCCCACAAGAAGGGCTCTTTTTTTCTGTGTTACATACAAAGCCACCTCTAGACTACTGTGATGTTATTTCAAAAGGCAATGGAGCCCATCATTTTTGTGGTACATATATTTTATCATAACAGGAGTTCACAGTGACAAAGAATATTTTTTCATCCTCTGAGCCTTATTGTATTTCTATCCATTACATTGTTCTCTCAAAGATTTTTATACAGAATTATTGAACTATATCATCTTCAATAAATCAGCTCCTCTACTTTATGCACCTATTCAGTCAAGCATGTCATCATTTCTGCATTATGATGAAAGAGTATGGCACCATTAGCTTCACAGAAAAGATGCCCATTTACAAACAACATGCACAACAAAATGCTTTTGTGCCCACCACAACACTGTAGTTTCACCAAAAAGTTGAGGCAGGCAGCCTGAGGAGCTGCTAAGAGAAGATAATCCAGGTTTTCCTTCTTTCTCTCCCAGATCAGTCAAGTCTAGCTGCTGAGAGAAATTGTTAAACATTAATTAAACAAGTGCCCTTGTGGCCAAGAAGGCCAATGGTATTCTGGGATGCATTAGGAAGAGCATTGCCAGCTCTTCCAGGGCTGGTCCTACCACTTTGCTCAGTCCTAGTGAGACACATCAGGAATGCTGTGTCCAGGTCTGGATCCCTCAGGACAGGAGAGACCTGGAGCTCCTGGAGCAGGTCCAGCAGAGGCTGAGGAGATGAGGAAGGGCATGGAGCAGCTCTCTTGAGGCACCTGAGCTGATCAGCCTCAAGAGCAGACCCAGGTGAGAGGGGCCCTCATCCCTGTCTGTCCCTGTCTGCAGGGAGGGCTCAGAGCAAGGACCAGGCTCTGCTCCCTGGGACCCAGCAATGGGACAAGAGACCATGGGCAGAAATGGATGCCCGAGAGGCTCCACCTGAACATGATGAAGAACTTCTTTCCTGTGCAGTGACTGAGCACTGGAACAGAGACCAGAGAGGGTGTGGAGTCTCTCACTTGGAGGTGTTCCAGACCTGTCGGGACATAATCCTGTGCCACGTGCTCTGGGATGACCCTGCTTGAGCAGGGAGGTGGGACCCAGTGACCCACTGTGGTCCCTTCCAACCTGATCCACTCTGATTGTCTGAAAATACCCAAGCTGTAAACAACGAGCAAATCACAGCAACTACCTACAAATATGATACTTCAAATGAGATTTAGTACAGCAGCAACAGAACGTAATCTCTCTGAAAAAACTGATATGAGTTAACCACCTTAGTCTTGTGAGGACCCAAGCATCCAGACTCATATTTGCATTCTACAGTCAAGGAAGACCGATACTGAAACTTTACTTACTTAGCATTTCCAATGCATTTTCAAGCATAGGCTTAGAGCAGGGCAAGTTTAAACTACTTTATAGAAAGTATTTTCTGTGCCCATGCTTCATCTCTGCTAAGGACCTAAGCCTATCCAAACCAAATTTTCTTCCTTCTCAAAGGTTCCAAAAGATGCTCCAGATCTGTTAAATGGTTAAGAAGTCCTGGAAACAAGGGAAAAAATGTGGGAAGCACAGAAGGAACTTCAAGGCAGACACTTTTAGCATCAGTAGACTTGTCAAGTTCTTTGGTGTAGTTTCATAAGCAGCTTATTTGGGCAAAACCAGGGCAACACAGACTTTTAATGTATTTCTTAATTAATGGAAACCATCTTGAAAGCGTTAACTAAATTTTCACCAGCTACCTAAATGCTCTTCAGCAATCCTAACAGTAAGGATTCCAACTAACAGGTTGGAATGATGAGAATAGGTGAAAAGGAATAAAGAATATCAGCAATAATTTGTGGAATTGTTACTTTACATTAAACCCACACCAAAATTATTTAATTTCAAAAACAATGCTAGATTTAAGCAATGCTTAATGGAGCAAGTTATGCAAATCCAGCCAAAGCCATCCTTTCAGCTCACTGCAGTTGCAGCACCGAGTGAAGTACTGTCCAGAGAATGCTCTAGCAGTCCATAGCTCACATCACCTAGAACCTAGATGCAAATAAGGAAGCAATTGTAAATTCTACAATAGGTGATACAAAAATAGCTTACAGGGACCAAACAAAACCAGATATACATCTTTGTTTAGTCCTGTAATAGCTTCACTTGCAATAATAGCAGGAATATTAGTCATCTGTGAAACTCATGTTCGTTATCTTATTCTACCTGTTTTAATGACAGAGACTGCAATTGTGTTTTAACAACACAACCTAATCTACACTACAGCTCTGGAGTCATCCAAGGTCAAGAGGCAGCTGTGGCAGAAATGGCACTGAACCTGGAAAATTTCAGCTCTCTTGTTAACATTTGCATAAATAAAAAATTAGCTAGTCAGCACACTATACAAGATTTTCTCCACACCTCTAACAGATTTGATATAAAAATCCAAACAGTATTCAGCACTGACAAGCCTGCTCAAGACTTTTAGGCAGTGTTAAATTACCATTCACACAGGGCTTAAAGTCTTTAAGTAGCAGCAGGAGAGGTCACACAACAGTTGCTGAAAAGCAGGTTAATTCAGGTACATCTGACTCAGAATGTAATTGAGCCTCACTTGCTTTAAAGGATACTGGCAGCCGGTGATTCAATTTGTAGCACTGCTAAAAAAAGCCGTTCCAGAGGCCAAAAATAGCCAGGGGCAATGTACTCCTTTTGAATTAGACTTTTCAGGCAACCTTCAATTACATGAAAAAACTCCTACCCTTAAATATTTTGCAGCCTTTGTGTCAGTCTCACCTTTTAGATTTATAAAAATAGAATATTTTCTTTACAGCTTGACAACATCATTAAAAGTTGCGTTAGTTTAACACAATCTGGCTTTTAGTGGGGGTGGAGGAAGCCACGGAGGTTGCTTCTGAAAGAGAAGATCCTCGAAATTTCTACTATGTCCAGCAGAGCCAATCCCTAAAGGCTCCAATAATGGATATATTGGCTGGCCCAATTAGGGAAGTTAGCAATGCCTCTGTGATGACACATTTAAAAAGAAAAAAGGGAACTCAATTCCTCTTCTGCCTCTCCAAGGGGGGCCACCAGACCCCTTCCCAATGCAAACACTGGGACCATGCTGCTGGGGGGACCATCCCAGTGCCACCAGCAGCACACAGCCAAAACCATGAGGCCGGGCATGTGGCAGAATTGGCACGGTGCCACACAACCGCTGCCATTTTGGCATGGCTTGCAATGAACCTTGCTTGCTTAGCCGCTTTTAGCCAGCCACGCTGTGGACAGAAGGGCAGAAGCAGCAGCAGCAGCTTTTCTTTCTCGTGCCCCGCATGAGGAGAGGCGCTGAGTGGAGCCAGCGGCCGGCAGGGACCGTGGGACCAGCAGCAAGAAGCATGGTGAGCAATTCCCAATGCATTCCCCGGACAGAACCAACCTTTGAGCACTGTGAAACTCTGTAACAACTTTACAGTTGATAGAATTTGAGAAGAAAGGAACTTACGGATACCAACTCTCTTCTGAGTCAGAAAAAAGGAAAAGGTGAAGACATGTGAGGAGAACAACATGGCAATGCTAAGGAGGGAGGCAGAGGAGGTGCTCCAAGCATAGGAACTGAGATTCTTCTGCAAGCCATGCTGTTATTGTTATACAACAGCTTCCCTGTAATTCATTAAGTGCATGGGGAAGATGCAGAATTCACCCACAGTCCATGGAGAAAAAAGGTGCTCACACCAGAGCGTGAGGATGCTGGAAAGCCGTAATCCAGTGAGAAACTTGAACAGAGACAGAGAGAACCCTTGCTTCCAGAGACAGGGGACCCTTGCTTTTAGACTAGAACAGCTCATCCTTAAAAACTACATCCCACAAACTAAATGGCCCACAAAAACCAGCTGTGGTAAGACTGCTTTGCCCATGGGAAGGAGTCACATTGCAGCAGGTTGGGCACAACTGCTTCTCATGAAAATCAGAACCACGTTTGAAAAGTTCACAGAAGACTGTCTCCCATGGGAAGGACCCCACAGCATAACAGAAGAGACTCCTTTTCCTAAACAAACTGAATAAAATATATTTTTTAAGGGACAAACTAACTACAAACCCCGTTTTGTCTCCTTGTGATGTCAATTATAGGAAAAGAAGGGCTGGGGGGGGAGAGAAAGAATTCTCAAGGTTTAATTTAGGACTCATTACTCTCTTTGAATTCCATTAATAGACTTTTCTTTATACCTTTTAATTTTTTAGCCTGTTTTGCCTTAGAGTGTTTTCTCCTAATCCTTATCTCATCCTATAAGCCTTTTAGTTGTTCTTTCCCCCTCTTCTGCTCAACTATAGCAGAGAAGAAAAAGTGAATAATTTTTTTAGGTGGGTACCTGGCTTCTAGCCAGTGTCAAACCCATGACAAAACTACCCACAGTTCTAGTGAGTGGTAACGAAAGGCTCAAGTCTCAGGGTTTCCATTAAACACCTACTCTTAAACCAGTAACAAACATTTCAAGCTTAACCACAAAAATGAAAGCTGTTGCCTTACATTTCTTTTTTTAATAGAGCAAACAACAAAAGATAGTCACGTGTAAGAGAAAAAAAAAAAAAAACAACTCCCAACATCTCAATGATCTTCCTATCAGTAATGGATAAGTTTATTTATTTTTTGCAGAAGCCTCAATTCTACTGGGAAAAAGAATATCCTACATCCTCTTACAAAGAGGTTTTGAATTATAACCCTAGTTATAGAAGGTTTAAGTTGCCTAACTTGAAAAATCATTCAATCAAGAAGGTAAAATGCAATAATCCTGGGAGTAATCTACTAAAAATCCAGTGCCAATTTGATGAATTTTGCTGCTTATGACTTGTAAAAAGTTCTCCTCCAAACAGGGAATGTTGTCTTTTAAAAGAAAGTCCTCTTACTGCTTACTTTGCTAGAGACTTATTCTAAATGGAGCAGTCCACAAGGAATTTCTCATTCCCAGTCTTCAAAGATATATTAATCTCTAAAAACATATTACAACTATATTATTGCAGTATCAGCAACCAGAAGGATGTAAAATAAAATATACATGGGATACAATTTCACAAACTATCCCACAAACTACTGCAAGAGTTGTGTTACTAAAAAGTACACAAATCTCCACAGCATGCTGAACCAGCTTAACTTTTTAAAAGCAAGGGTAAACTTGCACTAATGAACTTTATTCACAGACATTTAGACTTCACTCAAGGAAAACTAAGATAATGGACTAGATAAGGCTTACCTAGTCTAGTATCTTAAGATAAGACTGAAAAACACTCAGAAAGAAAATAACAATAGCTGCAAAATCAAGCACCTCTGTATTTCACTTGGGTGATTTAATTTCCATTAACCATCTCCTTGAAGTAGTGACAGCCCACCATGAGATTTTAATAGGCATTGTCCCAGACTGCCATAAGACTACAAGTGTTTGAGCCTTTACACACCCTGACTGCAGTGCTACCTTTTCCAGAACCTTGAGAGTACAGAGTACACCTCATTGGTGTTTTACAGTTATGGCACACATAGACAACTCAGAAAGATCATTCCATTTTTCAAATTTCCTATTTTTAAGAGTCTTAAGAATAAAAATTTTTACGAGTCTTAAAAATAGAAGTCAGCTGCCCATTGCACCACTGTTGCTGCAGTCCTAGCCATGACAAGCCAGACATGTACAGCCAATATTTGCATAACTTGATAAATTAAATTTCCTTTGACTTGTGTTGTATGTCTTGTTAACAGCAGATATCCAAATACACAATAAGGTACAGGAAAGGAAAACTAGGCATTGAAACTCTCTTAACACCCATGCACTTCCCTTACACATATTTCTGTATTCTGCCACTTGCTGTTTTTGGAACAAAAGCAATGACAGTATGCTAAAACCTAGTGACAAACAATTCAAAAGAGAAAATTCTACAAATGGGTAAGCTGTAATAGCACTAGTGTATTCCTCATAACTGCACTGGGAATTATTCAGCATGCAAAACCTTAAAAGAACAAAGTATTTAAATGTATTTATTAGCATACTCAAGTCACTGGATTTCCATAGGCTTACTGTCCATTTTTATTCTGTAATGACAACTCACATAGCAGCTTGTCACATCAACATCACTGACTATTCCTACTTCTCAAAAGCTACACCAAGTTTCTGAAATTACATAAATGAATTATGAGATGTGCTGAAGGAAAGGATTGCTGTCACTCACTTCCCCATCCTAAAGGCTCCCAGTTACCATCATATAAACTGGTAAATAAACAAGGGCTTTTTCCCCCCTTTTGTCCTCTCCTGGGGAAGAACAAGCCACATTTTTATTTATCAGATGAATGAATACCTGTATTACTCACAGGAAGACACTGTAGAAGGCTGGTTTTTTTTTTCAATTGAGATTTTAGTTAAAATATACCTGTGACTGTTTTAATACCTGGTGAGTAATCCTGACTCCACACCCCTTTCCTCTCCTGTAGTGCCTAATGCGACAGCCACATCATCACATCCTCAAATGCCAATACCAAGGATTTCTGTGGAAGCCTTTTTTCCTGGTATGTCCTGAAATCACCCAAATCATGGCCAAGCTTCAATTGACACAGCTCAAGTTCTGTTCTCAACCGGTCTAGTGATCTAAAAACTCACATAAAAACTGCTGTGAGCACTCTCATAAAAACTGCTGTGAGAATTCTCCCCAGAAACACACCCACAGACATCCCCACCCCGCCCCTGAGTGCTATTTTGTTAGAAGCATTTGACAGAAAAGTTCCACTGAGAAAGGAGTGACCAGAAAAGCTTACTACAGATCTCCAGTTATTGAAGTCATGCAAATTCTCACACTTACAGAAAATCAGAAGGGAAATATTGCATTTCTATGAACTACAGTGCAGTCATTGACACTTAGGTTATTCTGCCTTAACTGATGAATTTCCAATACACCTGGTAAAGGAATGAATGCTAAAAGAAAAAAAAAAAAAAAAAGACTGAAAGCTACTTGCCAGTGCTGATATCATCCTATTTTTATTTTTTCCTTTTTGCAAATGCTACAGAAATGAGAAAGAACATCATGCATTAAGGACAGATTAAAATTTTGCTAGGTTTCCCCCCACTAAGAATATATTCTGCAAAAAATCACACTGCTCAGAGAGAAGATAAGTCTTAAGTCTAGTAATAATTAGAGAAAAGGGGTAAATTTGGTATAACTTAAGGAATTTATTTTGACTGGCAACCAACTGTGTCTTTTTGCTTCCTGGTTAAGGTGTTTGAGAGCTTTGTGCACAGCCATTCACTTCATTATTTTAATAAAAATAAGAAGTATCTTGCACTCCAACAGAACTTTTATGCCTACAGGCAGGTCACCAGTAAAATGCTAAGCAGCATCACTGAAGGGAAAAATGAAAAGCTCAGTTTCCCTATGCATTTTGGCACAAGTTAGAACTTGGTTATTCCACATATCTCCACTCTCACACTGCTATCAACAGGGAAGCTCTTCTAAAAACAGAGATGGGATGATTTAGAGGGTTTCCAAACAGAGCCAACCCTTACTTTGAGCATATTTTCTGTGCACTGAAATTATTAATGTCCCTGAAGATTCTTAACACAAATACATCCTTAAAATGGAAGAAAATGTTCAGGAGACAAAACTAGATGGAATCAAAGCGAGATATCTTCAAACCAAGAAATGGCTTTGTAAAAACTACAAAGCAGTGGATAAGCAGCATTACAAGGTAGCATGAAAGAGGCATATTCAGCCAGCATGATTTAATACAGCACACAAGTACAGGAAACTAACAATCCACACACAGGTTAGCAAATCCAGAAGACAATCCTGCTGGCTCACAACTCTTCAGTAAAATCTGACAATAGCTGGCAACAAATTTTAAATAGTCTGGTCTACTCCAAACAACCAAAGTTTAAGCAATTCTCAGTGCCCTGAATAACATTTTCTTTCCACTGTTATGATTCACTTACAAAGAAGTTACAGTGTGAACCTTCTATCCATAAGGCCTGGTTTAAACAACGAAGACTAAAATTCAAATTGACTATAGGTTTTTGCAGCACTAAAAAGGCCTGCTTTCTAATTACTTCTACAGGAGGCCTAACACAATTGAATGGCAGAATGACTCATAAAACAGGAAGGACGGCCTGAATGTCTTTGGTTTAACTAACCCATCTCATCCATCTCATCAGGCCAGTTTAGCCTAATTTATTTTTATCTTTCTCCATGTCTCCTTTCAAATTTACAACAACAAGGTGGTCACAATGCTCCCTAACTGTTCATCAGTTCCAGAGGAAGCAGTGATGTTTCAACAATCCTCAGTAAATTCTAAGAACAAAGAGTACCACAGGTTGCTCCATGATCCAAACCACCCATCCTGCAACTCTGAACTACAAAGCAACGAACCTAAGAGGCAATAAACCATCTCTGTTACCTGCATTAGCTGGCTGAATTGATGAGTGGCTCAGACTAGAACAAAGTTAAATGAAAAAAAAATATAAGAAAAATAGAGAACACCAGAGAATCAAAGATCATTAAAGAGAAGAGGTAAAAAAAAAAAAAAAACTCCTACAAAGAAAACAGAGCATTTTAGTAAGCAAAGAGATAAAGACTCCTTAGAGAAAAGTTATTTCAAGTCTGGAAAGGTACATCAGAGAGTGGTATTTCCTTTGCAATTGCTTCACTAATTTATGAGACTTTGCCCTGTTCTCATCTATTTTTGATCCAAAATCCACATCCCCTCCAAGCAAGTCCAACAATTACTGTCCTTCAGAGCTGCTAAATAAGAGCAAGCCATTTTCCAGCTTCCAAAACATTCTGCATTTTGTCTACCCATACAATAATTAACAACAATGCAGGTGCAAGTAGCAATTTCTGTATGATGACAAACAGCTATTCATCAAGACCTTTCAAATGTGATTAATTAGTTCTGTTTACATTAGGGGACCAGTGATTTGGGATGAAGCCCCTCAGACACATCTAGAACCAACTTCCCAGATGCTATGTTAAACAAACACCTGCTTAGCAGAGCTCAAGAAATACACATGCAACATCATACACTGCTGTGAAGATTTTTCATTTGTAGACGGTGGAGGCTGAGGCTTGCTTCACAATTCCTGCTCTTTTCCATACATAGATTGTAAAGCAGGACAGCATGTTGCTATTTCCCATCTCCTCAAACCACCTCAATGTGTGGCACAAAACCCAAGCTTGATTTTTGTACAATGAAACAGGAATTTTTAATTGTGACACCCCACAAACAGAGATGATTGCTTCACTGGACTTATAAGTAGATTTTTCAATATTTCATTAGCATAATGTTCACTTATAAAAGCAGGGAACTTTTTCTACTAAGCCTCCCAGAGAACAGCTTATATCCAGAAAGGTGAGATTTAATTATTGTTAGGCCTGCATAACTGCCAGAATCATTAATGGTCATAAAATAATGTTTATGCATCATGCTACAATTCAGGAGTACCACATAAGCTAATCAAACTCACTTTCTACTGTTGGTTACAATTTGCTTTCCATTAATTTCAAGGTCTTTCCTTTAGTTCTTCCATCTTAGCACAGAATTGAAAAAAAAACCCCAAAGGACAAAACACGTTATTTTGCTGTACTGTGAGCGTCTGGATAATGAAGTCCTAACAGTTCAATTTGTTGGTATAGTTCTAACATCAAATAGCACCTGAAGGACTTCCATTCTAAAGTTGTAACAAAAGGAATGGAGGTTAAAGGAGAACAAGCTGAAAGTATGTGACTTACAGGAAAAGTAAATCAACAGTAAGAGTTTTATTTCCGTGACTTTTCAAGGTCATTTATATTACACAGTGACTGCAGTAAGACATGGAGAAGTTACTAATTCAAGCACAATTGCTACAAAAAGTGAAGAGTGCCAAGTCATTCTGAGTAACGCTTATTCTAAAAACAAAACAAAGCGAAAGTTAAATGCTACTGAACACCGTGGGAGTGTTCCACAGAACTTGTTTTATTAACAAGCAGGTAATTAAGACCATCCTCTGTGGCATGAATTTCAATTCATAAGCTTTGTAATACCTTCCCTGTACCTTACTCCTTTTGCCCTAAAGACAGCACCTAATCTTGAGTTGAGGATCAACACTGGCTGACAATTTATCAAAAATATTTAGTTGCAAGTCTCTGAAAACCTCCACTGCACAGCAAAAAGGTGAAATTCCTGCCACTCTAGTACATGTTTCCTTTGTAAATAGCAAGGAAGTTAAAAGTCGTAGCTGAAAACCCTTCCAATTTGCTCACTATCTGAACTAAAGTAATTGCTCAAAATGAGTTCAGGAGAAAGTGCTGAGAAGACCTTTAGATCCAAGCTAGAAACATTCCTGCTCCATCAGCTGATCAACCAGCATTTTGTTAACAACAACAGGTTTAAAAACAACCATACCTCAACTTTCAAAGCTTATTCTGACAGGGTCCAATATACACAGAAGCATCCTGAAAAATAATTACATTGGTAATGCCCAGAATTTTATTTAAGATTAACAGCCTGCTTTGAAAGAGTATTTAATTAGACAATTTTAAAAATACCTATTAAACTGGACAAGTAGACAGATAAAACCAACCAGGCTTTCCATATTAAAACAAAAAACAAACAAATAAGGAACCACCTGCGAGTTCTCATTTGCCCAGCCTAGCATATTTCAGCTACACCAAACACTTTTTTTCTTCAGTTGTCTTGTAGCTGAAGCTGCCCTGTCTCAGATCAATATAACATGCAAACCATAAACACCAGAAAATCAGTAATTGAAAATTAATACTTCAAAAAGTGGTTTTGCAAGCAATCTGTAGTGAGAGGAGTCTATTCAAAAAGAGGCAAGAACAACATGTCCTTATGGTGTTTTTAGTGACCATGGCTGGAAGGCATAACTCAATAAATCCTCCAGCTTCTGCAATATTGAATTCCAGACTCACCATAGTGCTCCCCGACACAAACACTCTCTTCTGTGTTCTTTGTATCAAATTACATGGCAACTCTGTCACAACCTATGTGAAGCAAGTGAAAGATCTGTTTCTCCAGCAACACTTACACTACTTTTCAGTATAACTGCGTTTCTTACGTAGCAGAATAAGAAAAAAAAAGTATCCTTTTATGTGTCAAAACAATCCTTTTCCCTTGTCTCCCCTCTCCTTCTCACATCTCTCTCTCATATGAAGATTTTTGCCCGCATTCCTAAAAATATCTTGATTCTAACAAGGTCGCTTACACTGTAGCTTATATAGGCCTCTACCTCCTTTGTACAATCAAGTGATAAAGAGAGATCTTATTCTCCATGTGATTTTTAGGATTCCTGAAATACATTTTTTCTTTTCCTAGGGGAAGAAAAGCTAACCTAGCATATGGGGCAGAAGCTTTCATGTAAAAGTCTGCATAGGATGTCTTTTGTATATGCATATATGCCTTGATGCATATAAGTCATCCCTACCCACTGAAAGTTTCCCTTAGACCCCTGCAGCTGCCTTCCTTCTCACTCCATTAGGAAGTAATCTCAGTGTGTGGCCAGGACACCCATCACAGCTGCACAAAAAAACCCCTCTACACTTTCTAACACAGAGCAGTGCACAACTGCTACTGTCTCTGACAACACACATTTACAGCAAATTATTTACAATTCTTGTTATTTCTATCACCAAAATCTCTTTCTTCTCTAGCTGATAGCACCACATATGATGCTACCATGCAGTAACAGGAAAGCTGTTTCCTCAAGCACTCTAGCCAGAAATTATTTTTATAGCAAAAAATCTATTTATAAGAAGCCATCAGGACTTCTGCACCTTCTTGCCCATTAACACACTTCCACAAATAAAAAACCTCATTAGGAAATTAGTTAGCCCGTGGAAATCTAATACCATTTCAATTTTAACTGTACTGGTAATGAAGAAAATGAGACTGATGCAAAAAGTAATTATCAAGAAATGCACTCCTTCAGCAAAACAGTCTGACACTGGTCAGACTCAGTGATGGGAACTGCACCTAATTCTGGGTACACAGTGGAACCTGTGCTCAGAAAGGAAAGTAATATAATTAAAGTAAGCATTTGTGGCTTCCCTTCTCAGCTAGCAGAGGCCCTAGACTTCATTACTGTAACAAAGCCTACATGGAATCTTGAAGGTCACACTGAAATTTCAGTCAGTGCACTGTGTTTATATAACAATCTTTCACAATAGCAACATGTTATATCTTTTTTCCCCTTATGATAATGGTTTCCCATTTGTTACCTAGTACAGTCCAAGACATGAACTTCAAACTACTAATTCCCCTATGTTTATCTGCCATGTACTTGGAGTCAGATTTGAGATTTGTTTTTTGGCCCACCAGCCAATGTTACTTGGGATGCTCCAGCAAACAACCACCTGATTTACTGGGTGTGGGAAAAACCACCACAAAACCACACAGACTTTCATCTGCAAAATAATTCCACGAGTCTATGGTGGGAAAGGAATTTTGAATAATGAGTAGGTTTTGCAAAAAAATACAAAGTTTTATAAAGATCACCTGCTTAAAAGATAGCTTATAGAGTTTTTTGCATCACTGTTCTGAGATTCTTGAGAAGTTTGGGAGCCTACATGCAGATGAGTTCTTTCCTTCTAATTCAGCTTTACATGTCATACCATTGGAAAGGTATGACTCCACAAGCTCTTTCAAATGGCTGAAACTTTTTCTCCCCAGGTATCCAGCATGTAAACCAAGGTCTTGGTGCAGAATTGAAAAAAAAAAAAAAGTAATTATCCTTCGTATCACTACATATTACAGACTGGGAAAGGTCAATTTCCTAAGTATCACAAAAAAACCTTTTACAGCACTGGTTAGTTAAGAGATAGAGATCCTAATTAAATGGGATGTCAGTTTTTGCCATCCATATCAAAGGTAGCCAGCATCGCAGCATCGGTGTCACCTAAGACTTCTGAACCACATATGAAGTAATTTAAGCATTATTATTTTAATATACACACTCACTGAATCTCAACTTCTGTGATGCTTAATTCAACAAGATTGATAATGGCTCCACCCAGATTGCTGGTGAATCATTGGCAACACATCAGAAGTTTCCAAAAGCATTCCTGCTCATTTCTCTTCATCTGCATGAGCACTTTTATATAATAATACATGCCTCAAGATGCCCCTAAATTAAACTCTGTGATATTAATGTCTGCCATTTCCAGATTCATATGTTTATCATATGTCCAGCTTATGTTCACTGGAACAGTAGTTTTTTAAATTATCAGCATACAACAATCCTGTCAGAAATTTCTAAAATATTTCACTTTAAACAAAGCTAGTTTAGATACAAAGCTGACCAAAAAAAAAAAAAAACAAACTCACAAAAACGAACAGCAAAACACCAGAAACCATACAAGTTACTTCCCACTTATGTCAATGAAGGTTCCTGCTGCTCGTAAGTGATTGAAAAACTCAAGTCTCTGGTTGTCAAAACAGACTGCTCTGATGGTACCTGCCTTTCTAAATTTCCCTCCAAGCAGCCTGTCAGGCTGTCTGCTTTGACAGACCCTTTTCTAGGACAGGAAGGCAAAGCCATAAGCTATCACTGGGAAAGGAAAACGTGCCTGATAACATCTGCTTCTGTTTATGTTAGTGGGAAGCACAATTTCATTATCAGCATTGTGTATTAATGCACTGAAGAAAGCCATGGTGCTCCTGGTGAAGCTTAGAAACTGGCAATAATGTACAAATTGCTCCTGAACACAGGTTATTTATATAGCCATGAAGTCCCATATTAGCTTCATTGACTTCAAACACAGCAATACAGACATTTATAGCTGACAAAATTAACCACCTCCACATCCTCATAAGCCTGAAAGAAGTAAGAAAACATAAGTTTAGGAATACATTAACTTCTGCCTCAGAGTACTCCTGTATTATCTCACATTTCTATAGCCAAATAATGTGAATAGAGTATAAATGCTGCATTTATCTTCCAGCAGAGTCACTAAATGACAGCACTGCAACACCAGTTACAACGATTAAAGCAGCTCAGTCACAATACAGGTTACTTTGAACCTTTTAATTATTTCTGCAAATTTTTAATTTTTTCCCCCCACTTCAGCCATTTTCAATATGGCAAAAAAAGACAGAAAACCGTAGCTTCTGCTGGAGGAACAAATGATTTGTCACTCGTACTTGACTAAAATGTATAAAAATAAGATACACACTCTGGACAAGAAGGCATGTAGATGTAAACAAAACATTCGCAATTCCTAGGAGAAAAAACCAAAACCTGCATCAGCTCCCTGCTTTTAAAAGAAGACAGACCTCACAATGGCTTTTGAAGACAAAACCTGACACCAGGACATTCCCAACCATCAAAGCAAATTAAATCCCAGCTATACCAACACCGCACCCCCGGCATGAAACCCTACCCACTCTGTGGGTGTAATCCAACAGCCAAAACAACGCCAGAGTGGAAAAACTAGTGCAAGTCAGGGAGATCCTGTGCGGTTTCACCATCGTTTGTCCCCATGCAGAGGGAGCCACGGCCACCTCGCTCTTCCCTCAGGCACGACAGACAAAAGAGCCACAACCCAGGGCGGAGAGGTGTCCCGGGGACGGGTAGGGCTCTGCCATTATTTTCCCTCCGTCTCTATTGTTCAACGCGACACAGGGACGAGTTTTCTCGCGCAGAGGCAGGCAGAACCCCTGGAAAAAACGACAGCAGGCAGAGGGGGCACACAAAAGCCGCCCGTCCCTCTGGCGCCGCAGCCTGAGGCGATGCCGCCTCTCCCCACCCCCAGCCGGACCCAGCCGCTCTCCGCCTCCCCCCATCGGGCACAGCGGTCCCTCCCCGCCCGCCCGAGGCGTTCGGAAATCGATCTCGGCAGGAGCCCGAGGCCTGGCAAGGCGCAAAGTCACGGAATTGTTAGAAGTCGAAAGCACCTCTGGAAATCATCTCGTCCCAACGCCCGCCTCTCCGCCTCCTTTCTCGGCAAGGCGGGCAGAGCTCTCCCGCCCTATTGTTCCCCGCACCCCGCGGCGGAGGCAGCGCGCTCACCACGCGGGCCGGGCTTCCTGCAGCGCCCACCGGCCCCCTCAGCTCCGGCACGCCGGGGCTGCCACAGCACCCTGCTGCTGCTCCTCCAGTAGTACACGCGGGCCCCGGGGCAGCGCCGCCATCGCCCGCCGCCGCCCCGCTGCCACTCCGGCAGCGGCCATCTTGTGCGTCGACTGCTCGTCTCACCGCCCACCTCCCTCCCTCCCTCTCTCTCCGCACCACCCGCCCCTTCCTGCGCCCGCCTTCCCCCGCAACCGGGACGCGACCGGGCGGGACGGGACGGGACGGGGAGAAACAGCCGAGTCACGGCCCGGAGCCCGTGAGGGCAGGCCGGGGGAGCTATCGCCCGTCTCGGGCAGGGTACCTCGCGCTCCCTCAGGGACGGTCTCCAATGTCAGATGCCTTCCTCCTTTCAGGTGGGGTCTCTTTTCCCCCCCTCCCACCTCCTCTTGTCATAGCGGGCTCGGGGGTGGAGGTCGAGGCTTTTCACACACGGAGTGGCTCCTGTGTTTTGGGAGCTTGCTGAAGGCCCCCGCCCGCCATTTTCTCTCCCTCAGGAACCTCTGTTGGCGGACGCTACGGTTGCCTCATGCCATCACACCTTATTGCTTCAAGCCGGTTACTTGTCATACTTCAGGGAAAAATAACACAAATTAAGTTCCCTCTTACGTGGCCGTGCAGGGCAAAGCTTTCGCGGTTTTGCCCGCCATTCCCAAGTGAAGGCGTAGAGATGGATTGGGTGCTGGAGAAGGTCCTCCGTAGCTTTGTGTGCTGCAGGACACAAATCATCCTCAGCTTTAACGAATATCACAGGTAAGATGTTTTGGGATCCTCCAAGCTTTCCTGTGTCACAGTCAGAACTAGTTGGGATACAGAAGAAATTTTAAAACGCAATTACAGAATGTCTTGCAGTCACTTACATTGCAGCATTTACTAAGCACGTCAGTTTAAAATTGTTACAAGAGCTAAGTATTTAGCATCAGGACATTTCAAGGTAACATTCACTTTATGCCTGTTTATGAGAATATGAATATGGTGTAAAATTAAAAGGAAGCTATATTTAAAGAATAAAAATGGTATTCAGTGGTCCCGTTTTATTGCCCATCTATTTTATCACATCTATGCCCAGCTAGAGGCTTTGTGGGATCAATCCTGCTGTGATGCCTTGTGCAGGATGCTGTGCAAGGAATCGGCGGTGCTTTTCTATTTTCCTTTAATAACATTGTAAGGAGCACCCAGTGTATTATTCAGTTCAGCATCTGAAGTGCATCATTGCATGACCTGGAAATAAAATATAAATAGGACATTGTCAAGTCAGAAGCAGCCATGCCCAGAGCCAGGGACTCAAGAGACCAGGCCTGCAAAAGAAAGCTGGGTTGTGACATGCAGACAGAAGACAGAAATTTCTACACACACAAAAAAAACTACATAGGGCAAGGTTACTCTTCAGCTTCTATTTCTGACTCTTGTACTGACCACAGACAGATGGTCATTAACTTTACAAGAAATGTGATGCTAGTAACTAAAAGTGTTATTTCTATATGTTTTACTAAAGAAATAATCTCTATTATTTAGGCTTTTTCACCAAAACAACCTTAATATTAATCAAGGATCAGTGTTTAAATAAAATAGTATTAAGAAAAGCTATTAATTTCTGAAAACAGAGTTTCCTAGCCACAGTCAAAGGCATTGAGATCTTACGAACACAGAAGATTAGGATATTTACAAAGAGCACCTTTGACTTAGCAAAAGTTTTCCTATGAGCTAGAGAATAAGTGTAAATTGGAAATGGCCAAGGCCAGACAAGACAGGGCTTGGAGCAACCTGGTCTAGTGGAAGTTGTCCCTGCCTGTGGCAGAGTTTGGAACAAGATGAACTTTAAGGTGTTTCCAACCAGTCTGATACTCTGTACCACAGAAACTTTCCAATCAACAATTGCCATCTTTTGCAAATGCCTCTTTAAATGTTACAGTAGAAACGTGGACCTTGTTGGAGTTGTCAGTGTCCTGAGTAGAAGCACAAGATGGCATTAGGAATAGCTAAAATGGTAAGTGTTCTTTGCAACCTTGGTTTAATGTCACAGAAGCTGGAAATGGTCAGGGCCTGAATCCTGTTACTTCCCAGTTTCTAGCAAGTGACTGTACAGTGTTCTGATGTTCTGTTCAGTCTGGGTTTTAATATTCCAGTCTGGGGACTTCTACCACTTTGTCTTTTGGTTCCTGTATTGTGGAAAGGTTTCATTTTTCATGTAGTTTATGTTTGCCCTCAACATTTAATTGCATTACCAGTAGGAACATGCTAACAACAATTTTCAGTACCATGGCATAGATTACCACAGTAATACATGGTTGAAATTTAAAGAAGTGGGATATGAAACCCCCTATTGTTCTTATTATGTAACACTGCACAAATGAGCACTTTAATTCTCAAACTCTACTTTAGACTTCCAGAGTCATGCTTTTCTAATGTTTATTCTTCATTATGTTTTCTGAAAGTTCAGAAAATTGTAGATTAGCTTCTTCTCTTGTTGGGATCTGATCCCAGTAGATAACTTAGATTATTTTTAGTATCTGCTTTCCCCAGTTATGCAGCATTTCTTCCTGCATGATACACTGCTTTTAGCATTGGAAACACAAAATGTTATTTGTCTTTAGGATTACTGTTTTCAAATATCACTTCAGCTTATCATTAAATCAGCTATAATTCATCTCCACTTGTTTACGTTGTTCTTTCTTTTATGTTCTTAAAAACCCACAGGAATGAGTTTTTATTCTACCGCATATAGTCTCAATTTTCAATTCGTTTGTCTCTTTTTTTCCCATCCAAAAGGGGATAATGTGTAGGCATGATTCTAAGATCTGACATTTGTGTCCACACTAGTAATGTTCTTCAAATTTTACATTAAAAATTACTTCCCATTTTAGCCTCTATGACTGAGAGAAATACCTAAAATATCAGTGTAACTGTCAAATGGTATCATGTCACCATTCAATTCTTATATTACTCCTTCCATATAAAACTGCTCTAGAGCTGAGGTACCAGGATAGCTGTCTTTAAAAAAAGAAATGTGTATTTTTTTAAACGTCTTGGCAGTGTTTCAGTTTGCTATTTTAGTTAGCAATGCGACTTGTAAAGCTGATAATAAAGGAAAAATTCTCATTCTGAAACCTGTGATATCAGAATGGAAGGCAAGAATTAAATACTTCTCCAGGTGGCTGCAAGCATTTCACACAGTGAAGATTCTTGCATAAAAACCACAGATTATAAAAAAGAAAATCCTTACCACATGATGCTTGACCATCATGTTAAAACCATCACTTTAACAAACCTTAAATTCCTGCACTTTTATAAAATTCCACTGACAAAAGCAGAAGACTGTATTCATCCAACATAATCATTGAAAAAGAATCCGATGTTCATTAAAGAGCATGCTGAATGTCATCCAAGCCATGGGATACAGATGCTACTATTTGAGCTAGTTTATATGCTTATTTTAAATAATAAAACAATGTTAGCAAAATCAGCCTTACACTGTGGACATGCTAAGTATCTCCAACAGAACACACAAGATATCAATTTCTGATGTATAAAAGAAGCCTAGAGGATCTAAAGGAATGTCAAGTCCATATGTGTAAAATGTTCCTCCTTGAAAGCTTCTCTCCCAAGCATTCACAAATTCACAATTTGCACAAATAAATAATACTATATAACCCACCAAACATCAGATTGGTTTAAAAAATTTTTTGCTGTTCTTTGATGCTGTTCAGAATAAATTTGTAAAATATCAATAACATTATTAATGTTTGTGTTTCCAGCCTACTTGGACTGCGAAGGTCTATATAAGTACACCCTCTGACTGCAGCTGCTGTGACAAAAGAAGAAATTATAAAGAAGGTAAGAAACTCATTTTGATTATTTCTTATTAGAGGTTTCACTTCCTTAAGCATCCCAACTCATCATCCTTGTCCCACTGGTGTTGTGGGATGCAGAATGGTGATTCAGGAGTATGTGCCCCAGATTCTCCTCCTTATTGCCTTTTTTACTTACATGTCATTGCCTGCTTTGCTGCAATCTCAGACCTTCCAGTGTCATTCAGCACATCTCCTCTCTTTTTGGGATAAAAATTTTGAAGCAACAGAAAGAACAAGAATTTGCAGCAGAGCAAGTCTGTAGTTCCACTAGGCAGAGCAAGGCAGAGGCAGTACCACACCACATCCTTGTCACTCCAGTGCCCTCTGCTGAAGTGACCATGGCGTTCCCTTGGCGTCCGAGTCCCTTGGGCAGGGGCAGGAGCCTCTGCCAAGTGCCATATGCTCCACCTCTTTATCTTGCACTTCACTTCCTTGCTGTATGTCCTTTTCTATTCTGTCTCTACAGAAAAGCTGAAGTATGACCCCTTATTTCCTTTCCTTGCACCAGTGGTACTTTGGTTGAAATTTGTTCTTTTCCTTCATAGCATTGCAGCATCACATTTTACAGCAGCTTCTTAATGAGCTTAGGAAGGTAACATATATGTTGGGATGATAAACAATTAAGACAATTATATTTTGTAAGAATTCCAGTGTGTGTGTGTATAAAGCTGAAAAACACCTAAATTAACAAGGTAATTTTTGTTCCTTTCTGGCAGGTGTATTTATGTACTGTAAAACTGGGAGAAAATGAGAGACAGGTAAGGTAGTTAATACCTTTGCTTAGCTGCATGTAAACCCATAGCCTTATTCTTGTTTTGCAGAGTAAGCAAAATTGTAAAGGTTAAGCAACTTTTCATGTTCACATAGCAAGGAGTGGCAAGATGATGAATGGTCTGGCCTCCTGTTCCAACGACTAGACCTTGTGCATCCTCCACTCTTATGCAAGTTACTGTAATTGCATTATGACTAAAGTGCCATCTGAATAATTTTACCAATAAATTTCCCAGGGAAAGCACTCTTACCACATGTAATAGGTAGGACTATCTTACATCTCTGTAATCACATCACATTTCTGCAGTAAAAGAAAATGTGCTGGTGGTTTCCTGGAATTATCCTTGCTTTGTGTTATCCCTAAAGACTCCAAGTTTGGTACTTGGAGAACACCTGATACAAGACAGGACTGTCAATTTCCACAGGAAAATCAAGGGCCAACCTTAGCTAATCCTAACACATGAGTAATTGCATAAAACATGTTTAGGTGTTTTTATATTAGTGTGGATCTCAAGGAACTGCTGCTTATTCAGATCTCAGTTCTCAGAGATTTTATTTAAAAACCATATTGTTTAGGAAGTTACAGAGGGACATGTTTTAAACTCCTTAGTGGCTTTTCAAAAGAGATATGTAAACAAAACTCAAATTTATAATACACAAATATATATATATGTAATATACATATTTTTATATATGTAGCTGCAGCATATGCTGGAAAAAACAGTTTAAAAAATATTATTGTCAGTAAAAACCCATCAAAATTTGTTTAGGTAGGCTGAGATTATTTTTTGGAGATAATAGCTGTATAGTAATTTCTGTTAGTCTTTTACCAGATTCTACATATTATGTCTTCTTTGTCAGGCACACATGCAAACCCCCACCTTTTTAATAAGAATTTCCTCCTCTAATTTTAAATTTCTTTTCAGCACAGTATTCTCAGTTTCCTCTCATTACTGTACTGGTAAAAAGCTGTTACACATCATTCTAGCAGTTCAATTTCAGCAGGAAACACTGAAATTTCTGTATTGTAAATATACAGTACAGTTTGTTCCTGGTGTGTATGTTCTTCTGGTTTTAGTAAATTTTTATCAAGAATTGCATCATTAACTCTAACACTTAAAGATTTTGTTTTAATTTGATATTTCAACTATTAGTTTTTGAACTCACCTGAGAAGATGACAGATTTTGTAAAAAAAAGTTGCTATCTTTCTGTTATTTACAAAAGATATTTTCAAGCTTTCTTGAAGGTTTTTATAATCTTTATGTCATCATTATGACATGTCATAATGTTCCCTACTCTTCTTTGAGTCTAGCAGGTGAAAAAAGCAGCATTTACAAAAGAAGAAAAAGGAAAATCACTAGAGGATATGTGTAAGTTGAGTGAAAGTTAGTAACACTGGAATTTGGTCTTATTACCAGACAGAAACAGATAGAAAGAGATAGTATTTGTGGTTTGGTGAGTTAGCTATTTTTGATGTTATTTTTCTACATAAGCTACTGACATAATTGCTAAATAAAAAAACAGTGAAAAGATCGGAACATCCTGTGAGCACAGATAGAGCTTACATTGTGTACACATTTTTGAGATATTAAACTGATTTATTTTTAGCAAGTGTCATCAATTTCTCAGAGATGAATCGATTCTTTTTATATGCTCATTGAGGCACATGGAACGCACAAGTCTTAGCCTGTTAACAAATGCCAGCTATTTTGAGAAGCACACTTTCTCTTCCGTTAGGGAAACTTCTTGTTTTTGTACATAAGGCCACAGTATCTCCAGTCTGCTTCTCCCCAGTGTTTCTGTGGCTTTGCTAGGCAGACCTGTAGCATCCCATGAACTCTCCCACCTCGGTCAATTCCCAAGTCATCGGCCCTGGCAAGGGCAGTAACTACTCACCATAGAGTCAGTCCCCCTGGGGGAAAAGTGGTTTCCCGTTTGGACTTCTATGCCGCAACTTCCCCTGTGTAACTTCCCCTGGTTTCTCCTTTCCCTGCCCCTCACTGGACTGGTATCCCTGGTGGCCACCCTCCCTTCCCTGGAGACCAAACCCCTCTGCCCAGCCCTTATCTCTGCCCACCACCCCTTCCCCTTCTTAAACTGTCTTCTCCACGTGGTCGTTCTCTTTTTTACCTTGCTGGGTTCCCTTCAGCCACACGTGATATCCTCCGCTGGAATAAAACCCTGCAAAAAGAGCCTTTCTTGCCTCTATCACTGAGCCAGCTGCAGTGAGTGTTGATTGAGGGTCTGGCTGTGTTGCCTAAAGGTTATCTCAACTTGCTTTTTCAGAGGAGAGGCTTGTTGGGGACAGATTATAGGCAGCAGTAACCACTACTCCAACACCCGCATTTTTAGACATTGTTACCGGCATGAAAAATATGAGCCATAAAATAACTTACTCACCTTCCTTCTGAAGTCTCAAGTCTTTACAACTTGGATGTACTTAGACTTTAGCAATTCGATATCAGAAGGTTGTTTATGTGGCAGTTGATTACAGACTCTCCCACACAGCTGTTTTTCTTACCATTGTTTCCATTAACATTGTGCTCTCTGAAAAGAAAAAGGGAAAGAAAAGAAGTCTCCTGTATTTTCATACACAACCCCCACCTTCTTCTTGAACTTCTTCCCCCAGGAAGTACATAGGCATGTATGCACTTATTTGCATAATTAATAGACAAGATAAAATTTTCTACCCTACATTGATGAGTCAAACACTGAAAAGCAGTTGAGGGCAAAACAGTAATTCGCTGATCTCTCAGGTGTAGCTGCTAAAACTCACAAGGTTTGGGAGGCAGAGGCTGAAACCAGCTGTACTGGGTTTGCATGGCCTCATTTTTGGTAGCATGGGGAGCTGTAAGGGTGGCTTCCATGAGAAGCTGCTAGAAGCTTCCTCCATGTCTGGCAAAACCAATCCCTGGTGGCTCCAAAGATGGAGATGATGCTGGCCAAGGCTAGGCCAATTAAAAATGGTGGCAATGCCTCTGTGATAGATGTAAGAATAAAGAAAAGAAAGTTGTGCATTTATAATCATGGCTGGAGAAAAGCAAGGTGAGAATATGTGAGAGGAACAGCAGACATTCAAGGGGCAGTGAAGGACAGGCAGGAGGCGTTTCAGGAGCTGGAAATGAGATTCCTCTGCAGCCTGTGGAGAAGACCATGGTGAGGCAGCTGTGCCCCTGCAGCTCATGGAGGTCCATGGAGATGCAGCATTCCACCCACAGGCCATGGAGAAACCCCATGCCAGAGTACGGGGATGCCTGAGAGGCGACTGTGACCCTCTGGGAGGCTTAGCAATCACTGAAAACATCAGTGTGTTACCAGTATTTTTCTCATGCTCCACCCAAAACACAGCACTGCACCAGTTACCAAAGACAAAACGAACTGTATCCCACCCTAGCCACGATCAACTTAATGTCCAGCTCTGCATTCATGTGATGCTCTCCTAATAGACAAATAATTGCCTTTAAAGCCAAGACACATATTATAAAAAATTGGTTCTACACATTTGGCAAAAAAAGTAAAAAAATTGCCACAAGTTTGATCAGAAAAACATAATACAACAGAAATCACTAGTTTTGAAATGTTCTACTTCTGCATTAAACAGCCTTTTAAACAAACTAAGCATTTTTCACTTATACATTAGACTAACAAATTTTGTTCAAATTTCATCTTTACATCCATCCTTTTTTTGTCCGTTCACAAATCCAGAAAGGTAGCTTGCAATATAAGTTTCCTAATTTCTGAAAAAATTGCTACTAAAATTTGTTGATAATTGCAAAAATAATAATCTGCTTCAGCAAAATTCCTTTTCCTTTTGTGTCCAAGCACACCAGTAAGAGGAGAATGAAATTATGTCAGTATAAATTTAAGTTGTCATCTAATATCAAATTGCAAAACTCTTCAAGGATGACAGCATGCAGCAGAAGTCATCAGACTACCATTTAAAAAGACACACAAATATTTTCAACAGGTTGAAATGGAGTTTCAAATGTAATTTTAAAAGTAGAAATGTCTCTTCCTCTGTAAGAGTCTGTGTCCTTGGACAATAATGCTGCAGTGACTTACTAAAGTAAGAATTATGTTCTCATTAACCTAATCAATTTTGTACAAAACACAGATATGGATCTCAGGTTTCTCTAAAACAGAGCTTACCTTTCCAGCCACAGCAATGACTCAAGGAGATCCTTCCAGCAGTGAAAAGCATAGTCTATGTTTTACTTCTTCAGCCAAAATTTTATCTTGTTTATATAAATATATATATACGCAAAGCACCACAGATAACAGAATGTTTAATGTATTTTTCTTTCTGTTTCTTATCTGAGTCTTTTAGGAAGAAACGGGAAGTTTCTAAACAAACACATGTACACTGACAGTGAATAATTCAAACAGTGTGTGTTGTTGCAATGGCCTGTTACTATCCATACCAAAACAATCTGTTCACAGCTCTCATGCTGCCTGCAGGACACCCAGTGAACTCCATTGCCCAGGTTTTTACTCCATGGGACACAGCTCAAGCATCTTCCACAGCAATGTTGTCATTAACAATAATCTTCCATACACCTTTTTTCCTTATATTACTTATCAAAATGAATAAAAAGCAGTGCTTTAAAGACTTAAACTGAACATACTCCAGAAGAGGAATACCTTATATCCAAGAATATTAACTCCCCAAAACAATCATGTGCCTTCTACCTCAAATTTAGAATGCATATACTCAAGACACAAGGCTGATGACCTCCATATCCTAATCATCTTATCCCATAATAAAATACCACAGAAAGAAGTTTGCCAAAATAAAAACGGGAATATTTATTATCTTTTCTACTAAAGCAATGCAGTTATTTTGAGATTATACATTGGTCTTTGCAAACGTTTCTACAGCTAAATTAAAACTTTTCCATTTTGTAAAAAAATTACACATACTTCATAAAAACAAAGACACAGACTATGTCACGGAACAACTGGAAAGGATTGCAACTGTTAGTAGGGATGAGCAAAGAAAGCTCATGCTTATATTTAAACCTCTGGCATTTTTATCATTATCATGTTCAAGTGGGACAAAATGGGGACATTTTCCTTGCACATTTCTGGGTCCACTTCCCAAGCTTTCAGACATACTCTTAAATACTGAATGTGACCAGGAGAACCTAAACATTGCTCAGCAGTACTACATGCACAAGATGCAGGGGAAGAAGAGTTGGACCCATGCAAACAGTACAAGACAAACCATTACAACTGGCAAACGTGCACTGGACAAAAATTGAAGTTTATGAAAAGCTTTATTTGTTGTAATGAAAATAGTATCATAAGCAAGTAACTGTATGTGTTTTGCAAAGTCATCTTCATTTGGCCTCCTGAGCTTTCTTGGCATTCTGTTTTTCTTTTGCCTAGGAAACAAGGGGAGATAATGTCAAGCTTTGACAAGATGAAGATCATTCTGGAGCTGTGAATGACTACCCATTACATTTCTGAATATTAAAAATATTCTGGAAAAAGAAAAAAAAATTTAAATGTAAATTTAGACCCGTCAGAAGCATCCTACTCCTGTTTTACTAAGTTATTGTTTAAGCCCTTTTAAGAACAAATACAGGTTTAAATAAATTATGCAAAAAACCCCCTGATATTAGGTAACTTCTGTAGGGGAAAAGCATTATTTTAAAAACCTAATTTAAACCTTCCTTTTTCATACCTCCATACCAATTTCTTTTAACATAGAAAAACTCTTCCTAATGGAAACATTTTATGTCATGAGAAAACACCACATTCAGACATATAGATTATCAAAACTGAACTCTGAAATGAACCAAGATCTTAATGGTTTAGATCTTTCAAACAAGTGGAAAAAAACCCCACAAAAGTTCCTGTCAAAATATTTGCAGACAGACTCTCATTACTTATATCAATCATAAACAGTTTAAATTGGTAAGGAATTGGCACTTTCTTCCTTGTGAATTTACTTAAGAAACAGATTGGGCAAGAAAAGGGGACAACTCAGAAGCAATACTGGCCAACAACTTTCTGTCAAAACATTAGTTAACTCTGAATCAGGCTGCTACTTGTTACCACTCATTGAAGGGAACAGAACAGCATCTAATTCAGTGATTTAGAATTAAGATCTGTTACCACCAATTCACTGGTAATTTACTTGTGAAAGCAGCTTGATGGGTGTTATCAATGACTTCTGTTAACATGAAACTGGATTAAAACTCCACAAGTTACTCTCTTAAAAACTATGAGCCTGCAAATGTACCTTCCTAAATAAATTCAGCTAAGGAATGTACTCATTAAATAACACACAGCTCTTTTTTCATTATACTAAGTCAGAGATCCTTTCTCAGTGAGTACAAAATCAGGGATCCTGCCTCTGGCACTCAAGCATAAGTGCACACCAGCACAGAGCTGAGTAAAATTCAAGTAACTTAACCAGTTTAATAACCTTGCCAAAGTGGCAGACACACTTGTTTATTAAAGTTCTGTTAGCTGTAATGTAAGAATACAAACCTTAGCAGTAAATCCATGTTAATGGCTAGATACTTTAGAAAGGGGAAAACCAAGCCAGTAAACGAGCACAGTAGCAGGGACAAGGGAGGGACCTAATTCCCAGCACTGTGCCACGGCTGCCACAGGACTGCAGGGAGCTGTCCCTGGCCAAAGAACTAGGAAAAATAAACTAAAAAAATAAAAATAAATGACATGGGCAATACTCACTTTTTCTACTAATGGTATTAACTGCTGGTGCTCTGCTAGAGTCTTTAACAATTCCATGATGAAAGGCAGGTAGTTATGTTTTCTTCTAATATTTTCAATCTAAAAAAAAAATTTAAAGCATTAAAGAATTATTTTATAGTTGAATGATCTTCTAGTCCCCATCCAGTTCCTTCAGATTAATTGCAAAGCTCCCATATATATATATATATAAAAGCTGGCTTTAACTTACAACTGTTCCAATAATTTAATCAGAAAAACAAAGACTACATACCTTATATCTTTTTAATTTTTGGTTCTCTTCTTCAATTAACATCTGGTATTTTGCAACTTCTGATTGTATAGAACTCAACATATTACTACTTTGATCTGTATCCATGGGCTCCTCCTTCCATAAAACAAAAATTTAAATGGATTATGTTACTCCATTTTTAAATTTTACTTTTTTGAAAAGCAAGTTTTGTCTCAAGGGTATTTCTATCACAGAAAGATTAATTTTTGTTTACCATTATAGGAACATAGCAGGAATTTCTGCAGTTAGTTACAAGCAGGCACTGGGAAATAAAACCAGTTCCAGCACCATAGCAAATGACTCAAGGAAGAAAGTCAAAATGACATGGTCAACACTGTGCTGAGTGCTCAGCTGACAGCTGCAGCACTGAGTGCATCCACACTGTGGTGACAGATCTCCAACAATCACTCACTGCTTTTTTTGCTGCTGCTCCATTGAAAGCAAGGAAGGGAAGTAAAGCCAACACACAGAACTATCAGGGAACTACTTTAGCAATTTAAATTCCATGGCCTACCTGTGCCAGTTGCTGCTGTAGCTCTGCAATCCTCTGCTCATATATCATCTTTCTGTCAGACACAATAGCCATCAGGTTAAACCTTATCTCACCTTCACTGTATCTAGATGAGGAACAGAAAAACAAAACAACAAAGACAACCTGCTTTCAAAATTAGTTACCAACATGACAACTCAAAAGCCCCCTCCTTGATTTTACTTCATGGCAACAAAATTTTAAATGGGTCTATTAAATTAAGTTGTGCTACAGATCCAATCTTGTTACAAAATAAAATCAGACCACAAATTAACTCTATCCAATAGGTAACTCCTAATTACCTTCTCTCCCCAAAATTTACTATTCCTGTCTGTGGTCACAAAACAAATACTGAAACTGTCCAAAAAATAAAGAAACATTACAACAGATCTTACAGAAAATGCTTCACACAATAGTTTTTACTTTCTCATTACTATTACGTGTTAGAAAATATTGGAGATTTCTCCATACAGTGTGAGAAGTACATTCAACAATTAGACTATCAGGCCCTTCGGAGGTTAAATTCTCCAAAAACAACTGTTCTGCTTACCAAAAAAAAAAAAAAAAAAGTCCTCAAGCCCTCAAGGAAAAACTTAGAATTGCTTTCTACAAATGGCATAAAATCAACCTTATTTCTAACGAATTTGGGACTGCAGTTTGGAAACAGAGTTAAGAAGTAGGAAAGTTCCATAGTTTTTCTAGCTTAAATTTCTAAGACAAGCCATTCCTTAAAAAAAACTTCTGATCTCTAAATACCAGCTGTATGGACAGGATGGCCATCTAATAATTTCAAGTGCATAGGCAAATGTTATTCATGTTCATGACACTCTTAGCTTTCACTCACAAAGATCCACAGCTGTGTAACAGATAACAATCTTCTTTTCCAGAGCATTCGTAGGATCTCTCTTCACTACACAGACACCTACTTGGATTAATTATGCAGCAGCACAGTGTATTTGAGATTTATCTATCATCATCACATTTGCCTCATGTTGGGCAACAGGTTCTCAAGTCACACAGTGATATGCATAAAGAAATGATGCATAAGTGTCATTGCTTAGAAATTCGGTGGAAATCCTTTAAGTGAAGGAAGGTAAGACTATGGAATGTTTAAGCATAGGTAAGGTGCTATATTTTAAAGGCATCACAACCATTTACTTTTGTATGCGCTTCTCTATGACGGGCCGCACTGCACTTATCCAATCATCCTGATGGCATGCACCTGGGAAAAACACAGGAAAAAATTCAGTATCACAGCAAAATTTATTTCAAAGTCAACTCATATAATTCAGGCTTATGCAGCAACTTCAGAGTATATAACAGGTTTTTCCTTAGCTACTGCAATCTGAAATTATTCAGGTGATTTTTCAGGAGGTGGAAGATATTTTATTAATAACAATAGTTAGCTAATGCAGTGACCAAAGCAATGGAACAAAGCTACATTTTAAGGGCATAACGACCTAATGTTTGTTTTTCTGATAACACGAAATAATGGGGTAGGGGAAGGTATTTATGACACAAGGGAAATTAGTTGGTATGACAACATTGAAGTAGACAGCAAAGGAAAACACAATGGACAGTTACAGCTGCTTAATATTAAGTCTTGATTTTCTCTATGTAGATGCAATATAATGTTAAAAAGTCAGACAGAAAGAAAAACCATAAAAGGATATATAATAGAAAACTTGATTTCAAGATATATGACAGGCTATCCACAGGTGATTTCCTAAGTTGAAAATGTCTCTCTTGCAATTTCAAGACCTTAAAGTAAATTTAGAGACTCATGATCTTGTTACCACACAAATGATGTTACTGTTAAGTCTGAAGACTGTCCAGTATCTCTAGACAGGCTAAAGACAAGATTAGCAGTAAGCCATTGCTCAGCCTCAGCATAAATAAAATTGTCAACAACTCTGGGAAAACACTCTGGGAATGGAGTGTGGAACATGTTGTTGTTGACAATGATAGGCAGTGCAGAGCTTTTCAAGACTCAACAGGGCACACATATCTCAAGAAAGATTAAAGATTAAGAAAGACAAACAGAAGCCTGTCTTACAGAGGACAAAGCTATTTTCTTTTAAACCATTAGGAAAACACTTGCTATCTAAGAAGAAAGAGGGCAGTGTGTAAATTCAAGCCACATAACAGAAAAAAAAAGTGTCTGGAGTCAGCTGTATATAGTCTCCCTTTATGTAAACTTTGGTTTTGCAACAAAACTATCAAGGTTTTGGAAGGGATTGTGTGACCTGATCACTTGATTACTAAATGAAGAAAAGAGAGCATCAGAGACATGGAGGAAGCAGGGAGAAAATTGTCTTTTCAGACCAACAAAACTAAAACAATATAAATGACTGCAAGGAAGTACAAGCCTACAGCATATTCAGAAAAATTTCAAAATATTCTTTGTTTTAATAAATAATTTCCTTTGAGCCTCTAACACATGACCAATTTGTTGCATAAAGCCATTGTTAAAATAAAGGATGCTCAGCAAAAATGTAAAATGTTACCTAAATCAATTGGTCCTTCCCTTAAGCCATCTAGCTCATATAGCCTCCCATTAACAGGAACATAGCTTACAAAGTGAAAGGCATCTTCTTCCTTTGCTGAAGACTTTGCATCAAACTCAAACATCTGTTGTCTGCAAAGAAAATTTTAAAACCTCTGAGATTAAAAAGGATTTGCTCAAATTTTAGCCAGATTTAAAACATATGTTACCTGGCAAAACTGTTGTGAACTTGCCGAATCACTTCTGAGTTGCTCAGTGCCAAACCTTTCATCTGAAAGGAAGTAACAGAACACCTGTAAACCACCACAGCTGTAACACTGTGACACTCAAAATGCAGAAAACAATGGTCACTCACTGCAGCATCAAAGCTTTGGGAAAATTCTTTAAATTCTGACAAGGTCTCTCCTAGATGAATGTCTTGATGAGCACAGTTTAACAGCACACTTACTATGGCTTGAGTTGCACAGGCATTATTTATGACCTAGAAAAAAGCATGGAGAATTTGGTGAGCATTGGTGATAAAAGTTGACTCCAAACTGTGTTTGCTTTTGTTACACACACACACTTTCTATGCTGATTCACATTAAAGATACACCCTAACACAGCCTGGAATTGCTGCCTGGGTAACTACAGAAAAGTCCTCGCTATAATAAAATCAGCTCTGTATGGCTGTCATATACAATTCACTGATAAAACATATTTCACAGCTGTCCTCAGAAACTGTCATTCCACTGCCTCACCATCTCTCTAAAGTGATGAATGAAAGGCATAGAAGAAAGGCAAAAATCCTTGGATCCCTGTGGAAAAACACAAAGTAATATTCAAAGCAAGCTGCCCAAATTGTGTTATCTATGGCCTTAAAAAAGTAACTCTCACAAGAAAAGTCCTTCAAATTATGAGATCTCCTACTAGGAGTAAGAGGTCAAAAAATTTAATTTGAAGCAATAAAATACATTATGGAACTTAAAATTTTTATTAAAAGGTTTTATTGGACAAAAAAAATTCAAGTATTCTAGGGATAAACTAATAAAAGTGTTCCAAGATGTAGATATTGTTGAAATGATGGTTAGCTGAATAATATATTTGTCCAATATAACAATCCTTTTCAAGTTAAAGTTGCTAGTTTGACACTGTTACATTTCAGTGTTAAATATTCTACTTTTAGAAAATATAAACAACCCCTTTTGTATTAAAGCCATGTCTTTAACGTTATTTACTAATAACCAAACTAAAACAGTGTATTTAAAGAAAGAAGCTGCAAAGATTATTAAATGTAATCTGAGATTTATGTAAATGCACTGTAATCACATAGTATGAGGCCATAATACAAGACTTTATATAAGCAGTTTTTTCTCAGAGAGCTACAGGTTAGGAAAGAGTAATGAATCATTAGTCTTTGAGACTATTCTGCAATTGGAAATGCTACTTAAAACTTCCAGAGAGAAGGTGAATTTGTAAAAAAAAAAAAGAAAATTAGTTTGTGTGTGAATGTGAAGCCACTTTCAACAAGGAGAAAAAAAAAAAAAAAGAAAACCCAAGCAACCATTTTACAATCAAGGCTAGTCCTAACAAAGGAAAACCTCGTATGTTAATACTAAAAGCCGTATCATAAATTTATTTTCTGTACTTCAGGGTGTTCTCAGTTCAGATTATTTATATATGCAGATGATAAATAATAAAGCACTTCCTAATGTAAGAAAAACACAATCTTGGTTGACTTAAACAGTAATTAAGGGAGTCAACTGCACATACATAAAAGATTACAGATTACAGCAGCCAAAACTGAAATGAAACCAACTGCAGGTACACAAGCTAAGGGCTCGAATACACAGATGCAAAATAAAGGACATACACAGAAAATCCATCAAGGGCAGCAAAAAAATTATGAACCAGCAGCAGAAAAATTCCAACCCCCAGACCAGCAGAATGGCATACTTTGAATTACACTGTAACATAGGAAAAAGAACTAAAGACTCCCTGAGATACAACTAAATAATGATATCAGAGACAGTGGTAAAGTAGTGCTAGCATGAAAGCAGGAAAATCTCATGAGGATCAGAGTGGGTGAAGCTGATGCAGTGTAATTAAGCTGATAGAGAAGCAAGAGAGGGCAAGGACATCTGTGCTGACACACTGTTAGAATAGTGCTGGTACAGTGAAGGCAGGGTCACTACAGCACACTGTACTTGTAAATGATAATTAATACACAGCATTATAGGAGCTACAGGACTAAATGACAACTAACTTTGCTGAAAAATCCAGAAGGAACAATCAGTTGCTCTCTTTACACACAACTCAATAATGGCTTCAAAACAAGGAAAGGAAATTTTCTGAGATTTTGTGACTAGAGGCAAGATCAACACAAACTGCTAAATAGCAGGATACAGAAGCTTGAAACAGAAAATAAAATCAGAAGTTAGACTTTGCAAAGAATTAATGGGCTCATCAAATATTTGCCCTTAAGCATATTTTGTGTCCAACTACAGCATGAGACAAGTCTGATGAAGTATATAGGGATCAAGCTAAACAAAGTCTGACTGCTAGAAAACAATATGCAAAACATGTGGATCTGAGGGCAATAGCCTCCAGCTGTTAAAATGAAAATACATTCTAGAAATACATCCTAGCACTACAGTCAAGTAAGAGGCAGGAGTTAAGGAAAAGGCAGCAACAACAGTCCTGTAGCAGAGGAACAGAAGGAAATGCAGGTGATGTGCATAAAAATCCAGTGTGTTCCTGGATGTAGATGACACAGGAGAACACCAAGATGGAACAAGGGAATCTCTAGCTAGTGGTGGCTCACAGGCAAGGTGAGGAGTGCAGAGTGATGTGATTATAGGACCAAATGCAGGCAAGTGTGGGATTTATCTGTCAGACAGACACAGTGTCATCCATGCACACAGCCAGTCCAGCACTGCACCACACACAGCCTAGACAATCCTTCAGCATACCATCTCTAATTCCCAGTGCATCTCTTACTTAGGGTGCCTCAGCATTCACAGAAAATATTCTTTGCATTTAGGTAACATAATAATAAATGCAGGTTGTTCCCAAAAGATTTTTATTTGGACTTGAGGATTAAGAGGATTTTCTGTATTTGTCCAGAAATACCAACACTTGCTTGGGTATTTCTGTCCAGGAAGTCTTGGTGAGGTATTAGATTGATCAATATGCAAGACTTGAACTTAAAGTAGACACCCATAGTTCGAAGATTTTGTATGCAAAAGTTCAAGGTGTATTTAACAATATTTCAAAGAAAACTGTAACATACATACACAGGAATGTATCAAGAGAAGATTGACCTATCCCTAAGTGAAGCTCAGCTTAAACCAAGGAACTATTTGATTAGGCTGCTCTCTAAGTAAGATGCATTACTTCCTAAGCATGCACCTTTCTCTAGGGATCAAATCCAACCTTCTGGATCAACTTTAGGCAGAAGCACTTTAAATTCTTGACTCGCATCTTCTACCTGATGGATTATGTATTTTGCTTCTCAAAAAAGCTGTGGACAAGCCTGTGCTGCAATTGGTAGTATAACCAGCAAATCCCTGGGCTTCACTTACTAAACATCTCATCACTACAGAACAGTTGGTTTTACAGAGCTCAACATGAAAAATTCAGCATTAGCACAAAGTTCCACAGTTTATTCTTGTTTAGAAACCCAGTATAATTTTGTTTTCCGTTTAACTTTTGTTGGAGTAAAGATATAATCTTTCTATATTCAGTTACTGAAAAATCTCTTTCTGATTTGTTTCATGTCTTGAAGCTGCACTCCTTGTAAGTTACCTGTTATCCCAAACTTAGCTTTAACACAGATATCTGGTCCATCTCAATGTTAGCCAATCTGAAAGGGTAATTTAAATTTGAAATCAATTAAATACTAGAAATGTAAAAAAAAATACACATGCTTCCATTAGTGCCATGAACATAACCAGAGACCAATGCTTTGTTATTAACAGTATCATTTATAAGCTACTCCTTCTGAAGGTATTCCCAATTGATGAAGTTAATGTTCTGTCATGACAATGCAAAATAAAATACATACATGGCATCTAAGAAAGGCAGGATAACAACAGTTCCATACTAAAAGCTGAAGAATTTATTAAACTCAAAACCAGTAGTTTCAGGTCTGCAACAATGGTATTCCTTTTTGTCCAGAGACACCTCTGCAGTGCTCAGCAGAGAATGCAGCTCCTCCAAAGAGTGTGGCAGGGAGCTGAACACGTTGAGCAGCTGTAATCATGTATCCATTGCGTGTGAAAACAACACCAAGGGCCCACTGAAGCAACACAGAAATCAGGAAATTCTGAGTTAAGGCTGAAACTGTACCCTTAACTCACCTCATTGTGCCTACGTATCCTAGCTCAAAGGGTATGTAAGATCATCCAGAGTTCTGTGGCCTCAACTAGAGGACCAAATCATACCTAGGCATAACAGGGAGGCCAAATTTAACATGAGTTCACATAAAAGTGACCATTAAAAAACACCCCTTTATATGCATGCATACAAGACAGACTTCAAAATTCAACCCCCCAACAGAATTGTGATTTAACTTGGACCAAGATCTAGTCGCAATTTGGACTTCAACTACAACATCACTACGGAAGTGGAAATAAGGAAAATGTGAGCATGCACAAGCTTCTTACCAAAACTGTGTTTCCTAGTGCAACTTTAAATATGTTTTACTAGACAGTTTTAGAGCTGTAATCTTTTACCTCTAAATAAAGTTCCCCACAAAGAAACAATTTTTAAGACTGAACACATAATAAAGTAAAACAGAAACAAAGTTTATCTCCTCTACTCAAATCTTGTTACATAGTAACAGTAGCCTCCTCTTGCTCACACAGGATTCAGGAAGACACTTGAAAACATGCCTGCAGTAAAACCAATTGTACCAAATGTCTTTAGATGGGAACATTTAAAAGAAGAAAATGTGCGAGAAAGGAAAGAGAGGAAAAGACGTGTTGAGATTTTTCAGGCTCCAGTGTCATAACAGTTTTGAAAATATAGATCAAGAGATCAATAACCTTATGTGTCATAAAAATTGCACTAACCAATCTGTTTGTTCTGGGATTCCAGCCTACAAATGAACCTAGTGTAATTTTACATCGTCACTTTTGTAATAAAGAAAATGGTCTTCTGGAAAGTGAGCACAGAATTTGGCTTAAAGCATACAGAGGAAATAAAAAATACACATGAACCCAGTTGCATGATGGCTGGGAGGACTTGCTCTTTCCTGATACAAATATTCAATACAAATGCTCATCTTGCTTGTGCTCCTGGGTGACTCAGGATTCAGACTGTGGTTTTGAGAAGTGCAGTAACTTCAGCACTACCACAAAGAACTCCCTGTTCTCTCACTTACCTGTTACCAGTTTTGTCCTGTACAGACTCACTGAACAGACCCATCTCACAGTACAGCAGAGACCAGCCCAGATACTATGCACAGAAAACTGCTGGGGGATGAACTTCACTGGCTCACAGAAGTTCACTGCACCTGCTCTCATCAGCAGCAAATCATAAGATCAGATACTTGCTCAAGAAAACACTGTAAGTCCTCAAAACATTGCTTGTCAAGTTGGATCTCTAACCCAGGCTAACTTTCTTCAGTATAAAAGTAACCAGAGCTAAACTAGTTTTAAACAGATTCCTCCAAAATATTTAAAGCAGTTTCTTTCTGTGGATTTTTAATAATAATTTCTCTGTACCTATTTCTAGTTGTTCAATCACAATAGCTCAATCCAGGTAAAACTGAATTGATATGAAACACAAGCATATATACACCTTCAAGGAATGTTTTAATTTTGCAAAGTCACTGCACTCGACTGACAGGTAACACTAAAAAAAGAAAAATATACTAATTCTAAACTTTTTGCAAATGACTTTTGAAGCATCTATTTCATGTCATCAAGTGGCATAACCAGGCAGTACTATTCTAAGAGTCAACATTTCTAGAAATTGCTTTGCATGCTAAAATTAAGAGTAATTCCAGCACTCCTATTTAAAGGCAGCAGGTGAAGGAAAGGAACAATGAAAAAGGAGGCTTCAGCTTAAGAGCACATTAAAATATGAGTGTTTCAAAGAAAACTATAGAATAAAGAAGACTTTTCATTGTTAGCCTTTAATTTTGTGGGGCTTGTTATCAAATCTAACATTATCCAAATTTTGTGATATACATCCTGCAATCTCATCTTAAAGCTCAAGAAAGCTCCTCTTAGCTATTGCCTTTAAACACAGCGTCAAGCTTCGAAAGAGGGAAGGGGAGGGAAAAGGCAAAAGAAGTGGAGCAAGCAGACAAATGCTTTGAAACTTTTCAGTATTCACAAGAACAGCAATTCTAGGACAACCTCGGCCACTCACAGGAAGCAAGATTAAATCCCTTGAGTGAAGGAAGATTTACCTTCACTTTCAAATAAAAAACCACCCTCCAAAAAAATCCCTCTCTAGATTCCAATGAGTCATTTCCTCCCACCATATAACTACTTTGTGAAAGTTACATCAAGGATTTTCTCTGAGTTCTTTGCCTCATGGCTGCTCTTTAGCTACAGCCCATGGCTACTAACAGTGTCACAACCTGAAACAGTGTCTATGAGAGTTATCAAACTATAAAGACAATTAGCAAACTGCTGCTGATCACTGCATCATAAAAACAGTGGGCAGTGCTTGGCAGGACTCAAGAGCTACAGCAGGGGAAGAATGAAGAGAATCAGCATTAAAAAAGCTGACCCACACAACAGCATGAAACAGAAAGGCAATTATAAAAGGAACACAAATGAAGTGCAGGTACACAGTGGCCAGGATGGCTATTTGCATTGTTTTCCATATTTCCATATTTCCATACTTTTAACTGGAAGCATGTGGAGATTTTTTCATATCCTGAAATTTACATTCAAAGCACTTCTGTATTTGTGGTGGGAAATAAGATAAAACCCAACCAAAAAAAAAAAAAAGGCCCCAACATCCCCACCCTAAACATGCCAACAGCTAGACTATGCAACAAATCTTCACAGAGATCATAATAATTTGCCCTTTGATATCAATGTTTTGTAATTAACACCATATTAAATACTCCTACTTTAATTCTGATCACTTTCTCTTGATTTTCTTGCTTGCAAACAACACACACAACAGTCTGTTAACTAAGACTAAATTTCAGTACTACTCTATATTTAATAAAATGCAATGGATTACATCAGCTAAACCAGTTTCCTGTTATTTCTAATTTAAATTCACCTTTTTCATTTGAATTCTTAAAACTTGCATGCCAAAATGATTTCTAAACCCTTAAAGAAAAGCATTATCCTACATATACTGCCCCAGCTTCAGAGTATTTGAGAAAAATAAGAAATAAAAACAGGACCAAAATAAATTTCTTTTAACAAGTTGGTGAAAACAGTTTCAAAAGAAGTAAATAGCTCATCTTGCTGGGAACATTTACCAAGTCACTTCTACTGCACAGAAGACCAAGTTACTGTATGTGTGAGAGCTGAAAAATAAGTAAGAGCTTTTTTCTTCCACAGCTGCAATTTTTGTCTGACTTGACAGATCAAACTGATTTACTTTGCCAATACACAGCTCCTACTCTCAGAATTTGTTGAAGCTATTTTACCTTGCAAAACATTGATTTCTGTGTACGTATTAACAAAAAAAAATAGCTTTTTTTTGGTATTAAAAGCCATGTGTCATGACATATCTAAAACAATCACTGAATTTCTCATACCTGCTTAGCAAAAAATATTGTATCCAGTCTGGAATCCTGGACAACAGAACCCGCTGGCTCCTCTCCAGGCTGCCACTTGAAGAGAAAAATCAGCCCGTGTACTGGCCTGAAAAACAAAATTTACAGGAAAAAAGGTCACCAGTAATTATGAAAAATATTAAAATTATGTGTTATGTAGTTTAGCTGTATGCTGATATAGTAATTCTGTTATTTCTTTCTAAATATCAGGAACTTGCACTGAATTTTTCAGATGTGCTCTTTTTAATTAGGCAGAAGACAATTTGGTCTTCTTTCTGCGAGTGCTAAACAATCTGAATTAGCATTTAGCCAATAATTTTCAAAAGTCAGGACCAGTTTTCCTGGTTACTGCACCTTTTATAATTGCAGAACTCTCATTTGAATTGGGTAGTGATAAACAGCTATCAAAGCATTTGTCAGTCATGTACAAGAGCAAAAGTTTGGTAATCTTTCTGGACACAGATGAAATACCCAAAGAGGAGCTCTCCCAAAACTTCATGCTTTGAGTTATCTTACCAACAAGTAAGAAAAACCCAGTTGTCTCTTCAAGTAAAAATGTGTCTTGGCTTTCAGACTGCATGTCTTGAATAGTAAACAGTCTTTACTACACGTTGCACTGTATTTAGTATTCCCAGAACACAAAAATTTATCAGGAAAGAAAACAGGTCTTAAAAAAAACTTCAGTTACAGTAAGACAAAAACTCATTCATCAACTTAAATCTAAGGTGATCACCAAAAGAGGCCACAAACCGTTTCTCTACAAAAGACAAACATACAGCCATACTGCATAAGAAACTTTTCCCAAGCTCTGACCAGAAATCTGAGATAGATTTTTTCAAATTCTCTCAGTGGACCTGTGTCACAGCACATGTCACAGTTGAGATGGCCATGGCACTATCATCATACAATTTCAGAAAGCTTCAACCCATACAGAGTAACACCATGACATTTCAGAAGGCTGCAAGCATCTGCCCTTCTTGTCCTTTAGCCCAGCCTTTTATCCCCTCATGTTCACACATTGCACTGTGTGCCCTCTGCTCCCTTTGGTGGCTGCTCAGTGCCCCTGGGCACTCCATGGCTCATTGCTGTCAGTGCTGCTCACCTGCTCCTCACAGCTGAGCCCATGGGGATGAGGCTGGGCCCAGCCCCATCCCAATCACCACACACTGTGTGCCTACAGACCTGCTGTTTAGAAAACAAAGATGTTTCTATATTCTTTTACTCCCAGTGTTTATACATTGTGTGAAATATTGCAGGTGTAAATGGGAAGGGAGGATGGAAGCTGGCCATCCCTCAGGACTAGAAAGACACATATCTCTGAGGATATGCAAAACTGGCACTTAATGAACAAACAGGTAAATGTTCTGATGGTGTAGACAGCAAATAAACCCATTCATAGGCCACATCTCTGCCATTCAGGTGTTGTCAAATATCTTTGGTCAAGAATTCTAAAAGTACATCCATCCTCTGTACCAATTCCTGCATCTTTTGAAAGATTAATCCTACAAGTATTGATATTTGCACAAGATACAAGAGTATGGTCCAGATTAAAATATACTTTCCTCTTAAAATCCTGTATTTAAACATAGATAACAACATGTTTACACATGGACAAAACATTAGAAGAATTAATGCTGCTTAATGAGGGCAAAATTGTTCTACATGATACCAGTCATTATCAGTTATAAAAAACCTATCTACCTCCACATCCATATGGAAAAATTAGTTAGAAAGATATCTAAGTACCAGAAAATAATTTAAGACAACAGAGGCAACATCATGGGATGTGAGGAGGGAGGGAGATAAAGCAAGGAACAGAAATTCGCCCAAGAATTTGTTAAAGAGCTGTAAGGCCAGCTAATGGAAAAATCAGTAGAAATCTACTTCCACATTCTAGCTACTATCAGCATTTCTTTCAAAACCTGATTAAGCTCGATGAAGTACCAAAGTATTAATAAAAAGCAATTTAACTGCTAGTATTCCATTAAATCAAAATCCTACTGAACTTCTGTAGAAAGTAAAGGAAAAAACACAAACACAAAATGCCCCAAACAAAAAATCCACGAAACATACACCTGAGTTTAGTACACATTCTTTCAGGGACTTCAGATAAACATGATTAAAAAACATGTGCCTTACTTCAATTTTTCAAAATTCTCTGGCTCCAAACTCCATATTTCTTCAACTTGTGCTCCTCTACAACCTGAAAGAAGGAAGAAATACAGGTTTTTTCAACTAACTCATTTAAAAAGGGACACAGCCAGTAAAGACAGACTTATGAAAGAAAACACAAAGACATTACATAATATTTACAACTAGTATATCCAGGCTATGGAAAACTATCTGTGGGATTTAACAGACCTTGATTAAAAAAACCCAAACAAGACAGGCAGAGAGAATTTATTTCAAGAATTTCTGAACCTGTGTACGGTGATACAGTCTTTACAACAGAGTTGCATTTAAAAAAGAAGCAGAGCAGCTTAAATATCTCTGATCACTTAATATCCTTTGCTTAACTGAAAACAATACTCTTTATAAAGGCATTATCAGCAAGCCCAAAGCAGAACTTTAGGCATCTGTCTCCAATCAAAGACCTATCATAGTAGACCAAAAATGCTGTACACTCAAGCAAGACATTTACATAACACAGAGCCCAAAAGGTTTAGTACGTGGAAGTTTAATTTATTAGCTAAATAAAAACGTAGAAGAAGCACATCTAGACTTTGTTTCTCAGAAAAAGACACGGCAAACTATGAATCAATGAAACGTGGAGTAAAATAATTTTGGTTCTTTGGCTGAGAATTACATGGCTTTTGTAATAACCATATATTCACAGTTACACCAAAGATTTTAAACGCAATTCAACACAAAATTTAACATTCTGGAAGGCCAGGCAGCTACTTGCAGGCTACCCAGCCACTGCCAAGCCCCATAGCTCAGCCTAGGCACAGACCCTTCTCCATACGTCCTCACTCCTCGGGCTCTGTAACCCGAACACCTTCCCAGGGAAGCTTAAATTTGATATTCGGAGAAATTTATTCTAAGGGCTGATGAGACATAAGAATGGGCTGCCCATGGAAGTGATAAGAGTCACCGCCCTGGAAGCTTTTAAGGAAAGACTGGACATGGCACTCAGCGCCACGGTCTGGCTGACGAGGTGGTGTGGGACGCTAGGCTGGACTCGATGATCTGAGAGGCCTTTTCCAAGCTAAAGGCCGCTGTGACTCTACGCGGCACGTTCCTGCCCAGCCGTCCCGCAGCACAGCAACAGGTGCCGGGCCGGGCCGGGCCGGGCCGCGCTGGGGCCGGACTCCCCGCTGCCCGCCGGGCCGGGCCCTCACGGAAGCCGCGCTCGCCGCCCGCAGCGCGTCCCGGCGCCCTCCCGGCCCGCAGCAACCGAGCCCCGCATCCCCTCCCCGGCCGCAGGGACAGCGGGCTCGCACCCAGCGGTGCGGGACAGCCCCGCAGAGCCCCCGCCACCTGCCCGGCCCCGCTCGCCCCTCACCGAAGCCCTTGATGAGCTCGGTGAAGACGCCCGGGTCGCTCTCCATGAGGCACCACTCGCCAGCGCTGCTGCCCCCGGACATGGCGGCGCTGCCGCCGCTCAGGCTGCGAGGCCGAGCCGCGCCGCTCCCCTCCCGGCAGGCCCCGCGCCGGGCACGGCCGTGGGGAGGCGGGGCGGCCGCAGGAAGCGGCGCCCGGGACTGGATCCGGGGCGCCGGCGGGCGGCGGCAACACCGCCCCGGCCGCGGGAGGGCCGCGCCGCGCCACGAATGAGCGCTCCGGGGGGGCTGCGGGGCGGACGGCGGCGGCGGCGGGGCCCTCGGCCGGCGCGGCGGGGAGCGGGGCTGGCCCCGACCATGGTTCCATCCGGGCACCGCGCGGGGGGCGCGGCCCCATCCGGGTCCCGGCGGTGCTGTCGGGGCGCGGCGGGCGGGGCCGGAGCGGGAGACGCGGATCTCTGGCGGCCGGAGCGGGACGGCCCTGCCCGCCCCCCGCGCGCCCGCAGCGGCCCGGCCGCCGCTCGGTGCCCCCGGTGCCTCCGCCGCCCATCGGCCCGCGGCCCCGGGGCTGCGGCATCTCCCGGCCGCGGCCTCGCAGGCAAGTGGCGCTTCCCGGGCTGCAGGGGGAGCGGGGAGCCCGGGCCGGCCCCGGGGATGCGTGGGGAATGCGGCGAGGTCAGGGGAGCAGCTCCGGAGAGCAGCGGGGCGTGAGGGGCCCGCGGGGCGGGCCCGGGCGGATCTGTGGCGTTACGCGTCTTCCCCGTCAGGCGCGTCCATCGTCTTTATGGAGACTGACAGCTGCGATCGCAGCTCCTCGGGTATCCGCTTTAGGTGCTTCTATCCCCTAATTCTATGCTACGTCAGCTAAGCTGCCTGTGCCCCCCCAGTTAGTCAGGTTTTTTAAGCGGACAGGCTCTTGCAAATTCTGCAGTAGAAATGCGTGGGCCGGTATGTAGTTCGTATAATGGGATATCTGCTCTGCTGCTGTCCTCCACCACTCCATTGCTGGTTTGGGAAGTGTTCTCCTGGCATCCCAGTTGACACAGAGGTGCTTATTTTCTGAAGTATGAGGACTATGTTGTCAGAGCTGTAGCACAAGTGTGTTTTGTTACAACCGTAGCTCAATGTGATGGTTGTGGTCTCTCTGCTCAATTAACTACAAGAGAGATTCCTTATAGTCTTCAGGTTAATGCTTATACAGAACATAGAGGGCAGAGAAGTGGAATGCAGTTTCCCGTAGATTTAAGTATATATGGTTTTGGAGTATTAAAAGGCAATTTGAAATGTTGTCTTTAAAGCATTAATGCTTTTTTGTGTCATAAAAGATCTGACCTTTTCAAAGATTAATTCCATGGTATTTCACTACAAAGTTTGATTAGTTGTTAGCGTAGCAGTTAAGATTAATTTAAATTAGAATCTGTAGTTCTGTTAAAGCTTTATACTTTATGTGGTTTTTTTCATCCATCCATGAAATTTGTCAGACATTTTATTTCTTAGGAAAGCTAGGGCAAGTTGGAAAAGTCATCAAAATAAACAAATGTCAACTTAAATGTGTAACTGGTGTATAGACTGTTTCAGAACAGTCAAAGTCTTATTTTACTTATAAATTTATATGGTGGTTGAAATATGGTGACTTTTCTTTTTCATTAATAATAGTGAACAGCCATGGAGTTTAGTTTAGCAATTTTTGTTATAAAACTCCTGGTCTGGGACTTCTAAGAATTGCTGTTTGCATTCCCCTAGTTCAGAAATTGAAAGTGCTTGTGGAGCCAGAATATTGTTGATAAATCCTCCACAGGTGTTTTAAATTGAAGTTCCCAGCTGCAGCTCAGCAGGTGAAGAGTAGGCTTGTAGTACAGCATACGTTAAGAGAGCATTTACGTTTATCCACCTGTTAGGGTGAAAGATGTCTCTGTTGTACAAGTGTTAAATAAAAAAATAAGCTCGAGGTCTGGGCAGAGGAGAGGGATGGGTCCAAGGGAGGGCATAACTTTGGGAACTTGGGAGCTGGGATGTAATACAAGGTTAGAAACGGCCAAAATGACTTGAGCAACTCAACTGTGGATAAGTGCTTTTGCAGTAGCTGCTGGTGAAGTGTAGATCTGATGCTTTTGCTGTGACTGTTTAGTAGTGAGATTGCTGGTTTGCATAAGATATTGTTGATTTCAAAAGTAATTTTTAAAATACAGGTTTATTTTTAAGATTTTACAATTTGTGTTAGACAGTTGTTGGAAATTGTAACAAAATCTGGATTTGTAGCTTATAGCATATTCCTAAGAAAGCAAATTGAGGAACTAAGTGTCAGAAAAACTATTTGCAACTATCTTTTCTATTATGGGTTTGTATCAGAAGCATATGGATGCAGGTATATACTTCTTTCCAGTGTTGTGAGTCCATGAATAGCCTGTTCCATACAAAAGTAAATGTAAAAATTACCCATTGTTAATATCCATAAGAGTTTTCCCTTTATAAATATCCTCTACATCTCTCCCCCTATGAAAGCTACAGCAAGAAATCATTCTGAGTATTCTATATACATGGAGATCATCTTGTCCATGGGTGATCCTTTATGCTTCCCATTCTTATTTTTCCTTCAAGATAATGTGTTTTTCAGTATCTTTTATGTACCATTTTTTTTCCTGATAACTAAATGGATGCTTACTGTGATTTCAGGATTTTTTGTTTGGGTTTTCTGTGTTTTTGTGGAACATTATTGACTGTGTAATGACATAAACTAATTGAACTGTATTGAGATAAAATGTATTTAGACATGAAAAACTCCTGATCTGGTATTCATGCATGGGGAATACCACCCTTGTTATTTTCAGTGTATTTGAATGCTTCAAAAAAGTCAGTTCAACCATGATGTGTATTTAAATATGTTTGCCAGAAAACATGGTTAAAATATATAATTTTAGCTGGGCACTGATGCTCTAAATAATAGAATGAAAGATATTTCTTAGTTAATTTTCAATGAAGCCTGCTTTCTTAAACAAGGTGTCAGCATATGGCTTCTATTTTTATGATTTTATCAGTTTGTAGAATGTAATGGGAGCACTGATGATTGCTGTTTAATTCTGGGGGCAGATTAGTGCAGATATACACAATCAGAGGAAAGGTGCATTTCTAGTTGCTTGCAGAAAAAGGGAAATTCTCTGTCAAAGGAGTAGGGAAGTTGTTTGTAAATCAGTGTTACTTACCAAAACTGGGAGGGCGGGAAACTCTCTGTGTACATTAGTGACATTTGTTTGTGCTAGCTTATCCTGGTAAATGGAGCAAAATGGCTTTTATTTGTTTTCACTATTTGAACAAGCAAAAAAAGTCAAAAGTAGATCTCTGCAATTCTTTAAATTTAAAAATCTTTGAAATGTCATTTGTGTGGGCTCAGACTTTAGTCCCTGAATTTTAAGATTTCTATGCAGTTTGATGGAGTGGATTATTGGTGCTGAATTTTTTATTTTCAGTAGGAGCTCTTGGTGTTATTTAGTGTAATTGTATTGTTTGGTGAAAACTGAATTTATTATTGTGACACTAAATTTATTATTGTGCTATTAATGTTTTGGAAGCAGTGGTGATGAGGAATTTTCTTATCCTTACCCTCCTAATTTAATTTCATCTGCATTTGCTTCATTTTAAATATCATGGTTTGGATTTTGCTGTGCTGGATATTCTCCAAGTAAGAGCAGCGGTGTTGCCCTACCAATATTACAGCTCTCTTGCAGCTCAGGAATGTATAAATAGAAAGACCTTAATGATTGTGAATTTTTGTGCTGATTTTTGCTTCTTACCTTCGAATGTAAAGCAGTACAGAATCTGTAATGTCCCTGTTTTCTTGGATCTCACTTGGAGTAGCAGACTGTTTGAGCCTGTGGCAAAGATAATATGTTCTTGAGCTGCTCAGTTGTTAAAAAGCTGCTGTCTAAGCCTCACTGAAACCTACCATATATAAACTCTCACAAAGTCTTCCAACCAAACAGTTTTTCCATGTATTAGTTGTTCATTTTAGCCTCGTTTTTCTTCAGTTGGTCAGTATTAGCAATTCTTAAACAAAATAGAGCAGGGCAAGATCTGAATTTTGAGCCTTTTATTCTGCAATATAAAAATCTACCTAAGAAAGTGATGTAGTATATTAGTGCCAAAAGGCTATAACACCAGTATGGTTTTTGTGCACCATTTATTGGGGTTAAGTAGTTTCTGAGTTGGTTTTAAAGAAATAAGTCAGTCGCTATTATAACTCAAAGAGTATTTTGTTTCTTTTCCTTTAAATGATGTGTATTATCACACGCTTGGAGTACGCTGTGATTAAATTTATGAAGGAAAACTTAAGATGACAAGCTTATAGACAACATGTATTTACTTGTTGTCAGTAAACCGTGTTGTTGTTGCAGCAGAGCCCTGAAGTGTGGAGGATGGAGGCAGAGGAGAGCCGAGGAGCGCAGCCCCCGAGCGAGCCCGGCTGTGCCAGCGCTGCGGGCTGGCAGCTCACCGACAGCGCCCGGCTGCAGCACTTCCTGTGCTTCGGCTCCGAGGGCGGCACTTACCACGTCAAGGAGCAGAAGCTGGGCTTTGAGAACGCAGAAGCTTTGCTAAGGCTGATTGAAGAGGGCAGAGGCTGTGAAGTTGTCGAAGAAATAAAAGCATTTAGTCAAGAGGGCAGAGCGGCAAAACAGGAGCCCCTCCTCTTTGCCCTCGCAGTTTGCTCGCAGTGTTCTGATGCCAAAACAAAACAAGCGGCGTTTAAAGCTGTCCCCGAGGTGTGTTGCATACCAACCCATCTCTTTACTTTCATCCAGTTTAAAAAAGATCTGAAGGAGGGCATGAAATGTGGCATGTGGGGCCGTGCTCTGAGGAAAGCTGTTGCAGATTGGTACAATGGAAAGAATGGCATGGCTCTTGCTTTAGCAGTTACAAAATATAAGCAAAGAAGTGGTTGGTCTCATAAAGATCTTCTGAGGTTGTCCCACCTAAAACCTGCCAGTGAAGGTAATACATTTTTATTTACCTGAAAATACTGTCTTTTAAACCTTTTATATTTATTGTGGAAGTATTTTGGAAACCCAAGTGCCATTGTAGATGAATTCTTAGTGAGGATATCCTGTAAATTGCATCTTAAAAATGTGGGTGATCATATCAAAACCAGACCTGTTTATCTTCAAGGTAAACAGGGTTTGTTCCTTCTTTTCTTCCATATGCCAAGAGAAGATAAAATAACACAACTCCCTCATTTTGTTCCTATTTGCTTACAAATGATACAATAACACTTTTTTGTTATGTGGGAAGATCTGTTGACTTCAAATCTTAAAATAATAGAATGGTTTGGGTTGGGAGGGACCATAAAGATGATCCAGTTCCAGCCCCCCTGCCATGGGCAGGACACCTTCCACTAGCCTAGGCTGCTCAGACCTCCATCCAGCCTGGCCTTGAACACTTCCAGGGATGGGGCAGCCACAGCATCTCGGGGCAATGTAGCAAATACATGAAGCTCCTTGCTTCTGAGGAGATAAATACAGTAATTAAAAGTACTGCTCTGTGTATGGCTGACCTTTTCAGTAGGTGTTTGGCAGGTCTGAGAATGAAACCTGCTAATTCACTTGCATGCTAGAATGATAAATGCCAGTATAGAGATGGTAATCCTGCTTGAGAAATGGTTTTCTTTTTCATCAGGAATTGCTATAGTCACTAAGTATATTACCAAGGGGTGGAAAGATGTACAAGAAGCCTATAAAGAGAAAGCAGTTTCTGCTGAGACTGAAAAACTCTTGAAGTATCTGGAGGCTGTGGAGAAAGTAAAACGCACAAAAGATGAATTGGAAGTTATTCATTTGATAGAGGAATATGGTCTAGTTAGAGAGCATCTCCTGACAAACCATCTGAAATCTAAAGAGGTAGGTAAACGTCTTTAAATTCTCAATAGTAGTATGAATTCCCCATAGAGTAATGCTGTTAATTAAGTTTAGATTTCTTTAAAAATGCCTTTATGCTGTTTTCCAGCATATGCCTTTATGTTGTTTACCCAAATAGTTAAAATAATTAAGATCTTAATATAATTTATACATGTATTTTAAAATACACTTATTCAATGTACAGTTCCTGTACTTTGAGAATCTCATCTTTCTCTGTTTCCCTTCTCTTTCATCCTAGGTTTGGAAGGCATTACTCAAGGAGATGCCTATTTCTGTTTTGTTGAGAAATCTGGGAAAGCTGGCAGCAAATTCAGTGCTTGAACCACGAGGTTCAGAAGTGGCAATAATATGTGAAAAACTGAGAAATGAGAAACTGCTAAAAAAGGTAAGAACTTTATAATCAGTGCCAGCCTTTGTGGATTTTAATTTTTAATATTTAGTTTATTCTATTTTAAAACTGCAGCTTAATGACCTGCAACTTTATTTTAAAACTTCTGTTTATAATTTCTCATTTGATTCCCCACCTGCTTTCTGAAACATTTTGATAAAATAAGTGTATTGGTAGCTATTGGATTTTTTCTTAAATGAGGGCTGTGGCAAGCTTTGCTAGTTGGGTTTATCAATTTCTTATGAGTCTTGTAATTTTTTAGTGAGTTAAGAAAACAGCATAGCAGCTGAGGGGAAAAACAAGAGTAGTCTGTAGTTTGGAAGGGAGACTTTCCTCTTTTCTGATTGCTTTCTTGCCCATTAAAGTGGGAGGAAAGGAGTAAAGTAAGAGGGAAAAGAGTGTTCCCCAAAGAGAGAATAAAATTTTCAGGGATTTAGTCAAAGGTAGAGAGGACAAGGGTCTTGAGAAGCAGTTTTGTGAGCTGGGAAGATGAAAATCAGGACACTTAAATTCTTCAGCACCAGAGCTGAATTGGACACAACAACAGTTCTTTTTTCCCCATCCTACTGCAATTCCTTTTCTCTGGTTCCTTCCTGGAGAAGGAAGAGCAAAGACCATGGTGCAATACCTTGGTAGACAATAGACAATACACAGGCATTCAGATTTACTGAGTTTTGATGCTAGCAGGTGTTAAGGGCTGAAACACCCCTTTTGGATAAAGATAATAAAATGTTGATAAGGTTATATAAGTTAAGTTTATATATGGAATGCAAAAAAAAAATTGTTTGGTGTGTTTTAAAGCATGAGAAAAACGAATGCTATGTTCCAAAAACAGTTACTTGTCCAGTATTAGTATATCTTGTACAAAACTAGTTTAAATTGGTTCTTTTCCTTGTCAACTCCTTTCTCTTCAGCCGGCCCAGGACTTTCTTTTACTGTAAGTCTGTGATTGAAAATAGCACTGGACAATCAAAGAGCTGCAAAGTTCTACCAGAATTCTGGTGATGGCATCCATTTGGTGTTAATTAGAGGATTCTTGAGTGGGAGTGAGGTCCATTACCAGTAACCCACAAGTATCAGTTCATCCAACAGCTGTGTAAAGACTGCATGAACTCTTTATATCTAACAAATTTAAAGTAGTAACCATATACTAAACCTGAGGGGTTTTTTTGTAGTAGGAACTTATTTTCACATTTAGTTTGTTACTTTTTTAAAGGAGATTAAATTTTCATATCCTTATTTTTGATTTCTGCCTGTAGGGTAGAATACATCCCTTCCACATTTTGGTTGCATTAGAAACCTATAAAGCTGGACATGGAAACAGAGGGAAGCTTTGGTGGCGTCCTGATGAAGACATTTTAGAAGCTTTAGATGCCTCATTTTACAAAGCTTTCAAGGTAATAATAGTTCTCTAATTTGTTAAGCTTTTTAAGAATTCTGTGTTTTCTGAAAGCTTATCAAGAACAGTTCCTGGGGTAGGTAACAATTCTGAAACATTGGCAACAGCACTGTCCTGATGTTACCCAGAAAGAGGAAAAAATGCCCACTTTAGGAATGAAAGCAGCAGAAGAAATTAATATATAAATTATGTGTACATATTATATTTTTGTCTTTTATTCTTTCAGACACTGGAACCAACAGGAAAACGCATTGTGGTTGCAGTTGATGTTAGTGCATCAATGACACAAAAGGTTTTGGGTAGTGTGCTCAATGCCAGCACAGTTGCAGCAGTAATGTGTATGGTGAGGCTTTCAATTTCTTGTGTTTATAACTGTTTTCAGCTTGAATTGCTTTTTTGATAAAAAGGTGCTCTAAAGCTGGTTAGAAATCAAGGGGAAACTTAGATATAATGTTTTTTGGGTACAGAAGGTGTGACCTTGTGCCTCATTGCTGAAAGCTACTAGCAACCATATTCAGAAACATCAGTGTGAAGAAGTTGATTTCTGTTGTAAATCAAAGTGGTCAGGGCAGGTTTTTTACTTATCTTAGCCATAATAAAATGGCTTACTATAAGTAAGAACTGATAACTTTATCCTACACGTTTTAATTTTTTCAGAAGCATTCATAGAAAAATACAGATTAGATGAAGAAATATTGGGATAATTCTTATGTCTGTTTGAGTTGTCAATGTAGCCTTTATTCGCAATTGCTTTCCCCTCAGTTTGGTATTATAAAGCTTCTTACGTTGTATTCTTTTATTGCAGAGGAGTTGAAGTTTTGTTGGCCCTTAAAAATGGCCAAGGTTTTAAATCAGATGGGAGGGAAGAAAAATTAAAGTATCTTTAGTTACAGTGATTAGAGCAGTTGTTCAGCCCTTTTGACAGTGTTTATTTGCAGCAATATTACAGAATATTTGAAGTGTAGAGTGAACCATTGCTGTTTATGAGCAGGCATGATGATTTAAATACAAAAGCATTTGTCATGCTGTGTGGTAGGGAACAGCTCAGTTCAGACATTAAAGGTTCAGAGTAATGTAACTGAATTATTTTTGTCTCATTCTTTTTCAGGTTGTAGCACGGACTGAGAAGGATTCCCAAATTGTTGCCTTTTCACATGAAATGGTCCCGTGTCCAGTGACGGCTGACATGACCTTACCTCAAGTTTTAGTGAAAATGTATGAAGTATGTAAAAAAAAAAAAAAAAAAAAAAATAAAAAAGTCAAAAAGTCTCAGTAGTTATATTGTATTTTCTTTGTAATCAATGCTACTACCTTGTTTAATCTGTATAGCCCTAGTACAGCATTGGATTTTTTTGGGTACATTTTATTTAGAGAAAGCCCAGAAATTTTCATTTGCTGGATATGAAACATTAGAGTGTTAGTGCTAGGTCACAATGAGTTAACTTGAAAAGAATATTTTTAAAAAATCAAACAAAAAAAAAACCCTATACAAACTGAGATAAATGAACAAGTTTAACAAAAAAGCCTCTTTGTGTAGTAATACATTGTAAGATATGAAGCTTACATCAAAAGTAATTTTTTCATGGTTTGGTAATTTCTGTATTAATGTGTTCCATGTATATTTATTTTTTTCTTAATAAGATTCCAGTGGGTACCACTGATTGTTCCCTTCCAATGATATGGGCTCAAAAAACTCAGACAGCTGCTGATGTCTTCATTGTATTTACTGATAATGAGACCTTTGCTGGGAATACTCCTCCTGCAATGGCCCTTAGAGAGTACAGAGAGGTAACTATGCTTCTGACTGTTTATGATTAATAAATACTGTACAAACTAAGTACCAGCTCTAAAAATCTTCTAGAGATTGGGCTGGTTGTGGCTCTTGTCAGTAAATAGTTATATAGTGTTTCAAACTTATCAGTCCTGCAGTTAAGCAGAATTAGTGCACATATTGCACAAATTGTGCATATATAAAACCACGGAATTGCTAAAGAATTTGTAATTAGCCTGCCCTGTTTGCTGTGATGTAATGTTCATGAAATTTTGTTACTCAGGGATTGCATGAATTTCTACATCTTATACATATTTAATGGAGTAAGTTTTTATAGTTGCTACAGAATGATGTTTGACTCTGAGAACCAAATTCAACTTTGCTGTCTGCAGTAAATGTCAAAAAGTTTCAGTGAAGTAATGAAGACAAGTGTCAAGAGGATGAGGTGACAGTATCTTGTGAAGAAAACCCGTTGTGTTTTAAAGGAACTGCTCTAAGCTGTACAGCTTCATAATTTTACAATAGAACAGATAAAAATACCTTCTCCAAACACATTGCTATTGGAAACCCAATATTTATTCTGCGAACAATCCTTTATGCTTTAAAGAAACTATTTTTTTAAACTACCAAAAATATATTTGTCAGGCATGGGTGTATGGACTTGAATCATTACATAGTTTCCACCCAGTTGAAATGAATATCAGAAGTCTTTAATTTGGTTTCCTTAGTTGAGGTTAGCTGCCATTCCAGCGTTGACAGGCATCCTGCAGTTCTGATTCTGGCATCCCTCGTTTCTGTCAGTACAGCTCTTCAGACAGTGGCTTATGCAAGTGAGATTTGGCCCTCTGGCATATTTAAGTTACTGCATATGTGCACAAGTTTTACTCTAGATGTGTTTTCTGACATTTTTTGTTCTCCTTCCTCTAGAAAATGGGTATTCCTGCCAAGCTGGTTGTTTGTGGAATGACCTCCCATGGTTTTACGATCGCAGACCCGGATGACAGAGGCATGTTGGATATCTGCGGCTTCGATACAGGAGCTTTGGATGTCCTTCGAAACTTCGCTCTGGATTTGATTTAAGTGTTTTAGGCATCTACTCTTCCCAGTGGGTCCATTGCTGGCAACAGATTTCACCCTGGGAACTCCCAGCCAAATATACTTTATTAGCTAATGGCATATTGTATACATATTAGAATGTTAGGGGAGGTGGTGGCACTTCAAGCATCTCTGACTAGAGCTTCTCACTAAGGTATTTGTAAGGTTGAACAGAACTTCAGTCTCATGCAAATCTAACAGATTCAGAGAAACTCAGCACTTGCATGTCTGCTCTCTGTCAGTAGCCAGTGGTCCTCCTGCCTTTGGAGGTGGCAGCCACATGTCAACGCTGTCACCCTGGGATGTGGCACCATGCAGCAACACACTGTGAATTTGGACACTCCTGTAATGGCTGGCAGTGCAGTCACATTGTCCTTCAGAGTCCTGCAGCACAGCTGGCAGCCCTGCTCCTTCAGAAAGGCATCTCCACTCCTCAGCCACCTTCCTTGTATTCAGCACGCTCCTTTTCCCAAGGCAGTTGGTTTTTTTCTATACACGCACTCAAAACTCTAGGTGGACTTCATTCCCTGACCAGCCTGGGCTCTGTGTGAGCTGGAGCTGCAAAGAGCATCATCCCTTGTGTGAGAAGCACAGGAACTGTACTCTGAGTCCTGTGGGCCAGCAACAGCCGCTCTGGATCAGGAGCCCCTGTTATGATGGGATGATGGCAGGACCACAGTGTACTTTACAAACCCTTGGTCCCCAAGCTTCACCAAAGTCTTCCTGGCTAGCCTGGCCTGCACCACGTGAATCACCCCATCCCTGTTGTCCTCCACAGCATCCACTGCCTTGAGGAGAAGGGTGGTTTTGCCTGGGCCTGAGGAAGACACCACCACAGCAAATACTTTGTATCAGCATGCTGGACCCTGCTCTTGTTCTCCACCAGTGCTGGAGTCAGCCCAGACACCAGCTTGGCCACATCCAGCTCCTCAGCAGGCTGAGTGAAGAGGGCCACAGTGTTATCCAGCTCCTCGTGGACTTTGGAGTTCTAGTGCTGCAGGTACCTCTGCTGCAGCAGCAGACCCAGCACCTGCTAAGGACGTGCTGCCTTGATCATCCACAGGAGCAGGGCTGTACTGCAGGATGGCCAGCTTCCTGTCCCCCAGAGACCAGCAGCACCAGGATCACCTCCAGAGCCTTGAGCACCACCTTGGAGTCATTGAGGCAGGTGTAGAGGAAGCTGAGGAGCCCCAGAGGCCAGACCTTGGTCTTTTAGGGCTGAAAAAAAAAAGTTATTTCAAACAATCCTGAATGAAAAGGGGTCCAGGAAGGCTGAACATTCTTTAAGGATCTTAAGGATGGAGGAACAGGCTGTCCCCATGTGCTAAAAGATGAGCCAGTGGGGAAGAAGACCGGCCTGGTTGAACTGTCACTGGAACTCAGGGAAAAAAGACCTTTGGAAGAAGGGGCAGGATGCTCTTGAGGACTACGAGGATGTTGTTAGGTTATGCAGGAAGGTTAGGAAAGTGAAACCCCAGCTAGAAATTAATTTGGCCACTGCCAAAATAGATAACAAAAAGTGTTTTTACAAATACATCAGCAACAGAAGGAGAGCCAAGGAGAGAACCTCCATCCTTTATTGCATGTGAGGAGAAGCATTGCCATAAAGGAATGGGTGGGATGGGAAAAAGGCTGAGGTACTTGATGCCTTCTTTGCCTCAGCCTTTAATAGTCAGACCAGTTATCCTTGGGGAGACAAGGAACAAATGAGGTCCTTGTAATTCAGGAGGAAACAGTGACCTACTGTTCCATTTAAGTGTTCAAAAGTCCCTGGGAATGGAATCCACCCAAGCTGCTCTCCACTATTTATCATCCATCCTGGCTAGCCAGGGAGGTCTCAGGGTGCCAGTCGGGCACCCATTGAGCAGAAGGGCCGGAAGGAGGATCCAGAAAGCCACAGACCTGTCAGCCTGACCTCAGTGCCACGGAAGGTGATGGAACAGATCATCTGGATCACACAGCACATGCAGGACAGCTAGGAACCAGGCCCAGCCAGCATGGCTTTATGAAAGGCAGGTTCTGCCTGACCTTCCTGATCTTCCACTATGAATGGCAACCTCCTAAGTGGATGAGGTAGAGGCTGTGGATGTGGTCTACCTGGGCTTCAGCAAATCCTTGGACACTGTTTCTCACAGCGTTCTCCTGGAGAAGATAGGAGCCTGTGGCTTGGACAGGTGTACTGTTTGCTGTCTCAACAACTGGCTGGACAGCTGGGCACAGAGAGTGGTGGTGACTGAGTCACATCCTGCTGCTGGCTGCTCACCAGTGGTGCTCTGCAGGGCTCGCTGTTGGGGCCAGTCCTGTTCAGTATCTTTATGGCTGATTTGGACAAGGGGATCGAGGGCACCCTCAGTCAGTTTGCAGAGGACACCAGGTTGAGCCAATGAGTTGATCTGCTGGAGGACAGGAAGGCTCTGCAGAGGGATCTGGACAGGCTGGATCCATGGACTGAGGCCAGTGCTGGGTCCTGCCTTTGGGTTACAGCAATCCCATGTAATGCTCCAGGCTGGGGCAGAGTGGCTGGAAAGCTGCCCAGTGGAAAAGGACTTGGGAATGCTGGTCAAGAGTGGGTGAGCAAGAGCCAGCTGTGCCCAGGTGGGCAAGAAGGCCAAGGGCATCGTGGCTTGGATCAGAAAGAGTGGCAGCAGGAGCAGGGAAGGGGTTGTTCCTCTTTACTTGGCACTGGTGAGGCTGAACCTCAAATCCTGTTTGCAGCCAAGAATTGGAACAGGCTGCCCAGGGAGGTGGCGGAGTCATCATTCCTGGAAGTGTTCCAAAACCACGTGGATCTGGTGCTTAGGGACATGGCTCAGTGGTGGACCTGGCAGTGCTGGGTTGATGGTTGGACTCGATCTTAAGACCTCTTTTTCAACCCTCATGATTTTGTGATTTTTATTAACTTGTTGTGAAGGGAAAACAAGAAAAGCAGATGAGGAATCTCTTTTTTTATTTTTCCTGCTGCACACAATTTAGAATAACAGTGAGAAGTTTGCTAAAAGTGGTTACAGGGTTACATAGCATATAATTTAATTTCATTTATAGTAGACTATAAATATGGAGAGATTTTTAATTTCCCCCATTGCTGTGGAATGCTTATTTGCAAGATTGAATTCATTAATTACTTTTAGAATGGAGCTGGAAACAAATGGGCTTAGCATTTTTAATAATGGCAATTTACCAGCAACTGCGTTGAAAGGGACTTTTCTTTGGGCTTTTTTAAACCTTTGTATTTTAAGTGTTAGTAATGTTCAGTGGTTTCCATGGCTGTGGTTAAAATCTTCAGAAGAAGTTTTTTCTGGTATGTATTGAGACCATGTGACTGTGATACAGTGTAAAAGTTACCCAGGGACATTTTATACTGCTAAAACTGAAAGTGCAAAGAGCTCATGCTAATCTTTTTCTCTCTGGATTATCTGGGTTTTCAGGAGAAAATATCTCTTTAGATAAATGGAGGGGCCGTTTCTGCACAATACGGTTTCAGAAGCACTAGTTTAGAATTAAAAATGCTTTACAACAAGTTCTAAAAACTATTTTTAGTAGAAAAAGACCTTGGAAATGACTGGGATGTCACATTCAGTTCTTGTCACAACTTCAAGAAGCATCAGCACACCTTCAGTGAGCAAGATTAACAAGTGCATGTGTCTTGGCCTACTCAGCAAAGCTGAGTGGGAACAACCAGAAACAAAAAGCTACTTTTTTTTTTTTTTTTTTTTTTCAAAAGAATGTATTCAATGACTCAGAAACAATCTTCCTAACAGGAGAGTATTTCATTTTTTAAAATCTTTTTGTACATTAGTGTTACTTCTGATTTCATAAATTAATTCAAGCTAACATATTTCAAAACTACCTCCAGTTTATAGTGACCAATTCTTAAAAACTTTTATGACCTGTACAGTTGCCTCCTTCATGTTCACAAAACCTTGCTTAGGAAGTGAGTGAAACTGGATTCTTTATTTTTAATTTTTTGTTTTTAGTCTGATATTAAGAGTGTGACAAGGAGAAAGCCAGTGAGTATTCTACCATTTTGGAACAGAAATTGATAGTAATTTCTGTGTATATGTATTTAATGTTGTGTTTTCTATATGTATGTATAGGGGGGAAGTTAAAAGATCTCTTTAGTAGATCAGTCTTATAAGATTTGAAAGGCTTTTTAGTGATGCTTTTATGACTTCCTCTAAAACATACGTATTTCATCCTCTTTAATGCTAATGCAGACTGTTTTAAACAGCAAATTTGATGTTAATTTGAAAATAATTATGATTTATAAAAATATCATGTTTACCCATAGTGGTAAATGACACATAAGACCATATTTTTCTGCCTAAAACCCAAGCTTTTAAATGTAAAATTCAAATTCCTACTATACTTTTGGTACTTCTAACACTTTTTGTTATGCCTCATTCCTATTGATTATAAATTCAAAGCTTGCATTCTGTAGCCAGGATATCTCTTTTGGTGCTAAAATAGGATGTTAAAGGTTACTGAAGGTATTCTGCTACTTACTTAATCTCTCCCTTAATGCATAATCAATCCCGTGAGGGAAGCCTTTCCTGACATAAAGCAGGGCTAAAGGAACTGCTGGGTAGAGTGTTGCCTTTCAGCCAACACGAATTCAGTCACTCCTGAATCATCACTGCTCCCACAGAACAGCTCTGACAGAATGCTTGGAGACACAGGACTGCTCCTCAGGTGAGTTCTAGAACAAACCAAGTGTTCCCACAAAAGCTAAAACACTTTGGGGTTTGCAAAAAGAAAACCAGCCATTTCTTGTGAAAAATTGTTTATCATTTTTAGCTTCTAAACAAAACACCATGAATATAGGGAGTAAACTCATTTGCTCAGTACATGTTAATAATTATTTCAAGTAAATGCACTGATGTTTTGGGGTTGGGTTTGGTAGTAATGCATTTTAAATGACATGATAGTCAAACATCTGATTGGGTGTGTCCTTGTAAGCTAGAAATGTCAGAAATAACTGATAGATGAGTATCTTTTGCAAGTGCTTTTTCTTATTTGCAGTAGTATTTGTGAAGTAATAGGAAATATTTTGGACTAAATATAAAATGAAAACTTAAAACAGGTGTTTCAAGTAACTTTCAAGTAAATTTATTGCAAATAAAAATTACAGTAGTTACTAACAGATTGAATGTATGGTTATAGTGGTGTTGCATCTTTGGAAGCAGTCCAGTTTAAAATGCAATTCCTTGAACTAGAGTGTGGAGGTAAAGATGAATTTTTCAGTAGGAGAGATAGAAATTGTAGATCCCTGTGTCTGTTGATACTGGATAGCTGTGATCAATGATAAAAGATAGTCATCCCTGATGGGGTACAGAATGTGCTTCTAAACATTTATAGTGTCTCTGGACTGAAAACCTTGTCAGTGGTTTATGTGATGTAAAACCAGCACTGATGGGACCATGTTGCCATCTGCTCCTCCTTCAAGGTTTGCACAGAGAGAGGAGACTGAAGTAAATGCTAACATCTGAAATTTTGTAGTATGTGGACCTTTATTTCTGGGAGTGTCTTTCTGGTTTTGCCATTCTCTTCTAGTAAGGGGCATGGAAGAATGATGCTGTATATTCCTTGTCCAGAGAATGGATCTTTTTTATCTGCCCATACACTGAATTTTAGGGGACAGCGTGACTCACTTGCTATAACATGCATTTGGCCCATTTCTAGTCTTTCATTATTAAACTGATAATTTCCAAAACAACTCTAGACATGTAAAGAGGAAATAATGCTTGAAAAAGAATTTAAAAAGTGAGCTAAGACAAAATTGCTAAGCTTAAGCTTCAGTTCAGTGTACAATAAACAATCTACACTTTCACCAAAAGGAGACTTTCAAATTAGTAGTGGTCTTTGCATTGGAGGAACACTGACTGGAAAAGGGGCTATAATTGTGCACTGTAGTTTATCAGTAAACATTGAGCAGGGACAAGTTTAAAGCTGGTTAATTTTACTCAAAATGCTGAATGAAAAAAAGGTCTAAATGCAGAGTGCAACTGTGGACCAGGCAAATGCAGGCTTCCTGATACCTAACAGTTAACTGGTTTCAGTTTGACTGCCATTTCTCTGTGACCCCCTTGACAATTGTGGAGCATTAGACTATTGTGTTGAACACTCTAATGTTCAGGCACTTTAGCTTTAAGAAAGAAGAAAAGTATGTCATGGTTGGAAGCACAGCAGAACTGAAACATTCTCCTGTAAGGAATGAACATCCAAGGTCAGGTTTTTTCATTGAAGGGACACAATCAATTATGTGGAGAGGATAGGAGGTTCTTGAGTTTTTAAAAATAATGCAGTGAGCACATCAGCATTATGTAATAAATTCAATAATGACAATAATAATTATGCAAAGAAATAGAATTTCATGTCAGGAATTTTAGACCTGGAGCAAAGAGGAGAGTTTGAGATGCTTGTAGAATTAGATTGCAGTCCTCTGTGTTTCAAAAAAGAGAAGTCTAAAGGTAGGTGTAGTTCTGAGGTCAGCAGGGCCAATCTAAATGCCCAGTGTGTGGGGGCTGTTAATAACTGGCACTAAAATACCTTGCTGCTTAAAACCACTGTTAAACCTGTTTGTCAAACATGAGTCTTCAGGGGGTTTATGTTGCTCTTTCACATTGCTGGTGTTACCTGATGCCCACAAACGGGTATGCCTTTAAAAGGCTATTGAGCAAAGTGGATATTCTTGGCTTAAAAACACACCAGCAGTTTGGAAATGTATTTTAATAATGGCTCTGATTGTAAAAACACTATGAAAATATTTGTCTGAATTGCAAATACTGCATAACCCTGTCCCGAGCTCACAGGCACCATAACAGAATCTTTAGTTTTGGTTCCATTTGTTTTGTTTCTTCTTCTTTTGCTGTCCCCTTTTCTCTGTTAGTGTTGGGTTTTTTTCTCCATTTTCATCTTGTCACCTCAGGCCTATACTTGAATCCTTTTTCACAAGCTCTCATCCATTCCTTTTTTATTTTTTTTTCTTTTTTGCCTCTGTTCTTCTGCCTTTTTGCTGTCACTGAGTGTGCTCACTTAGCTCCCTGCACCAGAACTGATGGCATAGTATTTAGTGTTTCTAATAATGAATATTTTTTTCTGTTCTTTGATTATATAGATCTCTTACAAAACATCTAATTTGTTGTATCTGTCAGATTTTTGGTAAAACTTTGTGTAAAAATCAGTTACAAAAGTATACTTTATTTATGACAAAAATCCAACAATGGCTTTATTTGAAAAAAAGTAACAATTACAACTGGCTTTTCAAATTGGCTTTTTTTTTTTTTTTAATGTAAAGCTTCTTTCTAGAATTAGTTCAGTGATTTGAAACTTTTCATTCTTTCAAACAGTATCAAGCTGCTGTCATGCAGAACTAGGAAAACATTTAAATAAATATTCTGAATAAAAAGGCAACTTCTTTGCAATATTGACTAGAGAAAGTCTTTAAAAAATAGCCTATAGAAGTAAACCTAAGTAAAGAATCATTTGTCTTTCTTGTGCTTTTAATATTTTTATTTAGTTTCTGTGAAATTCCACCAGTTTCTAGGTTTATTTTGCTGTCTGCAGTGGTTTGCAATGCACAGATATGCTGCTGTAAGCAGCTGTTATAATGACTTTCTTGCTGGAATGGTGGAGATTTCATCTTACCATGACAGTGGAGTGTACAAATGGCTGAGCAAGAGTTCTGGGGAAAAGTTAAAAACACTGACCAGGACAGTGTTTTATGGATATGCTGCCCTGAGGGAAATCATAAAAGATAAGCTAATTTCAGCAGAAACTATGGTGTCTTTAAATATGTGTGCTTACATATCTGGATTTATGATTCTGATACTGCAAAGCGTGGTTTCTTTAGGTATTTCTACATTCGGAATTTAAGTTTAAAGATATATATATTTGCATATATATGTGGTATGTTGAGAACTTTTACAAATGCTTCATTAACAAATAATGAATATAAGTAGCTGCTTTCCTATTGTTACCAGCTTAAGCACAACTAGTTACAAATAAAATGTCTTTTCATTCTCCTGTTCAAGTGTAGTTCTACTCTTTAAAAATAATTCTGTATTTAAAAAGCAACACATGGGCACATTCATAGCTCTGTGTGCTTCATTAAATAATTCGGTGTTTGTTTCCAGCTTCTTCTGCTTCTTAGAAGCTTGGGATTTAAGATGGATGAGCAGGTATCCAGATCTTCCAGTGGATAAATTTCAATATTTAGATCCCAGGACAAGCATATTTTAAGATAAACAGCTTTGTCCTGGAGACAATGCTGGGGAAAAAAAAAAAAAAAAGGAAAATTTTAATGACTATTCTTGAGGTTCTTAATTTTGGTGGGTTTATTTTTTCCCCTAGATTAGAACCACACTTTAACTGCCATATCATGTTTAATTAACTTAAGCGTAACATGGCTTTGTGCCATCCAGTAACAAAGGCACTGTCTTGCTGCTACTTTCTGTGAAATTGTACACAATGAAAAAACTGTTTGGATGAGGAGCCTTAATATGGATAAAAAGAAACATAATTAACCCTTTGGGTGCCTTAAGCTAGATCCTGTTTGATGATGGGGCACTCACTTGCATCTGCAGGCACACAGCTTGTTTCAAAGGCTGCAAGAGAATTTGCCTTAAGTGACAATGCCCTGGGATTTCCAGAACTTGGAACTCAAAGGGTTATTTTAGACTACTGGTTAAAAAAACAAGTTCTAAACAGGGAACAAAATGAAAAGGTCTTTGAAAAATTCCTTTGCATACTATTGTTATTATTTGTACATTATGGGTTTTTCATCTTTGGGGGCAAAATTATTGTTAAGCTTCTGGTAACAACATTGTTGGTTAAAGATTTCTACACAAGAAAAGAGAATACTTTGTATTCTTGTATGACTGTATGTGCAAAATAAATTGCTTTGTTAGGTGTAAATTCAGAGATGCACATCTGTGTGTTTACCTTGATGACTGTGTCCACACAGTAAACGGCAATAATTCAAATGAATCAAGGTCAGTGTGTTGAATTAGCTGATTACATATTAAAGATGCACAATGCAGGAAACTGTATACTAAAGACTTTCTACAAATGATGCAGTTTAAGCTTAGTTCAAACCTGCATCACAAAAATGAAGCTGTCAAGTTTAAATGCTACTCTTGCCATCCTAGTTAGCTGGAATTAAAGATTAGTGTTTTTTTCCCTTGAAGGGAAAAAGTAGTCTAGGTACATGCAGTGCTGAAAGCAATGGAAATAATAGGAGTCCTAATTCACAAAAAATGAGTAAAAAATTAATTGACTAATGTTCTTATTCTAATATGTGCACCTTTAGTTGTGTAATGGTCCCTTTAACTGAAGAATGGGATATAATTTTCTAGTTGCATACGAACTTCCTTGAAATAACCAAGAGTCTTGGCATTGCCTGGTCTGGCTTTGGATGTACATTGTACTGAAATTAAGGAATTTTAGGCATTTCTTTTAGACATTTAACTGAAAGTTAAAATGGCTAGTAAACTGCATTCTGACTGTAGAATTTAAGTACTAAATAAACTCTATGCATATTAGACCTGCTTCACTTGCTCTGATGTTTCATGCTGTTGTTGGATCGGTTGTAGCACAGTCTGCGGCTGCACCGAGTGCCCGAGCTGCCTGGCCCCGCTGGAAGGACAGCCCCGAGTGGCAGTGCAGACTGACACCTACAGTGCAGGGAAAAGATGAAAGCTGTCACTCTCTAAAGCTGCCAGAATCTTTATTCCCTTTTCTGTTCCACTGGACACACGACTTGGGAGCAGGGTGATCAGGCACTGGAATACAGGAGAGGCAGGCATACAGACAACAATCTATAAACTGGGTTTGCCTTACATTTCAGTTTTACAGAGAAGAATTATATTTAAAGAAACCATTAAATAAAACCGACAATTTATTGAGGCAAAGCTAGAAAGCAAAATAATGTGCAGCAAAACCCACAGGATTGTTTTTGCAGACCCTGGGCTTCCCTGGAACAGGATGTAAGCACCATGAAATGACATCACTGTCTCACTGAGAGCCCCTAGTGTTACATAATGTTTGCTAATGAGCATCAGGGTGGTGGGAAAGCTGAGGCAAGGACACCAAGTAGTTCAGCAAGTCCATAAAGTCTGTCAGAGTGATCTGTAATTCAGAAAGCCATGGTTTGAGGTCGAGTGCAGCTCATGCTGTGTCTGTGATCTTCTGATTTCATCTGAAATTCTGTTCATACAAAGGAAGAGAAAGCTAAGCTAGAGATGGTTGCTCAGTAATTTGCTTTCATTTTACACTGGTGAATTAAAGGAAGCAGTTTGCCTTCCTCATGAAGCTTTTGAGTATCTGTTGCACCTCCAACACAAGTCCCATTGATAAACACTCTTGGGACCTATCAAGAAAACAAAAGTCACATTAGTTACTTCTTGGAGAAAAGGTAAACATTCAAGCAAGCCCATGTGGACTCCACTACACACAATTCTTGTGTTCATCTAGATGTGTGTATAATATTAGTGTACAACCCATACTTGTTCACAATATTTACAGAGATGGGAAACTGCATCTGCCCCTCAAAAGTGGGATGAAGTCACTGTGTGGGTGATTATAATAAATTCCAATAATTGAGTCAAGTGAGACTATGTAAAATAAAATAAAGGTGTTAAACACAATGGTCTAAATATACAAATGAAAAATGGCTTTGATACTTCAATTATTTCAGTGGCAGTATGGCAAGTACCAGCTCTGAGGGATAGCCAGAGGGGTTCTAGAAGAAGAGACCTTGTGCAGTATTTAATTTAGGAGCTTATATCCCAAATTTACCTGTCTCAAATCAATTAAGGGCTTGCTATGGATATAACCCAAGAGTGATGTGTGTAGCCCAAGCTGTTACTTGTTAAGTATAAGAGAATATACTCACTGTTCTGCTACCAGTCATCTGTTCCAGAACATCTTGGAACTTCCTTCCATTTGTATTTTCATCCAGTTCCATAGCTGTGTAACTCACTTGCAAACCTTTAAAGAGGTCTTTTGCCATTTTGCAGTATGGGCATGTTGTTTTAGAGAAAATCACCACACAGTTGTGTGAAATAATGTCCTGTGTGCTCAAAAGAAAGTTAAAGGTCAGCGAACTTCAAGCCAATACACTCAGAACACTATTGAACAGTCAGGAAAGTAATACAGAAGTTAAAAAGCTGCTGTTATCAGTAGAAAACACAGGAAAATCTGCTGACACCTCTGAAGGCAGGTTGGATTTGCATCTGGCTCCAAACTGAGCACAGCGATGGTGGAGTGTCTGGCACAACTCTGCTCTGCAGTCTGCCCAACTCCTTTTGTCCCCCTAAAGTGTTTAGGACAGTTTTCTCTCCCTGTAAGGCACTTGGGATGTGCCAGTGGCAAGCACAATGACCACCAGCAGTGGGTGGAAGATACATCCTTATCGCTTTACTGTAAATTCAAGGGGATTTCAGGCTATCATTAACTATCAGTAAATTTATAAAAAAACCCACAACTTCTAAAATATTTACTTGATATCAGTAATTTTACAAGGTTCTATCCCCAACGTCGACAGAAGCACTGAATTTGAGTAGAGGTCTGGAAAAAACCATAAAATGGCTGCAGCCTAGGAAGACCATGTTCCAGGGCTGTGGATAAACAAAACTACCAGCATGGCTTGATAACCATAATGAACATAGGAACAGGTTCAACAGGCAGAACTATTTACAGTAATTCTTTGTGTAAATAAAAAAAAAAGTTTGAAGTAACAGGCTTTTATAAATGCTAAAAATCAGCAAAAGCAACATAAATAATGCTACCTGTATTTGATTCACAGCAGCATTAGACAGTCCTACAGAAGCGGTCTGGCTGTTCCCCATTCTAGAACTAAAAAGAAATGATAGTCAGATCTTCGAGCTTTCGAAGAATCGCCACATTGCCCTGTTTTGTTTCGGTATTTCACTGACTTCTCCATGAGAGTTGACTTGAGCTGCAACATCTGCAGCCGCGCCGCTTCTCGTGTGCCTGCAGGGCAGGGGAGCGGCGGGATGGCTGCGGTGCGAGCGCCCGGCGGGGCCGTTACACGGGAAACGCTCCGTTCCCCCGTGGTAACCGCACACACGCGTGTGTGACACCCGCGACACCGCGCTCCGATCCGCCGGTGGCAGCCGCACACACGCGTGTGTGACACCCGTGACACCGCGCTCCGATCCGCCGGTGGCAGCCGCACACACGCGTGTGTGACACCCGCGACATCGCGCTCCGATCCTGCCTGCCGCGGGCCCGGCACCCGGCACCCCGCCCCGCTCCCGAGCCCTGCCCTCATCCTGATCCCGATCCCGGACCCAGTCCTTGTTCCGGTCCTTGTTTCGATCCCCATCCCGGTCCCGATCCCAGACCTTGTCCCCGTCCCAGTCCCTATCCCGACCCTAATCCCAGTGCCGATCCCGATCCCTTTCTCTATCCGTGTCCGATCCCGATCCTTATCCCTGTCGCAGTCCCAGTCCCGATCCCAGTCCCGAGCCCAGTCCCTATCTCTATGCGTGTCCCGGTGCCGGTGCCGGTCCGGCGCCCCCGGCCCGCACTCACCGCCCCCCCCAGGCCGCCGCCAGCCGGCGCAGCGCCCCCTGCAGGGCCATGGCCGCCGCCGGAAGGGGCGGCGCTGCCCTCAGCCCTCACGGCGCTCTGGCGCCGCTCCTCGCAGGGCCCCGCGCCGCGCCCGGGGCTGCCCGCAGCGCTGCCCGTGCTCCGGGAGCGCCTGGACGGGACCGGGACGGGAACGGGACAGCACTGGGACAGGGACAGCATGGGGACAGGGCAGCACAGGATGGGACAGCCTTCCCGGGATGGGGTCGGGTGAGCCATAAAGAGGGGCTGGATTTCCCAGAGGCCCCGGAGCCGCTCCTGGTGTGGGGGAAGTTGGGGAGATTTGGCCTCCTGCCCGGCTGACTTCCTGATGTGAGCGTTTCAGCGCTGCCTTTGCTTTGTCCAGTGTCAAACTTACTTTAAGTCTTCTCCGTCCCCGTTTCTGTTGCCTGTTCTTCCTCACGTTTCTTTCCTGCCTCGCAGTTCCTCGGTCAGGAACTGACCAGTGAAACAGGAGCGTTGGGAACGGAGTAAATAATGGGTAGGGGATGAAGAGCTGCTCTTGGTACCTGGGAAGTTTGTTAGTGGAATTGGCTAATCATGTAATGTGTGGAATGTTTTTAGTGGCTCCTGGGGAAAAAAAAAAAAAAAAAAAAAAAAGAGGGAGAGGTCTTACTTTATGAGGAGGCGTTGGGTTTTTTATTTCCTCAGTCTGCCCAGTAGAAGCTATTCAACAATATTCTGTTATTTCACCCCCACATATCTTGCTGTGGAGCCTGGTCAAATATGTGTCCCTGGCAGAGCACTCCTGTGGAATATCCTCTGAGCAGCCCCTCTGGGGTCTGCACAGGTATTTCAGTACTGGAGAAACTTTTCTAATCCCTCTGTGTTGAGAGTAAATTGTGCTCTGGATCACTGTTCAGTGCTCAGCCCTATGTTTTAAAAAATGCTGCAAGGAAATGCACTCGTGTACTGATTTGGTTTTGCTCATATGTGTCTGTAAAAAAGGGACTGTGTGCTCATACGTGATGTATCTTTCTGGATGTTGGTTAGTCTTAAATGAACTTACCTATGATGTAAATTTGTCTAATATTTTGCAATTTAATTTTGCTTTCCTACAAAACATAAGCGTAACCTGTTAAAGTAGTGAGAAAATGCAGGTGAAACATTGTATCCATGTCATATACTTTCATTTTACAAAATGGTAACTTGCTTGCTCATTTCAGATAATGATTTTGTAGCCCAATGTTCTGTGATAAAGCTGATAAACTCTCAGGTATCTAATGCCACATGAAAATAGTTTCACATCAAATCCTGATTCAGTGATTTAAATGCTGGTTAACTGTGTCACTATGATCCCCAAAGCAAACTGTGGGAACTATTTTGTACACTCCCAGTTGAAGTGGCATGTTTAGAGTAAACCCACTATATTTTTGCATTAAATTTGGCATAAAATCACTCCCCTGGCATTCCAGCTGCTCCTCAGATATCAGAGGGACTGGGACAGCTGGGTTTAGCTTCTGAGCCGTGGCCAATTCAGCAGCAGACATGCAGAGCTGGTGTGGCACTGGAAAGAGCTGACCTTTGGAGTTCCTCCCAGCCCAGCCCAGCCTGTGGTTCTGTGCTGGTGGTGAGTACCCTGTGTGCAGAGGTGTGTGTGAGCCCATGAAATATGACCCATGCAGCCAGCCACGAGCACAGTCAGTTGGGAAATGCCAGTGTAGCACTAAGAGTATGGTCACAAGCACAGCTGGCTTTCCGGATTTCCTGAGGTGCTTACCTGGGATAGCCGAGCGCTGGAGTCTGACCCAGTAGGTGTTCCTGTGGGGAGGAGCTAGGTAGAGCCCTCTGACAGTGCCAGGATACAGAGATGGAGTCTCCTCTGACCTCCCTTACCACTAAAGCTGTATTTATATTGCTTCCAGCGAGTGGCAGGAGAAGGTGAAGTTATGGCTGACATAATTTTCCATTTAAGTGGAGCTTGATTTTAGTCATGAGCATGTATGGGGGGTATTGACACAAAGCTGGGGCACGGCTTGGGTCATTCCTTTGGCTTAGTTCCTGTTACCTGCATTGTTCCTGCCAGAGCATGACCACGACAGCTCTGTGCCACTCCATCCTTTGTTTCCTTGATTTCAGCAGGGCAAGACCAACTGCTCCCTGCTGCTCCCTGCTTTGTTCCTGAGCAGCACGCCGCGCTCCCGCAGGGATCCTGCTCCTACGGGTGCAGGCAGCTTGTCCCCGCTGAGCACTGCCAGCACACAGACTCCTTCTTGCTCAGCTTGCTTTTGCAGTGTTCTCCCAGTGAAGGCAGCCTCAAATGAACCACAACATTTTCTGGAAATTTGAAAGTAAATCTCTTTGTAGCTGTGTGTGCAGCTGACTGCACACTGCACCATTCCCTGCTCCCTGTGCAGCTGACTGGGGCAGAACTGAAATGAGGGGCTTTTTGGCTCATTGTAACCCACAAAAAGAAGTATTGCTTGTAGTGCAGCAGAGGTACAGGATGTGTTTCTGAGGAGGTAGCGCTGGTTTAAGGGATGCACTGGGCCTTTTGGATGAGGCATGGAAATGGGCCTTGGCCTGCTGGAAGCATTTCAAACCCTGTTCCAATTTTCATGAGCTGTAGCTCCAGTAATAATTCCCAATCCAGTTCAGGAAATGATATTGTTTATTCATTATGCCTTAGTCTTCTAAACACACAAATATTACTCTATACCCATTGACAAATAAATATTGGCAGTGATTGGTATAATTCACCACGTTACTGGGTGTTGTAGTACATACTTGTGTGCTAGACTATTTCAATACCACATCTGGAATGTTTTAAATACACTTGTGGTGCTCTGCATGTTGTTGTTCTGACACAGATGGGGATATCACTAAGATATTGAAACAGGGAATTCTATAGGCTGTTGGCTTTTGGTCTGTTTTCTCAGTCTCAGCACATGTTACTTACAAGAATGAAAAGTAACCAATTCTGCCTCTTGCAAATTTAAGATGCCAGTGTTGGAGAGTGTTAGGAAAATTCTGAGCATCGAAGGTTAGAATAAATCATGATGAGAGCTTGCTTTGGGGTCTCAGATCCTGCAATCAGTATTGCCAAGGGGGTACCAGTTTGTTTGGTTCTGCTGAGAATGCTATGCTCCCAGTTTTTGTGTGTTTGAACAGAAGGAATTAACTTGGAACATGGAGAGCATGGAGAGAGCACATACCAGCTGCAGCTGTGCACTTGCTCAGGTGAGTGAACAGAGCAAACTGAGATCCCAAATTCTGCAGGGTAATGTGGGATGTGCTCCAAGGCATTACTGTTTGTCCTTCTTCACATTTACAGGCAACATTTTCCTAATGACCTTTTTTTTTTTTTTTTTGCTATGATCTTTTGATGGCTTATTTGTATCAGAATTAAAGGACATTTTTGTGATTGATAAAGCAGAGAATTCTCTGTCTTTTTTTTTTTACCCAGCTTTATATCCAGGATACAGGAGATTTTCTTTCCAGCCTGCAGAGCGAGATGCACGCACAGTGTCTGAGAGAATCAGAGTCACAGAATATCCTGGGTTGGAAGGGACCCACAAGGATCATTGAGCTGAACTCCTATTCCTGCACAGGACACCCTAATAATTACATCATGTGCCTGAAAACATTGCCCAAAAGCTTCTGGAACTCTGGCAGGCTTGGAACTGTTACCTGCCCTGGGGAGCCTGACCCATCATCCCTGATCTGGGTGAGGAGGCTTTTCCTGATGTCCAGCATAAACTTCACTGATACTGCTTCCTGCTGTTCCCTCTGCTCCTTTTACAGTTTTCTTGAGGCATTCCTGTGACCCTGCTGTCCCAGCCCTTACCAACCACACACTGCTGGGCTCATGGTTGGGAGTGATGACATAAAACCCCCTTAACACCCCAAACCCCTCCCAGGGCTCTTTAAAACCACTTTAGTGTCACTAAAACCCCTCCAAGTACACCATACCCCATCCCAGCACCCCCAACACCCCTCAAACCTCCTCAGCACCCCCAAATTCATTTTATCTCTCTCAGACCCCTCCCAGCACATCCTAAAACCCCATTAGCACCTCAAATCCCTTTGAGCACCCTCTGAAGTCTCTTTAGCCCCACTAAAACTCCTCCCAGTGTACCACATGCTATCCTAGCATCCCCAAATGCCCCTCAAACCTCAACATCCCCAAAACCCTTTTTAGTTGTGCTTTAGCATCCACGAATCCCTCCCAGCACCCAGGAAAACCCCATTAGCACCTCCAAATCCATGCCAGCATCCCTAAAACCCCATTAGTACCACCAACCCCCTTCCAGCACCCTCTAAAACCCCTTCAGCACCACCAAAACCCCTCGTTACCCCAGCCCAAAACCATCCCAGCGCGCCCGGGGAGCGGGGCGCAGCCGGGAGCACCAAAGCTCCAGAGAAGAGAAGAGAAGCAGCGCCGATAGACTTGGGCAGTGATTGTGTGCGAAGCTCTATTTTCACATAATACACAAGAAAACCCCGTGAGCCCAGGACGGACAAAGCCGTCCCCACACGCCTCGCCCCGCCCGGGCCGCCCTGAGGGCGGGGCCGCCGTGAGGGCAGAGGGGCGTGGCCTCCGCCCGCTGGCCCCGCCCCCTCCCGGGCGGGCGGGCCGGGCCTGCGCCGCTGCCATGGCAACGCGTCCGGCGTCGCCGCGAGCAGGCGGCGCGGCAGCGCTGGCTCAGGCATTCGCGGCGGGCAGCCCGGGGCGCGCCGGCGGGGTCCTGCGGCGGGCGGCGGCGGCCGGAGCGGCGGCGGCCGGGCGAAGATGGCGGACGTGCTGAGCGTGCTGCGGCAGTACAACACGCAGAAGAAGGAGATCGTGGTCAAGGGCGACGAAGTGATCTTCGGAGAGTTCTCCTGGCCCAAGAACGTCAAGACCAACTATGTCATCTGGGGGTGAGCGACACGGCCGGGGCGAGGGGCGGGTGGGGGGAGAAGTTGCCCCGAAGTTGCGGCGGGGACGGGAGCGCCGCCGTCCTTGGCGCCCCCGGCGCTCCGCGGGTGGCGAGGGGGACGGGGCCGGGCGGGCCGGTGCCGCCCCCCGCAGGGCCTCGGGGCCCCGGCGCCCTGCCCGGCTGTCCCACGGGCGATCCCCGTCCCCCGGCAGCCCGGCCGGGCAGGGCGCGCCCGCCGCTCCCTTCGGGAACGTTCCCGTGTGCAGCCCGGGGCCGGCGGAGGCGCGGCCGGGCCGTGCCGCCCGCGGGGCCGCGTCCTGCAGACTCATGCGATGAGATGGCAGCAGGCAGCTTCTCCTAAGTTTTCCCGGGTGTTCGGTGGGAAAGACGCGTTGTGTTGTTGCTCGGACAACGCTCTCAGACACACGGTGGGATTGCTGGGTTTGCAATTCCCACACGGTGGGATTGCAACTCCTGCGCGGGGCCAGGAGCTGCAATCTGTGATCCTGATGATCCCACTCAGCATAGTCTGTGATTCGGCTCTCTTGGGCTGTCGGGGCTGCTTCTCGTCTCCTGGAGCTCTGATGCACCAGGGCGAAGCCGGCGAGGCCCGGCCCGACGCTGCCTCTGATGAGCTGTGCAGCTGCTCTGCCCCCACCTGAGGCCTCCTCCTGGGCAGCACCTGGTGCAGGCTGTTTCCTACTTGGTCTTATCGTAATAAACAAGAGGAGAGAGTGTTTATGTGGCTTAAATGATTGTAGTAGATAAGATGCCTGGTTTTAGCCTCTACTAGATGGGGGGAGGGGTTACCTGTTGAATTGCCTAGTAGAGCATGGATTGCTTATATTGCAAAGGAGTTTATTGTTAGCCTTTCCTCAGAGTTTAGCTGCTGCTTGCTTCTTAGTGTTCTCACTAGAAGGGTTCCAATTTGCCTTTTTCAAACTTAAGAGGGAAAAATGCTTCTTGTTAAAGCTCAGGTACTGACCAAAGAGGACATGTTATCCTGTGAACCATTTTGGAAAAGCAGAAGTACCTGCAGGTTTTTCACAAAACCCTGAACTTGTAGTTAAGTCTGACCAGGAATTATTTTTTTTAATCATGATTATGATATGACTATTATTAGCCTTAGATTGAGAGAGAGAGAAAGGAAATAAACCTACTTGCTTATCTTCAGTTGTAGGTGGACTTTTCGCACAGAATTTTACTTTGTACCTTATATATTACTAGAAATCTGCTTTTTCATTACCTGTTTTAAGCTTTCAGAAACTAATTTTGGTGTTATTTGTGCTTCCCGCCTGAGTGGGGGATACTGGTATGTGGACTGAAGAGGAAGACAAATATTTGGACAAGCAGTTAGAAGTCTTGGCTGTGTTTTTGCTGGGCAATGTGTAGACAGATGTGATGGTTTCCTTGCTACAAGTTGCTTTTCCCAAGTGATAACAAGTAGTGGTTAAGTAGACAAACAAGTTTCATTGCCCTTCTGCAGGGAACAAGAAACTGATATGCCAGCCCTATCCTATTGCTCAGGAGAGCTTGGATTAGACTCAGAAATTGTTACCAAAAGCCTGAAAGTAGCTGGAGAGCAAACTCTGCTGTGTACAGCCAGGCAGCTTCATCTTCCTGGTCGAGAAGGATGTGTGTGTGAACAGAGGATTCTCTGAGCACAGCAGCTGCAGCTCCTGGCAGAGCTGTGAGTGCTCACCTCCTGGGGTACATGTGTGGTGCAATTTGAGGGGTTTTGTTCTTTGGGTTGTTTGAAGTGAATTAGTTAATCTTGGTTTAGACAAGTGGCTTTTGAATTTTTGATAGGATCAGGCTGATCTCAGTTCACAGCATTTCTTGTCAACCACTGTGGCATTTTGCATGTCTCAGCTTTAAATTGAAGACACTGTAAAAATGAGACCAGTTCTGCAAGCCATGCTCAGTAGCTTGAACACCACACTTCAAGAGCTGCTAATTTAGGTAATTGCTACACTCGGGAGGGACATTTTCAAAAACTGTCAAGATTCAAACCCTTTTATATTCAGGTCACTTGACAGGATCCAAATTATGCTTGCACTGAGCAGGTGTTGGTGGCTTAATCTTTCACAGAACAAACCTGGAGTTCTGTTTTAGGTGTCCCCAGCACGGCTGCTGTAATTGCATCTCCAGCCTGCAGAGAGTAATGCTAGGCTGAAGAGCAGCAGTGGCATTTGTCCCTGCTAGAATTAGAAGTAGTCCCAGGAGACATTTAGCTGTGGCTCCCCGAGCAGCTTAGCTGGCAGAAGTCAGCAGTGCTGCCCTGCATTGCCTTCTCTCTCTGCTAGCACAAGTGTCACCCAAACAGGGAATTGGGCTGAGGAATCAAGCTGAGTTAAAGTCAACCTAGAGGAAAAAAAAAAAAGTGTGGGGGAAAAGCAACTTTAATCCAGTTTAGTTTCCAGGTAGTAATTATAGGGATGCTCCTGCTGGCACATGAAAAAGGCTAGGTGGTCTGAAATGAAGTGGTTTGTGTGTTTTGACCTATGGGTCTTAAAGAATAATTAATGAATCTGTTTCAAAACCAAAGGAAGGAATCAATCTACTAGAGAAATTTATTGCTTTGTTTGCTTAGTCAAGGGGCTTGGATATGTGGCTGAGTTTTCAAACAGTGAGCAGCTGGCCCTGGGTATTGTCAGCTGTGTGATACTCAGCATGCTTTGTCTTGTGTATTTAAAGTTTTCTGCTTGGTTTTGTGGCTGAGACACAGGTCCTTAGTACCTCTGTAAAACTACAGGCTTTGAAACAGGAAAGAGGAAATAAAGCTGTTAAAAATTAATAAATTCCTGGTGCCCATAGGTGGAAGGTGAATGGATGAGAAATAAGTAAGTTTCTGGTGTTAAAAATGAGCAGGTGAAACTTGCTGTCTCCTATTATATAAACATTTTCTCAAATTTTAAGCTGGAATTTATTTTGTAAGAGATGGAGCTCTTCCTTATATTTTTGCTTTAATGATTGTCACTGGGTTTGTTGAGGTTCTGCCTCCTATGATTTTAATTTTTTTAAGTAAATGATGCTATAACTGGATATGGGAAATAATAGAATCCATTTCTATTTCTACTTCAGATGTTTGTAAATGGAATGAGGCAAGCTACCCTCAGATCTGCCTGTTTTTAGTTCTCTGTATGTTTAGCAGGAGCACGCACTGATGTTGAAATGTCAGTTTAGGCTTAGGTTTTCTCCTTGTGTGCAGCTGCTTGTCCATCTGATGATTTCCTATTAATGTGCAGTATCTTGTCGTCCTAATAAAACATCCTCTTAGAGCCTTAATGAGCACGGGGAATTCTTGTGTGTGTGGTTGAAGTGATGAAGTACCAGCTGTGCCCTGCTGAGCTTTGGCAATACCTGTGGCTTTGTAACACTGTATTGTTTCAATTAATAGATAATGGTTCAGTATTTGTTTGTTTTTATATCTTGTAATTTCTTGCTAAATATTGTAAAGTTTGAGTAGATGACCAGCTGGACTTTTCTGTGGTGCTCAGTGCATATGACACACTTCAAAGAAATAATGAGTGATTCTGAACTAAGACAATCTAAAGTGTTTGTTTTAAAATGAAGTGACAGCTGTATCATGTGACATTATGGCTTTGCTTCAGAGCCAAGCCTGTGTGGAGGAAGCTTTTGTTTCTGCTAGTGCTTCCAGTGTGTTTAGATACCACCTTATCAAAGATCCTTACTGCTTTGCTGCTTGTTCAAACAGTTCCTTGCTGAGGAATCCAGTTCTGGTGGCTGCCTGTAGTTGTGAAGTTTTGGCTTCTTAGCAGTTGAAAGGAAGAGCCTGTGTGTCTACTCCCTTTCCTCTGCAGCAACAAAAACTACAGTCACCCTCCACCTCGTGCAGACTAAGTTTTTGGAAGGAAGGGACAGTGGTTAGAGAGACCCTTTATATTCCCTTTATTCTACACTTTTGGTATGCTGAATCCCTTTTCTCTGCATGCTGTTCTTACGTTGGTTTTCTCAGGCGTCATTGTGAAGGTGAGGTTTTGAACTTTACTGCTGATAATAAGTTCTGAACTGGTTCTTGGGCACTCTTAGCTAATTTCAGAAAAGTAACAACAAGCAAAGCAGTAGATGGCATTAAATCCACAGTACTGAGAAAATAGACTTACAAACTTCTGTTGGTTTAGTAGGTTTTTGTGTGGCTCTTTCAGGCTCCATACAGTTGTGACTGAGTATTTTTTATTTTGTCTCCCTTCCCGCAGTGAGGTTGGCACTTCTGTGGTGTGTGTTTTGGTGCTGATGATGAGCCATGCTTAGAGGGAAAACTCTTTTAATGAAAGGGTTTCTTCCTGAAACCTCTTGTTTGTTGAAAATTCTCTACCAGTCTTAAATGTATAGCTTTGGGCTGGTTTTGTGGTGGCTTCTCTTCCTCAGGCTTTAAGGTGAGCCAGCTGGTCAGGGGCAGGGACTGGGCAATGGGGAGGAGCCCTGTCCTGCTGCAGCTGGGGTTTGATACATCCCAAAGTGGGGGTGGGCAGTGGAATTGCTGCCCTTGCTGCTTTCCTGACTGCCAGGGCTGTTTCTCACAGCAGTGTGAGTGTTTAGGGAGTAGAGGTTTTTGAAACATGAACAGGCATTGCTTCCCCTACAAAATCTTGTAGTAACAGCATAAGGGGTGAACGTGTAAGAGTGGGAATTCTGTTCAATGTGCATGGAGCCAAGCTGAGCCAGGGATTTATTTGGCCTTGTTTGGTGTCTTTTGCTTGGTTTTTTTTTTTTTGTGAATAGTTGCACAGAATTAGTTCCTTTTTAGTCTTAAAAACTGTATCTTTGAAATGAGCTGTTTGAAAGCTGAGATTGAACTTGATGCTGGTGTGTGGCTCTGATGTGGTCTGACTTCAGTCTTGGAGCTCACTGTGATTTTGTATCCTTCAGCATTTTGCTGATTTTTTGTGCAATTAGTTTGTAGTCACTCCTTATTTCAATCTTTGGGCACTGTTTTGAACCCTTTGCGCCCTAGACTTTGTGGAATTTATATATCCCAAGTTCTCACTCGGCTTTCTCCAGTGCTGAGAATTTTGGCCTGTTGTACCTGAAGATGATGTAATGGTTTGTTTTGTTTGCAGCTCAGTTCTGTTTGCCTGGCTGTCTCACATGTGATACAGTTCCTTTGATAATCAGAATAAATAATGTGAATGAGAGGGAATGTGTGCTTATGACTTCCTGAGTCTTGCTTGTTTAATTTACAACATATCCAGCTCTTACTTTCGATTACTCTGGGAAGGTTTTCTTAAATAATTAATTCAGTAATGAGGCTGCAAGAATTCATCTCCCTCGCCTGTACCTTTTAGCACAATTGAGAGCTCGCCAGTTTGGCAATAGCCTGATAATAATATTAACTGCTTGCTTTTTAAACTGTCATCTGGAAAGAAAAGAGACCTTTTCTAAAAGAGGGGTGTGCTTGAGACAGAGATGGAGAAGTTAAATGTTACAATCTTTTCCTATGTTACAGGACAGGGAAGGAGGGCCAGCCCAGGGAATACTACACTTTGGATTCTATCTTGTTCCTGCTCAATAATGTGCACCTTTCCCATCCTGTGTATGTCCGTCGTGCTGCAGTAAGTAGACCATACAAAATGCAATTTTTGTCTTGTGATAATGCATATGTGTGTAGATATTTTCAGGGAATGATAACAGCATTTGTGTGTATGAATTTAGCTGGGGAAAGTGAGAATGATATGCATTGAAGTGTGTATGATTGTTTAAAAACGATAACCTCTGCAGAAGGATCACATGACAAGTCCTGTCAGGGTGGAGTATTTTTCTTGACAATTCACTTCCTAACAGATTATTCCTTCAAACCACGAAATTATGTTTACAGCGAGAGTTTGTCAACCAATTATTACAGTAATGGCAGTATTTATCTTAATATTCTATGGACATAATTGTTTCCAGCACTAAACTATTTCAGGAGTACTTTTGTCCATCTGTTGTGTGGAGTGATCCCAATCTAGGTGATCCTTTAGTACCTTCGATGGCAGGGATCTACAGAATGGAGAAAAACAGAACAGCTTGGGAGTGGACTTGGAAGTGAGCAATCCAATTAGAAAATGATTGGTTAAACCCTACAAATAAAAATAAAGGAATTTTTAAAAAGTCCTTTTTATTTCCCTTTGTTTTGTATGAGGCCAATCTTTATCTTTCCTTGTGCTCCATTGTTACCTGATATGGCAGTGCTGTGTTGGAGCAACACAATTGAGATGCATGATTTCCATGTGTCAATACAGACTCCTGTCAGGGAAGTGTTTGTGTGTGTGATAAAAGCTAGTTATTGATCTTATTTGCAAGTTTGAAGGGAAGGAGGAAAAAGGCTGCCCTCTTTCAGTTTCATAGGAAGCTGTAAGTTTAGTTTTGTGTAGCTGAACATCCTCTAGGATGTGGTTGCACTTTAAGCTTGATAGTTAAAATTCCTTGGGTGGCAGGACACGTGGTCATGTCTTTGTGTGAATGAGTAGTTTTCAGTAAAAGTCAGAAATCTTCAGTGAGTCTCTGTGAGGGAAGAACAGTTTAATGTCACATCTGCTGTCTTTTCAGACTGAAAACATTCCTGTGGTAAGAAGACCTGATAGGAAAGACTTGCTTGCATACCTAAATGGGGAAACATGTGAGTGATGTGTTCTTTTGACTTGGACACACAGTGCTCTTTACTGCTTCATATTCATGGCACAAGTGAGGGGTAGGAGGGGCAGGTTGGGTAAGAGTAGGCAGTTTGCATCTTAACTGAATGTGCTGAAACTTCTCAAACAAACTCATTATTTCTTGCATTTTTGATTGTGTTCTTTAACTGTTTTGCTTGGATAGGAGCTGCATTCCTACATGCATGTTGAGAGGTGAACATTATTATTACTATTAACCTACTTTGGTTAATAATTGTGTTAGAATGCTTAGCATGTATGTTTTTTCCTTCTCCATACTATGGGAAGCTTTCAGTAGTACATTCATCTTGAATGTAAGAAATGTGTAGGATGAAATCTTCAGTTTAATAAAATGTATGGAATCACTGCTTTGTCAATCTGGCAAAGCATTTGCCTAGCATGTCATCATCTTGACTTTTTTGTTAACAATAGTCAGAGAAAAGAGGTTTCTCTGAGAAAAACTGAAATACCACCTTTGTAAGATTCTCTGTTTCGTAGGTGGTCTTTAAATTTTAAGTATCCTGGAGTATGAGATTATTTATGTAATGTGATGAGTAAAATCACTTTATATGTGTGTATTTTAAAGGCATCAGCGGGTTGTCTTTTTTTAAAAAAAAAAACTTAGGTAAGCCAGTAGATCTTGAGTCTAGATTAGATTCTAGAGTCTAATTCTCATTGTGGCTCTGTTTTCTTTTATGAGTGCTATATAGAGATCATAGACTCATTGATTAATTTATTTTGGAATGGACCAGAAGAGGTCACCTGGTCCAGTCCACTTTTCAGAGAAGGGCCAAATGGCCATGATTTAACTTTACATTCAGTCAGGTTCAGAATATCTCCATTCCACTAGTCCTAGTGTTTACCAACTTTGCTACCTCATATATAGTTTCCGTTGTTGCACTTCATCTGTTGTCCTTCTTTCTTTTATACCCAAATATTGCAAATATTTTCTATTTAAACTGAATGTTCTGTTTGTGTGCAGCAACCTCATCAAGCATAGACAGAAGTGCTCCGCTTGAAATTGGTCTTCAACGATCCACTCAAGGTACAGTTTAACTAAAAAATAACTTTGAGGTTGTTTTATAGAAGTTTACTACAGTCTTGTATTTTTAATGTTCTTTTTTTCTTGTAGTTAAAAGAGCAGCAGATGAAATATTAGCAGAAGCAAAGAAACCAAGAATAGAGGTAATGACAGTGACTGTCATCAATACAAATTGGTGGTGGAGGTAAATTACGGTGTTCATCTGTTTTTGTAGGGAATCTGTTGGGTTACCTCTCCTTTGTTGTATGGAGTTCTTCTCTTAATGGGAACTGGAAGGGGTTGGACTTGAAGAATTGTGGTTCTTGAGGAAACTTCCAATAGCTCTGCACTTCATAATAATGCCCAGATCAAAAATAATTGGAAATAAAGATTGTCCTTGCAAACACGGAGAAAATACTTCTGAATAGCTTTAATTCTAGATATATTTATATTTGACAAGAGAATGCACAAGCATTTAAACCTTACTGTTCTTCCAGGATGAAGAGTGTGTGCGCCTCGACAAGGAGCGCTTGGCAGCTCGGCTGGAAGGGCACAAAGAGGGCATCGTGCAAACGGAGCAGATCAGGTGGGACTGCTTTTCCTTATGCCTAATGCTTAATTACAGGGTGGAGAACAGTTCTTGTGCTGTTCAAAGCAGCCAGGTTTACTTCTGTCCAGCAGCTCTCAGTGGAAATTTTCCTCTCTTTGATACTCTCAGTAATGTTTGAGGAGTCAGACCTTGAAACACTTATAACAGTGCAGATTTGAGGCATTTATGAAATCCATAATTATAGCTAACCACATGAAAAAGATGTATTTTGAATGATTTCTTCCTATCTCTCATATAGGTGTACTTAAAAGCAAACTATAAGAAAGAATAATCTGATTGTGACATGGTTAGAAAGCATAATAAAAAAAATTTAAAAGTATGTGTGATTTTGCTACCTTGAGCGTAGCATTACAACTTTGCAATGATGCAGTGAAGATTAGTATGTGTTGTTTGAATTAGTTTGTATTCTCTAGCTACCAGTTCTTTTTATGCTGAATGTAAACAACTACCCCTTTAAAAAAAGTATGAATATTTACAGGTGATGAGTTTCAACTCCATGCTTAACCCTGCTGTGCATCAAGTAGCAACACAAAGTTCCCTTCCCCGTAACATAATTACAAGGAGAATGCTTCACAGCCAGTACTTATATTAATTTTTTCATGTATTCTCAAAGAAAAAACAAGCCTATGTAATAGTAGATTTGGTATGGACAGTTAGTATTGTGCAATTCAGTCTCTATCTTTTTTTCTTCAGCTCACCTGCAAGAGTAGGGCTCACTGACATCCCAATGCTGTGTTTACAATTAAAAACAAACACACAGAGGTGTTGCACTCTTGGACTCGAGTGAGTTCTCTCAAACCCAGATTAATGTGGACAAGGTTACCACCATCTGTTGTTTGCTGACCTGCACAGTCTGAGAAGGTACCACCTCTTCCAAGGGACCAAGTCCACATAACTGCACCTCAGCCAAGGTTTAGGGTAATGCTTTGAAAGCCTCAGAGCAGCCAGGGATTGGTTGGCAAATTTGTAATCCACTAAAAGTAACAGGGAACTGAAATTTGGATGTTATAAATGAAGGTGTTAGTCCTGATGCTTTACATTTTGATACTTTATTTTTGTTTGGTATAGTTGGGATTTTTGGATGGTCTTTGTGTCAGTACTGTGAGTCTTTTGTCTCAAATTGGATTCACATGCCCAAAACAGCAATGCCAAGCCTAAATAATATTTCAGTGTATGTATAAGGTGACTGTTTTGTGGTTTATAGCACAGCTTTAAACTTTGTCAGGGTAAAGTAACTAATTCACAAATTCTTTCAGAAGAATTGTTTGTGCAATGATTCTGTCTCTGCTGTTACTTTTGCTCATTTAGGTCCTTGTCTGAAGCTATGTCAGTGGAAAAAATTGCTGCTATCAAAGCCAAAATCATGGCAAAGAAAAGATCCACTATCAAAACTGATCTGGATGATGACATAACTGCTCTTAAACAGAGAAGTTTTGTTGATGCTGAAGTGGATGTAACTAGAGATATTGTCAGCAGGGAGAGAGTATGGAGGACAAGAACTACAATCTTACAAAGCACAGGCAAGGTAATGCTCTGGATATGAAGCTGGGTTTTATGATCCCTATGACAAACTGCAGTTTTATTTTCTGTATATAATTTGTTAATCAGAGATGACAGGGGGATTGTGCTCACTGTTCCATGTAAAGGTGGGCTTGCAGGACTGGTTGGCGTAGTGGCAGAAGAGTTCGTCCTTATCATGTTACAGTAAATCTAAATTGTAGCATTTAAAAGATACTGAGTAACCACCTAATTCCTCTTAACCAAAGCTGCCTTGGGCCCTGCAGTGGGGAGGGCTCCATGAATGGATTGGAAACAGACCAGAGTGGGTAGTAATTGATAGAAAGAACAATGCAGGTACATTAAAAGCCCAGAGGCCTCTATGTGTGGAAAACACCAAAGAAGTAAGGAGGAAAAATGCTGCAATGAACAAAACCAGAAAGTGTTACCATGAAGAGGTTTTTGTCCCTTGATGCTACTTTGGGCTGCACTTGGTTCTGTGCTATTCTGAACATGGTTGCAAGCACAGCTGACAGCTTGCTCTCTTTGGACAGTGAGGCTTTATTTATTGCAGAGCTACTTGGCACTAAATTTTTCAAGGAAGCAGTAAGTCAATTTCTAAAAGATTTCAAGGGTCTATTTTTGTGAGATTATTGTCAAACTTCATCCTTTGCCTTCGCTACTTCTTTTAAGTATTGTCACAGGAAAATAATGTTTAGAAGTAAATGAACTCCCAGTCTTCATTTGTCTTATTTTTTACAGTATTTAACAGTATTTTACCAGTATTTTACATAGCTCTCAACTTCCCAGTGTTGTCCCAGGGCATTAGTGGTATAATAATTTAATTCATGAATTATGGGGTAATTACTGGGTATGTGGCACATTCCTGTGTGCCACCTAAAGAGTGAACGTTGCTTCTTTGAACCTTGGAGATTTGTAGCAGCCTCGCTGCTGAGAGCTGATAAATTGGTAAAAGCTTTGATGTTTTAGTCATTGGGAAGGTTTGTACTGAAAGAATCTGCATATCTCTTCTTCCTTTTGTGAATCATTCATGGTGTTCCTATCTCTACTTATCTTCCAAGTGAAATTGCAAAGATAGGGAAGAGATTAATATTTTTGTTGTAGTATCCCTGTAGTAACAGTGAGATGAAGTAGTGACTTTAAGCAAAACATGACATGGGGAGAAAGACAAGAAACAAGATGTGAAGTGTGTTCTTGGACTCTAGCATGCAGTTACTGTGAGCAGCCTGATGAGTGTATGGGCATAACAGCAAATCTTCTATTTCGGTTTGTGCAGGGTTGCAGGAACATTCTTGATAGCTTGGACAGCAATCACCGAGTGTTAATGTTTATATTTTCCAACAAGTAGCAGTGAAAGTAAGTAGATAGAGAAACATCACATGTTACTGAGGGCTGTGATTTATCCCAGAACAGCTCAGGTTTTTAATTTGTTCTTTGGTTGGGAGGGTTTTTTGGTGTGTATTTCTTTTTTTTTTTTTTTTCCCTTTTTTTTTCTCTATTTCAAGAACCTTTGTAAAAACTTCTTGAAAGTTGTGAAGAAACTCAGGTTGTCTCAGGCAAATAATTTCTTCCCTTCTCCCCTGTTCCTTTTAAGAATTTTGATCAGGGAAGCATGATACTGCTCTGCAAATGTGCAAATGCTGTTTTGACTCTTCTATATGATAGTTGAATTGCTGATGTGCCTGATAATTCCTTTTATTGTAAATTTTCACTATCTGCTTGGTATGGGCTTATCTGCAGTCTCTTGAATCCTCCTGGAGTATTTAAAACCAAAATTGAGTTCAGCAGTGCGTGCCTTTTTAATATCTGAATTCATTTGGAACTCCTGGGTGAATGGTAGCAAACAGTGAGCACTCCTAAATGTAAATTTTGTTTTTTCTTTGCAAAAATTGCTTCAGTTCAAGGCTGCTTCTGAGGTTCTTCTTCACAGAGAAACACTCCTGTGTGTATAAGTTTTCCCAATGTTCTCTGAAATAAACTAAGATGCAGAAACAGCTTAAGATGCAAAAAGTGCACAAAAGTAAAAGGCCACAGTAAAAAAAGTAGGCCACAGTTAAAAAAAAAAAAAATCTCTTGACCTTTTCAGCTTACTGACAGCTTTCCTCTGGTTTTGATATGTTTGAAGAAAATATTGATTCCCCCAGCAATATGCTCCTCCAAATTCTTCATAGATGCCTGAAGCATTTCTGAAGCATTTGCTGTTTGTCCTTTTGTCCAAACTTCTCAATTCTGAAGTTTGCTTTATAGAACTGTTCCAGGATGTTTAAGTCTCTGGTGATGTAGTCTTCTTTTTTAAAATTTTAAAGAGTTCTCATGATACTTGCATTCTGTCCTTTTACCTGCTGTTTTTGTTGCTAGCATCTTCACTGTCACAAATCTCCCCTTGCTGGAATTACAGTGATACATTTTTTTTCCTGGCTGTGAGGTTTTTTTAATTGGTTTATGAGACTGTGTAATTTGAGTGCATTGATACTCCTGTTGTAGAAGGTGCTTCAGCAGCTGTGTCATTGCCAGTTTATTTGACCCTTAAGATTTCTGTAATGCATCACACAAAGTCCCTTGTCTGTATGACCTCTCTGCTACCCTCTTGATCAGATGTTGCATTGATCCCTGGATGTATTTTTACTGGTTTCTGTGAGGTTCCTGTTGTTTGTAAAATCGGACATTTCAGCTCACCTGTCCTCTTTTGTTTTTAACATTTCTACATTTGCATTTATCTGCTTGCTTATTGTTATGTTTTGCTTAAAAATTTGTGTTGAGCTTTCTGTATGATTATTATACAGTTCTACATCCGTTGGAAAGTCAGTGTTTCGTTTAATTCCTAGAAGACTAGTAGATGAGTCACCCTGCTCTCTCTGTTCTAAATATTTTTTGGCTTTCCCCAAGTCTGTAGTGTAGTCTTCTAGATTTTTATCCATAATGTGGTATTTTTATGTGATTGCTTTTCAGAACCAAATTGCATCTGTTTAGTATAAGGGTTTTTTTTTTTCCTTTCTCATAATAGCTTGATTCTAGAACTCTTTAACAGTATATATTGTTTAAAGGAATTTAATTTCAGGAAGAGTTGTGAATCCATACATAGACTATTTATCATAAGTGTTCAAAATTTTAAGTTTTGCATCAGTGTTCTGCACAGGTTTCAGTTGTGTGCATGTTTTTAGATAAATGGGAGGCTGTTTTGTAAAACAAACCATGGAACACCTAGAAAAAAACCTGTTTCTACTGTAATTGATTATTTCCTTTCACGTCCTTCTTCTAGCCTTCTTTCCTAAAAATCCTTTTTTTTTAAATCATCTTCTGTAGCAGGCAACAGCAATCTTTTCTGAAGGAAAAACCTCCTCATTTCATCTCTACTGTAGATGTATTTGGCACTTGAATTTTTCCCGTGGGAACAAATTAAAGTTGCATTCACAGGTGTATTTGGAGAGTGTGTTTTTGTCTGTGACTGCTGCTGTACTTGATTTATATTTCCTTGTTTTTAATCTCCCAGATTGCTCAGAACTATTTCTTAGATAAGCAGCAAGGTAACTGGGTGGGCTGTGTTGAACATGCTCTACTTGTGTGCAGAGAAGTCTTAAAGCTGGGATCTTGGAAATGCACTAATACTGACCTTGTGAATTTGTCACTTTTTGAAGTGAACCAGTGCTCTGATATGAGCAGCTCTGAACATTTTGCATGTTCTTTAAAAAAAGGAAAAAAAAACTTTCATCCTTTTCTTTGTAGAGTGTGGTAGGGTGACCTTGGGTGAATGACAGGTGCCCACCAAGCTGCTTGCCTCCTCAGCAGGATGGCTGGGAGAAAATAAGATGCAAAAAAAAAAGTGTGGGTCAGGATAAAGACAGTTTATTAAAAATAAAGGATGTGTGGGGAAGCAAAGGAGGACAAAAGATGTATTCTCTGCTTCCCATCAGCTGGCAGTCTCTAGGCACTTCCTGGGAAGCTGGGCTTGGGTACATTTAGGAGTTGCTCCAGAAGACAAATATTGTAATAAGAAATGCCCTTCTCCTCCTTTCTCTTAGTTTTTACTGCTGAGCAGGTGGGGAATATCCCTGGAGTCAGCTGTCCTGGCTGGCTGTCCTCTCAAGATCCTGCCCACCCCAGCTGGCAGGTGAACAGGCAGCCTTGCTGCTGGGTCAGCGCTGCTCGGCAGCAGCCAAAACACTGGGCTCTTATCAGCACCTCTCTGGCTACCAAGGCACAGTGCAGCGCTATCAGGGCACCAGGACAGCATTAACTCCGCCTCAGCCACACCCAGTTTGTGGGAAAATGCTAGTTTATTGCTAAAACTTTAAATTTTGGTCAGCACTCTTCAGTTATCTTTTGTCACAGTTGCAAGTATATTAGAATTACATGTTCTCAAGTGAACTCTCGCCCTCTCTACAAGGAAATAACATAATCCAGCCTGTCAAAGATATGGGAAGTCTTAAAGGCACATAACCTTTCTAAATCTCTTCAGCTGAGAAGCTGAACAGTAGCTGCACACTCCTGATGTAGGTGCATTGTCCAGGCAGACACATTTACACATCTGTCAGCAGCTGGCCCAGCTGCTACTTTGGTGGATTTCTCAGCTTTTAGCATATCTGTAAATGTTTTCTCCTCCCTGAGCCTTGTGTAAATCTTTGGAAGACATTGCCAGGCACTATATGACAATGAGTGACCTTTATGGCATTTTAACCTGACTGCCTGCCTGGAGACAGTCCAGGGAAAAGCTCTGAAGTAGGACCATGTCAGTTGGACAGGAGAAACTGGCATTTCAGGTATACATATTCCTAATGGAGTTAGGTGTGTATCAAATCTAAGAATGATGGGATGTAGGCTCTTTCTGCAGGAAACTGTTTATAATGGAAAAACTATTAAGATTTGATATGGGATTGGAGATAGGTGGAGCTGAGTCTCTGTAGTTTCATAACCTTTACATAATGAAACTGTATCTTTTTGTAAGTGTAACTTTGTTCCTTTAGGTGTTATTTTCCTTACAAGGTCAGGGTTGAAATGTTGAAGCAATGGTCTGTTTTTTTCTTGCTGTTGCTTCACTGCTGCAGACTGGTGAATTTGATTCTCTTGCAGTCTGGGTAGTTATACTTTCCCTGCTTAATATATACAAAAAACGAAAGAATTTTCTAAATTACAGCTTTTTTCATATAAAATTGTTCTTTTTTTTTTTTTTTTTTTTTTTCTAGTAAGGTATGAACTAAGCCTGAATAATATAAAGTATTTTCCTGCCTTGATCTTTATATTTTTATATCCTCTGTTCTTATGTGAAAGACTTAGACTGGGCTATCCAGCACATTTTCGTAAGTTTTGTGTTGAAAGCATAGAAATCTTATACCGTATAACAAGTAATTTGATTAAATAAACAACTTTGTTTTTTAAGCCTTCATAGTTTTTCAGCTTTTATATCTTTAGCTATTGCAGCCCTCTTGTAATATACTAGTTACCTATACTTTCCCTAAGAAAAGTTACTTGATGACCAGTGTATTGTTATCCATGACACAAGATGTTAATGCAGAAGGGAATCAAGCTCTAGTTTAATTTTATACCTTTTGACTGTGAGTTTTATGTATTAAATTTCATAATTTTGATTTGTATTCCCCCACTGTGCCATCCTCAGTTTCTGGGTATTTTTGTGTTCATGGTGAGAGAAGACCAGAACTGAGTAGGATGATTGGAGTTTATAGCTGATCTAGCTAGAGGGATTGGTATTTTCCTGCTGGGTGGCATTTACCTTGGATGTAACCCACAATTGCAAATTTATCTAATATAGCATCTGAATTATTCCAGAATGTTGTTATTTTGTAGTCTTCTGTATTCTTGTACACAAGTATTAAAGCGCAGAACTGGTTTTTTTTTGTGTAGGTAGCTGATTTTTATGTTGGTCATGATTTTTAGTTTTTTGTTAGAACCTGCAAAATATTACTACTGCTAGTAGTACTATTAGTACTTGCATACTTTATTTTTAAAATGAATATACTTTATAGGTTTGATCCTTTCATAGGAACTACTGTATTTGAAGTAAATGTGAGAAATCATCTTTTCAGTTACTTTCAGTTCTCATATTTTCGTCCTGATGAATCTTGACCATTCTTACTAGTGAAGTCACCTGTGAGGAGGTTAATATGCAGTTGTAATTAAAGTTTCAATAATTTAATTAGCTGGAAAAACCATTTTGAAGCAAGACTAATAGTATTTTAATCCCTTTAGACAACTAAGAGATCTGAGAATAAAGTTTTAGTTATTTTAAAAGAATTTGATTCTAAAAGCCTCTTTCTGTGGGCTCTAGGTGGCAGAATTGTCTCACGTTTGTGAAGTTCACAGCCGTGAGACTTTAATAGCAAGTTGAGAAAGGAAAAGTGTGCCAGGCTCAGAGCAGCTGGTGTCCTCCTCAGTCCTTCAGGTGGAGCAGGAGGCTGCCTTTGGAGAGGCTGTGCACAAATGTCATGCTACAGCTTGAGTGCCCAAACTCCAATTTATGCAGGACTGGCTTCATTAGTAAACCTAGACAGATTCATTTATTGCTGCCAGGCACTACTGCAAACATTTTGAATGTAGCATTTAAAGGATAGATGGGCCAGATTTTAAAAATAGTATTTCCATTGAGCAATAATAAATCTTGTTTTGTCTAGGTGTGCCTTGAATTCGACCAAAAATTTTGTAGAATAGAGCATTATGCTTCCTGAAAGAATATTTAGGTCAGCTATAAAGTAATTGCTTAAACACTTCTCTAACATAACTATAAAAAAATTATGTATCTCCATATGCTGCATTCATAGGAGAACTAAACTAGGATTATGTATCAAGGGGATTGGGATTTTTGAGATTTTATGCTGTACTGTATCTTCAGGCTGTTACAGTGTTGTTGCTGTTTCACACTTCTGAATTAACATTTCAAATTAAATGTTTCAGTTGCCTTTCATATAATATTCTTGCTGTAAAAATTTAGTGAAGATAACATAGAACAAGTTAAAATTGTACCTTTATACTGAACACATAGTCCACAAATATACAGGGAGCATAGTCCACACCTCTACAGACAGCAAATATACTCACAACTGTGTTTTCAGTTCAGCTTTAGTAATACACAGTTCACTTTTTGAGTGGAACACAAAGAAATGCCCAGATTAACTTTTTGTGAAAGGACTGTCTGATTTTTATTTTGTCCCCCAAAAGTTAATAACAAATACAACTTTTATCAGCCTTTTTTATAGGCTACCTGAGCTGAAGCTTGACAAAATCATGCGCTGTTATTTGTTTAGCAATATAAATTCCAGTGGTGTAATGTGAATATCTTAAACTATTGTTGTCCTGAAAGCAGGATCACAAACTATTTATTCAGGTGGTTAATCTGCAATCTCCTGTGTGGCAATGTGCTTGTGTGCTTGTGGTGTGCCCCAGAATGGCTTGTCTAGCTCCAAAGTGGGCATGGAGCAGCTTGAGGGGTACTGTGAATCCCTGCAGTTGGGAGTTACAAGAGCAGGGAGGAGAGAAAATCAACTTCAAACTTGGTGAGCAGTTTGCAAATTGAAGATACATATTCTGAAGGCATAGGAGAACGATGCCTTAAATGATTTGTTACTTTTTGATTTGAATTTGAGATTTAAATATATGCTTTAATTTTAGATGTGCAAAATATTTTCTTTTAAATATACAGTTTATCACTTCATGTTCCTTAGGAGCAGTGTTTTTAATTTCTGCTGTGCTTTTATGAGGCCCTCTCAATGCTGTTTTCATTTTTCTTGTCATGCCATATATAGGAATTACTGAAAATGTGTGATAGGAATATTGCCTTTTTGGCACAGCATCATGCCTTTCATCATGCCAATGGCTGTAAAGGATTTAGCAGTATGTCTCAGCATATCAAGCAAATGTGTAAGGAAATGTAGTTGGGGCTCAATTCTTCCTTCTCCAACCCTACTCTAAGTCTGGACAATGTTTACAGCATTCTGCAGCTCTTGATTTTCCTGGGATGCATGTCCAAGAAATCCTTACTGTCAGTTCAAATAAGTTTTTTTTTAATTTATGTGTTTTTCCTTAGGCTCCTCTTTCTCTGCAGTGAAACACCAGAATGTAAATCTGATTAAAAATTGGTTACAGCTTAGCTATAGGCAAGTTTTGAAGCACTATAGCCATATTGTTTAACAAGGTATATACTTCCAGTTTTACATGTTAGATTTAAGGTTTTATTTTTGTCAGATTATTGAGATAAAGTATACTTCAATTATTTTTTCCTCTACAATTGTTTTCAATGAAGCTGAAACCAACGTTTATCCTTGATGATCTCTATTAGAAAAATATTTATTTTTGCTAGCATGATAAACTGCTGTAATGACTAGAAGAGTTTGTTAATGAGAATTAGGGTTATGGTGGGCTACAGAAATTAAAGACTGCTATTTTTTAGAATAAACTGATACATCATTATGGAAGTATTTTTATTACAGAAGAAATTTAGTTAGTGATGTGACTTCATTAAGCCTTCCTCATCAGAGCAGTCTGATCTGACTGGCCTTGGAATTTCTCCACAAACATCCTGGCATTAAATCACCACCAGTGATAGTCATTTGATTTGGTGTGTTAGTCACTGTGTTGGCAGGGGATCAAGCATCTGTGCAGAGAAACAAATATTTTGATGTTTGGGTTTTTTTTCCATCTTCTTTTCTGCTCTGTCCCTCAGACCAGAAGTTTTTGGTAGTAGAAATGCTGCACTTGATTATTAAGTTTAACTAAATCTGGGGCAGAAGCCAATGGACATTCATATTCTGATCTCTGAAGGGATGAACAATGAGAACTTAGCACTCTTCAGCTCTGCAGGGCTTTACAAATGAGCAGGTACATGCAGTGGACTTCCTGCTCAATCATTTTTCTGTCACAGTAATATAATCCCATATCCCTGACCAAGCCAGTGACCAGCAAGGAGATGATGTTAGTTTGAGTGCTTGTTAAAACACTGCTGGTTTTCTCCCCTTCCAAACAGCCATTAGTTGTGGCCTTGGGGGACCCTTGTGGGTTTTTACCTGAGTTTGGTCCAGGATGTGCAATTTAAGGCTATTAAAGTCCCAGGTGTTTAAAGGCCTTGGAAAAGCTCATCATTTGAAGTTCCAACTCCCTTTAAGACTATATTAACTGTAGGTTTTATGAATAAAATAGGGATGTCAATGTTGGTTGTAACTTCCTTCTGATGGGGAGATTTGGCTTCTACATGGCCAATCACTCTTAAAACATTGCTCCTGTTGTTAATTAGTTCCTCCTTGTGAGTTTCAGAAGATGGAATACCCTTGTTTCTTAGAGACAGTGTGTGATAAAGCACAGCAATGACAAGAATTTTGATTGATATGATGCCCAGGCCACAGTTTGGGAGAAATCTGAATTTCCAGTAAAAGCTTGTAGTTTAGACTTTGAGTATCCTTTTATAATTGATATGTGCATGGCTTGCAGCTCTTGCAAGTTGTTTTTTTTTTTTTTTCTTCCTCCTGGGGTTTTTCTGACTGGAAAGAACTTTAAATACAGTTTTGTGTGAGTTCTTTCAGACTTTGTCAAAAAAACCGGGTTTGTTCAGGGGATGGCTTTGCCTTTATAAGTGGTTTCTGGTGGTTTTCCAGTTCCTGCCCTTGGTGGCTTGCAGTGGATTGACAAGATGTTCACTGAGGTCAAGTGAGCAGACTTAGGGAAGCTTTGCAATATAACTCTAAGTGATTTCTACCGAATTCACCCCAGAAGTCTTTGTTTTGTAATTTATGTGTTAGTTTCATGATACCAGTGGTGTTAACACCTTTCAGTATTAACATACAATACTCTGGAAGAGTGTTAGCGTTTTGTGAATATTTTATATTATTCTGAACCAGTAAAAAAAAAAAAAAAAAAAAAAAAGCTGTTTTCCCTAATTAATAAAAAGGTTTCTTTTACTGATGAATCATTACTGACAATTGACATTAGTAGGAGATATTTTGTACAATTAACTCTGTACCTTATAGGTTACAAGAGCTTTAAGAGGAGTTTGGTTTACCTTGTGGTGTAATGAAACCAGTTGGATTTAGCAGGTGTGGGCCTTAAAGAATAGGGGGTAGAAGAGATGCCTTAAAACCTTTATGATGTTTGGATCCTGTCACAGAAAAGGGGTCAGAAATCAGCTATTTAGAAAATTGGTGCACAGTTTTGGTTTTCAGTGACACGTAAGTTAACCAAGTGGTGTCTTCATCTGGGTGATTGTTATGTGAAATGCAGATGGTCAATAAGGCTCACAGGTACCTGATATCTTTTTCAGAACTTTGCCAAGAATATTTTTGCAATTCTTCAATCAGTTAAAGCCAGAGAAGAAGGCCGAGCACCTGAGCAAAGACCTGCACCAAACACAGCACCAACGGTAAGAGCAGTGTTTGGCTGAATATGAGGGCTGGGACACCAAAAGTGTCTTTTCACTATTACATATGCAATTTGTTTTGGTTTACTTCCAAAAAATGCATATTTTTCAAGTGTAACTTCACAGCTATTCTTTAACTTAAGTTGCATTTTTTGGTATTTAAAGAGTTGAATATATTAGTTTAATTAGTTCAATATGCTCTTGTTACTGAGAGATTAATCTGCTAGTGCCAGCTTCTGCATCTATCAAGCATTAGCCACATGCTGCATCTATTTGCAAAAAGTGTATTCGATGAGAGTGCTGCCATTTCAAATGAAATGTTTTGCTGCTTTTCTGACAGATAGGGTAGCAAATGTTTAAGAATCTGGAGCATGACTCATGAGTGGGAACAGCTCGAACCAGCTTTCTTTTGCCTGTAATAAATCAGGACAGACTTAGAGCTGTATTGTTTACTTCTATCCAGGTATTAGACAGGATTTGTTTAGAATTGTGGTGTTTACTATTGTGTTCTATTGAACCTAATATATCTCTGAACATGGTGGTAGTGTGCTCTGAAAGCTGTTTAATTGCACTGTGTTTTGTTTTGTTAAATGCTGCTACTGCATTTAACAAAGAACTAAATGTAAATAGCAAGATGAATTCCAACATGTAAATATTTGCTTTGTGTTGAATTTCTTAAATTATGCATGGCATTATTCAAATGTCCCACTCAGAATGAGTGTGACTACATAACTAAGCCATCCACAAAAAGGATTGAATTGATATGGAGTGTGCCTCTAGATTGGTGCTTTTTAGAAACTTTTTTTTCCAGAATGCCTTTTTTTTCTCCTCAAAATTTGTTTTTGTGTATTTAACAAAATTTTATTTTAATCAGACTGACAAGGGAAATTTTCTGTGGCTGAAGCCTTAATCATGAATTGTCAGTTAATGTTTTTTTTTCCTCGCTAAATCATTAAGTATAACAAAAACTCAGTAGAGATTTTAATAATGTAGTTTGTTACTGTTTGTTACTTTAGTTTTGCCTCAGGTTATTCTTTTTGCATTCAGTACTAAACTGTTTCTGTAAGACTGTTAAGTGGATACTGAATGGAAACATGAGAAGTTTTCAAATGCATTAAAACTCCTATGAAAGTGAACTGGTTTTATACTCTTGAGTAGCTCTAAGTAACTCTTCTTGAAATCCAAAAACCATTAAATACCTTTTAGTATGTTTTACAAATGTTATTTAACCTGTTTTAGGATCCCACTTTACGGAATAAGCAACCTATTCCAGCTGCCTACAACAGATATGATCAGGAAAGATTTAAAGGCAAAGAGGGTAAGTTGATTGCAAAGCTTTTTTCTAAAGGAAAAAAATTGAGAACCCAAATTGACAAGCCATCAAGTTCATATTAGGGGATTTTTCTTTGCTATTATTTCACAAACCTATGAAAAGACAAAAAAAGAGCTGTAACTATACCTCAAGATAGCTTTCCAAGTAATGAAATCCAAAAGTATTATTTTGTAGAAATTATTTCTACTTCTTAGGAAGCAAACTGAAAGCTTAAAACCAGAACTTCTTGGGGGAAAAAAATGTTTGGGGAGTGTCCTGTGCAAATAATAAAAAATCACAAGTACAAGGATAACTGTCAGGTGCATGACATGTAATAGATTCCCTCCCCTCAAACAATCACAGTTGCTCTAAAAGTTGCCTCCAGTTATTCCAAGTAAATATTATCTAGTTGTCTGTTTAAAATAAAAAACAAACTGGGAACAGCAGTGCAAAACATAAGCGCCATTCTGGAGAGGAGCTAGAAACAATCTACAATATTGAAGAATTCTCACAAGTTTTAAAAGATGGTGAACGTTGATCTTGAGTGATGATTTGTCTTTCTAGTGCAATTTTTCTTCTGTCCCCATTGCTTGTTTTAATCTTGTTTTTAACACAAGTTAAGTTACTTCACTTTCATGTCTTGCTGTGGTTTTATTTTGCAATCTTGTGTTTGTTGTGCTTGGATGGTTTTGTGCTTCTTGCAGAAGGTCATGCAAATTTTGTTTCATTACTGAATTGCCTCTTCCTCCTCTGATTCTGAGAATGTGGTGTTGGGGTTTCACTTTGTGCTCAAATGGGATTGACTGGACTGCAGCAGTTGTTCCAGTTGGAAGATTTTTTAGTGATGTGGTCATATTTTACCTGCCTAACTCACTGTCACACTCCATTCTAGAGTGTGTTTTTCTTCCTTAACTTTCTGGTTACTTATATTTGGTGTAGTCACACAAAGTTAATTTTGTATTTCAGGTTTCTAGGGATATTTAAAGAAATACATAGGTTAAGAATACCAAGTTAGCGAAGTGTGGGCTAGCACTGGAAATAAAAATGAGGTGCTGGAAAGAAGGTATTTTAAACATGAGGTTGACTTCTGAAAGGTGTTGGTACTTTACTTACAGAAGTTACATAGAATTAGTAGTTTTACATCTGGATTTCTTAGGAGAGGACCTAAAGATATTTGAGATCTTCTTTGGCTTCAAATTAACTTCAGAAAATAGCAAAGATCTCATTTACTTCTAGGGTATTCTATTGTAAAACTATTAACTTGTAAATTGTAGTCTAACTGGAACTCTTGAGTACAGGTGTTTTTCCTGTATTGATGTGCTGATAAACTGAACATTGCATGTCACTTTTAGCTCTGTCACAAGTGAACTTATTCCTTATGGGATTTTTAATTTAGTTGCCCTCAGAGCTGTGTCTCCCAAATATGCAGTGTAGAAGTGAGACTACAAGCAGAAATACTCATCCATAAAAATAAAATAAGGCTTTTTTTTTTTCATTAAACTCTAGTTTTTTACAGTAAGTTGAGAAAGAACTTGAAATCACACTTTTTTTCTGGAAAGGTTGCAGTATTGGGACTTTGGGGAAAGAATTCTGAAGTAAAAGAAAGATAATAAGTTCAAAGGATAATAACTTGGTGTCTTTATGCCATTGTATCCACATTTATTTAGTAATGGTGGATAACACCGAGGATAAAGCTGAATCCTACAGATTTGTGCCATTCTGAAGGGTTTCCACACCTTGCCCTCTAAGACTGCCTGTGTCTGCCTACAGACTGTGGAAGGCAGGATGGTGTGGTGCTTGTAACAAGGGGCACAGTGGTGGGTTTGGTTAAAGGTTGAAACAAAGCCAAAAGTCAATGTCTCCAGGCTTTTTTCTTTGTGTTTGCACTTTCCTCAGAGGTATTGAAATCCTAGGAAGTATTCACAATAATCCTCTTCTAGTTGCAGCAGGATTATGGCATATTGCCTATATTCAGTTTTGTATGCTACTACAGTATTTAAAGTTTAGGCAGCAAAGAGGTGAACTGTTTTTCTTTGAATATTTGTGGGCTTTAATAGAGTTTTTCCATTTGCTGTCTTGTCCTTAGCATAAGAAATTCAAAGCTTGTAGAGCTAAGAGTAAATTTAGGAATTTTAACATGCATTAAGTAAACTGTTGAGTTGCAGCCAAATTTCTCTGCTTCTTGTGGTGGATCATTATTTCTGCTGCAATATATCAGGATGCCTCTCTGGTAGACTAACTTAAAATTTTAATGCCAGATGGGACAGGCTTTGCTGCTAGAGTGGTTTAATAGTGTGAGGGGGTGGTAACTGTGCTGTTCTTGAAGAGCAAACAGTGAGTTCCAGGTGCATTCAGTGGAACTCTTCAGCAGCCCAGGGGCAGGGCTTGGTCACCTTTTGTCCAGCAGGGGTCTTGTTCCTGCAGCTTTGGTCAGGCAGGACAGAGAAACCTTTCCTTTGACATTCTTCAAGTTCTGTGATGCATTAGACTGTTGTTTGCAGTAGGAATTGCATATCCTGGGTATTTCCACATGGAAAGTGGAAGAACACGTTGTTTGGCAGTGCACCCATCCTGCCCAACTGCCCAAGGAGGTGAACTGCTTGCAATCGCTTTCCTTGGGTGCTGTTTCTCTGCTGTTGCTTTGGTTTCTTCCATGCTGGTAGTTAGTATCTTCTCTTCAACAGCATAGAGCTCCATCCTGTGCCAACTTCCTCTGCTTTTACCTTGCCAGTCCTGTTCCTTTCCTTTGTATTACTAGCTTGAGTGGATTTTTTGCATTTTATTGATGTGCACCTTTACAACTGGAGAAATCTTTTCAAACTGCAGTTTGTCAGACCTTCTTGAGCAACATAATTTTAAAATCATGTTCAGGATTTAAAAATCCTGTGCTCAAATGCCATCTGATGCTTTAGGAGCTTAATTTGTGTCCTCTCCTGTGTGCCGTAGTGTTTGATATTTAAATATGGATTATTGGTACATATGTTTTGGATGCTATAATGTCTTTTCCCCCCATTTTCTTGGGTGGCTTTACCTCAGAAGATTTTTTTCACATTCTTGTTTATTCTATAATTTCAAAGTGTGCAGTAGTGGTGGGATGGTCATCTTGAAGATATAACATTGTTGTGACCTGTGGAGTGCATCTCTCAGTATGGATGGCAAAGTCAAGTTTCCCTGTGCTGCTCCAAGGTTAGGTCTTTAAGGCTTATTCCAGGAGTGTTCCTGTTGTTCCCTAAGTGTAAAGATAGTAGCAGCCAATTGTTGCTACTCCCCCAAAACAAAACAAAAAACCCCCAAAACTTCCAGCAATATTCAGTCCTACTTAGGGTAAATCAGAGAGTCTTGCTGTGTGGTTTCACTGCAATGCTGAAAAGGATATTCTTGACTGTGTTCAAATGTTTTTATCAGGAAAGTTTGCTGTTGACTTCCTGCTATTGTCATCTTATATTTTATTTATAACTTCACTGGATTTTTAGACACAATTGCCATTTTGCAGAAGTTTGTCAGTCCGAAGTGCTAAGCCCAGGGAACAGAGGACTGTGAAGTTATTATATTCGAGGTGACTCTGGACATTTTGTTTCTATCTTGTATACATTGTTAAGAAAGTTTCTTTATAAAGCATTTCTCATTGTAAGTTATCTTCTTTTAAATTGTGTGATATCCTTTTACACAGGGAGGGTAGAATTGGTAGCCGGAGATAAAAGGTTCTGAAGTTTTACTGGTCAGACTCAGTTTGACTGGTTAAACTTTGATTTATTGTATTCACTTTAAGATTTACATTATTTCTTTTTTTTTTTTTTTTCCCTAACAGAGAGTATGTGCAGGAGATGCACATTTGGAAAAAGAATGTGGTCTATCTGTATTTTCTGGCTTGGTGTGAACAATTAGTTTAAAAACTTTCAGCACTGCACATTCACTTCTGTGCTGGAAAATACGCATAAATTGCTTTTGCAATACACATAAATTGCTGTGAGAAACTTAAGTTGTTGGTGTTAATTACTGGTAAGATTATTACAGGGCTGTTATATATGAACTGTACAGAGACTTTGTAAAGTAGTTAGTGTAACTTGGAAATTTAGGTGTGAAACTTGTTAGGATACAGTACCATAAAGGAGTGCTCAGTAAACTCTCATGCAGAGTGGCATTTGGTGTCAGGGATTAAATTACTGGGGCTGTGAAGTGGGGTGGTGAATCATTTCCAGGCAGTATGCAGAGTGTTGCTATCTGGGGCTTGAAGAGTATACAGCTGAAAAAGAAGTGGTTATTCAGTCTTATTCATCCACAATTCAAACCAATGCTTTAAGTTGAGCGTTTCATTGTCTGAGACATGCTGCTTCGTTCTGTTTCTATTTCCCTTGACTTCCTTCCAGAAATTCAGGTTACTTTGAGTATTTTTCAAGCTTTTATTCTTTTGGTCATGTATCAGAGCTCAAGTTTGTAGCTGGATTGGATGACTGGAGCTGCAGAAGGTGCAGAATCAAAGTGCAGGGTGACCTAGATAGATGTGGAGCAGTGGCTTTAAGCAAATGCAAGGCACCCTGAACATTAACACTTAAATGCAAGGAATCAGAGCATGCACCCAAATGCTGATGGAGAATAACATCAGTCCAAAAAGCTGATGCATTAGGGGGCCTATTTTCATTTCCAGCTCTAATTATTTTAAATAAGAAAAGGCACTCAGATTGATGCATGGGGATGCTAGAAAGTGAACTTGTGATAAGCCACGCTGGAAATGTTTATGGCTCTTTTACCAGTCTTTGGGTCATGGAACAGAGAAACTTTGACCATAATACGTGCAATGACTGAAGAAGAAAAAGAAAAAAAAAACCCGTGGTGACAGGTCGTTGTTTATTCAGTTCTAGTTATTCTGTTTAGTCTCTCAATATGTAGTTTTAAGGCATCTGTTTATGTTGGTGGTTTTAACAGTGCATATATTTCTAAAATTGATTATATTTGGCAAACAAACGGTCGTGGGACAGTTTTCCCTGACAAAATTCTTGTCGGGCTTTGCTTGCATTCTTTAATCCTTAGTGTTAGACCTGTGATTGAAGCATTTAATATGGATTGCTCTTTGTCTTAAGGAAATGATAGTAGTAATGATATTAAACATTCCCAGTGTATTGAAGACCCTCAATAAGTTTTTTAATAGTTGTTCTGCATCTAATTCCACGCTTAAAAACAAGGGTCCAAAGTCTTACTATCACGGTACCTTTATTTATGAGGCTGTTTTTTTCTTAAATACCCTTTTCTTAGTCAATGGTTTATCATTTTAACTCCTTGTATTACCACCAGCGAAGCTGGGATTCTGAAGATGGAGTTATTAACTAATTCTTGGCCAAGCATTACCATTTAGTCTCACTGCTGGTGCATGACTCAGCAGCACAGGTTGGAGCTGCTTTGGGAGGGAGAGGAGAAGCTTTTGTGCTCTTGGAGGGTGTGGCACAGCATTTGTGCTGCTGAGTGCTGGGGGCATGGCCCGGGGTCCCTGTCTGCTCTGCTGCTCTGCACTATGGCCCCTGCCCCCTCCTCTATCCCGGGTCTGCTTCTGAGCAGCTGTATCAGGGCCAGACCCTGGCCCTGGAGAATAATCTGGAATAACTGCCTCTGCTTTCTAACCTAGTCCTTGAATATCTGTTACAGCATTAACCTGGCTGACACCCTCAGCAGTTTTTGAAGCAGGAATGAAGCTGGAACTGTGAAGTTCCTGACCTGGAAACGTTTGTTTCCTGCTTTGCCCAGGCTGTGCACAGTGACTGGAGCTGAGGGTGCTGCTGGATGTGCCCAAGTGTACAAATTACTGAGACCTAAAAAAATGGTGCAGGCATGCAAGGGGCAGGGCTCATGCTTCTGGCAGTGTTTATTTCTGTAAGAGAAGTGATTGGCTGACAGGTACAATACCACATGGTGCGAGTGAGAGGATTGAATCAATAAAGCTGTGTTCTGACAAATGTGTCACTGCTGTTCCTGCTTCAGTGGGGGTTGCTACCCCCCTCTGGAAGCTGGAGATGCTGAACTCTAACTTGCCAGTTGCTGGAGAGTTTGAGGCAGGAAGCTGGAGAGATGATGGGCAGTTTGGGAGGTGGTTTCTTCTACTGGTCCCACCCTCGTGCAGACAGCAGAGCGTGGGTCCTGCAGTAGCTCTTGTAGAGGCTGCAGTAACTGTTTGCAGGAATGTGTGTGGGTACCTGCACTGACCATTTAACATGTCTTATATTTGAATTAGTGCAGAAAGCTACTATGCCATTATTTGCCAATTATTGGAACTGTTATATTTGCTACCTGAGTAGCTTCTAAATAGTACTGGGGCCCCTGTGTAGCTCCTGGGAACATTCAGGAAACTGGGGCTTGCTGGAGGCAGCAAGTGGCTCTTTATCCAAGTTACTTACTTCTGCTAGAAAGAAGGGTCAGGACAAGGCTGGAAGCAGGAAGCTGATGAGTGCCAGAACTGTGGTTTATGGTTCCCATTAGGCTCATTAAATGAACCAGGACAGATTTTATGAGAGACTTGAGAAGACTTTTGCAAAAGATGAAACCAGTGGCAGTTGAGCAGAGATTTGTTCCCTGCCGGGTGTCTCTCTCCCCTTTGATTTACCTTGTAACTGTGCTGCTGGTTCTGTGGGCCTTTGTTCCCTTTGCAATGCTGATGGAGACAGGGAACAAACATGAAGAACTAATTACAAAGTCAGGATTTGTGCTGAGAGGAAAGAAGCCACAGCAGGCCAGGTACAAGAGAGCATGGTGCTGTGCTGGGTTTTGCTATGGGGTGTCTGTGTTCTTTGGAAAGAATATCTAACCAAAATAGTTGGAAATGCTCTGTGTCACAGGCATGAGGAACCCATAATAAGTCAGTCTGGAAAAGAAAAGGGTTCTTCTGGTGGTGATGTTCTGAAATTCTCAAACAACTGTCAGACTAGATTAGACACCTCTGATTTGTGTCACTCCAAGTCAGCAAAAGCATCCCTTTAACTTGGGGAATTCTACCAAGTTCTACAAGGCTCCAGGCACCACCTGAAATATTAACCTGCTCCCTGCCATGCAGCAGTGGCCTATATAGTCACAGGGCAACCTGTTCTCCATGGAAGTAAGTGTTTGTGCAGTCACATCTTGACCATCCTCAGCTCAAGTTCAGTGGTGTGACCTCTGAGCTAAGACTCAAGGCATAGTTATAGTGTGGGGTTGAGGGGAAAGGTGGGAGTGCCTATCAGTTTATATAGGGAGGCAATAGTAGTTTATACAGGGAGGGTAGGCTGCTTTCTTTGGGTTTTTTATGTGTTTTTTTTTTGGTTTGGTTTTTTTTTTTAGTAAGAAGGACTGGATTAATGTAGGTCTGCACCTGAATTTTACTTTCTCAGAGTTTTGTCTGTAGTTCAGAAATGTTAATCTGGCAGGAGGGAGGGGTGGCCTTGAGAAGTGAAGCTGAAGAAGAGCTGGAACTGAGGTGACTATGCAACAAACATGATCAGTGACATTGGGCGTCTTGGCTTGGTAGTGGGTGGCAGATCTGGTGGCATAATTGAGGGAGTGAGGGGGGAAAAGGTGAAAACCCAAGCTGTTCAGTAAGTAGATAGCTGTCTCTGTGGTGAGAGGAGTATGATAAGTTCCAAACTCTGGAGTATCTTTCTATAGGCACTGGAGAGTTCTTAATTCTGGGAAACTTTTTGGCCTTGTTTCCTTTGAGTGCCTGATGATCTTCCTCATCTAAGGAAGAAAGGATGAGCAGCCACAGATGTTTCCCAGATCATGTGAATTGCTTTCAAGGTTGTCTGGGTTTCAGTTTAAGTTAATTAACTCATGATGAGAGCAAGAAGCTCTAACAGTTTTGAAAATTCAGTATTTTTCTTGGACTTTTTCTAGATTCGGGTAGGAGCCATGCTTTGGTTCTGCCTTACTTGTTTGTCTATCATGATTTTGTGCTGGTGCACAAAATGAAGGGGGTGTAAGAAATGACAAAAACATACCAGTTCCAAGTAGCTGTTTCTGCACAGTATCAGTTACTTTTACCCAAGTCTAGTTGAAATAGTCCAAAATTACTTAGATGTAGACAAATCCTTGTTTATCATGGTTTGAGTGGTGATTTTCATGCCATTTTTGGTAGGAACTGTTTGAGTGGTTGTGTGATGTGATCGGTTGATGCTAAATGCATGAAGCTGGGGAATTTACAAAAGGAAAAAGGTTTTCTTTCCAGTCCTGGTGGCACTATTCAGGAGCTTACTTTGATCTTAAAGCTCTGGGAACAGGGAAGGAGTCTTCAAAAGCAAATAGGCTGCTGACAGCAGGTTTAGTCATTGGGCAGTTGCAGACTTCTGGCACTTAGCATAAATTCAATCTAATTAAAACTAATTTAAAAAACCCACCCAAATGCCCCTTTTTATAACCTTTAGTCTGGTATTGTGTATTTATGGAGATTCTGTCCTCTGTATCATATGACAATGACAATGTTACTCTTCAGCACTCCAGAAGTTAATTTATCAAGCTAAAATGGCCACACTTTTATAGCTGGCATGTAAATTGGCTTCTTATGTATATTTTTCCATTAATACAGGTTGAATATGTTGCAGTATAATGTATTCTGGGAATATGAATGGGGCTTCTCAGTCTTGCAGTGAGGAGAATTTCTGAGACTGCATGTAAATTGTAACATATTCTCACAAAGATTTAGGTTTATAGCCTTTCTCTGAAGTGCTTCCAATTATTCCATGCAGCAGGAAAAGTACTATTTAGAAGCTATCCAGGTAGCAAATAAACCAGTTCTGGTAATTAGCAAATAATGGCATAGTAGCTTTTTGTTCCAATTCAAATGTAAGACATGTTAAATGGTTAGAGAAAGCAATATCAAACTGACCTCTGTCTAAAGAAAGCAGATTTTCTAGTGACTACCCAGGTTTTGTACTGGGAACAGAACCTAAACCACCACCACCAGCAAGATGTGTTCTGTGACAGAAGAACTTCAGAGAGCTCTCCAGTGTTGTCCATTTAGACAAGACACTGCTGTGTTCACAGGCTTTACAGAATGCTTCTTTCTCTTTGCAGAAACGGAAGGCTTCAAGATTGACACCATGGGCACCTACCACGGGATGACTCTGAAGTCTGTGACGGTGAGTGGGAAGTCTTGGCTTAAATATGTTCTGTAGACATGATTGTAAACATGTATACAGTGTATGTTTAGAGACAGAGAGAGCTTGTCCTCCTGGCCTAGGCTCTCACTTAGGAAGGTCACTTAGACTGAGTAACAATTGGTGAAAGTTCTTGTCTATGAAAAGACAAAATGTGTTTTGTTTGATCTGCATGTCTAGGGGTCTGTGTCCCAGGGATTTGTTTGTCTGCAGTAATGAGGTGTGCTGGGAAGGCTTCTTGAGGTGCAGCATTTTTCTGTTACACTTAACATACCCAGGTTTTTGTTGACCTTAGGTGTGTCTGGAAAGGACATAAGTGATAAAACTATACTCAGAAAACGAAAGTAATAAACTCAGGTTTTGGAGTATTGCTCTGTTTCCCACTCTGCATTTAATAAAATAAATTTTTTTTGGTGGTGGAAGAATTAGACATCAGCATTAGTAAGAGCATTAGAAAGTTAGAGCTTTCTAACAGTAATACATACATTCTATTGTATGGCTGTACAATGCTGTCAGTGGGAACTGGAGCATTCACAGATGAGAAACAGAGACCTTCAAACAGATTCCCTTTTCTTTCTTTGGCCAATGTTTGTCTGCTTTTGTGCAAGTGGGTTGAATGCTCTCAAATAAATCCTGTTTTGATCTGATGGTAAGTATGACAGATGCTGGAAAACTGCTGTATGCCCTCAGTAAGGTTTTTGCCAGCTGCATACCTATGTAAATGTGATGATAGCACTAAACACTCTCCTAAACCCATGCACTACTTCTAGTTTGCGCTTCTCATTTGAACATAACATAGGATCTTGAGTAGAAATTTCTGAAAAACAATCAAAGGTTTTGATATCTTTCATTCCCAACTCCTTACTGGATACTTAGTATACTGTAAAAGAAAATGGAAGGGTAAATTTAAGGAAAGAATCTACTTAGCAGTAAATAATGTGATTTCTGGATGAATTCAGAGATTGATTGGATGAAGAAAAAAGATAACCTATTATGTCTCAAGATTTTTTCTTGAACTTTGCATGAATTTTGGGCTGCTTTATGAGGAGCCAAAGTGTTGTTATACTAAACCCAGGTTTCTATGAGTTATCGTACCTGCTTCAAGGGGTAGGGATTTGAAATGGGTTAATAAATAGGTTCTGTTTAAATTGCTCTGTGGGGAGGAAAAAGAAAGAGGAAAGAGGAAAGCAGGATTATAGTGAATCAGAAATGTTTAAATGTTTTAAGCTTATAAGTGTAAAATCTGTAAAAGTGAAGGGATGCACAGTAACTCTAAAAAATATATAATTTTTTTACTATCATAAAAATAAGTATGGTTTTTTGTTCTAGGAATCCTACCTCATGTATTGAGCATACTGCCTAGGGTTTTGAGGTTATTAAACTGTCCTTGTTGGTTTCTTCCATTTAGGGAGAAAATAAAATAGCTATTAAATTGCAAGTAAGCCTTTTTTTAACATAAACCAGAATTTTTTGAAATAACTGTTTAAGAGTGCATGACTGCACATAAAGCATCATCTGGTGTCATGAGAAATATTAAAACTCCATCTGTTCCTCAGCTTTTGTCTAAGAAAGAACTGGTGAGGGATATTTGGAGCCTTATTTTCCACACTATTAAAAAGGTGCCCTCAATATTTAGCTCATTCATAAATTGCAGTGACATCCTGGCTTTGTGTTTCAGATGGGGGAGAAATAAATCTGTTAAATATGTTCATCTATTTTGTCTAAACTTTGTCATAGTGATGGACCACTCAGTTCTAACCCTTAATATCAGATCGCATTTTTGTGGAGAATAGTTAATCTCTTGCCACTTGTCAAGTTTCATATTTTGCTTTTACTCAAGGCTTTGATTAGTTTATATTTTTTTGTACTAGACAAAATTAAAGAGGAAATAGGAAAGGCAGTTGCTTCCCCTAGGTGTTTAATGGGAAAGTACATGATACTCATTGGTTAAATCATAGGAATATGGAGGATAGCATTGGAATTCATTCACCTGCATGATCTCATTACTGTCCTCATAGCATTGGTATAATGCTATGAGTAGGAACTCATCAAGCATTTCAAAGGAATTAAGAGTTATAGGTAGTTCTTGGTTAGAGGCTCTCTTCAAACTTCAGACCTCTGATTTCCAGATGGATGCTCATATTTGAAGGCTTCTTTTTTATGCCATTGTTCTCCTTGACATGATGGCTCCTCCATTTTTTCTGTGGTGTTTACTTCCATTAATGTATTTCTGGAGTGTGGTCAGATTCCCTAAAACTTACAGTTCTTATCTCCAGTATAAAGTGATCCACTGTTTGGAGTTGCCCACCTGCTTCTCATGCAAAATTTGTAAAAGTTTTTTTTCTATTTTGTGTTATATTCCCTACACTTGCATTCTGCCTTGCTGTAATTCTCTGTAATGATTTTTATGAAATGTGCAGAACTTATGTTTTGTGTTTGTTCTTGCTGAAATGTGAGCTGTCCTAGATGCTTGTTCTTTTTAACAGCAAAACAAAAACTTCATCTTGACTGCTTTCTTTTCATCAGTGATGTTGGAAACTTTCTTAGCTTTCAGAATTTGTGCCAGAGCAGATGGTGAATGGTGGGCTTTTTCTGAAGTAATGTCAGCTAAAATAACTTGTGCTGCTGGCAGTTCTTCCTTGTAACAGGGTTTTTGCTTGATTGGCACACTATCTCTTAGGAAGGACTGACTTATTTATTGAATTTTTATTGTGAAGGCATGATCTCATTATTCTGGACCTGGAATTGTTTATAGCAAGTCATTTTCCACAGAAAGAGTTTTTAAAATATTTTTTCCTTATTTTAATACCTGTGGCACCTTCTGCCTGGATGGATGATGTTTTGGAAAATTAGCAAACTCTTCAGCATGACTTGTCAAAACCTGCAGTTCTCCCTGCAGGCTTTACTTCCAAGCATAACCCCCTGTAGCAGAACATAATCTTTTTTTTATCTAGGAAACTTTGGTGTTTGAGGTGGATCAATCTTTAGAAGAGAAGTATGTTTGTATTTCTGTACCACACAGGGTGTGAGGTGATGCTGAGAGAGAATCTTAAGCTGATATTCTGAACATTATTTGTTACTTGTGTATATTTGACGTGTTTTGGGCTTTAGCCTCCTGCTGTTCTAAAGGGTAATGTTAACTTGGAGGCCAGTGTCATCTGGTGGAAGCCTAGAAGGTGGGTCTCACCTTTTACATACCATGAAATGGAATTTTGGACTATTCATTTCTGTAACTAGGATATATTAAGCATTTAACTGTTAGTGTACTCAAAATATAAACATCAGAACAGACCAGTTAGCTGCACCTAGGGCAGGAGAGGAGGAAGTTGCTTGTTCTGTGAGCACCTGATAAAGCTGGCTGTGAGCACCTGATAAAGCTGAACTCTTCCAAGCTGAGGGCATGTTTTGTATTGACTGTGTGCACTTGCAAATCATATTTGTTTATCCATTACAGTAATAGTCATGGTGATGCTGGTTTTACTCATCTTTGTGCTTTTTTGCTTGAGTTCTCATGGCTTTAATATGAAAGAAAGAAATAGCATGAAAGGCTGTGGAGTTTTGTAAGGTGGTTTCCTCTGAGTTCTGAGTGCTCTGGTTTGTCAGGAGCTGTCATTCAGGGAGCTGGAAGCTTGTGTTCACGTGAACAAGAACTACATAGCGCTGCAATGGACCCTTGTAGAAAACTCCTGTTTTCAATTGGGGTTTCTTTTAGCATTCAGGGCTGCTGAAGCTTGGGAGCTTCCTTTGTCTCTTGGTTTTTGCTGCTAGTTGATGGAATGTGTCATTGATCATCTGCACTCATAAGCAGCCAGAGCTGCTGTTGGCATTTCTTTCTCTTCCTGTTCAGTGAACAGGAAGGTGCAAGAGCTCCTGTAGGATTGAGCTGATGGCCTTCCCAGAGAGTCTGCAGCTACACCTGGATGATCAGTATAGTTAATGAGGACTTCACTGGAGGCAGTTCACTTATAACAAACTCAAATGCAAATTTCTGCGGTGTATTCAAACGTTGTGAATAAGAAATTCTATGTAAATTTTCAGTGCTTCTCATGTGAGTGTTATTTTTCCTCCAAACTGACAAAAGTAACATCCTCTTACCATTGTGTGCTGCCAGACTTTACAGCAATCTCTGGATAAAAGTGCCCTGAGAACACATATGAGAATATCAATAATTAAAGTAAATGCATTACATTTCAGTTACAACAAATACATTTCATAATCCTAGCAGAAACCAAGTAGTTAAAAAGGAGTCCCTATGTAAACCACAGTACAAGCAGGTCTAATTTCAGAAGAATTGGAGACTAGTTCAACACCAGCATTTTCCAGTCAGTATCAGATTCGGGGAATTAATTAATCAAAGGATTTTACTGTTACTGCCCTCAAAATCTTTTGAGTTGGGTATAACCTCTGTATATTTTTTTACCAGAGAGGTTGTTTAACCACCTCTGGTGTATCTTCAAAGGAATTGTGTGTAGTATAAACAAACAGAATTACTAAATTCTGGCACTTTACAGACTGAGCCACTGGAGAGGAAGTGGTTGGGGCAGAAACATCATGGTGTGTGCATGTGTTTTGTATAAAAGACTTAAGAAAATTGATATGCTTCTGTGTGAGGAGGTAAATCCACAGGATCCTATAGCTGATCGTGAGGAATTTGTGATTCAGTGCCAAAATTCAAAATGGCTGTTTAGAAGCATATGGTGGAGTTGGATGTTGTCTCTCAGCGTTTAGATAAATAGTACTTTTAAAAAGAAATAAAAACTTAATGCATCTTTAATTTTAGATATGGAAGAGAGATACCAGCTTATCCACATCAGCAGTTTTCAGTGTCATGTCCTAATCTCATTAAAATGTTGGAGACAGTGGGATGGAGGGGAGGAGTCAGCAAAACAAGAGGCTCTTTGAAATGTTTGAAATGGGCTCTCAAGTGCTGCATAATTTTTGTGCAGCCTGTGCATAAGGTGGTCATTATTCCCAATTGGAGTGCAACAGCAGCCTGCCTACACCCTCACTCCCCTCTGCAGGCTGAGCAGCATTCTGTGAATTCTCTCTGTGCATCCTATTCAGTTTTTAACCAGCAAGAGGACGTGAGGAAAACTGTAATAATATAAAATCATAAAGTTAGATAGATTTACATGGAGGGCAGATGTTTTTCCATAGATGATAGTTGAGGTAGATACTTGTTTTTATTGGGTTTGTAAATAATTTTTCACCATAAGTATACTGCTCTGTAACTAATTCAGACATACCCATGAGGTCCTTGGTCCATTAGGGTTAAGGGCCCGGACATGACCATGAACTCAAAAAATCTTTTAGCCGGAGAAATGGATGTTTCTCCAGAACAGTCTGCCAACAACCTTACACTGCTCTGGGATAGCAGACAAGAAGGCTTTGTGTGCCTGTATTACTCTAATGAGAGTGGATAAAATGCAACCCAGTTTCCTAAGAACTATTACTGTATTTTATATTTAAGGCCCACAAAACAGTTTCAGTGGTTGGCATTTTATTGCCTAAGTTGTGTTTCAAATATTAAATTGCTTTCCCTTAAAGAGTTTTAGTGTAAATAGTGAAGCTGATACAACCCAAGAAAAATCACATACAAATGCTGCTTTCAAGAAAATTTCTAAGGTTGAACAATAGTGCACTCGTTTTCTTCGGGATTGTAAATGGTGTACATCTGTGCCAAGATGTATCTGACTGTTGTACTGGATTACACAATAGAACTGCCTGTTTTGTTCCCTGTAATAGGTTTTCTTTTATGTTGGGGCTAAGAACTGCAAATTCAAGTAAAGACAGGGATGTTGTATAATCAGTCATGCCTCAGAAGTAAGGCATTGCTGTGTGGCACAGTGTGCTGCTGAACAAGAGGGAGCAAGGCCTGGGGCAGTGCAGCCCTGCCCCTGGAGGAGCGTGCCTGCAGTCCCTGCTGTGTAAAGCTTAGCTGGGGCAGTGCTCAGTGTGCTCCTGGCACAGCTGGCAGCTCCTTGAGGGGCTTGAATGGAGGAGTGCCAGATAGGAGAGCCCAAAGCATTTCTGAGTATACATTCAATTAGAGCTTTAGACATCCAGGAAGCTTCACTTAAAAAGGCTTGAGAGCCTCAGGCATGCTTGGTATGAGCTCTGAGATGACCCAGACCTGTCTTGAGCCAAAGCTGTGTGACAGGAGTGTATTTGCCAGCCCTAGAGGTATCCCCTGAGAAACTCATCTGCCATGCAGCGTGTGCACTAGGACTGGGATCCTTTATAAATGTTTTAGGAGTCACTCTCATTTAGAAACCTAGCCCCAAATAGAACTGCCTAGGACACTTCATTTGTGCTCTTTGGATTGGATGTCTGCCTTGAGTTCTGTATACGATTGTGCTTAGATACATTTGTGTTTCTCAGGTCTTTGGGTTTGTGTGTAATCAGAGTTTTATAGGGTGCTGCTCAATGCTACTAGCTGAACCTGAGCTACAGATTTTTGTACTTTGTCCTAAGAGTTCTGAACAATCAGACATCATGCACTGCACAAGCTTATTTTAAACAGCTGGGTCAACACCTTTCCCTCTACAAATTATCTCCAAATATCTAATGAATGTCTGTCTAACAGCTGCATCTTCACCTGACAATTCTGGGGAAAGAACAGCTCTGCTGTTATGTAGGATTGTAATTTATTCACACCTACTGAAGGTGGTGTAAAGGTCTTGCAGAGCCAGTAGAAATGAGCATGTGTCAGATGGAGGATCAAAAAATAATTCAGTTTAACATAACTCCTCTCTGGAGGTTATGGGTAGCCATCCTCTTGTCTCAGAATTAGAGTTTTAATGAAGTTTTGAAGGTTTCTAGCATACTTTGCAATTCATGATACAGTAACTAAATCAAAATAATTGAAGAATTTAACGATCATCTGAGTAATTAATGTAACTGATATGAGAACTGAGTCAAGATTTCCTTCTCTGATCAGTTTTTCAGATTATGCCATTGTCATTAGCCCCTGTAACACTTTACTACTTAGTTGTTTGCTTGTAGTAGAGTAAGGTAGAATTAATTATTTGTGGAAACAAGTTTTCTGCTTTTTCTACTTGGAGTACTTGCTTATATCTAACTTAGTGTCACAGTCATACCTTCTTCTGGGCTTGGAAAGTAGGATAGCTTGTTACCTTAGCAATATCCATAGGAACTGCCTCAGAGCCCAGCTCATGTAATCTCACTCATGCCATTTACTAATACTTAGTTAAGCTAGAGCACACTCTCCTTTTTGATTTGTTTATAATTATTTTTCTACATTCTACATTACTGTTGCCCTCTTTGAACACACTTAAGGACTGTTGTTTCAATTTGTGGTCTGTGTTCTGGTGTTGTTCTTTTAAAGGTCCACTTCCTTTCCTTTTTATTGCAGTTGTGGGTTTATTTTGTCATTTAGTTGAGGTGTTTTTTCCCTTCTATTGAATTCTTTCAATATGTGGCTGGGAGTCTGTGATACCAGAGGGTATCTCTATCTCAGTGTGGCAGATTTTATCCACAGGTACACAGTTATTACAGCAGTGTGGCATGGGCAGGTGTTCTTCAGTGCTTCAGTCAGAATATGAAAGGCAAAGATAGTCCTTTCTGAGTGCATTAAACCCACACAGCTAAGAACTCAGAACATATTTAGAGGCAAATGTTGATGAAATGCTGAGGCAAGAGCCTTGGTTCTTAGTCTTTTGGGGGATGGATTATAAATTATGTCATTGGGCACTATTTCCAGGTAGTGCAATATAACCAATCAGAACCAGTTAGAATAGCAAAATATGACATATTTTTAAGCTTTCTTGGCAGTTCCTTCTTGCACCATTTAAGGAGGTAATTGATTAAGAGTAACTATATTTAGGTCTTGAAATTGTGAGATTTTAGTGTTCCATCTAAATCCAGGTGTTAATCTGCCTGTGTCTTTTATGCAGCCACACTTGCTGTTGAATCAGCATCCTTACTTTTAGGATGTCTGTAGGCCAAGTCCTGATTTACTCAGGTTTGCTCCTAGTGGTTCTGGATAAGTCTGTTCAGTGCAGGCTTTCTCCTTAGGTAAATGACTGTAAAGGGCATATAATGAACTGTGCATTAATTATGGCTCACTCATCTGGCATTTGGGCAGCAGTGATCATTCCTCCCAGAATGTACCTGTGACTGTGAGCTGCTGGGCTGCCATCTGGAGCTGGATTTGTGCTTGCACTGAGCAATATGCTGGTGCTGACACCACTCACATCACTGCTGCTGCAAGGGTGGGTCCTGGCTCTTTATTCATCTCTAACTCAGCTGAGCTGAGGGGGTTATGGGGAGAGGTGTGTGTATGCAAGTGCATGTAGGCAGGCACTGAATGATGCATTGGCTGGCTTAATTCTCATTCACCACTTTCTCTGTTGGCCCACTTTGTTCCAAAAAAGCTGCTGCGATTTTCTGGAGATTTTTGGTTTGGGACTTTTCTAAGTAGCACGAGCCTCATGCAAATGGGACTTAAAACTTAACACTGAAGAAGGTGATCTGGTAAAAATAAATCTGGTTCTTTACCTTTTTGAATCAATAAATACAAAGCCTGAATGAAAATTTCTTTGAGACACAAACTTCATTATTTTTTTAAATGTAAAAGGCTAGCCTTGGATCTATGCATATGTAATACTTAACTATTTTGAATAATGAAGGTTTGTCCAATGTACTTAAAATGTCAAATTTATCTAAGGCAGTTGGTAAATGGAAAAAAATTTATAAATAACTTTGAGAACAACCATGTTTTTTACAAATACATCATTTAATTAGCTGGCCTATTGTTATAAATGACCCAGACCCCAAGTGTGAATGCATTATAGAAGTTTTATTGAGAACAAAAATAATCAGCAAAGCAAAAGGTCCAGTGCTGGGAGCAGGGCAAAATGCCAGAGGCTCATGCACAAAATGGCAGCTTCACCTTTTATCCCCTTGATATTGCATCAGCTTTATGCTTATTTATCTTTGGTTTTACGTAGTCTGACCCCATGTTACTCTTTTTGGCACTGACGTGGTTTTGTCACTGTGGTTATCAGGGTCCTCACTGGATGAAATTCTACTCCTTTGAGGTCGTGTCTCAAGTTTGGCTAGCAACAGTCTGTCCAATGCAGGCTCAGAACCCACATTGCAACACGCAAAACCATGCTATCCTCGTGAAAACCAATTTCACAACTAGGCTATTGTAACAACATTAACCACTTTATAACATAAATTATTATCTTACTATTAGCAACATTAAAATATCAATTCAGATAATATTCTGTGAAATCCAATCCCTGTAACTTGTTTTTCACACCTATAAAACTGTTTGTTAGACTTTATACAACATGAATATTAACAAAGCATGTTTTTATTTCATTTTACATTTGCATTGCATTTGGCACATTAGGGTTTAGGAAGTCCAACTATTCAGCTGGTTTGCTGCTATAAGAAACTTAGGCTGTATTTTTGGAATTTAAATATCTTCCTTTCTGTTTCTCCATGAAGATATATGAGTCAGTTTTGTGCATGAGCAAAAGATATGCATTTAAAATTCAGTTCAAGTGTGAAGGAAAACTTTGTGTGACTAAGCAAAGTGATGTAGTGATGTGATAAGTTCGCTTGCAGTTAACTGTCAGTCTACTGGCTGTACATGCATAGTACTTTAAATTTAGAATATGGTTAAAAAATTCTAGGTTCCTTCAAGTGAGGTGGGTGTCTCCTCGTGCCCTCCCTTGGCCTGGAGGGAAGTGCAGCTCCTGAGTTACAGATGGGTGATTTTGGGTGGCTTGGTGCTGCTGTTTTGAGGAGAGACATAGTAAGCACTGCCTGCCTTCCTCTCTGTGGGAGCAGTAATTCGAAGGCTTGATTTCCCTGGCCAGCAATTTTCATAAAAGTTGACAAAGGCAATAACTTTTCTCCAGGTTTTATTGAAATTGGGAAGTAGTTTGGAACCATACTGTGGGAGAAGGGAGGGAGTGTTACTGAAGCAGACTGAGAAGAGCTCTGTTTGTTGAGGTGGGGAAAAAAACAACTCTGCTTTTGCTTTAGCATAGGAGACTTGAGGGTGCATTATGCAGCACTATCCATCAGCCCTACTTCTCAGTTACCTTTGATGTAAATCAGGCAAACAGATTTACATAGAACTGAAATAAAAATGGAATACAGTCATCAGTAAAGCAGATAACCTGCCTGATTAGTTGTGTTTTATCATGGTTGCTAGCTAACAAAAGACCTGTGGATGGAGAGGGCTTAATAATGTCTTAAGACAAATATTTTGTAGCTAATAATACATAGACTATATTATAATATACAGAACATATGCAGCTACCTCATCTGGGTTTATGAAAGCCATTCTGTTTTAGGGTGATGATGTGTGCTGTAGCAAATAATGATTTTTATTGTAGCTTTCACATGTATAATTATGTCTGGAAAATAATGTCAAGAAAAAGCTTCCACAAATATCTGGACATGAACAGCAGGTGAAATGCAGATTAAAGTAGTAAAATACATATTAAAATCCTAAATGGATTTTAATGCTGTATTAGAAATTAAAATCTAAAGGGACTCTGAAATGCCTGAATGTTACATCTGAGTTTAAAGGGTTGGTTTACAGCTGGCTCCAGTTTCAAAGGTGAAGTTTTAATGAGTAAATCAACTTCCTTGTTCATAGCTGAAATCTTTGGAAAACTCTTTACTGGTTTGTTACAGTTCCCATTCAGAATAATGAAAGTGCCTAATCAGGCAGTTTGCTCGCCTAAGGTGAGCTAAATACTTAATATGGGTAGCTTGCATATGTGTGGTATAGTACTGCACAACAAAACCACTGATTCAATATGTCTCTTATATTCCTTCCCCTGGCAGGGCTCAGCAAGACTCTTAATGTCCTTTTATTTTCTTCTCTGGAAAGCTGCCTGCACGTGGCTTGTAATGCCAAACACTCTGAATTGTAATCCTTTCAAATATGAATGTGGGTATTAGATAATTTTGAAGAATGAGTACCACAACAGTAATCCGTATGCAGGGAACATTTTATAGATGGAAATTTGCAGTGCACAGAAAATATTTTCAACTATTATTTTATTACTCCTCTATATGGAGGTGAGAGAAATAGAATATAAAAGGTAATAAATACTCAACATCCTCCAGGTTAAGATCCAGAATGGATTAAAGTTAAACACTAGGATAGTGTTACGAATATTAGTATACTAATATTTGTGAAAGTTTTCAGTTATGAATAAAAATCATACCTTTAAGGAAATAATGTAACTTTCTCTGATGCCTCTTCTAAGTGGAATGGAAGTGATTGATTAACCTGACATTTAATCTTTGGCATGCTTCAGGGAGTTTCTGCCATATGTTCAGTAAAGTGGCGTTTCTTTAGTGAAGTCATATTTAAACTATGGTAAAATGCATAGAATGTATTGATACTTAATAAATGTGGCATAACTAAAGAGTGTTCACAGCCTATGGTGTTTTTTCCCCCTCCTCCTCTTTCTTTTTCTTTTTTCTCCTTTAAACAGAAGACTGACTTTGGCACAAATAGGCTTGGCCAGTTTTCTCTCCCATCACATTCCCAGAAGGAAGCTAAATTAATTCTGTCCATAAGAAGATTAAAAGCTGATGGGGTGGGCAGATGTTTTATTTTCTCGGGGGGGAAGGAAGTAGTATGAGCTTCTTTGGCAAGGCTGAAGAAAATGGTGGTGGGAGGGAATGTTTTGCTTCTAGTTAAATTGCAGAAAGGCATTTATACCTTTCTATAATACATTTCATGTGCTCTTTGACATTATCTTGATGGAAAAATAAAGATTTATTCTGTGTTTATGTATCAGTAGTTCATTTACTCAATCTGTTAGGCTTCAGGATAAATTTAGGTGTTACTGTGAATTTTATTTGCTTTTTACTTCTTTGTTTTTCACTTTTAAATGTTTTAAACTCAGAATTTTCCTGCATTATTTATATCTTGGTTCATTTTAGTTTAGTTGGTTTTCAATTATTTTGCTTAATATTCTAGTGTTTTTTTTTTTTTTTTTTTCTGTTGATAAAGCCCTGGATGCAGTCTGGGTTACTCCTTATGGCCAAACTTCTGTAGGAGAGACTCATGGTGGACCCTCTGTGCTTTCTAGCAGAATGCACGGAATTCTCTTCCTGAATTAACTGATTCTTAACCCCTGGAGTCTCATCTCTCTGTGGTAGCCTCCAGCCTGGTGCTGACCTGGGAGCTATTAATTAATTTAAAATGACAAGTTACTTCCTTTCTCATCTTTGAATCCTCCTGGATTCCAGGCTTTTTAAGGGATTTTGTGACAAATAAATAGATTTCTGGAGGTTCCTTTGTGCTCACACAAAATAATAATTAAAAAAAAAAAGGCTGTGTAAAGCTTTGGGGTGAAAAAAGCCCTCCCTGTGTCTGGAACATGCCTGTGGTTCTTCCTGGTAGTCTTGGTGTCTGTCAGTCAGTCCCTTCAGGGACCTTGTGGAACTTCCTCCCAGATTTCTGTTGTAGCTCCTGAGCTCCCCAAAGCAGGATTTGTTTTAATGGGTTAAAATCTTAATGCATATTTAATTTGTAATGAAACACATCAGGAGTTTCAGGGTGGAGCTTTGCCACCTGAGCATGGCTGGGAGTCTTTAGGAAGTTAAGAGTCTTCAATAATGGTCTGTGTTTTCCTGTTAAAGCAACTACTTCATAGTTCTGCCATTCACAAATAACCTTTTCTCCTTAATACAATGGATGATGCAATCTAAAATGGCAATATACAAGTATTCCTTAAGGGTATATCTAGATCAAGGCACTCAAGCAAATTAAAGCAAATTACCAAAGTGTTCAACATCAACATTCATAAGTTAAAATGCATTAAATTGCCATTGGCTGGTGATGTCTTTAGGAATAAAATTAATTTAGTGAGCTGTATGTAGTTTAATTTCCTTGCTCTACAGTGAGTGAAGGCCAATTTACTTCTGCATTGGAAAACTCACATGGGAATTCAGTGCATTTAAATTAATATGTTTTGACTTCTCACCTTTCCTTGCATCTTGATAAACCTTCAGAGCCTTGATTGCCCATTGAGTTTGGGAGCAGCTTCCCCAGACTGTCACACATGATTGCTGCTCCTCTGCGTGCTGGGGTCCCATTTCTTAGTGCTGTCTGTAGCTTACATGGGATTACAGATTTGATCTGCGCCAGGGCCACAAATAAAATTCAATTGCTGCTCTTCACTGCAGGCACTAATGGCTGGATTATACAGAGCCATGATAGTATTTATTAACTGACCTGCAGAGCCTGCAAGTTCTCCACAATGCACAGTTCAGGATCCTCTAGATCTCATGGACATCCAGAAGTCAATTCAGTACCTTTTAAGTTTTTCATAATGCACATGTTCTGTGTGTATATATAGAGAGAATTAAAAATTGTAAAGGTATTTTTAACTTTTGGTTTTATTTTGGTTGGCAAGCACAAGGGTAATTTGTTTTGCTTTCAGTTTTATGTTTGGGGTGTTTAAGTTGAGAAAGGAATAGGAAATTAAATTGCTGTGGATGCTTAATAGACTATTTATTTTTGGGCATAGTCAGTGCTTTCACACTTTACTTCAATTGCCATTACACAAGAAAAAACACTCATTTCCAGTACTTAAACTGATGAATTGAAGCCTACCACTTAAAATTTGTCCACTTATTTACTTACATAAGCTCTTTAGGGCAGAATATTTTCTCTTTTAAGTGCTTGTCCTGCCTGCGTATTTCCCCTGAAGTATGAGTCTGTGGGTTTTGCATCTTTTATCTCTCTGTTTAATAGAAAGATATGTACTGTGCAATACTTACTCAAGTGTCACAACTTACAAAGTTTGTAATTACTGTCCATTATTCTAAAGGATTGCTATGGGTTTAAAAATATTTTTCATTTAATGCAGTTAGCAGCAGCAGAATAAATGTTGTGGTAATTTCTGCTTGTGTGGAGGATGGTACAGTCCTAGATTACAACATCCCTATAGCTGAATCTGTGTAGGTGAATTTCTGTCTTCTGCTCTTATATTTCTCAGTAAATGGGGATACTTGGGTAATATTTCTGTGACTTGTTGGTTAAATTTTACAAACTGCTTAGGGAGGGAGTTTTGGTAGTAATGGGTCCTAATCAACATTTATTTATATTTAGTTTTTTTTTGAAACAAGTAATTTTGCTTTGGTCTAATATCATCTGTTGCCACTGTTAAGTAAAGAGCTGGTCTGCAAGATATGATCAATTCTCTAAAGGACAAAATCTTATTAGTAAGCTTTGAAAATGTTCTATGGAAAATTCAGAAACTGTAGTGGGGTATTTATTAGAAAGAGACAGGTTTGTGTCATTGTCTCTAGGAGTCATTGGTTTTTAGGGAATTAGTGTTCACTTATTTAGAAGGACGATTTAGAAATTTCTCTGAGAGTGAATGTTTAATGTGTTTTTGAGGTGTTTGGGTGAGGAGGGAGATTGTTATGGGGTTTATATAGAAAATGATTCGTTTTTCATATTGCATCTTGAAAGACTTGCTTCTAGTGGGTTACACCATATCTCTGATAACTTAAGAAAACTTATAGCTGTGAAGAGGTAGTTGTAAAAGAGAAATAGGACAATAAGAAAAGAAAGCTTTATTGACATTTGGAATTTTTTTTTTTTTTACTTCCTAAAATCCAGGGGCAAACACATTCTTATCTGTATGGGCCACCGAAACAAATGAAATGCCAAATGTTTAATTGGCTGTGGTGGGAGGTAGCTTTTTTTTTTTTCTATGGCAACACATCTCATTGTCATCATTTTTCATTTCAAGTAACTGACAAAGCCAGTGTGAAATATGTTCAACAAATATGTAAAGCTATTTTTGCCCAAGTCTTAAAGTGTCAAAAAAAAAAAAAAAAAAAAAAAAAAGGAAATTGTCCAGCACCTTGGGTTACTGAACTGAAGCTGATGAAGAGTGTGAAGGTTCAGCAAATGCACAAGGGGCTGCAGCTGGGTTGGGGCAGTCACAGGCTGGGAGAAGGACTGCATGGAAGGATTTGGGGCTTCTGGTGGGTGAAAAGCTGGACATGAGCCAACAGTGTGCGCTCACAGCCAGAAGGTGAAGTGAATCCTGGGCTGTGTCAAAAGCAGGGTGGCCAGAGGTCAGGGGGGGATTGTTCCCTGGTGAGAGCCCAGCTGCAGTGCTGCCTCCAGCTCGGGATGCCCTGCACGGGACAGGCACGAGGGGACTGCTGGAGCAGGTCCAGAGGAGGCTGTGAAGGTGCTGGGGGGCTGGAGCTCCTCTGCTCCAAGGACAGCTGAGAGCTGGGGCTGTTCCTGCAGAGGAGACACAAGGCTCTGGGGACAGCCCACTGCAGCCTTCCTCAAAGAGGGTTTGTAGAAAATAGGGAGAATGGCTTTTGACAAGGACACATGGTGATAGGACAAGGGAGAAGCATTTAAATAGGGGAGATTTAGATTTAAATTCAATGTCAGGAAGGAATTCTTTCCTGTGAGGGTGGTGGGGCACTGGAACAAGTTGCCCAGACAAGCTGTGGAAGAAGTGTCCCTCCTTTCACAGTGTGAGCCTTGGCCAACTGCAATTTATGTTACATTTAAAATGGATTATAGTTGTGTGTGCTGAAATGGCTGCACTCAGAGCTGGAGCAGAGGAACTTTGCTGTGTCCTAGCCAGGGTATGTCAGCATGGACTGCTTGCTGCAATTCCATTGTTGTAAGAAAAAAGAAACAACACTTAAGGCTCCTGAGTATCTGTTTTGTCATGAACATCCTATGATTTATCTGTTGTGTGAGTAAATCTGGGTCTGATGAATTCGAGGACTATGTTAATGCTTCAGGTGCTAATACTTGTAAGTCCAGGAGAATATTGTGATAAGAAATGGGGGAAGAACCTACTCCATTCCATGTAAAATATTTTACAATTAAAAAAAAAATTAATACAAGATCCATAGATTTTTTTTTTCCTTATAGAATTGGAAGAGGTAGAACATTAGTACTTGACTAGTTGTCATAAGGAGTCTTACAGGCAAAACCAAAGTAGTGTTTCATAAAACTCTTAATTTATGGAATGCGTGCAGAAAATGCTACTTAACAAAAGTGTGCTCATGGCTGTAAATTTTTTTTTAATGAATAGGAGGATGGGAAGAAATGACATTGTGTAGTTTATTCTAGTTTTTCCATTCTGCTCTGCTAGCATGAAATTTGGACAATAAATCATTCAAACTGCTTAACTTCTACTAGTAGAAAATATGGAAATGGTGGAAGGGGGAAAAAAATTAAAATGTTTCAGGGATCCAGGCAGTGCACTTCTTAATGACTAGGACAGCATTATATTTCATTCAGGTTTAGTGCCTCCCAATTATTGTCACAGGGCTGTCATTCCTTTATTAACATTAATGAAAGCTGGAGATCTGAAGTTGTTTGCAGCATCCATTTCTCAACTGAATTTTGGTTAGGGAAAAACCATAACTTTGATGGATGTAGCAAACAGACTTGCCTGTTTTTTTAAAGAGGGGTATTTCACAGCTGGCTAGTAGGAAGTGACTATGGCTTTTAACTCTGAATAAATTCTAATTTTGTAAAGTAAAATAATTATGATTATCATTCTTGCCCTTTTTTTTTACCATTTTGAGAATTCAGGGAAAAGATCAGGTTTTTCAATTAAAGTGGATAACTTGGAAAATAGTTAAATCATAAGAAATTTGACCAAATAGTAAAAGAAAACTGCTGTCTCAGGTTTTAAAAATAAGATTTGTAAGACAGAATTTTGTCATGCCATAAATAGAGGTATTATGGAAAATACTGTTGAAGATATATCTATATATAAATAAAGCGACTTCTGGGGGGTTGCTAGATTTTGGTTGTTTTTTGCTTTTTCTCTTTGGTATACCTCACTGTGGGTACAGCATAAGCTTTGTAATTTGCTTTTTGAGCAATAGAGGTGTTAGTTGTTCCCTCAGGTATGTGTGAGTTATTTACCTTTATTTTAGAGTCTTGAGTAACATTAAGAGCACCTCTGAATTGTCTCATTTCTTTACATTTTTGGGGCATAAAAATGTTATCCTTTTCTGCACTAAAAACCAGTCGATAAAACACAATATTTTAGATTAGTTAAAGATGGTACAATGGGAAATTGCTTCTCTTCATTCAGAAGGCTGGATAATTGAGTTGAATTTTTATGGCAGCAAAAATCGATGTCTAGGTGGACTTTAGAAGAATGCCTGTAAAAGGACTGGCATTTGCATTAAGTAGCAGCACTAAATTTTTGTCTGAGTCACAGATGGTACTTTCCAATGGTTTTTGTTTTTGTTTTGTCGTCTTGTATCAACCTGTATATTAAGGCAAGACAGGTTTAAAATGTGACGTAAATTGATGCTTCTTTTGAAAGTGATGACAGTGACACAAATCCTGAATGAAACTTGCAAGATTGTAGGTTATTCTTATTCTCAAAATAGTTCTTAGGCCTCAGTTTGTTTAAATGAAGAGTATGTTAAATATTTAGGAAAGGCAGTGAGGCAGGCTTTAGTTTTCGTCTGGTGTTTTATTAACAAAGGATTTCTTGTGGCAGTTGGTTTTTCTCATTATAAACTTTGAGGCTGACTGAGATGTGGAAACACTTGGCCTTTCCAGAAGAAAAGATGTGGTGGGGTTGTGGTTTTTGAAGAGTGTGGAGGGATTTGGTGGTTTTAGGATGGCATGGATGTTTTTAATTTTTAATTTAATATACAACTTTAAAAAGTGTTAACAGCAAAAGAACTGGGAATACTTTACCTTCTGAGGACTTTTTTGTGTTGAAAAGATTTCTGTCTTAGATCCTTGCAAGCATGACTTTTTCTTCTGAAATTTGAATTTTTGTCATCTTGGGAAATTTTTAAAGATTTCACACTGTTTTCAGAATCTTAATCTTTTTTAGATGAATATATTGCAAGACATTATCAAAGCTGATATCCTTAAAATGTTAGGATGACAAACATGTTTCACACACTTCACTTTTTAATGAGGTAAGGAAAAAGAGACTTCTCCATTATGCCCACACTGAGCATCTGGGGGATCAGAGCGAGTGGTTCACAGAATATTCCTATTAAATAGTTGAAATGCCACTTATTATTAGCTAAAGCTAAATGGGCTAATAGGAGGTGGAGGCGTTGCTGTGATGCCCTTGTCCTCAGAGCTCACTGTGTATTCCTCAGTGCACTTTGGCCTCCACGGAGGTAGAACAGCTTGCAGTGTTTTGTTATTTTAAAAAGCGTGTAGTGGTTACAAACTGATAAAGATTGTATAAAAACACCAGTTTCTTCCTCCTCTCTTTTCTTGAGCAAAGACATCTTGAAGGTCAGCAACAATTCCCTCCACCCTTCAGAAAGTGGATTTTTTTCCTCCAGCCTTCCCAGGCTAATGAAAGTCCTTTGAGAAAAATCCCATCAAAGATTTTAGCAATCTTGATTCCTCCACCCTGGACATTGCACAACTTAAGCATTCTCATGGAAACCTTTGAGAGTACATAAAGCTTTAAGCCATGAGTACTTGAGTACTCCCTGATCTGGAGGGACTTTCTTTTTCTTTTTTTGAGTGGTAATTCAAGGTTACTCTTGGTCGAACATTTTGACCAAAAGCACAGTCTTGAGAAAGTGAAGGTAAAAATTTGTACCCTGTGGTTATAGAGCAGTTAGCTCATGAACCAAAATGCATCATTACTATCATTCAGTTAGTGTTATCAGGAAAACTGTCAGATTTAAATGCTTAAGAGAGCTCTTGTAACTGTTGCCATGGTAATATCAGAAAAGCAACGTGGTAATGTTCATCCATATCCCATATTCAGTTAAATTCCTTTGCAGCCTTTTAACTGTGAAAGGAAGGTACCATATTGTACCAGGCTCTGTTTCTTTTGAGCTGGAACAAATAAAGGCTGAATTTAACTCTTTGTGTCAAGATGAAATACAAATCCTAGGCACAAGTGATCCAATTTGCTTTGCTCTTGGTTTGCTTGTGTACTATGTGTAAAGTACTTTCTGTGGAGTTACTGATCTGCTGTTCATGCCATTGTGTCGTGATTTGGAATTTGTTTCAGGCTTCAAAAAAACATATGCACTGCAGTCACAAATTAAAAAATCTGTTAGAAGAATGGATTTACCTCATATGTAAATCTTCTCTAAGTGCAGAAGTGTGAACACTTATGACTAGAATTCCATATCCTGCTTTCTCATTTGGCCTCACTTTTGTAATGCTTTTCCCTGCCACTGAGCCCGCCCTGTGTTTCCAACCTGTGTGACGTTGATCAGCTGTGCATTTTTAGCTTCACTCTTCTGTTTTCTGACATTCAGGCTCCTTTTTGAATGACTTGCTGCAAGAAGTTGTTTTCCAGAGCCCTCCCCCAGCCTCCTGTCCTGGAAAGCCTTTGCCTTCACTCTTGGTACAAAGCAGAGCCCACGTCCTGTCCCTGCTGACCTACATTTGCACAGTGCAGCATTTCAGAGCTGGCTGTGCAGCCTCCCTCCTTCCCCAGGGCTGCCCATGGGGTGCCTGGGGAAAGGAGGCAGTGCTGGATGGGCTGGAGATGGGATCTGTAGGAATAACAGCCAGTGCCATGTCCAGTACATGTGCTCAGCAAGGGGGGTGATTCTGTGCCCCGAGTCACATCCTGCTTTGGAAGGACAATCTGAAATAAAAAGGACAATAATGCTTTTCATTGAGAGGTGCAGTTCTCACAGTGTAACTGGGTGATTGTCCAATATTTGCTTATTTGTGCTATTTGACAGCAAAAGAGGCATTGAGGAATAGCATTTAAAATTGGGAAAATATGGCAACAAGAAGTGATGTTTTTGCAAATCAGTTGCAAGCCTGTTCTTCCCAAAAGCACAAATGGAAGAAGTAGTAGCTTCTATATTAGCATCTTCCGTCTCCCTTTCATTTTCTCCTAGGAAGTTTCCATGCATTGGAATGAGCATTTGTTCAAGGGAAAAGGTTTTCTTGCCCTGTGGGATTACGTAGGTATTTTAGATTGACATGTGATTAGGGACTGTGTTAACATATCAGGAAAATAAGTGGGAAGAGGGAGGCAGTCTAAAGTAATGGCCTTTAGGTGCTTCCCTCCCCTCCAGTGCCTGATTTAGCCTGGGCTTGGAGACAGTTAATGCATGTCTTAACATGTTGATATATTCTGAAAATATTTTGTAAATGAGGACTGACACGTTTAATATTACTGCACTGCAAAGAAAAGCAGATTCTAAATTGCTGTTCTAGTAAGGTTAACCTGAAAAGCAGTCTGTCTCATCTCTTCTAGATCACTGCCATCCCATAATTTAAGTTTATAAATTTAAGTGAAGATCTTAGTGGGCACTGAATTTTCTCTCAGAACAACCACTGATGCTTGGAAGTACCTTGACATGTAATTATTAAAATTTAGAATGACTGCAAACTTTACCCATGAAAGATCTCTCAGTGGCTGGGGATGGGATCAGTTCTACTACACCAAAAGCTGTAGTTGTGCATTTTGCATTCTTAATTCTATTTGTGTGGGATATACAAATATCTCATACCACTGATTTAATTGGAGATGTGAAAGGAACAGTTCTGTTGTTCAATAACAAATTTTTGGTGGGATTTCATTTTGGTCCTATAGTATCAATGTGTAAATCTTTATTAAGTTGAAAGTTAAATAGATATGAAGAAATGACAGAATTCCAATTTCTGATTTTTGTTACCAGGCCAGTTTTTCTAAGGTTTTTCTTTGCTGTAATAATGGTTCTGATCATGTCACAATTTTTTTCTCCCATCATAACTTTTGAGTCCTTATGAATTTTTATATTTGTTTTCAACCTGAAGCAGACATAGAGAGAAGTAAAAACATTGAAAGCAAGTATTATACAAAAACTCTTGTGCTTTTGTATTCAATGAATAGTTATATCCTTTTTTTACTGCATTGCAGACATGTTAGAGTTTTAACTACAAGTTTGTATGCTATTGCTAATGAAAAATATTGGTTTTTTTTTTCTTGTTGTATGGGGAAAGGAAGTGAGAGAACTTGTCTAAGCTTTTCATGATATAATTAATTATTGCACTATTTTTAACATGAATTGTTTTTATATTCTAGTAGAGTGAGCAAATAGCTTAAACACAAGCTAGAAAACAGTAAAACATTCAGAGAAAAGAATGTAGAGCATTCATTCTGTAATTGCATATTTCATCATACAAAATGATTCCCTTTTGTTTCTGAAAGCTTTGCAACAAACTGTGTAAGAAAACAGTACTTGGATGGAAATGTTTTTAGTAGCCTTTGACCATCTTGATAAAGATTCAAGTATATTTATAGAGTAGTTTCAACTTACACCCAAACATTAATACAAATTTAAAAAATCATGTTGGATCCTTAAAAGGGCATTAAGAATAGCTTGTTATCTAGCTTTCTGGTGCTCCTCACTAGTCCTGTAAGTAGCAGGAGGTTTGGTACGCTGAACTCACGGGCATTGTGCTGTGGTTCTGCCAAGCCCGGGCAGATCAACATCGTGTTGGAGCTCCAAAGCCCAGCACCCAAGAGGTGGTTTGGCTGCCAAACTTGATGATTCCAGTGCCAAACTATTTAAGGTTTAGTATTAACCTCTTGGACTACACCCAGGAGCCAGGAAGAACATTTAGGACTAGCCAGAGCTGGTAAAATCAAGTACATCACAGTGGAGCTGGAAAGCGCCAAGGGCTGGGAGCAGCGCTGAAGTCCTCTCCAGGAGCTGGATTGTGTCCTTGGCCAGCACTGCTTGGGGAGGGGCCACTTGTGGCATTGGACTTCTTCCACAGTTCAGTCCCCTGCAGTAGCAGCTGGCTTCCCACACTCATTCTGGGGGTCTAGAGCTAGCACTGTGGTGTAGAGCCTGCCTACAGTGACCTTCAGCAGGTGCCTCAGCTGGGAGCGAGCAGCACATGGAGTGGGGAAACTGCACTGGGTGCTGAAAGCACACTCCCAAAACATCTGTCCAGGGCAGCTCTCTCACATGACTGCCAATGGGCATCATATAAACTGAGTGTATGAGCTTTCAATTTAGTCACAGAAATCTCTGCAGAAGAGAGTTGTTACTTTTACAGGTATTTGCTGTCCCCCAAACCAGACATTTGTATGATTTGAGGTGTGTTGAAAATGCAGAAATGTACCATTAGCACACCCCAAATACAGCAGAGGAAAAAAAAATTAAAAAATGGTGTTGAGCAAATTCCCATCTCCACCTTCCAGAGGACCTGCTTGGAATTGCTTCAGAGGTGCATCCAGTGCCTTGCATTCTGTTCACATGTGAGAATTCCTGCAGACAGCTCAAGAGCTGCTGAGAATGGTCAGTAATTTGATTTGTCTTCTCATCACAAAGGAGAAAACCCTGCTGTGATCTTGGTACTGTGTATGAAAACCAGGCTTTAAGGTCTAGGGAACACTAGAAAACCTAGTAATGCTAAAGTTAGAAATTTCTTTCTGCCTGAGCAACTTTCCCAGAAAAAGTGAAATCTTAAGACCATAAATATAATCAATTTTATTAAATAATAAAAGTACATCAAATATTTGTATTTTCTCCAATTAATAAGTCCCAGTCAAACAGAAAACTATTTGCAGTTTGATCATTTGCTGATGATCAGAGGTGGGTATTGCTTACCCTGGCACTGTGACAAGCAGTAATAACCTGAATCTGATACAACTCTGCTGTAACAGTTGGAAAATAAGCTTTAAAAGTTCTGTTTGTTAGAAAACTGCAAACCTGTAAATAGATTTAACCCACTTCTCACAATTTATTTTCAGTGGTACGTGTTGTGACTTCAAATTGCTTAGATTTTTGTTCCTGCCTATATTGCTGGCTGGAACTCTCAATCTTACTGTGACCTAGTTTTCCCCACCTATAAACTCAGGTGTGGGGCTTCATTTTCTCCAGCAGATGTGTTTTCACTTGGCTGACCCTTGCTTTTTGTCAGAAAGGAAAGAGCAAAACAACACGTTTGATTAATTTTCTCCCGCTTTGCAAATAATGAAATTTTGTCAAGATCGGTGCAAGACTGGAACTTCTGTTTTGCATTTCTCATCAGCCTTTGAGTTGCCTTGAAGTTATGTAGGGAAATTAATAGCAGATCAAATAAATTTGCATGAAGGTTCCAAGTGGAATGAGTGTTACTTGGCACCAGATCTTAGGAGCTTGCCCTGTGACTTCTAGAGAATGAAGTAACTTTCAGTCAGCTCTTTGTGGACTGAAAGTTGCATCCAGAACACTACTTGCATTTCTGAAGGCAGTGTACAAAGCACCTTTGCAACTTTGATTTCATTTATCTCTCCTTCCAAACCAAATAAGCAAACTTCTGAAAATTGGACCTACTTCAAGGGAGTACCTTCTTAGTGCTTTAGGATTTATTGGTAGTGTCTTACTAAATTGTGACATTGCTAAATGTGTGGTGCATTAAAGTAGTGTATAATAATTGTCATGTGGCATTTGAAGGTAAAACTGATCTGCCCTTTGTGCATTTTCTTAGTTTTTAATTTTTCATTTTATAACAGTTCTGGATAATAAAAAATTACATGGATGAGAACTAGAGCTATGAATGCACTCCTTAAATAAAAATTTTAGTGTGGAAAATGTGCTCAGTTATATTTTACTGGCACATGAATCAGCAATTGTACCACCAAAGTGTGCATGCTTATTATTGCATGTTAACACAGAAATCTTTATATACCATCTTGTCATTTTTTTTTCCTTAATCTCGAATTCGCTGGGAAAACCTTTTGGTTATAATTTCATCATATTCAAGAGCTATACTTTTTTTATTTTTTTAACTTAAAAAAATAATTTCCCGCCTGCAGTGTGTGCTGGGCTCAGGGCGGGCGGTGCTGGGCTGCTCCGTGCTCCCTGTCCATGCGTTGAGCGCTGTTTATTTACACGAGCCGCAGGCCGGGCGGCGGGCCGGCCCTCAGTGCAGTCTGCGGTGGCGGTACCTGCCGGCCTTGTCTTTGGCCGCGTTGGCGCAGGCGTTGTGCTTGTTCTGCTGTAAGTGGTTCCAGTATTTGATCAGTTCGCTAGGTTGGAACTGATGGGAGGTAATTAGGTGGCTGTATTTACAGCTGGAGTAAGAAACTCGCCAGTGATTGAAGACAAACTCGTTGGGTGGGGGCATGGGGTCAATGCGCAGCTTGGCGAGACAGATCCCCACGTACACGTCCTCTAAATGTAAACGTCTGATGCTTAAGGAGACCTTAAAGATTTTTTCTGCTAAGTCTCCAGAAAAAACATAACCAGTTCCAGAGCAGAATACAGGGTAACGTTCACTTGGATACAAATCAGGTGGCATATACCACTTGCTATCCTTGTTTCTATTAGGTGCATAACCTCTCATTAAATAACCTGTAAAATACTTGTGTCTGGGAGGAAGTTCTGGTTTCAGAAGCTTGTGTATTAAATATTCAGTATTGACAAACATATCGCTATCAGTTTTCATAACATACGGAACGTGTGGACAGTAGGTTGCAACCCAGTTCATTCCCATCAGAGTTTTTATAGTTAAATTATAGTAGGTGTCTAAGTATTCTTGTTGAATGATGTCGTGGTACTGTCTGCTTTCCTCAAGGATGGTTCTCTGGAGGTATCCATCTACCTTGGTGCTTAAGCCCAACAAAAAAATCCGCACAATTTGGATGCCAGGTGTCAGGCTCTCGTTGCCCCAGGTCTGTCGAATTGCTTGTCTGGCCTCCACCTGGCCCGGCTCTGCAGCTATGAGCAGTATTAGAAAAGGGATCCTTTCCTGGCACTTGTCAGGCTCATTGATGACATATTTGAAATGATAGGAAGTTGGATGGCCAGTGCCTTTCTCGTTGTAAATACTTCCATTGGCACTGAGGGTGTTTTCCAAACCGGTTACTCCCTGTGGGGACAGATCCGTGTTGTTAGGGTTGGTGACTGTCTGAGGCCTGAGTGTCTGAGGCACAGCATCTCTCCACATGTTCCTTAGAGAGCTGTGGTTGGTCTCACTTTTTGTAGATCTAAATCCTCGTATGGTGTAAGACATGGGGTTTTCTCTGAATCCAGCCTTGCCTGGCAGCCAGTCGTGATGGTTAAAGAACAGAAACATGGCAAAAAGAAACACCAGAGAGACCAGGCCAATGAGATGGGTGCGAAACAGAGACCTTTTGGTATTCCAGGTCATCTTTGCCAAGCAGCAGTGTCGTCTTCTCCACTGAAGCATGTTGTAAGGATCCAGTGATGGGATATGAGACAATGCTCAAAGGAAAAGGCTTTTCCAGTTGGTTTAGAATCCAGTGCTATTCTTTGGTATTCATTTTCCTTCGAGTTGAGCAATCGTCTGCAAATGGCTCACTCTGCAAAGAATAAAAAAAACCCAGAAATCTTTCATTTTACCCACTCATAATATAAACAGTTACAAATAGAAACTAGATTTAAACATAAAATTGAGTTAAATTTACTTGTTCAAAGAACAGCCTATGTCAATGGAAATAAGATTTGACTTAGTCTAAAAGTCAACCTTGTTTTATGATTTAACTTGATTTGTTAGCTTTTAAAAATGCTTTTTTGACCTGTAAAAGTTTTGACAAACATCCTGTATACCAAAGATAACGAGGAAAAAAAAATGGATCATGTTAGCAGGAAAAAGTGTGAAGTAGATGTAAATAGCTTCATATCCACGGCTGTGAAATCCTTGTAGAGTGTTTGAGAAGGACTGAATGAGAAAGCCTTGCTGGCAGATGGAAGGTTTAATGGCATTAATTAAAATTGATTTGACATGCAGAGGCTAGGATGGCTCACAGTTTTCAAGCCCTTTTTGCAAACGGCCGTGCCTGGTGGTGGGACAGACGGCGCGGGGTTGGCGATGGCAGAGCTGTGTTAGTCACAGGACACTGCCTGGCGTGGCTCCGCTGGCCCCCACTGTGCAGGGAAGGGCAGGGAGAAGATGCACCTGTCAAAATTAATTTTCAGGGTCCAGTAACCTCACTGCACAGCCCTCAGATGCCAGTGCAGGATAACATTCCTGGTCACTTCTCAGGCACCTTTCACCTTCTACTCGGCGTTGGAGGAAAACATTGAATGGAACACTGGGCTGTGGTGCCAGGCTCAGAGCAAGATGTATTAAAATTAAGCTCTTGATTTTTATTAGGCAGAGATCTTGGATAGTAATCATGTTAATTGGAAATAAAACTGCTCAGGGCTAAGTTTCTGGCCAGCTATCTGATGATCATGATACTGGGTTGGGTTTTTTCCCCTCTGTAAAAGTATGTGTAACTACTGCCCACAGCAGTTGGAAATTTCAAGTATTCCGACCAGCAGCTGTAGCTGTAGGAAAAAGTGCCAAAGTAGTCTGTGCTTCATTTTCTCTTAAATTTTTGTTCATATTCAGCAGCAGAGTCAATATGGCAGCTTCATGATGCTGCATATTAAAAGCTGATCACATCATCTTGTAAATGAACTTTCACTGTACAATAGCAATTCGTTTGTGATTTTCAATTTGCTCTAATTTATTCCTGGGCCCTAGGGTCTTATGTAGGAAAAAAGGATGACTGTTGAACAAGAGTCCATAGAAAATGCTGTTTCTAATAGAAATATCCGATTTATTAATTGCTTTGCTATCTTCTTAAACCAATATTTGGATTTAAAAACGAAGTGATATGTTATGTGGGAAATTACAGGATTTAACATTGTAAGGGAGTAATTTAGGAAGTCAATCGAATAACAGGGCACTAAGTTGTAGGTGTGTGATGCAGCATTGAGTCTGCCCTGTTCACGACGGGCAATATTTGTGTTTCGGAAGGGCGGGAGAGGGGTGTACCTGCTGTTTATTTTACTTAGTGTCGCTATCCTCCCCTTCACCCTCCGCAGCAGCGGGAGCTGCCTCACGGCCGCCGCCGCCCCGTGACCCCCGCCAGGGGGCGACGCTGCGCGGCGCGAGTGACGCGATCCCGCGGGAACACCCGAGTGGGGCCGGGAACACCCGAGCGGGGCCCGGGAACACCCGAGCGGGGCCCGGGGACACCCGAGCGCGGGCCGGGGACACCCGAGCGGGGCCGGGGACACCCGAGCGGGTCCCGGGGACACCCGAGCGGGGCCCGGGGACACCCGAGCGGGGCCCGGGGACACCCGAGCGAGGGCCGGGGACACCCGAGCGGGGCCCGGGGACACCCGAGCGCGGGCCGGGGACACCCGAGCGCGGGCCGGGGACACTCGAAAGGCCCAGAGCGCTCCGGCTGCTTCCGTGCGTTTGGTTTGAAAGCTTGCTGAAAGTGCCTCTGATTTTCTTATTTAGCTGTTCGGGGCTGATGCCACTTCCCGGAGACTCAGATGTCTCTGTAAAAATCATAAACCTTTGTGTCTAAACTAGTTCAGGAATTAACCTGACACTCCATGCTTGTGCTGCTTTAATTCGACTGTTGTCCTTATAGAAAAGAAAATAAGCCCCAAATGTGCAAAACTCCCATTTGCACCTGCTTTTCCCTGGAGAAACAGACGCTTCCCCTCAAAAGTCATAATTTTTAGTTTGTCTGCAGTGTGCAGTGAGTTGTAAATGAACCCTCAGCTATTCGGGAATATCTCTGTATAAGCAAACAGAAATGTCACTTCAAAGGATAGCCCAGATCTCAGGGCAGTTAATTGTTTGATTGGAGGGTAGCAGTGGGAATGTTTGATTAATTATTGCTCCACTGCATGCATTCGCAGTTTAGGAAGAAAATCAAAGCCAGAATTTCACGAATGTGGAGTAGCAGCTACAACTCAGATTAATTTTGTCACACTGAATTGATCCACTTGTAAAACTACAGTCATTAGATGGAAATACTTCAGCAAAAAGTTGCACTGCACTACTAATCTTTGTTTAATCTTTAACTGAGGTAGTGTTTTGATGAGCACCTACTTCGATAACGCAACAGGCAAAAGTGAGAATCTTAAATTACATAAATATTTGTGTAAACTGACAAGGGTTTGCAGGTGCTGTTTCCCTGATGTCCCAGCAAAGGCACTTGCAATGGCCGAAGCCTTTTTTTATTAGCCTGCATGCTTACATAATGCATATGAAAATAAGTTTTACAGTGAGAGACAGAACTGGAATCAGAAGGTATTTTAAGAGAGTTATATTTCCTTGGTGTTTTTTTACGTATTTGCTTGATTTTTCAAGGTAGGAGTGTCTTAGAAAATCTGTCTCTGTTTGCCCTTTAAAAAGGCATTTTATGAATAGGGGAAGCATCCCCATCCATTTCAGCTTCATAGAGCTATTGACTGAAAAAACCCAAATAACGTGGGCTCATTTTCTTTGCAGTTGTGTATAAAACATTTCAAAATAAACAGTGGAGTATTAAGCATTGAAAATAGAGGAACAATTGTACCTTTGAAAAAAAACCCTACATGCTAGGGTGCATTGTTGAAAAATAATGTAAAAAACTGTCAATAGATATTAAACCTACCATCTAACTGTATAGTAAAATATTATTTTCTCTCACTTATCTGGGGTTAGAGCATTTCTTTTTTTGCCCAAATACTTAAAATTCCATTTCACAGAATGGTTATGGGCAGGCACCAACTATTGACAGTAGGTAAGAGGACCTAAGTACAGCAGAGGGTCTCTAGAACACTCACCTTGTCCTCGGGGAGTGTGTTGTTGCATGTAACTGCATTTTGGAGATATTATTTGTGATAATGCTGCTTCATTTTTGGCACCTGGCAGTGCAGTCACTGATGCATTATCAAATGCCAAATACATAAACTGTGAATGCCTCTTGAATTTTTATTTGTGGTCTGTGCTCTGCTGGTGTTTTGGTTCCTGGTACTTGCATTTCTGCTCTATAATTACAGCTTTCAAAATTGAAGCATTCGACTTCCTATTCACACGTCTTGGATTTTCATATTTTGATTAGCTGTGTGGGCAAACTCTTAAATTAGAGGGAAGAGTTCAAAAGGCAGCCTGAGTCTGTATTCTGATGAACAGCAGTTGCATATTGGGCCTCATTTAATGTGCCTGACTTCCCTTACGAACTCCATTAATCTTCTGCACAAAACAGTATTTGGGATAAGGTTTGATGTGCAGGTTTTTCAATGCCTGATACCAATGTCTTACATTAGCCAGGTGTGCTTCTCCTGGAGTGTTGCCTGAAGGTACATTTTTTGTTGTTGTTTTGAAAGTTCTCTTGAGTGACTTTATATTTTAAATGTCTTAAAGCTGGTTTGAAACTGGTGTCTGATGTGTGCTGCATCCCTTGGTTTGTGAACTCCTTCCAGCTGCGGTTGTTTTATTTCACGTTGGCATTGCCTTGGGCAAAGAAAGCACGTTTATATTGACATTTAATGATTTATTATTGCTTATTGGTAAATTCTGCAGAGAAGCACTTTCTTTATGTGGTGTATTGAATTGCTATAGATTTAGGTCTTAACATTTGTATTGCAAATATTCACCTTTTCTTTTGTCACTAGTGACAAAGTATTTACATTTCAACAAAAAATAGGAATGAATAGCAATTAGATGGAAAGTCATTTTACAATCCAAGTTAAACAGTCAGTGTTTTCATATTAAACAGAAATTGCAGTGATGGCAGGAGATAAGTTACGTGCTTACCATTTAGAGTGTGTAGTGTTTGAAGGTTTCCTTTTGGGATGTCAGGGAGCCTGACGTTACTTGTAAATCGTGGTGCCTGTTTGCACTGCTGATGGTTTAAATCATGCCCAGTCTTTTGCAGGCTCCCAATTTATGCTTGGCTGGTAGTGCCCTTGTGACATTTTGCTTGTGTTTGGGGGGCAGAAATGCAAGTGTAAAAAGGGCTGAGGGGGCATTTAAGATAATGTCTTTTGACTGTGTGGTCTGTTCTGATGGTTCAGTGCTCTCGGTATGTCACATTATGGCCATTTTACCATGCTTTAAGATTACTTCAGATAAGGATTAATTCTGACCTAGTTTGAGAGGATTTCTAACTGGTTTTTCTGTATTGGAGGGCTTTGAGTTTTTAATTTCTCAGTTAAAAGCAATCATTACTGGAACTCCATTATCCCTTTAATCCTTCCTCTCCAGCCACACCAGCCTTGGCAGACTGTGAGCACTGCGTTTAGTCAGTATAAGGGAGTGACATTGTGCCGGGGGAGAGCAAAACCTGCTAGAATTCTTTCTCCCTGCTCTGAGACACTGTTATCTCGGGGCTCTGCAAATTAGGAGCGATCATTATCTGGAATGGTTGAAAAGGTAACAGACAAGCGAATGAATATCACACACAAGGGTTTGACATACCTTCCTTGGTCAGGCCATTTATGGTGCAGGATTATACCCACAGAAAATAGTTTGGGCACGCCATCACTTCAGCAAAAAAGATGCTCTCGACCATGCGCACATCCCCCATGAGCAGCCCTGCTTCCTGCGAGCGCCGTGCCCGGATCCGCTGTGTCCATCTGCCTGCCCGCTGCCCCGTTACCTTCCGTGCTGGCGAGCGGCGTCCTTGGCTCGGGGCTTTGTGCTCATGCCGCAGACAAAAGGAGCGGAGCTGCGGCTGCTGCGGGGCGCGCTCGCTCCCGGCGCTGCGCTGGGGCTCTCACAGCTGGTGCCTCGCAGCTCGGACAATGCAGGGCTGTGCTCTGCTCTCCTCAGGATCCATATTCCTGGTGGAAATGTTAGCAGGGAGTGCTAGCGCCTAGTGCCTCAGTTGTCTTCAGTAATAGGATCTCCCTCTGCTCCTTCCTTCATTGTTGCTAGGCAGTAATAGAAATGGTTTGGAGTTGTTTTAACCCAGAATTGTGGTGTATAAAATCCATTCCGTAGCTCTTCAGCTGCTGCACAGGCAGGCAGCAGTTTAAATGTGGGCTTTGACAGATGCTGTCTTCTGACAGAGCAGAATTTAACGTCACTGCTTGGCTGAATCCCACGTGATTGTTTGCATTCATTTTGACTAAATCCAAAGGCAGACAGGAAGCTTTACAGGCTTTTGCTCTTATTTGATAAATGATACATCCTCAGTTCATGCACAGCGATAGGTGAATAGTATAAAAATTGTATGATCATTAAATTAAAAATGGAGGGGTTTTACATATTGTTTTTACTTTTCCTTGACACTGCAACTTAGATTCTCTAGGAGATTTTAAATGCTACATGTTCTAGTCCCATATTCCAAAAGCTGTTCTGCAGTGCAAGGGAATTACAAGCCTTTAAATGCCGAAGCTTGATTTAACCCATTTGACTCTCTTGGAGTACAAACGGTGTGTGTCTTCATGCCAAAGAAAAGATAAAGTGCCTTTCTTTGCTCATGTTTCCTTTACACATGCTTACTCTTTAAAAGCTGCTTTTTGTTATCTGAGGTTATTCAATTGGGCTGATCAACACTGATTTATAAGCACATGCTGTTAAGCTGCCTCTCTGCTGTTAATAGCTTTTTGCTATGGTCTGGCATTGCAAAGTCAGGGGCACTTAATGTCAATTATTGATGAACCTAAAAATGTCTTTTGTCTGTTACAGTCATACCTGTTTCATAAAATTTGTCTTTTTGGTCCTAAGGAAACTTCTGTTCCTTTTGTTTCTCTCCTTTCAACGACTGACCCTTCTGTGCTGAAACATCTTATTATATTTACTATATAAATAAAATACTATAATACCTGAGAAAATAGAGACCTAGCAGCATACTTACCCAGGTATTTATTAGTTACTGTGTTTGCCCACTCTGTTTTGAAAAGCTAATGACTGGCTCTTTAGACTTTTTTTTGACAAGGAGTAAAGAAACTGTGAGTTATCTAGTATGTCTGATTTGTAGTGTTGGGGGTGGGCATGTCCCTTACTGGGAAACAAGGCTTCTCCATGCAGTCAGTGTGTGTTATTATTCTAGATGGATAATATGATAATTTACTAGAAACATAATCATATTTAGATCCTCCTAACTAAATCATCTATGTACACTAACTTTCTCTATTAATTTAATCTTGTTTGTAATGCATGAGTTTCCTAACCTCATAACGATTTCCACAAATCCTTTGATCCTATCTGAGGACATTTTAGGATCATGAGCATATTTCCTAATAGTAATTGTAAATATTAAGCACATATCAGTAAATACTTTGTATCTCCTCCAGTCTAAGCAAATCAGTGTTTAAAAAATGGAGGGGAGGGGTCAGTGTGGGGGTGGAGCATGAGAAGTGAGCCCATGTCCAGCACCACTTACTGATCTGAGACCTTTATGAATCACTGAGAATCAGTGCATTGAGATGTTCCGTATGTGCCCAGACAATTCAATTTCCCACCTAGACACACAAAGCTTTCTTATGCCTGCCCTGTATAATATCCAGAATTCTGTGGAGTCTGTTGCTGGAGCACACAAACATGCAAGAGCATGGCCAGGAGTCCTCCCAGCTTGGGCACTGAGTAGGAAACCAAGTGGGTTATTCGTGTGGTCACTGCATCCATGGGGACTTAGGCAAAAGGAGGGAATGCTTTTATCAAACACAAACATGTAAATCTGCCTCTGAGTTTTGAATTTGCAGACAAGACATGCAACTTTGTATTTGGGAAATGACTTCAGATGACAACAGAATGGTTATTAAAATATGTGCTGTTTCAATGTTATTTATTTGCTACTGCTTCTCTGTACCTGGCTCCTAAAGATTGGGACTTATAGGCAGCATGTTTATGTATTATATTGGAAGGGGGAGAGCTGTTTTTATTTTTCTATAAATGCTCATTAGTATATATTAAAGGTACAAAAATCCCAAGGGCTGTTTTTCTAAAGAGAATCCTTTTTAAAGTAAATTTAGAAGGGAATAGACATCAGCTCTGACTTTTAATTAAATGGCCATATCCCTTGTGTGTAGCCTGTAAAGTTCAGGCAGAGCTGTTGTCTATTGGTATGTGTAAAAATTGTCATCTTGCCTTGTGAACAAATTGAGTATTGAATTCTTAAATATTAATGACTAATTTATTTCGTTCTTTCTCTATTTTTTTTTTCAAATAAAGTATGAGCAGTTCTTTGCTCATCTTACAGAAAAGTAAGAAAAAACTTTGATTTTTGTACTGCTTTCCATCTGGGAGTGACTGATTTAGCTTTAGAGTCAAAGTTTTGGGAAGAATTTCCTTTTCTTTTATAGCACTTTGTTCTTTGCTACTTTGCTAGGATACTATGTGTTTGTGGGTATTTCAGGAGGGCAGGTCTTGCTTTGGACTGGGAATAGGAGCTGCAGGTTTTGGTAATCTTGGTGGGTTGGAGGTTGGAATGAGCTTTATTTCAGCCCAGTCTCAGCGCCAAGGGTCAGTTGACTGCTTGTTCTCGATGCAGGGAGTAGTGTGTTCTGTAATGTTACTATGGTTACATCCCAAATTAGAAGCTGCACTGTTAGTGCTTGAAAGGCTGCCACCTATTAAGGCTCCGAGGAGTAAGTGAAGATGTACAGCCTGTGTGAGGTGCAGGCAGAGTTACTGTCACCAGGACTCAGCGAGTCCTGCACACAGACCAGGAGGGACAAGAGAGGAGAGGAGAGGGCTGCTCACAATTCCCTGTGGCCTGACCACTTGGAACTGTGCAAAATGTACCAGTGCTAAACAAACTTGTGGTGGCTTGGAATATTCTCTTTAGAAAACTTTGTGTTGTTTTTAGAGGGTGTCAGCAGAGTTTTGTCTAACTGATTTTGTAATAAACATTTAGGTTGAGCCATTCAGTAAAGTTCTGTCTTGACAACATTAGCAGAAATTCCTCAAACTAATTTGGAGTAATTGCAATAGTCAGGCATGTAGTGCCTGGTAACTTCTGCCTGGTGGCACAAGCCCCTTGAGAGTTTAAATACTTTGGCCACATGGCCTATCCCTATTCCCATATGGATCTTGCATTCTGGATACTCCATGATTGCTTTGCAAAGTTCATTTTATCGTAGTAAAATGGAGTATTACATCAACTGTAATATGTTGGAAAGCTTTCAAGTGACAGTTCAGAATGATTAATAGCAACATTTTCAAGGTTGGTTATTCTTGGTTTATTAATAGGTTATTAAGCTTTGTTGGTTATTATTGGTTTTGAAGCTTTATTTTTACCTTCTGGAAATGTGTTAATACAGAGTGTCATGAATACTTAGTTTTAATTTTCCATGTTGAGAATTATTATGTATATGGCCAGTGGCCATTCTGCTCTTTTCTTCAAAAATGATATTTCTCCAGTAAGTTCATCTAAAGTGGAGATAGGGTTGGCAAAGACTTGGAATTTGCTTGAGTACTTTGAGATCCCAAAATGTTTCTTAGCTATCCCAGACATGTTTGTAAGTGAAGGAAAAATAGCAATCTAGAAATGACCACAAGTGTCAGTATTGCCTGCCTTATTTTGCTTAGTAGATTAGCTGGTAGTGAAACCCAGCTTTTACACTTGGTGCATTTTTTATAAATGGTCAAGATTTTGCTCTCTGTTCTAATAACACCCAAGCCATAAACTTGGTGATTTCATTAACTACTGAGTGTCATAACTTTAGAACCCGAATGCAGCAATATAGATCAATCTATAGAACTAGAAACAGTTCTCAGTTATTATGAAACATGGATCAGGTTTTATGCAGTTGATTATTATGTTTTAGTCCATAAGAAATATAAGCATATCCCCAACTTCACAAAGTTGTGAGGGGGGAGGAAAGTCCAAGTGATGTTTTCAAGTCAGAAGGGTGTTTCTTGGGAAACGTTTCAAGGAGATGTTCTATAATTTTAAAGCTTGCATTTTTTTATTAAGTAAACTGATGTTCTAGGTGTCCAGCTAGAATTAATTCTGTGCTCCTATCACAGCTTCCTTAGAGGATCATAGGTTTAGAGTGATTCAAAATTCACTCAAAAAGCCAAAGTACAATAATAAAATTTTGGTCTGCTTTGATTTAGTTCTGGTTTTGTGTATTATGCAAATGTATATTGGACTACTTTCCAGATGTGTTTCTTTCTTCAATATTGTGTTGTTTGCTTTATCATATCTTTTCTTTCTTCTGTATTCTGATTTTTTGCATCTTCTCCCAGGCATTGCATGCAATTATTGCTGATCTCAAGTGCTAAATGCAGATTTTATTCTTCCAGAGGTTGGACAACATAATTTCATTTGTATTGTACAGGATTTTTGGTTGTGTGGTTCTCCCCGATGAACTGACAAACCAGTGCCAGCAGTAATATTTTCTACCTGTCACAAGTGTTGCTTTTGCATTCTGAGAGGAGCAGGGACTTTATGAGCTTTGATTCAGCACAGCAGGGGAGAGGAGGCCAAGCAGCTGAAGTACCAAAATTCACAGGCAGTTTACAGTGGGAAATGGGCTGGTGTTTTTCCCCTTACCTCATGGGTTGTTTCATCCACCTGCCTGCACTATATGATCAAGGGTACCCATAACACCCACCCTCACAACCCCAGCATGAGAATTAGAAATAAAAACTCCAGTTCTTACAGAAAGTGGAACTCGTGGAAGAACTGGTGCTAAATATCCAATTTCAAAGCATGGAAGATGGAATGAAGGAAGATGACATCCTGTTGGAGATAACAGGCACCAGTTTTTATGCTGAGGAAGGAAAATGTCTTGTTCCAGCTGCTGCCACCTGTCCAGGCCTTTTCTGCCCCTTTTTTCTCAGGCTATCTTCAGGCTCTTGAAGCATCCCACACTTCTCTCCCAATAACTTGAAAAGTCTTGGCTCATCCAGTTCAGCAAAGGATGCAGCCATCCTATCCTGCCCAGCACTCTTCCATGTTGGAGGAGCTACTTAGATCCTTTTTTTCTTTTGTGTGGGACCAATTAAGAGATTAGCAACTCTGTTCATCCTCTCACTTAAGCTTTTTCCCCCACATATATGGTTTGTACAGGAATATTGAGACATTTTGTTAGCCTCAAAATTTTTTAGTACTGAAATTGGTGAGGCATTTGTTTAGTGAATGTTAAATAATGTGAAATTGAAGAACTGGACTTTCAGAGCTGTCAGAATTTCCTGTGACTTGGGGTTGAGACCTGTACTGACTCTTTCCATCTGTCACATTTCCTCAGTAGCTTTAGTATTTTAATTCCTACAGCTCCATCCTGTAGGTATCCTCATTTACAGCTAATTCTGGGGGACATGAAAGGTTTACAGCAGAAATAACAGAGATTTAGCAAGTGCCTTAAATGCCCAAATCCTTTCCTTCAAGCACAGATGCTTAAACTAGGAAAACCAACAAAATCTGTGGGAAAAAAATCCATTCCCCAGTGACTGAAGAGGTCCTATTCATGTCATAAATTTCAGCAATATTTGTTCATAGCCAACAGAAAGCCTGGATCATAAAATGGAGAATAAATCCCCTTTTAAGAGAAATTCCCTACTGCTCTTTTTTTGACATGTTGGAGGGACTGAAATTTCTCCAAACACTTTGCACATCACTCGATCTGACTGAACTGCTTCAGCCTGGCCAGCTGGGGATGTGTCCCTGGTTTTACTGAATATTGTTCTACCTTCATGTTTTCCTCAATTTGCTGTCATTCCCGATCAGTGGAGATTAAACTGCAATTTCCACTTCTAAAATTCACATTAAACTTAAATTATACCGTTTTTGAGTGGCTTCCAAGGAAAAGGAAGCTCTGCTGTGGAAATAATGTATTTTGTCTGAATAACTGTGTTCATTATTCCTTCTGTAATCTGTGTAAGACTCTAGATTAATTTAATGAGCCTGAGGATTTTTTTTTTCACATAAATTACTAATATAGAGTCAGTAACCAGGACTCCCACTCCTCAAATGCTTGATTTAGAAGGAATCCTCAGGGTCTGGTTTGTATAATGAAAATTGACAGAGAATATTGATTGAGAACTAGAGAATTTTTTTGTTTTCTGCTATCTGAAGATATATTTCAAACTGAAATTCCAGGTGGTTTATTTCCTGTAATTTAGTGGCTTCTAACAGAAGAAAAAAATCAGAGACTGCTGTCTTGCATGTTGTCCACCTCAAGACGTAATATTAAGAATAATCAATGCATTCAGTAGGGAGGTGTGTCTATAAAAGAAAAAATACTGGTTGTATTTAATATAATAATGCTGAATTAATAAAATTTGATATTTTGATGATATTTTCTGTTAGGTATAAAATCTTGCAATTTATTTTATTAATATTTAATTTACTAATTAATAATCAGCATCTGCAGAGTTCTGTCACTTATCTGTCTTGCTAAAGTAAATTTATAGAGAGCATTTGTCATCTAAAGAAACGCACACCGCTTAAAAACATACAAAAACCTGTCATCCTCTTAAAAACCCCACAAAATCTCATGACCTTGGATGATGCATATTGTAGATTCTTTGAAGTCGTCTTCTCTTGAGGATTTGTGTAATCAAACATTCAGACTTCTACAAATGCTTTTTCTATAAGTTTTGGTTAATGCATGCTTGTTTTATCAATGTGCAAGTATTATGGTTTACATTGCATATCAAAAGATTGAGCTGTTGATGAGACCAAATCTGACCCACTTTTTTTCTGGGTTTTTTTTTTTTCTTTCTTTCTTTCCCTCACACCTTTGGATCTCCATGTTAGTCTTTGCTTTGGTGTTCCTTATTTTGCCATATATCAAAAGCCTTTCTATTGTATTTCTAGGTTAACAAGCAAAGTAATAAATAGAGTAAAATTTCCTTCTTTATTTAATCAGGCCTGGATACAGTACAGAAAGGGAATCCCTTTGTTTGAGAATCTAGGTCACTTCATAGGGAAAAGGTTTCCCTGCGGTGAAAAATTTACATTTGTCATTTTCTTTGTTTTTTCTTTTTCTGTTTTTCCTTACGATGTGCCACTATCTGTACTCTTACGCTGTGTTTGCCTAATGACAAGAGGGGAGGAGGTTATTTATTCCATGTAATTAAATGTCACTTATCTGAGGTGCATGGGAGGAAGGGAGTGAGCAAGGAGATATGTCAGTAAAAGTGGGTATCGCAAGAAAGGTTAGAGCAGCTCTTTGGATTCCCTGTTCTCTTCTCCGTGGCAGGTTGGCTGGGACCAGTGCCAGGGTAGAACTGGAGCTGTGTATGCAGAGGATAATGCACACAATCTCCTGTGCCTTGTGGAATGCCGAGCGTGTGGGAATAGATGCAGCAGCCTGCTCAGAACAGGCTGGTGCGGCCCTGGGGCCCGTGTGGCTGGTGACTCTGTGCAGAATTGCCTGCAGTTCTCAGAGCAATGCTGAGAAATGCAGTTGATCTCAGAGCAGGGCTGAGGCAGCCAGGAGCAAACAGCAGCAGCCCCGTGCTGGGTGCCAGTGCTGTGGCCTGGGAAGGAAGCGGTTCTGAGAAGCTGCTCTGAGCTAAGGAAAGCGTGAAACCTGAGGCATCTCCATCATCTCCACTGGAAAATGTGCTGCCTGGAAATACCTGATCCCATCTGACTGAGATCTGAGGGTGATAGTTACTTGGGGCTTTTCTTAGAACAGCTTTTATAGTGGTCTTCAGATGTGTTTGTTCCAACTAAGCACTAGTCAGTGACAGAAATGTCTGTTGGAGGAGATAAGGATTTTTGCTCTTCCTCCAGAATAGGCACATATTCATTCCCCCAAGAATATATCAATGCAGAACTTGCAAAATAAGGAAGAAATATGTAGTCTAGCATTAACTCTTGATTAGTTGTTTTTTCTTATGTTTTCAAAATGTCTTTTTGGAAGCACAGAAATAAATAGAAAAGTGTGAGGTCTCTGGTCTGTGGACTTATCAGGCCGTTGAGCTACATGTGAAATTACTCTGTTGCCCTTGCTCAAAAGGATCACCTGCTGCTATTTTGTTTTGGTGTTCTTCTCGTAAAAATAGTGCAAGACCCGACTAAGGCAAAGAAGTTATTGGATGAGTCTCTATGAAATTGAATCTGTTTGTGACTGCTAAAGCCATCCTAAGCACGTACAGAAAGTTCCAGGATGTCATAACAGAGGAATCTTGTTACACTTTTTTTTTCTCTCATTGAAATCTTGGCATTGAAAGCCTAACTCTATTCCAAAATATTGTCTGCTTTTAGTGGTTTATTAATTTTTATTTCCTGCCACTTTAGTGTTCAGTTTTCTGAACTGAGGGAATTTTACTTTGCAACACATTGCTTAGGAAAAAAAAACCAAAACAACTTATTTATTTTTTTATGATTGACATTAGACTTTCCAAAGGTGAAACAGCTATTGGGAGTACCAATAGGACAGACGTGAGGGTTGAAGGAGAGCTGAGGAGATCTTGCTGCCTATGGCAGATTTCCTTCAGATAAACAGTGAAATCCCCAGGATCCTCATGGGTGACTGATGGTTCTAATGCGTGAGGAGCAGAAATAATGGTTGTAGTGAAGCTCACCTGTGAATGTGCTGACTGGCAGTCTGTCATCTCCAGTGGCTATTCACAGTGGGAGGTTCTTAAAGATGAATTTTTGTGTGTGTGTGCACAGAGCAAGAGGGCACAGCCATTTGAAAACTTTCAGAACCTGTTTTGTGGTGCATTTTGGAGTCTGCTCATTTGTCAGGGGTTGGTTTTTTTGCAGCAATGGATGAAACCTGTATAAAAGTTACAGTGTAACAGGAAGATCCTAAAATCTATTGGTTTTGTAGAGCCCTTATTCTCGTCTTTGAATAGGATGGCCCCACATAACGTTAGACCTTGCCAGTTGACCTTCATTTAAGAGGATGCATTTCTGCACTACCAAAAATACAGCTGAGAACAGTCTGTGATAAACCAGTTCTCCTAATGCAATGCTAGAAGCTTGTAGATAGTCTATCTAGTGTATGGATTGTGTGTAAAATGAAAAAAATTAAAGTTGAATGCTGTCATCTTAGTGCTTTGAGAAGGGCTTAATTTAATCTTCTATACTAAAGAAAGAAGAATAATGGGGAATTTAGATATAATGCCAAAGGAAGCTGAAAGTAGAGGCAGAAGGCCAAATGGAAAAATTCCTCTTTTGTGATACAGCCAGAAGCCTTCCTGTATTTTAACTTAATGCATGATTTATTGCCACTACAGTTAGTTTTTGATATGGGCATGTAACATCATCAGCTTTTATATGCTCCAGCAGGGTAGTATGAATGATATGTTTCTTCAGGATACCAGTACCAACAGGCATTTGCACAATCTCTTTGGTGCATGGTATTACAGCAATAATACACAGATCTGATGAAGCCATCCTAGCACTAAAAATCTATAAGGCACTTCTTCAAACATCTCCATTCTTGAGAAGCACACAAGTAGGAAGCTTTGTTGCTGTGATGCAAATACAGTATATATTCTTCTATTGTTTATCCTCAACATATGAATCTGTGATGTGTGACTGGGGTGTTTTTCTGTCTCAGGTGGCTTTGTTAGGTGATGATTAATATTTTGATTCTGTTGTTTGGTCCCCCTGTGTGATTTCTTTTTGAAGGAAATCAGCCATGTCCATAGGCTGTATTGCTTTTGGCAAAGAGCCAGGCTTTTAGTACATGCTGAAATGGAGACAACTGAAAGTTTAATGCATGTTGTCTGTTTGTTCTCTGGGTATAAACCAGAAGGCTTTAATTTGTTGTTGTATTTGGGGGATTATTAGGTTGGGTTTTGTTTTCTTTAGTTTTGGAATCTGTAGGATAAGTATAAAGGCTTAATTGAACAAATACAGTATTTTGTGTTCAGGTGGCTGCCTGGCTTTCTGCTGACATGTACAGTAGTGTGATTTTGTGCTCTGTAGTAGTGGTACCTGCAAAATGCTTTAATGCTTTCATCTGTTACATCTGTACCCAGGGAGGGAAACACCAGGCCTCTTACAGTTACCCAGTTGCACTCAGTGGAAATTTCTTCAAGAAGGGGGAATAATAAATGTTTTGGTGTAATTTGAATGCTCCTTCCTAATTGTAAATAAAAGAATATTTTAATTAAAACAGGCTTCTGGAATGAGAGTTCTTCAGTGAGAAGTATCTGTTAGAATGGATCTCACAGGGAAAGCTGGAGGCAGAGAGAACTGCAGGACAGGGTGATAAATGGCACTTAACAGCATCAAACCCTTTGCATTTTTACTGGGAGTATTTGATTATGATGCTGCATATGAAACTTGGACATCCTGAAGCCAAAGAAGAGGTAGCCTAGCAGGCAGTTCTTGTCAGAGCTGCTGTGACTGGTGTGAGAGGAATACTATCACTGTGAAGTTTGGAAATGCTGACTTAGAATATTGTACTGAGAAAAATATGTTAATGGTGTTGACTCTGGGTGGGAGCAGCCATTTGAGGACACTGAAGAGCACAAGTTTTGGGTTTGTTTTTTTTTTTTTTTTTCAATGATGCTTATTGTGTTAAATATCTAAGCTTACCTATGGGAAGCTGCAGGTAAGTAAATCCTAAAGTGTAATACTAAGACTGAGGTACTATTCATACACTGCTTAGGAACTTGGTAGGTTTGAAGTTTGTGTTTGAGTCCCAGATAGCTTCCATGCTCTGTCTTAAAACGTGGGAAAATGATTCCAAGGGTGTGTTTATATTTTTGAAATCTAAATATAAACATTTAAATCCATGTTGTGTTGACATCTTTTGTTTTACTTGATGCAAATGTGTAAAATCATGGGGCAGAAAGAAATATTGCAATCAAATGTTAGCTCTGGTCATAATAGTTCCCAAAATAAGGCTTTTTCATAGGGCACCTTATAGCAAGCTGGACATTGGAAATGCACAGTATTATTTCACAACAGCTGCTTTATTTAATTTAGTATTTTTAGTGAAATAAAAGTTCATTCACAACATGACCAGTAAGTTTGTGTTTGGGGGCAGATTTCCCAGCTTCTTGTGATGAAATCTGAGTGTTGCTCGGTTCCTCTGAGCACATTATCAGCCTGTTGGCAAGGACTGCTCTGGGCCCCTCAGTTTAGGAAGGAAGTTGAGATGCTCAGGAGGGCAATGAGGCTGGTGAAGGGCTTGGAACACAATTCCTGTGAGGAACAGCTGAGGGAGCTGGGGGTGTTCAGCCTGGAGAAAAGGAGACTCAGAGGTGACCTTATCACCCTCTACAACTCCCTGAAAGGTGGCTGGGGTCAGGTGGGGTTGGTCTCTTTCTCCAGGCAGCACTGACAGAACCAGAGGACACAGTCTCAAGCTGCATCAAGGGAAATACAGGTTGGATATTAGGAAAATGTTTTTCATGAAAAGAGTCATAAAGTTCTGGAATGGTCTGCCCAGGGAGGTGGTGGAGTGCCCATCCCCGGATGTGTTTAAAAAAAGACTGGATGTGGCACTCAGTGCCAGGGTGTAGTTGAAGTGTTGGGGTACGGGTTGGACTCAATAATCTTGAAGGTCTCTTCCAACCTGATCATGCTGTGAATTCTGTGAGTGTTCTGGGGCTGCACATGGGGAAAGGAGATGGGGAGCACAGCCTGGGCTGGCAGCATGGGAGAAGTGCCACCCCAGGTGGAAGTGGGTTTGGTGCAGAAAGGTTTGTTTGAAGCCATTGTCACTGCTCCCCTGCATTTTAACCTTGCACATGCTGTGTGTGTGCAGTGCTTGACAAACATTTCACAGGGCCTGTTCCAGCTGTACAGGCTGTAAATGCAAAGCTCAAGCTCAGCATCTGAGGAAAGGGGAAGTGACCAAATTATGTTCTTGCCAAAGAGAAGTGATAGCTTTTGCTGCCACTATGATCAGGGGTGCTTAGCTACAGTGTTGTAGAACAAAAAATGTCTGTTCACCCATTGTCCTCTCACCCCTGTCCTCCAATAAAACTCTGCTTACATCCTGATTTTGTTCACTTTCTGTCTTCATGGTAGACAACATATTTTCTTCCTTTCAGTCTGTTTTTTTTTTGTTTGTTTGTTTGTTTTTTTGAAATGAGGTAAAGCAATAAAGTCTGTAGAGTAAGAGCGGGATAGGATGGGGGGGTGGGTCTGCAAATTGTGGTGTTCCTTTGGTTAATTTGAACTTTTTTTTCCCCATATGACAACTAAAACTGAACTTGTGAACTGAGACAGCTGGGGCAGGACAAATGTTCAGAGAGAGAATTCTGGTTATCTTGTAAGCAGATTAAAATATCCAGTTTTCCCCATCTGCGGGAATTACAGGATGTGGATAATTGCAGCATGTGCAAGTCCAGAAATCTTAACACTTTTGTGCTGGACTAAAACTCAGAAATTATTGCAAAGAATTACTACTCTGTTTCTACCTAACTTGTCTCAGAGCTCTCTTGTGTCTCAGTGCCTTGTCAGTAGTTTCATCACCAGCACCCAAGACAGGGATCTGCTCTGTCTGAACAAGACAGTTTGTTGATCCAGGGGCTTTGACCAATGTCCTGCTGGGGTTTCACTACTCTGTTTGCAAATGCCGTAGATAATTTCTAGAAATACTCTTATTTTTTCCTTTACCTACTGTTCTGTACTTAACTTTGCTGTTGCCATTAAAGCAATGGGCATCCCACAAGAATCCCCTGGGATGTGCTTGTGTAAAAGCCACAAAGTAAAAAGTACAAGAGTTGAGAAAAAAATCTGAGGTAGCACAAGTTTCATGACTGGTATTATTCAGTTGACTGCCAAGGTGTGGTTTAGTATTACCAGCAGCTTATTACAGTTACAGCAGATCTCACAATCTTCATCTTTTGGTGCTTAAAAAATGTATCTTTGCTTTTTCAGCTGAATTTGCATAGCAGATTAGCTGTTGATCATCAGGGAAGCCTGGAGTACAAGGCACTCTGCAATCTGAACATTTTTTAGCCCTTTTCCTGGCCTGTGGCAGTTCAAAATAGCCCTTTCCATATCCAAGTGGTTACAGTCCCTTGAATGCTCACATCCATTGCTGTCATCACTCAAGCCCTCATCTCTTGGCTTGTTCATTAAAATTTGTCATAGCTGCAGCTAAAGCTTTTGATCCTGAAAAACACATCTTTGAACTCAGCAGTGTTTTTTCTAGGCAGCACAAACAACTTGGAGTTCATTGCTCTGCTGTTCAGCCTTGCACATTGGCTCCTCAAGGAATTCAGTTTCAGGATTTTCCCCAGATATTTTAAGTTTTGCTGGGCGATTACTTGGAAAATTGCTTTCATCTCTCTGCCCATGACCACCCATGATAATTGTGTTTTCTTACAACATAATGAAATATATAAGCATAGTGCTGGGATTGCTAAAGCTGGTGAGGTACAGAAGAATAGTATTAAAACTACTTTTTAGTGAACAGAAAGGAGAAGATCACATCAGGATGAAGTACAACTGGGAACAACTGGTGCTGGATAATTTGTTGAACAAGCAATCATGAAATAACCCAAGGTCTTTTAATGCCCATGTATTAGAATTCTAATCCAGCATCCCCTGTGTTATTGCAATGGGAGTCAGTATAAGCAGGGGAAGGCTGGAAAGAGCCTCAGCAGTTTCTGTTGCATTGAGATGTTTGACAGCATCCCACAAAGTTATTCAGTTACTTGGGTCTTGATTCATTTTGGGGATTTTTTTTTTTTTTGATAAATTTTCATGCAGAAGTCAAGGTCCATCTGTATTCTTTTAGGCACCTTCAGAGCTTTTAAAAATATTCTTCTCACACAAAGCATTTCATGAGTCTTTGCAGAAGTTGCAAAGGAGCCTTTCTGAGGTCACTTACACCTCTGTTTATGTATTGCTCACTGGGTGCAGGTTTAAGTGGGGTCTTCCTGCTGCTCTGTACTGAGCAGCATTTTCTGTAATGTAAATGTGACTATTCCTTTGAATCCTATTTCGAAAGCTGAATCTGAACACAAAACCAATAGTGCTTCTCTATATGTTTGGAATTTTCATGCCAGTTGTGCTGTTGGGCAAATGGTTTGCTTGAGCCCCATAGTCTGTGATATTTCTGATAAAAACCACTTCCTGTGAGTGACCAGTGCCTGTCCTTAGAGACAGTATTGGAACTAGATAGTTATGAATATGTCAAGTTGTAAGTTAGAGACTCAAACATGAGCCAACTGTAGTAAATTCACAATTAGATACAAATTCCAGTTCTGTTGAGCTGATGTGTCCTGAGCTGATTGTGGTGTGCAGAAAATCAGCAGGGTAGAAACCTTTTCACCTTTAGAGAAAGATGAAACAATCCCTTGATACTCAAACTGGGCTCTCCCTGGCTGCCAAGAAATAGGTGTGAGGCTGGCTTAGATAACTAACCCAAAGGGAAGGAAGTCTAAGCAAAAATCATGTTTTAGTGATAACTGCCTTGGTCTTTTCACTCAGTTCATGGAAATGAGTCATTAAAATGAACATATAGATATAGACAAGCCTTTATTTTTCAAGCAAACAAACAAGTCCTCTGGAGTTCTCAGGATTAAGAGTTGGTGTTTTTGATGAAAACAGCTTATCCCCAGGAAAATGGAAGTGCTTACATGTTTAATCTTCATCACCAACATCCCTCTTCTGCTCAAAAAATGCTATTTCTATAGCAACAGTTTGAATTTATATGACTGATGTAAATTCAACACAAAATTCTTAATTTTACAGATATTCTGTGCAGGGATAAAGGTGGGAGGAGCTCTGGCACCCTTCTGAGAGGACTCTTCAGAGGGGTTGGATAGCTTAATTTTGGGAGTAATAGTTTTAAAGCATCTCAGTAGTTGTGGCTTTGATTAATTCTTTTCAAAAGCTTCTCCAGTGATTTCCGTTATTGTTATTACTGCAGCTTTTTTATATGCTTTTGTCCCTAGCTGCTCACTAGTCACTATAGTTTTCTTCTAGTTTTAGTTGTGATTTGGTTTGTTTTCTTTGCAGAACCAGAATATTTCCTAAGATATCAATAAGCAGTCCAGTTAATTCAGTCACATTTAAAGTGAATTTCTTTTGACTTGGTAATGAACAAGAGATTGCAGTGAATATTTTTCATTCAGTGACACCCATTGCCAGGTTTAACCTGCAAGCACCCATCAGTTCTGTTTATCATGTTTAACAGTGTCAGGGTTTCCAAGTTTGAATAATCTTGTCAGTTTTAATTCTGTAATGAATTAATGAAGGACCAGATTTGTAAGTGAAAGTTGAATTTGCATGGTGTGGTACAAGAAGTGTTTGGGTAGTCCTTGGGTGGAACCAGCAGAGTTTTATTTGTGCCACCCTCCCCTGGTTCTCCTTTCCCCCCTCTTCCATCCCTGTAGTGCTGTGCTCATTCTGATTTCCCTATTTTGTGAAATTTGGTATAGGTACTTCAATATTTGGAGAACAATAATGAGGCTTCTATTACCTTTGTAAGATTGACATTGAGTTTTGTGGCATGAAACTGAATTTCAGGATTGGAAGCCTTTTTTGCTGGATAAGACATGACCTTCAGTAAAATACATTTTAATATAATACACTAAAGGATGGACTCAATGAGCTTGAAGGTCTTTTCCAAATTTAATGATTCTATGATGAGTTTTGTATTTTGAAATAAACATGTTCTGTATATTTTTATCAGTCCTCTTTGGCTTGCCACGTCAGTTTTTTTGGTTGTCCAGGTACAAAAAAGTGAATATATGCTGTTATTTTCTTTAGGTAGTTGGTATGGGAGTCCTTTGATAAATACTGGTAAACCTTTCTTCTGTTAAAATTTGTTCTGTAAAAATATCTTTAATTGTGCTTAAACTCCCACTCTTCCTTCCAGAAAATAAGGAAGTTCAAACAGTATAAACAGTAGAAATGACCTTTTCATTAATATTGCAAACAATGGAAATGAAAGTAACTATAATACTAGAAGTATTTGCACAATAAATTCTATTTTTTACTGTTTAGTTTAAAATTAGGAAGGCAGTTAAAAGCTTGCAGTCTTTTGGGACTGCATGCAGATTTGTGTGTGCATAAAAATATGAAAATAAATAATACCAGATTGATGCATAAATAAAATGATGATGTGAAAAACTAGTTGAATTATTATTAAAATTTTCTGGATTCAGACAGAAGTCAGTGAATTATTGTGAAGGCTGCAGAGGCAGAGCCACTGAGTTGGATTATTTTGGATGACTCTTTGAAAGGCTTGGATTTTTTTCCAAGGCTTCTATGGGCTTTAAATTTTTTGAACAAAGCTCTGTGTTTTCAGAATCCAATTTATATGAAATAGATGTTTCTATCAGGCTTCAAGTAGGGCATCTGGACCAATTTTTAGATACCTGCTTTGAAGTCAACCCTTTGTTTTGGCTGTTCATACATTGATATATGCAATATTTAATTTATAGAAAAATTGTATTATTTTAAACTATGCACTTGTTTTACTTTTTTCACGGTTCTTTAGGCTGGCTTTACTGAAATTTTCAAAGGTTCAATATTTTAAGTCAGGAAATGATAATAGGGTTGCTGGTAATTAAAGTGAGTTTTTACAGTCTCGTGTACCTCAAATTGAATAGATACATTGAAGTCTGTTAAAAATAATTTTACAAGCTTGCCATCCACATGTACTTCTTTTCTTTCTCTTTTGAATCCAAGTTTTGCTGTGTTCCTCTTCACAAACAGAGCTGTCTTTGGGTGAATTCTGTCATGGCTGGAAGCTGCTCTGTGTTTTACATGCAAGCAGTTGCTAACACTTCTACTGCTTCTAGGCAGGAGCATGCAAGCTACCCAATAATTTTCAGATTTTTTAGTGACATTCTGGGACTAATTTAAATATTATTAAGGAACAAGATAGTAATTAAATTTACCAAATTAAAGCCACAAGATAGCATCAAATTGTTGACTCTGTCCTTTGCTCTTAGTGGGTTTTTTTAAAGGTCATAATACTACAGGCTCTTAGGATCTCTAAATAGAAACCAGTGGGAAAGGGAACATGCAATGAAATAGTTCTTCCTTCCACCATTTGAACCTGTAAAGATGCTGTAAGGCATCTTTAATAATTTGGTTTTAAACAGGAGAGTTTATTTTCTAAAGTGTAGCAGGACTTACTGTTCAGGCAATTTTTCATTCCAGCTGGGAAATTAAGGTAACCTAACTATCGATGTTAATGCTCATTGAGAACTAAGAAAACCACTAAGTATCTAAAATGCAGACTTTTTAATAAAATATAGGAAAATAATAGTTGGGTCCTGATTAATCTGTCAGGTAAATATTGGTAATAGGTAGTTTTTGTTAATTAATACACATAATAGCTGTTTTAAAATTTTGTTATTTTAATAAAGGTCAGAAAAGGAGGTTTAAAGAAAGAGGTTTAAAACCAAGAGGTTTTACAAGGTGTTTAAAAGAAAACAAACAAACCCCCAATAACCAGTCTTAGGGAATGTAAATGCAACCATGGCTGTTCTAAGCACAGGTACTGAGCTGTTTTCTACTCATCCATTGCTTTGTGAACCCAGTATATTTTATGTGTTTAGGTACAACAATGCTAAATAGCAAAAGGAATGCACTAAACACAAAATCATTGTTAGGCAGAGATATTTTGAATGTCTGAAATGACAGGGAACACAAGCACTAAAATGAATCCCACAGAGAAGCAGATCCAGCCCTGTCGGGAAGCGAGGCAGTGAAGCTCAGGGAAGTATGGAGCTGATTACATTCTGTGTCAGGTTGTTGTTGCTGAATGGTTAAAATGTAAATCATAAGTAAACTCTCTATATATAACCTTCTATGGTAAATTAGCAGAAGTAAACCAAGTAATATGTTTTTGATTAAAAAACAACATTAAGTGGTTGTCTTAAAGAAGATTTGTATTTTTCAAATTACATGGTTTTGTTACTAAATTAGTTTGAACTTATGAATATTCATAATATACTCCTTAACAGTGTCAAACAGCTTATGCATGAGAATTAGGTATGTCATTTTCGAGCAAAACTGTCTAAGTATTCAGAAATTTTGAGGAAATGAATGTTCTTTAAATAGCTAAACAGTGATTTCTGCTGCTTGTGATGCTTAGGGTACAGCTGCATGAACAAAAGCTCTCTTGGCTGGTGTTGGAATTTGCAGCGTGCTGGTTACTTAAGAGTAACTTTTAGATTAAAAATTTCACATGAGAAGATTTGAGATACCTTTGTGTGTGCTCAGTGAAAAATAACTCTGGCATTTACAGGGAGCGAGAGCGTGCAAACCAGGAGTTGTCTCTGAGTAGCTGAGACACCACAAATCACCAGTAGCAGCCCCTTTGTGTAGTTGGATGAAGCAGCTACAGAGTTACTCTGTTAGATGAATACTTTTTTCCCTGGGAGAAATCCTGGCATGGACTTCTCTGTGGTTACACCTGCCTTAAGAGCAGAGCTTGTCTTGAATCAGTGTGTGGTCATAGGAAACGCTTATATCTCTTATCTGAATGCCTTTGAAAAGCAGTACTTTTAAATCCAAACTTAGCAGGACAAAGGAAAATACTAAAAAATTATCCTGCTAATGACTTCCATACTGACACCAGGTTTTCCTCTCCACTGGCAGGTCTTGTCAACCACCACAGCTCTGTACTCTGTTATTTTCCTCACCATTTCTCCTTACAAATCTTCTGAGAAATGTGGGGGTGAAATATTGATCAGAGTTTCTTTTGCTACATTGGCTGCAGCTTTTGCAGAACAGGAGGTGGTGGTTAGATCACTGAAAATTGTAAAAAGAGAAGGGGTGTAAATCACCTCCAAAGGATTCGTGGTACACCTTCAGTCAGGTGACAGCTGAGCTTTGAGGATATCTCAATATCAGTTGTTGTGAGCTGAGAGAGGTTCATTCCTGAGATTATCATAGTCTAAGGTAACAATTCATACAACTAAAAGCTATGACCTCCCTAATTGATTGATTTGCAGAATTTGGTCTTGCAAACAGAATGGTCATAGGCATGGAAGTGGTGTTTACTCATTTAGATGAATTTATTTCCTTCTATTAATCAGATATTTTTATGTGATTTTTTTTCCCCTGTATTTTGTTTTTCATTTGGGAGGGTTTATTTTGTTTCTTTCAGTTGCTACGTTCTCGAAGTTTTGTTGTAGGCTCCTGCACTAAGTTTCCCATAAATCGTTGTAGGGCAGGCAATTGAGAGGAGACCATAAAGAACCCCAAAAAACATAATTTGCCAGTTACTTCATTAGGCTCAAGCCACTGGTTTGGCTTTGGTTTTTATTTGATTATAATTCTTCACAAGTTTCTCTGCAGCAGCTCCTGGTTGCCTCCTTCACTGCAGGGTGTGTTTGAGACATGAGAAGCACTGGGTGAGTGGCAGGGGAGGCAGCAAGGCTGCACTGCTGATTCCATAGGGGTGGAAGGAGGAATGAAGGTGTGGGACAGCACACAGTAATGATTATGCATCTAAACTGGATTTAGAAACTTGAAATTTGACATTTCAGGAGTTGATGTTTCTTTAGTTTGGTAATTTCCTTTACATTTCGTCAAGTACTATGAATTTAAGGAAGTGTTATGGAGGAATTCTTCGTTTCTTCAAAATGAGTAACTAGTGCAGCAAATAATCATTCTCTTGACACAGAACATGGTATCTTTACAGAAAAAGGTGCAAAATGTTTTATTTTTGCTTTCTTGGAAAGTGGAAGTAAAAAGAAGTATGCTGTTTCTCAATTGCAAGGCTTGTCCCAAAGGTAGTCAGCCTTTCCTGCTGCTCTTCCTCTAGAGTGTGGTAGTATTTTCAGTTTTATAATTTTCTGAGTAATTACTATGAAAGGACATTGGCAAAAATACCTTTCCTCTGCTGCTATAAAAGTAAGTCTTAAAATAACAGGTACTGACTCAACTGCCCTACATAAATGTTGGTATTTCAATACTCAGAAAACAGTCCAGCAAAATTTGGGATAGACCCATTACTTGCAGTGCAGGGTTAAATCCTTATACTAAAGATTAATAGGAGATTGTTTCCTGTAAAAGTTACAAAAGCTGCTCAGTGCACCAAATACCAGCTCCAGCTTATTGTAACTAATCATGGGTGGCTTCACTAACACTCAGGGAAGAGAGGTTTTGAGTAAATTTGTGTTTTCTATGGGCTTGTGTGGGAGCTTCTATTTGAACTTCAGAGATCATGAGATAAAGAGTTTTAACTTTCATCATGGAAACTTAAAAGCAGCTCCTCTTAGTGTTATTTAAATCATGGAGTGAGCCCTCTCATGAGCTTTCTTTTATTTTGCATTACAAAACATGCTGTTATTTATGCGTGGAGATGGAAGTCTGATAATGCCATTGGAGTCCTTTCCGACAGGTTTTTCTCTGAGTGGGATCTCTGACCTTTGTTAGTGTCTCATGCTTGTAGGATACCTCACATCATGTTGAAGTAATTTTCAGTTACAATCCATGGTTTCATGTTAAAAAGGTTTTTTCCTGTCAGCTCTGCAAATAGATAGAGTGGCTGGAATATACTGCAGCTTTTTAGCATGTTGGTGCTATGTGTTATGTTCAGTGAGGTTTCACAGCAGCAACTGAGAGCAGAATTTGTTCTTGCAGGAATTGTGTTGCTTTGGAAGCAGACATGTGACCTCACTGTTTTCTTTGGTGCTTTGTTGACTCTGGGGAGTTAACAAGAATAAACAGTAGTGCAGGTCTTTTGTGTGTTACATTAAGGTAATTGGATAAGGCATGAGCAGAACTAATTATCATGAGAGTGCTATTTCTGGCACTAAAACTCCTCAAGTCAGGAATGCATTGCAATTTCTTGGTCCTGGTTTTCCAGCCAAAGTATCTTGTTTGGAAATTTTGACAGCCAATTGCTTATATTGACATTACTAACCCTTGGTGAAGGTGGTAGTAGGTAAAATGAAGCAATATGATAAATAGGAGAGATTTCTTTGAATATATATTTTAAAAAGTTAATGATTGGTTAAAATGTAAGACTGTAAAACTTTGAGGTTGTTTGTCTTTCCTAAACCTAAAACAGGATCTCTAAAGAGTTTGGGATATTTTCTCTATTTTCTTCCATCTCTTTAGTGGAAACATACTGCTCTCATTATCATACTTTCTGTACCTCTTTGTTTATTTGAAGAGCTCATGTGCCTGACCTGAAGCTCGGTTGATAACGTTGCTCTTCTGTCTTTCCAAAGGAAGGTGCATCCGCTCGAAAAACACAAACTCCGGCAGCACAGCCTGTGCCACGACCAGGTAAGGTGGCCACTGTCACACATATGCATGAGTTTTGAAGAAATTCTCTTTAGAACTTTAGTTAGCTCAAGAATTACAAGAAGTACAAGTCATTTATTTCTGGCCTTTAACTGTGCATATATTGGAAAAAACCCATAGCATTTTGTTTCATGTTATACCATGACTTGGGGTCATTCTCTTCAGTTTGTTGCCCAATTAGCCCATTGAAAGGATGCACTGGTAAAATTAAAAAGACAAAAACTTCTCTTGGTTGTGGCCTTGGTGTGCTACCAGTTAAAACTTCACAAAATTCCCATTCAGATATCTTAACAAGAGCTGGTTAATACTCCAAGGATAAACAACTTTAACAAAACAGCTAATCTCAAAAAGAGATATATTATTACTTCTAGGATTAATATATCAGAAAGAAATAGTTCTCTGAATGTGTTATCATTACTTCTTCACACTTCTTAAGCACATAAGATATTTGTAATGGGGCCAAAATCCCCAACTGGGTTTTTAATTCCCATTCAGTAAATTTTAGCTACCAAGTCCATTTATCTGTCAGATTGAATCTCGAGTTTTGATGCAGTGATGGGGTGATAAATGTACTTTGTTTAAATAAGAAACCCTTAGGATGAGATTTTAGAAGTGTGTAAGACCAGCACATGAGAGGGACAGTGTTTGCAAACTGATGTGCAAATTTGCCCCTGTTTTATGTATTTTGAGAGTTTGGTGGAAGAAACTCTCAAGTGAAAGGTGCTATTTCAGGATAAGATGATGTTATGAAGGTTCTGGGGACATTCTGGGGGCCTTGGAAACAAAGCTACCAGTTAAAATGAATATACTTTTTCTGAAAGTACTGCTGGAATACTGTATATCCTTGTTGAGACTCTAAATGCTTGCAATGTGTGCCTTGCTAATTCCTTGAGATTTGTTTGCAGGATTTAAAATGCTAAGACTTAATATTGTAAAGCTGCTTCTCCCTCCAAAATCCATTCTCATATTGAATGTTCTCAGCATGCCTAAATGCTGTTGTGCACAGATTCTTCTGTTTGGTTATTTTGGAACTGGAAAGGTCATGCTGCCTGTCATACTTATCTCACTAGCCCCGTTAAGCATCCTAATGCAGATGGAGTTGACAGACAGCAGTATGAAAAGGGTAGAAGTGGCAAGAAAGGAAATATGACTGAGTTGTCACAGTCCCTGCTGCTGGCTGTGACTTCCTGGGCATTTCCTGCCAGCAGCGTGGGGTTTGTACATTGTAGAGGTGACACTGATGCTGCCCTGCTCTAAGGCCAGCCCCATCCATTATCTTGCATCTCCATTGGAAATTGAAGAGAGAATAAAGAAGACAGGTATAGTCAGAAGAGGTTTCTCTTTCTGCCTGGCCTACGATATTTTTGCATTTTGATATTTGGATATTTTAAGAATTCAGCTGTTCTATTCTTAGCAGTCAAAGTAACTAAAACCTGCTGTTTCCAGGAGGATGCTGCTTTGCACATAGGAAGCATTAGTTAAATTAGGCTAAACTGTTGTACAGAAGTGATTTGAGGAAAATACTTGGGATGCGCTGTTAAATTATATTTATGGTGCCATTTTGCATTACCAGCTTTTCTCCTAACCTGTCTTTGTACAGCTATTTGATTTCTTACAGATGCTTGTTCTCCCTCCCCCTCTTTTTTGTTTTCATGTTTTTTGCCTTAAGACAGCTGGATCTACCCATAATTTCAAGAATATTTTTACTTTAAGGAGATACCTAGATTAAAAAAAAAATTAAAAATCACTGGGTAGGTAAAGTTCATGTAGTTCAACATAGTGTTGCCAATTATATCTGTGCATTTGACAGTGTCAGGAAAAGATAATTAAGGATATGGTCTCAATATTTCAATAATGGCAAGTATGTGCTGTGAATATTTATACTGTTCTAGGAAGTTTCTAAAACAGTTGGTCATAAATAAACATGAGCAAGTTGGTGCTAAGCAATTGGAAGTCAATTAATGAAATTTGTCATGCATAGTAACAGTTGAGACTTGAGTTAGTCTGCATCAATCTCTCTACTACTCACCATTTTCTGAATTAGGATAAACATGGATGATGGTGATTATCAAGTGCTACACTTCTCTCCTGAAGTTAGGGCTCCTGAAAACTGAACTATAAAATGTTTATTTGAGGAAACCAGGTAGGTCACCTGGTAACTAGCTAATAGCACCAAAGTGAAGAAACAAGGAGGCTTTTCCACTCTTGGAATGCAGTGTCTCCTGTATTGAGGTGGTCACAACTTGGAAACTGAAGGGGAAACATTTTACTGGAGAGATGGGGGTTTCTTTGGTTTCTACCAGCAGTATTTTTGTGGGTTTCTTTGGTGGTTAAGGATAATTTTGTTTGTGGGTGGGTTTTTCTCTTTTTGTTTTTTGGTTGCTTGGGTGATTTTTCCCCCTGAGTGTTTCTGGCTTGACTGTTTCTGGCTCATGAAGACCTCATGTAACTCCACCTGCAATCCAAAATTAACCTGAGTAACCCTGAAATTCAGGTTTTAGTTGTTGAAAGTTCTGTATGTGTTCAGGATAGCTAAATCCCATGGATGTCATGTGCAGTAATAACTACTAATGAAAAGGTGAAGTGTAGAGATCAGTTCATTGTGAAGGTTTTCCTGTTGGTTAAGCACTGCTGAACTGAAGATCTACAAGCAGCTTTTTTCAGGATTGCTGAGAATTTTTGTCCATGATGTCGTGTCCTGGCCTTTTGTGGAGGATGGAGGGAGATGAGTAGCTTCAGTTAAACTGGGAGAGATTGACTCAACTCTCCTAACATCTGCTTCAGATGCTCCAAACCTGTTTGTTTTCTGAATGCTCAAACCCAAATTATGAATCCCTTCTTCATCTTAGTATCTTGCATCTGTAAAAATGATCTAATGAACTGTAGTGTGACTCTTCCCTACTCACTCCTGCAATTAAACAGATGCCTTGCAATCTTAGTCATTCTGCTGTATTTTTATTTGTTTGTTTTTCTCAGTTTCTCAAGCAAGACCACCTCCAAACCAGAAAAAAGGTGAGTCAGTTTTTATTATGTGACCTGTTTCAGTTTTGTGTGAATTGTGCCTACTTTTTTTTTGGTTTTTTTTTTTTTGTTGTTTTTTTTTTGTTTTTCTGGTTTGGTTTGTTTTGTTTTTTGTTTTTTCTGACACTACAAGCAACAGTATAAGCAAGCAGTGGAATATAATATATAGCATGTATTCTGTATAGCATAATAGCATTTTATTTCGCTAAACATGGGTCCCACACATGTTGAGAGACTTGTCATACAGGGATGTGCCTTTTTGGTGAATGAAAACATTTACTTCAGAAAAGCTTTACTACTATTTTCCTTTACTATTTTTTCATGATTGGGACCATTTAAGCAAGAGTTTTGTTATGTACAGTTCCTTTAATGAAAAAAAGGGGGAGGGGAGGAAACAACAACCAGAACACAACAAAAAGCCCCCTCCAGGCAAAGTCTAACTTTATTATCTCTACAGGATCTCGAACTCCCATAATCATTATTCCAGCAGCCACGACCTCTTTAATAACAATGCTTAATGCAAAGGACCTTCTGCAAGATCTGAAGTAAGTAGCTGATTAGAACATACTATATAACAATTTGTTTCCAGATACAAAGTTATACTAGTGATTAATTAGTGATTAAGCAAGAGGGTTCATTTACTCTCTTGTGACAAGGTAGTTTTACAGAGCAGAGTATAAAAGGAATTAATTCCTCTTGACTAGAAGGAAAAAAGCAAAAACCTAATTCAGAGTTTCAGCTCACTAGTGACCTGTGGGCAGATTTAGGAAACTCTTGCAGCTGGAATGTGTGCAGTGGTTTTCTTTCGTGTAACATCTGTGTAGCCACATGCAAGTGCACCCTTCCTATGGAAGAAGGCTGAGAGAAGCTGACCAAGGGAGCTCCTGGAGCTCAGAGAAAAGATTTTGGGAAAGGACCACAGTTATTGTAAAGGAGGTGACCAGATGGGCTGTATCAGCCAAGCATCCCAGCTGGTTATGCCAACAAAAAACTTTTTCTGAAGTTCACATATTGTCATTAAGTATTGATCCAAGTGCATCCAGGGAAATTGCAGTGATTTACTAAAACTTGTTTATCACATCCCACATCTGATTCTAAGATTTAATTCATTGTGGGTGAATGAATCTTTCTGCTTGTCCAACAGATCATGCTTTTTAGACTTGCCTATTGGTAAGCATCAGGTAATTTATTGGAAACAGTCATTTTCACAGAGAAATACACTGTTTGTAGGTTGTCTGCAATGGTATGTCCAAAAAATTGAGAGATCATCTTTTTATCATCTCCAGCACTCATCTTTCAAGATACTGTTACACTGCTTTTCACCCAAACCAGGCTGTGGTGGTGGTACAGCTTCTGCTGGAGTTGCCCTAGAATTGTTTAAAACTGCTCTGAGATCCCAGCTGCCTTCTGATGGGCATCTACCTCCAGTTCCTGCCTTACTGCCAGAGCCCATCAAAGGTCCAGTGACTGTACTGGGCTCTCATGTCTCTTCTGAAATACTTTGAGGGAAGGCTGGCTTTTAACATTATGGTTTAATGTGCAAGCAGTCACAGCACTCATCTAATTGGATAAACAGAGGGTGTTGTTTGTTTATGTGGGTTTTTTATATTTAGGAAAAAAAATAGCCCTGGCTTTAAAAAAAAAGCTCTGGCTTTTACAGCTTTATAATTTGTGACTTCCTGGCACAGGTCTCTCAGAAAGGAATGAAGCACCTGTGTAGTAGGTTGACCGCTGGCCAAATGTCAGTGCACTCACGAAAATTATCTACTCAGCTTCCTCTGCTGTAATTGGAGTAGAGGAGGGGAAAATAACCAGGTAAACTAAAGCTTATGGGGTTGAGATAAGGATGCTTTAGGGGCAAAACAGGCTCAAGACTTAAAGAGTGTAAAGAAAACTTTATTAACAGAATTAAAAGGAGAATGAGAAGAACTAAACCAAATCTTTAGAACACCTTTCCTCCCCCAAGCCTCTAGTTCCCCACTGACAATGTAAAGAGACAAAACATGGGATTTTGAGTCAGTTTACCACTTCTAAAAATAAATCACTCTTCAGTTTGCTTAGGGAGAGGAGTCTCTCTTGCCATGCCACAGGAAATAGTTTCTCATGGTTTTAATTTTCACAAGCAGCAGCCTGCCGGGAAATCTGCAATCCTGAACTCCCTCCCACGTTTTGTCAGTCTTCTCACAACTGGCTTATGTGGTGCATTTTTTTAAGGATGAGCTGTTCTAGTATAGAAGCAAAGGTTCTCTTCTTCTGTCTGTGGAAGCAAAGGTTCTCTTCTATTTCTTAAAGCAAAAGTTCTCTCTCTTTGTTCAAGTCAGATCACAGCTTCCTGCAACATCTATATTCTCCAGTTCTGTTCTGAGCTGTGGATGAACACTGCATCTCCCCATACGCTTTATGAATTACAGGGGAATGGTGTGGTGTATTATATTCTCACCTTGGCTTGCAGAAGGTTTTCAGCTCTGAAACCAGAGCATCTCCTCTCCTTTTTTCCTCTGGGCTTTGGCCCCTCCTTATTCACTGGCCTTGGTGTCGCCCTGTTGTTTTCCTTTGTGCCTTCACCTTTCCTTTGCTCTGACTCGGGAGGAGATTGGCGCCCAGAGATTTCCGTGTTGTCAGGTGGAACATTTCCGCGCTGAAGAGGTGAAGGTGGCCCGGGCGCTGCCTGGGGGCTCGGCTCGCTGTGCTTGTGCTGCTGCCGCTGCGGGCACGATTTCTCTCTTCTCTAGAAAGCAGGAAGTAACAGCGAGCTTTCTGTGGTTTTCCGTTCTTTAATATGATTTATAGAGGCGTGTCCAGCGTCTCTAATTGGCTTAGCAGAGTATCAGTTTTTTGTTTTCTGTCAGCTATGATGGAAGCTGCAATGTTTGTCATGGGGAAAGTCACTTCTGTGGCAGACGCTTTTCCCTCCTCCCCAAAAATTCAATTAAGGCAAACCCAGGACAATGGGTCTGTCATGTCTGAGTGCATCTGGGCCAGGAGTCAGAGTTTTCAGCAGTCATCTTGCCAAGGCCTGTCCCAAGAGGATGCTGGTATTTAGAGTGCAAGGAACATCATCCAGAACAAACTGAAAGGAAGTTTAAGGGTTCAAAGGACAACACTATAGTTAGTCTATGTGAAAAAGAAAGGGGAGAAGCAAGGTATGTTAATGAGTCAGAAGTGCAATAGCAGAATTCAGAAGAGTAAAATATTAAGTTAGCCATGACAGTTCTAGCACTCTTCTGAAAAATATGCCACCTGGCCTGTATTTGTTTGCATTCAGATTTATTGGAAGTACTTTATTCAGGAATGGCTTCAGGGTTAGTTTTTACTGTTAAGGTATGCAGAGTGTAGAACTAGCCTTGATGTAGAGTGTGATTGATTGATATGTGATGGTTTTCCAAGGAAAGAGAACTTAGCTAATAACTGCCTTCAAGTCAGCACCTTCTTTAACTCATTCCCCACTTGCAGCTAAATTTGACAGAAGAGCAGAGATTTCAGAGACTCCTTTGACTGCCACAAGTTGTGGGATAAAGAAATATTGTCTGGGTAGAAAAGACACACCTAAATCAATCTTCCCTCCCTTACTCTGAGGAGGATGCAGGTAGATTTGCATTTCTTGTATTTCTAGAGATAGTCAGCCTGCTTATATTTGCCATCAGAGGGGATTGCTGGTACAGCAGAAGGAGGAGAGATTTTTGGAGCTGGAAGGGTAAGAGCCCTTGTAGGGGAGACTGTGAAGAAATGTAGCAGAAGCCTGGAAGGATGATGCCCCTGTGGTGGCTGGGATATGGATATCCGTGAGGAAACACAGTCTGTGAAGTGTGTGATCATAAAGAATGAGAATTTGGGTTTCATAAATCACCTTCTGTGATTCTGTCCATTTAAATGTTTTGTAAAACAAAATAAGGAAAAAAATCAACTGAAATTAAAGATCAGAAATAGAGATCAAAACTTACAATCATAGCTGTGAATATGTCTTTTAGGATACTTTTTGTCTAAAATCCTGGATTTTTTTTAAGGAACTGGACTGCAGTATATACTTTGTATATGAGAAAAAAGTATTTTTGGTATAATTGTCAGATATTTTATGTTGGTGGTTGTAAAGTAAGTAGGAGATTCTTCATCCAGTGCTGTGGCAGGACTTGAATTGCCAAGAACTGAGATAAACTTATGAATTATACCAAGATTTTTACTAAGCCTATTTATAGCTCTGTAGTATATTAGTTTTTCATGCCGAATTTGGCTGACATTTGTATGATGCTTAGCATCTTACTTTATCACTTATGTTAGGCTCTCTTTTAAGGTAGAGAATATGAAAAGCAGGAAAACTAATATGTATAGAAGGAAATACATATGACAAACCCTAAGCATGGCACTAGTTTAAGATTATATTTTTAAGATATCTAATTTTTGTATTCAATATATTTGTTGCAACTTAGATTTTGAAGGGAGATATTTCTGTATGTGATTGTAATATATACAATTCACCTGCTAAATAACATGCATATATTCTTGCTGAGTTTTTTTGAAAGGTTACTTTTCTAAGGAGCCAAGTACAACATAAAGTGAAGAGTTTCTAAAATAGTAAAAAGATAAAATATAAATTAAATTCAGAGCTGCAATACATTCTGGTATGTTGTGACGCTTCTTTAAAATATTTTATATAATACATTTTATTCTTACTATCTGAATGCAACACTGGATATCACAATTACAATGTGAAATTGTGACTCAGTATTTGAGAATACCTGGAGTCAGGCTTTTCAGAGGCAAGGCTTCTGCTTTACATGGAGCCAAGTGAAGCAGGATGAGAATGACTAAATGGTGATGATGTATTTTTATGATGATGATGCTCTTGCTTGTGATACATTTAACCATATGTGGCCAGGCAACTCACTGGAGATTTATCCAGCTTTGATACCAAGTGAAGTATCTGGGATAGATTCAGGCATGATGTAAACAAGCTTTCTTCTCTTGCAAAAATAGGGGTCTAAAGCTTTTGATACTATAATTTAACAGAAATACTGAGAGGGTGGTAGAAATAAATCTCCAGTTCTGAACACAATCAGATGTGTATTGCTATGATCTCAGTTGCTGGTAAGTTGCCTTATTCTCCTTTCATGCATTTTTCAGTGTGCCTGAGCTGAGGGCCAGAAAGTGCTGATGTGACCTCACTGAAAGTGTTTTAAAGGCACTGCTGCCAGTGGATGTGGATGCCAGTTCAGTGGATGGTGTCTTACCAGTTACCTCCCACAATCTGATGGTGTTCAATTGCTTGCCTGTTACTTTAGGGAAGGGACCTGCTGCCTTTACAAAGTGAGAGTGCACCGTTTTTAATGTGGACAATGATTTTGGCAATTAACAGCGAGGGCTAATAATTTCCTAGCACTACTAGGGGCATAAAAGTGCATTCTAAGTAGATATGGAGTTTTCTTTTTTTTTAATAGGGAATAGTAATCTGGAGAAGCAGCAAGAAACAGTAAGCTACTGCACACTCAGGTTTCAGAACTCATTTCTGATGTTTAAAATGCTGTCAAGTACAAATGTGTAGCTAAGCCACTGGCTATAGTATTTATATAGTAATATTATAAATAATCCCCAAGAGAAGATGGGATTTTTGGTTTTTATTACTCAGTTTTCTTATGCTTGTGTTTTATGTCTGGGTAGTGTTGACACAGGCCATAAATATATTTATAATCATATAGTAATTTCTATTGATTCTCAGTTCTTGAGCACATGACTTTTGCTGTGCTTACCGAGTCAATGATTCCCGGAAATGCAGGCATCAATTCCATAAACTTTCTGTAAGCTGTCCTTTATTCCTGTACTCTGTGTGTTTATCTGGATGCAAGTGCTTGCTTCAATGCTTGCTTTGTGACAGTTGTCTTCTCTGCTGTGCCATTTGAATCTGCTCATTGATAGTTAGTCCTTAACAAGATATCTTTGTGTTCTGTCCTAGAGAATTGCACTCAAAAATTCAGATTTTTTCCAGGAAATAAAACTGACGCCGTTGTCTAGAAGGGACATAACTGACGCACGAGTGAATGGTGCCTCAATGGCTGTAACAGTTTCTAGCTGAAATGGGCAGAAAGAGCCAAAAAGTAGTGTTGGAATGAATTCTTAAACACAGAAACATTTAAAGCAGAGAATGTGAGAAGACTCAGAGTGGTGAAGCTGTTAATCTGTAGCACAGCAATATTGCCTCTACTCTCCTGTGGCAGGGCTGCTTTGCTTTCCTGTTTCCATTTAAAATGTGTTTGCTTCTTCGCATTTACAAATTAAATTTAAAATGTGACCTTTTAGATCCCTGTTCAGATGAATACTTGATTATCATTGTAATGTGTGTAGGGCTGTTTGGTTTTTATTTACATATTCTGTAAGAGTTTGTTCTTGTTTAATGTAGGGGTTGGAGAATAACAAAATTCTCAAGCTGCCCAGCATTTTGGGTGACCCTGGCTTTTCCTATGAACATTGCCAGTTGGATACAAGGTGTTTGACGGCTTGTTTCTCTGATTTTTTAAAAATTTATCTTCATTCTTTTCAGCCCAGATTCCTTTAGCTCTAATGGGTGATGAGACATTCATTAGTAATTTTCTTAAAAGCTGAAGGACCACCAGCAAATCCTCATTTTAGATTACAGAGCTTCCTATCAGTTATTGTTGCTAAAGCAAAGCCTGTGACACATTGGCAGGACAGGCCATTAGGAGTGCTCATGAAGAAGGTGCACCTTACCTTGGAGTTTTTAAATTAGCAAATTGATCAGAACTACTTTAATTCTGGTGCCACATTGGGTGGCTTTTTCCAGTGCAGAACTCAGTTGAATGCCTCTGTGTAGGGTGCAATAGTATGTATCAGTCTGTTGGGATGGATAAAATGTATGTAAATATTAACCGTTTGCTAATTACCTCAGTTATTAGAGAAATTATTATCTTAACTTCTAAAAATATATATGCTAGGAGGCCAGTGTGTACTTTTCTCCCAGTGTCCTGTCCTTTTTTGTCTGTATTTCCTTTAGAGTGATGGTGTTTCACATGTACTAGGGAGACAAGCATAATTTAATTTATAGCTCCTCGTTTAACACCTGTGATGCTTTCTCTGTATTTGCAGTTCTAGTCAGCTTTAATGCACCATTCATAGTTGTTAGCAGGTGTTGGGCTTTTTTTAATTTCCCAGTGCAGTTGTATCAATTGAATGCATTTGGACACACATTTCAGAAATTGCTTGTGACTTGGTTTCTTAAACACTGTTAAATCATGAGGAGTAAGAGGGGACATAATCTGTTAATTTACATTGGGAAAGTAAAACAGTATTTCTTGGAAGTTTATTGACAATTTTCACCTGCTGCCTTAAAAGATGTTTGCTTGTTTTTTTTGGGTTGTTTTTTCCACCCCAAAATGCCACTTTCTCATGGAATACATAGTAAAAACTAGTGTTTTCAGATTGACTGAATAATGAACTTTTCTTCATATTCAGTCTTGCATTCTTTTTTCCTGTTTATCCAACAATAGGAAGTACAGTCTGCCTGTTAAAGCACATTCAAATTTGGTTTTTAGTGTTCAAAGAAATAAATTGAAGAGAACAAATAGAAATGCTACGAACAACTTACCCAAAAAATGTAGTAAACTGCTCAAAGGCACTATGTGCACTGTAATGAAGAGAAATGTTACCAGCTATGTACTGTGCTTTTAAAATGTACCACAAATCCTCCTGCTAACTACTGCAGTTAAGGGAAACAGAGTTTTATTTCCATCAGAAGCTTTGGCAATGAAATGTCAGCAGCAGACAGGGTTGTAGTGCAGCTGGGTGGTTCTGAATAGAGTATTAGGACACAGGCATGAACTCTGGTCTTGTGCTGGCCTGGAAGGTGCTGCTGGTCACATCAGCTTCCCTTTCCATGACACACTTCCAGTTCTGTGAAAGGCACAACTCTGTTACCTTTTTTTTTTTATCTATCTCAAAATGCACTGAGATTTATCAGTAAAAAAGCCCACACTGCTCTCACATTTATGATGCCAGTTTTGAGACCTGTTCTGGGTATTTTATTATCACCATAAAGAGGAGGGCCTTGAAATGTGATTGCAGTTGTTTTTTGAGGTGAGGGGGCTGAAAGATTAAGGATCTGTAATTAATTGGAGGAAGGAAAGCCATGTCACATCTTAGCATTTATTTATGCATTATGGAGGTTATATATGACATGAGGGCCACATTGTCTGGATTTTACAAGTACTTATTCCACCACAGACTCTATTAAGAAAAGAAACCTCAAAAAAATTGTAGTGTCATGCATCATAGTGACCAGATGAATAACATAAAATCATCGTCCTCCCAAAAATTTTTGACCAAAAATTCCAGCTTTCTTGAGAAAATTCTAATTGGTCAAAATTCTGATGACTCCAAGAGCTCTTAAAATTTGCTCCAGGAAGCAATTGGTTTAATGCCCAGGTTACCCTTGGTCACTGAAAAGAAGAGTTGTGGTCAGTTTGCAGGTTGTGGTCTGGCTCCTCATCTGCAGATGTATTGTGTGAGGCCCCAAATGTCTAAGAATGGGTCAAGCTGTATTTTTGAGGCACAGAGGACCTTTTAGTGTGACTGTTTTTATCATGAGGGCTTGTGAAATATTATTATTACTTTTTTTGGTCTTCTGAATGAGTAGTGGTGGAGACTTGGGATCATGAGAATGAAGTGGCTGCGCTGCTGTCGCTAATGCCAAGCTCTGATAAAGCTGTTAGTTTTCCTGCTGATTCCATCAAGTGAATTGTCCTTTTCTACTGAGGGGTTTGTTATTCCCTCAGGTTTGTACCATCAGATGAGAAGAAGAAGCAGGGCTGTCAGCGAGAGAATGAGACTCTAATACAGAGGAGGAAGGACCAGATGCAGCCGGGGGGGACCACAGTCAGTGTCACTGTCCCGTACCGGGTTGTAGACCAACCTCTGAAACTCATGCCACAAGACTGGTAAGAACATTTCTCCTTTACTCAATTTCTTACCCTGGACTATGCAGAATTTGGAAACAATGAAATGCTCTGAAATCTACTGAAAAGTGAAGGTACAGATACAAGAGTCTTCATTTTATTAACTATAAAAAGAGTCTTCAGCTGAAAATAATATGAAACTAAACTAATCTAAAAGATCTTTAAAACTTGCTACACTTCATATTTTAACAGTGTGAGCAGCACAGTTAATGTTATTGGGTTTGCCAGAAATGTTCCAGAAATTCTGATAGAAATGTTCATATTATTGTTCTGGTTTGTGGTAGTGTAACATGCAAGTCACTGAACCACGATATGCAAGAAAACCCCTCCTCTCCTGTGTGCTTTCTGAGGGAGAGTCTGTTGGGAAGGTACTTTTGCAGGCCATCAGCATCTGACATTCAGTCTTTTTTAATTGTAAAAGAAAGGAAATACATCAGACAGTAAAGACTGAGCTGTGATTCCAGTATTGGAACTATTGGAATTTTACTTCTGAAGGAGGAGCCCTGGTTGCAGAAAGGGAATTGTAGATAGTTTTTACATTTATGAAAAAGCTGAAAATTGATTATTTGATCTGTAGCCTATTTTTCAAGGCTATAAAAAGTAGGTCTCTTTGAACAGAAAAACTCTGGAGAAGTGTTTTTATTGTTGCTTGACATCTTTTTCTTATTTGATGACGTGCAATATTTACTTCCTCACAAGTGAGAAGATCTGGGACGTGGACAATGACGTATTTGGTGGTTTTGTCATTTCCAAATTAGATTTTAATGGAGAAGAATATTTTGAAAAGGGCCTGTTCCTAAATGAATTATTCTTTGTATTTAGAACTTGAATTAATCAGAAATCAGTGGATTTAAAATTCTAAATATTAAATAGCACTTAATAGCGCTTGTTTAATGATCAAACCTTTAAGAACTATCTAAACTACTTTCTAAAGTAATTGTGACCAAAGATGTGAAGTGGTGTGTGATTTTTTTATCTTGGTTTTACCTAAAGAAACCATTATAAAACCTGCAGAAAAATAACCCCAGACCACAAAACCTCACCTTGATTATTCTTTTTCTTTTGGGATTTAGTAGATTTAATGATAGATTAAATTTGGGGATTGGGTTAGAGAGGTAATTATTTGTTGTGGTAGGTAAGAACCGTGGTTGGATGATGTAAGTGTTCAAGAGAAAGATAGACCAAGTGGAGAGGTCACTTATTCTCAAAGGTGGGTTTTTAAAAATTTTACTATTGCAAAAGCTTAATCTTAATCACAAATTTATTTTCTTAACCACAGGTAATGGTTGTGTTCTCTTAAAATAGCTGAAATTTCACTTTGCAGAAACTTAGCAGCTGATGCTTCTCATTAATTTTCAGCCTGGAAGTCAGCAGTGTTGAGAAATAAGGCTTTTAAATCTGCACATCTCAGTTTCAAGTGCCATTTGCAGAAGATTATCTCTGAAAGCCTTGGAGCACTTTTCAAAAGCAAATTAATGATGACCACAAATAAACACTGCCTTCTAAAAATTGTAACCTGAGAAAACTGAGCTGCCTTCTGCAAAGGGACAGGGCTGAAAGCCCTGAGGAATTACAGGAATGATCTTTTTTCTTTATAAGATAAAAGCAGTTGTGGTTGTTAAATATGCTCTCCTGCTCTCTAAAAGAAGCAGCTTGCTAAGGCACACTGCCTGTTTAGGACAGCAGATGACTGAAGTGTCCCAGGCCATGCCCATGCCCATGTCCATCTCTCTGTGTGTTCCAGGGACCGTGTGGTGGCCGTGTTTGTCCAGGGGCCTGCCTGGCAGTTCAAGGGCTGGCCTTGGCTCCTGCCCGATGGATCTCCTGTTGATATCTTTGCAAAAAGTAAGGGATTGATTTTGTTCCTTGGTTTGGGGCTTGTTGTTATGCCTGGGGTTTCTTGCAGGGTGTTTATGCTCATGACAGAGTGCTGCCAAAGTGCTGTTGGGTGCAGGTGGCTGAGCAGACTTTGGGCTCCTCACAATGGTAAATATTCCCATGCCCTTTGTGGTTGTTCTGCTCTGATCTGTGGAAACTCATGGAAAAAGCTGTCAGCTGCAAGAGTCACAAATAGCTGGAGTACAAATCTGCTTTCCAGTCTTCTAAAAAGGTCTTCTAACAGACAATGCACAGATACAATTCAGATACAGGTTTACAGGCTGCCTGCACATTATAGTGCTATTTTGAAGAGAGGATTCATTACCTAGTGCACCACTTAGAAAGTGTTGAAAATATGATCTGGTGTCTGACAAAAACCTCAGTTTTCAAAAGTTGAAGTTTCCAGTGAGCTACATGTTAGCTTTGTATAGATCTGAACAGGTTTTTTGGGTCCCCAAACTGGGGTGCTTTGAAGCACTTCTCTGGCACAGTTCACCCATCTGACAGAGAGGTGGGCCATAGTATCTAAGAAATCTGTCAACTTCTCTGTTGCTTCAGTTTGGAGTTGCCTTAGAAAACAGACTTTTTGATGGTGTCCTGTGGTTTCAGATATAGACATAACCAACACATACACACACACAAAAAAACCCCAGGCAACAGACTCAAACCCACCTTAGTTTGGTTCTGTCATCTTGCAATCAGTGTGATGAGGAAACAGGTTTGATCAGGTTTTGTGTGTGCCCCTCTTTGGTATGTGACACAGAATCTGGAAAGACAGTGCTGCTTTGGTGAGCAGCAAGGAAAAAACTCAAGGGTGGAACAGAAAGCTAAGGATGGGTCTGTGAACAAGAGAATAGAATGAGTCAGTTAAAGGGGGTTTGAGAAAGAGCAGGGAAAGAGAAAAAGAGCCCAAAAGTCTTTCTGAAAGTAAAACAATGCCACAGGAGAGAGTTTAACAAAAGAGACTAATGAAAGAAGGAAATAGCACTTCAAAATAATGATACTGAGAAAATGGCAATTGCAAAGAGCAAAGCCAAGAAAAATGCAGTGAACTATTGAAGCTCTAGCTAGCAGTTACATTCTGCTTCCTGTTAATTTTATAATTTTTATATGTAGGTGTATGGAGGGCCGTAGGAATTGTTCTGACTTGCTTTGACATTCCTGGTCTCCACATGCCAAAAGATCACGATCACAACCTGCACAGTTCAGGCTGAAGGCATGCAAATTGATAAATTTTTCAAATGAAAAAGGGATAGCTAGTCTTAATTCATACATTGAAATGGATCTTCAATTTAGAAATGCATTCCATTCCTTCAAAGCATAGTATTTTAAAAATATTTTCCTGATAAAGTGTATTTCCAGAACTTTCCCCAATGACTTTACTCATCCTTTTAAAGAAAACAGGTAAATGAAGGGAGCACAGACAGCATCAGTCCAGTTTTATGTATCTCTTTTTATCTGAAGCTATTGTTTTCCCATATTTATAGTGTTCAGTAGAATTCACAAATGTGGTTTCTGGGATTTGCAGCTGTCCACTGTTTCATCTGCAGTTTGCATTTCTTCTCTGTCTCTGGGTCTGTTGTGGTTACCAAGTATTGAAGGCTGTCACTTGGAAAACAAGCAGGTAGCTTACCAGAAAGTACTCCTCAATAAAAAGTGTACTGGGTCAGAGTCTGCCAAACTGGTTTTATTGGAGCAATTGCTTTGTCCCAGAACATTTCATTAGCTGAGTCTCTAAAACTGTGCTCCTTAGTTTTCCTTATGCATGGTGTCCTGACTGTTTCATATTCATGTACCAAACCAGCCTAATTTCACATTTACAAGTGAATGTTTGTGATGAAGTTTTGAATGCTGTCAGTTTCATGAGCAAATATTTCATTTTGACTACCATTTTAACGGTATTCCTCCCACAGCACATCAGTGAGCTTTAATAGTGATTTGTTTCAGGTTCAGAAGTGGATCCTCTTGTGCTTAATAACATTTAACTCGAATGCAGAGACTCTGTCAGGTGTTGATGGAGTTTTCTGTAAATGCATGCCCCTAGTATATCTTCATTTGGTTTTTTCTGAAGTTAAATTAATACATGCAACAATATATAGTGGAGATAATGTATATGTATTTTTAATCACAAAGCCTGGATATTTATCTGGCAGAGATACAAGTCAGATGATAATTTCTTTAGTTTGTCAACAACAACAACAAAAAAACCAAAACCAAACAAACAAAAAAGCTAATGTCACAAACCAGCCTTCTAGGAAGTTCCCAGATGGATCTGGAAAAGAGAACTGATTTTGTGGAAAACAAAGTTAAGAGCGTGGTATCCAAAGAAGACACAACCATGGCATTAAAAATAATTTCCACAAGACTGATGGCTTGTTTTACTTTTCCAGTACTACTAAAATCATCAGATTGGATTACCAGATAGGAATTGTACAAGGTGTATATTTATTGGTTTTAATGCTCACTGTGTAAATGCTTAGGCTTTACCTAATTCACATGTGACAGACAGTTCTTCCCAAGAGAAAAATAAGAGTTAATATTTTACCATTTTTAACTGAGTACTAGATCGGGGGAAATAGGCAGTTACTAAATTTCTCAGAACTCTTTATGCAGCATTTGGGGGTTATACTGTCATTCTACTATCAATCTTCTACAGATTCTTTTAGGAGATAGCCAGGCTTCCTACTCATAGGTCTCAGAAATACCCTTTTTATTATTGCTTTTAATTCTTTGACAGCTCAGAGATTTTCCGAAAGAACTTCTTTGTTTCTCAAAGAGAATATACTTGAATTGGCAGTGTGTCTCTGTTATTCCCTTGGAATCTGTGCAGCTAAAAGTAGGGGCTGCCCTTTCCCTTCACTCAGGAATAGCCTGAGAGCCATTGACCTCTATATTTAACTGTGCCCCTTAGTGGGTAGTTGACTTCTTTGGATTATTGGCTTGTTAATTTTACTCTCAGGATTCATTCTGAAAAAGGAAGAGCGGGGTGGGAATTTTCTTTGACCAATAAAGAACTGCTAAAGTCTTCATGTTTGTACCAAATGCTCTCCTCTTTGCTGTAGTTAAAGCTTTTCATCTCAAATACGATGAAGTGCGCCTGGATCCCAATGTACAGAAATGGGATGTGACAGTGTTAGAACTCAGCTACCACAAAAGACACTTGGACAGGCCAGTGTTCCTGCGCTTCTGGGAAACTTTGGACAGGTATGGTTCCTGCTGCAAGTCCTTGATGTTCATGCTTGTGTGGTTTTGGTGGGAATTAAAAGTTCTGACAGTCAGGGAATTGTTTAAAACTTGGATACCTGAACAATGTTTGAGCTTGGAAATACTGCTTGTTTTTATTTTCCCTGATGATACAGTTAATAAAATGTAGTAGTGGTTACAGACTGTAAGTAATAATCTCCAAGGTGTGGATTTAAAGGAAGGGTAGTTACCATTAATCATTGATTAGTCCCATGATTCCCCACCTTCTGACTGATTCTCTGGGTCAGAACCCTCCTGAAGGGGAAGTTCACTGCAATACCTTGTTCATGTTGGAGAGAAGAAACTGTATTATCATGAAGCAGTTGATGTAATATTGAGGGAGGGGAGAAACCCATGCATTTCATGAATGTTTAATTTTTTCATGTTGATTCACAGTGAACTGCTTGAATGATTGAGTAAAAAAGAAAAATCCTGTGGGAATTGTCAAAATAATTCCAGTTATCAAACTTTCCATGGCTTTCTATTTAAAAATCTCAGCTGAACAATATATCTGAACTCCCATAATGAACTGGTTGTCTTTACAACAGTGTTTCAATGTTAGAGGTCGTGCAATGCCTTGGAAAGCTGAGTTTTCTTTGAGGCAAGGCTGTAGCTGGCTGTTATTTAGTGGGACAAATCCTGTATGTCAGGACAGATCCATTGCATCTCTTTGGCAACTTTCTAATTCCCTAAGAATTCTCTTTTAACAGTGCCTATGTGTTTTATTCCTGCAAGTAAAATTCCTATAAATGCCACAAAGGTAGTAATGCTGTCTTCTGTTATTTTTTTTTTCAGGTATATGGTAAAGCACAAATCTCATTTGAGATTCTAAATCCTTCAGCTGCCATTTATTTCCTGAATTATGGATTGAAAAAAAATGGAAGGGGCTCCAGTTTGGAGACCAGAGCTCGCACTATATATGTCAAGAACTTTACAAATGAGGAAGGGTCACAGTTTAAACTTTTTATAAAATCTTATTTGGATGATTCATGCTATGGCAGGTTGATACCTGTTGTTATTCAGAAGCAAAGGGGTTTTGCTTAAAACTATTTTTTTAATGTTGTTAGCCTTCTAGTCTGCAATCCAAATTGTATATTTTGATAGCAGCAGTTTCTTCTCTGTTTTGTTAAATTAGCCACATTTTTAAATAATGTGTTTTGTTCCCAGGTAGATGATAGCTGGATCTCCAAGGCAGGTTCCCCTTGTGTGTGTGCGTGTGTGCGTGTGCGCACGGGTGTGTGTAAATAAATGTGTGGGTGTGTCTATAGATATAGTGTATAAAAAATTATAGACACACTGATGCACATGTAGATGTTTCCAGGCTTTCTAAACCACTTAGCTTCTGAGCTTAGTTTGGGGTTTCTTTGCTTACTGTTTCACTTACTGAAAATATTTTGTTGTGAATGATATTACATTTTAGTCAATAGGACTTGCAAACTGAGCAAAGTGAAAGTTGTTTTCGATAAATCAAAATGTCAGCCTGTATATGTATATTCTGTCAGTCTTTGTTGAAAAAGGGAAGATCAAAAATCTATTAAGTCTTTTTTTTGATTTGTAATGTCCCAGTTTACTAAATCCTTAAAATTTATTATAGGCATACCTTCGAGTCATGGTAACTCTAAATTGCCATTCTCCACACACGTCTCTTTCTTTAAACTGAAAGTATGCATGTGTACATTCCCATCTAGCAAATACCTTTGCATATGAGTCTAAATGTTACCTAGATTAAATGATGAATAGAAGAGGAGAGAGTTGGATTCTTTTTTTTCTGGAACAGCCACCACAAAGAATGAATAATTTTAACTTCTCTGCATTTATACCTCTAATACTATTTTCTCATGACAAAAGTAGCCCAGACTGTCAACAGGAGTTGTAATTTTCTGAGTTGAGTGGCTAATATGGCCTCCTAAGAGTCCTGCATTGGAATGGAAAATCAGCCTTCTCCAATTACCAAAGAACCAATTTGCTTCATCTACAGTGAGGCCAGAGGATCTTGGTATTTGTACCAATTTACAGCATCTCTGTACCTATGGAATAACATTAAGTTGATTTTGCATACCAGTGAATGTAGAGAATGATCAAATCCTGTAACACCTGCATGATTTTTTTTCTGGGATAGAAAATTCATGTTTATATTCCTGTTCTTGAAATTCCAAACCATGTTTTTTTAATATACTTTACATTTAAGGTTTGACAAAAATAAAATGTTCTACCTATTCTGTTTTGGTTTTTATTTGATGTTAACTTCATTTTTAATAAAACCCAAAGTCACATATCTGTAAGAAGTTTTTAAAATTATGTCTTAAGTTTATGAGGACTGTGAGGTCTGACTTAATTGTGTTTCCATCCCTGCTGTATTGAGACTGTCGTTTCAAATGGTCTTAATGGAACTGTAAAAATTGAGACCAACAAAACACCCCTCCATGAGCCTCAAGATGTGAAGCAGCTGACCCTGGATTTTGGAATGACATCAGCGTGGTGACTGGGAAGACTGTGCACTACAGAACTGCTGGGATGTCTCCTGTTTGTGTGGGCAGTTGGGCTGTGCCCTGTTACCATGTTTTCCCTGTACTTAAGCTTATTAGAAATGTGTCCATGTCATACTAGAGCTGGCTGAAACATTGAGTTCTTGGTTTTAACATGTACTGTACAGAGCAAAGCTGTAATGGCTTCTTCCAACATAGCAGCTGCTACCACATGGTAGCAATTTACAGTTCATTTCTGCTTTAAACAGTGAGATATCATGTATGCTTTTTTGAACTTGAGCATTTTTTAACTTGAGCTTTTTTAAACTTGAGCATTAGAAATGTCATTTTTTTCAGACTTAATAGCTACATCATGGCCTGTGCTGTTTTAGAGAGACTTCTAGGCAGTCAGCTTGAAAAGCAAATTTTGGACAAGTGTGTGCTTCACATGCAGTGTGATATGCACACCATAGAATGGGTTTGCAATAGGCAAAGGACAGTTATCTTTTCTGAATCTTGTACTTCACTTGTGTTTTCAATGCAGGTGTAATTCCAGCTCCAGTATTGTGTACAGGAGATGGCTTGATTTAGATGCAGATTTATGTATTTATTGGCACTTAACTCCTCTGAAACTACTGAAGTTACACGGATGTGGAATGGGCAGAAGAGCTATATCCGTGAATTCTGTGTGACCTGTGCTTGTTTTTATGGGTTGAGGACAGACCTTTAACATCTTAGAATTTTGTACTGGCAAGCAGTTTGTGACTCAAGTTATACAATATGTATTTGTGAAGGAGCTGACACCTGATTGTGTGTATTTTTGTCAGTCATGAAAGTAGTGATGTTTATAAAATGAGCCATTTTGCAATCAGATTCCTGCTGACATTATTGGAAGTTTAATTAGGTTGTCAGAAGAGCATTCCTGCTGCCTTCATAAATAACTGCACATAGATTATGAAACTACTTGGACTTAAAATTTTAGCCTTATAGCAGCATTTTGCAACACAGCTGGAATTTTAGACACTTATGTTATGCTTAATTTGTCTGCACGTTAATGTAGAGTAATAAAGAAAACTGATACTAAGAAGGGGGGAAGTTGGAGAAGCAGACATCTGTTTTACTGAGCTGCTTTCTTATTGCTGAGCAAATTCAACACACTATTTAGAGGTGTATAAAGTGTGTAAATTGTACTCAATTAAAATGTACAACTATAGCTGAGCTGCTTCCCTGACTGCAGTTTATTGAACAATAGAGTGACACGAGCATGAGAATCAGATATCAAATTGGCTGTTCCTGTTATACACCTTCAGTGTCAGAAGTGCACTGTTTCACGAGTATGAGATGAGTGAGATGAAGCATGGTAAGTTGAGAACTGGTTTGAAGTCTGTGATTGGGTTCACATCCTGTCAGCAGGTGATTATTGCTTTTAGTAACAGGGTTAGTGGGGCCAGTAGTTGAACCTGAAGTAATAATTTTATATTAAAAACTAAAATACCTGTGATTTATACTATTTGAGCTTCTGAATGTTAGTCCGAACAAAGCAGACAAAAGGTGAGATTTTTTCTATGATAAAGTAGGACAACTGCAGGGACTTGTATACCTGAAGAAATTGCAGATCAGCATCCTCAGCTGAGTAGGCTCAGCTATTTAGCTATTAACTGGAAATTTTTGTAGAACGATGGTTTTACAAATAGGTACTAAAGTCAGTGCTTGAGCTAGACAATTAATGGAACTGTTCTGCAATGCTGTAAACCTTTTTATTTCTGAATTCAGAAGAAAATGTAGATAGCAAATTGTGTGCTAAGTTGCCCTTCATCATAAGTTAAACTATTATGTTATATTTGATGGCAAATTTGGAACAGCAAATTTGTTTTTGGCTTTCATTTGCTGTGCAGTTGGTGTATAAAATATTGCCATTCTCTACAGGGACATGCAAAAGTAAGTTTTATTAGTACAGGCTTTATTCTTTTGCTGGTGAAATATGCACCTAGTTGCTAATTCTTGCAAACAATATACCAGAAAAGGAAAAAAAGCTGATCAAAATTAATGGCTTAGAGGGTTTAAAATTTAATGTCATGAGTGCATTTTAATTCAAAAGCCATAACTAATGCCAAGTACTTTATTAGAGCAATGTGTTCATGAAAAATTAAAATCCCTGCCTGAAGAAACTGCTGGCCAAGTAGGTTACAGTTCCCCTAATGTGTGGAAAAATGTATCACAAACTGGAATCTCCAAATGTCATATCCTGAGTTGCTCATTTGTAACAAATGGATTTTTTCTGAGAGGTGGCAGTTCTGCTTCCTATGCTGACAGTTGCATACTTCTCTGACAGTTGTGTCGTTTCCTGTCTTAGGTGTGGGGTTGCATTGAGACTGCACAACACATGGGTTCTGAGGCAGGGACAGAAAACAGATCACTGAGGGTGGAGTTGTTGGAGCTCAGGCACTTGGCAAGGATGATGATGGTGTCTGAATGGGACTGTGATCCAGTGGGTAACACCTGATGATCCTTGTGGAACCTTCCAACTCAGCACATTCTGTGACTGTTCAGCTGTCATTGACTTCTCTCGGGATCATTCTCAGTGGTGGTGCTATCACAGAGGGCAGGTTTGAGAATGAGATTTAATCCAGCACAACCTGTTGGTGGGTAGTACACAGTGGCAGGACATGCATCCAGATTTTTACTGTGCTCATTTTTCTTTAAGCAAGAATTTTTAAATTTTAAAAATAAGAATGCAAACGCAAAGAACAATGTCAAGTGTTTCAAACTTTATTGCAGATACTAGTTCACTTGCAAAAATGAAAGATATGAGCTGGTACAGAAAATCTGTAAGAAAAATAACTTAGAGTCTTGTTTTTTATTTCCATCTGTAAATTCTTCTGGTGTATTTCAAATGCAGAAAAACTGTGTCCTTGCAAGGTTCCTGCATGTATCACTGGAAACTCTCAGAGGTAAATCTTCAGCTGCAGTTGCTTGAAAGTTTGTAGGTTTTATGAGTGTGTGGGTTATAAGTTCTGGCCTGTGTCAGTGGGCCCAAATTTTAATAGTGGTTTTGAAGGTTGAAATTCAAATGAAATCTCAAAAGAACCCTATGGGAACAGCTACTATTGAATAACAGAGAAAAGAAACTTTGCATGCGACTAAGTCTTTAAACTATAACGTAACTGTCATATACTTGTGTTTAATAGACTGTTAAATTTAAATTTTTGGAAATCTCTTGTCACATGACCTATTATTTAAGATCTGAACTATACTAATGATGTTTTTTACAGAGTTATAGTTCAGCATTAGCTCAAGCCCAACTTTGGAAAAATTCCAAGGAAAAATATCTTGCAGACTTTAAAAGGTGGGATGTCTTTCTAATTGCAACACTCAACTTAGCCCTGAAAGAAGAAACAAAGCATGTTTCTCATGTTCCTATCAGTTAAGACCAAACTTGTAGTTTCATAACACTGAATGTATTTTTATTGGTGAAATAGGATGTGAGAAATACCTTAAAGAAGCAGCTTCTAATGATTCACTTGCTCCTTCCCTCTTGAAATCCTTTCCAGAGACCTATCCAGCCACCCTTCTGCTTCCCTGACTTGTTCTTCCTGCTTGTTTCTGCCAAACTGGGGCTGTTCCCTAACCCACAGTCTTTTTGGGTAAAGCACACCACTAGGAATTAGTCTTCTGCCCTATCAGGGTACAGACAGGGCAGTGGAAGCACAAGAAGCACATACTTCTCCCTGTTGTGTCTTAAAGCTGTTTACAAACTAAAAATCCCCAAACAAACAAAAAACTCAAAACTGGTAAAATGCAATTATGACCTATTGAATATTTCATCCTGCTTCTTTCTAGTTTAGTTCTGACCTGGAGCAATGAAGCTTTAAAGTTTTGAACATAAAAATACCAAAGGCATACTAGTTGTTAGTATTTCATTAATTACTAGTATGTTGCCAATTATTCTCCAAGGACCTTTAACTGCAGAGTTCTCCCTGTTACTGCAGATTAGTCTTAGGTGCAGAATGATTATCCTGAAGTCCACTGAGTCATTCTTAACCTGAGACTGAGTGAAATCTAAATACTTAATTACCTGACAGCCTTTGTTCACAGCTGGCACAGGGTTTGAGGAGCATCACACCTGTTTTGTTACTGATTTTGTGAGACAAATTAAAAAAAAAAAAAGGCAGTGAAAAACTAAAAGTTTGATACTTATGGATTTGGTGGTTTTCCAGGGCTAGGAGTTACCAGTAAGTTTTGCAGCATGCCCTTAAAACATTCAGATGGTCACAGAAAAAGAGGTTGTAGCTGAACAGCGCCTCACCAGCTGTGTCTGTGTCTCTAGTGGGACATCTGGGCTGAACCCCTCCTCAGCTCAAGTGTCCATACTTGAATTGCAAGTTCCACTGGAGACAGGGCATCTTTTTATTGTGTTATAAAACTTGTAGGAAAGAGCCTGTGTTTTATGCACAACGGAAGCAAGTTGCTAAAAAGATAACAATGGGATTAAAGATTAAAACCAAAACAACCAAAAAATTAAAAAACAACCCCACAACCTACAAAAACTATCCAACAACAAAATCAAAGTAATAAAAAACATTGGCAAGCCCAAACAACATAGAAATTACTAAAATGAAATATATTCGGAACAATGCATTGTGATGTCTGTATATAATAAATTTATTCCATGTGGTTTAATGCCCTAAATTGTGTTCCATATAATCTTGTTTTACCTTTGTCAAGTTGACTGATCCACAAATTCACTCACTGGTGTAAAATTCCTCTTGAATTTTATTTTTCCTTCATGTTGGATTTTTCTGGCTTCGGTCAGGAGCTCTTGGTCTGTTCATCTTGCCTTTTCTTTCACCCAACTATCAAGGCAGCTGCATAATCTTGTAAGTACAGAATTAGGTAAATAAAAAATAACAGTTAATTTTGTGTTTATGTGCATGTATATTACTGTTCTACAGAGAAATGTGTATCCATCATGATGTACATTGTCATTTTTTATAGAATGACTTCTGTAATGTATCAAAATTCAAGTGTGGGGTTCTCCATATGTTAATTCCTTTCAGAACACTTGGCCATACAGCATGAGACAATAATCAGTACCTTAACTAAGCTATATATGAAGTCATAGGTAAGGAGAATTCTTCATTTAGTAATTTGCCTCTCAGGGGCTTGTTTTTACACTGATACAGACTGAAGGTTATTTCCAAGAGCAATAAATAGCCTTTGAGAATTTCAGGATAAGAAAATCTGCCAGAAGTTTTTGAAATGCATGGAATATGTCAGGGATTTACCCATTTGATATGAGACGTGCACATCAGGTCTGCAGAATGGTAATAAATTCACCATCACTGGCCCTACAATCTGTGGGAAATATATTTTTAATGCTTTCCTCTTATACCTGGAAATTGTGATTTGTACTGTTTTTTTCTGGGATTAATACCTTCAGGTGTGTTACCAGTCACATCAGAGGAGGGGGCAGGCATTTTGTAACATTTTCTAACTTTTAGCTTTTTAAATAACCAGTATCTCTTGAAACAGGAGTTTCAGTCTAGTCCAGTGCAGGTAGTGGCGTGTCTGGGAAGAATTGCTTAATTGAAAAACAGGAAAATAAGTGGATTGTGGTCATTGCTTGATTTAGGGAGCACAGCAACCCAAATGTTTAGGAAGTCATCATTCCCACACTGTCTCAACCCATAGCTAGTTTTTCTTACCTTCTGTCCAGTGCTATTTCACAGCATTTACTTTCCATTGCTCTCTCAGTCTCTCTCATCTTTGTACTTTATTGCAGTACCTGCCCACTTTCTGTGAAAATAACCCAGCTGGCCAGAACTATATTGCTAACCATATGAACAGTCATGGGCCATCTCATATCCATGTCAAATATTTTTTATAGCAGTAAAAGATGATATAAAGTTTATATCTGAAATACAGAGATAAATGTCTGGTTTTCTTTAATGCAGCTCTTAATGTTCCATGCCACACTTAGCAATGCAGTGGATGGCATTGTCTGCAGACTAAGAGACTCCTTAAAACCAGCAATAACCTTGAAGCTTTTAGAATCCAGACAGAGAAATGGGGGTTCTGCTGTGTCATAAAATGATGATAAGGTGAGGAGGTTCAGGATCATCAAAGGAGTCATATTTCTACAGTGCCCACAGGCAGTCATGATTTATCATAGCTTAACTTTATTTTGCTGTGGTTTTATGCTCTAGAGGTTAGATGAAGTCATCAGTAGATTCTCTGTAATATGTCAGAAAAAGTCTGTATGTGAACTTTTAGGTTAAGATTTACAAGCTAAAAAAAGATACTTTTTTTGGTCATGCCATTGCCTTTATTAGAACGTGCAACTGAAACAATCTTAATGAAATGGTTGTCTGACTCAGCTAATTATTGCATCCTTCTCCCTGATAAGCTAGCTGACCCTGCATAACATAATTTAGGTCATGAGGTTAATTGACACAGCTTTTACATTAGCTGAATATGGAGCTAATAACTGCTAGAGACAGCAGTTTTTCTATTATTGGAAATTGATCACAATGTAAAAAAATTCATTAAATAGTTTGATGTTAGGAGAAAGCTGCAGGTCCTCAGCAGTGTCAGGAAGCAGCTGCCTTGCGTGGGACCAGGTTTATTTTGCATCAGCAATGCCATGGCCTAACTGATATAAATGACATTGTAAAGCACTCCTTTTGAGTGCATGACTTGGAATCTTTACGTTTTCTAGAAATTCAGTGCTTTTGCCTAGTGACACTAGCGTTTGATAACTTTATTTCCCTGTGAAGGTAGCAAGTCCAAGCATTGTATCATATGTGCCTGGAAGGCAGAATTTCTGCTTGCTGGCTGCTGGAGAGTGTGAATGATTGCTGTTGACTTCACTTGTAAATGGCATGCCTTGTGCCCTTTGGAAAGACGTTCTGTTCTATTAACTTCTACCTTCTTGTGCACCCCTTTTAATTCTAATTACTTGCAATGATATGTGCATCTTTAACACAATGATGAACCTGATTTACCAAACCTGTAGGGTAAAGTGCAAAGTCTAATATAATTATCTGTGTCATGCACAGCTAATATGATTTTCCTATAATTTTCCACAGATGTCTTTTTAACTATTATGTTTGTGAAATAGCATGGAGAAAGAAAATTATTGATTCTAGATCAAGTATTTCTGGTATTAAAGTAAGTTTCTCTCAAATTAGATGTGGAATGTCTACATAGCACATAACAACTGAGAGTGCAAGCAAATTAAGCAGAGAACATCCAGGCTTTCTGTGGGAACATGTTCTTCACCCAAACTGCAGCATTAATTTAGGTGCATCCTTTGAGGCTCACTCTAGATTCTACATAAAATGGTCAAGAACAAGTAACATACATTTCTGGAAGAAGAATCAATGAAATTTAGGCTCTTGCTAATTCAGTTGCTGTGGAAGGATATAAACTTCAGGGTAAGTGAATTTCTTGCAACCTTAGCCTAAAACTTGTAATTATCTAGTAGCCTTCATCTTGAGTTTTGGAGGGCTGCTTTGTGCCTCTAATGCAAGCCCTGCTAACTAAGCCTTTTGGGGACTTCTCTGTTGGATAAAACTATATTTAAAATGGAGATTGTGTATTTAGATGATTCAGTATAAACAGATTATTCTGCTTTCACTTTCAGGGGTAGCGGTGTATTTTTTATTAGTTTTATGTAAGAGAAATGCCATTTGTTTGGATTGGTTTGTTTATATAGTATGTTTCTCCTGTGTTGACACTCATTTCATCACTGGGAGAGAAATTAACGTGGGATTTTTGAAGGGTCAGGGGAGGTCTACTGTATTTTCCAGTACTTAAAAGCTGAGGAAAAGCTGTGTTCTTTCTTCATGAGGATACACAGTGACAGAACAAGAGTAAACAAGGGGGGGCAGATCTGGAACGAAGAGAAGGGAAAAAAAAAATCTTCGTTAGAGCAATTAACCATAGGAACTAATTACCAGAAAACAATGGAAACTTCTTTCCTCGCTGGAAGTACTCCAGACTTGGCTTTATGGGCTCTGCTTTACCTGTTTTATTGCCCTGCTTTTAACAGGAGGTTGGACCCAGGGATCTCCAAAGACCTGGACTTTTCCATAAGCCCACAAATCCTCTGCATTATCTCCTTACTATCTTACATTATTTCAAGGCCACTGACTGTTCCTTTATGTGGTAGAGATGTACAACATACCATCCAGTATTAGAACCCAGTTAATCTTACATCTGCCTTTAAACAGAAGCGTGTAAAATTAGTCACACGCTGGTGTTCTGTTGTGTCAATGGCTTCCATGTCAACAGACCGGGCTTTCCAGGGAAAGCTCCTTGAGTACCTCGGGACATCTGTGCTTCAGGAACCGTCCCTGTCTCAGGTGCCTCAGAACCCCCAGGTACCTCAGGAACCATCCCTGCCTCAGGACCCTCAGGTACCTCAGGAACTGTCCCTGCCTCAGGTGCCTCAGAACCTCGAAGTACCTCAGGAACTGTCCCTGCCTCAGGACCCTTAGAACCCCCAGGTACCTCAGGAACCATCCCTCCCTCAGGTACCTCAGGAAACGCCCCTGCCTCAGGTGCCTCAGGTACCTCAGGAACTGTCCCTGCCTCAGGACCCTCAGGTACCTCAGGAACTGTCCCTGCCCCAGGTGCTTCAGAACGCCCAGGTGCCTCAGGAACCGCCCCTGCCTCAGGTGCCTCAGGATCCTCAGGAACCATCCCTGCCTCAGGTGCCTCAGGAACCCCCAGGTACCTCAGGAACTGTCCCTGTCTCAGGTGCCTCAGGAACCTCCCCTGCCCCAGGTGCTTCAGAACGCCCAGGTGCCTCAGGAACTGTCCCTGTCTCAGATGCTTCAGGTACCTCAGGAACCGCCCCTGCCTCAGGTGCCTCAGAACCCCCCCCTGCCCCAGGTGCTTCAGAAGCCCCCGGTGCCTCAGGAACTGTCCCTGCCTCAGGACCCTTAGAACCCCCAAGTACCTCAGGAACCATCCCTGCCTCAGGTGCCTCAGGTGCCTCAGGAACCCCCCCCCTGCCCCAGGTGCTTCAGAACGCCCAGGTGCCTCAGGAACTGTCCCTGTCTCAGGTGCTTCAGGATCCTCAGGAACCGCCCCTGCCTCAGGTGCCTCAGAACCCCCAGGTACCTCAGGAACCGCCCCTGCCTCAGGTGCCTCAAGGACCCCCAGGTGCCTCAGGAACTGTCCCTGCCTCAGGTACCTCAGAACCCCCAGGTACCTCAGGAACTGTCCCTGCCTCAGGTGCCTCAGGTACCTCAGGAACTGTCCCTGTCTCAGGTGAGGTACCTCAGGAATTGCCTCCCTTTCAGGTGCCTCAGAAATTGCCCCTGCCTCAGGAACCACCCCTGCCTCAGGTGCCTCAGAATTCTCAGGTACCTCAGGAACCATCTCCCTCTCAGGTGCCTCAGGACCCTCAGATGCCTCAGGACCCGCTCCCCTCACAGGTGCCTCAGGAACCACCCCTGCCCCAGGTGCCTCAGGAATTGCCCCTGACTGAGGTGCCTCAGGAACCATCCCCCTCAGGTGCCTCAGGTACCTCAGAATCCTCAGCTGCCTCAGGACCTGCTCCCCTCTCAGGTGCCTCAGGAACCACCCTGCCCCAGGTGCTTCAGGTCGTCTCTCTCTCTCGGAGCTGCTGGTTCATCCTCTCACACCCCACCGGCCCTGCAGCTGCCCCCCGATCTTTGAACAAGAAGCAGGTAATTTTTCCCTGTGTGGCCATGAGGATGAGGTGCCTGGCAGTGGAAAGCAGTGAGTTTCAGTTGTCTCCTCAGTTTAATCAGTTTGTAATCAGCAGAAGGTGGTGGTATTTAAATGTTGTTCTGAGTAATCTTCTAATAATGGCCAGGATGATTTTGCTATGTAAATATTAACAATCAAGTTTATTTGCTGATTGTTTCCCCTGCCAATTAGCAGTGTGGCTTTATTCACACCTATCTCAGTTTCTGCAGCAAAGAGCAAGAGTTGCTATCTTTTCCAGATCCAGATGGAGAAAGTTACTTTTTGTAATGTACCTTAAACACAAGCCTGTATCCATAACTGGTTTGGTTTTTTTGGTGTTTTGTTGTTTGAGTTTTTAGGTTGGTTTTAGTTTTCTTTTTTTTTTTTTTTTTCCTGTGGAAAAAATTATCACTGCTGTTCTTCAAGTATTAGCTATGTTTTTTTTCCCTGCTCTTATCAAGATAGCCGCTCAGTTTTGTTCCTTGATCCTCTGACTGCTGATGAATTAATTATGTCAGTTTAAGAAGGTATTTTTAAGTTTCAGATTATTCTGAGAGACTTTTGTTTGTTTCTGGCAGGTTAACAGGGTAATCTGATTTTTTGTATGAAATATGAAAACTGGTAGTCAGAAGCCACTGCCTGTAATCTTTACAGTTTAATTTAGGTTATGTTCCTTCACTTCCAACTGAGGGTATTGGCTGAGACAGAACCAAAAGTGGCTTTGGTGGTTAGGGTCAGCGAGATGCAAGGCAAAATTTTGTTATCCTGACAGTTTTATGTGTCTTAGGAACCTTCAGAGATCTTATTTTTTCCTGCCAAATCTCAGATGTTTTTAAAGTTTCACCAATCTAGTCTCACTGTGGTTTGTCTCATAGAATCAATCCTCTTCTCCTTGTTATTGCTCCTCATCAGTAAAGGTTCTTTTCACTAACAGCAAAAAGACCTCTGAGATGCGTTTACCTCACCAAGTGAAACCAGGTTTTCAGTGTTTCTCATTACTGGAACTGAGTATTGAATGTTGGATTAATCAAGTTTAGCAGGCTCCAATTTCTCCCTTGTATGCTAAGTGAAATGTAGTCGAGCTCTGTTACCTATCAGTTTACCAATTTCAGGAAGCATCTGTTTTTTCACCCTGTTGTTTCACAGTTCCCGAGAAGGTTAACAGTAAAGATCCATTTACCAGGGCTATCTAGGGAGGGAATTCAATGGGAAGCATCCCCATTCCTAACATTAAAAGTAAGCTCAACATTTTTATGAGGGTTTTGCTACTGTTAAGGCACCAAGGACTGTTCCAATGCTGGTAGAATTCTAGTTTTAATGAACTACAGTAACATGCCCTGTCTGATAATTATGAGTATGTTGGATCCTTGCTTGCAATGATCTGCAGTATAAATTGATATCTAATTTATTTCTTGAAGTCAAAAGAATGTTGCTTGTTAAATACCGAGATTCTTCAAGATGCAAATGGAATAATGAGTTTTAGAGATGAGTTAGACATAGGAATCACAGGATGAAATTCTCTGATTTGTTCTGTGGGAAGCCGGGTGAGGATCTCAGCCTCTTCTAGCCTTAAAATGCAGTGATATTTAAAATGGTTTGCTCTCCTGTACAGAAAAAAATTGAGAGTTTGCTTTACTGTACCAGAAAATACAATCTGCTGTAACTGTCACAAGAATGTCATTTGCTATCCAAAGTAGCTCAAAAAAGGAAAAAGCAGAACATATGAACCATTTACATACTCAGGAAGGTTTATTTGGACAATGCCAAAAGGAAATTTAAAGCAGGTTCACACATGTTAAAAATAGCAATTGCTGAAAATGTCTTGCCCCTGAAAGATTTTGAACCAGGGCCAGAGTTTGCTCACTTGATTAAGACAGTCTTTATAGGGGAATGTAGTGGATTAAAACGAAACAAATTCCTGTGTGGTGGCACATTGCAAATGGAAGGGCCCTTATCTGGCTTTCTAGAGCACATTATCAGCTAAAGAAACTTTATCTTGAGACATTGGATTTCATTCTGGGCATTAGATTTTGGGTTAGAGCTCCTACCTTACCATGATTTGCTTAGTTCTTGAGGTAGACATGTTAGAGGTGAAAAGCAGGTGTGTTGTCTTTCCAAGCAGTGTTTACAGATGCCATCAATATATTTGCATTTATTAACAGTTTGTTGTCTTTGTATATAATATTTTAAAATTTCCTCCCTGACCTCGGCACAAGTCTTTTGTTACAAATTTCTAATTGTTCAAAAGCAGCAGTCAAGAGAGCTTTGGGGCTCTGGAATTCTGTAGTTACCAGAATGCAGGTAAGCAGCCAAGCTAATAGTCAAAATAATTATCAAATTGTAGCACAGATTAGAGGACAATCATGCTTAGAAAATGGCCAATTCCCTCTGACTGGAGGTGAAGTGATAAGGTCCTCATATCTGCTACACTTCAGAGGCAACCAGAAATTGAGTGACACTTAAACTCTTACCATTGTTAACTATTAGCCATAAGATTTGAGCACCAGGGTTCTTTAAATATGTATATGTTACATCGTAATTGCTCCATTATTTTTACCTTCAAATTATTAAAGAATCTGCCAATGCAATCTGCTGTATTTTATTGATGCTGTAACAGCATATATGAGAAAAGGTTTCTTTGGATAAGAATAGAGCACAGAAGTGTAACTCTTTTTTATCTTTAAAACGTTTCCTCCTTTTCCAAATACTCTGTTAGAATAGAGAGTTTAGAAATGGAGTTCAAGTCAAGTTCTTAAATACATTTGTTAAATGTGGCTTCTAAAATCTCTCAGCTCCCACCGTCCTTTTGTTAGAGCCTGGAGCCGGCTCTTGGATCTTCCGTGCATCTCTGCTTTGCATGTGACTGCTGAGCAAGGCAAAGTGGGGCGGGTCAGACACGGAAATATGTGATGGAGATAGAGAACATCTGGAGAGGCCATTTCAAAGCACAAGAATGACACAGGAGTTCTTTAATACAGTCTAATTTCTGCTGACTTTTCAGGGGGAGAGGTTTGGTTTTGTTTTGTAACCAGGAAGGTGCTTTCTTCTCTGGGTCTCCCCCTCCTCAGCGTGGTTTCTGTCTTATCGCTCAGATCAGGGGAGGTTTCAGCTGAATAGAGATGAAAGAGCTTTCCTGGCAGCTGGGGCCAAAGATGGGCTGCAGCTGATCCATGAGGTAAAGGAGCTTTTGTGCTGGACAGTTCGTTCCTGTTTAGAGCAATAAGATCCAGAAGTCACCGGTTGAGCTAGCAGCAGTTGGTGCTATTGTACCTCCTTTAGGAGATGGAAAGCAGTTTTTATTGCACAAGTTAAAGGCAGCTTTCAGACCAATTCTTTTGAGTGGGCATATGGCAATAGTGGTGGTTCTTTGTGCAGTGCAGATCGCTTCAGATTCATGTCTTCCTGAAATAAAAGCAGCACTTTATGGTAGCAGCATATGTTTCAAATATCGTTTCTGCCAGAGACTGGTGATTTGATGTGACTCAGTTTTCTCAAGAGGTGTCAGACTCTTTGTGCTATCCTAACATGAGAGCCCAAAATTAACTTTATAAATATTTTGCTATCCTGATAGCTGGAAACAGCCCAACTGAGATCTCAGGCTGGTCTCAAATTGAAGAAGGGGTGTGGAGAGGGTTGTGTCCTGCTTGGGTTTTCCCTTGCTTGGGAAAGCTTCACTGTGATGCCTTGGGTTGTCAGTCCAGAACTGTAGTGCTTTTCTTCTGGCACTGTATTCTCAGGGGAAGGGCGAAGAAGGGACATACAGCAACACCTTTTAAAATGACAGCTGTTTATCTCATGAGCATTTCTTTGTGGATTTAAAGGCTGGCAAAGCTTTGCTGTCCCTGCAGTCTGACTACATTAAAAAACAAACAAAAAACCTAGATGCATAAAACCACCAACTCAGGACTTTGAGGTTCAGTCTGTGTCCCAATTTACATCTTAGCTTCAGAAGTCTTTGCAGAACTCGCAAATACCCAGAAGTGTTTCTATCTGTACCTGTGAGCTGGTTCTGTACTGTGAGGAGAGTTTGCTTCATTTCTAGCTACAACAGCCTTTAAATATCGAGTCTTCACCTTCATCTGACCACTGTCTTTCCTCAATGTAGACGTTGTGTACCTTGCATTAATACATACTCTTTTACATAAATGAATTCCTGTTGAGATGATGGCTGACTTCTGAAAGATCCAGCTCTCAGGCAGGCTCATGGAAGAAATTCTGTTTAGGAGACAGAAGAATGACCCATTTTATAAGGCACTTATAATTTGATTATTTCAATTAGAACAAAGGCTTCTACTTCACATAGATACGATGGCAAATAAAAATCACTCTTGGAACAGCTCTTGTATCTCTGCTTTTCTATGTCTGAAAAAATATGCAAGAATATTCCTAACATAATTTGTGAGGGCATTCAATTTTGGTGTGAAATGATAAAGCACAAACAAAACATCAGGAATTAAGGAAAAGGGACAGAGAAGAAATCTATGGAGTAAAAAAGAGAGAAGCAAGATAAAATACAGAAATAATTTCACAAGGGGCCTGGAATTTGTACTAAATTACTGATAATGAGTAAGCAACACTACTTTCCATATTTGTTGACCAATCTAATGAGTTAATTCTAAAGATTTCAAGGTGTCTAATCAGGCAAACTGAACTATGAGGTACTGACTAAACATTGGTTTGGAGATGTGGGGCTTCTGGGACAGCATCAAGAGTCTGACAAAGCAATTCCCAAGGGCAGCCCATTTTCATCCTGACTGTCATGGCCGAGCAGCAGCACATGGCAGTGCACACTCAACACATGACTGATCGACATGTCAGATGAAATTAAGGTTGAAAAAAATCCATTTGATGTTTAGAGAATGTGCTTTTAATCCCTTTGCAGTGACAGCAAAAGTGAGGAAGGAGAGGTAAGGTCCAGCGCTGAGTGGATGTCTCTCCTTGCCCAGCCTGGCTCAGCAATCTCTGCTGCTGCAGTGGGGCGGGTCCAGCTGGGACACCACAGCCTGCAGGGTTACAACAGCTCTGCCAGCCAAAGGTGCCTTTTGCTGCTCTCGCTCTGCAAACTGAGGTCAGCTTGTATTCACCATAATGTGGTGTGATCTTACACCATATTATTGGCTACGCCTGTGTTTAATGCCACTGAACTTTGGTGGAAGTTAAGCAATTTTTGTTGCTTGTCAGAGAAGCATGACTGTTTCAGAACAGTGGAAAATAGGTTATTTGAATGGTTTATTTTCATAAGCTGAAGTTCTCTGGTAATCTCTGGAAAGAAAAAAAAAAAGCCTTATTTTCTCATCCAGTTCCTATTCTGCAATCCCTTCAATTGTCTTTTGCCAAGTATATTGGAGCTGTGGCTTTTCCCATAATCTTTTTCTGTGGAGTGAAAACTGAGCTCACCACTTTTCAGTCACCTATAAATACTCTTTTCTCGTGTATTATGAGCTCAAAGTGCTACAAAGTGCTGAACTTCTGATCTGCATAAAAATCAGCATATTCAAACAATAGTAGAAACGAAGGACAAACCTAGTTTGAAAATAAATTTCACCTTGAGATTTAGGAAAAGAAATATACATGTTATTTTAATAGCTTTATTTATGCTCCTTTAAGGCATAATACAACTCCCAGTATTCAGACAAGAGCAAATAGGCAAATATTCTCTAAAACATAAAGAAACATAAAGAAAAAGGCAGTACAATAAAAAAAAAAAAAAAAAGCCAACAACAAAACAAACCATCTGAGAGGAAAGAAGGCAAAACTGTTGTCTTAATAAAATCAGGAATAGGCTTATTGGAGCTGGGGAGATTTTTCTGGTTATTTTTAGCGGTTCTGCATAAAACCTTTACCAATACATCTATAAGCCAGTGTACATACAGCCAGTGCTTCTCTGCTGGACGTTTGAATGAGTTGCCATTTCCATTTTCCAGCACTAAGGAATAAAAAACAACAAGCCACAAGATTTTAAATAGGCAGTAAACTTAACAGGGAAGTTTCTTTGTTTCTCCTTCAAGGTTTTGAAATAGAATTCTGAAATACTTTTTAATATAAGCAGAATTTAATTTTTAAGTTCAAATCCTCAAAGCTATGGGAATAGCAGGAAAATTAATTTATACAATATTTAAAAGTGTTGACTGAAATATTAACCTTAAGTAATTGAATCAACACTGGTATTGATATTTAAAATGCTTACAGTTTCTGGGAAAAATGTCTTTCTGCTAGAAAACACTGAGTCCCTGGAGTTGTAACATTCCCTAGGAGTGCTTTGGTTTTGTCTGAGCTTCCATCAGAAATCAGGCAGGGAATTTCACTAACTTTAGAAAAACCAGCTGTTTTGAGGCTTAGACAGGAGAACTTTGATTTGAAAGAAATGTAATATAGTCGAAACAAACAGAAACAGGTTTTTATTGGTTCTTGTTTTGTTGTTATTGTTGCTTTGGTTTTTTCCCCTTGAGTTCTTCTCACTTCTTTTTCCATGTTTAGCTTTGGCTTATTTAGGGCTGGCTTTCCCCCACCTGCTCCAACAAAAGTGGAAAAATTTTATGATGAATCTTTATCATCCTGGATGGCAAATAAAAATCACTCTTTGAACAGCTCTTTTATCTTGTTGTTGAACAGCTCTTGTTTCTATACCCATCTTCTAAAATGAATTTGCACTTTATCAATTCCCAAAATAAAAAATTCCCTAAGCTTCAGCACAGCTTGCTGTTCATGTTTAATAAACCAGTTACAAGGTATTTCTTCCAAACCTCTCTGACTTGCTATAGACTCTCCATCCCAAGATTTAGAAAGGGGGTACATAAAATTATTCATAAGCCTTTGTTAAAAGAAAAACAGTCTAAGATATTCCCCATAAGGCATTTTTTAGGCAAAAGAAAAAAGCAATGATTGTACTGTTCTGTTAAAGAATTGCAGAGAAATCTCCAAGTTAAAATATCAGTTAAGGAAATGACAAAACTGCTCTGAGGGCACTGGAAGGAGCATGAGAAACTCAAAATCTTTGAAGGGATTTCAGCAGGAAATGCTTTGGTGTGACACAGGCTACTCAATGGCCAAGGTTGTGGCCTGAGTTCTAGAGGAAAACAAATTCATGGAATCCCCTCCTGCTTTTTTTCCTGTGCCCGTTCCATGTCTTACAGATTTGTGATTCCTAGAAAGTTATTTCTGAGGATTTGGATACAAGCCTCTTTGTGTTTTAATAACTGTCAAATTCCCAGGGCCCATTCATGAGTATTTTTAATCATTGTAGCTGTGAGGATACTCTTGCAGATAAGACTGAAGCATAATTTGTAGGACTACACAGGCAGAAAAATCTAAACAAACTTACTCAGTCACAGTTTTCAGATAATCTTATGCTTTGTTAATCTATGCTGTTAGTAACTTCCACATAGCTCCTATTTGAGCTATGTGGAGGTGACACTTTTACTGCTGTAAGTTAAAGAGCATATGATTGAATATTTACTCCTTTATTCAGGATTTCTGTATCAACTCTACTTTTAGAGTTTAATCTTCCATTAATGAAAGTATAAAACATTTTAGTCCTTGAGTGTTGAGAGACTGCCTCAGATATTATTAATCTGGATTTCTGAGATTCATAGAACCATGTGGGTTGGAAGAAACCTGTAAGATCATACAGTTCCAACTCCCTGCCATAGGGGCTTGGAACATAAGCCATACAAATTTAATTTGTCACCTAATGGATTAATAAAAAGAAAAGTAAGATGGATATTAATGGGGAAAAAATCCAATCAAGCCAGATATACAGATGCTCTTTAGAGTAAGCCTGGTACATAGAGCAGAAATAATGGCTGAAATCTTACCTAAACTCAAAATATTAAACTGTGAAACAATAGGAAATTGCAGATAGGAAGATTATTATGTAGTGACAAAAGGACAATGACCTACTTTGTTTTGCCTTTTGCTTAGCTTTCTAAAGATGTGTAGCAGAACACCAAACATTACGAATCTTCCTTAAACTAATGCAAAGTAATCACAAGCAGTTGTTCTGTGGAGAGTGAGCTATTCATTGTCAGAAACCTCAAAAGTACAGCAACACAAGGACACCAAAGCTAAACCCAAACCAGCCCATGGGCAGCAAAGGAATGCAGCCTTATGAGCTGCATAAAACCAGTTAGAGGGGTTATAAAGAGAGCAGAAAGCATTCGCAGATCTGAAACACAAATGTGAACTAAATTCAGTGGTAGTGAATGTAGAACAAACATAGAGCAAGGTGTGGAGCATGTGGAACATACAGAGACTTGCTTGTGAAAAGCAGCAGGGAAATTTGAAAAGGAGCAAAAAGCCAGTCTTGAGGTGACTTTGAAAATAACAAATTAGCAATCTAGGCATACTTTAACACAGCCATAAATGACATTATTTAGTGAGATATATTTTTCTTTTTCAAGTACTATATCACAAAATTAATAATTATGAGAGCCTGCTCCCATTTAAGATATGAAAAATATTAATGTTGGATACCCCTATAAAACTTGAACTGAGCACTGTGGAGGAGTTGGCTTGAGATAAATTTAGTTTTGGAGTTTATAGTGTTAAAAATTGACTTGAAAACAGATTCTGAGGTGGAAGTGTTCCATGGGAGGTCAGATTATTGCTCCCTCATGCAAACCTTTGCAACACATGAGGAGCCGATTATGTGAAAGCAGGCAAAGCAGGAGCCTTTGGACATGGAATGTCCTTCCTGGGCTCTGGCTGGATGTCCTCTGCTCTGTGGCAACTGATCATTTTATCTAATCCCTTTTCTCTCCTACTTTCCCAGTCTATAATTCCTTTCCTCATCTGTTTTCCCTCCACTTGCCTCCCTCGCTTTCTTTCTCACTTGCTTTTAGCATCAGTGTCCCCCTTTCTTCCCCCCCATTTCTCTTGCTTATTCCTAGCTTACTAACCTATTTTTTTCTTTCAAATAAACAAGAAGAACTCCTTGATCAGTCTGCATTGTGTTTATAGTCTTTCCTCTATATTTTATCTGTTTTTGCTGCTCAGGCTCCACACTCTTTGCTGTAATGGGCTAATCTCTTACAGTGTTTACAATACCGAGTCCTCACTCTGAAATATGAGTTTTATGATTACATTGGTTACTATGGTTATTTTAAAACTAATCAGAGAGCAATTGCTTAAGGGTATATGTAAATACTGAGTGCTTAAGTGTCAGTTTTGACGCTGAAGAAATAATTTGAATAAATGAATATTCTTTAGAATTTGAGTTGGCACAGTGGATTGATCACTAATATACTGTGCCTTAATAATGAATGCTGTGGTTTTGAAAAAGTAATTTTAGATGCTTAATTTGGAAGTGGGAACCTTGATTATCAGAAGTCAAATGTTCATTGGAAAGCAGCTTTTGGGGTCTTAATGTGCCCAAAATTGAATGCGATCAAAACGATATTTCTCTGCAAATTCATGGCCTACAAAATTGAACTGCCTTCAACTCCTGCTAACTTAAATATAACAATCACAGTAGAGTGTGATTTATTTGCCCATTTTCCCCAATTCCCTCTTTAGGAATTCAAAGTTTCTTGCTCCACTGATCTATACCTTTTCCACTGGTGTCGAGTTGTTTCTTTATTTGCGGAGCTGTACATATTTCAAACAAGTTGAAGGAATTTGGCCTGTGTACCTTGCCTGTTTAGGTACTCACTGCATGGATGCCAGCAATTCTTGGGGACCAGGGTGGTCCCTTCTTGATTCTAGGCTGCCTTGGACCACAACAAACCATTTGAGAAGGAGGAGGCAGTGATGCTTCCTGCTCAGGACAAGGCCAAGCACAGCAGCACCACGCTGAAAGATTCCTACAAGAATGCTCATTTTGTGGCAGAACTCTGGTGCTCCTGCTGGAGCTCTGCTGCTTATTTCTGCTTACTGTGAGAGCAAGTCCTGATGGATCCTGTCTCTAACGGGTGGTTCTGCAGTGTAAATGGATCACAATTGTGTTTTGGTGTTGCAGGAAATTGGAGAGCTGGGAAACAGGATTGGCTCAATTGGTGTGTGATGTGAGGAGGTCAGTGCAATAGGTGATAGAGGCCACAGGGGCTTTATTTGACACCTCTTGGAACTGGCTCTGCCCTGAGTACCTGCATTAGCCACATGCAAGTACCCTGAAACATCAAAGCATAGCTATTTGAATCAATATTAATGAATCTTTGCCAATTTAAGTTTAAAATTATGCATTATTGACCCTTTTCTATGTAATTTACTGCATGGGGCAATCTTGTCACGATCACAAAAAGCAGCTTCTGTGTGCCTTTCTGCTTTCCCAGTGAGAGATGAAGTGATTAATGGAGCAGAGACATGAATCCCGAGTGCATGAGTTAAACTAATGGGAGCTCAGCTGTTGCACCACCAGTAAATAGGAAGAGAAACTTTTCATCTTCCTGACACTGAAGAGTCCTGCTTCATCATCCCCTTTTCTCTGCTTGTTTTCATTGCAAAATTCTCATTATCAGAAGTAGGAACTGACATCTGCTGGAGAAAGTTTTTATGGATGACTGTTTTCAGAGGCAAAAATCTGATGAGCAAAAGAAAGGAAGGAGACTATACTGACACCGCTTTCCCTGGACTTAAAGGGGGGAAACTAACAATACAAATTATAAGGTTTTTTTTTTTTTCCTTTGCTGGAGGATAAATATATGTAAAAAGCCTCGTAGTTCCAACACTACGCAAGGGAAAGTCAGATCTGCTTACATTCCATGAATCATCTCATCTTCTCTGAGTATCCATCTTTAGACTTTAAGCCGGAATGAAAGGGTAAGTGGGATAAGCAGTTGGAAGGATAGACAGATTTAGCAGAAAGGAAAGCTAAAGGCGTGAAGAGGTGTGAGAAGACGTGACAGCAGATGACAGCAGAAGTGCTGTAGTGGGGTGTGGTCAGATTGCACAGATGGCCCAGGGGGAATTGCATGAGAAATGCCAATAATTGCAAGGGGGACCTTTCAGGAAAGGAAATCTCTCAAAACCTAGATAGCCATGTCAATAATACTGTATAATAGTGAGATGACCTCGGTAATATGACCTCAGAGATACCAGCTTTGGGTACAGACCCTACCCTGAGCTTAGCTGGATTTCACAGGTGGTTAACAAGGATTTAGGTGAGAGATAGTGAAATGCACAGATATTTGGAGGGGGTCTTTGGGAGCGTGAAAACTTACAATACCAACAGGACTTGGGTAACGTTGTCAACGCGTGGTAGAAAGCTTAGATCACCTAGACAATGGGATCAGGAACAACAAACGTAGGCACAGGTGTAGCAAAATTGGAACCAATGGGAAAAGTATGCAGGAGTGGGTTTTTCCTCCAGGGAAAAGGAAAGGCAGATGCAAATGGGGGGGAGATTGAGCACGGAAAAAAGAGAGAGCAGGGAGATAAAAGAGGCCAGTTAAGTGCGAGCAGGCTGCTGGTCAGCACTGCCTGCTGTCACCACGGCTTGCCCAGTATTTAAGCTCTGTTCCTGGCTGTTTCTGTGTGAATAGGCTGCCCTTGCGTGCCTGTAGGCACCCAACCGGCCCCGTGCCTGTGGATCTGTTCCCCTGGCGCTCATGCCCCTGCCACAGGCTTGACCACCAAGGGACTGCAGGAGCCCCTGTGTCTGACTGGGCTGGGAGAGCCCGGGGTGGGAGCACACCGAGCCTGGGAGGGCACCTCCCCTGCATCCCCACACCCTGCAGCTTCACCTTCGCTTTGCACTAGGGAAAATGCCACGCGGTGTGCAGAGAAGGTGGGATTTAGTGTGAATAACCATCCCCCAGTAAATTTTCTGTCTCCTTGGACAGTGTGCTGTATGCATCAGTAGTGATTGCCATGGCATGTTACAGAAATAGCTCCCCTCCCTCCCCTCTAGGAACTTAAATTCTTGCAGCTGGGTGCACAGTTGTGACAACCAGCCTTAGCTCAGCTCCTCAGGGCACACAGCCACAGGCAGAGTCATCTCTCGCTCTTGCTGTCTGCACCACGAGTCAGAAGGAGCTTCAAAGAGCTCCTGCTAAAGCCAGATTGCTTCTGAACCTCCTCTCTCAGCACTGTGGTGTGGGTACGAGTCTCTGCTGTCCCCAGATAGGCTCTGACAGAACCATCTGGGTGTGCTGCAGGTGACAGGAGCTTGGGAATGAGTTAGCAGTTGTCACAAGTGAGCTGGGGAGGCAGGTAAGTGTGGTGTGGTGAGAAATTCATGGGCAGAGAGAGGAGTTGTCCTCAACAGGAGACAGATACTGGGGTTGGAAAAATGCAGGAGTTTAGGAGAGGATGCCACACAAACCCAGCAGAAACAGGGTATGTAGATTTGGAAGGTAGGTGAATCAGAGCAGTGAAAGCTTGGCAATGTCAAGGATTTTCTCTTGTAAGTCTATGTGCCTGAAGCAACAAAAATCTCAACTTGTCTTCTGGTTAGAATCTTCTTCCAAGCTTTTTTCTTAAAAAGTCTGAAACTTTTTCAAAATGGACATGCAAAGCACACTAAATCTCAGATCTAACACTAGTGCACTAATTGCATTTCTTCTCCTTATTTCCTTTAATTCACCTGAAGATGTTACATGATGTGTTTGCTGCTGAAATACCATGAAGAACGGGGGTTGCTAAAGGTGCCCCAACATCTTTGTTGGAGGAATGAGAGTTTTTGGTTTCTTGTGTAGTGTGGGGCTTCAACAGATTCAAAACCTATTCCTGACTTATTTTGAGACTTGAAACAAAACCTATGGGTGTGATACTGGCTAAAGCCTTTTGACTGTGAACTAGAAGATGATGTGAAACAAGGTTAATATTTGCTAATTGTATTTGGGGCTTTGGGTGAATATGAACCATAAAGGCATTATTACCATATATTTATAAGATATGCTTTTTTTGGTACTATTAGTTCACTACTAAAGTAATGCATTTCTGTAAGTCATTAACAGAGACACTTGATAGTTTTATAATGTGTTTATGTTAATTTATGTTATTAGTACTCAGAAGAGTGGCTTGTTGCCTTTGCTAGGGTTGCTCCATCCTTCCTAAAAGGTATGGATCAATCACTTTAGCTCATTTGGTGATACAGTGCAACTTGTTCAATGCACAAAAGAGGTGGTAACACGCAGTCTTCTTAATCATGATGTCAGTAACATAAGAATGGCACTATAAATAAAAATGACAGTCCACTTAGATTCTTTGCATGGCTTGTCAGTTCTAATTCTCACTCATGTTTCTAAGTATTCTCAAACATGTCAGGATCACAACATGCTTTGAATAACTAAAAGTGTCATTTAAAATCTATCAGAATCTAATGCAGTTCAGCATTCCAGTCTTACTGCACCTTGTGCCTTAAAGATCAGCTGTGCAGAAAAACTGCTACCCATGGACCTGTATTTTTTGTTTTGTTGATTTGTACACATGGTGTTGATATAAAAATATTTAAAAACCTATCAGTAGAGTGTGTCCACTCATGTTTTACTGACTTCATAAATACTATTGTGGCTGCAGCCCAGCTGAAATCTAGGACATTTTCTTCCCTGGCCTTGATTTTTGACCACATTGTTATCATTAGTATCAATAAGATATTTTGGTTTTGGTGTTAAACACCTATAAAGACTGTCATTGTCATCTAGGCTAATCCATGAGGCAACACAGGTCATAAACTTCACCTTCAACTGGTTTGGGGGATAAACTGGAACATATTTTTCAGAAAGAAACCCAGACTTGATTTATAAAGTCTGAGTAACAGAGTTGCCAGTGCACACCTTGCTAAGGTGTTTCAGCAGCCGCTGTTTTCTTGGGGCAAAGTGTGACCTTCCTGTCATTAATTTTGCTGATGCTCCATATCTGAACATGCTGATTGTTGCAATGATGCTGAATATTGTCTGCTAGATTAAATAAACCTTTCCAGTAGGAAAACTCAGGGTTTTGCTACTATATCTATAAAAGCTTTTATCAGCTCTTACAGAGCTTTCCTACTCTTTTTCATTTACTCCTAGTAAAGTCAGAAATGAGAATAAATTAGGTATATTTCACTTGAATCAGTGTTTTCATTTGACTTTGTAAAAACATTGAAAAATTGTCTTTAGACAGAGACTTATGCTTTAAGTAAAGAAGGGCCTTTTAGTGAAAGGTGAAAAGGTGCTGAAGTTGCGTAAGCTTTTCTTTTTTTGTCCTCATTGCAAAATACTATTTTGAGGTAAAATATAAAGGGAGAATAGAGTTTTTAAAAAATGTTCATATTTAATAATCTCCTTTCTTCTTAAACTCTTTTTCTTCTTTAACTTCTAGAGACAGAGCTTATTAAGGTTTACTGTAATTTTAATATTGAAATTTAAATTTATAAAGTTTATCTCACTAGAATTAACTTTGTGACATACCTGAAGCATTCATAATGGCAAAAATGGCCTCTCTACAGTGTGTGATGATAGGCTGCATGATGACTTCAGGGGACAGTTGACAACTCTGTGCTCTAAAATATAATGATATTAATAGTAGTTAGAAAGATTTGATTTCAATCCTAAATGAAAAAAAAAAAAGTTAAAGTATGTAAAAATCACATTTTTCTTTATTTATACACAATTATGAACAGAGTTTTGTAACTCTCTCACTCTGTAATTGCCACTTCTTTCTCTCACCCTCCTGGAGGACTTGCTCCCTTTATACCCAGACATAGACACTAACATTTATTGCTATACATTTTTATTTCAAAAGTGCAATAGTAGCTTGCAAGGGAAATTTCTTAATATTGTGTCTCAATTTGATTCAAAGAATTTGATGATTAGGCCTTTTAAATGTGCCAGAGCAGCACTGGGTGACTGCAAAGTGTCCTTCAGCTAAAATGAAAATCGTTATATTGTGAATGAGAAATGATTGTTAAAAATTGAATGTTGCACAATAGATTGTCACTTTTAAATGCACCTGTGTGCCTGTGATTGACAAGCAAGATCATATACAGGTCCTGAATAAAGTTCTAAAACTGATATTGTACTTAATATTGGAAATGACTATTCAAAACTAAAGCCTGGTAAGCATAATTTGCTTTTCTTGTTCAAGACTATGCTCAATCATTATTTAAGTAAGTATTTCAAACTAAATTTAGGTTATAAGTGTGATTATTTTAGACTAAATTGATTCTTCATTTGTGCACGAGACTTCTGTGTGGCAAAAAAGTCTTACACCATTACTGAGTTCTTAAAAAGGGCTGCTGAAATCCTCTCTTTTTTTCTTTTTCTGTGTTAATGCAGGAAGGCATTAATATTCCAAGATGCTTATGTATCTTGTTTAATTACCTTCATTTAATAACTTTTACAAACCAGGTGTGTTCATCTGTTGTCTCAAATAAAAAGCTCTGCGCAGAGTAGCAGGTGGTAACTAAGTTTCAGAAAGAAGATAATTCCAGGCAATCCATATTTTTAATATATGCTTTTTTTTGATTATAAAAATAAGATATGTGTCCATAATACCTAAAATTTTAGTTTTCTTCTAAAAAGATTGTTAATGTATCTCTTTGAGTAAACTGCAAGACAAAGAAGAAACAGAAAAGATCTAATTTATGTTGCATGTGTAGTCATACATAGACATTCAAAGTACTGCCAAAGTTTCTATCAAGTATTCATTGCCATCCTTGTTCAGAAGGGTCACAGAAGTATTTCCCAGCAATCTGTCCCCAGCAATAAAATCTGGACTGCTGAATTGCATGTTTATCTGTTGCTATCTTCTCTTTCTGTAAAGGGAATTTAATGAAGAGTCTGGACTTGAGTGTCCCACTGGTTGTGGTCCCCTCTGATTGTAGTCTATATGATCTTAATATATTCAATTTCTTTCCCCCCCTCCATTAATGAACTTCTCTTTTAGTTCAGAGAGGCTATTGCTATGTGCAGACTGTTGTGCTTTTCAAGCTGCTTTTTGAGCAGCTAATACAGAGATAAAGAAATTGTTATAAAAAAGAGTAGAAATAGTTTTCATTTAATAGGTTTGTGCAAAAATTGCTTGTGGCTGTTCAATTTCTTTTCCTCAGAAGTCTATGTGATAAAGTATCATAACTCCACAATAAATATCTATTTGGTCCATGTGCTTACTTGTAACTTCTGCAATTTCCCCCTCCACTTTTCCTGTTTCCAGCAGGATCTCAGCTGCTTTTGGCTTAGCCTTTGCCCTGTGTCTGCTCATCCTGGATCTCTGCTCCCACTATGAGAGGCTATCCCAGAGAGCCATTTAGGAACTGCAGTGCCTGGACATTGAAGTAGCTCCCTGCCCAGTGTATTCCCTCCAGAAAACACCACTCATGCTTGCATCTGGGAATTGTGCTGGTTTCTTATTGACTTGTAGGTGAAGTTCATGGCAGGAGATGGTTCCCATCCTCATGGCACTTGTAGCACGTGGTGCTGGATGGAATAGTGGGTCACAGCATGGATCTTTACCCAAAACAAGCTGCCTCCACAGTCCACTGTCTTTTGGGGAATACCTTCTGAATGAGAAAAGAAGTGGGTTTCCAATTTGAGTAAAGGAGTAAAATTATTGAGTAAAGGAGTAAAAATTATTCAGTATTTGTCCTATATTTTGTTTTTTTAAATGAATGTTTTCTGCAATAACTGTATGTTCACCAGCTCATGGCAGCTAAGTAGTTACACACAAACAACATCAGTAACCCAGAGCTGTGCAAAGCTTTACCAGTTACCTGTTGTCTTCTTACTTCAGGCTGGGATCTCCAGATCTCAGAAATGGCAGAGGTATCAAGTGTGAAAAGTTTATAAGCAGAAAAGTCCAGGATGTGATGCAAAGGAAGCATAGAAAATTTTCCATTTTGGGGCCATTAAAACAAAACAGGAATCACCACATCTCTCATGTCAGAAGGGCCTATGCTCCCAAAGATATAATTTTCTTTTTTTCGTATGATGAGGCTTGGACTAGATGAAATCAGTCAATAGCACCTGACTGCACCTCAGAGGAGTCACTTATGATCCTACTGCATTTGTTCATAGCACTTTCTCTTTCAGCTGACCACAATGTTTTTAATTTCCTGACCTGAACTGGCACTTGGCATTGCAGAGTGCTGCTAACATTCAAACCAGTCCCTCACTTATTTAATTTGTAACTTTTAATACTGTAATTACCCCGAGGATATCAGAGTGTCTAATTTACAGAGACAAGTAGGCTTCTTTTTTGAATGCAATCACTCAAGTCTCTCAGTATACTGGGATACTCAATCTATAATACAAGGAGAGTATTCTGCCAGCAGTGGCATTTGATAGAAAATTGGAGGACATATTTAATAAAAATCAATCTTTTTTAATGTTACTTGCTAATATAGCCAATGAAGTTAATATGGTGTTAGAAATTAATTTGAAGTAATGAAGAAGAAAACAGAAAATAGTTGTCATGTTATTGTATACATCTGTGAATGTCTGCTTACTTCACCCACTCAAAATGTTGAAAAAATTGGCATGCAGCATAGACCTGTAAAGTACAGAAAAAACAATAAAGCAGAAAACATGTGGAATTGCTCCACTTCTAAAAGAGATTAAACATTTGCAGGATTTCTAGCTTGGGGAGAAAAATTTACTGGAGGGCAAATAATGCAATGTTATGAGCTGCCTGGAGAGAGTGAATAGAGAATAATTATTCACTATTTCTCACTGTGTAACATCTAAGGAAAATGAAACAATTGAAGGAGACTGATGAAAACTGGTAAAATACAGCAGTGAAAGATGTTCCTTAAGCATCTGCTTCTGCTCTGGTCCCAGTCAGGATTCAGGCTCTGGGATAGGTGCTGTAATAATCTGCTCCCACTGTGAGGCAGAGAAGTGATACAATACTCAATTTATACCAGCCCTTAGGAAATGAAAACCCATGATCATGTGGGGAATTTGAGGCATTGCAATCCTTTTAATCTAGTTCTTCCTAAACGAAGGCTCTCAAGAAGAATTTATTATTTTTCTTTGTGTTTTGAAGAAGCAACACCCTTTGAAAAATCCTTCATTTGAAAAGAGAAATCTTTGTTTGGACAAAAAAAGGATTAGGTCTGTGTGACCACAGAGCTGAGCCGTACAGCCAGGTCATTTTAAGTCATCAACTGAGGTTATTCAAGCACTGTGCTTTTTGCAGGAGGCAGAATCAACTCCTATTCCCACTGTTTATGGTTTGGCACAAACATCTGTGAACAGGCTGCTTGTATTATTCTGGTCTGATCTCTGGCAGCACCTTGTTTGCTCAGACTGTTGGACTGCTCTGGCAGTAATTGTCTGAGTATTATGAAAAGTGGGGTTTGAATAATTAACGACCTTTATTTACAGAGGTACCTGTATGGTGTAAAATCTATTGCTGAAATGTGCTGTACTCTGTAATTCTGTGACTTCATGACGTACCACTGAATGCCTGAAATCGGGCTAGAGCTCTAAGAATGGGTTTTAAACATATGAGGAAAAAGCTCAGGGAAATTTTAGAATAGATGAAAACTGTGTTTGTTGCCAGCTATTTAGACCAAGACATATATTTATACTTGTATTTGTATGTCTTATTTGTGTCCTGGGGGAGTGAATTCTCTCATTTTTTGTCTCTGGGTTACAAGACTTCTTTGCTGGGCATACTCTCTCTAGTTACACCAACTCAGGGCATTGCAAAGTTGCCTGGCACATTCTGGAGTAGCTTTGTATCTGTTTTAATTTCATGTGACAGTGTCTATTATCTTAAAGAGATAATAGAAATTGTTGTTTACTGGTATCAGCTCAATCTCATCTAAATTAATCATGAGGGACCTCTGTGTTTGTGCAGAATCTCTGCCCAGGGTCAGAGTCTCTCCAGAATCAGTCTCTAAGGTAAGGAAGAAACTGGCTTCCTCCAGTGAAAATGTGTGTAGATCTTCATAGCTCCAAAAATCAGGAAATCATCCAGAGAGGTGAATTTTGCTGACAGAGCCTAAGTCAAGCCATGTTTTAAGCGCCATCAACGCAAAGCATTTCAATTTGATGCTTGATTGTCCATTAGGGACTTTCTTTGTACCAGAATGTGAGACAGAATGATTATACAATGATACTAACAACATTCAGAAAGCCTGAAAGACAGTTTTTCTGAGCTTTCTTTTTTTGTAAAGTAGAGATGTGTGTTAAGAAGAAACCAGTTCTGATCTCAGTGTAAACTTTTGGTGCCAAGTATAAATCAAAAATCTAAATTAGAAAATGCAGCTATTGCTAAGTGAATATGGCAGGAAAAGTAAGAAAAAGAGCATAAGAGAGAATTAGATACATTCATGATAATCTGTTTTGATAATACTGGTAATTGACTGTCATATATAGATATATGTACTGATAATCATTTATATACTGATATATGTAGCTACGCACACTGATAGTTACTGATATGTAGAGGTTATTATCAAAATAGTAGTTAGATATGTTTGAGCTTTGAGTCTGACTGGATTATTGATCTCACATTCTGAGCGACCTGAAAGTATAAGCCCTTGTGGATTGGGTTAAGAATTGTAGTTTTGTTAAATAAGAAAAGCTATGCAAAAGACAAAATTTTTTAAATACCAGAGAGAGACTATAAAAGTGGATATAGATCTGTGATATTCTGTTGATGGTGCTTCTCAAGCCTGTGAACAACTTGTTGCTTATAAACTCCCATGATATTGTGTCCACACAGCCCACAGATAAGACTGAGCATCCTAAACCTTGTTATTTTCGGACTATAGGGAAAGAAACGTTAAAAACTGTTGTAGTAGATCTTCTTGCAGACAAGGTCTAATTTACAAATAGATTCCCTGACCCAGCAGAGGGCATGCTGAAATATGTGCTTTAAATGTGCAAATATTTTCCTTCTGAAGTTCAAATTTAGTAAAGACATTGGACATATTATTTAGACTTAAGATCAGGGTGATTTTCTTCCTTCCTCTATTTCTTATATTGTTGCTTCATTTGCACTGCAGAGGTAGTCTCTTGATCAAAATTTAACATTAAATCTTCCTTCTTCTCCTTTCCTATTTTTTCTTTCTTTAAATCACTCTCTTGAGTGAAAAAACAACTAGGGAAATGGAAACAAGGTAGTAGCAAGTATTTCAAGGTTACCTTGGCATCCTAAATCACTGAACAGTTGAAGTTGGCACTAGAGTTTTGTTTGAACTCTGGCAGTTTATTTCAAGGCATTGTTATTTTTCTAAGAAAAAGAAGGGAAAGGGAAAGAAAAGATCTCTGGGCTATAACAACACTCTACTTAATTCTGTATTTCACTTGCTCTCTCTGACCCTGGTAGGGAGATCTTCCTCTGAAGTTTCTAGTCATGCTGTCTTCATTTTCATTTTAAAGTCATCCTTTATCACCATAACAATAACAGCATCCATGAAGTACATTAGTAAACTGAGAAAAAAATTAATTGCTGCATCCCTTCAGATGGGCAATAAAAATGCTGTTGCATTTTATTTCCCCCCGGGAATTCAGACCTTGAATCTCATACAGCTGAAAAAGTTGTCTCTGCTAATTATAGATCTTTGGGGGGCTGAAGAGAATGGCCTGAAGCCCACGTGGTGAGGACTTTGCCTTGTGTTTTCCTAAGTGCAGCCTCATTTGAGAAGGAGTTTATAAACCAGGTGGACAGTTAGAGAGGAGAGTAAGAAAAGGCAATATGATACCTGAAAGGAGGAAGCTGTTCATGCACAGCCCCCATGAACAGCTTGCAGCAAGCTTTTGTAAGCTCCTCTTTAAGTCAAACCTGCTAGGACAACCTTTTCATAAACATAATTGTACATGGATGTAGGATTGAATCTCACTCACATAACAGGAACAAGTGACAAAAGGCATTTGTACTTTCTTCTGAAAGTTTGAAATATCTATTGTGGCATGACAAATGTAAATGTGTTGATGAGGAGGGAAAAATCACTATACTTGACAATTAATTTTAGTTGCTGGAAGTAACTGACCTTTAAAGCATTAAAAACTGTTTATTAAATACAGCAAAAGGATATAATCAATTTCCCTTCATCCTACTGTGAAAAATAATACGGAATCTGTTGCAGTTTAGGTAAACTCAACAACACTTGTACCATATAGAGTCTTTTATTCAAGATCATTTTCAATGTACTTTATGTGTCCACTGCTTCAGTGAAAAGAATAGATCTGAAAAGCAACATGCAATGATGTATAGATTTCAGATTTGTGTAAAAAGGAGTGATCTGCTTCCTTACTCTGAAGAGGTAACTTTTCCCACATCTTTACCACTGTGCAAGTGTTTGACCCTGTACTTCTCAATAGCATTATTAATCATAAAATAATAAAACCTTCACTCAAGCAAATCCACCACTTTTTTGGGGAAAGTTATTTTGGCAGATTAATTTTTGCCCATCTGTGTTTCTGTGTGTGGGCTGTAAATATTGTCAGTGTCTTAAGGTTTTGAAAAAAAAAAAAAAAAAAAAAGAAATTAAACTGCTTTTTCATTTTGTTTCATTTAAGATGGCTTTATGGCCCATTAAATCAGATTGCTGGTTGCTACTGGAGAATGTTGCTACAGCCTGCATTTATGTGGCTCAACTGTAGCTTGTTTATAGGTGCTGTATTTTGTGATACTGCCTTGTTCCATACATTAATCCAGGCTAGGATTTAAAGCACACAAAGGAGGCTAATTCCTATTCACCTATCTGTAGAATTGATTATCTAAGGATTTTGGTCATAACAGAACTACACAGTGAGATTTCAAATTTAAGGACTGCCCTCCACGGACTGTTTCTGGATTTGTTTGTGTGGGTTGATGTGTTATTGTGACTCTGTTTGTTTTAGTTTTGTTAGTTTGGTTTGGTTTTTTGTGTTTTGGGTTTTCTTTCTCCAGCTATTTTCAAGTTAGTTAAGTGAGGCTTTTATGCATGAGTGACAAACTAAAGGGAAAAAATGAGCATCTGAACCTGGATCATGGTCAAACCTTTCTGGTAGAGGCATTTTTTGTTGGTCTGCACTCTTCGCTGTATTGTTTTTCTTTTGAGGGAATTTCTTTATGCATCCTATTCATCTAAGAGTGGGCTTTTCAGACATTGCAATCAGGTCTTGAAAAATTTCTTAGACAATGATGCAATGTAGGTAAGCAGTGTATGGTAATTGGGAGTGGGGCTGTGGGAGCCTCATCCCCAGTGGGCTCAGCTGTGAGGAGCAGGTGAGCAGCACTGACAGCAATGAGCCATGGAGTGCCCAGGGGCACTGAGCAGCCACCAAAGGGAGCAGAGGGCACACAGTGCAATGTGTGAACATGAGGGAGATAAAAATTTGGGCTAAAGAACAAGAAGGGCAGATGCTTGCAGCTTTCTGATGCGATGGGGTGTTACTCTGTCTGGGCAGATATGTGAAGCCTTCTGAAGAGGCAAGTTATTATTCTGTATGGGCTGAAGCTTTCTGAAATTGTGTGATGATGCTCTGTGTATTGTTGTGGTCTTGACTGCAGCATGTGCTGTGGTGTATGCTGCAACCATGCAAACCATGCACAGGTGACTCAAATTCAAGATTTTCCGGCAATCTCTTTATACTAACAGTGTAAATCAGCGTGAGATCATGATAGGCAAATAAGTGTTAGTGAAAGACTGCTGTGTGTCTGAATTCTTTGTAAAGCAGACATACAGACTGTCCCTTTAGAGGGGATGTGTGTGTAATTCTATTAAGTTGGATGTGACTGAATTTACTTTTACTGTGCCTTAGATGTAGGAATAATACTGATGTTAAGAATTAGAAAATATTATGTAGGTTTAAAGTCACCAGAAAATACTGGATGCTGGAGTAAAATTATTTTCATTGTGGAACCTCCAGTGAAACTTGTCTGAAAGGAAATGATGAAGGTGATTCTTTGCTGAAATGCTTTGTATCATCTCGCTGCTGGCTGCATCTCTGTGAGTCCTGTAACACATTTTATATATTTATTACCCATGTGTTCCTTGCCTGGTGTGTTTTGTGATCACTCATGCTGGCTTACATCAGTTTTACTGTGTTACCTCAGTCAATGAGATGTGAACTGGCAAACCCTGCTGTAAAAGGAGATGGACATTTTAGGATAAAATGATTTGTTCTATATGTCTGGAGATTTGAGGGAAAAATGGTTTTCTTTTTTCTCCCAGAAATTCTGAGGGTTTTGTGTTGAAAAGACAAATTTGGAGGTGCCCTTATTACTGAAGTATGTTCAAAGTATAGGAGCAAAAAACCCCAGATGATATCTGTTTGTGTAATTAAACGTATTTCTAATTGCTGTTGTGACTGAATGCAAATGAGACAAGGATGTAACAGGATATAGAGAGACTTGTTATGAATTCTGTGCAGAAACTTAGGAAGAGGTGAAATGGAGCTTTCTTTTTGTTCATATCTTGCTTTCCTGCTAACTTCTACTCTTTATTCACTCTAAACTCCATGTCCTGTCTGGTAGGAAATTTCAGCCTCTTCCCTGGGGGGAAATATGAGATCTGAGAAGGATTTTGATTGGATGACCATATTGGATTTTATTTCAGAAATTGTATGTACGTAAACTTCGAAATTATTGGTGGACAACTAAATTCAAAAACTCTGTTGAGTTTATAAGACTCCTCCTGAATCTGTGTAATTCTACACCAGAATTTTATTCCTTTTAGAGATACATAATGGGAATAAAAATATCCCTTTTTCTTCGTTAAAAACAAGTTTGATAGCAAAGAGAAGGAAGAGTTTCATTATTCTCATTAGTTCTCTTTCATTATTGATAGTCAAGCAGAGAGTACTGCTTTAGGAACACCCGGAGGTTGAAAGGTGCTTACAGATACTTCCTTGGCTTGGAGAGAGAAAACCTCTATCCATATTTCTTCTCCTCTCTTCTCATATTCAGGATGACAGTCTCATCATAATGTGATTGGGAAATTTTGTCATAAACAGAGAAACTCATCTTGTGGCTTGAACCTTTCATAAACATATATTTACTTTCCAGTGGAAATTTGTTTCTCATCAAAAAGAGTTAATGATACAAAAGATCCTCTTCTGATACCTTGATACCTTTGTTCCCTTATGTTGTAAAATGTATTTTGTTAGCATAATAATGTTCTCCTGAGCTGACATTGTAAGGATCTTGAAATTTGTCAGTCTGACTGACCTTCATGTAGGGCTGAGAAAAAAAGAAATTACCCCCTAGCCAATTGCAGCTTATTTTAGTAAAATTAGTTTTTAAGGTCAATCTTTTTCCCAGAGCTAACTGTCTTTTTTCCTATGAAAGATTAGGAACTGCTTTCTGTGTTGGTCATCTTGTTTTAGTACTTCACTTGAGTTGAACATTAAAAAAAAACCCTCAAAAATTTCACTTGCATCTTAATTTTTATTTTGAATTAGAAGCTATTCTGAAATAGATTACTCAGCGTTTGCTCATTGGACTGCAATTCCCATGAGGTTCCTGGCACTCAGCTGAGATCCTAAATCATGTAACTAAGTGAAAAAATTCAGTAGAATCCAAGATTGTATCTGATTTTTTAGGAATAGTTAAAAAAAAAAGCGCATACACATTTATGGAACATTGCAACATTCTAAACCTAATTATTTTTCTAATTCAGAACAAAATCTGAAAATTCTGTAATTTGGTAGCACAAATAACAAAAGGAAGAAACTAAAACTATTAAAAACATTCAATTTTTAATAGCATCAAATGTTATGTTAAAACCTTTTTCTAGATAAAACATTTTTTGTTTTGTTAAAGTGAGTGACTTTCATGCAGAAAAAATTAAAGATTTATTGGTTTCTTCCAACACATTTATATTTAAAACATGTTAGCAGATTTTGAATATTTCCATGGTGTTACATTTTTATAAGCTGAGATACTCCTTTTCTGGTTATTGCATAGGAATAACAATGTAGAAAGAAGTGTGTATTGATTTATTGTGTATTGCTCATTGATTTATTTTGGAAATCACTAGACACAGCTACATCATAATTCTGTCTTCCTAATTTTTTCTTCACATTTCTTGCACTGTTATTCTATCAATATTTCTTTTTCATACATAGCTTTTTGTCCATTCTGTTTGATTCTTGCTGATCATGTAGTGCCTGCACCTCTATTATGTGATTAATAATTTTCAGCCTATTAGTTTTCATTTTCAGACTATAATAATAACTTAAAATAGGAATAATGCTTGCTATCTTATCTTGCTCACACTTTTAAACAAAATATATTGAAGTTATATTCAAATAATTTCATTATCACTAAGTAAATTTACCGCTGTTTTAAAACCTTATTACTGAGCCCTACTCATGTGTTCCTTTCTTGCCAAGTTAATTTATATCACAATTTGATGTAGCTCTCGTAGAGGTGGTTCACATGGTAAATGTAACCTTGTTCAACAGAAGTGCTGTGGAGTGCCCAGGAAGGATTGGGATGAAAGCAAATTCCATCAGGATCAGTAGTGCTCGCTCAGTGGGGCTTTGTGAGGTCAGCCTACCGACATTTCACTTAGAACTCACCAGAGTTCTAGAACTCAAGAAAGACTTGTAAATTAATATTTATTAATGCCAGACTTTCATATTTATTCATGTTTTAGTCCACAAATGTAGGAATATGATTGGTATTCTGCAAGAAAATTTGAATCAGCCAACAACGCAGTAAAAGCTGTCATAAAGTTTGCCAAATACAACTTTTGATGTTAGTACAATTTCCATATAGCCTTTTTAGAATTATCTGTACTGTTATATTAGTAATTTATATAAAATCTATTTCTGTGACAGCTGAAAGGAAAAATACTCCAAGCTTGGAAATGAACGTTTAAAAAAAAAGAAATTATTTTATTTCTTCACAATATCAGGAAAGAATTGGAGTTGACATTCTTTCTTGTGTAGTCAGTTCTGTTACCTCCCAAGTTTTCTGATCACTTGGAAAGGGATTCAAATGAGCTGACACTGGGGAAAAAAATTCTTGCAACTGTAAATTACTGTTTAAAAATATCTTGTTTTTCACAAAGAATATATATAAAATTTTGTTCACAAAGATAAGTAAATTTGCTCTATGGCAAGTTAAAAACAACCCAAACACAACCTCTCTCCCCAGTAATCATAAGTTTTGCCTATTCCAATATCAATTTATAGTGTGCTGTTACACATTAAATATAATTTTATTAATATAAATAGCTAATGATAGGTGAAGTGCTACTACTGGGCTTTCAGCTGAAAGAAGCAGGGAATAAAAATAGGATGAAAAATAAAATTATAATGATGCTATGTTAAAAGAGAATTGTATTGTGCTTTAAGGTACTAATTTGCCCTTTGGAGTAGATAACACAGGTCCTGATGCTCCAAGGTCTGTATTGCTCTTCAATTAAGTTGTTTCAAAGTTCCAAGAGACCATAATTTTCACGGTCTATAAAAGTAATTGTGGCTGAACATATTTACATTGAGATGAGGCAGGTTATGAGATTGGGAGTTCCTTACTGTCTTTTTACAGAAGCTCAGATTCTGGCTACTGAGTGAACACAAGTGTTAGATGCAGACTCTTGATGCCCAACATGAAATGCAAGACTATGCTCAGATGAAAATGAAAAGGGAGTTTGTATCAGCAATCCAGATGGTTAGAGTCCCTTTAACCCTTGCAGCATTTCTCTTAAACTGGGAACTTGTGCTTAGCAATTAGTGTGGCTGGTATTTGCTGTGTGTACTAATTCATAGCAGTGTGCTTGATGGTAATTCTCCCACTCCTGGTTTGAGCTTGAAAGAACAAACATATTTAAGAAAAAGGGGTTGCTGTTTCCTCTGAATCTGTTAAAATCTGGGGTTTGGTAGAATTAAGTTTATTTAAGAATTGAAAATTTGTTGGCTTCTGAAATAAAGAGGAGGAGATACTGGCTTATTTTAATATTCTGTGAGAATCCAATGGATCTGTTAGGAAGCCTTTGGCAATTCAGATCTAGGGCTTCCTGTCACACGAGGGCATGTAGCATAACTTTGCCACAGTATGCTTTCATGATTTCTTAGCAAGTTATTTACCTGGCAAGATCAGCTCTCAGCAGCTGTCTTTCCCTGAATATTTTCCAGAAATCCAGGCTGCCTCTGTCATCTTGATCCGCCTTTTAGAACAATAGACTCTTACAAGTAGCTCCAATGCCACGATTTTGACAATAACTCTTTCCTTTCAGTGTATCACCTGTGTCCAAATATCCATGGGTCAAATATTATGTTCTTCATTTGCTACCCCTTTTCCCCATAAACCTGCAGGCTTTCTGTCTGATCCATTCTCTGTGCCATCTGAAAACCTTCTCAAAATCTGGCATTACATTTGCTGTGACTGAGAAGCAGTTTCAATGAAAAGGTGTCAGTTCAGGGATTTAATCTTTGATCTCCTTTAGGTGTGTTAGATGAATATGATATGGTTCAAATTATTTACTAATTGTGTTTTCTGTTTGAAAACTTGTCACAGAAGAAAAGAAATATTGGATTAAAATGTGCTTTTCATTATCAGTGGTCCAGATACTGCATTACTGAGGAGAATGGGAATTTTGCCAGGAAATCTGGGAGGACAATCTAGAAGTGTTTAAAGAGGAAAAAACTTATTGAATAAATTTAAAGAAATTTGAAGTAAAATGCTCATATTGAGGTCTGTGATAATGAGAAATAGAGCCAAATTTCATAAAGGGAACTGTAGTACAACAGGAATTTTTTGGATTTGAAGGGGCAGTTTGTTCTGTCCTTGGAGGTATTTAAGACTAGAGGAAGTAGGCTGCAGATATCACAGGCACACCTGATCATTCTTGAGGAAGAAGGAGCAGTCTCTGTCATTGTTACTGAAAGTGCTGTGAGTGGATGCAAAACCTTGAAAAGTGATCTGTGGAACTGCATAAAGATGTGGAATGTGCACACAAGGGTGTGCAGTGCTGGAGGCCAGTGGCACCACAGACCAGGAATGAAGCTCCTGGCTGTTGCCAATACCTGGCTGCTGTGTCATGCCAATAATAACAAAATCTATGCTATTATAAAAGCAATAAAACTACATGGACTGATATATTAAGTACTGATCTATCTTCTGATTATCACTTTCTCAGCCTCTAGACAACATGAGATATGTACAGTATGGCTGTAGTTCTTCCCCACCATGCTTCCTCAAATAATAAAATTATGTGATTCATCAAACCAATTGCAAAGCTTGAGTGTAGATTATTTTTTGAGTTGGTCACTATTTTCTATAATTCTGTTACACAGGACTAGGCAATTAACCTGGTCACCAGTACATTTTCATATATTTCTGACAACAATATGCAAAATCCCTAAGGATTGCTTTCCCTTGTGAAGAAGCTGCTGTTTCAACACCTTTTATTCATGTGTCCACTTTTTCTTCTTTGTCAATAGTTTTTGAATTCTGACTTGAATTCTGACTCATGTTTATAATTAAGGTCTGATTATGAGATAGGTGGAATAATCTGTGGGTGAATTAGTCTGGCTTTGTCCTATCATTCCTTCCTGCTGGATGAATGCTTGGGTCACCCATACAAACTAGGGCTTCTAAATGCATAATTTTCCTTCTGTTGAGCTGAAGATCTGCATCCAACTGTTCTAATCTGGTAATAGTCAGATTCTCATGGCAGTATTTTGAGCACATTAATGGGTAACTAATACTCTGTGTATATTTATGTATAAACTGTTAGTGTTGATAATTGTCTTACTCTGAAATGGAGTAATTTCTTCTGGGAACATTACAGGAAGCTTATAAATAAAATAATAAAGAAATGTTCCTTTTGTTTATTTTTAAACCCAAGGAAAGAAAAAATCCCTCAGCTAGGTTAAGCCCTAGTTCCCTTTTTAGCATGGTGAATACTGTCACAATACATAGAAAGAGATGTATTTTTAATACCTAGATGGGACCGTAGTCACTCTCTAGAAACCTTCAACAAAGCACTTTGTTGGAGTCCTTTTTGTCTCCATTAAAATCCACATGTTCCTGTTCTGCAAGCAGATCAGCCCAGACAATGACACTATCCTGAATTTAGGCTGCCTCCCAGCTTACAGGGGCGTCTTCCCATGGCTGTTACAATAGGGATAATTGGAGCCTCTTTGCTTATCTATAATTGCAAGAGAGAATTTGCTTGGACCAGTGCAGAGTTAGAGGAGTATATGATACAGTTGCTGCTACCAGAGGCAGCCTAATGAGAAGTGCTGACAAACAGAAAAAGGTTGGTGCACTAAAACAACGTTCCTAGGTGCCTTAATTATTTCAAAGTTAGCAAAAGAGTGTAATGATGATGGGATGTTCATGTGCAGAAGGTTGGGAAATTTCACCCTCTGTGGTCAGACAGTTACTCTCTCTGTAACGAGCAATTGCCAGGTAAAAATAGGCCTTCAGAATTTAACAGTAATGCCAAATTTAGTGTATTTCTACAGAAATACTATTTCAGTTGTAATGTGTGGTGTTCTCCAGCTAATTGCTGTTCTGTATACCCTATAAATTATTCCACAGTATGAAATAAAAAATCCTATAGATAACTGGCCGTTACAATATTTGAGAGGTGAAACTTTCTGATACAGTAAGATATTTCTTCATAAATGCACTATATCTATAAAGATTTTACTGGAGCCATTTCTTAAATTCAGGAAGGATGGGATGATAACACAAAGGCAGACTAATTCTCTGTGGAAGGGATCTGTAGTAGGTTTCTAAACTCATTTAGAATAGAGACTTCAATGTCAATCTCTGACTGCCTTTTCCTCAGGGCACTAGACTTGAAGTGAACTTTCAAGAGATGGTTGATGGTCCATGACTGAGGATAGAGCTGGACTTCTTTTCTCTCCTGCTTCTGTGAACCTAATCTGTTATGTGAGCTCTGGTGCTCAGCTGATTCCTTGGAGAGTCTGCTGATCTTCCTAAGCTAGAAGAAAAAGACATGAAAAAAATTACCTGAAAGGGATCACTGAGAAGCCAGGTGAGTCCAGAAGTGCTAGAAAGGAAAAGGAGGCAATTCAGGTCTGGATTGGAGCAGTGGATTTGCATCAGTAAATCATTGGACCAAATATGAGATATCATACAAAAAATCTGCTGATCTCCTTCATGTAGTATCTCCTCTCAGCATGACCCTATTTTATATAAATAAACAATTACCATAAAAAAGTTTTGGTAAGAGAAGCTGATTGATAGAATTAATTTTTATTATATTTTCAATTTATCTTGAAAATCAAGATAAATATCAATTGGCTCTGTTCCAATAAAAAAAAAAAATTGTGTGTTTCACAAGTATTTTTCCTTATCCTCCCAGTAGCAGGGCCAGTTCAGTGCTGGAAAAAATGCTTTCTGAACTACTTGAATGATTTTGGCCTATCAATAGGTTCTGAATACCTGTGAAATACAATAAGACTGGTACATAAAATTGCATCAATTTCTCTCATTCCTTCTCTCAAAAGTCACAACATTGTATTTTTCTGAAGTTTCATATCATTCTGTCTTAATGTAAAACTATGTTTTTCTGTCATATTCCTTCTTTTCAACATATCATTTCCAAATACATTCTTGCATCTGTGTTTTTGTCTTTTGTTCCAAAATACCTTGAGAATAATTTATGCTCTCATCTAGAATGTCACTTGCTTATAAGAGACTGCTTGCTGACTTAGGTTTTTCTAATTCTTCTTAGCTGTTGAATAAGAAAATTGATTTTTCTGTGCATTTATACCATACTTTTCAATGTTGTCCAAGGGTGGCCACAGAAGCAGAACCACACCACTGAAGTTTTAGAACAACAGAGGACACTAAACTAAATAATTTGAGGAGGCTATGGAAATAAAAATGCTCTCCTGAGTCTATCTGGAGATCCTTTTAGTCTGTTTAGGTCCTTTTATCTACTTACATGGTGACTGTCACAGTTGAGATGGACAGGACACCTTTTCTTTGTGCAGCAATAGCCAATCTTTACTGTTCACAGCTCATATTTATTTGGTTTTCTGAAAGCATTGTGTTCAATTTTAATGGGTTAGTAACTTGTTGTTACCAGTTCATTGGTTAGTAGTTGCTAGTGTATGTGCTCACCAAAATCTTTCTTCCCTAAAGATGTTTTCATTCTTTTCTCATGGGTACAGTATGATTCTCATGGATACAGATTCCTTTTCTCACAGGCTTTTGCTGCTGTTGAGCAGGGTAACAGGTCTGATCCATGATTTTATAAGGTTTTACCTTTATGCAACAGGTGATGGTGTGGATGACTGTCCCTCTGGCCAGTTACTGTAGATAATTTATCAATTCATCACAGCCTTGATGAAATGCTGAGGTCAGGACAGCAGTGAATGCAAAGGGAGTGTGGAAGAATGGGCTCTTTCAGCCCTGTCCCCTCAACAGCAGTTTGTACTGATCCCTCTCCACTGTCTGAGCTAGGGACCAAAATGTTTGTATTTTACTGATTGATGTTTTAACATTTGAGTCCTATTGTGCTATGAAAATCACGACTGCTTTATTCACTAAAATGCATACAGATATAGACAGGTGTGATCTAAAGTGTTTCAGCTCAGAACCTGCAGTCTCAGACAGGGTTCTTTTGCTGGGCAGTGTCTGTTTCATTTGCTGATTTGGTGATTTGACACACAGATCACAGTGGTATGAGAAACATGACCAATTGGAGGATGGGACCTCAAGAAATTTGTGGGAACAAGGGCTGAATGATTTGGGCCACTTCCTTTCAAATATTAATCACTATATTTGGAAAAAAAAAACCAAACCCAGACCACATGAAAAAACAAAGGCTATTTTTGCATACTGTGTGTGTCAGGTTGTCTTAAAACATAACAGAAAACATGTAAGAGAAATAGTGAAATAGTGCAGCCTTTGGATTGATAGGAAATCAATAGTCAGCTGATGAAGAGAGAGCCACTTTTCAGCAGCCACAGAACCAACATGGTTAAAAACACATTATGGCTGTTGTAAACTAGTTAACACAGGTTATAAAAAAGCTACTCTTCTTAAAACCTAATGTTACTGTATATAATTTTTTTTTTTTAAATGTGGTCTGTCTTCTGGTCAGGTAATTAAAATAAATAATAAACCGGTAGTTAATTGTCCATAGTGGCCACTAATGGAGGGATTTCCACTTCAATTATTAATAGCATGCTCTTTGCTTATCATCCTGACTATATTTTCCTTCCTGCTTTGCCTTCATGTCACTTGCCATCTTCATTTTTCTGCATTTCTAATAGAAAGCAAAGTTTTCTTAGTCTCTTTATATGTTATTATCTCCATATAATGGTGCTTTCTTGTCCATTTTTTCCAGCAGAACAACTTCTATTGCTGACTTTTCTTTGAGTTCACTGATAGTTGATGCAACTTTTTCTGGCAGGTAATTGCCACAGATGTTATGGATAGCTCTTCCTTTTTTTCAGCATTATGTGTTTCAAAGAGTTCTGCATTATAGAATACTTTATTTGTGGACTTCACTGCGTCCTATGACAGACCTTCAGGACTGTAATTCACAGCTTGTGTGCTGGAAATTTCCACTGTGCTTCTCTTGGCCTTCTCTGTGAAGCCAGAGCATTGCGACAACAGAATAAAAATGATAACAAAATGGAAAGATTCTTATTAATATTTTAATCCAGAAAAGTTCAGTGCTAGCTTTTCAAGTGCAGGCTACTGCACGTTACTGTGGAAGTGATTTCAGTTGCTACAGTGAAGGAGGACCAAAACTTCCCCACTTTTTATATTTCCATAAATAGCAAAACAGATAATTGATTCTCTATTTTATGTTTGTGACTTTTCCTCAGCTTCTGATGCCTGTGTAGGAAACCTTGTGCATGCTGACTGTAGAAGACAAAAGTTTGTGCCTCTTCTATGGTGGATCCAAGTGGGCATTGGAGGTTGTTCCTGATTGTTTAATTTGTTTCTTGAGGTTTTCTTTGTAATAGGGAGCTCATGGTTCAGATCCTTGGAAGCTTTTAGAGACTGGAGGAGCAAGGAGAGCACTTGTGCTTTCTTGGGGCCGTGGTGTGAAGCAAGTGACTCTGCTTTTGCAACACAGGTTATCCAGTGGCCTTTCTGATGGCCTGGAACACCAAGCCTATATAAGGGGGGGTCCTAAACAGCAACCATTTCTCCAGGCCATGTCATTTCATGAGCATATGTTTGTAGCAGAGTGCCAGCTTAAGCTGAATTTATTTCAGCATGTGTGGTTTGACCTTCTGAGCTGTGCTAGTATTGGTGTCTGTGCAGGAGGACTTGAAAACAGACATGGGGAAAACTTGGGATTGATAAGATTTGTCTTTGACAAGCCAGAGAAAAATGTTATCCCAGATCTGCTATCTGTATCCATTGCAGAACCACATAAAATTTTGTTTGAGTAAGAAGCAGGGAAGAATATACCTTGTGGGGTGGGTATTGAAATGATCTTTACAGGTGCTGCAGCTGAAACAAAAGCTAGTAAAATTGCAATTTTTAGACACAACTAAAGGGTGATGCAGTACGTACTCTGATAATTGCACCTGCCCCTTTGGGCTCCTTTGGTGGAGTGGTGGTCCACTGTCCACAACCAGGAGTCAAGTGGTTTTGAACAGCTGTTGTGAAAAAACACAGGTAAAAGTTTACTTTCTTTTACATATTGAATAGTCTCTACCTGTGTTCTTGGTGCTACAGGTCACGCATACTACAGTACCTTTGTGCCAGCCCCCTTCATTTACACTGGAGTAAAAAAACCCCAAATATTTACCAGTTCATTGTGTTACTGCTAAAAGTACTTGAGAACAGGGAGAGAGAAAGAAAGCTTTCACCTACAGGATTTTAGACTATTAAACACAAGGTCTTGTGTCATCCTTTTATTTAATAAAACCCTCAATTTTTCCCAAATTATTCTTGTAATTAGACTTTGCTTCTCTGATCTGAAACATGATCTTCTCTAAGGAGATGTAGCTGTGTTATCAACTGACAGGTTCAAACATGAAAAATAAGATAATGACGTTGCAAAAGGTAAATGAAGCATACATAATGCACCCAAAATTATATATAATTTTGTTAAATTAATACACCATGTCTTAAAGGTAGAGGAAATACTGTGAAATGTCTTGATTAAATGGGAAAAGAAAATGTTTCATTTTAATGCCATTCTAATGGAAACCACTTAGAGCAAATAACTGTAATTTGCATTCTGATCCCTGTTCTGTGAAGTGGCTTATCAAAAAGAAATATTCCATTGCTTCTCTCTAAAAGTTCTAATTTTGAATTAAAATATACTTTCAGGTGGATCATTAGAACAAATGCCATCCTTTAAAAGCCTGTCTCCCTTATCAGAGTGCAACTTGCAAAAATGCATTTTAAACAATTTAATTCTGTACATGACAGGACAATTTTACACTCAGGGATGATTATTTAAACTTGTAAGATTTCTTTCCAGTTTTTCCATTTTTGCACACCCAGACACTAAATTACTTAAGGAAAAACCTTGTTCGGTTCGGAGAATATTTTTGCAATAGATATTTTCTTTAAAAATCTGTCCAAAATAGTATATTCTTCCAAAAACAAAAGCATGCAGAAACATATTAGTGGAGACAATACTATAGTTTATAAGAATTTAATAATTAAATCTTCATTTGTGAGCACTTTAGAACTTTATGCTGTTCTGGTTTGTTTAAAGTAGACTTTAAGTTGTGGAGTTCTCACTAATTCTGGTCCTGAAAAAGGACTCTGTAGTGGTTGTCTCTACTTCCCTTGCTTTCCTTTTTCTTTCTAAGACTAATAATTTTGAAAAAAACCCTCAATTTCTCAATGGTAGTGTTGTGGTTTGATACTGGTCGAATGCCAGGCACTCACTGAAGTCATCCGCTTACCCTTTCTTGTTATAGTTGGGCAGAAGAGAGGGAAAAAAAAATAATGAAGGGCTCATGAGTTGAGATAAGGATTGGGAGAAAACATTCTAAGGGCAAAACAGGTACAACATTTAAGGGTATAAATTACATTTATTATTAACCGAGTCAGAGGAGAATAATAAGGAGTAAAATAAGACCTGTTTTCCCCCCAGCCCTCCCTCCTTCCCACTGATAGCTCAAGGAGACAGGGCATGGGGGTCTTGGTCAGTTCGTCATTTGAGATCTTTTCCTGTTCTCTCAAGGAGATGAGTCTTTGCTCTGCTTTGCCATGGGGTCCCCTCTATGGGCAAACATTTGTCCCAAAACTGTTGTGGTGTGGGTCACTTGTTCAAGGGGTGCAGTCTTTTAAGGATAGGCTGCTCTGGTTTGGAAGCAAGGGCTCTCTCTCTCTCTGGAAGCAGGGCCCCTCTCTCTCTCTAGTCTGGTCTCCCACTGGAACACAGCTTCTCTAACACCCACCTGCTCCACTTTTCCCATGGGCTGTGAGTGGATCTCTGCATCCCCTGTGGACTTCAGGCATTCCAAGGGGACAGTTTGTTTCACCACAGTCCTCACCACGGCCTGCAGAGGAATCTCAGCTCTGATGCTTGAAGCCTTTTCTCTTTCTTTTCCACTGACCTTGCTGTCACCATGTTGTTTTCCCTCACGTGTCCTCATTTCCTTCTCTTCTCTGAGTAGAACAAAAACTGCTGCTCGTAGGTTCCGTTGCCAACAAATTCCACTGATTCAAAGATTTTTGTGAGATCCCACAGTGCTGAGGAGTTGATCTTGTCTAGGTTCCACTCTGGGGAGTTGCCTGCTGTGTTTTCACTGCCGACCACATGGCCCCATTGCCATTGCATGGGCAGCGGCCGCCATGGCGCTGGTGCTGTTTGAGGCCTCTGTTGATGCGGGGCGCCGGCAGGAGCAGCTGCCACCCCTGCCTGCCCTTCTGCCGGCAGCACGGCTGGCGGGGCGGCCAGGCGGGCAGGGCTCGTGTGGGCTGCACTGAAATTCCTGCGTGTTGCCCTGGGGATGGCCACCAGTGGCTGCGCTTCATCACCCATGGAGAAAAAAACTGTGCATGCACTGTTTTGATTTTCTTCTTAAATATGTCATCGCAGAGGCATTACCATCTCTCTAACTGGGCCAGCAGCACATGAATCTCCAGAGCCATCAGAAACTGGCTCTCTATTTGACATGGTAGAAGGTTCTAGCAGCTTCTCACAGAAGCTTCCCCTGTGGCCCCCACATTACTAAAAACCAGGCTGAGCCAAACCAACACAGGTCAGAAGGTGATGATTTGGTCTGTCTTGGAGAATGGAAATAATTAGTAAATTATGTTTACCTTAGGAAAACTGCATGTGAATGCTCAAAAATTATCAGAGGAACTGTGCATCTGAATTTAATGAAGCAGCATAATTCATTCTGTATTGGCTATGACTTGGAACATTTTAAGATTTATGTGCCATACTACATGAAAAACCACAAGTATTTATTGCAGCTGCGTTTATTTTTGAGGACCTGAAAACCTGCTGTGCTCATCTGAGGGTAGGGACTTCTTATTCCCATCTCTTGCCCTGACAGACATCATGGATTAAACAAGGGTTTTTTTTTTTTTACATTTGGAACTAATGAAATGCTGGATAATCAGTAGAAATGAAAGTGAGAAAATCAACGGAAGTTAATTTCACTAAGTATTGGTAGGCAGCAGTGGAATGTTGCAATCGATATTTGCTTTGATCTTAGAGCATAGAATAATGTTTTTGATTTGTTTACTTTAATGTCTAACCTATTTGTGATGAAACAAATCTTACCTGCTCTTTCTAAACTAAAATATGGTTCAGCCAATGCATAAAACATTTTAAATGCTTGGCTTCTGTTGATAGCACAGTAATGAGGTTGGAAATGTAGCTATCTGTAGGCATTGTACAAAGGGTAAGTATAGCTGTCAGGGTACCAGCAATTGCCTTGGAAAACAGATTTCTGAAACATTTAGGGCTCTGCTGAGTGCTGAATCATTTCTTCTTTCCCTGTGAAAGATTGCTGGAGACTGCACTAGTGCAGCCAAGTGGCCTGGTTTAAAACAGGAGGGACCTGTGCATCAGCAAAGGATGAACTCTTTTGTGCCAAATTAGTGGCTTGTGCATAGCATGCTCAGCTGTGACAAGCTGTGTAATATGGACAAAGCAAATGCAGGAAACAAAACATGTTCTAAATTAATAACTGTTCTAAATTGACAACCATGCAGCAGTTCCAGACTTAGGGAAGAGAAAAAACAGAGGGTGAATAATACAGATACTCTTTGGTGCAGCAGTTTGAAGTAGTTTCACAGAGAAGAGAAATTTAGATGCACCTCATGTAGTTTTCTCAGCTCAGGGTCACAAAATTTACCAGAGCTTTTGTCATCAGCTAGGGGAAAAAAAAAACCAAACAAAACAGTCACAGGGCCTGAAAGACAATTCACATAGCAATGATAGCTTCTTGCAGAAATGATTTGCATTCCTTAAAATGTAGTCAGGAATGTGTGTCACTAGGGCTAAAATGTGTGTGCCTCCAGCCAGCCTCTTGTCTTTAAATATGAGGGTATTTATGTAAAGGGATCTTTTGGAATCTTTTAAGTTATTGAAGAAGTGTTTAAGAGTTTTGGTAAATGCTACTTTTACTTTTCCTGTAGCGTATTAAAGACACTACAGTTACCTATGTGGATTTTTTTACAGTAGCCACCTCCCATTTTTATCTCAGTCAATGAAGGTACAATTAACCAAAGGATTGACCTTGCATAATGTTGACTATCACAATAAATAAAGTACCATTTAAATGTTACTTAAAGGATTTGAAATAAATTAATAGAATATTAGTTGCGAAGTGTAACATTTTGCTTGAAAGACCAATCCTTTCCCTTGAGAATGAAGTTAGTATATTGAAATTATTGTATAGTATATTAGTATAGTATTAGTATCCTGAAGTCAGTGAATAAACTCAGGCACTTAGGTAAATATACTCACACAGTTATTTAAAGAATTAGCTGAATTGCCTCTTTACAAATAGAATCAATGTTTTCTTCTATTGATTATTACTCACCTATGGGGGACTTTTGGAGAAGAGATTTATTTCTGTCTTCTGAGGGTGAGCATTAAAATTCTATTTTTTTTATTCACTTTTACCCTTGGTACAGTTGAGTGTATAGAATTTGGAAAATTTAAACTGGTCTGAGCCCTCTCCATGAAGAAGCAGCCCACTGCTGCCATTTCAGTAATAGAGGATGCTTCTCTGAGCTGCTGCTTACAACTCAGACTGTGAATAACATCCTTCTTTTCCCTTGGCCCTGGAAGCATCTTGCAATTGCAGCCTTAAATTATTATTCCCACTCAGATTCCAGACCTTTCTAATTGGCTGAATTCATTAGAATATCATGTCAGGCTTGTTGGCCAAGTACAATGATAGCATTTTCAACAGTGTAGGGCTGGATTGTGTGAGGCATGTAAGAGAGAGGGATTGCCTTTGATTTCCCCTTTCTGGCTAGTTTAGGAAGTGCTTCTTTATTATTTTTTTCTGTCAAAACCAGTATTTCACCTGCCTTTTTACTTTGGCCTAGAAGTCATTGAGCAGAAAGGGCTAAGGTGACTGGATCCTGAGCAGTGCGCTTTGAATTGTTCCTGACTGGAGATGCCAGCTTTTAGCAAAGCTCTGTCATACAACGTGTGTCAATACTGCTGCTTTCAAGAAGAATCTTGCAGAAAGTTATACAGTGAAGCAGTATGAATTATTGACAGGCTAAAGCCTTGTCTGGCACAGGCTACCTGCTCCAGGTGCCTGTATCTGCAGATGTAGTAGACTCGATCAATTCCTCTTTTTGCTCCCTCTGTCTTTCTTCATCTCCTAATGCAATTGATCACTGCTCAGGCACTGTCTTCACAGTGTGTCCCTCCAGCAGCCACCTTGTGCCCTGTTTGTCACCTTCAGCTGACACTATTGATTGCCATTTTTCTCAGTCTCTTTTAGAAGCCTGAACACTAAACAAACCCACAGAGAGCTTAAATAAGTCAAAAGGAAGAACCCCTTCCTTTCATTCTCCACCCTCAAAAAGCACTTAAATGGGGGTGTGTGTGTTCTTACTTCAGACAGATTCTATTTCTCCTTGGCTTACCTCCTTTCCCGGGAAAAAAGCCCCAACAGAATCTCAGCTATTAACACCGACGGCTTACAGTCTTGTGTTTCTTCTCTGAGCCTCTGGGCATGCCTTAGGGAGTTTGTGTTCCCTTCCAAGCAGCCTTAGTGTGGTGCTTATTCCCTAGAGCCAGAATCACTGTTTAGTTAACAACCTCACTGCAGCTGGAAAGAGGGAAAATGTCTTGGATTGAGAGAGGCAGGCTAGGGATTTTTTGAGTTTATTGCTTTCTTGAATCTCACCCACTTTTTGAAAAGTAACAAAGATTAGAAAATCTGGAGGGAAAAGCGATGTCTTGGATTTTGTCATATCCAGTCATCAATGCCCTGTTCTCTTTTATGCTATGTAGAGGCTGACATCAAAATGGCAACTAATTAAAAGTTAAAATGTTAGCATCTTTTGGACCTGAATGATTGCTCAGAGATGAGAAAGGTAGCTGTCCTCAGTATTTTCATAGCTGGTTACTTTTAACTCTTAAGCTTGCTTGAAGTCAGTTTGTGTACTAAGTTATATCAGATTTACCCTGAAATAAAGTACATCCACTAATTAACTACTTGCAGTTTTAGCTAAGGTTCTTTCTGTCCCCCACCCTTTCCAAAAGATTTTTTCCCCTTTCCACTAGAAATTATGACAAATTCACCTCACAATAACAGTAAGAATAAAGGAGAAAAACCCTAAGCCATCAGACTGGATTCTGATTCTTAGTTGATTTGGATTCTTCACAAATTAACAAAGGTTTGATTTTTTCTTTATAAGCTGATCATGAATATCTTTGTAGTATTTTGATATGGATACCTAATTGCTGCTATTCTTGCTCATAAGAGGAAAATACGATTAGTACAAACTTTTAGCACAGGTTGATCCAGAAGGTGGGATACTATTTTTTTTTTTTAGATTTTTTTAGGATGCCTTTCTTTCATTAGAATTTGGAATAGATCATCTGTTTCCCTTAAGAGATATCCCTGTCATATGAATGGTGACTGCTTTTTCCTTCTTGCCAATGTGTGTACGGCTCTGTTCCTATTGCCCTCACACACATCACCTTCATCACCATCATTCCCTTCTCTTCAGCTCATTTACCCATAGGAACTCCAGTCTCTACAGGAGGTAAAGGTGGAGCAGTCCTGCACAACTTACTAGCACAGGTTGTTTTCCAGTGTACATTTTCATAGCATTTATCCGGGGTATCTTTGATTAAAATGATCAATTAAGTATTAAGTAACTTTGAAAAGCTGAAGAAAATTCATGTTTGAATAATTAATGATATTCACCACAACTATATTCTCCTCTTGTCCTCATAACTTCTCATTACTCTTTTTCCCGCGTGCTTTAAAACCTGAGTGAACATCTACTTCCCCTCTCACTTCCCAGTTCCCCTTATAAGTGTGTTGCCATGCTGTACCTGTGTGTATATTGCTTCTTTTAATGATCCTTTATAATTAAGTCTGATTTGCATATCTATAAAGTGTGCTGCTTCTCTGGCTTCTGTGATTTACCAATTCCTTTGCATTAGCAAGATATACAGAATATAAATAGGTTCAGAGTTCACTTGGCTGGAATACAGTGAACTGACATCATCACACTGGGAAAATGTAGAGAAAAAGAGTATTTTTATGTTTCTTATTGCGTGCTCTACTTTTATAGTATAAAATTGCCTCTTGTGTTTTTGGTACTTTATTTTTCTGCTTATTTTTAAATTTTGCATGTGTCCTTGCCAGTATATCTCACCTTGTTGATCCAGACATATTTTGAATTTAGGTTCTGTTATTTCATCACTGATCTTTCGTCATTCTTGAACCTTAAACCTCCTGGTTGCATCACAGCCAATCCAAGCACTCAAGCATCATGAAATAAAAGAAACCAGAAGTATTATCCTTTAATCTCCTCTTGTATTGGGTTGTCATCTGAGCTATAGATACAGGTTTTTAGCCCACAACCATGACAGTAAGAAACTTTGCATTAATTTTTGATAAAAGCTGGCTTGGCCTAGAATCAAATTCCACAGCTAGTGGCTTAGTTATTGACCCCCTGTGATGGACACACTGATAGATGTAATGCAGCAGTGATACATTTCTAGGCACAAGTCTTTAGACGATATTCTCCTTGTAGTGGTTAACTGGGAATGGATTGAAATCCTGCCATTGGAAACTACAGCACTATTTACCCTGCTTACTACTTCAATAACCAAAAGAGTGCCTTGTGTAAACTCCAGCAATTATCCTGTATACATATATTTAAAAATAATCCTATTTAGTGTATGTTGACTCTGAGCAGCATGTAGTCAAGCCTGGATGGTTCAAATTATAAAGTGAAAAGTGTAAATCCCTGCTCAGCTGCTATGGCTTAGAAACAACTTATCTGTACTGGAAAGAAAGGCCAGCAAATGAAAATGCTTTTATGAGAAAACAGTGTTTAAGAAATATATTTTCTTCATACTCTACTAGATCTTCATACTCTACTGGACATTCATTGTTTTAAGGTTTTTGGTAAACACAATGACTTTTTAATGAAAAGGAAAATAAAAAACATTTTTTGGGTGTCTGATTAAATAAGAGTTTATTATTCTAAGGAAAAAACCCAATTCTATCTTCCATATAGCTGATGGTTTTTAAATGCAGACCTGTGATCTACAAACAGGAACACGGGAGAGAAATCCTTCTTGAAGGAGAGAGAGGATTGTTTAAGTCCATTACAGTTGTACAGACTGAGTTTACCTGATTTATTGAGGGTTTGGGATTTTTCCCTTTTCTCTTATTGCTGGATCCTTCTTAATACCTCTCCTCACACATGCCTTACTCAATTTCTTCCAGTCTGTATCTAGTAGTGATGGGACAGCAAAGGGCTGGAATAGGATTTAGTTACTTTCTCTGACTGAGAAATTACAGAATTGTGTGTAAAATAAAATGGTTGTGCTATATATGGAAATATTGTCTGTGTCTGGAAAATTTTCTTCAGTGCAAGGCCAGGGAAAGTCAATATCTCTCATGTTGACCTCAGAGGTGGGTACGAGATGCAGGTATCACCCTGGGTGATCATAAGGTCCTTTGCAAATATCTATTTCTAACATCAGGGAGCTTTGGGGTTTCATCCTCATTTTCTCAGGAAGGAAAGGTAGAAGCAAGAGCTTAAGCACATGGTTAGACAGAGAATCTGCAAAGTGGAAAATCATGGGAAATCAGGATTCAGAAATTCTGCTGCTGAAGAAAGTTTGGTTCTTTCTTTTTCGGTCACTTGGCTGGAATACAGTGAACTGACATCATTTTTCAGCCCCTGACTGAACATGCTGAACGCCTGATTAGAAATTAGTGGCTATGAGAATATGGGATGTAGTGATGTCTCTACAAGCAAGGAGCACGATGGCAAGAACAGAGGAATAGATATTCCAGCAACAGAGGAGAAAGTTCTGATTTTGTGAAGAACTGCAGATAATTTTAATCTGCACTGTAATATGCTTTAATTGATGAAGAAGAAAGGGTATTTATTTTAGGACTTGCCTCTAATTGCAGTTCTTCGGTCAGCAGCAATTCTCATGTTTAAAAGGAGGTGGGGTTTATGAATTTGTAGTTGTTATCTCTGATGGATTTAGCTCATGTATTTCATTTTCAATGATGGAATAAATGTTGAATGATAGACGGCTTTATTATCTTTAATAGAGCAACAAATATTTTCAATCTATTTATCCTTTGTTTTGAACTGTGCAGTAATTCAGCACTTGAGGATTTAAGTAGAGTACATGGACTTATGAACATGTATGAATATGAAAGTGGTCTGCAGCCTCTTCATGCTACCTAGTGTTGTGACTTCTCTGTGTTTTATAGGCTCTTGACCACTTATGTTTGATGTATTGAAGCTCAGATAAACAAAGTATTCAAAGAGAAGTTTATGATACTGCTTCTACAGTACTCCTGTTTTCTTCTTGGCACTAATACATGATGAATATATGGATGTTTTTGAAGTTCATATCTTGAGTCACAATCAGACAAAACAGGGAATTTACCAAACATGAATTATGCCTTTTTTTTTTTTTTTTTTGTCTAGTTCAGCATAATTTTCTCTAGAATATTTTACAGCTTATTTAGGCTAGTTTTGTTCAATTGAAATATTTTTTCACTGGAATGTTTGTTTGACCTCTAATCCTTATTCCAGATTAAAATTTAAAATATTTTTATTCCAGACAAAAAGAACTGTAAATCAGATTCTACAACCCAGTTACACCATTTGCCTTGCCTGTATTAAAACTGAAATTTATCTTTATATTTGCTTTTTATAATAATTTGTGATAAAATATGTATTTTTACTAGGGAGAGAGATGAATGGTTTTCCTGTTTTTTGCACATATTTGAGATTTAAAATTTTTTGCTAATCCTTATGAGGGTAAATCTGATTGTTTCAAATTTTCAGTATATTCCTGCCCATTCCAAGATGGGGAAAGGAGGTTGCTCATTCTGGGAGGTTGGTAACATTGACCCTGCCAGAGCCCTTTCTCAGCTGGCTGATGTTGTGGCACAGAGTATTTCTCTCTCTAACCATCCCAACTCCTTTGCTGTAAGGAACTGGAGTTCAGATCTTGAGGTGAAACAGGACTGAATATGGCCTTGATATACCTTCTCTATCTGTGAAGGTTCCCTTTAAAATCCACCCACTTCCTGTTTTGCATTTAGCATTTCTCCTTATTTGACCAGAAATTCCATTTTGGATCCGAGAAACAATTTTCAGTAAAAATATCATCAAATCTTCCTTTATTAAGTGAAGTCATCTACTAATTTTTTTTAAAAAATAAAAATAGCTGACCTTCACTATTGTCCTTGGAGATTAGTTTTGACACGTGGTCACTTGGTATTAAGCATACAGTGTAAATTCCCCCTGCCTAATTATCTCAAAAAATTGGAATTTCTATCTCTTTTTTCTTCCTCTTCAAAATTCTGTGATTTGGTGGTTTTTCTTCCACACCACTGACCATAAGGAATATTTGGGTACGATGAATCTGTATGCACTGAAGTGCAGATCATCTCACAATGGGGTTTAAGTTGCAGCCTTGCAATCTGCCTGCTGGGAGGTGTGACAGCAGGTAATTACATTTACTCAGGTGCAAACCACAGAGCAAGTTATGGCTCAGCCAGGACTGTTTTCCTATTCCTTTTTGTGGGGGAAGCAGAAAAAAGGAAGGAAGCTATTCCATATCAATTGGTTTGTCTCCTGGCTGTCTCTGCCAGAGTTTCTGGTACTTTTTCCCTCTGTCCAATCTATTAACTCATCCTTGTTAATTGTAATAAGGAAAAGTCAAATAGCAAAGTGTAGAGCTCCTATTTCTTGATCTACTATATAAGATCTGTGACATTCCTGTTCTGGCTCATTTACTGCTAAGAAATGCTCATAAAAAGGGAAAACCAGTCCACCCCAACCTTTCCCTGTTAACAACCAATAAGCAGAAGGGTGATGTGTTACATGGACAAGATGACTGTAGGTGTTTGCCAATGTAAAATGTAGCTGACTTGCACAGGACAGAAGTTTGGAATGAACTTGGTGTAATGCAGAGTTCATAAGGTGCAGAAGTATGTTGAATGTTCACAGAGTGTATTTCATCTCCGCTCCTCCTACCTTCCTTAAAATACAAGTGGCAGCATTCAAATAATTGCCTTGATTGACAGCTAGAGGATATTTCTATTTTTATATTTTCTCCTGGAACAGCACAAACCTGCAGTTTGATAAACATTCCTTGATTAAATACTCGCTGCCTGGCTGTCTGTTGTAACGTGGGGTTAGGCTGAGCAGAAAGGAGACACACTCCTGATAATAGCTTCCCATGTTGGCAACAATTTAATTTGGTTCAAACATGGGAATCAACCAGGCTGAACCTGCCAGTGTAAGTGTATTGTAAGGACTTGTTTTGGAATAGTAAGTGGGCTTGGTTGACCCCTTTGTCAGAGTCTCCAAGAAGCAATCTGTCAGGAATGTGCTTCTACAAGGCAAGGACAAACCCCAAGGATATCCCGCAGTGTGCTGGGGTGTCATGCTACACTTGCACTCATTACAGCTCTGTACATACTCATTGGATTTATTGGGGCCAGCCTCTCTCTCTGTAAGCGGAGCAGTGAAAGACTCTGAATGAAAATCTCTTTTGTGCAATGTTATTTAAACTGTTCCTCCTGCAAGAGACTTAACCAATGTCAGCAGTGTTACAGCTAATTTAATTCTTGGTGCTAGGAATGTGCAAAAGGAAGCTGTGTTACTGTTTTAGAGTTCTCATTTGGCCTGGCTCTAGAGTGGTGAAAGAAGATATAAAATTATTGCATTATTGTAAAAACACCCACAGAACCATACATTAAAAAAATATTTAAGGCAACAATAAACATCACAAATGTGTCAGTTTTGAAGGAAACTTCTTTTTAAGTGAATCTCCTGAAATTTACTCAAGATTTGGAATAACTTATTCAGACTGGTGACTACAAATTAATTTCAGTAATTCCATTGTCTTAAATATGTACTGCATCCTAAAATGAGGTTATTTAATGGTAGCTGATGGAAAGTCTTCAGCTTCCTAAATGCTTGAGTCTGGACACTTTAGGGGAAGAGGGGAGGAGGTCTGCACTGCTTTTTGTGGAATAAAATGTTCTGCTGGGTCTGAGCTGTGGGTGAAAAAACAGATGGGCACCTAAATTAGTGAGAGGAAGGTAACATCCTGTTAGTATGTACTTTTCACATAAGTTAGCTCTCTGAACTGTGAAGGACATTTGACTGTAGCTGAATTTTTCTGGAAAAAGCATTTACCTACCTGCCCTTATGTTTCACTACTTGCAAGTGGACTTCAGTTGAATTTGCCAAGGTTTTTTTTCTTATTTATATAATTTTAGTATTACATCCTGCTTGTGTGACCAGAAATTAGGCTGAAAACACAACACAGTTACTTGAGTAACTGGCATATTTATAAGGCAGACAAAATCCTTTCTGATGATGCTTATTTTTCATGATATATTTGGGTACTGTATCTGACTAGATAAATTTTTGCTGGAAATTTTTCACAGAGTAATTTGGAGTAGTCCTGAAACTGAGATGAGACTAACAAGCGCAGTCTGTATGTGAAGACGTGTAAAACCACTAAGCTTCTCCAACATTCTTGGGAATAGTGCTGCCTTTTGGTCTATTCTGACAAAAGAACAGATAAAATTCTTATTCTTTGTCTAAATTGACTGGGGTTCTGTTACTGCTGAAAGAGAACCTTTCCTCCTTTCCTCCTCTAGTGTCAGGTCTCAGTACTGGGTCTAAGCAAGGCTGTGGCAAAGGCAGCTGGAGACTGATGGTAAAATGGAGTTTTATTTATTTTTAGAATTTTTCTTTTTCTGTGGTAATGTCTTTAAAATAATCTCACCTTCAAGATGTCTTTTTACACTCTTGATTTTATCTAACCTAAGAGCTACCTATGAGAAAAATCCATCTACTTTCTCTGCTGACTTATTGAATGTAAATATTTTTGCTCCCAGACCATCAGATTACATAGTTCTATATTTTCAGTCCACTTTGTTGATAAACATATTCCCATAATCATGGAGATATAAGTGTGTTTTTGAGTCAGCCACAGTTAATTATAAATTTTAATAGTTTTAAAAAAGCAATGACCCAGGAGCTATTGCAACATAACAGGACAACAAACTCGCAACGGCACAGTCAATAACTGAACTTTCACACAGTATGTAATGCATTAAGTGAATTAAGAATGTTTTTCAGTTAGTAAGAATAGCAAAAAGTGATCTTTCACCCATCTATTGTAAATAACCAGCTACATCTCAGAGTAAAACCTGCTACTGGCTACAAAAGTAGTATTAAATAAGAAAGTTTTTTGACTTCCATTTGGTTACATCTTTACATTTAATTGCTGTTGGAATAATACTTTTCTGAAAGGATAACAACCTCCTTTCATTGTGCCACAATAGAAATATTTAAGATTCACTTTTTTATTTATGTCTAGATAAAGTAAATTCACTAAAGTATTAAGTTGAAAGACATGATCAGATGATATTAAAATACCATTTATATTTTCATACAATGATCTTGTCAAAGAACAAAAGAACTTTTGTATTAGACTGAAAAAAAATCAGTTTTTTGTAACCATATATTTCAAATGGTAAACCCAGATATATGTAAGGCAGTTAAAGCCTCCTGTTTCTAATTCCCAGAGTATGCTAATCTGGGCATTTCTTTAATATTTCCCAGACCATTTTACTGAACAACTACTCTTAAACCAATTAAAAAAAAAAATTAAGTAATTTTGACCAAGTTAATCCAGGTTCTCATATTCATTATTGATTAGGTACAATATACACACACCTTAGTGTGAAGCTTTATTTTCACCTAAAATATATCTGTGGATCTTTCCCCACAGAACTGGACCAGAAAGGGCAGTTGCAAAGCTAGTGGCAATTGTTTTTGTCTATGACGAGACTCTGCAACACTCTGTGTACATCCTGCAGGTCCTGTGGGTCTGAGAGTGCTCCACACTTTTTAAAATATTCCTCATGTTTGGCAAAGGCAATTTGCAAACTTTGTGGGTTTTCTTTTTTTAACCCCTGAGCCATGGAAAAGATTATTCACAGTCACTCATGGAGTAGAAAATGATCAAATTTATGTGCAATTAAATGTGAATATTCTATTTAATTCTGTAATAGCAAGCTAGCTTTGGAGATTTGATGTTTTAGACTGCATTTAGTCCGGCAGACTGTCAGATGGGAACATGGCATGACAATGGAGGTAATCACAGTAAGTCTGCTGACTTTATATGACTTAAGTCAAATTGAGTTCCATAAAGCCCCACTTTGTAAAAATGTTTTGAGGTTTCATTTAATTACATTTTAAAAATTTGGGTTTACAAGCAGGATAACTGGTATTCAATTCCTCTTGGATTATAATATTTTTCCAATAACAAATTATTTGATAGAGGTATTTAGAGTAGGCTTGACTTTGCAACTCTAGTAAAACCCCCAATATTCTCACTACAATTTTTAAAATAAATTTGTGCTGGGTGATTGATTTTGTCTTAACTCTAATAGACCTGGGGGTCTGACAGGTTGCAGCTGCATTAAAATAAGCCTTCAGTTATCTCAGTCAAGGCAATAGGGCAGCCTGAGATGTTGCTGGGCAGTACCTCCCTGTGTCTCAGGACAAAGGTGGGACCAGTTTGCTCCAAAGCACTCCTGTGTTTGTTTAATCCCCAGAGATAGTAATTAGTGCATGACCCTGGGTGAGGAGATGGTGGACACGTGGTTTTCCCCAATATCCCTCTGAATTACCTCGTGTTCAGGCAATTTCTCAGATCACACAGACAAAGGATCCTTGCAGGTAGTTATCGTGGGAAAAGAGGAACAAAAGAAGGTGACTGCTGTGAGGAAAGCAAATGAAAAGCAGCACTAGAGCTGGCCTCATCCTTATGCAGCGTGTGCTGCATTGCACATTTCCCACCAGATGTGTTTGTGGAAAGAGGCTGGAACTGGAATCAGGCACTGTCTCTGGAACTTGGCAAGGTTTGATAAACTGTTGTCAATATTTTCTATGATCTGGTCAATTGTTTCAGTAAACTGAATGACCTTAATTTATGCTTTTTTTATTACTGATTTTGCAGTTTTTGGCACATGCCTTTATTCTCTTGCAGTGCACCTTAATGTGCATATTTTGTTTTGTGTGGAAACTCGGTGAAGCTAGTGGCAAACCCCAGGGTTCATAAGGTTCTGGAATGTTTAAATAATGTTCCAAATCATACTGGTGGTAAATGTATTCCATAAAAACTTCTAGTGCAAATTCCTTGTGAAAGAACGACTACTGGCAGAGTTTCTCTGTAACAGGTTAGTTTGTACCAGGTTTTATGTACCATTTAGAATCAATGATGTATTGTATATTATCAAACAAGGGAAAGAAGATGTAATGATAATTTAAATTTGTGTTTATTTTTCCAGGGCTTTTTGTTGGTTTTGTTTTAATTTTGAAAAAGGTATGAGAGAAATTTTCTACTGCAGTGCAGTAATTTTTTTACCTGTATTGTATCATGGTTATTTTTATTTCAGTTAAAGCTGGACATAGTCCTTGACTGTCATCCCGCCTCAGATAGGTCAGCTGTGGTATTTTTTCTTTCAAAAGCAGATTATTATTTAATTTGCTTGGTAGTTGTAGTTTTCAACAGCAAAAGTATTTGCTCATGTAGTTAATACCAGTCTATTATACCATTAAATTTATTGGCATTTTCCTCTTGACATTTCACCATCAAAAAAGTTATTAACTATTGTTGATAATTTGGTAATGACTTTGGAAATTGTGACCCAATTTACAGTGTGTTGAAAGCCTCCCCTTTGATTTTTCATAAGTAAACTATAAAACAAACAAATCACCAGTTTTAAAAATTTCACTTATTAAATGTGTCTATTTGGCACTTTCACCAAAACTCTTGTGTCAGGGAGTCTAGTGAGGGAAGCCAAAGTTGCCAGGGAGCCAACAAAAGACATAAAACACCCACTCCAGGCAGCCAAGTCCAGTTTGGTTTTGTTACAGAGCAGGACAGGGTCCACAAGTGTTAATTTAGAGAGTGATGAGTGTTGTGTCTAAAATGCCTTGTAATTACAGCTCAGTGAGAGTTCCATTTAGGGGAGGACTGCCAGCAGCTCCTGGTTTGATTAGGTGTGAATCAATGAATCTCTTTACTTTTGTGTTCAGCAGTAAAACTGAAGGTGATGATATGATGGGTCTCCCTTCACTGTGCTGCTTTCTCGTGTTGTAAACCTCCAAATTGTTTTCTAGTGTAGGTTTGCATGTCCATTTGGCACAATACCGTCATGAGGGTAACGTTCTGAAGCTGAAAAGAATTACCCTGAGGTTTAATTATCTTTTAGCTACTGTCATTCTATCTCATGAAAAATAATTGCTAATAGTTGTCTATATTTTAACTTTGCCCCGCTAATATCAGGTAAGCATTCTCCAGAGGTCTATCTGCTTCTGATAATCAATTTCCTGACTATAATCCCATGAAGGAAGAATGTGTTTATCAGGCGTGCTAAACTGTGCTTTGTCATTAACCCTCTACAACAGGGTGACTGTATTTGCATAGTGGGGGATGTGAGACCCACTGGCTTTTTCTAGCATGGTGGAAAGAAAGATAGGCAGAAAATGTCAGCTCCAAGGGGACTGATGACAGTTCTGAAGAATATGCAAACTCTTTTTATTAGACATATGGCTGAATGGTGTTGGTATTTTCTAGCACAAAGATACATTATAAGAAAGCATTTAATAATATACTGCTTATCTAGTCTGGCTACAAAACTAGAGTATCAGCAAATGTAGAAAATATGATGATGATGACATGGTTTTTTAGCATTACAGGTTCTGTTTATGTTGTTGTGATAGGGTTTTGCCTATCACAAATATATAGCATTTGCCATGGGATACAAAATTCACTAAGAAATAAATCCACATGCTTAAAAGAACTTAACTTAGATACCCATAGTTTCTCTTTAATGAATGACATTTCTCGTGTTTCCACAGTAGTTCCCTGTGTGAAAAATCAAAAATGAATGGCTGAAAGCATGAATGTAGCCATATTCCATTGAAAAGAAACAGTCACTAGAAACAAGATATTTATTTCTTCAGCATCCTAAGCAGTTTTCAAAAGCAATTTTTCTTCCTAGACTAAAGTTTCTAATTAAGAAGGCATCTTCCATTTTGGGACTATTCCTCAGTTACAGGGTTATTAACACGTTGTCTAAAGCTTGTACTGCACATGAAGATAAAGCCTGTGCCAAATAAGGCCCAGGTGATAAGCCAGCTACTGTCTTTGATACCAGTAAACTCCTAAATCACTCTGTATAAAAGGCATTGAATGCATCCTGGACTGGGTATCCCTTCCTTGCTGACCTGGGGAATTGGTGCAGGACAGCTGCTGTTTTCAGAGGTGGTCTGTGTCCTGGTACCCAGATGTAATCCAAGGACAGCAGCAGTTTACAGGAGGAATCATTAGTGGGGAGCTAAGAGTGAAGAGGGAGCTGCCAAGGAAGGAAAGTGAGAAATCAGTGCAACAAGAATGAGTGTCAGGTATTAGATGGAGCTTTTTGTCAGGCATAATTTGATAGGGAGAAAAATGGCAAAAAGTGGGGTGAATATATGTAAAAGATATGCAGCATCATTCACAACTCATGGGCTGAAACAAATGATTAAGTCACATTTCTTGTTTTACCTAAGCGATCTATTTATCACTGCCCTGTTTGTGCTTGCTTAAGAAAATACCAGTATATCATCAGCCACAATAAATGAGGTACCATAACTATGCTTTTGAATATCCTAAATACAAAATTAGTGAACCAAACTTGGAGACTTAATCTTAGGAACATGTTTATATCAGCTGAAGCTGTCAAAATAAACATGGGGGGAAAAAAGTGTGTATTTTTGTGATTTATATTACTCTCAGGCTATAGCAAATGTTTTGATATTTATTCAGTAGCACTTGGTTGTATGATTTCCAGCTTTTCTATGAGTCTTATCTTCAAAATTCCATTTATTCAAGGGTTCTGTTTGTTGTTATCAGGCTGTTCTGTGAGAGTTTATCCTATTGCTCCCTAAAGATCAAATTTAAGCATGAAAAGAATTGCTTGCGATTTGTGGAGGGTTCAGGTTTTATACAAAACTCTTGTAATTTGTTTGCTTTCCTATCCCTAAGTATACCACAATCTGCCTAACAGCTGTGCTGAGTATGAAACAGATATAAAAGTAGGAAAATATTTGCTAGGGGTATGAGAAATTGATAAAATGAAACTTATTTGTTCACTTTTCTTACTGCCTTAAGTTCTTAATTATTACTCATAAGCCACTAGTCTCAGTGCTTTGAAATTCCCTTTCACTTCAGTATAGCAGGGTCTACCAGCTGAACTTGAATCTCTCTTGTACAACAAGACAGGTACAATTTACTGTAGTCTCTCAAAAGATACTACATTAATTAGTAAAATAGAAAAAATATCTATTTGGCAAAATAAACACCATTTTTCAGTTTGTTTCAGTTATCAGCCAGGATTGTCAGTGTAATGTACAGGAACTCTGAATGTTTTTAGAGTCTTCCACATTTTGAAAATAATCTGATAGCACCCACAGAAGCAAGATGGGGAATAAATATGCATGGGCCTTGGGATTAATAATGGCAAGGCTCTGCTACCCCCATCTCCATCAGTACCCCATGCAGGAGCTCTGGATGCACCAGGGCAGGCTCACCTTGCCTCCTGCATCACACCTGGCTTCTCTTGCCTTGTCATTGCCTCCCCTGGCTTGCCTACACCTGCAGAGCTCAACAGAGAGAGCAGTGTCTGACTCACTGTCATCTGGGAATGCCTCCTAAGGAGTGGGGGTGTATTCAAAGTATGTATAAGGAGATGTACAAAGAGTCATGGATGTATTCAAAGAGGAAAGACTCAAATACTTATATACACCTTCCAAAGTTTTTATCTCCCTTACTTGGTCCCTTCTAGGTGCATTCCTGAGGTGCAGTGGAGCATCCCATGTGTGTTCAGCACACCTGTAGGCCAGTGGGTACTGCTGCACATAAAAAGCAGTGCCATGAAATTACAAACTCAGATTTTGCAAAGCAGCCACAAATATTTCTGTTCAGTGCATTGCACCTCTTGCTGAGGCTCAGTAGCAGTTCCATGTGTCTGCTTCCCTGGCCTCTGCCTCATCTGGCTCTGGCTTAGGGCTGCCTGCACCACACACAGGCCTTCCCTGTCTGTCCTGCACGCTAGTTGTGTTACTGGCTGATGAAGCCATCCATCAGGAAAAGCACAAGCTTTCTTATTTCTGCATAGGGAACAACTGCTGCTCACAAAATGTTATGCAGCTGCATTTCATAAAGTTTTCAATACACTGCTGTATGAGATCCACAGTGTAAGAACTTGTACTTACACAGACAGACAATCTTCTGCACAGTTTCTAAATTGTGTTCCAAAATGGTCAGTGATTTTGCAGACTGTTAACATTAACACTCAATGATAGGTCAATATTCATCTCATCAGTATATTTACTGATTTTTACTTCAGTGTGCTTTAGAGAGTAATTTACTAGTAATTCCAAGTAAATTTTAACTAGTAAATAATTTGCCCCTACTTGTGTTGCAAAAATAAAAAAGCAAGCCACTCATTATATTATATTGCAAATAATATTGCTACTTCAGAAAGCCTACTTTTCTTAGTTCACTTCCTGCTTTTTCTGCTAGTTACCTTTCAGCTCCAGGAATAAAAGATGATGAATTAATTAGTGCAAATGTATGATAATTATTGTCAGATGAAATAAACATAAAATACAAATGGGTTATAACTAATCAATAATTATGTACTGTGCTCAATCTTCAATATGCAGGGCATGTCTAAATAGCGTCATTATAATGAAAATCAAATTATTGCACAGCTGTGTTGATTATGGAGCACCATTATAACTTTCATCCTCTTCATTTGGTTCCTGCTTAAGTCATGCTTCTGTGCCCACTTCTTAATACTAGAAAATGTCTCTCTTTTCTGTGCATTGATTTATAGTTAATATTGAGGCATAAAATTTCCTATTATTGTGGCTTTCTCAAGGTCTTTCACAGGTATTATACAGACAGGCTCCAAATTCTTTCAGGGCAATAATATGGAATCATGGAAGCAATATGGAATATTAAAGACAAACTTAAATGGTATATATATCCCTGTGTTTGGATTTAATCTGTGCCTGAAGATATTTTGACCTAAGTCACCAAATATATTGAAGTTTCATAGGAGCCAGCTGCAGCCAGCTCATTCTGAGCTACTCAGATTTACTTTCATGGAATATGGAACAGGCAAATTTATTTATGGCCTGTTCAGTCCCCTGGTCTTGCTTTGGATTGAATCACAGAATGAATCACAGAATGAACTAGATTGGAAAAGACCTTTGAGATCATCAAGTCCAACATATGACCTAAGCTAACACCTCCTCATGAACTAAACCATGGCACTAAGTGCCATGTTCAGTCTTTTTCTAAGACTCGTCCACCTCCCTGTGAAGACAATTCCGTTGTCCAATCACTCTTTCAGTGAAGGATTTCTTTCTGACATATAACCTAAACTTCCCTTGGCATAGCTTAAGACTGTGTCCCCTCGTTCTGTCAGTGGTTGCCTGGGAGAAGAGACCAACCCCACCTGCCCACAGCCACCTTTCAGGGAGTTGTAGAGAGTGATAAGGTCTCCCCTGAGCCTCCTTTTTTCCAGGCTAAACACCCCCAGCTCCCTCAGTCATTCCTCACAGGAATTGTGTTCCAAGCTCCTCATCAGCCTTGTTGCCTCCTCTGGACGTGCTCAAGCATCTCAACGTCCTTCCCAAAGTGCGGGCCCAGAACTGGGCACAGCACTCAGGTGTGCCCTGAGCAGTGCTGAGTGCAGGGGAACAATGATTTTCTGGTCCTGCTGGCCACACTGTTCCTGATCCAGGCCAGGAGCCATTGGCCACCAGGGCACACTGCTGGCTCACGTTCAGTGGGTTGTTGAGCAGTACCCCCAGGCCCCTTTCTGCCTGGGCACTGTCCAGCCACACCATCCCCAGCCCGGAGTGCTGCAGGGGTTGTTGTGGCCCAAGTGCAGGACTCAGCACTTAGACTCGTTAAACTTCATGTTATTTGACTCGGCCCAATATTCCGCCTGTCCAGGTCCCTTTGCAGAGCCTTCCTAACCTCCAGCAGATTGACACATGCTCCCAGCTTGGTGTCATCAGCAAATTTACTGATGGTGGACTCAATCCCCTTGTCCAGGTCACTATTGAAGACACTAAACAGGACAGGTCCCAGCACAGACCCTTGAGGGACACCACTGGTGACTGGCTGCAGCACTGTTCACCACCACTCTCTGGGCTGGCCAACCAGACAGTTCTTAACCCAGCAGAGTGCTTCTGTCCCAGCTGTGGGCTGCAGCTTTTCCAGCAGTGTGCTGTGGGAGACTGTGTCAAAGGCCTTGCTGAAGTCCAGGTACAAAATGCCTTTCCTGCATCCACCAGGAGGGTTACCTGGTCATAAAAGGAGATCAGGTTAGTCAAACACGACCTACCCCTCCTAAACCCATCCTGGCTAGGTCTGATCCCTGACCATCCTGTAGTTGCCATGTAATGACACTCAAGGTGATCTGTTCCATAATCTTGCCGGGCATTAATGTCAGGCTGACTGGCCTGTAATTTCCTGGATCCTCCTTCCTACTCTTTTTGTGAATGGGTGTCACACTGGCCAGCTTCCTGTCATCTGGGACCTCCTCACTGAGAGGACTGATCGTAAATGATGGAGACAGGCTTTGTAAGCTCATCTGCCAACTCCTCATGCCATTGGGCCCCATAGATTTGTGAACATCTAAGTGGCTCAATTCTCTGACTGCTGCCTTCTGGATAACAGGGGGGCTAATACTACAGATTGAAACCATCTACCAGCCCAGGAAGACAGTTATCCTCAGGACAACCTGTCTTTCTGTTGAAAATTGAGGCAAAGAAGGTGTTAAGCACCATAGCAATAAAAGAACTCTAAAGACCAGGAGAAATTTCAGTGTTCAAATACCTTTACTATTTGACATGTCAAGACAAGAAATAACATTACTATTCTACCATTTCTTTTAAATTACCATGAATGAAAGTACTGGTCTTGTTAGCTCTGGTGTATAAAGAATAATTATACTATAGAATCTCAAGTTATTTATTCCCAAGGGCCCACCTTTGAAAAATACAGTTAATACTATCTGTGGAATGACATTAAATGCTGAAAGACCAGTAAAATACCAATTTGGCTTCCATTCTGCTCAGCACGTTTGCTGTGGACATGGTAATCCTAACTTCCCTTAAAAATTGTGGCTAAGGTGGTGGTTATTTACCTTAATGAATGAGTACATTTTCAAATTTGTATCTGCTCACAGGCTGCACTGTCTCTCACCAGAATTGAGGGGTAACAATATTAGGAAACAGCAAATTAGTAAAGACCTTTCCACAAACTTTAGAATTGGTATTGACAAACATTGCTAACATTTTGCAGACACAAATGTATTCTTTCATTCTTTTCAAGTGTTAGAAAAAGGAAAACAAAAAGTCCAAATCTTGATTTTTGCTCTTGGGTTAAATGTTTGTAGAGAACTTCCCTGCTTGGCTAATACTGTAACATAAATTCTACCTTTTCACCTTATCTTGCTGCTTTGTAGTGAATAAAACTGTTGAGGTTGATGTTATTGATCCGGCTCCTCTACAATCAAAATACCTCAGGAGTGTGATTGAGGAAAACCCTCTGCTGTAAAAGTTGAACATTGAATTTTCTTCCAGGGCAAATTTGTGTTTTATTTTTAAAAGGTATCTGGTGAAAGCAAGTATGGAGACTGGGAACAGAATAATCTACAGAGAGCTCCAACAGCCAAGGCTGCCCATTTTTGCTGTATTATATCCACCAACTTTTGCCTAGAGTTCTCTTGTCCTCTTTTGGCATTTTCATCTAACTTTTGGTTGAGACTTTCTGACTTCATCTCTTTCCCTTGTTTAATGTAATGCTCCTGTGGTTGTCTGGAGGCAACCTTCAGCACAAGTCTGGAGTGAGGCTCAAGCCTCAGTTGTGGGTGTTTGGTCAGATGCCTTCAAGAGCCCACGAAAAATGAGTGGTGTGTTGGTTTTGACCCAAATCCTAGTTGCTGTGAGTGACTTCACAGCAGAGTCCTGAGCTGGCAGTGACTTCCTGGTATCCCCATCTCATTCTGCATGTCTCAGGGTCCTCCCTTTGGCTCCTTACACTTCCATCCCATGTCCCTTATCCTGTACTTGTTCTCTCTTCTGAGGTATCAAACTGATATCAAACATTTTCCCACCAGTCAGAACCTTAGAAAAATTCTGGCAGGGATGTGCCTGACTCAATTCAGCACTTCTCTGATGTTTTGAAAATGAAGGAACTATTCTACCTCAGCAATTAATTGTGTAAATAATTAATCTTACCATAGAACCGCTTATATTAATATCCTATCATAGGCCATTCATATTGCATTCAAGATTGAGAGAAATGATTTGGTGATGTTTTTCTGAAAATAAGTGTTTTTATGGATTTAAGAAACTTCAGTTAAAAATCTGTGATGACTGGCAAGTAACAGCTGGCACTATTAGGAAGAGCTCTTTGGTCCTGAATGGACCAGATGCCAAGAAGTGTCTCTGTGTGAGCATGACTCTGTGCCATAAGCCTTTTATCCCAAAAGAGGGCTCTGAGTATCTTTTCCAATCTCATTTACCAAATCACTGAAGAATTCCCTTTAAGCATTCTTTCAGAATTTGGGCCTTAAATCGTAATAAGATGACAGAGTTGTTTTAAGTCTTTGTGTCTTCACAGGAAAATTTGCATTTGCCATGTTAGATTGGAGACATTATATTGGTCATTGACAAAACCCAAACGCACCTCTGGTTAAGGATAAAAGCAAGTTGTGATTGTTTTGGACAGAAGCATCAGAAGAGGTTAAAGATCAGCATTTATAAATATTTTATTAGACTAAATTCCTGTACTTGAATTGAAGCAGTAGTTGTATTTGTAATAATTTAGACATATGCACATTATTCTGAATTTATTAATTAAAAATATTTGACTAATTTATTCCAAGTAACCCCAAATATACTTAAAGGGAAGTGCCAAATTTCACATTAAATTAAATTATCTTAATTAGTAATAGTTTTACTTAAGAGTGCACAGCAAACCAGTACAGGTTACAAGACACAAATATCCAGCCAGGGATTCTATGATTGTAGAGATTGTGGGTGAAGTATCAGTGGAGTTAGAGCTGAGGCTACATGTTTTAGTCTCTATTCCAGACACCTTTTTGTAATCCTCTAAATGTCTTTTTGTGCTTAGCATCTGTGTCACTTTTACTGTAGAATTCAAAACTATTATTAGAGGAATTTAATGTTCAGCTGAACTAAGTTACAGACACTCGAGAATGACCAATGTTTCTTAAAAAAATTTTTTTTAACTGAAATTGCAATATTTTTTCTGTTTTCTATAGTCCTGACTGAATTCCAGCCAAACATCCAGTGGAAATCAGTCTGTTTTCTATCAGAACAGGCTGCCTAGGGAACTGGCTGAGTCACCAGCATATACTTTCCTAAATTTCCTAATATTTTACCTATCCATAGGGCTGTATCTCTTTTTCATGTTTACAGCGTTGTTTTGACATACAATCCATTTTCCTTCTTATGTCTTATTCATCTTGAGAAATAAGGTCTCTGAAAATGCTCTTCTTTCACCCCTGTGTTTCTCACACTTCAGTCTCTCCTGGGAGGAGCCCTGGAGGAGCTGTTTTTGTAGCATGTTCCAAGTGGTGTCATTTCTGATGGAAGGATCTGTTCAGAACTCAGCGCTTCATTTCAGCCATTCTGCTATGAATTCATGCTTGTAAAAGCATGGATTTCCTGCTGGCTTGCAGGCTGAAATTTTCATATCCTCTCCAGTTCAAACCTAAGGGATGTCATTAAAGCTGTGAATGATAAGTTACCAGCTGCGGAGCTCAAGACCTGCAGACCACATCCTCAGCCAGGATACAGTGGCATAGCTGTATTTGAAGTCAATGAAGCTGTGACATTTCACATCAGGTGGAAATCGCTCCTGTGAGATTTAACTGTTGTATGTCTTTTCCTGCCTTGTTAGTTTCTCTCATGGAGTGGGAAGCAGACCCATTGGAAATGATAATTTTATACTCTGAGTAAGATACTCTGAGTAAGATATTCCCAGTGTGAGTTGGGGTATTTTGTTAAAGGAAGAGAGGAAGATAAATACTGCCCAAAGTGCTTCTGTTCCCTTAGGAATCCATCCAGTGTACAGACATGCTGCAATAAGGGTGTATTGTCAGGCATGTCACACACAGATCACACAGAATGAACTAGGCTGGAAAAGAATATTAAGAACATCTACTCCAACCTATGACCTAACACCTCCTCATCAACCAAACCATTGCACTGAGTGCCATGTTCTGTCTTTTTTTTAAAAACCACCAGAGAAAGTGACTCCTCCACCTCCCTGGGAAGACAATTCTATTGCCCAATCACTCTTTCAGTGAAGGATTTCTTTCTAACACTTAGCCTAAACTTCCCCTGGCATAGCTTAAGACTGTGTCCCCTTGTTCTGTCAGTGGTTACCTGGGAGAAGAGAATGACCCCCACCTGACCACAGCCACCTCTCAGGAGGTTGTAGAGAGTGATATGGTCACCCCCAGTCTCCTTTTTTTCCAGGCTAAACACCCCCAGCTCCCTCAGTCATTCCTCACAGGGCTTGTGTTCCAAGCTCCTCACCAACATTGCTGCCCTCCTTTGGACATGTTCGAGCATCTCAACCTTCTTCCTAAACTGAGGGGCCCACGACTGGAGACATGCTTTATAATTAATACTGATTTTCCCAGGCACAGACTGAGATGACAGATACATTTCTATCTCTAATCTTTTGCATTAATATTGGCTGTGCAAATTTGACAAGGTTCTTTTTCTTTTCTTTTAATCCATTTAGTTTTGATATCAGTGTCCATGTTAATTTGTGTCTAAGAGCAGCAGGTGTGGATGTCCTTGGGAATGGGAGGACTCCAGGTTTTTTGTGATGCCTGGGTGACCCTCCTTTGATTTGATAAGTTCATCCTCTGTACTACCTTCTAAAAAATACATTTACATCTTTCTTTTCTCTGTATGATTGTGCACAGGGCTAAAAAGATTGAAGAAAGTCTTGCAGCATTCTCTGTAGTGCTTCTGTCTCAGGAGATTTGCAAGAAGTGTTTAACTGTGTGATATTTGTAGATGTTGAGGGTTTGCCAGCCACCTTGCTGCCCTGTATTAGAGCCAGGGAGAAGAAAATAAGGATGAAGGAAGTGGAGACAATGCAAATGAGTACACATTTTCTAGTCTTCCCATTTGTTTCCAGCAATGATTAAAAACTTTGTTGCACAGCTTTTAGTTAAGTTGCTCTGGCTTCACAATGAAAGGCAGACATATATATTCATGCAACAGAAAAGAATTGTTCAGGGAACTTACATTTAATAAAAATATTAAGAGTACAGCTTAGATTTCTATAGGTCAATGTTGTGGTTTGGCAATGGCCAAATGTCAGGCACTCACTAAAGTCGTCTGCTCAGCCTCTCTTGCTCTCAGCTGAGCAGAAGAGAGGGGAAAAAAATTAATGAAGGGCTCATGAGTTGAGATAAGGATTGGGAGAAAACATTCTACGGGCAAAATGAGTTCAAATTTAGAGGTATAAAGAGATTTATCTTTAACAGAGTCCGAGGAGGATAATGAGACATAAACTAAGCATTTAAAACACCTTTCCCCCACCAGCTTCTCCTTCCTTTCCACTGCCAGCTCAGGCAGACACTGCACGGGTGTTTTGGTCAGTTCCTCATTCAAGACTTCCTTCTGTTATCTCAGGGAGAGGAGTCTTCTCTGCTATGCCATGGGGTCCCTCCTATGGGCAGTCATCCCAAAACTGTTGTGGCAGGGGTCACTCATCCACAGGGCACAGGCTTTTAAGGGAAGTTTACTCTGGTTTGGAAGCAAGGGCACTCTCTCACTCTCTCTCTCTCTCTCTCTCTCTCTCTCTCTGGAAGCAGGGCCTCTCTAGTCTGGTCTCCCACTGGAACACAGCTTCTCTAACACCCACCCGCTCCACTTTTCCCATGGGCTGTGAGTGGATCTCTGCATCCCCTGTGGACTTCAGGCATTCCAAGGGGACAGTTTGTTTCACCACAGTCCTCACCACGGCCTGCAGAGGAATCTCAGTCCTGATGCTTGAAGCATCTTCGCTTTTTTTTCCACCGACCTTGCTGTCACCATGTTGTTTTCCCTCACGTGTCCTCATTTCCTTCTCTTCTCTGAGTAGAACAAAAATTGCTGCTTGTAGGTACCACTGCCAACAAGTTCCACTGATTCAAAGATTCCTGCAAGATCCCACAGTGCCGAGGAGTTGATCTTGTCTAGGTTCCACTTTGGGGAGTTGCCCGCTGTGTTTTCACTGCCGACCACATGGCCCCATTGCCATTGCATGGGCAGCGGCCGCCGTGGCGCTGGTGCTGTTTGAGGCCTCTGTTGATGCGGGGCGCCGGCAGGAGAAGCTGCCACCCCTGCCTGCCCTTCTGCCGCAGCACGGCTGGCGGGGCGGCCAGGCGGGCAGGGCTCGCTGCAGGCACCCTGAGATGGCAGTGGCTGTGGTGCATCGCTGCGTACCACACTGGGAACAGCCCCTGGTGGCAGCGTCTCACCAGGCCTGGAAAAAACTTGTGAGGGTGTGATTCTGATGAGTTTTTTCCTTAAAAATGTAATCACAGAGGCATTACCAACTGCTCTAATTGGGCCAGCAGCATGTCCATCTCCAGAGCCATCAGAGATTGGCTCTCTGTTTGACATGGTAGAAGCTTCTAGCAGCTTCTCACAGAACTACCGCTGTGGTGATGCCCCCACTAGCAAAAACCAGGCTGTGTCAAATCAACACAGTCAACCTCTCTAAAAGCAACATAGATTTTGCTACCACTTCATATAATAAATAAGCTTCTGTATGTTGCAGAGATGTCTGTTAGTTATATTGGATCTAGAAATATGTCTGGGTAGAAATTTCTAAACGAGACAGAGGAAGACATTAATTAACAGAAAATATAATGAAGTAGAACTTCTCAAACATAACTCCCTGGCTGCCACTGCCTGGGCCAAATAAATCTGTGCCCTAGATCAAGGGAGGAGACAATTGTGCAGTCACATGATCTTGATGTGATCTGACACACCACAGTGTCAGTACAGGAGAAATGCTGCACAAAACATTGCTAGTGGGGGATAACGATGAGCATAGAAAAATACAGAAAATTATACCCTTAAAAATGGTGATGTAATTTTTTTTTGTGATTTTGCTTTCGTGTGTGTATATAAGAAACATATGGTAAAGAAAAAGCGAGACCATTATTTCTCATATTTTGATATATTTTGACACGCACAAAAATCTACATTAGTTATTCAGGGTGCATAGAACACTCCATATAGGTGACAATAAACCAAGCCAACATACTTTGAAACTGTACAGTAGTTTGGACTCATTCTACCAAAATACTTTCTTGACCATATAATGCTCTTTTGCATATATAAATAAGATTAGCGTCTTGATTGTCTAGTTTGGCTATCAGGTGTGGGTGTGTGTGTGAAATGTAAGTTATCCCTAAGTAAATGTAAGTTATCACAAACTGTCAGGTTTGATTTTTAAGCCATCCAACTTTGATTGAAGGTTTTAATATATATTTTTAAAAATATTTAGATGCTGCAAGAACACCAAATCCTAATGCTGGCATCATCAGGGCGGTAAAGAGACTTTCACTGAGTTGGTTCTTTCTCCAAGCCTTCCACCCATTATGACTTTTTGTGATATCAACAGTGATGATAGTGAGCAACTTGACTGTCCAAGAGCAAAATCATGCTACTTTGGCCAGTTCAAGTCTTCTTGAAAGCAGCATCAACACTAGTAGTCTGTTAATTATATGATCAAAGAGACTATGATTAGAAGAGATTAAGTGAGATTAAAGAGGCATGAATAAGAAAGCATCATCAGCACACAGGGGCCATGTGTCTATGTGATTAAGTCATTGATACATAGGCTGATTTAATTAGTGCAAGAATATATTAAGTGCCAGAGGAGAATCAAGAATTTCTGAGCTTTCTTTACACGGAATAAATATATTCTGAGACAAGAAAGAGCAGGTGCTGTAGTCTGTACTCTAAGTACATTTTTTTTAGCCTGTGGTATTGACTCTGTGAAATTCATGGAAGTGTATTCTTATTTCTACCATGACCTTGTAAGAATTAATTTCTAAATAGTATTTCTGATTCTAGAACAGTATAGATGTTCAAGACCTTGCATGGACTCAGTTTGTCATCAGGAAACATATACATCAAAAGAGGTTTGAAAGTAGAAAATATTTGTGAGCAGCGCCTTGTAAGAGATCAGTACTTTTATTTAGGGAAACAGTTGCTCTATTCAGAATGAACCACTACTGCAAAGCTAGCTGTCAGCTTCTAAGCAGCGCTAGTCCAGTAAATTGTGTTTTGAGGAGAACCCTCTGGGCTCAGTTTCCTTTGTTTCCTGTGCTCTTTGCATTGGCACAAATAACCAACCCCACATCATGTTGCTTTCGCACATTCCAGTTATGGCTCCCACTTTCCTCCTGCTCAGGGCACCTTTTCTGCACTACGTCCTTTATTCTCACATCTTTTCCTTTGATGATTCTTTGTCTTTTTTCCTCTGCTGTATAAAATGGCACCCTCTCAAATGCTCCCACGGCTGTTCTCCAGCAGCTTCCTCTCGCTGTGAAATGTTTGTTGCTCTGTGTGAGACCTTTGTTTTTCAGGCTGAAGCCATTTGCTTAGATGGCTCTGAGAAATGCTGGAGGCCAGTAAAGCGTCTGCAGGAGAGGATCTGCTTTCTCTTGAAGACAACAAAAGAGAGGGATCTGGCTGCTTAGGGCTGCCATCTTGTGCTGTGCTGAGTGGGTAGGGAAGGTAAGAGGAAATTGGCAGCCACAAGAGAGCTTTTCTTGCAGCAGAAGAAGCTTGCTCACAAAGGGCTATGCATAATTGGGCTTACGTGTACAGAGAGATTAGAAACACAGCAGTGATGTTCTTCCAAAGGAAATCTGCCAAAAGCTTCTTAGTCAGAAGGACTGTGCGTCACAACCCCAAGAAATGATCCATTTCCTTTTAGCACCTGCAAAGTTAAAGCTTTGAGAATTGTTCAGCTCTTTGTGTTAACATATGACCCCCAGGTTTGGAGCTCGTGTTCTGTATTGCTTAGTACATTTTTCCACACTGAAACCTGTTCGTGTTAAACATGTTCTGTGGCAGGAGATGTGCTTCACTGCTAACAGATATTTTTTGACTAGATTGACACTAGAAGTGAAAAAACTGATTTCTATAATTGATTAACTGGATGGTAATTGTGAGTTCATTTGATACTGGCAATTATAAATTTGAACATCTTCAGAATAGACCCTAATGCTGTTTGTGAAGTGCTGCTTTGACAGTAAAATTTCTGCTGGCATCTGTTGTGTGTTTTGTCTCCTCAGTTCTTTAATGTCAAAGCCTGCGAATGGTGCTGCCTATGTGCACTTATGAACAGCAGCTGAACAGAACAGAGCTTTTAGCGACCACCTGCTGTTTTGTTTCAATCCTTTCTGCTATTTTCAGCTCTTGTCATTCGCAGGGCTTTTAATTGCTATTTATAGTATAATAATAATAATAATAATTAGTAATACAAAAGTTCTCATTGATTCATAATCATTGATTCATTTTGTGGATGCAAGCAGAACCTCCCCTAAGATGGAGAGGTCTTTCCACTTTTAAAGGCTAGTAACAGAAGGTCAGGAAATCACCCTGCAGCAAAAAGAAAAGCTTCCATGTTTATGATGAAACAAATAATTTAAGGAAATTAGCTATCTATAATGTTTAAATCCTGAACAATTTTGTTCCATTTTTGCATAGAAAGATGTACAGAGTCAGAACTTTTTTAATCTGGTTTCTCAGTGAACTTAAAATCAGATGATGGAACACTTGCTAACAGTGCATTAGTGCTGGTCCTGGGAGGGCACATGGACGTATAAGAAAGATCAATCACATTTTAAAAGTTGTCAATTTGCACATCTCAATGTATCCATTCAAACTTCCACTGATTTTTTTGTTTCTTTCTGCATTTCTGTGCATTTTATAAGGACAGTGAGAAAGGGAGGGAGTCCCAGCAGGAAGCAGGAGGTGTATCCCTAGTCAGGAGGTGTATCCCTAGTTCAGCTGACTGTAGCTGGAATAGCCAGTGCCCCAGCCCCCCCTGCATAGGATAAATTTGCCTATCTCCATTAGCAAAAGTTGGGTATTTTTGACAGTGCTCATCATTCAGCAATGATGAAAACAATGTGTTTGTTGTTGAGGTTTTTGTAAGTGTTACTAAGAACACCACTAAAACATGAATGGGTGAAATGTCAGTTTCTCACCTGCTCACACGCCATGTACCAAGATGAAAGACATTTACATATGGATATGAATTTCCAGACAGCAAGACAATTGTGATCTGAGGAGTCCCGTTTCATTACCTACATCCTTACCACTGGTTGTGTTCTATTCAGTTAATTTACTATGTTACCTATGTTATGAATGTGGTTTTGTGGGTTATTTATGGCATGACCAAGAGCCAAATTTATTTTGAGTCTGAGAAGGAGTTATTGGAGTGGAAGTTAGCCACAGAAACTCATAACTTGAGCCTGCAAGAGATTCTTAATGGATAACAGGAATTTTATTAGTAAGCTTGATCTTATTCAGCATTGAAAATTGGAGATACTCATCCTTTGACTATTATACATTGTATTAGTTTTTGTAAATAACCCAGTTCAAAGGGAAATTATTACAAGCATCTGCACTCATTTCTGGTTTTGCTGTGCCTTACATTCCCTAGTCAAAGCAATGTTTACACGTTGGGGAATCTAAAGCATAGTGAGGGTAGGAGTTGCCTAAGGCCGTACAATACAGTCCTGACAAAAGTGGGAACAGACACTGGATGTCTGAATCAGCTTTTGTAGTTTTATCCATTCTCACACTCTGCATTGAAAACATGGCCTAACCCAAAGTTCATCCACAATGGAAAAAATGGGCTCATTGGCTCTGACAGGGATTAATTTAGCTTCATGGTATGTAGCCTTGGATGCACAGCATGCCAGAGATGCTTTACACCACATTAAGAGCAGTGCTTTATTTTCATAACTCAGCCTCTACCTCTCTGGATGTCTTATATTAATAATTTGTTAAAGAACAGATAAACCCTTTGAAAGAGTTGTTTTGTAAGTCCATTACTGCTGCATGAAAACAGGTGTTTAAACAAAAGTGGATTTTTTCTTGTGTTGCTAAATACTTGCTTGTTTGTTTTCCTGTTTCTGATTAATATAGGCCTATCTCAGACAGAAATGCAACAACATTTATAACATGTTTATAACACAGCATGAAACACTGATGCCACTCTGAAGGTTGCCTTTTCAGTTCAGCAGCTTCATTGACTTCTAGTTAGTATCCATTTGTATTTCCAGGTATCTTGGATGTTATTGAAACCTAAACCTTTAGACTGAAGTTGTACAAGATTATGTGAAGGTTTTAGCATTAATTTGAAACAAACCCATTGGATAACTTGTATTTAGTCTTTTATAGGCTCTGCACCCAGGATAACTAGAAAGAGTCCTGAAATTAGACATCTTGAATTCAGCTTCTTGCTTTGACACAGATTGGCTTTATAAACACTGTTTATCTTTTGTGTGTTCTGGCTTGCACTTGCTAAAATGCAGATAATGGATCAAAATCAGGCCTAGAAAATGGACAACTTTAAGCCTGGGAATGCAAATATTCAAGCATTTTGCTATAAAAGGCATAGTATTGATGATCTCAAAGAGTTATGAAGCTAAGGCAAGATTTTAGGAAGAATTCTGCTCTCTTCAAGTTGCAGAATCAGGCAGTTGAATTCCTGAGAACCATTATTATTATTAGCTATGGAAATTATTCTCATATAATTCTGAAATGCTTTTTATCCACATAAAAGCCATGATTTCTTATGGTTGTACAGAGATAATATTTTTAAAATTTATTAATGGCTGCTTGATATCTTCAGCAAGTCAGCAATATATTTTTGCTGATATTTAAGAAATCAGAATAATGTCATTTGCATGTTTATATATTTGAGCTTGAAAAATAAAAGCCTACAGAATAGATCAGAAGGCTTAAAAAGTTTTCTTTATGTAATAGTGCCTACAGGGGTTAACAAATCTCTCTTTATGTTTGCTGTCTAATACATTAAAAGGCACAAAACCACTGTTGTCCATACTGCACTAATCATGTCTATGATTGAATAACTATTGATTTACCCACTGTTTGGGAGTAAAAAAATCCTTGACAAGGCTAAGTGAAAAGGCAGGTACTGTTACTCAAATGGAAAATCTGTCTATCTCATTAGAAAAGCATTTTCAAGAACATAAAAACTTTGGTCCTGCGTGGAAGCTTTTTATTAGGCTGCAAAACTTCCCAAGTTGTCTGCAGATTTTTGAATTTTAGCCTTAGCTTCCTTTAAAAAAAAAATCTCTTATCACTGCAGGATTCTTTAGCTACTTTTTAGCTTTAATTTTCAGTGGCCCCATTCTTTTCTGAGGAAATAGAATAAGGTATGGACAGAATACAAGCAATGAGGTTTTAATATCTCTTTGAGTGATTCAGCCTTATACCTTGAGCTGCCCTTACAGGGCTGAACAGAATTGTTCAGAAAGCAGTGAAAAATCCTTTTGCAAGTGTCATTACTCTGATTCACTAACACATGCTCTGGAAATTTAATAAGAGCTTTCCTTTTTCTAAAACATTTCTCATTTTTTCCAAGATAATTTTTCTTTTTTAGCTTAGATTTGGCAGGGCTGTTTTCAGTTGGTTTGGTTTCCTACTCACCTGCTGGGAAAAGCAATCAGGGAAATAATTCTTGTCCCAGGAGTGTCAGGACATCTGATGTGTTACTTCATGTGGGTGTGTACTGTCAGTCAGTGTAATGCTAGGTCATGGTAGGAATCTCTCTTTAGCTCAGCAAATTTGATTGGTCCTGTAAAACTGGAAAGAGGTGTCTGGATACCTGCAGGTTCATTATAACAAGTTAAGTTGATTAGAAGTGGAATAGTCATCAGGAAGTGCAATGGATGCATATTTTCAGGTCTTTACAAGAATATCAAGATTCTGTATGGGTTGAAGCTTTCTGATATTGTATGATGATGCTCTGTGTACTGTGGCTGTCTCAGCTGTGACAGGTATCTGTCCATTGTACCACCAATTGTTATCAGTGGTTGTACAACTCTTTCCCATTATGGATGGTACAGATCAGTCACATGGCATGGGATAGCCAACAGATGATTGGAGATTGATTGCCAGAACTGAAGAAAATGTGAATATTCAATAGCTTTTTTGAGCTCTAGATATAATTATTATGGTAATACTGGAAGAGCTTAAATAAAGAATTTTACCAATGTTTGTGAATATAGGAAGATATACTTGTTTTTGTTGAATGCTGCTCTGTAACTCATACAGAAACTTCTTTTAAAGCTTGAAAAGACTTTTATGTTTATTACTAGATACGCAGGTTTTTAAAAGAATACTTTTTTTTTCCAAGGGAGTTGGATCTGATAATTGCTGAAACAGAAGAAATTGCAGAGGTGTCTGCTCAGTCTGGAAGGCTTCAAAAGGTAAGTAATTTTCTGTGTACTGTTTAATTTTTCTAAGCCTCTAGACAATACTGCTCTGAAGAAGGTCATTGTGAAAACTCCTTGTGATGTAAGAACATTTTAATGTGTGCTGTCTTTTTATGAAATATATTTGAAAGATACACTTACTGGAGTAGTGCTGTACAGCTGATGAAAGATACATTCTGGAAAGTTGTCACATGAAAATTGGGGAAGAGGATGAGGAAAGAGAGCATGCTCTTTAAGGAGTGGTGATTGTGATTCATCTCTGAATCAAGAATTATTGATGAAGAGTGAAATTTAAGCTCTCATCATCTGGGAAAATAGCTAAGTTATTTTTGTGAATCTGGTTAAGTTCCAAAATCCTAATGCTGATAGGAATAAGTAGGGGAACAAACTTTGTAAGGTACATGTGTGTCTTCTCACTTTTTATGATGTCTTCATAACCACTGTATTTGAAGATGTTTTGGGAAATATTATCATCTTTTGAGAACACATTCCCCTCTCTGATTTCAGCCTGAGTGTGAGCTTGTACATCTCCAGGCTCTAATCCCAACAGAATCTGTAGTCCCTTGGCCACATAATGAATAAACCACAGCCCTCCTTTCAAGTCCATGGAGCTTTTTTAAGTCCTGTACTCCACAAGCAAATTTGTTGGCTTCCTCAGTCCTCTCACCTGAGTTGAGCTCCTTGCAATACTTTAACTTCCTATGACCGTGTCTGTTCTCACTTGCTTTCACGTGGTCTCAGCTGCATTCTACATGGAAATAAACCCTTTATGTCATGCCCAGTCAATTGGTTTAAAACACTCAAATAGGGTTTTTCATGGCTGATTTTTATTGGTTTAGTCATACTGATTTGAATTGTACCGTTAGAACAGATGTGTAAATTTTGTACTGCCTCACATAATGCAGACAAGAACTTGTTTTGTACTCCAGTTGGTAAATACATTGGCCATACCTTTGGTTGCTTTGCAGTTGCTGCTCTAGTGTGAAATTCTCTACAGATAATTTGAAATTTAGCATCCTTTGCCTTGTGACTCTTACCATTAGAGGAAGTTTTGAAGAGTAAGGATGAGGGAAGTAATGTTGGTTAAGCAACAGTTTTACCATATGATTATAAATTTAAAAATTTACTATAGAACTTGTATAGTGCATGACAGCCTGATGGGCAAGCTTTTCAGAAGCTTCCATATGTTAGTGGACAGAACAAGCCCGTGTATTGACTTAAAATGTATTTTCTTTATGATGTGTTCTGTGCTAGCTGATGATTTTTGCACTGTCCCTTAGCATGTTTTCCTAAGCAATGGAAAACCAGAAAGTTTCTGTTGTTGCTGCTTTCTGTCTTAACAAACAGCTCAGCAAACCATGTGCCCTGATTGGAGAGGCTTCAGTTCTCCCAGGTTATCTCTGCCATTTATCTAATTTGTTATTGGCACTGGGTATATGTCACTCCAGCCTTCTCCTGAGGGTACTTCCTCTTGTGGTTTGTTGTGTTCCACACCTACTGCCAATCTTCTCAGCAGACAGTTTGCTAATGTAATTGGGTTTTACTTCCTTATTTTGATAGTTTACATGCAGGTAGAAACATCTTAAATCTTCATTATGTGCATTCTTACACAATGGGAAAAGTTACAGTTCTTTAAGAGTTGCATTCTTTGTTGCTAGGGAGACACCAGCATGAAATAATACTCTTTGAACTTCTAGTTTCTTTGCTAATTACTGTTAAAAGAAGCTGGGAACATACAAAGCTTTGGGAATTTGCTGCTATTAATTGCATTTTATTTGAATGCAGTTTGATCTGTTTTATTTGGTTCAGAATGCATTTATGTCATTAAGTTTCTTAGAGATTCACTGGTTACTGTGGAGCTCTGAGGTTAATTGAGTAATCATTAGTAGCATGTATTGTCTGGTAAAAATGAATTAAAATTGATTGGAATCCGAAAGAAACACATATTCTCTTTTCATCATATGAAAGGGACAGTGTGGATCCTCTAGTAAAGGCATCTATCAACTGACCATCTGGCTAGCCTCTAACATGGAGCATGCAATATTTCTTTTCATTTTGGAAAAAAGCTACATGTTGCATCTAACTATAATTTATTTGAACCTCTACCTTATGGAACCAATTTAGATTTATGTCTGTCTGATCTCTGTTTGAAGTCAGTTGTTCCTAATTATCCTGCCAGTGTTTTTATATGTTCTGTGAAGGTTTTGTATATATCACTAGGAATAATACCAAGTCTTAATCACTGTAGAGCAGGTGGTAACATTTTTGTCTTTTTGTCCAACTTTGCTTTGGTAATACCATTCATGTTTTCTTTTATGGCTGTTTTGTGAATGTTAATTGCACTGAAAACAGTAAGAAAGTAATGAAACTTCATCACAACAAGAATATATTTCTCATATAGGTGGATTATAGTATCACAGAATGGATAAGGTTGGAAGGGACCACTGGAGGCAGTGCAGTCCAACTCCCTGCTCCATGCAGGATCCCCCGGAGTGGATTATTCAAGATTGTGCTTAGGCATCTTTCAAATATCTCCACAACCTCTCTATATAGGTGTACTCCATGAAAATGTAATTACAATTTGAAAAATTATAAAGGTTATCCCTGCTGGACACAATCAGAAATAATTTTTTAATTAGAATGGGCTGGTCTAGGTTTGAAAGAGAATTAATCTGAAAGCCTGGATATTGAATAATATTGGTTCTTATGGTAGCTTTTAAAAAAGTGAAAATCCTTGTAATAGGGATGTAGGAAACAGGCAGAGTATGTTGTCTGTCAATCATGACCATGGAACTGAGTGCAGAAAAGTCATTGCTTGGACACAAATCTTTGCACAGAAGCCTGTTTGCTCTTTCTGCTCTATTTTTTTCTGACAGATTTAATAGCTGAAATTTTAAGACAATCATATTTAATATTATTACAGAAACTAATGTGTCCTTTATAGCAACTAACTAGCCAGCAGCCTTGTAGCCATCATAGTGGCTAGCTAGAGAAAAGTGGTTTTTAAACTTTGCATAGGACAAGAATGGAGAGAAACTGCTTTCTTCCACAAAAGATAATATTTAAACTAGAGGTAAGAAGTGCACAGGATAACTTGTTTCCTAATTGTTTGGAGGAAGAAACAACTTTGTTATTCAAGTGTATTCCCATAAACCTCGGCAGATTGGTTCTCAGTCCTTTAACTCCTGCTCAGCTTTCTAAGCCCTCTGCAGCTCGTGGCTGCAAAGCTTCTCCCTTGCCACAGGCCAGGCTCTTCGCTGGCACAATTCCCTTGAATTTTCTGGATCTTGCTGAGCAGCAAATTTGCCCTCTCTATGACTTTGTCCATTACTGAAACTATTTTAAAAGCCTAAAGTCAGGGTTTCATAGCTGAACATAATCCAGGGAAATTTGATGTTATGTGATGAAAGAATCTGCACCCGAGGCACCAGAAGCACTGCTGGCCTGGCAAAAGCTGATGGTGTCAAATATTCCAAGTTTAACTGTTCAAGGTTGTTTCCTTACTTGGCATGATGGAAATGACAGTGTGACAGCTCAAACAAATATTGAGTTATTTTCCACAAAGAAGAGTTTACACTCCTGTCACATTTAAATTTAAGAAGGAATGTCTATCATTGCAATTGTAAGCCTTGTGCCTTACAAAAAAGTGTACTAGTCTTTTCTATTTCTAGGATTTAATTTTTCAGACTACTTCAACAATGCAAGCATAACAAAACAATTACTGAGTCATTAGTTAATGTAAATCAACATGGACCTTCAGAAGATGATGAAGTCACATCATGTAGGTAACACTGGTGAATTCTCTCAATTTTTATTATTTTTAAACTTGAAGTTTTTTGCATATGCTATTATGACAATGGAAAATAAATCTGTCCTTGACACCAGCCTGCTGTTTCAACAGTGAAATTTTGAAAAAGATAATATACATTCAATTTTTTGTTTGGTTTGGGGTTTGGGTGTTTTGGGTTTTTTTCACTTTTTGTCAATAGCACAGAAGCCATATTTATATTCCAAATATCAAAGTAGGTTTTAAACATGTTTTAATCTAAACTTAATTTTTAAGAGATTAATAAAATTTGTACTTATCTTTCCTAATGAAATATGCTGTAATTTCAGTTAGTTTTTCAATAGGCCATGACTCGTATTTAAAAGGACCAAGGCAGAAATACCTATTAGTTGCAGTTTAAAGAGGTAATGCTGAACTCATTTTCCTTTGCCAATCTTCCTCAGTACAAGGAGCAACTCCCTTCCTTTAGACTGGGATAAACCTCTATAAAATGAAATTAATGAGCATTGTATACAACAGTGCATCATCCCTTCCTAGTTCCTGCCTATAATTAAACAGTAAATAAAAAGAATAAATATATGAAAGTGGCAGAATCTCATAGAATTTACCAGTTGATGCCCAAAAATAATGACATTGTTCTCATGGCAGTGGTAAAGTACCAGTGTTCACTGCTAATTACTCTCCCAGAGCCTCTTTTTTTGCAAGGACCATTGCTTTGAGTCATTACCATATAATGGTAATGGTGAGTAACCAGGATCAATCCCATTCTGCCTCTCACCTCACCCTTTCCACTAAAGAGGCAAAACTGCCTGTATTTAATGACCTTTCTCTTCCAGCAGCTTAGGAAGAACTTTGTATCTCAATTACTGTGGGCCTTGATTTACTTGGTTTGCAAAGCATGAGGTCTCACTCAAGAAAAAGGATTTGACTTTATATCCAAAGTATTTTGCTAATCAGAATTGGACTCCAGCATATGTGTGTTTGCTCGCATTATATCTTTAGCGCTGCATCCCTGTAAGGCATTCACTCCACTATGTAATTTCTCCAAGTTCATGTCCCAGTTTTCACCCCTATGAATCCCAAACACATCTTATCTCACACACTGCACGGGGAGGATGCCACCTGTGTTCATACATGCAGATATTGACAGTGACTTATCACTGAACTTGGAATCTTTTCCAGGAAAGCAAATTTTCTGCCAGCTGAGAGAGTTTGTTAGGAGGTGGAAGATAAGGCAGATCCCTGGTGTAGATAAGGTATTTCCATTACAGCAACGTTTCTGAGTCTTGATACATGTTCCTTCTAAACTTCTAATTTATTGCCTTTATTGTTTCTTATTCTCCACTGAATTTTAAATCTGTAACATGAGGAAATTGAAAAGTTCATGATAGAAAAATCAAGCCTTAAGTGTATTCATCACACAAACAATTCAAACAACACATCTGTTCATAATTGCATGCGTGACTTGGTAAGATTACTACAGGCTACAAATTTATGTCTAAGAGTAGTGGGAATACTGGAGAAAGACAAGGATAAAGCATTTGAATTGTGAAGACCTTTTACAAAGTATATATAAAATACTATTTCAGACTCCAAGGTATATTTTAACATGTTTTTTCCTAATTCAAAGCCAATGTATTTCTGTACCTAAGTCTGATTGTCTTGATGGTCTACCATAAAATTGCTTTAGAGAAAAGAAACGTTCTTTAAAAAAACTTGGTATTTCAATCTCCAAGTAATCAGTACTTAGATAATCACCATAAATCCCAGTTTACAGAACAATATATGCCCAACTTCCTCTGGAATAATTATGGTCCTGTATTGTTCCCTACTAATAAAAAAAAACTTTAACATATACATCTTAGGTCTAGCACTTCAAAGTTTATTGTATCTCACCTTAAACCAAAAAAGATGTTTTTTTTTTCTAATTCCATGATACTGAAATAGTGTTGAATTTACAGCTCTTCTGTCTGTGCTGTATAAAAATCCTTCTTCCCTATAAAACTACCTGCTCCTCCCAATATCCAGTGGTATAAATATGTGAAGGGCAGCTACCCCACATGGTGCACATCTAGAAAAGATTGAGTAGAATGGAATAAGAGCAGTAGAAAGCAGCTTGTATTCTGAGCAGTATGAATATCTTGGAGAAAGAAGAAGATGGGCTCTCTCTCCAGGCAATTGAGCTTGAAGATTGTGCCTCTGACTAGAAAGGATAAATACCAATGGCTTTCAGCAAGGGCTTTGCCTTGACCCAGGAACTTGATATTGTAAAGCTTCATTGCATTTATCATCCTCTTCTTTATTTCAAATCTTCTGTTTATATTAATGCATGAGGAGGAATTTACAGAGCTCATACACTCCCAAATGAAACACAGCAATTTGATGTTAGGGCAGTGCTATGAGTTAATAGCGTTGAGCACAGCTGCCACTGATTTACCATAATAGGATTTTTTTTCACTTTTTAGAAACACCTCACAGTGCATATTGTTCCACACCATACTTCTAATACCTCTTTATCACAGAAAGCTTCCTGGCTGTATTTCTAGACAGGATGCTGCACAATATACAGATCTTTGAGTGGAACAAAGAATGAGGCTTTCTGCCCTGGGCTTTCCATCCATCTCTGTGTCTCTTCCCAGCCATTTAGAGGAGTGTTTAGCTAGAGTAAGGTCCTCTCTCCCTGTACGAGTCTCATGCCCACAACTTCACTCGCTGCAATGACATTCCTGTAAGGCACCACACCTCATCAGAAGGCTGCAAGCCTCTGCCCTTCTTGTCCTTTAGCCCAGCCTTTTATCCCCTCATGTTCACACATTGCACTGTGTGCCCTCTGCTCCCTTTGGTGGCTGCTCAGTGCCCCTGGGCACTCCATGGCTCATTGCTGCCAGTGCTGCTCACCTGCTACTCACAGCTGAGCCCACTGGGGTGAGGCTCCCACAGCCCCACTCCCAATCACCACACACTGTGTGCCTACAGATAACCCATCTCCTATTCTAGGAGGGGTGCAGCTCATCCTTCCCAATCACCTCCCTCAATACTTTCCATTAGAGGACTGTAGCAGTGCAGGGAATGACAGAATCATTTGGGTTGGAAGGGACCTTAAACCTCATCTCATTGCACCCCCCTGCCATGGGCAGGGAAACTTTGGCCATCCCATCTTGTTCAGACCCCCCATTCAGACTGGCCTTAAACATTTCCAGGGATGGAGCATCCACAGCTTCTCTGGACAATCTGTCCCATTGCCTCACAGCCCAGTAAATATCCCTCCCTAAGCAGCTTTTAAATATTTCAGACTGGCACTGTCTCACTGGGACACAGAGTGGCAAATTTGTGGTTTAGAAAATATCTCTAAATATCTCTATTTTTCTAAAGTATTTAATGAATTTTCTAATTTGTTAGAAATTATGAAGACAAAGGATATTTTTAAAGTGTCACTTGACTGTAGGAAATCACAGCAACAGCTGGGAGGAGTGATAAGTGGATGGAACTCAAGATGACTTTTTTTTTTCCCTTATCATTTTCTCTATACTAAGCTCCTACCTGCTACTTCACTGTGCTTGCATTTGGAGATAGCTTGTTAAAGAAAAGGAACCTTTTTTTTTTTAAACTATGTAGATCAACCTTTTTGCCACAGAACAACCTACAGGTTTTGTGCTAACACATTTGAATTCTAATCTATCTTTAAAATTTTAGGTAAAAAGTGATAAAAACTGTTCTTATCCCTTCCATATACAAAGCTGTGAGACTCAGCATGTCTCCCATTTTACTTCAAAGATGATTTTGAAGTTGTTACCATGCAAAATTATCACTCTATTCCTTAACCTTATGCCATAGAAATACATATTGGAGACTAACTTTGAATTTCACAGTAGCTTGATTAAAAACCTTATTTCAGGATCAGAATCCCAGCCATGAGTATCCACACTACACCTGTCGAGTAAGTGAGAAAGGGAGCCTACACCATAATTCAACCTCCTCCAGCCTAGACAGACAAACACCATAAAGGTACTTTCATAATTTAAAAAAACTCCCTGAAGCCTGCTCTAAATTACAGAGGGAAGGCAGAGGAGATGTTGTATGAGGTAAAGCTTTCCCCTTACATGCTTTGTGCAGTTCTGCAGTGTTACACAGACAGACAAAGGTGTTAAACTGGACACACAGGACCTGGCCACTCACACCAAGCTGTGCTCCAGCTCTGCAATAGACATGCTTTTGGGACAATGAACAGTACCCTAAACCTTCAACCTTGGAGTGCAGCTAGAAAGTATTTTACTGAAACTGTGCTGCACAGCACACCTGATGCAGTCTTTTTGCATCACTTATATCAGGTAGAGAGATCAGCTGGAAAAAAATGTTTCTCTAAAGTCCACAAGCTGAGCACCAACTCCACTGGAACACATCTGCACTTTCTGAGGTGAAATTCCCTGCCTTTTATAGGCTCACAGAGCCTGGCCCATCAAAGCAATACAGCTGCTTTTGGTAGGGCATGAATTAAACAGAGAAGCTCACCCATGTTACCAAATGAGAGCAGAGAATGCCTTTGGTAAGTGCTGGAAGCACTTAGTAAAAACAACCATTTTTAATCAGGTCATCCTACTGTATTATTTCCCAGTGTTGCCTTAAAAGGTTTGACACAGCAGGTCCTTGCATGACCCAAAGGAATGTAATGAGACCTGATTTCACTGCAAATAGAAGGCAAGAGTCCTTGCTCTTCTGTGAGATTCCCTAAAGAGAAAAGTGGAGAAATCATTCATCTAGAGAGCATCACAGCTCAAAATGGACACTTTCTGATAAAATCCAGATAAGCTGTTGGTTTGCAGTTCAACAATGATACTATCGGGCAGTAACATAATAAATTTATCAATGCAGCAACTTCTTGAAAAATAGCAATTTTCCAGAACTCTGTGGGCTTTGAAACACACAGGGAGATTTAAAAAAATATATTATGAAGGTAGGGAATTAATTTTTTGTAAGAGCTGTTGCTGGCATTGGAATGCCATTACTGGTTATGGGAGTTGGATCTGTGCAGGTACATTCACGGATGCAACACATGCAGGCTTAAACATGAAAAAAAAAACCAAAAGACTTTTAGAATTTTAGTATGACAGCATTCCTTGTGATCTGCTGATGCACATAGGTGGAAGTGGTTTTGCTAAAACAATGTCAGCAATTCAGAGGGGGCAGGGAAGGGTTTGAATAAGTGGGCAACAAGGAGAGCAAGCCAATTCAGAGAACAATAGTGCCATTTTGAGTGGACCTGAATGTTTTGAGTCAGTTAAAAAATTCTGGGTTAAGACAATATGGAATTAAATACTCCTTTATTATCTTCACAATGAACAAAATTAATCTTGAAAACAACAAAACAATGTTTTTAAAAACTTTTACCAAATTTTGTTGCACCTGCCACTCTGAGCATTGTCTCTAGGTCTCTTGCACACATATGCTGAGGAACCCAGATTTTTCTTGTCTTCAACAAATGTGAAATGAAGTTTTCTTATGGGTCTTCGTAACCCTTGATAGTTTCAGCTCAAGGGCAGCTTTATCTTTGGTGACTCCATCTCTGTACTCTCAGGGAATGTGTCCAAGCTCTTCCAAGAAGCCTGTCACCGCTTCCTCCTCCTGTGCCCCTTTTTTTTTACATTTGAGCTGATTCAGAAATGCCCTGTTTCTTCATCAACCTCCCTTGTAATGGATCATTCCTTCCCTCCAAGGAAACTGTTCTTGATTAGTCAGCTCTCCTGGACCCACTCAAGTCCTGCTCACACTGAGACCCTGCTAAGATCCCCAAATAACACTAAAAGTTTCCCTCCTGAAAGCCAGCTTTATAATTCAGCCATGTGTCTTGCGCTGCCATTGCCTGACTAACATCCTGTCACAGATCAGTTTCTTAAAAGTGCATTTGTACTAAAGAGACCTGGCTAATGTGAGCTGTTAGGTTGCAGAGAGAAAGAAATATGGAAAGAAAAAGTCTATTCCTTTTCCATTTGCCTTTTCCACTCTAAGAAGCTCAGACGTAATTCAATCTAAAAGTATCATATATATGGCTTTTAAATCTCTCATATTTCTTTCCAGTACTACAAAGCCTTGCAAAGCAATAGAAAAGGCTTAGGAAAAAAATGTCTACAAAATCAAGTCAAGTCCTGGATGCTACAGAAGAGTTAAATTTTCTCAATAAGTCTGTTAAAGAGAGGTGTCTATCAGTGAGTAAACAGCAATTCTGCTTTGTACTACTAATGAGATTCCTTGTTGAAGATCAGGTTTCTTATGGAAGTTGCTGGGTTTTGTTTAACATCTTAATGCAAAGGTTTAATAATATCAGGGCTTGGTATTATAACTATCACACAAATAATTAAAACTCCTAAATTACTAGTGAGGGGGAAAAAAAGGAAAATTTTGAACTGATTTAATTATCCATAGCTGAAAAGGGTGTGATGGTTGCTTCAGAGTAACACCGGCTCTAGTTTTATGGTAAGACTCCATAAAATATGAATTGACATGTGCAGGGAAGGGAGATCAGAGTGCATTACAAATGTCACCCAAGAGAAACTATATCTTAAAATTTTATTTCTATGTAAGTTAAAAAAAAGGTCATCCTGGGGTTGTAGAAGGCTACAAGGCAAACAAAATCTTACTATGGAGTTACTCAGAAATAGGTGATTGTAATTAAACAGCTCATTGCCCCCAATTTTTTTCCTACACATAGAAACATATGTTTGTCTAATTCATATGTCACTAAAAAAAACCTAACTATAAACATATGAAATCTTACTATTTATTTCTTTTAGTACTTTCAAGGAAAGATTAAGATTAAATTAGATGTCATTATTATTTACACATTTATGGATAAAAGAAAACCCAAATCTTTCAAATCCAAAACTGTGTAATTGATCTGTAAGTGAAAACCTAAATTCACAATAGTAGAAAAAAGAGTTGCAAAGTAAAACAGGGAGTCTGCAGGGCTCAGAGTCAGAGCAGCACAGTGGGTCACAGCTGGTTACTTTGCTTTTTGAAACAGGACAGTCACTGCTGCTCCTGTCCGCTCAGAGCTGTGCTGCCCATGCTTGACTCAAGAGCTGCTCCTCCCTGTGTTTGGAATTGAGGCACTGGAGGCTGATACCCCCCTGTCATCTCTGGGACCCCTTAGTGTCACAGCACATGCCACAACAGAGACAGCCACAACACACAGAGTATCACCACACCATTTCAGAAAGCTCCAGCCCATACAGACTAACACCACACCACTTCAGAAGGCTTCAGGTGTCTGCCCTGACAGAGTAACATCAGTTCAGAAAGCTTCACTTCTGCCCGTCTTGTTCTTTAGCCCAGCCTTTTATCCCCTCATGTTCACACATTGCATTGTGTGCCCTCTGCTCCCTTTGGTGGTTGCTCAGTGCCCCTGGGCACTCCATGGCTCATTGCTGTCAGTGCTGCTCACCTGCTCCTCACAGATGAGCCCATGGGGATGAGGCTGGGCCCAGCCCCACTCCCAATTACTACAAACTGTGTGCCTACGCCTCAGGACCTACCCAGAGAGACAGATTTTGAATTTAGGAGAAGTCTAATGGCACAAATATTAACAACAGAGAGAGTACATCTTTAAATATGAAAGTGCACATGCACAGCCAAAGAATATTGAATGAGAAGTTTGTGAAGCTAGGGGGAGGTTGGTCCCATTTTCAAACTACAAAGGTTCAGATTTTGTGCTGAAATGCAAGTCAGAAATAAACAGCTTACAGCACTTCCTGAATATGATTCAACAAAGCACACAGGGAATTTTTTTCTGAAATACCTAGACTGCTGATTGCCACATTGTGGTCCAGAAAATGCTGAGTGATTCCTGAGGCTGTGGTGAGAGGCTTTGCAACTTACCTTTGCAATAGATTTGCTGTTACTCAAATGTGACTCATTCTGAAAAGCTGGTAAATATTGTCCCAACAGTGAAATGGTTACACACAGAGATGGAGTAAGAGATTAACTGTATCAACTTAAATTTAACTGCTAGAAAAATGCAACTGCTTAATATTAAAATAAATAAGTAGCTTTTCTACTCCCTCTCCTTAAAGGGCATTAAGCATTTTTAGCTTCAAAATTTCCAGACTTCAACGAAGAAATATTTTCCCCCTTCAGCCACTAAATTTCATTAATGTTACTTCACAATGTTGCTTTTAGATTAAGCTCATCAACCACACCTTAAGTCATTATTCCAAACATATTTTAGTGCACATGCAGCCCTAAGAGGTAAATATGGAGGATTAATACTTGCCAGAGCAATCTTTTTTCTAGTAAAAAAAACCAAAACCCTACAGTGCTTTTAATTGAAAGCATTCCAACATTGATTTGCTTAAGGAGCTGAGAGATTGTCACAGGTTTCCCCATTCACATAAGCTCTCCTGTACATGAATGGAACTGTTTGGATCAGGAAGAATTTTTACTGGCCTTAGAGAAAATCAAGTTCTATTAGAAATAGGGTCCCTAGGATACCAAAACAGCAAAAAGAGGGATTTTACACTTACTGACAGCACGTTCAGATCATGGAGAGAAAGCTAGAAAGGTCAATGGATCATAAAAGCTAATTATAACAAACTATTGGGCCCTGAAGTTTTTCAGTTTGCAGTAGCTTGGACTGGTGAAGAAATGCTTTGAAAAGTCCTGAGATATTTTCCTTCTCCTATCTGTGCTTGCACAATAAGTCTTCCCATCGTTTTCTTTGAGAATAGTCTTTTAAGACAGCCATCCAAATTTAGCACAGGAAATAAGTAACCTCTTGCAGAGCTAGGCAGCCATGAGACTGAGTATATTTAACACTCAAGCATTTTACAGACTGCTTTCTCATCTTCTGATCTCCAGAAATTTCCTTTTCTCATCCAGTAGGAGATGTGTGACAATATCTAAAAATAAGATACCTTAGACAAAACTGCTTGGGGAACAAAGTAAACAGCAACTTCATTTTCATTATGTTCATTTACTCAGTTCATATTACTACAGTTATAATATTCATTTATTTTACCCTAACTAATCTAATTGGCTACTAATATTTTCTAATACAAAGTAGTTTCTTTAATGATCTGAAGCCTAAAATAGCTTAGCATAAATCAAGAACTAGGTGTTTTCCTACTACACATTACCAAGTCACATTTTTTCTGATGAGGACCTACTACCAAAGGGAGGATGGATGGAGAAAAATCTTCTAGCAAATCTGTAATTTTATATTCCTCACAAAAAAAAAAAAAAAAAAAATTAGTCTATTTGTATTCAGTCTCTTTCAGGCTCCACACAGGCCATAATCCATCTTGTGGGTGGCTGAATGAGAAAGAAACATTTATGCCTTCCTGTTGCAATTAATAAATAGCATAAATGTTTGAAAAGATTTTCCTATTTCATAGCACACAGTAATTGAATGCTGGAACCAAAAAATACTGCCATGGTTATCTGGTTGTGATGGGCAAGCAGAGGCTGACTTTGTGAGCTACCATTGCAGGTGGAGCTTTAGGCTGGTGAAGATAAAAGTGCCTCCTGGTTTCTATATTTACCTTCTAAATTATTTGAGGTGTATGTGGTAACAGTGATGAATAAGGGAGGAAAACTCAATACTGGAAGTTATAACAAATGTACCTTGAAGCTGGTTATTGGGAAATAACAAGGGATAAAAGTGTTAACAAGGGCAGAAATATTTTTTTAATCCCCTGGCATTTGACAGGTGACATAAGAAATTGGTAAGGGAGTAGAGGAAAATGTAATCGATTCCCACTAAATATTTACCAAACTATGAGGAAAGGACTTGTGGTTTGGAAAGGTATGTACTTTTTAAAAGGAAAGGTAAAAGCAATTTTCAGCACTAAAAGTTGGGCAAAAGAGCATTTAATACCTATTTTTCTTCTTATCACTGACTTCCTACAGTAAATATAGAAATATTTTCCCACTTTAAACAGGATTGTATTGCTGTAAACAAGTTGGGGCATTATAATGAAGTAAGGTGGAAAATGTGAATTGAGTATGTGGCTTGACTTGGTAATTTTCTTGTAGCTTCAAAAAACTTCTGAAATATACCAAGACTGAAGAATTTGTGTTGAAATATTTTGTGAGCTGGATGAATTCTTTAATTTCAGGCAAGATTTTTTTCTGTCAAGCCATGAAGGACATGCATGACTGTAGATGTGAAATTCCTCCAGCAACTGCTTTCTCTCATATTTAGCTAAAGATAGATGCATAAGGGAAAGTGTTCATGTTTGGGGAAATCAGTGAAGTGAAGGCCTGACCTGTATCTTAAAGTTACTGTGACATATTAAACATAAAAAGCCATTTGCAATTTAGCACCTGTTGAACACAAGAGAAACTGGCAAATTGAATCCTTCTGTGAAATGATTCAACATTCTATGGAGTCTCAGTTGCAAAGGTGTTGTTGCAGCTACAGCCTTTGTCTGTGTCTGACCCTGCATCCCATCACCATCCCACCTTCTGGCTCTTAAATTAGGCTTAATGTTAGGATTCTAGCAAATCTCTCATGCACTCACAGAAAAGCTGGAGGCTGGATAACTTTCTTTTTCTTTTAGCCACAGGCATTTGAGAAACAACTGGCAGTAGAAATGTTTTAACTTTTCATCAAAACTGTATAAATAAAACATTTCTGGCAATAAGAAAATATTTCACAGACCTTTTTCATATAAATTTAATTTTCCTAATTTTCCATATTTTAACCTTTTGCTAATTTTCTTGGAAACATCAGGAGAATTCACTATTCCTGAGTGTTTATATGCATGTAAATAGATATAACAACAACCATAATTGCTTTGCCATTTCCAGCTTTAGACTGGATTAGGTTTTATTTAAGCCAACTCTAGAACTTCATTTCCTCTTCCTTTCTGTATCATACCCCACTTTTCTCACTTGCATATCTGCTCAGAGACGGAGAAAGGCTTGAGCTGCAGAAACACCTTTGCAAATGAGATTCCACACGTACAAAGCAAGAAATGTTTCAAGGATGTCACTTTTCAGCAGCATGACTGAACTAGTGCTAAATCAGGGTAAACACTCAAAATCAAAAGCATGAGACACTTTCTGTGCATTCTTGGTAACCTCCTCAAAGTTTCAGAGTAAAAGAGGAGAGAAAGGGTGAAGAGATTTCAATTTTATTTGCAGGAGTGCTAGCACCCGTCTTGAAAAACTGGTTGATCTAGAGGCCTGGGTACTCATGTAGGAGTTGACTTGAAGCTCAGTTCTGTTCCTGGCCTCTGCTGCAATCTGGAGCTCATTTTATGCCTCTATACAATGTGTTCATGCACCAGTTTTAATATACATGTACAGGTATATCTCAATGAGACCACTACTTGCTGTTTGGAAAGATTCTGGCTCTCTCGTAAAGAACACCTAAAGTTTCTTCTGGTGGGAGTTGTTTTCAAGAAAAGAAAGAAAACTTGTTCACTTGACAGAAGGTTTTGTCACTAAGAATTTTAAAAATTTGCAAGAGATTTACCAACACAAGAAGGATCATTGATTTTAGGCAAACCTACTATAAAACAAGCTTTAAATATTATGTAATTATTAGTGTATTTGGTAGCTTTTCCTGACCAGCATCCAAAATTGTAAGGAAATGAATATGCAGTCAATTACTCTATTCAGTAGAAAAATTAATACAACAGTAGTTGTCAGATAATCTGAACATCGAGTTTATAGGATTAATTTTAATTTACATCAAACAATGTAGGCAATTTTTACACATCAGTTTGCATTTCACTGATTATACTCAGCTGAGGCAAAATGGTGGCTTTTTGAAGTGTAATGCAACATTGCAGGGACTGGAGACAAGATTTTCTTTGTGATGCATCTTCAAAACTAAAGTTTTCAAGAAGAAGTTTAACAGCACTTCATTAGTTTCAACTGGGAATAAAATGAAGCATGTTTGCATCCCATAATCTATGAACTATCATGTTTATTTTGCATTTTCAAACTGCTGTTCACTTTGTTAATGCAAACTGAAATGAAAAGATTCATCTAAAGTACAACAAAAATGGTCAGTGGTGTTTGACCTCACATTTAAAATGCAACGTTTTAGTACCAAATACATTAATATTTAATGACTATGGAGGGAAACAAAGAAACCAAAATTATCAATAGGTCATTTGGAAAAAAAAAACCCTCAGAAAAATTACTTCTCTGTTGTTGCACAACACTCTAAGATTTACATCTTGTGTCGGTGCAAAGATGTTTACTTTCACTTAAGTTAGGGTTACTGGTGAGGACCCCACTATATTATTATTATCAATACTCTAAAAACTGTGTCTCTGCATTGCAATTACAGATGTCAACATGGGAATTAGACTTACCCCAAAAATTGTGAAGGTCATAGTGAAATTTTCAAGGTGATGATACCGGGTAGATCCAATGAATTATCTGAATATATACAGATGGCCTTTTAATTTAAAAGAAGGTGCTGGTCTTTATTACCACAGGTACTGATGTGGATCTTGCATGTGGGACTAATCTGTAGCATATCTGCTTTCTGCTTTGAAGTCCAAACAACCACAGGTGCTGGTTTGATTGCATGTGGGGATTTAGCCCAGCTTTAGCCCCTCCAAATCCACCTGGGTCTCCTGTCAGGCTGTCCTGCAGAGCTGAAGTGGTGTGAAGCAGAGTAAGTTGTCACATGTCATTACTGAAACACTGCCCCTTTTTTTTTAACCCTGTCTCAAATGCATCCCATGACTTTCTATGATTTATAAAGGAACTGTTTGCCATGCTTTGTGTTACAGGGCTCTCCAGGTAAGCAGGATAAAACCCTCTGACTCCTCTTTATACAATGATATTTTTTAATACAGTGTTGTTTCTTGGCTTAAGGAGATAAAAGAAGTCCAGCAATAAAACCAGTCCAAAACTGCCTGGGTACCTAAATACTGATGCTCTGTTTGTCATTCTCTCTTTGTTTATAGTTCCTTAGTCAGTTTTCAGTCTGTGCTCAAGAAAAAATCAGTTTGAATGATTTCTTTTAAGGGAGGCTTTTTGACACATTCTTTGATTTACCAAAGTCTTCTGGACTATATATCATTCTAAACTACTCTGCACCTTTCATCCCACCAACTGATAGAGCTATTTTGGGAATGCATGATGCAGTTTTCATGGCAATGTTTGCTTTCCTGGAAATCCATGCTCTTTAATAAATACCTCTGATACTGCTGGTGCATATATAATTCTGAGGTAGATTGGGTTTTAAATCCAGTGTTCAACTTGGAAGAAATTGCTGTGGCTCTGAGATTTTGTGATTTTGAATTTTGTATTGAATTTAACCATTTAAAATACTTTTCTTACTAAAAAAATTCATTTTTTATTATTATAATTTACTGTTTTTCTGAAAAAAGAATTTTCAACCAAATTATTCAGAAACATTTGTTGCTGTGGGATTTGTATACACAGTTCTAAATGAATAAACCAGCCATACAGCCCAATCTCTGCTTATAGGACCTACTTTTTATCTTGCTGTTAGATAAAACTTTCCCAGAGTGCTTGCTGTTGAGCTAGAGTGAACAGGAATTCTTGTCTCCCACATCAACATATTATTTCCTGGAATAAATAACTAAATATTTTATGGTTTTTACAGTTTTAGGATTTTTATGTTCTCAAAAGTAGCAGTACTAAATATGTGTATGGAAAGCTGTCCCACTTCTACCCTGATGCTTCCAGATTTCTCCAGCCTGTAGTGGTAGATCCCCCCCACCACTCCCATCCTGGGACTTCTTTACAATCTCCAAAACTTCTCATAAGCCTTGACCAAACCAGCTTGGGGGGAATTTTTGGCTCCTAGGAACACAAGCTGATGAAGAAACAGATATTGGTATTTTACATCTTGGTCCTGTGCTCATGGGCCTGTTTTGGTTAAGAAATACCTGAGTATACAAAAATGGATGCAAAATTAACAAAAATTTTATTCACTTAGCTTTACAAGACTAATTATCATTACAATTTCATGGGTGAGATGTTTAATGAGATTGCATGTTTTATTCTTTATTTGTATTCAGAGTGATTCTCCTATGATGGTAGGAGCAGCATATAAAATAACAGTGTGTCAAAAAGCCAGCTCCTGAAGTGTATAATATTGTGCAAACTGACACTGTTCAATACAATCATCTATTTGCATTCACCAAAACATGTAATATATATGGGTATGGGGCACTCTATTGATACAGGCTTGCATTTGTGTCTTTATTTGTTTATCTCTGGGTCCATTTAGGTTAATTTTCTAGCAACTTTAAAATGATAAATAATCATATTTTCAAAGAAACACCTGAGGTAAATCTGTAGGTTTTTATTTTTTTTTTTTCCTGGTGAAACTGCACTGCTCTGCATATTTAGGATTAAATTTACCATTAAATTAACACAGTTGGAGACATTATAATCTCTATTTAATATGATTTGAAAAGCTTCACTAGAAAAAGGAAAACCAGCAACCTTATCTGGCTGTGATGGCAACACTTGAGCAATAACTAAACCAAACACTATCAGTAATTTAGGTGAAATCCTTGCTTTAGATATTTCTTCAAAGTTGGGTTACACACAGGAGCTGCAAAACCAGCAGTTACTCTCCACAACCCCTCAGAATATAAATGAAAACATTTCTACCACGTTAAAATGCAGATCTGCCTATTGTTATTGCAACATTTTTCTTTTGCAATTAAATGTCCTTTAATGCTAAATTAATTGAGAAATGTGTGTATAGCAGTTGGACCTAAACAAAGACCACAAATGAATTCTTGTCATGGTTCCTGACTTCAGTGTTATTGGCCACAGGGAGGAGGTTTTAGCTCCTCGGGGTCAGCTCCAGGAGCAGCAGCACCAAGGGCAGCTGTTTTGTCAGCAGTTCTCAGCTCCAGGGCAGCTCCCTGGGCTTGGGTCTGCTGGGGGCTGGGGCCCAGAGGAAACACAACATCCAAACTGCACACTCTTTATTCTGAAGGATGCTTTTTGCTCACTTATGCAAGGATTTTTAACAATCAAACCTAACTAACAAAGCACACTTATTACCTCTCAGATATTTACTGAAATATCAGGAAATTTGGGACAAATAATGATTTTTTTACAAGTCAAACTAGCCTGACTTCTGTTTTGACTTGGCTTAACCTACAAATAGGATGAGTGTTGGAGTGTTGGAATTGTTGCTCTGTGCTGCACAGGCCTTTGGGCAGAGCTGTCCTGTCCCTGTGAAAGGACACTGCTCTGAAGTTCATCTGCACTCTGTGACTAATTCAGTTCTGTGGAGCTGGATGGGAATTTGAGATTTATAGACACAAACATGCATCATTTGTGCTGCATTAAAATGCTGTTAGAGCTTCCCTTTAGGTGTGTGTAATCCTTGGGAGCTCAAGCCAGACTAAATATCAGCAGTGCCCATAGTGCCTTGTTGAGTGGATGTGTGGAGCATGTGTTTACATTGGAAAGCTTTTCTGCAGTTGTAAGGATGGGCATAAAGGAGAAGAAGCACTGTATTTTAAACATTTCATATGCCAATATTTCCTCATGTGGCTGGCAGTTCTTCCTGAACCTGAGAAGTCGAAATTTAGCCACATGAATGTGAACTAACTGTGCTTCACTTTGGCTCTGCAGTTTCCACACAATTCTGTTTCAGCTTTTCTAAGCATCTCGTCCCTAAATATCAGTTTAAAATCTGTCAGTTAAAGCCACTTGCAACCATAAAGAAAACATTCTGCAAGTTGTTTCATCAGCAGTTTCTCATCCATGTGTAAGATGCACTGGCATTTCAAAAGGTTTTTATCATGTCCGTTCTCTTCTAATAAGAAAGGACTATGTCTTTGTCCATCTGCTTCTAAGCAGTGATGTTTCTCTTTGATATCCTTTAAAAGTGTTGGTTGATATCCCATGCCCTCGCAGAAGTTCTGTAAACTCTTTGGGAATTATAATTTCAGCACAAGCATACACGAGTGGTTGATGCCAAATTCCAGATTTTCTATACCTGAATAGAGAATTGCAAGTTAGTTGTCTCATAATTATTTCTGAGTAGTACCTTTTTGCCTGCCAGTGCCCAGTGCAGAAGCTGGCTGTACATAGCATGGATGCATTTCAGGGAAATTCAAAAGATGAGCCACGTAAGGTTTACTTCTCATCAGCATATCTTCCACTCTAATTTATACCTATGAGAATTAAGATGCCCAGTAAAGCCATGAAAATGACTAAGTGTATTCCCACTTGATCAATTACAGCATCTCCTAAGAAAACATTGGGGTAATATCTGTACATATATATTTAATAAATGTCATATACAACCGGGATATATGCGTCAGGAGTGTGTATATTAATTTAATAAGTCAGTTAATGTTTTCACTAAAATCAACTTTTGAATGTCAGGCTAAGCAATAAACACAAGCTAATTTGCCAGTGGGTCACTGCCCTTTTGCTATAGCTGAGGTTTCTGTTGCCATGTCACTTGTCACTTCTTTGACTTGAGTTGAGCTGAGGGTAACAAGTCTAGTAAAAAGACAGAACTGTATCTTTTGGTAAAGTCAACTGGAGGGCTTCCTTTGCTACACTGACAATTATTTCTATCGGTGAAGATGTGATCTGGAATCTGCTTCAAAGCATTTTTGTTTTCATGCAGTATTCATTTCTCATCTACACTGCTTTTTCTTCCCCTCTGGTACATGGAGGAAAGAAAGTTTTGTGGTTTTCCTTCCCTTTTTATTTTCTTTTTTTTTAATTTTTTTTTGGTTGGTTTTGGTTTTGATTTTTTTTTTTTGGTAAGTTTTTAAGGAAATCAAATTATGTTTTGGACAAAACTGAGATGCTGGATATTTTTTCTGTGCTGTTTCTTCTTCTTCTACGCTTTAAGAAAGAGGTGAAAAACCTTTAAGATGATACTTTACTCATAGCAAAAGAAGCATTAAATAATTTGGTGGCTGTTGCCTCTTTCCATATACCAATGAGAGCTGCATAATTCATGTGTAGCAAGTTGTTTAACCACAAAAAAAAAAAAAGAGGACTGCACAAGAGAATGTTAAAAAATATTTCAAAATTATTTATTTTGTAATTTGATATTATTGCATTTGAGTTAAACTATCTCCATCTCCAGTTTAGCAGACTGGAAAATGACAATGAAAGTAATAGATTTTAGTAGCCAGTTTAATCTTTCCATTATGTTTTGAACCATTGCTAAATACTTCTAATACTGTAATGTTGATATATCATGTTTCCCTGTGCCTTTGAGTTATTAACTTGTGGTTGCAGAAACGTGAGATATTCAAGATAACTTTTGCAAATTAAGGCTAATTGTCTGTCTTGAATGCTAAGAGAAACAGTGGTGAAACTCTGTTAAGGGTCCTTTAGTGGCAGGAAATGATATCTGAGGAATGGAGAAGACACATTATTATTCTGGCCTTCTGCACAGTGGGCCACACTGCAGCAGAAAGTCACTGAATACAAACTGGTCAGAAAAGGTTTGAGTTTCAAGTATTTGCCTATACCCTTGCCAAGACAAAGTGAGATGCAGCTCCTATCATTTACCTGAAACGTGGAAAATCCAGACAAATGCAACATTTTCATTCTTTTTGTATAAATTATTCTCTGTCAGTAACTTTAATACCATCAGTCTTTATTTGTGGCATGATCAGTGCTCTGTGATACAACTGAAAAGACATCCAATGTGAGTGAAATGCAACAAATCAGAAAGCTAGGCACAGAATCACTAGCTGGGAAGAGACCTCCAAAGGTCACCTCTTCCAGCCTCCCACTTAGACCAGGGCTAAAAAGAGGAGGGCTGTTCAGGGCCTTGTCTGGTCAAATTTTGAGTATCTCCAAGGTTTACTTCTCTGGGTAACCTGCTCTAATTTTGAACACACACATGTTTAAAAAATAAATTGAAAACTCTTCTTGTGTTGAGTTAGATTTCCAATGTTTATCAACTTGTGTTTGTTTTCTCTTGTCTTTTCACTCTGTGGAGCATCACTGTGCACATCTGAGAAGAGTTTGGCACCATCTTCTCTGTACCCTGAAGAGTCCCCTTAAGGTTTGCTGGCTTTAAGTCTAAGCAAACCCAGTTCTCTCAGCCTTTCATATTCCAGCTCCTGACCACCTCAGCATTTGCCATATCTTAAAGCTAGGACCGTATCAAGGTAAGAATTTTGTTTTGCTTGTATCCAATCCCCTGTCATCTGCAAAAGCCAAATGTCACAGTTTGGCTTTTTCAACCCCCTGGATCTGTAAACACATAACTAATGACAACGTTTTTAGCAGAGAACAGTCCTGAGGATGTCTATAAAAGGTCAACACAAACTTAAAATTATTTCTTTATCTATTTATAAATTTTCCGACCCTAAATATGTGTGAGAGAAGCTGCTTTAGAGTGTCATGCCAAACTTCCTCGTGGATAAACTTGAAGAGAACTCTAATGGTATGGCTCCAGAATAATAATTGTCACCATTTAAAGAACACTAATGCCATGTAAAATGTAGTGGGATTGTAAGTAAATGTCCTACTTTTAAGGCAGAACCTTGCTGGTTTGTTTTTTTTCAATGATTTTTTTTCAAATGTAGGAAAAAAAGAGTGCAAGATGCTTTTCTGAGTCTGACTCATTCAGTGGCAATCTCTGATATAAAAGAGTGTTTTGCCATGGTCTATTGGACAGAATGAAGAACAGTGCCCTGCCCAATGTCATTGTTCACTGATGTATTTGGAGATTGCTATTTTTTGATGGGGAATGTGCTCCATGATATAGTAGGCAGAATGTCATCTCTCTGAATGAACTGCTGAAGTGGAGGTTTTCTATTTAGCACGATTCAAGAGCAAGACTCCGGAGCTTTCAAAGAATGATTAAAGTGGGTATAAAGAATCTTTGTACTGGAGAGTGATCTTTGTGCCCTTTTATGAAGTACTGGAAGAACAGTCTGCAAAGCAGACAAACTGATGTGAAAATTATATTACGAGTCCTACAATAACATCCTGAAAGCTGTAAACTGCTCTAGGGAGAGGTGATGTTGTGGAATCACTACTCTGAATTGAGAGACTACCAAATGTATGCACTGATTAGGCAAAACTTGAAAAGTTTAAAATTTCCATCCCCTAAAATCTTATGAATTACTAGTGTTGCATTTGGGCAAGTATGCATAAGTATCAGATAAATTTTCACACACCTTTATTTTCCACATGCCAGTTGGAAGAAATTTCATTAAAGAAAACATAAAAATATATTTTCCACAAGCTTTCCCATTATCAAGTCAAACATACTTGTTTTGTCTTCAGTTCCAGGTCTTGATTTGGCTTTCTAAATAGAAATTATAACTTCTTTTGGGAGGCAGTTATAAACCAAATGTTACCTTGCATTTAATTATACCTTCATTTATAAAATGATAAGAAAGTTACATGTAGAAATTTGGCACACACATTTTTCTACACCTGAATTACATAAAGGTCTAAGTTGTTGTGGAGATGCCCTATCTGAACAACTCATGCACATATTTTTATTAATACTTGGTTTTCATGATTACTGCGACAAGAAGTAACTTTTGCAAGTGATTTTCTAAAAACAAAAAGTAAAAATGCAGCATAGATACTCAAAAAAGAAACTATATTTTTGACCTTCTTAAATGATTTGGTTTGGATTCATTGTGAAGAATTAGTCAAGAGTGCTGTAGCTTATCTCACATGGTTTTCTCATCCCCAGTTAATTGGACACTCTGCATAGAAACTTGGATGAAAGGATCTTAGAAAGAATCATTAACCTAAACAAACCTTCTTTTTTACCCTTAGTTAGTTTTGTCCTACACTGAAAAGTTACTAAGCTGATAGTCCTGTGTGCACTCAAATGTCCTTAATTGACATGTGGGAAGGGTTATGAGAAGGAAAATAAGAATTCTATTCCTAAAACGAGCTTCAACATTTAAGATTTTTCTGAGGAGATGGGAGGAGAAATGGAGGTGTTTATGACTAATTCACCTTGTTCTTTCTTCACTCAAGCTTCATGTTCACGTTTCTAAATTTGGTGGAAGAAAAGTCTTTCTTCACTTGAGATTTTGTGAACATTTTATTTGCACTAAACATTGGTATATGACCTTTATAGGAAGTTGGTGATACCTGGAAATTATCTACACTATGTGCCACTGGATCCTGCACAGAGGTACAATGTCTGCAAACTGTATGTTGGGTTAATTGCTCTGCTCCTATCTATCCCACTATCTGCATTTTTTTTTTTTTGACTGAAGGCCTCTTTTCTTCTCCTAAACTCTAAAAAACTCCTAGTTATATAAAAAAATTGCAGTGGAAAATCAAGGTAGAATTCATAAAGTTAGAGCACACTATCTCTCACAATTTGGACAGTGAACTGACTTTCAGCCTTCAGGAGTGCTTATATTTTTTTCACATCTTTCATTTATTTAAATTACTAGGCAAAAAACTTGGGACAGCACCAGGGTCCTCATCTACTCAACTTTATTCCATTTGTGTCCCCAGAAACTTCTCTGAGGGACTGAAAGCACTAAATGGAGGTGGCTGTGCTGCCTGCCTGGGAGGCAGGGAAAGCTGGCTCAGGCGTAAGATATTCTAGCCTTCTAGCCAAGAAAAGTTGCCACAGCAATGATGATATCATAGATGGAATTTATGGACTATTGTGTATTTATCTCTCGTCATTGCTAAGCAGTGCAAGCGAGCAAGCAAAACTCCCGTTAGCCATAGCATCTGTTCAGCTTTAGAGCAGAACTTCAAAATTAGACCCTCTGTTTGCAAATCCAGTGCCATACAAAAAGTGCCATCTGGCCTAGATCTGTTTCACAGTAAATTCATTTATTTTGTGAAACTGAGGAGACAGCCCAAAAAACTACAAGGCATTTGCACTGAGAATTTGCAGTGGTTGATACAGACACAAGAGTCAGCCATTCCTGTGCAACTGGACAGTGCAAAACAGTGCACTTGATCACACTATGGCTCCAGAATAATGTCAGCAAGAGGGAAGATGAGGAAACCCTGTTGGAGTTTTCTAAAGTTTTGGCAAGGTATAAGGTTGTTTGAAGAAGAGATAGATTTCTGTAGGCCATAATAAAATAAGACAGGGGTCCTAAATTATCCTAAAACCACAGGATTAAACTACATACCAGAGAAAATAAAGACAGAGTATTTCTGGAGAAAAATGTCTTCATTTTACCTTTGGTCACACCTGCAAGTTAGATCAATTGCTTTGTGGTAGTTGAACAATTTTCAGGCAGCACAGAAGTAGTCTCTGATCCAAAACCACCTGGCAGTATCAAAAATCTGTCACAGCTGGTCAGTGATTAGATCCTGGTGATAAGAGCAGCATCTGGAATATTGAAGAGGCATCCTTTGATATTTTGGAGAGACTTCAGACATATGCCAAGAGCCCTTGGCATATGAATAATAGTGATTATTCTAAGCTACAGTTATGAAAGCAGATCAGAACCTAAGTGGTGATCAACTCTGAATTCTGCATTCATATGTGAGAGACCCCAGAGACAGTATTCAAATACACAGTCCCAAAGACTAACATTCTAGGAGTGAAGAAATAGTACACAAATTATCAGTCACAAAGTATTTCAAACTCACAGAGTTTTTGACTGATAGTAGTGCAGTGCCTAAGGAGACAGCCTGGAAGCAACACTGACACAAACTTGGCATTTCTCAAGTAAGGCCCTGAGAGATACCAAATGCAGCTGGGCTGAGAGGAGAAATTGTGCCTGGTCATGCTCTTTGGAGTGGGACAAATTGAGCTGTTCTGGGGATATGGTGCCTGTGCAGCCTCATCCCAAGTTAGCAGGATGCATCTTGAAGATTCCTATCCTGAATAAATCCAACTGGCCACATTGTGGTTTTGGGGGGCGTTGTATTGCGACGAGAGGAAAATCACATGCCAAAGGAAAAAAATGTCCAACTTCCACTTTCCAGAGAGAAAGTAGGATCTATGAATTAGTTACTTCTGGATATCTGAAGAGTCACTCCAGGTGCTCCACTCTGTGCTCCAGGCAAACAGACAAACCCCTACTAAGAGTGTGTGGTGAAGTTGGCACTAAATTGATTTGTGAGAAATGAGGATCTCTTTAATGCAGGCCAGGCAGTAACCTCAGCAGAAATCATGAAGTAAATGCATGCCTCACATCAGGGGGCAGAGTTCTCTGCAATGAAATGGGGACTGTATTTGCAAGTTGGATATCAGTGCCTGAGAGCAGGCATTAGTCAGAGGAATTTGGGTACAGTGGTTGGTAATGGGAAAAAAATTTTTCCTCTGCAGCTCCCCTTTAAATATCAGGAACTTTTAAGTCCTGCTGAACTTTCTCATGAATCAGAAATGAGATATGGAAGTGAGGGTTTCACTTTTCATTTTAGGTTGCCATGTATTGAGTTTCTGTGTTGAGATAAAGAAGTGTTGTGCTGCTGCTTGGCTTCTGTGGAATGCTGGAAAAGGAAATGTAAAAGGGGTCTTACTGCCACTGAGAATCTAGCAACTGATGGAAAAGGCAAAAAATCAGAAAGGCATCCAGAGCTTGAAATGTTTGTCCAGTGTCAGATACACAGATTGATTAAATGACAGATCAGTGGAGAAAGAAATTGTTGAAGAAGAGCAAGGAGATGAAAATCAGATGGATGAGAACCTGGAGTTCTTTTCTGAGGTAATTCTTTTGATTTCAGTAATTTTATCCTTTTCTGTATGTGAAGCATTGTCTCTGCTTGTTCATTGCTGAGCAGCAGCAGCAGCAGAGACCACGGCACAGGATTTGTCAATACTCCTACAGAGTGGGGTCAGGAAGCCAGAGGATTCCTGGAGCATTCCCAGGCAAATGTCACCTGTGATCATACCTTGCAAATCTAATGATGATTATGGAGCTCCTGGCACAGAGCAGAGTCCTGTTCCTTACCTGTAGTATAATATACATAAACCAAAAAGGGGGAAAAAGGTCAACAATTTCAACAGTCTTAACACTCAAGGAATTTTTTTTGATGTGGCACCCATTTTAGCCTACAAAAACTTACTAATTAAAAGACATTTTTTCCTAAGATTTATGGAGAGTTTTTCTTTAGATAAGACAACATGCAATTATTCTAGCTTAAGTTTGTGAAGAATTTGGGTCTTATTTTTTCATACAGTGGGTCTTGTCTATGGCAGTTTAAAAAGTTTTAAATAAGGTATCAATTTTGTTATGTTAAAAATTATTTTTTTTACATTATATATTAAAATTTCAAGTTGTGGTAGCAATTTTTTCCCCCACTTTATTTTTATAAAGCTCAGACCTAACAATTTTAAATCAAGCAATTTAAAATCACTGATTCAATTCACTCCCCTACTGTTTTGGGTCTTTCAGGACAGACAGGAATAAAAAGCAGGGATTTTCATGAGAGGAGTGTTTGAAAATGTTTGTATGTGACTGCTTGAGGAAGATCTAATGGTTTATAATATTAAAGAAATAGAAAAGAATCTTGTAACAGCATTGTGGCAAAGCTCTTAAAGACAGAGCAGTCAGGGCATGTAAAACTGCAGTTTCTATAGTAACAGGATTTTCATCCTTTATAAATGAGTGTGGAGAATTTGGAGATGTACAATCTGACAGAGCAGCACTGTGAAACTCATCACATTCATTACTCTTCCCAAAAATTTATGTTACAGTAGAATGGAAAAAGCCCCACCTGCAATAGAGTATGCAGAGGGGGCAGAAAGGATCCAGGGATTAATTGTGTGTGTGAGAAAATGGACATTGGTGCAGAGAGTGGCTTTCCCCACAGAGAACTCTTAGGTTAATTGATGGAATCGACACACTCATAGGTAGGATCCTTAGGAGATTTCATAGAGAAAGAAAAGGACTCAAATTCCCATTTAATACCCAGAAAGAAAACTAAGGAGACATGGAGAACACAACTGTTCTGAAGCTTGTGCATAGGTGTATTTTGGATGCACATTTATCATCACTAGGTTAATTTTAAAACAAAAGATGTGTCCTCCTCCTTTGAATTAATCTTTCATAGCCTGGGTCAGGTGAATTAAGGTATTTAGATTTTTTGTTTTTGGTCTTTTTTTTTTTTTTTTTTCATTTTTTAAAGAGTAGCATTTGTTATATTGTTCACATTTCCTCTTGGGGACAGAACGAGAATAAAAATGTCCGATTTTTATGGGTTTTCAGGTGCCCTGTTTATTTAATAAGTGTTAGATAATAACAAACAGCAATATGTAAACTAAATAAAGAAGTAAGTAACCTGAAGCTCTGATTTCATAATAAAATCTTTACAATAAATGGCTGTTAGTTACTAAGTCTGCTATGGCTGAAGTCTGCTATACCCTTATAAAACAGGTTTGAGAACAGAAGTCTGTTCTGTCCCAGATTTCCTTTATGCTACAAGAATTTGAATTTACAACAGTTGCTCTGTGTAAGCGGGAGAAAATAGTAACCCTAGAACACAGGATGTTAAAAAAAATGTATTACAGATTCTGAGGCACTCCAATGTTTAGGGCAGTTTAGGTGAGCTTAGGGATACCCTAAAACAAATGTACCTCCATTTTTCATGCCTTGGAAGAGTTTCCTGTTAATGGAGACACACCTGTACATACTATAATGGTAAAGCACTGTGTAATGCAATGGAATAAAGGAAAGAAAATTAAATTCACTTTCTTATTCAGTGAAGTCTTCAAAGAAGGAAGAGAGAGGAAAGGAGAAAAAGAATGCTTTTTATTTTTTTCATATTCTCTCCATTCTTTCAAGTTACAGATGTCTTGTGTTTAAGAGGAATCTGCTGTAAAGGAGGATGAAAGAGGTACATAAGGAAAGGCATGAATGTGTAGATTTTAAGGGCATTTTATAATTTTATAATCAGTCTGTTGAACTTAATACAAAGGGTTTCAAGTGAATTTCCATTTAGCCCTCAATTAACAAGCAGTCACATTTCAGAAACCTGTAAATTTCCTGCTAATTTTCCCCTCCCCTCAGAGTTTCACAGTATGAATGAAGAGTAAATTTTTTTCAATAAAATGGTACTTTAGAGCTCGGGGGAGTTCCTCGTGCAGGTTGGCTGCTGGGAATCTTCATAAAGAGCCATCCAGGAAATGAATATTAATGCCAAGCTTCAACCCATCAGCAACATTGCAGTGATTTGTCTCAGGGGCAGACAGGAGTGGAGCTGTTGGGTGAATAATTAAAAGTGTGTGTTAACTGGACAAGCTAATTCAAGTGCAATGCTCATTATTTTGGACACTGAGCAGTAAAGCCTGGTGTCACAGAGGCCACTGGCCTTCTTTTCTCAAATTCTCTTCCTGGACTCTATGGATATAACTGCCTGCCATTGCTGCTCCAGTGCTCATTGTGGACTGTGAAACTTTGAGCCAAATTAAAAGTTTGCTTCAGTAGATGGAAGATTTGAGCTGTGCATTTACTAAAAAATTTGAAGATTTGCAAATCTTTGCGGTGTAGTAAACAGGAAAAAAAGAAGAGGAAAAAGATTCCCTTGCTACCAATTTAGATAAGATCGAGGAAGGTTTAAAGTAGTGATAAAAACCATTATCAGCTGTTGTATTGTGACAATACAGTCACTTAAACCTCAGTATGACTAGAATGAAAAGCTGCTGATAATAAGGATGCTCTCTGTCACCATAAAGAAGGAATATGCTGACAATTTTATAGAATTGAGGCTGATTGCCTATCAGCTAATGAATGCAATGAGTATTTTAAACCACCATTAAATTGATATAGATACTTAATTGAAGCTACCGTTGCTTGTTCATTAAAAATAATGTACAGACTGTGCCCTCTAAGTAATCTGGGATGGATCTTTCAATTTTTTCCTGTTCAAACCATTTCTCTGCATATAAATAGAGCACATTATTATAACTTATGTTAAGTGGCTCAAGTTTCAGTTATCTGGGGATCTCAGCTTTACTATCAAAAGGAAAATACATAAAGATGATATAGGTTTGAGGCATGGAAGATCCAAGAAAGTATTTTAAAAATAGACTCAAAATTAAAACAGACTATTTTTAAAGAGCTTGAGAAGAATTCAGTCAATGTATGGTCTGATCTAAGGGGCAATATCTTCCATTACTTTCTGAATGCCCTATAAATTCATGCATCTTATGATTTTATTGACATTTCAAATAATAATGAATACTCAAAGTCTAAAGACTGAAAATATTTAGTCATTCTGACAACAACGTCTCATAAGAAATATTAAAAATTGGATAGATGAAATATTAACATGTGTAAAACCACTGTTTATGAATTACTGCTGCAGATTACAACATTAAAAAGTTGAATGCAGTACAAACTTTTTGCCATCTTGACCCAGCTACAAGGAAAAAAAATTGGTGAAAGAAGATAATAGAGGTAAAAAATAATCCAAATGAAATGTCTGACAGGTGTTAGTCCAAGAGGCTCGGGCACAATGACGAGTACAGCAGAGGTGCTGATGTTCCTCCTACTCACACACCTTCTGAGCATCTGACAAGGCTTCAGCTCTGCTGCCTGCCACGTTCAGATGGGGGACATGAACTTAGATATATTGTTTTTCCAAATCAAGTGATATGGAGTATTTGAAAATGGCTTTATCTTAATCTTTCCTATTTAAAGTGCTCCACTTTGCAAAAAATTATGAATTATTCATTGGACAAGAAAAATAGAGAAAGTAAGAGCTCTGAACTGAAGCATCAATTATTCATGCAACTTTAGATCCCATGACTTTGAGTTGAGAGGTGAATAGTGGTCAAAAGATTTTTGATAAAAATCTTCTCAAGGATTAACTTTTTAATATCTTTGTCCTAATTGCATATATTAGATGTGAAAATTATCTCATAATTTGGACAAAAAAAAGGCAAGATCATATAGTAAAAATATATCATATAGTAAAAAAAAGGTATCATCCTTTCTCCTTCTTCCTATAAATGTGTTTTTTACTCTTTTTTATTCTTAACAATATTAAGCCTTTCTACCCTGACTGCTAATTTCCCAAATTTCTGCATATCATTTAATATTTGGGGTTTTTTCCTCCAGTTATGCCGGTTAGGGACATTTCAAATTTAACTGTATGGTTGACTTAAAACAAAGTTTTGAAACTGAACTAAATCAAACCTTAAAAAAAGTTTCTTTAACAGGAGAAAAAGAACAATGAAAATCATCCATGGCTGATCATTTGATTTAGGTCTTGTTTTTCACAGGCTCACAGCAGTTCCCAGCCTTACAGAGCTCCATGGAACCTGTTAGCCAGGATATTATAAAATACAATCAGTCAGTCTCATTGTATAAATTTACCATTCCCTTCTGCTGTGACTTAGTTATCAACCAGAATGTGATATGCATGGGAGGTTCAAATGACAAATGGCTTTGTGATGTGATCTTTTGAACATGCACCAACTTTCTTTTGTAATACTGGTACAATGCTCTATGACTTAAGAAGGATTAAAAATGTATATAAATATATGTTACAAGTAGCACAACACTTGTAAAATGTTAATATGCATTTCAAGATGCATTCACAGAACTTTATGAATGTTAAATAGGCAGCAGTAGATATAATTATAAAATATTAATTTGGATTTAGTTAGGCTGTAAGCTGCTCAAGAGCCATCAACAGAAAGTGAATAGAGTTATTAAGGTTAGGAAGGTGTTCATAAGGAAATATGTAACTTAAAATTAAGTATTGGACATGACAAAGTTGACAAGCTACAATTATAAAATAAACTGCAGACTGATCCAGAGTAGCCCCCTGAAGTGTTCCATCTTTCTTTGAAATATGGCATAAAAACCACTTGTATCAAATGTTCAGCCTTTGGAGTAGAGTAGAATGAAATTTTCTCCATCACAAATCCCCTACTGAGTCTTTGAGGAAACATACACAGTGAGTTTGAAAACATAATTTTGAAAAATCAAGAATTATTTCTGTTAAATGACTGATTGGTGTCCTACACATCATTGTGATATTGACAAAATGATTCAAAATATAGAATTTTTCAAATGTGAATTAATGTCTTCTCTTTATCTGAGTCTGATGAATAAGTTTTAGATATCAATTTTCTAACTCTATAGAAACAAATTCTTTTTTCTCCTTCAAACAAGCAATACAAATTACAACATAATTTGCTATTCTTAATTCTTTCTTCCAGTTTTCCTGACTCAAAAGTGATAGGCTGTAGAGGAATTTCAGATATAAATATTAAAGGAGCAATGTTAAGATTAAAAGAAATGCTAATATAAGTTCATATTTAATTAGGAGACAAAACCAGCTCTTATTATCCAGACATGATTTAGTGGAGGATGTGGCAGGGCTGGGTTGATCGTTGGACTCTATGACCTTGGAACTCTATTTTTCCAACCTAAACAATTCTGTGATCACAGTTTAGGAACAATACTGACAGTAGACTCTCACTTTAGAGAATACTTCTGACTGTATTGCTCTATGTGTTGTTCTGTAGATTCTGTGGTCTCCTGGGAACCTAAATAAGTGTGTAAGTGATGGCTTGGTAACATCAGAAACTGCATTTTTACTTAAAAATTCTCAAATGGTCACTTGTAGTGGAAACTTGGCTACACTATCCCACTGACAAGCTCCAAATTGAAGCAGGAAGGACCACTAATAAGAAAATTGGTTGTTCCCTTCTCCACATCCACTTAGCTTAGGCATGTCTGCAGAAACTTCCATTGCACTAGCAAAATGGTTGGGAAATCATCAGCACAGTCTGATGTGCATGTTCTTGTCCTGCAAAGTTATCACAAGTGTCAGGAATACCATTAAAATATTCAAAGCAGGTCAGTGTCCTAAATCTCTTGGAAATTCAAAGTGATCTGGACATCTAATTTTCCTGGACTCTTGTAAAGCTTTTAAATCACTTTATATACAGTATCTTACATACCTATTTCTTATTTCCTGCTGTTACCAAGAAAAAGTCAGTGTTGCAGCACTGTTAGGATTGCCCTTTTTTTAAACCTGTACTGTTCTTTAAGGCTGGCTAGCTATAAACTCCTAGAACAATTACAAACTTTTCTTCTTTCTATGGATACATTGGGGAACTTGTAAAGCTTGTAGAAGAGCCCAGGTCTTCTACAATATTCAAATCAGGAAGTCCTTGAGATGAGAATTGTTGGAAGTTGTAGAGCACCTATGTATCAAATATAATTCCTCCATTGTTTTGTCTTCTGGGAATTTTTCTTGTAACTGTAAAGAGATGGGTTTTGATGTGAACTGAACTTTTGTTTTGGCCCAGCAGGATTGTTATCATCTTCCTACTTTTGGTTCTTCCTGAGTCTATTAATACTAGTAATTTTTAAAAAGAACATTTCTTCCTGGCTGTTTAATCCACCATCCTTACACCAGATACTGTAGGACCAGAGTGCTACCTCAAGAATTAAAAGAAGAACTTCACCATGACTTTCAATTTTTCTCTCTCCTGTAATGATTTCATATTAATATAAAATATTAATATTTCTTTTTCTGGGGCAATGTTTTGTTTTTCCTCCACCTAAAACTATGCAGCTAGCAAAACTTAAAATAATAATAAACTGTTAGGGGTCTGGATCAGGATCTGGATTTGCATCAGATGATGTAAATCCTTATATTTCTATAGTCTTCAACAGATAGGGACCAACAGCCAGGGACATCCTGTTCATGTTACTTTAATGGGATGTACAGCTTCTGCTCTGAATGCTATTGCTGTTTCCATCTTGTTGAAATGTTCATGAATGGTACTCAATAAGAATTACTTTGTCTTAAAATGTACTTCTGTTGGTAACTGCCTGACATAGAAAAGGCATCCTAGAGTTGCTTCCAGGCACTGTATTTCCAGGAGTATATTAATATTCCTATTAATTAGTGGAGAGAGAATTCTTGAAAATATATATTTTAGTTGCTTGATTTTTAATAAATGTAGGTAAACAGTTTGCCAGGTTTTAAAGGCAAATAGTGATCTACATTCCTTTTCTATTAAACTCACACAGACAGGCCCTTAGCTGCTCCAACAAAATCATATCAATTTTCTGATTGTTTTGATTGTTTATTTGTTCCAGAATGACCTTCAATAAGCATTGCTTTCCTTTCCATCTACTCAGAAAGAGGGCAGTAAAAACATGGCTGTCAAATATCTGTCAGAACAGATTTATTGTACTATTTAAACCTGTTGATGTCAATTTTTTTTCTCCTTCTCTCCTATAATCTGACCCAGGGGTTAAACTCTCAAGTACAATATTTTTTTTCCCTTTTTCTTCTTGACAACTTACATGAAACAATACAGGTGTGAGACAAATCTCTGGGGCACTGTCTGAATGAGTTGAAGCTTCTTACTGCTTGCCAAAATGGCTTTAAAATTTACCTGGCTCCAGATATTTTCATGAGTTGATTAAAAAAGCCAAAGCTAAATCCCATTTTATGTCATGATCCAATTCTGTGATCAAATTTATACTTCACACAGGATTTGCTAAAATCACAACACGTCTTGAACCAAATTTGCAATCCAGCCAAAGTGGGATAGATTTTGGGAGGTTTTCCTGCCCTTCCAGCTCCTCCTCTGTCAGGGAGGCCTGGTACAGAAACAAATCTCTGCCAGATTAACACTGGAAAATCTAACTAAAATCCCCACACTACTGTATTTTTTTTTCTTCTGTAAACCCAGGATAACATAAGTTAACAAAATCCTATAGAATCAACACAGTTGTGTTTACTGAAATCTGCTATTATTCTTAAACTTTGTTCAGATATAATAATCAAGGGTTTATAAAATACATCTCTTTCTGAGATGTAAATTTAATTCCATTATTAACAAATAATAAATTGTTAAGGAATAAATAATGGTTCCAAGCATTCATTGCATTTAATAACTGCTAAAGATGGTCAATCTGCAGAAACTCTTGTAAAACTGTAATTTAATTTCAGGGGGAGTGATAACATATGGTAAACACACCAGGGGTCATTAACACAGCTACCTGGGAGTTAGCCCAGCTGCCACATTGCTGCAATTTGCAGGAGTTGTTTTGCAATGTGCTAAATCACATAAAGTGTTCACTAATGTCATCGTCTAAAGACTCACAAGGGCAGGCAGCCACGAAAGTCTAAGTTTAAATTTGCACCTTTGATATTCTTTAGAATGATTCTGATATGCAAGGGCTACATGGTTAGCTACATGCTTGATTTTCTTTGCTGGTTTGTTGCTCTTCCTCACCAGCTAGTCACAACCTGCCTCTGAGAGACCAATGTTTGGGGGATTTTTACTAATGGAAGTGTTTCCAGTAAGTACAAAAAGGATAATAGTGCTAGGTGGCTGCCATATGATTGCATTTCTGTGGACATGACTGCCCTTTCCAACCAGATTTTGGAAGAAGTAACAGCTGCCAATTTGTCCAGGATATTGAGTGCCTGGATGGTATCTGGAAACACAACAAATTGTTAGCTGACATGTAACACAACCTGTGCTGTAGTGTGCATTTGAATGAAAAGGAGCTTATAAAACACAGTTATGAAACTTAAAAGAAAAGGGGGAAACAGCAACGTAGATGGGGAAGCAAGTTCTGACCTTCTAAGATAACAAGGATTAGGTAGGATGGCTCACCTAGCCCCCAGAACTGACAATGACTGCAATCAGCATGCTTTAGCTGCTGATTGCAGTCATTGCATCTAAGGGTTGGTGAACCCTTAGAAGAAAAATAAGTTAGGTCTGTTTTTTATACCAGGTTTTAAAGACATGAATCTTTGTGTTTCACAAAAGCTGGCTCATATCACTTGAAATCACAATGAACCAGTTCCAGGGCCTGGCCTCTGTAGGACCTGCTGATCAGGCTTTACATGCCCCAGCTATCCAGGAATGAGGGGCAGGAGAGTTGCCAGAGCTCTGCAAAGGCTCCTTCATCCTACTGAGAATCAACAGGGTTAATTAGCTCAGGCATCTCTTGCTGCTGAAGCAGGGGCACTGTTATCTGAAGTACTCCTGGTGCTGTCCTCCTAGGTGTTTGTGTGCTTCCCTGTAGGACACAGCTGGGCATGTGGCAGGGTTGCACTTGGTAGAAAATGAATTCACAAAAGAGTGAATAACTGAATTTTCACAGCAGAGGAAAGAGGGGGGCTTTGAGACCTGATGTGGGCATGCACTGCAGGGCTTTGGAAAAGACAGAGATGCCATTGTCTTGGTAAACCCCTGGGCATTTTCTGACAGCCCCGGACACGAGGCTCTCTTAGAACCAGGAATTGCATTTTTTGGAGCTGTGCACACATGCAGTTTGCTCTCTCACTACTCTCCTCTTGCTCACCCTATTCCCTCACCCCTGCACCAGCCATGTTACACTCTTGGTGCCTACTAGAACAGTGAATCCTATGTTTTACCAAAAACTTCTGAACCACCAAAGCTAATGGTATCTACTATCCAAGATGGAAACATCAATGAACCTAAAATGAAATCTGTTAATCCCACTAAGACCCCTGCTCAAACATTTTTTACATACCTACATACCAAATATAAATTAACTTTCAAGTTAATTTGAAGTACTTTCTAAAAGGTGTGATTAGAACAAGGATCATTAAAGTGGATTTGACAGCAGTTTGGTTTGCTTTATTCACCTTATAGGACTTCATGTAGCAGGTGTAAAGTCTTAGTCTATTTGTCTGTAGTGGTATTTTTTATGTTAGGAAAGATGCAAAGTAAATATTTCAAATCTTTCCGACTGTCGCCTTTCCAACAAAACTTTCCAACTGCCACCTTCCCTCAAAACAAAATGTGATAAATAGATGTAGAAAAAAACATGCTGACAAATAAAGAAAATTGGAAATACAGGAAAGCTTAAGCTGTAAACTGACACTGTCTGAAAACTGCTTTAGTGCCTTCTGCTGTGAACTACTTGTTTGCAAAGCCATTAATGCAACGTTCACTTGATTATCCCCAGCTGTACAGCACCAATACTGACCATCCTTTTTTGTTGTTGTTGTTCTTGTTGGTGTTGTTTATTTTTTTTTAATTGAGCTGAAATTTGAATTAGAACAATCGTTTGTAAGAATTGATACTCATATGTTCAAGCACAAAATTAGTTCTATAGAAACTGTGTAGTATATTTGATATTTGATAGTGTCTTCAGAAGAGCATTTTATAGAGTGTCCTTCATGAGGCAATTTGGTGCACTATGCAGCACATGAAAATTCAGTGGATATTTTATAGTACACAGGACCCAAGTAAGAAAGGAAGCAGAGATTGTAAGATAGATGGAGCTGCAGAAATAAAAGGATTACTATGACCTGTGGCAAAACAGGGTCAAAGAACAAAGAAGGTCAGGTTTAGAGCAGAATTAATGGGTGAGAGAGGAGGTGGATCTGAGATCTGACTTACAGTGAAATGTATAACCAGCTGAACAAATTGAAGAAATTTGCAGAGCTCTGTGTGTCAGCAACCTCCTTTTGCAAATCTAAGGGCATTTTTTTTCATTACTAAAAAACTTGGGTTATATCCTCTGCTAGGCTAAATAGTGCAGTTCCATTTGCTACAATGGGACGATTCAAGTTCACCCACTGATGATCTGACTTGCAGTTTTTCTTGGTAAAGGGATCACAGACCCCTTTATTCTATCAAAAATGTCTACAGCTTGTGTCCTTCTCTTTCCTTCTCTCAATTTTGCTCTCTCTTACATATACACAAACAATGGATAAAACAGGCTGTTCTACTGAACATTTTTCTATTCAACTAATTTACTAAAAGATTAAGAGAATTGTCAGAAATCTGAGGTGTGAGAAAAACAGAACTATCTAGCTCCTAACTGAGTAACCTCTGGCTCTTGGAAGAAACAAGGATAGAGTCAGAGCAAGGTCAGTCTGGTCCAGCACTTTGTGGTTGTGATGGTGGTGACCAACCTCTTTAGGAACACAGGGTAGACTAGAAGCTTGCACACAGCAGTGTGTCTTCTGAATATTCTTCCATTTTTGAGTGATTTCTCAAACCTAAAAAGAAACTGTGTTAGCTATGTCCTGAAGCAGAGATCTTGGTCTTAGTGGGACTCATGGAATTTATTTTGTCATTTTGTCCATTGTTTTTCAATTCATATTGTACTTTAGCTTCTGCTGACATCTTTGGAAAGAAATTTGTAACTTAACTACTACATAGCTTTAATACATATTATATGAAGAAATATCTCACCATTCTACACTGTGCAAAGATGTTTGAGCTGATCCCAGCCCTGCAAATTTATTTGCTTTCTTCCCCTCTCTCTTCCTTTCCTCTTTGTATTGAAAGCAGCAGTGACCAATTAATGTCTATTTGCTGCCTCCTTTCTAGTCATAAGACTACAGGACTCCTTCTATTCAGCCCTCAGTTGTCTCTTTTTCAAACAGAGAAATACCAATCTGCTCAGCTGCTCCTTTTACAGAAGCAGTCCCATGCATCTGATTCATGCACCTTTCCCTTATGGTCTTTCTCTGTGCCTTTTCCACCTCCACAGTGTGCTTCTTGATTTATGCACTGGCATAACAGCATTACCTGTTCTAGTCTTCATTATTTTTCAATTATTTCTAACTTTAAGTTTGCTTTTTAACCATTACTGAGCGCTGTGTTGATGTTTTCACAGAGATATTTGCTGTAATATGAAAATCTCATTCCTGTGCGACTGTCAGCTGAAAGACTATAATTCTATAATAATGTTGGGGTAGTTTTTCTCCTGGCTGTATCATCTTCACTTACTTGCACTGAACTTAGTCTGTGACTTTGTAGCTAAGGAACTTTCCTGCTCAGGATCCTCTCCAGTTTTTCAGGAGCATTGGCTTGACATGCATCCATTGTTAGACATAGTATAGCAACATCACTCTAGTAGGGGCATGCACCATCCTCTGGGCATAGTAATTACTTAATGGCAGCTCCATTATGGGAATGAACACTACCTCCTGATTGCTTTTTCTGCTGAGACTTTTTTATTTGACTGAAAACCATTAATTTACAATGCAATGAATGCTTACCTGGATGCTGTGATCCACAACTGTGACATTCATTTCAAAGGCAGTGGGGGAAATTTACTTCTTCCAGGACTTTTCCCCTATGATTCTCTAGTCTAGTAGCTAAAGCAAGAGGTGAGGAATTACAAAACCTGCATTTGAACTCTGTAGTCCCTTGCTGTACAAACTGTAGATAAATAATTCTCTCAACCTCTGCTTTCGTCATGTTTCTGGACACTCAATCATTTATCTATTAATTTGTCTGAGGTCTTTAGAAAAGCAAGCTTATCTTTGTTATTTATTTCACTATTTAATGAGTGCATTTTTATTATTCTGTAAATAATGGGTGCTGCTGAAACAGAAAAGTGCTTGTTTTATATATCAAAATTTTTCCTTAAGAGGTGCATTCTCAATACCATTAAGACAGAAAAAGATGGAATAAACAAAAAGCATGATCAATAACTAGATCCCTCAAAACTAATACCAAAATACCTAAATAGTCTCCCTGCCCAAAACTTTGATTTTTTTTTTATTCCAAAGTAAATTAAAAATAACAGTTACAACTATGAATGTATTTGAAAACAAATTTTTTAAAAATTGGATTTTTTAAAAATAAAGACATTTAACTTGGACCTCACTAGTCCTGTTGCAATATTACTGCAGGTACTGATTGTTCTGTGGTGATTTTAATAGTATCACTTGAATTTGTCCTCATTTCCTAAGGAAATATGTTAATCATCATACTGTAAATTAATTTTGGACTTACTGCTAACTTTAAACTATATTTTGCAATGGATTAGTAATAATAAATTCTCATCAATTTTTCAAAATACCCTGGTAAACAATCTCTTTAAAAGGAACATATGACATTAAAATTCACTGTATGCCATGCACCACAGAATTCACATTAAAGAAAAATTGAGGAATGCCCAAGTAGATTGCAGAATCTATTGATTCTGCAATATTAAACCCACCCCCCGTTAATTTTTGTCTTCTGTTAGAATCTCATTTTGGTTAATGAGAGATATCTTCACAAGCCTTTCCTTAGTTACAGTCTCTTTAGGAATCATAAAGTTAGTCTTAGGCTCGGAAAAAAAATCTTTCTCCATTTGTTCCAATGGTCATAGAATTGCTTGTTACATTGTCTATTTATTAAATATATAAAAGATGGGATGATTAAGTCAAAATGAAGCATCTTTTACAAGTTTTTCTTTAGTTAGTCATGACTATGACAAATAAACTGCTTCTATGCCAAAAGGCACTGCAATAATATCTCCACCAGATAATTTTCCAACAACATTCTGCAATAACTTTGGCAGTATTGGTCATCTCTGCCCAAAGAGCACAGTTCTGGGAAGAGCAAATACTCCCCTTGAGTGTCATCAGTGGCTGGGTTAAATGAGGAGTAGAGAGATAGGAAACAAATTCTTCTTTGCTCAGGAAGAAGGAGGGCTGCAGAAAATTGGAGCCATGGAGGATATTGTTATTAAATATCCCTGAAACCAATTTTCCCTTGGAAGTACAAAAGATTGCTACATGCTCCAGTGCAGTGGCTCAGATGCTGGGCTGCCTGTGACAACAGAGGAGGAGGAAACATGGAAGAATCAAAATCTTAGAGAGATGACACCAAGACATCACTTTGATTTTCTCAATCAAGTTTTAGTACTTACAAAGACCACGAGACCCATCAAGGTAATGTAAGGAGTCAAATGACACAGGTAGAATCAACTTCTCCAGAACTTAAGGGATCTGGAGCACCAAAATTTTGTGTTACATTTCACAAGCAGTGGTGTCACTTTCTAAGGTATTTTCATACCCTGTGGTGACAATGTGCATTGAGTTTTCTGCTTTTACTTTTTCAGTAGATAAAAATGAAACAAGTTCAGCCTTAACAGTCTGAATGAGGTCCCATGATAGATTTACTTTGGGATGCACAACTGATACCAAAAGTTAGTGATAAAATATCTTACAAATTTAAAAATTGAAACTAAACAAAACAATCTTTAATAAAACTTATGTGACTCCTCTTTTTTTCCAGCTCTTTGCTTTGTTTAGTCCCTAAAGGTTTATAGTCCTGATCATTAAGCAAAGGTCATGCTAATCCTCTCTACTCAGCTCCCAGCAAGCACAAGTGCTGTGCTGCAGCATGAGTGGTAGAAATTCCCAGCTTGACTCAGCAGGCTTTTATTTGGCTTTCAAGATCCTAATCCAAAGTGGCATTCTATTGCCCCCACTGATTACGTCTCTGTTAAAGCCAATGCACTCAGGGCTTGAGTCTTTCAAATGTTTACACCTATCCTGTCTTCTCTCCAGCACTCAGGAGTGAGTGTCACTGTGTCAGTTACTGGGACAGTCAAAAGGCAGTAATGAACTGCAGAATTAAATTAATTCATTATTCAGAACCACATATGCCAGCAAATGTGTTGCATTTTTTGAAACACGTGACAAAGACAGAGTTCAGAGAACTTGGTAGAGATGAATCCCATTAAAAACAGCTTAGAGCATCTAAAAAATGAGAGCTGTTCAGAAGAAAACATGTTTCTACCCTTCAGCTTCCAGGGGGATCTCATTGTCCACTTTCTTCAACCCAGTTAAAGGTTTTCTATCAACTTACTCTAAGTTTCACTTTCTAAGTGAAACTTTCTAAGTAAAATTTAGAATATTCCTTTGCTTCTGATAATTTGATTTTTTTCTTTTAAATAAACATTGACACTAAATAAGTTCTAGTAAAATTAATTTAGAATGGCTGCCCTTGAAAGGCCTCTGACAGCTTGAGTGCAGGAGAAAAACAGCCAAGAAGTTACTGGAGCATTTAGATACCACTAGTAAAGATTTTCAGTAAAATTGGGTTGCCTGTTTTGAATGGGCATTCACTTTTTTCCCCCATATAGCAACAGATGCTTTTCAAGGGCTTGGCAACAAAATACATCAACCATAAAAACCACTTTACTTTCTCATCTCCCATTAGACATGTTTAAGGCAAAAGCGCCCTTCAGGGACTTTTCAGCTGGATAACCTGATAGCAAAAAAAACCCAATAGCACCTAAGAAATGCAGGGTTATGGTCAAGAAAAGGACATGTTTTCACAGGAAGAACATCTAAGGGAATTAACTAGAACTTAAAATATTTTCAGTTTCCTGCATCCTTTTTTTTTTTCTTCTTTGACTCGAGAACCACAAGAGTTCTAAGTACATAATTTCCTTTAAACAAACACCCATGATTAAATACCATGATCCATTGCTACACTGGTTTTACCTCTCACAGTACTACAGGTTTTCTTGCAGAAAATAGCACTATTTCACTTGGAAGTCTGCAGATTGTGTGTAGAATGATTATCTAGACACACTGGGGTATGCTTCTTAAATGTGCTGAGTCTAGGAAGATCCTAACTTCTGAGATTCTGTTAGTGAATTATTTTAAAATCAGGAGCTGTGAATTATTTTAGGCTTTCTTGTGTATGGCTAAAGAAAACACAAATTGGTGTCAACAGATGAGGTGAATAAATTCTTAATGTACTGTCAGGGTCCAGGTGATTACATACCCTCATAGGTTGGAGGGATTAGGTACTTTCTGATTTTTGTGGGTGGTTTTGTAGATGCTGTGAATTTCATTACTTTTCTGTGCCTTTCTCTAACTCAAGCTGAATTAAATCAGAGGAAGAGCTGATGGCGTTTTAAAGTTATAGCCTGCTGCAGAAATCTTATTAATTTTTTTTCTAACTCATATGAGATTTTCCTTTGCACTGACTCACCGGTTCCTTCACTCCTTGTGTCTTCTGAATCCAATGTGCAGAAATATTTTTTTGGTTGTTCCATGACTACAAGATGTAGGTTCTGTCTGTGTACCTGCCATGGTAATTGTTAGTAGTATGGTTAAAATGGATTAATGCCCTAGGATTTTGCATGGACTATTTTTAAAGTACTGCTGGCTTTGCACACGTTTAAATTATTGTTCAGTTAATTTTGAAAGAAAGAATGTCATAATTTCTGACAGAAATTACAATTCTTTTTGTTTTGTGATATTGTTATTACAGACCTGAATTTTTGACTCTTGCTGGATTAAGAAATTGGCAGTTTTTTTAGCTGCTGGATCAGAACATGGAGTAACAACACCCTCACAAGGTGCCTCACCCTTGACCTGAAGCAATACAGCAATACATCTGGGGTATCTGCTCATTCAGTGTTTGGAACTTCATTTGAAATGAAATAGTAAGAAAAGCTGCTAATTGGCACTAGCAGTGCTTTTTTTTTTTTTTTTTTTTTTTTTTGTCCTGGAATCCTCTCCTAATGAGATTTCCTTTCAACTTGCTACAGTGCAATGGCTGAATTAAAGCATTCAGTGTATGCAGTAGCTTTGAAATTTCATTTTGAAAAAAATATTTATTGAAATTACAATTTTGAACATTCAGTGAAATATCAATGAGACTTAGTATAGGTATACAGTGTGTGGTAATTGGGAGTGGTAATTGATAATTGGGAATGAGCTACAGCTGTGAGGAGCAGGTGAGCAGCACTGACAGCAATGAGCCATGGAGTGCCCAGGGGCACTGAGCAGCCACCAAAGGGAGCAGAGGGCACACAGTGCAATGTGTGAACATGAGGGGATAAAAGGCTGGGCTAAAGGACAAGAAGGGCAGAGGCTTGCAGCCTTCTGTAGTGACAGAGTGGTACTTTGTGTGGGCAGACACCTGAAGCCTTCTGAGGAGGTAGGCTGTTACTCTGTATGGGCTGAAGCTTCCTGAAATGGTGTGGTGATCCTCTGTGTACTGTGGCTGTCTTAACTGCAGCATGTGCTGTGGCAAATACTGTGACAATTTAGTGCAAATTAATTGATACAGTGAGACAAAGAGCTTAAAACCCTGCTTATTTTGATGATGGTTTCATTGGTTTGTAAGGGAGGAGGAGTTGCCCTATTCCTTTCAAAAGAAAACTTCTGCGACTTCTCTTTCATATGTTAAGTATGTGCTGTTTCCTGTGATATCAATTATACAGGGGGTGCTATTGCAGAATATTTATTTTCTGCAAAGGAAAGTTACCTGTAAAGGAACTTTAGTTTGGTGGCCAATGTGTTGCAGTGCAGAGCCAACAGTTAAATGCTGGGGTGGAGGGAAGGAGGCAGAGGAGCAGCGAGCAGCAGGTCTGCCACGGTCAGCCCAGCACTCCAGCAGGATAAGCTGCAGCATGGAAGGGAGTGTGGCCTGTGTTTGTGCTGTTCTCTGGATCCAGTCCATGGTTCTGTGCCTGAGGAAAACATGGAGGTTTGGGTTTACAGTTCAGGTTTTCTCTGCTTTGCCTATTTATGGCTCTTGGCTACCTAATGGAGGTGGAGATGAAAGCAGAGCTAGAGTTTGTGAAAAGCAGTATCAGTGAGAGAAGACTGATATGATTCTTTCCTTCTAACTGTTCCTGCTTTTTGCAGCTTAGGAGCTGACCTTGTCCTGTGTCAGTTTTCCTCAGCATTAAACACTAACAAGATTTTGTAGTACTGACATAAAAGAACAAACCTCAACCATTTGGTTCTTTTAATGGAATTAAATTAAGTCCTTTATATTCTTCCACTGATATGTTTCACACTTAAAAACTTGTAATGCTTTCATCCAACCTGTGTGATATTCATAAGTGATGAAATAATTATAACAACTTATAATGATATTGTAATTAAGGATGTTAACTGGTAGTAGAACAGAGCCTGAACTAGTGACCAGAACAAAAATTTCTTTAAAAATGAAGTTGAATATATGCTTGTGTCTTAGTAAATGCATGTTCAAGGGGAGACAGATTTCAACAAGTGTCCAAAAATGTGGTGAAAGTTGATAATAGGCCATTATGGAAGTAGTACTCTGTTTGAAATATGAACAGATTAAGAATATTGTTGATTGGTTCCTAATTTAAGAAATTTTTTATGGGTTTGGAATTTTCATGTTTGACATTTCAAATCTCCTTTTCAGTTGTTTGAAAAACAGTTCAACCATGAAAACGGGCACAAAAGGACATGGTATATTGGCATAGAAAGATGTGGATCACTGAGTCTCATAAATTTCCACACCTTATGTCGGAAAATTCTCTTGAAAATAGTTTTCCCCCGAGTATCAGGACTTCAAACTCAACTTAGATCATACTGGGTTCTGTCCACCACATACAGCTCACCCCAAACAAGTACTAAATTATAGGATCAGCTACAGCTGCACAACTTCACTTAGTACAGATGGTATCTGTAGTGACACCTGTGCAATTCCATTAGCCTTTGATTGCCACAGGTCACTGTCTCCAGGAGCAGCAGCTGTAGTGAATAGGATTTCTCTGCTGCACTGTAGAATGAAAGTTGCATGACAATGTTTTTGAAACTGGTAATTATGCATTAGATGATAAGGGCCCATCTCAGTTGTCAGAGTCTGGTTACTTTTGTGGTACTCAAATCTGAATGAAAACATTGTTTATAAATAGCCAGATTCTGAAATGTACACCCAACCTGGGCAGTATTTTTCTTATCTGATTGAGGTGAGGTACTGCTCAATGAAATAAAGTGTTAGAAGGTGGCCCAAAGTGGAGGGAAGCGATAGAAACCAGAGAAATGCAGTACATGTGTCATCTCAAGTGTACTTGTTCCCAACAGACTACAGTTAAGAGTGTAAGCACAAATCTAAATGGACATGAAGGTCCTGTTAAAGTAATTTATCTGTGCTGCTATAACATGCAGCACATATTATAACATTATTTTTGGGCACTTCCAACACAGGAAAGTAAATCTTGTAAATGGAACAGTTTATTTCATGTAATGAACACAGCTAAAGAACAAGCTGTTCCTTGTTTTCATAACAAAGGAAACAAAACTATTGAAAGGAATGGTCCCCCTTCACAATACCTGCAGACTTTGTTTTCTGCTGTGGGGGGAGAAGTAGGAATTACAGGAGCTGTACTCTCAAATGGCAATTTCTCTGGAAGTTAAGGTAGGGATGCTTACTGCTGAGAAAATCAGGCCTTAAATGTAAAACTTGGAGAGCTTTGAGTCAGGAAAAGAAGGTCTGAGGCTTATTCAAGCACTGCTTCCATCACAGTCTGGCTGTTTTCATGGATGAGCCTGTGGTAGTGCTGAGCTGAGTAGGCAATTTAGCATTCACTGACACAGCCCTGAAGGTTGTCCTTGCTTTGACCTTCTCAGTGCCCTCAACCTGATATGGATGCACCAGGCAATATTTTAAGAAGCCAGGAGAAAGGTAAATCAAGCATTATTTTGTGTTGTTGCAAAAAGGATAATGATATATGCTAAAAATAAGCATTAAATGGAAAAGATTAATGCACTGCCTAAAAAAAAGCAAATTTCTGAAAGGACAGAAACTGGGGTCATCACACTGAGGTATCCATGGAACTCAAATCATGCTCTGTGAAACAGAAAAATCATTTTTGTGAAATGAGTGACAGTGATGGGAATCCCTGGCTGCTGGGATGAGCAAACTTCATTCCACTACTCAGTTCAATCACTTTATGATTAAATAGTTGTGTGGAGAGCTCCTGTTTTAATTGTGTTTTATATCTTGGGAAATGTACACCGTGAGCTGTTTCTATGCACATCTAGCCTATCTTATACATGTTTCTATGCACATGTAGCCTATCCAAACACCTGCATCAGACATTAGCTGTGAGTGATGTGCCCAGGGAAACATGTGTGCATCCTACAAGCGGGAGGAAATTGAGAAGTGTTCCCTTTTTAACTCCTTTACTAATCAAAAGTACACATTGGGAAGTAAAAACGATCCAAAACAGCAAGAGGAAAAAAGTGTGAATAGAAACATTTGTACTCTGCCAGTTAGGACTGAATGCTCTCAAGCTGGGCTCCAGAGTAGCTTGGTCTTCACAGCTGCCTCAAGAGGTAGTATTTGATATTCTTTGTGGAAAATCAATCTGACAGAATTTTTCAGGAGAACAGGGAAAAAGTCACAAGTATTCTGTTAATTTATACTCCAATAGTATATAGTTTACTGAATAAACTTGAATGAAATATATGCTAGAAGACACAGCATGTAAAACATAAAACAGAATACTGGCTTGTATGATTGACAGATTATCCCTAATGGTGGAAACAATCTGTCAAGCCCTGGATTTAAACTCTGGAATTCTTTACCTTTGCTGTCAGCCTTTTGGATAAATCACCTCTTTTCACTATGTCTTTCTTTTTGCCCTGGAAAATAAAGGTAATTACACTGATTTATCAATGAGAAATGCTATAAAAGGATAGTTATTTTAGCCAGTAGTGTTTTCATTCATTCATTGTAGTGGGATTTGGTTCTCATTTTTTGCCAGAAGCAACAGAATAATAGCATCAGAATTAAACCAGAGCCCAAAAGAAACCAGTTCAACAAATACAGGCAGGGTATTGCTGCAGGATAAGCTTCTGATACTTCCTGTGTTGTGAGATATATCTTATTTTCCAGCTGAGAGGTCTTTGCCAAACCCATGGAAGTATAGCTAATTCTTTTCTTTGTTTTCACTGAGCACTGGATCCCAAGTCACATTAAATAAGATGAATAGAAGGTTCCTGTTAGTGATGACTACCGGGAACTGATAATAGGAAAACCAAGCAACTGTATGGTTCTTGTGTGACAAGGAGAAGACAGAGGCCAACAATTTATTTGTAGCCACTGTTTCTCTCCATAGAATATCCTTTCCAACATTCAGTCCTGAGGCTGTTTGTTTTACATGCATGAGATCCTTTGCATTGTGCTCTCATCTCGTAAACTTTAGTGGTGCACTCTGGCAATGGAGGGAAGCTCCCCTGGGGATTCTAACCCAGCTCCAGTGCTGACAGAGCTTTTCCTAGGCTGGGGTCACTACACTGCTCTGCTTCACAGCACAATTACACTTACAGGAGAAAGGAAACTGCAAGGCAGAGTAGAAAGACAGAAGAGTTCAAAATTCTTAAGGAGCTGAGGAATGCAGATCAATGTACAAATCTGGAGGAATCTCAAGGGTCGCTGAAGGGCTGACTTTGCGCATATTTGCAACTTAAGTAGATAAATTTGTTTGTGCAAACTAGGTAGAAAATTGATATTAGGAGCTGTCTGACTTACAAACTTTCATGTCAAAAAATTAAAGAGCATAAAGGGAAAGTCAAAACCAACAGCATCAATACAACACTAAAAAAGGAAACAATTCCACCAAATTAATTAATTTAACTTATTGAACAATTGGATAGTTAAAGCAATTTCATCATATTCTTTGTCAACTTGTGTGCTGACCTAAAAAGAAAATGGAACCCTTTGTGCTCTCAATCTTTTAAAAATCATGGAAAGACATAGCAAACTTCGCTGCTGTCCCCCATTTTTAAGGTGTAGCAATGCTGGGAATAAAGCTGAAACCTTCAGCCTGCAAGGAGCAACACCTGGAATATAAATCAAGCCATTTCCTCTAAGCTGGTGCAACCTCAGCAAGATCAGTAAAAAAGTAGCATTTTATTACCTTTTTTTTTTTTTTTCCCGTTATGTGTGTTTAGGTATACAGTCATATCTATAACCTTTTTTTCTTTCATTTTTCATTGTTTGCCCTCTACTCACTCTGTAACCTACTGGTAACAGCTTTTTGGGGTGGTTTTCTTGTAATATAGGAAGTGGCATTTTTGTATGGCTGGCAGGAACTTTATTTTATAATCCCGCTTTTTTAAAAAAAGGTGTTTTTCTGCTGTTCTGCTGTTTGAAATAATTTAGAGCAATTTCTGAACAGCTGATTTACAAAACCAGGGAGAATGAAGTGCCTCAGCAAGATTAAACCTCTAGAAAACATCCTCTGAAGTGCATTTGTTTTCTAATTGGCTCATTTCTGCTAGCTTCACCTGTTGCTCTTGTTATCCACGGGCTGTGCACAGTTCCAGTCAGGTACAAAAAAGGCATTTCCAGTTGTGCAGGTTCTACAATTTATGGGAAAAATATGGCGACAAAACAACCATTTTTCTGCCTCCAACAAAAAAAGAGGAGGAATAAGCCCGCTGTTCTTGTGTAAGTGAGGACAGCAAGAATTAAAGATCATTAGCTGTGCTACTTACACAAATTAGCTGATTTACACCATAGGTGATCTAACTGAGTAGGCAGACACTCCACATATCTTTATTCATAAACTTTTTTTACATGTTCAAAATATCAAGGATTCTGGCTGACATGACATCTTTAAGGGCATTATTAACTTTTTCTGGGTATCTTTTTGGTTGCTGTATTGCTTTGATAGTACATCTAAGGAAAAAATAGCTTCAGTGTCTTTAATTCAAGAGGTAGAAGGGAGGAACTGAAAACCTCTGGATTTACTCCTGGGTTTTTCAGCACTTTGAAGTTCCTAGATTCTCCTTTATGATACTATCAAGGTTAAAGTAAAGTTTTGAAAAAAATGGATTCTCGTGGGTATGTACCACATAGGTACTCTAAAGTACAGCTGCAAGAATTTCTGAAGAGGAATTAGAGGACAATCTTTAAGTTCTGCATTTAAACAGAAAGAGGTAAACTCTTTAAAAAGGACTGAACAGGTTTTGAACTGAGTGATCAAAAGAAAGAAATGCACATGGCACTAGTGCTGGGTCTGACACTGTCAGATTGCTCATGCAGTGTTCATATTCATTCACTGCTTTTTTCAATTGTTCCCGAAATCCCAAGCAAAGAAAAAGAATCTCTCTGAATAATTTAAAACTGTTCTCTCTTCAGTCATCAGTCCTTTTGTTCTTGTGTATATCTATAACCTCACACCAGTCATTTTAATTTATCTGTGGTTGTGATATAGCTATCTCAATGTCTAAAGCAGTGGGAGAGCAAAATGGAAAGGAAGTATTTATAACATTTTAAGGAGAAGAAAAAAAGGCAAAAATCCTCCAGTCTGCCTAGAGATTTACAAAGAACTGTGTGATGTGATGACTTCCTTTAAAAGAAATCAATTCATTTGCCAGTCAGTACCAGCTGAAGGGGACACCTAAAAAGGAATAAAAGCCTTTTTATTTAAGATGAACATATTTATAAGGTTGGGGTTTTTTCCCCCTCATTTGATTTATATCAGACTTCTAAAATGCCCCATTTCCAGAGACTCACCCAATATGATTAGCATCATTATTTGTATTACAAAGTACCTCAGAAGCCAGGAGGGAAATCAGCAGCCTTTTGTACTAGACATTGCATGAACTGTCCTTGCCTTGAAGAGCTTACCTAATAAAAAAGAAACTTAAAATCAACTAAAGACAGGAGAAAAGAAGTAATTCTGTAATAGGAAGAATGGCAGACTATTTTAAAATGCCCTGGAAACCCCTAAATGCACAGAGAAATTTAACTACTTTCTGGGATTCAGCTTTTTGCTTTGACCAGAAGTTTCTTATTTCTCTGAGGTAGTTTATCAGTCAATTTACAACCAGTAATTAAAAAAAACCCACCCCATTCTTTTATTTTAAAATTGCCCTGACATCCATCCCATAGTAATTACTTTTGTAAATTCAGAGCAAAAAATGTGGTGTCAGAAAAGTGAGAGACTGGAGGGAATATTAGAAGAAATCCTGTTTTGAGATGGGTAGTTTCATAACCCAAGAAACTGCAGGTGTCCTGGGTTCTAATCCTGATATGTTAAACAGAACTGTTTTGCAGGAAATATTCCATGGTTTGTTTCCTTAATTCCATGTGAGTTATAACAGCAACCCTTCTCACATTCACTCACATCAGCTGAGACAGAAAGTCTCCTGCCTCTTATTTCAGCTTCTGTTTCAGAAGCCAGGACTCTGAGGAAATGTGCAGAAATGTTCATGCATTGAAGTTGGGCATATGTTGAATTATACCAGAAAATAGGAGAAGTGACAAAAGGGTAAGAGAAAATGATTGTGAATTTAGTCAAGTTAAGCTGAGATTTCAGAACAGACAGAGAGAATGAAGATCAAGGGAAGTGGTAATAAGAAAGAGAAGATGTTTCAATAAAAGCAGAAGGTTATGTCTATCAGGCTGCTCAGACTGGTCCACAGGAAGTTGCAAGATTTATATCTGTGTAGTTCACAAAAGATCTGAATTCTATATTTTGGTATCATGAAGATTTTTCTAATGCTGTTTACACATCTTTGATTTTACATGCTCCATCTTAACTCTGGACAGGGCCAGGCATAATCTGCTCTTTGCAGGGTGATTATCCATGCAGAATATTACCCTTGGACAAATTGAGGATCAAACAAAGAAATGATAGGGTCATTTTTGCATATGTCTGTATCTATATTTTTATCTCTATCTTGATAGAGGAACTCATTCTTATAAGAAAATAAAGGAGGATCTATTTTAATTTTTTTTTGGAAGCTTACTGCAGAACAGATGTATCTTGGAGACTGTCATCAACCCCCTGAGTAGCAATGATTTGAAACAGTTTGTCAGATGTACTTGATCCTGATTAAAATAAGACAAATTAACAAGTTTCACCTCTCTTGATGGAGAACAGATTACTGTCATTCAGTGGTTCCTTCATCATGCAATAACTCTTTATTTTATTTCCAAATAGGAATTTTAGAAGCTTATTTTATTCAGCAGCAGGATAAATGCAATCCCCTGGTCTGACACTGTGATGCTCTTTCTTGGCCCCAGGAAGGGCTCAGCCATGAGAGCACTGATGGTCCCCTGGCCCCCAGGTGCTGGCCCAGAGTGCAGCTCCAGTCAAACTCAGGTGTGACGGCTCCTCCTCTTCCCAAGTGCTGCCTGTCCCCCCTGCTCCTGCTGTGTGGGCAGCTTTGGCCCTGAGCTGTGCCAGAGCCGCTGCTCCTGGGCATGTCCTGCCCTCCACTCCCTGCCCTGGGGCATCCCCAGGACACTGCCCTGATGGACATGGCCCTGTGGCCCAGAGTTTCACTGAGTAATACACAGCTTGTATTTGTCTCCTAAGGAAACCTCCCTCCTTCTTGTCAGATAAAGTGAAATTAAAAGCTTCAAGGCTGTATAGTTCTCAAGTGTCTGTAGAGGAAGAAAGGCAGAGTCTTACGTGATTTGTTGTCCAGGTAACACCACAGAACTTGTTTCTGGTTGATAGGTGGAGCCCCCCCAGGGCTGGATTGTTTGGTTAAGAATGAAACAAGTATGTGTTGTGGCAAAAGGGTTGAGCCCCCAAGAGCAGTGGAGGTGTGTCTTCAGGGAATGAAGACACATAGGTTCTTCTTCCTGTTAAAAATATTATTTGTGGCCAAATGTAAGCTATAAATAGCCCCTGCTTAACCAGGTATGGTTTCAGTGAGAAATCATAAAAGAGCACAGAATGGCTGCTTTAATTTGGAATGGTGGAAATGATGCAAATGCTACTGTGGTGTGCAAGTTGCTGATTTAAAGCTGGAAGACAGCTTGATTTACTCTTGTCTGAGGGCTAGGAATAGCAGTAAGCTTATTTTGACTATAAATGGAAGAAGTACAGCATAAAAGTCACACAGTAAAACATTTTGCTTATATCCATTGGAACTTGTTTAGCAGCATAACTCTGGCAGTTTCTTTGAATATATCGTTCCATGTGTATGCCATTTCTGCCCGTGTTCTGTGCCACTACATTTCATCTGCACAGTTCTCTCATTTATCTTTTTCTTGTTCCCTTGACTAAACCAGAGCTCTCAATATATCCTGACAGTGTGTAGATGTAAAAATTACAAGAAATGACCCACACTAGACAAGTTTATCACAGCTCTTTCTGACTGAGTAGTGAGGAAGGTTCTTATTTTGATTCATTTGCTAGACCCTGTGTCTATTCATTGATTTATGTGTAGCAGGGAATGTTAAGTTCCCCAGAATGAAGTGTCTGATGTTTAGGTTTAAGTAAGGGAAAAGAGGAATACATTTTCCCATTCTCTAGCTATAAGTTGTGTACTACTCCATTCTAGAACTCTCAAATACATATTACAATTTTATGCTCTACCAATCCTTGAGTAATTGCATTATGTAAAACAATTTGTAAGATCCTGAATGAGGGGAAGATCTTGAGCCCAAACAGTCAGAAACAGTTAAAGGCTGGGATAAGATTAAATGACCTGCATTAAAATTGCACTTAGCTAGAATTAAAAAATGGGAAATTAAAGCATGCTTCCTAAAGTGAGGCCAGTTCAACTAATCACAGAGGAGTTTTTCCTCTGTCCTTTTATTATAATTACAGAGGAGTAATTGTTAATATATTGGCAGGGACATCAATGAAAATACTTTTTGACCTGAAGCTTGTCTTGTTTGCCACAGTCAGTTTTTTCACCAATTTGTGCAGTGTTACCTAAACCAGATAAATAGTTCTAGTTGGTGTGGTCTGCTATTTTGTATGAAGAATATGCTAGAATTCAGTCTTCTCCTGATTTCTATAGCTAATATACGAGCTTCAGAGTATAATGTATGTCCCCATAACATGAAGAGGTGCAGAGAGCTCCACACTAACCAGAGCTGGTGTCTGCTCCCAAGACCTGACCTATTAACCATAGTTAGAGCACACAGAATACTCCCCTGTGCCACACTGGTGTTTCAGGCCCCTTAAATACAGAACCTAATGAAGCCAGGTAGGCACGTTCCTATTCTCCAAGGCACTGACTCATGTATAGAGCTTGCCATGGCTCCCGCCTGGGAGGTGGTGGATTTCACTGAGAGCAATGAAAACCTCAATGGAAGCAGCTTGAACCCACAGGACAACAGACTTAATGGAATGTGTGTTTTACATGAGTACCTCTGAACAGAGGTGGCTTTCTTGGTCTGCTTTCTCACAGTGTGTGGGCTGTACTTATGCAGTCTGAATTGTATTATTGCAAAAAATGGTTATCCAGCATGCTGCATTGAATTGCCTTGTGCACTCCAGGACTAGAAAGACAGAGAATCATTTCCCTTGACCTGCTGGCCACAGGAACCTTCTGAGGTCTCTTTTATCCTGAGCTTCCCTGTGACCTCTTGATCACAGGATGTGTTTGTTGAAAATGAAAGTGTATCAAAGTGTATGTGTAAGCTCAAGCTGGCATGTCCATGGTGACTTTGTGGTAGATATTGGATATTGCAAGTACAAATAGTAGTACCTTTAGATTTAACAGCACCCAGCAATAAGGCAGTCTTGAAAGTATCTGTCCCTCATGAAGCCTTCAGTTAGGGCTAAAAATGTATTCCTTCTGTGTGCTACAGTTTCATTTTCATGTCCATAAGGCAGATGCTTTTCAGGTCTTGAAAATCCTGCTTTAACTTCTTGGCAGTACTTGCATGAAAAATGATGTGATGTAACTTGTTCCAGGCCATGATCAGCATAAACAAATGAATTTTAAAGCAGCACTCATTTTCCTCATGTAGTCTGGTATGCTGGAATGACAGTGGTCCTGGTTGCTCAGTCAAAATAATTTCTGTGATTATGAATTGGTTTGAAGTTGGCATCACGTCTTTCAGGAGAATGAAAATCCCTTCAGGTGGATGGTACAGCATGAGTGTGGGTTTTATACATTGCTGCTGCTTCTGCTGTTTACCGATGAACCTTTGTGAGAAAATGGCACAGAAATATTACAGAACACACTGTGCTGCTTTCAGCTGAGACAGGGTTAAGAGACTCCTAGGGACTGAGTCTGTAAGTGCTTACAGTGAAGAGCAGCACTTACAGCTGGGAGTAGCCCAATTGATTGCTGTGAAGCAATGGAAATCGATGTGGCTACTCCCAGCTGTAAGCACTACAGGCTGGATTCTGGCCTATCTCCAACCACAGACACCCACTTCCAATTCTAGCAAAACCTTAGTAATGAGTGTTAGTGTGCACTGTTTAGACTTTAATCAACATTTTTGAAAGACTGATTTAATTTTTCAATTTATTTTGATAAGGTGTGTGTGGTTTAGAAATTTATTTTAAACCCATATTTTAAATTAATTTTATTTATTTAAACTGCTTTTTGTCCCATGGGTTTTCAAGACAAGCTGGAACACATCATTGAAATATCCTAAGCAAAGGGCAGGTTTCATTCTTAGCAGGTACTTCCTTAGCATGCAGGGATGATGTTCAAATTGCAAGCAAACTGTCATTATTATTCTTTCTTTCCTGAAGCGCATCAACAGTCTTGTTTCTGAAAATATACTAAACAATATTTCACATCAGCTTTCCAAACAAATTAACCTTTGAGTGGAGATCAGGCTTGGAAATACCCACCCCTGGAGGAGAGTTTTTTGCAAGTAATGGGCTCATGTAAAATTGGGTAAGCTGCAGTACTGATCAGCAATCTCAACCAATGCACTGAGATGTAATAGCACTCTAAATCTTTTCATCCATGCCTATCCACGAAAAGCAGGGTGATTGTTTTACACGAGACAACAGATAGGTGCATGTGTTCAGGACCATGTTATCACTGCCTCCTTTTCAGACACTGGCAGAACCACAATTACAGCTATGCTTATCTCTTTAAAAACCCTGAAGTTTTACCAATTGCAATATGTTTCTCTGAAATCCAGATACCAAGATTCTTTAAAATTGGAGAGCACTTCATAAATTTGACTTCAGTGAGCAAGATAGTGATACATGTAAGAATATATCAGATATGAGAGGCCTGCAGTTTGCTAACAACAAGCCCCAGCCTCTCTAACTCCCTGTATGCAGCCTCCTGGCGCGGAGTGCACACAGGTTCATAACAGCCTCACTGGAAATGTAATAACTGCACCTGTAATGTGCTTTTACAGATCTGATTTTTCATTTTCATGCGAGAAAGGGTAAAAACAAAAGCTGGAGGTTTGCTGGAGACTTTACACTTGGAATGAAAATATCAGTTTGGACTCAAGCATGAGATTATTGATTGTAGAGCTAAAGGTTAAACCTGTAGCAATGACATGCTTGAATTAATGATATGTTGAAGAAAGCCACTTCTAAATTAAGGACATTTCATGTATTTCCCACAAGAAATTGTTATAAGGATACACAGAAGATCAGTGGGGTAATTCGTATTATCTTCTGATATTTTGTGTTGAACAAATATATGTTTATTTTGTGAACTGCAAACCACACAGCTTGTTGGTGTCACATTCCAACTGGCAGATGTAACTTTACATAGTCACAAGTGGCAACTTGTTAGCAATAATTGTGAGTGTTTTCAGAAATGAGAACCAATAGCAGTGTTTAATTTAGACAGCAAACTGTCCAAATAGTTAAAAAAAAATTAAAAATTGAGGATCAGTATAAAAGTTGTAGTTTTAAAATTTTTGTAAAACTTGCATTCAACTTTTAATATAGGATATTGTGTGTGTGTGAGAGTTGTTAGATGTAAACATGTTCTCTATTTTAGGAGTCTGAAGGTAATTGCCCACTACTGATGTCAGCTTTTTGGAGTTGGTGAGGTTTAGGTTTGTGAATTGTGGTGCAAAGGGATACTTTTAAACCTGGCGGTGTAGTGTTTTTCATGGATATTGACCATGGATAGCTGTGATGCTACTTATGCTTATCTTGTTTGACAATGCCTTATTAAAAGATGATAAGCAATAGGAATTAAGCATGTGAGGTTCCACTCTTGAATAACATGATCAGTTATTATCTATGGTAGATTTGATGCACCAATTTTGCTTTTTATCTCAGGTAACTAATTTTCCTGCTTTTGCTGTGGATTGACAGATACTGTTGTTAGCTTGAGCTTCAGCTGCCTGATGTTGGGACCAAAGGAAAAACATTCTAAGCCCACAAGAGCTTATATGTCCAAAGGTCATATTAAGGCCAAAGATCACATTTTTAACCTTTGTGTCAGGGCCTCTTGATGCACAAATTCAGGGACTCTGGCTGGCTGGAGTGAGATCTGTTCCCCACAGCACAGTGTCCAAAAATTCCCCCTGGTGATCTGGGGCAGGAAATGGAACACACAGCCCTCCAAACCTGGCAGACCAATCTCTACACCATAACTAATAGCAAAACTGTGTATATTTACTAAGTTCTGCAAGAAATATTTTCTATTAAAAGTTAAGAAAATGGTGAATTGCTAAAAAAGCTAATGCAGAAATATTTTATATGGTGAACCTGTCACTAGGAAGACATTTATGCTTCATGTGCATGCATTTATTGAAGAGAAAATAATATTCTTGCCACACTTGTCATACAGAAAATAATGAGCTATATTGTTCATTAAAATCTAGTGTAGGTTTCTAGAAGCAGAGCTTTTATTACAAAAAATTAAAAGACCCAAGCTTGGATCTTGCTTCAATTTAAGCAAGATTTAGTCACAATTGCTGTATGAATTTTCTACTTGCTGTACTAAAGCAGAGAGTTATAAAGAAATTTGTAAAGTTGTGAAAATGCACTTATCAGGACACTTTTGTGATAGATCCAGCTATGACCTGTCATGTAATCATTGAAAGAAACTAATCCACAATGGCATGAATCTGAAATTTCCCAAAGGGACTGAAATGTTGAATGAAGGGCTTCAAACAAAGGGTTTGTTTAAAATGGAACATTTCAGTGCTGGCGGCTGTTTTAAGTGAGTTTGGCTGGCTACTCAGATGAAGCAGAAAGTACTGAAGAAAAGCTGTCATATAGAGATAGTGACAGGAATAAGAAATATCTCTCTTGCATTGAATGATCAACTTTTACCCAGAAAACAAAAAATATGTCAGGGAGAGTTCTAAGCACACAGTAGCTTCATGCTGCTAGTTTATGTCATACAATAACAAAAGTACAGGCTATTGAGATGAACAAAAATATTTTTATTTTTCTTTGTTTAGTGTTTGCTAAAGTACTTTCCATATTTCATAACACTATCGAATAAACGGAGCAATAGACAACAGTCGTGGGAGGAATAGAATTGATGTGTTATTTTGTAGGGAAATGTTGTAAAACAAAGGCAGGAAATATTGTTGAATATAGCTTAGGTAAGGTTTGAGGTAGGAAGTGAAGATTTACTTAGCTCTAGGGAATAAATGCTGTTGAAGTAGTTGGTGCAGTGACAATTTCTGACTACTTAAAACCTGTTAAATTCAGAGAGCTAGCTGCTACGGGAAAAAAATAAACACAGACCTCAGTGAATGTGTGTTTAGGTTTCAGCCATCTTGAGGGCAATCTTGCATTGAGCTCCCTCTAAATTTGGTGTGGTCAGTTGATGGTCACTGAAATAACACTGATACATCAAGCCAATGTGTCCTTTCCTAATAAAAAATGCACCCAGATTGGGATCTTGTTGCAAAATTGCACTGAAAGTGTTGTTTTTTGATTATCAGCGGAGAATGTGCGTATTAGTTTTTTATGCTGAACAAATCTGGGCTTTTGTAACGTTTCTAACAGATAAAATGGAAATCACCTTGAAATTACAATGCAGAAATTACTGTTCTAAATCAAAGCTGATGATGTGAAGTAGGGCATTGGTTTAAATCCTTTTGCTTGAAAATATTGCCTTGACAAAACCCTCTCAACAGACATTCAGAAGCACGTTTGTGAATGTTTGCTGGACATTTGACTTAATAAAAGTTGTGCTATAGATTTCTGAGTTTATTTATGCAGCAGTTACTGCTTTCAAAGGGCTATGCTGTTGGAACAAATTGTTTTCAATTCTCAGCTAAATCTGAATCTCTTGCAAAGCAAATCAGCTCTGTTTTGATATTTCTGAGGGTTGTAATATTACAAGGAATTTGTACATTTTCCTGGCGGTCACAATGGCATGATCATCTTTCCTGGAAAATCAGCATGGTGATTGTGCAACAACAAAAATATGGAAATATTTCTCAAGAAAGATTGAATTAGCTGATGGTCTAAATAATTAAGTGCTACTACTTGCAAAATGAAGATTAGAAACAAAGAAAAACCTTTAACAGCTTTGATCTGTATTTTTGAATTTGAAAGAGTGGATGTTTTTAACACATTCTACATATTAACTGTGTGACACCACAAGCAGAAATATAAGAGAATGTGTATCCATTTAATTATTCATTTTCCTAATGTCCACTTTCTGGTATTTTAATTAACATTTGGGTGTCTATTTTTGTTGGGCTCAGTATCGAAGGTCTTCTTTGAATCAGAAGAAATCCATTAAATCCTGTTTCTAAGCTTCTAATTTTTTCTTCCTCTCCCACAGGTCTTGTTTTGTTTCTAAATTCTAGCAGTATTTCATAGGCCATTTTAGACAGCAGTTGTCATTTGTTTACCTAATTCACTTCTGGAGGTTTTATATGTAAATCTATGGCAAATACAGTGTTTTTCCCTGGCCTGCCAGCTTTGGGGAAAACTGAATGCATCTGTCATGTCTCCCAGCCAGCCAGCACCAGCTTTTGACACTGTCATCCACACTGGCAATTTTCCTTTATTGCTTCTACTGCATTGCTTTTCAGCTCTTGACTTATGTACCTACAACTGTGCCAGAGATTCTACTGCTGTGGGTGTTCTACCCAAAGATTTTACTTGCTTTATACTGCTGTGGGTGTTCTACCCAGGGCAAGAGGAGTCCTGCCTGCACCCTCATCTAGCAGCCCTTCTCTCCTGTTTGGCTGAGAGTCTCCATGGGTAATTCTCTCTTGAGGCCTCCAGGAGCCCATGTTTTTCTGGCACAGAACACAAACTAACATGGCATGTGAATCATAACTGCTTGATGGTGATTTATCTTATCACTTGATGTTTCTCCGAGTTCTTACGCTGCTGGAAAGTATCCTTGATATTAGTTCCTTGTCTTAAAATGAAATTGGTTTGTGAAAATTAGTTTTAGAATATCTGTTTTCCAGTTCCAGCAAGTGCAGGTGACTGGCAGGGCCACTCTTGAAATTATTCAGCTTCACTCTTTCATCAAAAGCTGGTAGAAAATAAGAATATCCTTTTAGGAGCTGGTAGTACTGAAAACACATTGTATCTTCAAATAAATGATGGAGAATAATGCTCTGGGTTGGTCCTTTACCTGCTGGTTGGTGCTGAGTGCTCCTTCCATGTTGGTACAGTGAGTTGTTCAAATGACTCCATAGCCTTTGGGCTGCCTTCAGTAAAAGCATCACATCAGCTGGAGCAGCTGCTCTGGTCTGAAAATGAGAGAAAACTGCTTTTGAAAGAATCTGTTAACTGATCAGAACACAAGTAACTTGCAGAGGATCAAAGGTCAGTTTTAAAATGAGCAGGTTTTCCTCTCATATTTTACCCTTTTGGATCTTAATTACTGCTAGGGTAAAAATTTGAAAATAATTTGGGATTAGCTGAAATGAACTAATATTCCTAGTCCAATGTAGGTCTGTTTTCAAACAAATGGTACCAGTTTTCCCAAATTATCTAGTTCATATACAGTAAACTGAAAGTCTTGTTTAGTGCTGAACAGTAAATGCCTGACATTCAGGGGCAGACACTGCATATCTTGTTACTCTGAGTTTTGATTAAAATGTCAGACAATGCTTTTAAGGCTGACTTTAGGATCTAAATCTCATAAGTGGGTGTCTTTAGTGATCCAGAGTTGTCCTTTGTTTTATATAGCATTTTCATCTAAAGTTTACCCACCTGATAAGCAGCTTTTCCTCCTCAGTGTTTACTTTGCTGGCCTAAACAAGCAAAGCCCTCTAGCTCTTCTTATGAGATAACTATTTCTCTGACCTGGTCCAGGTTCCAGTCTGAATTCATAGTCTTTGAGGTGTGATAGCCCAGATGAGGTCTCACCTGTGTTTTGAAAAGAAGAATTTTTATTTATTCATCTCTGTGCTGTTTGCTGGAAAGGCTGAAAAAGGGTAAAGATTCCAATTATTTTTTCTCTGCTCCATTTTCTGGGGACTCTTTTCTGTATTGTGGCTAATATATTTTTGTCCGACTCTTCCTCAGCAATTCCTCTCAAGTTGTTCACTGCAAATATTCTGGTTATGGGTCCTCAAGGGTATGACCTTGCACTTTAATTTAGTTCCATTTCTAATGCTGCTTACCTTGAAGTCATCAGGATTGTCTGTCTTCATCTTGTGATCTTTCTCTTCATTAATCCCTCCCAAATCTGAGTCATCAAGAAATCTTCCACAATTTTTTTTTGTTGCTTTAATGACTGAATAGAGATTTAAGAAATTGAGTAAAATTGGGAAAGTCCCTCTAGTTAATCACATTGCTATGCCCTTTTAGACAATTCCTTAATGAGGTCTTCTCCAGTATTATTTATGTGGTTTATAAAGCTAAAATAGACTGGATTGCATTTGTCTTTATGCCTGGGCTCGGCATAAGTCTACCCTGCCAAATTAACTTGCTATCACTGGTAAATGATTTCCCATTGATTCATTTATTCATTCAGCTAATATGACTAATTACCCTTCAACATTTTATTTTTACTTGTTATTGAGAATCTATTGGACCTAAAGATCCCATGCTTAGTGTTCTGGCTGTTTTTCACCAATATGGTATTGCTATTGACTTTACAAATTTGGTAGAGCTTGAAGCAATTCTCACTCAGTGTGTATCTATGTACACAACATTATTTTACTGTAGTTTCCACTTTACCTCTACTTTGTCAGCCTTGGCTGCAATTTTTTTTTGTTGTTGTCATACACTTAACCAATCTCTTCTGCTGAAAACAGAAAACAGACTTGTATGATTTACTTCTAGATCTATCTTTAATCTCCAGCACACCATCTTTTCTTAGCAGCAAGCTACAGCTTTTCCAGTTTCCATTTTCTTTATTTCCTTTTTTTTTTAAAAATTTTTTTACAGGATGTGACTCATTTAGATTGTTGCAGTTTTTAATTTATCCCTATTTCTGGACTTAATGATATTTTTTCTTGTTGGTAAATATTCTGTTGAAGCTTTTATTATTTCTGTTTATGCTGTTCATTCTCCTAGGTCTTACTTTCCTGTTTGCTTAGTGTTTCCAGGCCTCAAAGTATCCATTGCTAGATCCCATGGTTGAAAGAATACTTTGCTATATTTTTCTATATCACTAGAGAGAAAAGCAATGATTTTTTTGCTTACTGTTTGTAGCTGTTTTCCCATAGGGAGCATCATCTAGGCTGTCATACAACTGACACTAAATCTTTTCTAAACCATTGATGAGGTTTCTTCCTGTGCTTTAGTCTATCATACAATGCCAAAGGTAAAATTTCTCATTTAATCTTATTACTGGTGTCAGGGGATTAATGTCAGGTGGCACTTGTGGTGACAGTGAAAAGATTAAAAAATAATTCCATTAAACTTGTCTCCTGTATTTGATATTTGAACCATTAATAAGAGGGATTACCCTCTTTGCAGGCCGTGGAAAAATAAGCTCAGCATAATTGTCTTCCTAACCAAAGGCTTTCTTACTTCTAATACAGGAAAGATTATATTTCATAAAGATCTCTGATTAAGATGTTCACTGTGAGTTTAGTCATATTATGCTAATGGGAAAGATCAACATAATAGTTCCTTCATTTTCTGATATTGAACATCGTAGGTTTATTGAAAGTGCATAACCATACTTAAAGCATCCTGTCTTGTCAAATTCCATCTTTCCTTATAGTTTGGATTATTTTATTTCTTCAGCTCAATTTATCAGAAGGGAGAAGATAAAAAGATAAATTGATACAATAAGAATAAAAAATATTTACAAAAAGATTCCTAATGATGTTTTTTTTCTTTAGTAATTTACCTGCATTCTCATTTTTCCATTGTAAGGAAAAGTAGAGTTTTAAAGATTCTCCATAAGCTCTCAGACATTACATGCAGGTTGACAGGGAGTAATTTATCATAATTTTTGTATCTTGGAAATGAAGGGGAGATGCATGGTTTGTACAACAAAGTAGGCCATAGTTTGTGTTTTCCTCACATCTGTGCTGCTAAAAGGTTTGACCAGCAAAATAATGTTTTGTATGTGCTTAGTTTCAAATACTTTGGCTCCTATTTTGCTCCATACCTCCATCAGATTTGTTTTGGGTTGGCTTCCGTTGACTCCAGATTCTAATTCCTGGACTCCTAAAGCAGAAGCCCGAGTGAGTAAAGGAGTTCTCACACTTTTTATATTCTTATAATTAATCATAATCTGTGTATTTCAAAATAGATACTCTCTGCTACTGTAGTAATGACCAGTAATAGTCAATACTATTTTTGAAAGTGTCTGCATTTGTAAAAATCTCTTCTGTGATAGAATTTAGAAATTATTGACAAATGCTGAACTGCAATTCTAAATATTTAGTAGCATATTCTATTTTTCTTGAATAAAATTCAAGCCATAACAGTTTTTCAATTGATCATTGGAATTTTTTTGGGAACCCTCATTGCCAGAGGGAGCCTTAAATTCATAGCAGAGTCAGCACAAGGTTACCTGCCAGCCTTCTTCCTTTTCTGTTGCAAAGAAAATGAAAATGTTATTTCATCACTGCTTGGGAGAGACTAATGAACTAGCAGAGATATTAATTTTGCATCTTTGTTTAAACTTCTATTGAGGAGTGAGTAAAGAAAAAATTGGGTTTTTTTTCACACAGTATAACACAGTAAAACTTCCAGCAAATAGCTTTTTAACTATATTTTTTAATCCATCAGATTCTAGGCAGAGTTTCTAGATAAGCATGTCAGTTATATTTTATCTCTCCTTTACCAGAACATCTGTTTCTTAGAAGGTGTTTTATTTACTGTGTGTTCTGGCCTAGGCAAGAATCCCCTTCCCAAGGATTTACATGACTGAAACTTAGACTGATGTGATAGTGAGAACAAATATCACAAAACTGTTGTTGTTGGAGATGATTTGTTCCTGTTTTAAACAAATGAAATTAATTTGCATTTGTAGCTGTCTTCCTGAGATATGCAGGATGTGAGTTTATTGGAAGGAATGTTTGGGGAAATATCAGGGAAGGGGGTAGAAACCCCCACCAGAAATTGAAACAATGAAAGGTGGGGAGAGATATAAAGGAAGGCAGTGGGAGCCATCCATGTCTAGATCAGGGCAATGGATCCATGAGAGAGGCTGAAAAAACTGTATAGAGCAGGAAAGGCTCCTGAATACAGGATAAGAAGGGTCAAAATCATTTGCTATGGCTCTGTTGGAAAATAGTTTACATTACTTAATCAATGGAAATACAGTTCTAAAATGTTTGCCTCTGTCAGCAGAAATGCACCATGTAACTATTATGTTCAAACCAACTTTGTTATTTGAGATTTCATGGGCTTTGTAATACTAACAGCTTGTGCCTTTAGAAATGCAATAAGAGGGTGTGCATAATGGATAAAGTACTGGCACTTCTGACTAGGGAAATGTGAGGGGAATCTGTTGTGCTGTACCTTCATGTTTGTGCTTATAGTATGATGTGAAAGCAAGGAAAAGCCCATATTGTATGGGTTTGGTAGAAAACAATCTATGTAGAAAGAAAATAAAGCTAAAAAAATGTTCATTCTCAGTTTTTCTAATAACTTGAAAAGCTTATCTTTGTGGAAGAATGCTGATGGTGTTTCTGGTAATTGTTCACATAAACCTTTACAGAAATTTAAACAGCTTTTACTTAAACTACTATTACTGTTAGGAAAGAGTTCCAAAATTTTACATCTTCCATGTCAGTGTTTCAATAGCTGGTTTCTTATCCTTTGGTGGTGGACACTGGCATTTACTTGTTCTAGCTGTTATTCCCTTCCCTCCCTATATTTATCCTTCTTGCTCACTTATTTTTTATGGAAAATGTTATATTGTCACAGCATTTGTCTTGGTTTTGCCAGGTTCTGCAAGCCACACTACTTTGATAATTTGTGAAGTACGTTATGCACTCTTATGCTCAGAACAATTGCTTTTCTTGGTATGTATTCCAACTTGAAGCCATGTTTTTGAGCACAGGAGACCCAAGCTGGTGCAAACATTAGGCCATTTTGTGCTGTTAGCCCAGATGTGCTGTTTGAATGATATCTCACCTCTGACTTATACAAGAGTATTGATCTTCTTTACCTCTGCTAGAAATATTTTGTATGATAAACCCAATATCCTTTTCTAAAGCAGACTTAGACTGAGGATTCATAGTCACATAGACAAAGAAGTATCAGTGATTTGCTGCAGATGGGAACTGGCTTTTTTTACAGGAAACTTCTCGGTCCGGAAGTGCCATAGTAGTGTATATTTATGCTATTTTAGTCCATTTTCTATGTATTGAATAAAAATTTAAATTCCTCTTGATTTTCAGATCATCTGTATTGATAGCACATGATCAAAACCATTTTTATTAGCACCGTTTTCTTTGGGGCATTATTAGTGCTCATTTTAAGCAAAATTATATTCATAATGACCCCTGAATAACCTGCTCAACAATAGTTCTTCAGGCTGAGCAGCTGACATTTCAGTGCAATCTCTTTTCTCTTGTCCCTTTAACCAGAAATCTCAATTTTGTTAGGCAGAGTATGCATTGGGCTAGGTGACTGATGTCAAATTAAACATAAACCACTTCAGAATTTTACTAGAACTTGATATCTGCTTTAAGTCTGTGCTTTCAGTGTAAAACAGCAGCATCAATGAAAGAGAATTTGCTTCAGAAATTTGGTATTAATATTTGGTGGGATGAGAAGGGAAGGTAAAGTGAATTACAACGCAAGTATAGAACTGCAAGCGACAGGGATCGCAAGTCTGAGATTTGTCCTCAAACAGCTGAAACTGAGTGATCTGGTGCTCCTCCAGAGCTGAGAAACCTGCTCCACATGCACACCAATGGCTTGGTGGGTAAGGAAAGGGCTGTGGATGTGGTCTGTCTGGACCTTAGGAGAACCTGGGACACTTTCTCACAGCATTCCCCTGGGGCAGCTGGGAGCCCATGGCTTGGACAGGGGCTCTGTTTGCTGGCTATGAAGCTGGCCAGGCTCAGAGTGGTGGTAAAGGGAGTTAAATCCAGCTGGTGGCCAGTGACAAATGGGGCTCCCCAGGGCTCTGTACCAGCCCTGTTTGGGATCTTGATTGGAAATCTGCATGAGGCTCTTGAGTGCACCCTCAGGAAGTTTGCAGGTGGGAATGTTGGTGTGCTGGAGGGCAGGAAGGCTCTGCAGAGGGGTCTGGACAGGCTGCATCAATGAGCCAAGGCCAGTTCTGAGTTTCCACAGGGCCAAGTGCTGTGTCCTGCACCTGAGTCACAACAGCCCCATGCAATGCTACATCCTGGAGCAAGAGTGTGTCCAGGCGGCCACGAAGGACATGGGCATCCTGGCCTGTGTCAGAAACAGAGTGGCAGCAGGACCAGGGAAGGGATCTTCACCCTGAGTTTGACACTGCTGAGGCCACATCTCAAATGCTGTGCTCACTCCTGGACTCCTCACCACAAGGGTTTTAAGGCATTAGAGCATGTCCAGAGAAGGGTAACATAGCTGGGCAAGGGTCTGAAGTATAAGTCTGATCTGGCCTGTTCCCCAACAGATGGGGGACCTGGGGGTGTTTAACCTGGAGAAGGGGAGGTTGTGGACAGGTGGGGTCAGTCTCTTCTCCCAGGTAAGAAATTATAGAATAGGATAAAAATGGCCTAATGTTTGTATCAGGGGAGGTTTGTATTACATATTAGGAAAAATATCTTCACCTACAAGGTTGTCAGGCACTGGAACAGGTGGCTGAGGGAAGTGGTGGAATCATCATCCTTGGAGGTATTTAAGAGATGTGTAGCTGTGGCACCTGGGGCCATGGTTTTAAATAGTGGACCTGACAGTATTAGGTAAACAACTGGACTCAATCTTAGAGGTTTCTTCTAACCTAAATGATTATAGTCTACTCTCTGTGGTCATATTTACAGAAAGTATATTTCTGAGCTTTTCAGCCAGTTTATTAAAAGTTCATATTTCTCCAACACAAATAAAAGTTTGTTCTTTAGATGTTGTGCAGTGTATTGATTAGTCTGCAAGAGCAGTTATTTATTTCATTAGGTAGAACAGAAGGAAATGATGTATAGAAATATTATTCACTACGACTAGTCTCATAAGCTTTATATTGGTTTTTTTACAGCTGATATTTTTTTTTTTTCAAGTCCAATGAGTTAATAGGTTTTACTTATCCTCTCAGTGTTTGACTGTGTTGTTTTGTTGTATTTCATGTAAGTAGAAATAGCTAATACAAGTTATTATAATTACATACACAGCATGGTAAAGATGGAAAAATAAGATAGCAGATGATGAGCCTTTCCTAAGGTATAGCAACATGAAGCTACCTAATTTAGGTCAGGAGCGTGTTTGTGCACCAGGCAGGTGTGTGTGACCTGGAGTCACACTGCCCCTGGATCTGGTTTGCTTGCACGAAGTTTAACTGAACTTCTGCTGTGCCACTGCTCATTGCAGGCTGCTGAACATTGGGCAATACCAAAAAAAGAGAAGTCCATTAATTGCAAAAGAGATGCTCTTAAGAATGTAAAGATCAATAGGGTATCCATAGTAAGCCAGCTCCATCTAGCTAAACATCCCACATCTGGTTGCAGCCAAGAAGCAGCTGTAAAGGGGAAGTAGAAAAAGTAAGGAAGCAGCATGATGGTTTGCCCAAATATTCCACCATCAGACTAATTTTCCATAATCCAACAGCAATCAATTTGTAGCCTTTTGATGTTACTTTTGGTTAACACAATTTCAGTGGTCTTGTTTCACTTAAATTTCCTAATGACCTGCTTTTTACTTGAGAAAAAAAATCTATTTATTTTGTGAATCTGATTTATTCTTTGTGAAGACTGCCACATTTTTTAAAGCTGAAATGCAGATGCTGTCACCCTCTTCTCAATAAGTCATGTTTACAACCCTTATTTAAAATATTTTAATTGCCAATATTAAAACATGCCTATTTTTAAGTGGTTTTGGGGATTTCTATATTTATTCTTTTATTGCATGCTGTTCAGGTGATCCAGTGAGTACAGTGAAGAAATTAAAGAACACACTAAAATTAAGCCTATGAAGAGAACCATTTATTTCTTGGTTTTGGTAAGAGCAAAATGAATTTTCAAACTAATCAAGGCTATGGGGTCTGGGACTAGAAAAATGAGGGAAGGGATTTTCTTAAGCAATGTACTTATCGTAAGGTTAGAGATGAAGTAGTACTAGAAAGAAATTCCAGAGCTGAACAGCAATGACTTTTATGGCAGACCAACAAAAAATTGCTGTTAATTAAGAGGAGAACTCCATGAAAACAACATTACTTTAATCTGTTTTCATATTCAGAGCTATTGTATTGTATTATAAATTTTCATTACAGTTTTATTGCTTTGCCATTATACCTGTTCTTCAATTATCATTCCTTGCTGCTGTTTAGGCATCCAACGTGAGCACTGCTGTGCTGTGTAGCTACTGATCATGCTTCTGTTTTCCCATGAAGAAGAGCATTATTCCTAATTAAAAATAACATTCTGAAATTGCTGTATAACTTAAAACATTCTTTTCTCACTGCCATAGTGCTTATATCCGAGGTCATGTACATTTGAAACTGAGACCACAAATGGCACAACGAGTATTTCAGAAAAAGAAGTCCTTCAGGTTTTCTTTCTTTAAAAGATGTGTGTCCTGTTGAAGAGATGGCATTTGTGGTGTGCTCTTTGGCTGCCCTTTTCAGTGTGAGGGTGAGAAACGACCCCTTGGAGTGTTTAAATAAGCTGTTGTGGACTCTGCTGTGCAGTTTTATTGCACCATTTACCAGGCAGAGGTGGCTGCAGCTACCTGTCTCTTTAGATGACTCCCTTGGAGATTTGCCTTCATTACCTGAGGCAGGGGAACAAAAGGGTGTGCTGAACTTCCTCTTTATTATTATTGAGGATGGTCAAAGAGGGGCTACCTCAGCTGAGAGAGGGCATCAAGGAGGTTAGAGCAGTGTTATTGCTGGTTAAAGGCAGGGGAAGCAGGCAGTGAGGCTGTGGGCCTGGAGTGCTGTGCATTGAAAAGGGAAGGTGAACACCTCTGTGCAGGCATGGGCCAGCCCTATGGCTCCTGCAGGGCTGCACCTTTCCTAAAGCACAGCCCCAAGTGCCACCTGCCTCCTTTTTAATTTTGTTCTTTTTTTTTTTTTTTTTTTTTTTTTTTAATGCAAGTTATGTTTTGAGAACTTTTCATGGAAAAAAAACCAAAAAGTACAAGATACTTCCCCTGCCCATAACAAGTTTATTTTTTTGTCTGAGTTGTGAGGATAATTCAGCATTTTCTGTTATTGCTGCTCCCATCTGTCCTTTTAACCTCTTTAGCAAACTTCCAAAGAAGCTGGATAATTGCATTCCTCAGAAAACGCTGAAATTTGTGATCATCAAAAACGTTGTTGTAACCTACAAAGAAGGGTTTAAAGTAGCTTTAGTTTAGTGTTTAAAGTAGGCTTCATTTATCATAAATATTTGGACTTTACAAAAGTTAAGAATTATTAAAATATTTACTTGATTGTATTTAACACTTAATTTATATTTTAATTTGTTAAGTCCAAATTCTTGTGTTATTTGTTATGATTATATAAATATAATGAATGCTCAGGAAAATCTCTGGGCAGGCTTCTGCAGGTTGCTCTGTAATCCTGAGGCTGCTTGGTTTGAAACATCCATGACAGAGTCAAAGGCAGCTTTCACTTACCTGCAGGGTTAATTGCCTTGAGACACCTGAGCCAGCTCCAGCACTGGAGATGGTGCTCAGCCTGCCCTGTGCTCTCCCTCTCCAACAACCAGGTTTTAGAGTAACAGCTTTATGAGTATAAAGTGACTCGGTTTACTTACTACAATTATATTATGCTCACCACTGCTAATTTTCTCTCTTGAAAGTGTAACACTCTATTCTAGTTCATCTTAAATAAAGTGAAGGAATGGTCCATTGGGGTTCTTTGCCTGTTTTTATTCCAAAGAACAAAGAGGGAAATGCCATTTGCAGAGCTTTCATCTGGGGCCTTGTCTATGGTTGTGCAGGCTTGGACTAGACTCTGATGTCGTTTTACCTCTCGGCTGAGATAATGTCTGTGGCACTCCAGTGTGGGAGGGGAAATGTCAAAGGCTGCCATCCATGAGGACCTTGGAAGGGTGTACTTGTTTTCTCTATCATTTTGAAGGATTCCTTTGCACATGCACCCTTCCACTCCCCCCATTCCTGTAGTTTTTGTGTCTACCAAGCTTAGGTTTGTTTTACATAACCTGATTTATTTTTCCTTTGTACTGGATATATTTGTTGTACTGACAATTCTTATGCTTAATATTTGCTAATTTTTTCTTTCAGGAAGGAGAAACCTGTCCTGATCCTTAACTAATTATTTTAGTGTTATTCTTGTGTTATGCAGAGGTCTTGAGCTGTTGATGTAGTGTTTTCTGCTGGAAGCTCAGCTGCAATACATTTTTCTGTTCCCCCACATCTTGAACAGTGCTATGGCCATGCTGGCCTGTATGTCTGAGGGGCTGAACAGCTGAAAGAATTTCCTGAACAGTCAGGTCATAATCATCCTTGGGGAACCCCATTCTGGCATGTTAGATTGGCAGGAATGGAAGTGAGTACTTCCTCTTTGCTAGTGAAAAATTTGCGAGCAAGATTTGCTGCCTTTTTTTTTTTTAAGGGAGTGATTTTAGTCTCTAAATCTAATCCTGTGGGGTTTTTTAATTTGCAGTCAATGTAAGCTTGTTTGTCCTCTTTTTGCAAGACTATTTAAAGCCAAAGGAGGTCAATAATGTGGTTTGGGTTGTGAGAATAGGTGTTTTAGTCTAAAAAAAGCCAGCTCTCTAATTCAAATAGTGCCTGGGGATAGACTTCTCACAATACATGTTACTCCAAAGAGAATGTACACCATTAGTGGTTTTAGTGGTTGAATTAGTAGACTGACTGTATTTTCTATGCAGCCAGCTCAATAATGAGCTGGAATGTGCATCATGCTTTGAAAGCTAATTTGGTTCTACAGTAAAATAATGTGAGAGATATTTTCCCCTTGCATCAGGTTTCTTTGTGCTGCCATATGTACATTTTAAGATTCCTTTTTTTATTTTCTTAACCAATGTAAATTAATTTAGTTTGACCAAAGTTGCCACAACTGAATCCCACTCCTTAGAGTTTGTTGCTGTCAGGGAGGCCCTGCAGGGGGACCTTGACAATACAGAGAATTGATCTTTTGTGTAGAAATCATGTCTTTTCTGCCATGTGTCAAAGTAGTGGATTAACTTTTTAGTAACATCATGTTTATTATAGGTGCTCTGGAAGTTTTGTCTTTGTAAAGTTCCTGATTGATTTAGATATGGTGGGTCAAAAATATTACAAACTTTTGAAGACAACACAGCAATAAGGTTAGTATTTTATGAATATTCAGATGTTGGTCCTATTATGTTATTACTCAGGCAAAAGAATTAGATATTGTTTAGCAATTTTTAAGCATTTATAATTGGAATGTACTTATAAACATCCAGTTTTCTGACATCTGTCCAAAGAAACAATTAATTTTTATAGCAAAAATTGCACCTAATACAATTGTAAAGCTCACAGAAAGTGGTTCCTTGTTTGCTGAAACTCATCAAGTCAGCTATGAAAATGGCCTGAAACCAATCAGCTTCAGTATTTTGGGCGTCCCCAAGAATGTTATTTTTCAAGACCTCCCATGTGCTGGCACACTACCTTCCAGGAATCCCTGTTTTTTTCCTGGTGCGATAGAAAAGAGGGAAATATTGGTCTAAAGTTGTCTGTCCATGTCTGTGATGACACTGCATACTGAATCCTTTTGATGACAAACCTTCACTTGTGTGTCTAAATGAGCTGTGAATTCTTCTGATGATGTGACTGCAGTTCTGGTGTTCAGTAAAAGTGTGCACAGCAAGCCAACTTCCAGCTGCTGCTGGTCACTTCCACCCTCAGCCAGCAGCACTGGCTAATGACTGACCTGTGGCAAGAGACTTCTGAATGAATCCTTTGACTATTAAGGAGGATTAAATATTAGATTACTAAATTGTAGAATATTATGGTAAAATAAAAGCAGACCTTTCACAAGTAAATGGCTGAATATAGGGCAGTTTTCCTGGCAATTTTTCTATGACTGTGGGACATATGAGGAAAATTTTTGGCTGTGCACTGAAATGACTGGGACTCTTCCAGTGCATTGGAAATCACAATTTGTTCATCTCAATATAATAATAAACGCTGGAGTAATCACTGAGAAGCAGATTTATATGGTTCATGGGGGTGATTTTGTTTTTCTTAAGAAATGGAGGTACCAATCTCTTACATATGAAGTCCCTCTATATCAGCTTAGTGGGTTAAATTTTATCATGATTGAAACTGTGACAAGGATCATGAACAGAGATAAATATGATACTTAATTTTTTATATTATACTTAATTTTTATATTTTTAAAAGCTATTTTTGTTACCTAATCTGCATAATTTAGTCTGTACAGCAAGTCTTTTCAAATAATGTGGAGATCATCTATGTGTTCTGAGGGAGGACTGAGGCTTTACCTTTAAAATATTCAGACATTTAATACCTATTTTCCTGTTCACTCAGCGAGGTTTAGGCTCCTGTTTATTGCCTTTTCTGAGGTAACTTGCCCTGGAATGTCTTTAGCAGAGCAATGACATCTATATCCAGTCAGTCCTGCCATCTTTCTACTGCATTTTCAACAAAACTCCCAGGTAGAAACATATTCCTACAAAACAACTAAGAAGTTGTTTCTTTATAAAGGACACAGCTCATCTATGTAGACTTTGAAAGCTGAGTTTGTACTTGCATTTCATTGACTAACAGTTCCATTTCAAAGATTTGTGTTTTAGAAAGAAATTACATATAACTCTAAAAACCTGAGTCCCTCTGAAACCTCAAATGAATTAGGAAAGAGTTCAAGTGTATATAACCATTTGCTGTGCAGACACATATTCAGATCTAATCATGAAATATTAGCTTAATCCTGTGCAGATCAAATTTGGCAGTTAATTTCCCTAGTACAACATTAGAAAAAAAAATACCCAGCAAATCCATACAAATCAGTTTTCTTTTATGTAAAAAAAATTCACTACTTGTGGTAAAATTCTATTAAATCTATTCTGAAATTTTATGTAACAGTGAGGCTAAGGGGTTTTTACCTCGAAAGATGGTCTAGATTTTGTATCATTGTCCTTCACCTGTACCACATAGGTGTGCAGTGATGTTCAAGTCTTTTCCCTGCTCTAGAGTCCACTTTATTTCAGTATAATTCTGCTCCTGGAAGAACTGTGCTGTAGTGACCTGACTGTGTCAAGTTTATGGTTGGACTCAATGATCTTAGAGGTCCTTCCCAACCCAAACATTTTTATGATTCCATGATAAAAAGTATTGAAATATATAACATTTTAATAGCTATTGTAGTGGTAGAAGGCAAAACAGCCTAATTTTTTTATCTATGCCAGCTTCTTTCTTCTTCCACATGAAAAAGCAAGACTCTGTGGAGCTTTTCTTCTTGAAAAACAGTGACAGATTCTATAATACAGATAAAATGTTTACACAATATGACTTGCTTATCAAAAGCACAGGCATTTATGAAAAGCAAGAGTCTTAAGATCTGTGTTGCCTCTGGGTCTAAACCTTCTTAGTAATTTTCTTCAAGTTTTTCTCTTTTAGAAGCCTGCCCTATGGCTATAAAGAACTATTTTCTTTCCTTGATTCTTAAGGAATATTCATCATGCTTTGCATATATTTGTTTACTGCCATGCCAGGCGTTTTTCTCTTTTAGAGGAAAGCCATATGTTTCTTGTTTATGTAGCTCCTATGTAAATATCAGCAAAATTGTTAAAATGTTGCCTTCCATATTCTTACACACTTGAATTAAGGTTTACATTAGCCCACTAAAAAATAAAGAGCTTAAGAGATTATTTTTTTCCATGCATCTTCCCAGTATTATTTTGTTTTATCACCTGTGGTGCAGACTTAGTACAGTGGATATGGCTGACATCATATTCCTGGTAAAAGCTCTACATCAGGACATTCTTTATCATGATGGCAAACAGAATTCTTAGTGACCGTCCCAGTGAGATGACTATTATTGAGACACAGAAAAAAGTACTGATTTATAAAGAGGTCAGAATCTAACCTTTGCTAGAAAGATTCTTTTCTCAGTTAATTCCTGATGTAGAAGTCTTGACTTTGTGAGGGACTTGGTTCCTGAAAGCAACTCCTACATCATCTGTTGCCACAAAAATTAATGGGAGTAATGTGTCTAGTGTAGAAGGTCTATACGAGTCTGCCTTTGTCAGGTGGAAACCTGGTTACTTTGGAAGATATTTTATAATTTTTAAAAAATATTTTGAGACATATTTTCTACCTGGATTAGCTTCCCACAATTATTTATAAAAAATTCTATTGATTTACTGCCTCTTTCAAATACTTTTGAAGAATTCTTCCCTGGCATCATTGCTTTCTTGGTCAAGAGGAGTAAAAATATACTTTCATTAAAACACAAAGACTATTGCTTATTTTGTTGGAAATGTTCCTATCTGTAGCCTGATTTTCCCAAGTAGATGACAGAGGCCCTTCTCTACAGGCCAAAAGAATTTTTTTGCAAAGTTAAGTTGCTGCTGTAGTTGTGGATATTTCCATGTGAGGATCATTTCCTGAAGAAGCCAGAAGTGAACTGTCTGCACTGGAGATAGAATTCCAGTTATGCCACATGATTGATCTCAAAGTCAGTAATGTTGGGTGTGCAATAAAGAACAAAGAGCTGCTTCATGCATTATTGCTGTCAAGGTCACCATTCTGGGAAAAACTGGAGACTTTTTAGCATAAACTACATCTATAACCCTATTCTCCATCTGGTTTTCAATTTCAATACAAGGTATCCAATTTATCAGTTTGGCGTTTTGCTCAGGAAAGAGGCACAAAGAAGTACTGTATGTGCTTCCATACTTTCTTCTTTCTTTTCCTTCCCCTCACTGTTCCATTGATGCTGGAATTATCAAACATGGAAGTTAGATCTTCCCCCAGATGTTATATTGAGTTTCATGACCATCACATAAAGTCAAGTTCAGAAGTTCTTTTGAAGGTTGTTTGGCTTTTTTTTTTCTTTTACAAGGAATTATATGCTCAGGTCCTGATAATCTAATTTACTGTGCACCAAAAATACTTCTGCAGCTACAGAAACCCAAAGACTGGCTGCTGTGTGAATGTAACGACCTCCCCAATAATGATCAGGTCTTGCCTTCATGAGAACCTCACTTGGCAGTGGTTTTTGTTTTGTTTCTCAAGATAGTTAATCCTGTAGTGTAATAAATAATTTATTTTGTTCTGTTGAAGATGATGGGATTTCTACAGTAAAAGTTATTGAAGGAATTGAGTCCTGAGAGGTTGCTGCCCACAAATATTGCATACTGAAGGCATTACAGCATATCTAGCTGAGGATACAAAATGCTTTTGATTCTGAAATAAGTGACAGCACAAAAGGCAGCTAAAACAAAAAGATACCAGCCAAGAAATCGCTATTAAAAATGCCTGAAGTTCAGCTATGTTGGTTTGTTTTCTTCAGTGAGTCAATCTCTAACTGCTTTTAATTTAGCAGATAAAAATACTAGAGGAGAATATTTCAGAATGTAGCCCGTGGTCAGGCTTTCAATTTCTCCTGTATATTCTGTTGTACTTTACAGTATTTATCCGATTTCAGCAGACATCAGAAAGGTTGCTTAGTCTAAAGTCAGAAAGTGAAATTGCTCCTGCCTTTTCTGCTGGTCATTAAAAGTTTTTTCTAATGTTGTTTGTTTGGAGATGTCTTTATCTCTCTTTCTTGAGTCAACCATCACCAATTTTAACAAGAAATATTTTCACTAGCACTATCCAAGCTAATACAACAACCCTTCTCCCTGTATGTATAGAGAAATTATTGATGATTTTTCCCTTCTAGGCAGATTTTTCCCTTCTAGTTCTGGGCAGGAAGGTAAATAAATAGTGTGGTTGCATTAGAGATCCTTAGCAGTAAATTTTATGCAAGGGTTTGCACTTTGTTAGCAAAGAACATGAAGAAAAAGCTAAGTTGTGCCCTACAATAGCTAAATAAAAGCAGCTGAGCTGCATGGGCAGTTCCTGAAAATGTAATGTAATACATAGTTGCATGTTTTTTCAGTTTGGGTATTATCCCCTTTGTGGATTCAAAGTGGGTTTGCAGTCTCTCATGGGTGTTCTTGCTTGTCAGTGAGTTCAGGATTTCTAACACCTAGATGAGTAGTAGATTTTGCTTTTATTGAATCAGAAATCTGCTTATTTCAGTTAATCTTTTTACATTGTTCCATTAATTTAGGTTCTCACTTCCTTTAATCTGTGTAACTGTCCCACTTCCAACCTCAGCTGTTATTTTTATATGAGATCAAGCATGGAAGAGTGTTACTGGTACCTCATCTGATTGTCACTGTAGATTTCATTTATGTTACTTTGTCAAAAAGAGACTGAATCATTTCACAGGTACCCTCTAAAAAGCTTTAATTGGTGGCAATGTCTGTTAAAATAGTTGAAGTCAGGGCACTAGAGTGTCCCCTGATCTGTGACTTTGAGACAGCAAGAGCTATTTTTGTGACAATTATATACTTGCTGTCAAGTCTTCACACATTTATCAGTGAAATGCTTTCAGCAAGGGATGTAATTTATCTATTGCAACTGATTATACTTTTAAGAATAATTAGCAGATAAAATTTCCTTGGTTTTCAGTGAGAATATTTATGTCCAACTGTTGTGAGCTTTTGCATCTCTTACTGACCTAAAGCAATACTATGGAGGTTACTCCCTACAGAGATATTCCTATATTTCACAACTGTGTTAGTGGTTTCTGATTTATGTAAAAAAATAACTCTTGATGTCCTTGATCTGTACATCAACCTCCTGCTCCGCTAAACAAGGATGTGCAGTCCAGCTTTTCTGATTTCTCAGAGTTCACCTTCATTTCTGTGTTACTGTGAATGAGGAACTATTGTTCCTGAAATAAGAAATGGCATGGGAAATAAGATTACAGCCCCTTATGCTGCTCAAAAGGCTGACTCTGTAAAATTCTCTGTGAGAGAATATAAACCCGAGATTGTAAGGGAAGTGTAATTTTACAATGTTCTGCTTACTTTAAGCACACTTTTATGTATTGTACTACTAATTTCCTTGTCTGGTTCTCTCTGCCTGCTATGGCAAAGAAGATGAATGTTTTCTGGCTATGTCTCTGAAGAACAGGAGGCAAACTCTTGAGTTTTGGTGTTATTTTGGAACTAGTAGTACCAAGTATGGACAGAAGCAGTAGTAGATTTTTCCAGCACTTATAAGAGAAAGGGAACCTTGTACAGGAGGTACAATACAATAAATATTTAAATTTTTTTTTTGTAAATAAATTAGATTGCACATGTTGTCTAATAGTAAGTAGTTGCTGGTCAAGATGGTAAAAAAAATCATCAGGCTTTAAAAAAAATTCCCTAAGTTATACAACTTGGACAGGTAAAAATGTAACAAAAAAATCAGGAGTTTTCTATAGGAATTACTTTGTCATAGTGTCTTTAACAAAACCTACCCAATTTGTGATTATTTAAAAACTATTCACATCCAAATAGCATTACTTAAATCCACCTTTAAAATTAGGTCTTGTGCTAAACTGAGCTTTCACTTTATGTATGTACATCATCTATATCACTTCTAGAAATTTTTCTATTGCAATAAGACTGAGGATGTCAACTTCTTACCTTCCTGAAATCAAGTTTGAATTGCTAGAATTTCCTTAAGGGCAGAAATACTTGGGTTTTAAGCAAGGTTTTCATGTTGCTGTGTGCATTTTTTTCATGTAATATGTGAGGAAGTAAAATGACAAAAATTGGTGGGAAAATGTAGCTTTTTAGAATAATCCTTCTAAAAGTAAGTTTTAAACATAAACATTTTTACTATTGTATTTATTTCTGCATCTGATTCAAATGTAGCTTCTGTTTTATAAACACATTTGCAGCCACTTATGACACATCTGACTTATTAGACCTTCCTTGTAGAGTTTGTCAAAATATTTCATTCTAACATTCACTCTCAAAATTCACTAATTTAAAAATAGATGACTTTAAAATGCATTAAGAAAACGTAGTATGATTTGTCTAGAAAAATGGCACTACTGTGGTAATAACACAATATGCCTTTGGAAGCAGTCACTTCTGTTGCTGGAGAGAGAACAAAAAAAAAAAACCCAGCATATGTGAGCTGGTTTTGAAGAAAAAAATTCTTTTGATGGAAAATTCTGGTGGGTACAGGATGATAAATGATTTCAGTCTCTCTCCTGATATGTGCTTATCTCAAGCTGTACAGAAAAATCTTGGCTGGGAGCAAGCAGGGAAAGCGGAGTGTTTGAAGCCTTGGGAGGGACAGGAGTAGCTGAGTGCTGATTTGCAATGCTTGTTAGGCGCTCCTGATCCGCCTGCCCTAAGGCTAAAGCAAACTTCACTGACACTAATGGTATTTGGTCAGCAACAGCCTACAAGATAAAAGGTGCCATGTACAAGACGTTGTTTGCTGTTATTTAAATCGCTTCCTGGTGTTGGACAGACCTGGGACTTTTACAGGGCTCCTGTGCAAACAGCATAATTAAAGCCATTAACATCTCTCAGAGGTGGAAGTAACTAATTTTTCAGAACATGTCAAATTGTCGTGAATGTATTTCACAACAAAGGAGTAGGTTTTTTTTTAAAATTGGATCTACAGATTGTCAGAATGAGATTAAATTTCAGGAATAAATTGTAAAATACCAAAAGAAATAACAAAACATTGGTTTTTCCCTCCATAGGAATAATGTTGATTTTTACAAATATGTATCTCTGCATGTTCAGTGTGTTTTGACTCTAAGTGTGTTATAGATAGAATTGGTGTCTTTTCTTGTAGGAGAATGTAGGAGAATTTTTCCTTAAACTTGGTGCCATCCAGCTCAGGAACTTATTTCAGTGACAGCCAGTTGTTTTGCTCTCCCTGACTTTTCTTTTTTAATAAACTAATTTAATGTTATCAGATGCTTTAAAATGCAATTGACAGTACTTCAAGAGCACAGACTTGTTGCTTTTTGTCATAAATTTGGCTACACCTAAAACTGTCTTTTGGGATTACTAGAGTATGAAACATTGCAATGTAAAGAGCAGAAAGATTGTTCTCTCCTGTGACAAGCAACAATATTGTTGTTGTTTTCTGATATGTATACAACTCCTCCAGCATTTTATTCTGCCAAGGCTTTTGAAAAGCACAACATTTTGAAAATAATTGTTCCCCAACAAATGAAAACATTTAGAATATTTGTTTATATAATCCCTGGAGGAAATGTTTGTTCCAAAGCAGCCCTGCTCCTTCTTGTTCTTTTCTGTGAAACGAGCTGTGATACTTTTAAGATTTCTCTCTGGGAAACTTTCAAAAGCCCAGATGTATAATTGATATGCTTGGATAAGTAACTATGAATGTCCTCTTTGATAACAGAGCGATTGACAAAATGGTCACTGCTCTTTCAACTTGAGGTAAGCCAAGAAAGCAGTAGCCAAGAAAAGTGCCTAAGGGACTTTCAGAATTTCTGGTGACACGGGATAGGAACTCAGTAAACCTAATTAAAAGCATTTTCTGGAAGCAAGAGTCTGCCACTTGCTCAGATTTTTAGCAAGAGTTTTGAAGCATTGCTAACATTTTCAGTTTTCCTTACTATGTCAGTGGAGTGATTTGCATATTTTTGTTTCAGTCCTGCTCACAGCTGCACACTGAAAAATTACCTTTGGGAGGTATTTACACTGCAGCAGCAGCCCCAGCCTTGCACTCGGACAGGAAGGAAGGGGGATTGAGAAGTTGATTCCCAGCACATCAAGAGCACCTTCTTAAAGAAACTGATCTGAGTTAAAGGAGAAACCTCTGACATTTTGTCCTTGTTCATGGAGGTGCTACTTTGCTGAGGAGTGCAACTAAATCTAACTCCCATTGCACAGCCTGTAACATCCTCTTAGTCTTTCAGTTACCTGCAAAATCACAGGGAAAGGCACTGGGTTGGAAAGAGTACAGCTGCCAGTCAAAATCCTTTTCTCTGTTCCGTTCCATGATTAGGGACTGAGCATGAAAGGGAGAAATGCAGTCAATGCAGGGCTGGTGCTAAGCTCTGGGAGCAGTATCCTGCTGATGGGGCAAGCCCTTGGCACAAGGTTTGGAAGCCCACACTGCGCAGTAGCCCACAAATTTTTCTTAGAGGAGTCAAAGCAAATTTCCAGAAACTTCTGCTTGGGCTGTAGCTAGACCTACACAAAACATTTTGGCTTTGACAGAACAGCCTTTCCTGAAGGCAGCAGTATTTATTCTGCACTTTGGTCACAACCAACCACCCCACGTAATGCTTCAGGCTGGGGCAGAGTGGCTGGAAAGCTGCCCAGTGGAAAAGGTCCTGGCAGTGCTGGTCAGCAACAGCTGAACAAGAGCCACTGGGCAGGAAGGATGATGAAGGTGTAGCCAAGTGGGGATCAGCATCTTAGGCCAAGTACAAAATGTCAAGGTGAGAGGAATCACAGTCTCAGGTTGTGCCAGGGGAGCTTTACCATGGCTATTAGGAAAAATTCCTTCACTGAAGGGGTTGCTGAGCACTGAAACAAGCTGCCCAGTGAAGTAGGTGGTTTGCCACCCCTGGAGGTATTTAAAGACATGTAGATGTGATGTTTAAGCACATGGTTCAGTGATGGATTTGGCAGTGTTAGGCATATCCTTGGACTCCATGCACAACAATATCTTTTCTGACCTAATTTAATTCAATGATTCTGACTGAGTTCTGAATTCATGTTATGATTGGGTCAGATGAGACAGTATTTTGATTCTTTCCAGTCCAGTAGCTGCTTTCATGGAAGACTTACTTTTGATTGTGCTAAAGAAACCTTCAGCAAACATTTGGGGAAGAATTTTGCTAAACTTTAGCAGCATCTGGACACAGGAATTGCCATCTATGAAGTCTGTTTTCTGTTCAGCAACTGGATTCTGTTCTTCTCTCCTGTCTTCTTCCTGTACACAGATTGTTCCACTTTTGACCATTCTTTATTACCATTTCTCTCCCTCTCTGCCCAAACACTTCTTTTTCATAGCAGGCCAATATTTTCTGCTGTCTTTGCTTCTGCCTAGTGGAGGAATTCCCAGAGTGCTGCTCTGACATGAGCTATTCCATCAAGGAGCCTCTGAACCTAAAATATTCAAGTGTTTACAACACTGTCTTTCCAGGCATGACACAAAGTATTTCCAGGTGAAAACTGAATATACACAACCATGCTTCATCTCAGCTGGTGTAAGACAGGAACTCCAAATCAACTACCACTTCCTAAATGAAAAAAAAAAAAAAAAAGCTAAAAAAAGGTGCACAGTCCATCTCCCCTATGTGATGGTGTGCAGTGCATTGGCACATCACCCCGCCTTTAGTTTTTCACTACCCGTGCCAGATCCTTTCTTATTCAGAGATTTTCAAGGGAAGAAAACCTTTTAAATAAAGATGTGTATTTCCTTTCCCTTCATATTCACTTCTCTAGTCACAGACACTCTCCAGTTTTGTTGTGCAGCTCTGCCCCTGTGTCTACTTAATGTCAACAAACCTGCCTATTTCAGAACACCCTAAAAGCTGCTGTCCTTAAAAGTATTTTAATTAAAGATCATTCTCTTTCTTCCTTCTGTTGTGTTCTGCTACCTCACTTGTTTTCATGAGCACTTACTACTGCTTTAAGTGGTGTTTTTGAATTTGATTGTTTTCCTTATCAGTGCCTCAGTGTGCTTTGTGCTGTTTTTCTTGTCTTTCATGCTGAAGTGCTGCAGGATGACCTTGCTCTGTGAGTCAAGGTACATAAAAAACATGTTCTTTGATGTAGGGAAAATATTCTGTCCCCTGCACTTGACTGGAATTACAGGACATGTTGCTTGTGAGCCTGATAGATATTGGTGCTGGAGCTGCTTGGACAGTTGTATGTTCTCAATATGGAAACAAATATGGTTCTGTCTTAATAACGGTGGCTGAAATTTTCAGCACAATCTTTGAGAACCCCCCCTAAAACTTCTCAAATAATTTAGCAATGGAAGTTTGCGGTTGAAAAAGAGTAGGCTTGCTCTTTTTTCACACTCTCCTGGGGATAATGTCAACTAGATGGTGTTAAAACAACTATCTGGAAATAAAAGTAAACATTATTAAAAAATAGAGGTCAATGAATGCACCTCCTGCACATTGAGGAAGTCTATGCTACTCATCTTGGAAATTCTGCTTGATGAAGGCAAGGCTGTGTAGTGAGTAGTTACTCAGTAGTTGTAATCAGTTTGTTTTTCATATTTGAAATCTCTCTTTGTGGCTGAGGTTCTGTCCACAGTTGTGTTGTAAATTTCCATTGCTCAATTGATTAGTGGCCTCTTTTTCTTTCAAAAATAAGGGTACAGACTTTCTCCCAACATCTAAAGGACAGAGTTGGATTTAAAGATGTTCACAGTGTTCAGTTGGTTTGACTGTGGGCCAAATTTTTCAATACTCTTTTCCATCAGTAATAGTAATTCTTAGCCATAAAGCACTAGTTTGGTATGGTTTATTTTTGTTTTCATTTTGTTTTGGTTTTGATTTGTTATAAATGTTAATAAAAATAATTTTAAAACTCTTATTAAGATTTTTTTTTTAGTAAAAGTCTATCTTTACACATATGAAGAAGTAAATCAGAAGCATTACTTCTGATAAGTGCATTATTTTTGTAGACTTCCTCCTGAGCTGCTTGGTGTTAACTGAAGTAACCCACTGAGGTTATATAAATTATCCATCACACCCTAATTTAAGCTGGTTCTGACCTGTGGGCTTCACATATCTATCCACAGCCTCCTGCTGTGTATTCTGCTGCTTCTAACCCCAGAAGATGTTGTTCTGTCAGTTTAATTCTGTCTCCAAAATATGATTGAGCTTGAAACCCAAAACAAATTCAGGCATTCAGTTTTGAAAGTCTTTATTAAAGGAAGCAAAACCACTGCAAATTATTTCAGATTTATACTGGGACTTAAACTATACAGACCTGTGCATCTGAAGAATGTTACTCTTCTGTAAAGCCCCAAATGCTTCTAGAAATGGGGAAGATTTTCACCTTGAACTCTCCCTCTTCCCTAAAATGCTTAAATTCTCTCCAGGTGTGTACATTCCTTATTCTGAGGATAGGACTTGAGGAAGATTGCATCAAAACTAGGAGTAAACTCCATATTTTTTTCCAAACAGACATTGACTGTGTCTTTTGATGGCTTCAATGAATATTTTTTTACTACTGCTGCTCCTAAAGAGGCAATTTTGCAGGATAAGACCTCAGAGTGGGTTTCCAAATTCTGCACTGGGATATGCATGAGACAGGCAGTGGGTAGGTAGCTGTGGAGGAATCTGTTTTTGGTATTAAATAAGTTGTCAACAGCAAAATATATTCATGTGGGCTACTGGATTGTGCTCAGTGCCACAGCTGCTGGGTTTGTTTGGCAGCTTTACTCATCCACAGCAGAATAGGTGTCACCTTAATCAGATGAGTGCAGGATTCTGTCTGCCACAAAGGGGAAGCCTGCAGAGTTTCCTCCTTCATCAGGTTTAAAGCCCAGAAATAAAGAAAATCTAAGAGAGAAATCCAAGAAACATTGTCAACTCTATGTTTTCCAGCAGAAAAACCTGCTGCTGTGCCAGAAGAGAAATGATGTTTACTTCAGCGGTCTACAATATTCAAGAGTGGAGAAGGGGAAGACATCAAAGTTGCATGTAGCTGGGTGTTTCACATGCTGCTTTCTCAGTATTTCTCACTGAAATTATTTGTGTGTGCTGCTGGTTTAGACAGATTGTAAAAGAAGCGAGTTTTGAGAGCTTCGTATTGCCAAATGTGCTTTTCAGGTTACTGACTGGAGGGAAAAAAAATGTGGCCAACCATGTATTAGTTTCTTGTCCTTTTGGAATACTATTTTTAAAATATATACTGTTCTATGCCCCTCTGAGAGCATGATTTAACTTTGCAGAAGGCAAAATAAATATTGGTTAGTCTCTTTTTATCTCTTAGTTGTTTTATACTAACATAGAACCAATTCTTTTATCTACTGGACAGGTCAGGGAAGGAAGTTCTTTCTTTAACAATTCAAGGTCTTTGGGCAAAGCCTTGTGCTGCCCTGGCAGCAGCTTCCACCAGCAGGATCAGGAGCCACCTCTGCAGCTGGAGGCTTGCCCAGGGCTGGTGAAGGCAGCATGGGTCACCCTCTGCTTTCCTTCTTTCTCCCATTAACCTGAGGTTTAGTCCCAGCTGGGCCCAAGCTGTGGCCACAGCGAGGGGGTGGAACAAAGGCTGTCTGCTGAACAAGGGCTGGAGGTGGGAGCAGAAGGCAGCAGGGCTCACTTTCCTATGAAGGGAAAAAGATTTCTGAGTCTCACATGAAGAAGAGACTCAAGAGCCTTCAGCTAAGGTGAAAACAGGACTTGTAGCTTCTGTGAGAGTGAGGGAAAGGTGCCTTGCAGGCAGATTTTAGCATGTAGGTCATGAGCCATCTGTGTGCTAAATTACTAATTCACCAAGCTGAGTCACCATCTCTCCTTCCATTCCTGACTCTTCTGCACTGCTTAGATTGATTTTGTCTTGCGTTAATTTTCTTGTCTATGAACAATAAGGGAAAAAAAAATAGAGTTCTGTCTCCAAAACTTGGGGATTACTCTTTGCTGAATGAAAAGTACAGGTAACAGTGTTGTAAGGATTTAATTGTCCCAGTAAAAAATGCTGCTGGACATTTTACTGGACTAATACCCAGAACCTTATTCTAGATAGAATTCACATGTTCACAGCTCCTGTCTTGCACTAGTCATGATTTTTAAAGCTTTTGCATTTTTGGGACTCCTTTGGTCCCTTTATTCCATTGACCATCAGTGTGAGTAAAGGAAAAACTCTACTAATTACCAGTTGTGTTGATTTAAGCTGGCAGCTTGGCCAGTAAAGCTCTGTTTGGTTTGATAATAAATATGACATTCTGTCCTAAGTAGTGCTGGGGTTTTTCAGTTTGCTTTGATTTTTATAGAAAACAGGGACCTTCAGAGGAAAACAAACAAAAAAAAAACAACCCAAAACTTTCTGGATTATGTATTAATGGGATTTCTACGTATTAATGGAATATATGCCCAATACTTGTTTTCACCTTAGTGAAAGAGTTGGGACACAAAATAAACAATGTTTTATTTCAGTCAGAGTGCCTGGCTAACAGAAATACAGGTAATTGCAGCTAAAATGCAGAAAAAAGATATTGTGTCTGTAAGAGAAAGTTTTATAGAGGAAAATAAATTGCCATCAAACTTGTGAGAGCTCTGATTGAAAAGGGAGGTAGGTTATCATTTACTATATAGCTAATAAATAGTTATGTTACTTCATATAAGAAACGCTTTTGAAATTGAAGACTAAGATCTAATATTGATATTGCATAAGCAATATTAAAGTTACAATGCTTAACATGAAATCTAAAATCCTTTCTGAACTACTTTTATTTGTGCTTTTCACTTAAGCAACTCTTAAGGAGGTATGGAAGTAACTTGGGCAGTTGCTGACCCAACATAGACAAGTTAGGAGAATTTTCATGCAGTATTAATAGAGACAAAATTTGTAATAGGACTCTGCTTTTTTATGTGCAGTATATTTTCTTCTGTAAAATGACGTGACTGCTCAAAATTCTGAGCTATGTCTCTCAGGAGGAATGCTGCTGTCACCGGAGGACAAATGGGTATTGAAAAGTGACAGATGTCAGCTGGAGTTTAAATAGTCATAAATTTGTAAGTTATTGTAAAAATGTATTTCTTCATATGGAAGATTGTGATATTAGGAATTATACTCCAGACCTTTTTTTTTTTCTTGCTTAAGGCTGTGTGTTATTAATTTATGGCTTTGGATTTAGGAAAGTTGTGTTTTTGCAGTCCTGAGTAATTTCAAGAATTATGAAACTATAGGAAGTTAAAATTTTACTTGAGGTTTAGTAACATACATGAAATATCTCCTCTACAAAGGTACATTTATATTATTTTTTCTCAGTCTTTTACAACTTTGCAATAACTTTGCTTTTCCACTTCAATATTGTAATTTATGGTTTTCCAGTGACCTACAGCTGCTGTGTATGGGAAGGCAGCACCCCTATAGAAACTATTGTGAAAGCCAAAAAGAGAGGGCTGAGACTGAGGCTGTGCCAGTGTGGAACAACACAGGGAAGGGTTTGCCTTGTGTTCTTCTGTTCACACCAGCAATACCCGAGGAAAAGTGGGGCAAAATCTGGAATGCAAAAGACACCCTTCAGTCAGAGGCCAAGGGCTGCTGCCTCCTCGTACTTCTGAGGAACAATGGGTGCTAAATAATTCAGTGTTCCAGCAGGGCAGCAGCCCCTGCAAAGGGCTGCCTGGGGCAGCTTGGGAAGATAATGCCATCAGTGCTGGGGAGCTGCAAAATAATCCCTCACACTGCTTGGGTGAACACTGCTCCTGAGGATTTTCCAGCTTCAGATGTGAAATTCCAGATAGAGGACAGCGTGTGTTAAATGCTGCTTATTAAGCTAAAATGTCCCTTAAAAAGAACTAGGAAATATCTATTTCAATTTGGTAGAGGCTGGCACTAATAAATCATTTGCTACCAGAGATAGACAACTTAGTTCAAACCCAGTGTTTGTATTTCTTCCCACAAGTAAATCTCAAAATCAGAACATTCGAGTTTTTTTACTGTCTCCTTCAATTCTGATGTGGGGTCATTAATTTTAGGCAGCTGAAATAACTCTATGATGCTGTATACTCAAACAGAGCAATAAATTCAAGACAAATCTTAGTAATATTCTCAAAATAGAATAACAAACTGATTTGATTATCTTCATTTTCAATTTTAAACTTTTTTTTTTAACTTTGAAAGAGGGGAAGTAACAGAAAATAAAGCTGTGCAAATAGTTTGTGGAAAGCATTCAGTTATGGATTTCTGGATTTTGCACAGTAATGGACGGTTGCTTTTATTTTTGTCATGTGGCAGAGAGGAGTGAGTGAGCTTGGAAGTTTTTCCTCTCTGGAAATGGAGCTTTTCCTCCATATCACATGTAATAAGAAATTTTCTCATAGTTATTACAAGTACAAGGAAATTAAGACTCTGTGTGATTGTTACAAAGATTTTATCAAAATAAGGGAGTTGATCAAAGTTATTTTTAAATATTGTAGTTGAGTTGTGGTTTTCTCCAGACATCCATATGTTTCTTAAGCTAAAAAATTGCACCCTCAGAGATGCAGTTTTTTGCTTCCTTCCCCAGACTGCTACCCAAATAAAATGAGTATAAAATAACCCCCACCAATAAATGTTACTGTACTGCTCTGTAGTACTGCAGCACCTTGACAGTCCCACATGAGATCAAGACTTGTTGAGCTTGGTCTTTTGTGAACAAAACAACATGAGGCTGCTCAAGTTCAGGTTTAAAATAAAATCTTGCAAGATAGACTGGGGAAAGCAGCTTCATTGATTTGCTGCAGGTAAAGGTCATGGTCAGAATTAGAAGACAGTGTTACAGGAATACCTGAAATGAGATTTCCTGCCTGCAAGCTCATTGTGCTTTAGTGGACCACGGTGCTCTTGAGCACCTGTTTTATTTGTCCAGTTATCCCTCAAGGGAAAAACAATGTGGGAAATTGTATTTATGAATAAAGCAGTAATTCCAAAGTGCTGCCATAAATTGTCATCTTAATGTTATTTCATGTTTAACATCATTACGTTCTTTTCCAGCTGTTTCTTTTTTGTTCACTTTCTGAAAAAAACAGAGGCATGGGGTAAAGATAAGTGAGTGTGGGTAAAATAATTAGTGATTCAAAGAATTAATCTAGTGAATGTAAGAGGAAAATTTAAATCTAAATAAGAATTTTACAGGTAAACAGTTTTGTGCTATATTTCATGTCACAGCCTTAGGCTTCAGCAGTAAACCCTGTTCTTTTAATTCTTGGTGATTTTTTTTCTTTTCCCTCTGGCTCTCAAACTAATTTTCCACTGAACAGAAGTTGTTCAGCCTTGCTCAGATGATAGAAATCACAAGTAACACTGGGGAGAAATTCTTGCAGGTTTCATAATTCTGGATTTTAAACACTTAAAAATAATTGGCATTCCAAAATAAAGTTGATATTTTTTCAAGCCTGATGTACCTTGTCCTTACCTCTGAGATAACACTGGTGAATACCTTTTGTTTTTTACTCCAAAATATATCTTTGGACATTTTTCTTCTATATTTTTTGTGTATTTTGTGAACATTTGCCTGTGCAGCAATTATCTTCTCTCCTAGGGGACTTTTAAAATATAAATAAATGGAATCCACATATACACCTACTCCCCACCATCACCCCTCTGTTATTTGAGCCATGGACAAATGTTTCTCGCAGTGGAGTCTTTAATGAAGTGTATCTAACCTATTTCTGTTAGTGAAGGGTAAAGGGCAGAATTATGTTATACTTCTGTCTGCCTTCATCTTCCAGAGCAAACCAGAAATTAGAGCTGTGTACAGTTAATATGATGAGAGTAATTCAGAACTTATTAAATAAGAATTTTGTAGTTGTCAATTCATTCCTACAATTTCAAACACGGAAATATTTTGGTCACCTAAAAACCTTAAATGGAGGTACTGCACTAATTGTATAATAGTTAATTCTTGCACTGAAGAAAATTTCCCTGTTTTGTGTGGAAATCTTATTTCTTGTAAATGAATATTTTAGATATGTCTATTGGAGATAGTCATACTAAATCTACCCTGAAGCAGTTTGGGTTTTTTTAGTTCTCACTCTTACCACACCTCCAAAATATGATGAATTAGAAAATGCTTTTTTTCCCTCCATGAAAGCCTTTTTTGTTACACTAGAATGAATTCTATAATAAAATCTGATTACAGGAGAATCCTACTGTAGAACCAATTTAAAGTCTATTTCAGGTCGAAATCTGAGCAGATTTTCTTTGATGCATTCATTCTAGTTTTGATGTGAGGTGTGATCCTGTATGTGTTTATGCACTGCAGTCCATTAGCTTCCCTCCTTCAGTCACTGATAATTTGACAGCAGAAAATCCTTGGCAGTGGCACACTAAAGGATAAAAATGCCTGTTGTGTCAGCAGCATGGCAGTCCTTAGGCCACACATGGTTCCCTCTGTCCTCAGCTGCTGAGACCTCATCTTCTGCCTGTTCATGGAGGTGTTAAATTTGTTCCTCCTTAAACATACAGAAAAATGAGATTGTGACACATTTATGTGGTGGGAATGAACAGGTCAGACAAGCTCAAGAGCTGATGGACTACAAATAGAGGCAGTCAGGGAAGCAGCTCTGAAATTGTTTTGGGGAGGTGAAGAAGAGTATGTCACTAAAAAAACCCCATTCTGTAGCTGGAAATGTTAAGCATGAAAAATATGCTGTTCTAAAAGTGGAGAACTCAAAGAATGAGGATGAGCACCTCTTGAGCCTTTTTCTGAGATACTGATAATATTTTGAGGTGATGTAAAAGGATGTGACTGCAATTTTTGTTTGCTTCTCAATTAAGGAAGCACATTTTGCTTACAGCAGCTTAAATGGACAGTTAATCATATATCTTTTTAGTAGAATGCAGAAAACTGCTTGCAAGGATCAGCAGTCTTTTTAACTAGAACATGTCTTAAAAGTTTATGTCAAAACCCTTGGTTTTTGTTAGTGTGCTTACATATTACAGTGGAGTTCCAATTTTGTTGGGATTTTTTCATTGGAATTACAGCTGCACTGGTGGAATCCCTCCAGTCCAGTGAAGTTGTATAAAATCTGTCTTTAAACATATGGAAAATCCTACCCACACTATATTTTCTGTTTTGATACAAATTCATGGCTGTATTTGAAAGTTATATCTCTGTCTTATTCCTGTCCCTTCCACCCCAGGACAGAAGTAAAAAAATGGAGAAAACTAAAACCCCACAAAAATAGGTAATTGTGACACTGAGATTTAGCATCAGCCCTTCTGCTTCTGTAATAATAATCCAATGTCTTTAGCATGATTTCAGTGCGATACCAGCCTGAAGTTAATTTCCAAGTGTTCTGTTGTATGGTAAAGCAAATTAGACCTAACCCTGAGAATTTTAATCCATCAGCCTACAAAGGCAAAATAGACACTCAGACAAATATCCCAACTCCCCAACATTCATGACACTTATATTTATTGCTTTAACCCAATTTTAGCTGAAGGGAAAATGTAAGTGATGCTCACTGATAAATGTCACTGTACTATAAGGAGCTACAGAATGATCAACTCTAGTATTTATATCTATTAAAAGAACATACAGCTCTAAATGCTTCAGCATATGCTGTGTGTATACATAAGTGTATACATACAGTTATCAGGATTTTGTTTAGGAAAAATATAACTGATCAAAGATTTGGTAATGCTCCACATCCGCCTTCCTCTGTAGTGAGTTTTTTTTCTTATTATTAATGTATGGAGGGGTTTTTGCCTTTTTTTTTCCTCTAAGTTTTTTTAGTATGCACATCCTTTCCCAAATTCTAGATCTTAGAGTAAACATTCTTCTGGCATCCCACAACATCTTATTAGTAAAATTATTTTACAGTGTATGACAACAGCTTCCATAAATAAGTTGATAAATAGGAAATAGAAACACAAGCCATCTGATCCAACACAGCAATTAGAAGGATAATGGTTGTCTTGATGTGAAGTAGTGGAATACTGAATCATTTAATAAAATGAAATTTGGATTTTATTAGTTAGTTATATCCAAGTTGCTATAAATATGTTAAGCTTTTATCATACCAGATTTTTTTCAGTGATATCTCAATGAGAAGGATTGCAGCTGTGTGTATGTAAGCAGAATTCCTTTCCTTTTGATCTGATCCTGATTTTTTGATACATTTTGCTGTTAAATACTGACCATAATTTTATGTTTAAAAAGATGGTGTTTCTTGAGATGCAATGGACACAACCTGCAGCATTGTTCCCCAACAGAGTCTCCTCCAAAGGAGCTGCAGTAAGAGGAGACACTCTGGGCATTTTCTAGAGAAAGAAAAGGAATTATTTGCTCAGAAACAGTAATAGAAACTTTTATCCATTGTTGCTCAAAAATCCTCAAAAGTATTTATTAAAAAAAGAAAAAGATAATTGTTTTCTTGATTGCTTTGCTTAGGTCAAACTACCCCCAGCAGCTGTAGCAGAAGTACTGAATCAATGTCTATCTGCACTGATGCTCACGGCCAGGTAAATACTGGTGTGTTTGTTTTCCCTCATCATGAACTGCTTTGAGAACTCTGTGTGGCACATTGAGCAGGACTTAAACCCCATTATTGTATTAGGCAGTTCCTTAAGTGAAGCTTGTGCACAGCCTTTTGTAGCTTTAGCTGCTTGTTGTGCTTCCCTAGCTCTGTAGACCCTGCCACGAGATGTAAGCCCACGACAAGGCAAGTCTGCCCCGTGTGTGACACAGCTCTGCCTCCAGGAAAGGAGGAAATCAGATCCCTGCAGGCTGCCCCGTGTGCAGCCATCCCAGGCAGGCACCACTGCACTCTGTGCAAACCAGGCAACCTTTGGGTTTGTGACTGCTGTGGGAGCACATTTACACCTCCCAGTAACCCATCACAGCCCTTAGCACTGCTCACACACCCAACCGGCACCCTGAGGGAGCAGGGACCACAGACCCAGGGCAGATCCTGAGAAACGAGCTGTTCCTGGAGGCAGAATGTACCTCACTGCTTAGGGTTTAAAAACTGAAATGGGGAACTTGACTCAGTCCACTGAAGGGCTTTTACAGAATTGATTTGACTGGGAAATTGATTTGATTGGGTTAAGAAAAACCTGAAGTGGCATCAGTTATTCAAAGTTTGTGCTGCCACTGTCACCTTCAACACTATACAAAGGAAGAAGATTAAATTCTGTGTATGAATTTGGCTCTTCTGCTCTTATCTTATATTTTAAAAGGTGTGTATTCAATATAACCATAATAATATACACTGTACAATATAACTGGATTATCCTATAGTCCAGTAAAAGTTTCTTATTTTGGATACACTTCTCTGGCAGCATCAATACAGTGGACACTCCTTCTGGAGTGTATTTTTCTGATGATTCTGAATAGCACTCAATAAATGGGGAGAATGAGGGAGACTTCCCCATGTGCATATGCATGTATTTTTTTTCTTTTCTTAAAGGATAATTTCCATAGAAACTATGGTATTCACATTGGTATTCCCTTCTACCAATAGTATTTTTCTCACCTCTGTATGATCTCTCAGAATCTACGTTCTTTGAAGAAGTTTTTAGTGACACCAAATGATTTCAGCAAAGAGCTGTATGTGGGACAGCCCACTGTTTGGACAATTACCAGCTCTGACAAAGCAGCACTGGGGTGTACTTTGCCTGGGAAATTGGCAGAATTCTGAGGTGCAGGCATGTTAAGCAGAACTTTGGTGCAATCAGCCAGTTTCCTTCAGCGGCTGTGATTGCTGCAGGGTGTTATCGTATGGCCAGAGAGGCTGAGAGCTTCTGGCTCATCAGGAAAGAGTGCCACTGTTAAACATTGTGTGTGCAGCTTTGCACTGTTATTTGGGAGCCGTTATCTTTGTGTGTAACCCAAGTGTGAGGATGTAAATCCTCATCTGGTTTTTTATATATATTGAGTAGGTGCCATATAGCTGTGAGCAGATCATGTATGGCATATATAGGATTCAGAGGAACCTGATGTTGTGGCTGTCATTTTTTAAAGCACTTGGATAAATCACTTCAGTCTGTCCAAATAAAGGCTTTTCTTCAACTGGATATGTTGAGTATAATTTTCATTTTCATTGTGGGTTCTCAGTTATGAGACTTTTCTCATACATTTACCCCTATGGGGTTTTTTCAATACATATGAGGAAATGGCATTTTCTCTCATAAGAAGTTTTATGCCAAATTTTTATAAAGACTCACAGTTTTAATGTAAAAAATAGCTCTGGATAAAAATATGTTGTTGATTTATTCCTATGTTTTACTTTTTGGCTCCTAACTCTGACTAGAGCAATAGGCTTGTTCAGTGTGATCTTCTTATATTTTTAAAACATACAGACAATTAGTATTGGTATTCTCTGACTTTAATTCTGCTTTGTAATTTTGAGTTGATTATGACCAACATATAAGTTGGTCATAATTTTTTGGACTCACTTAAGTTTTTAGTTCATTTTTTTTAAACCCACAAAAAGAAGTCATAATAACTGAATTTTAAACTCTGTAGGGAGTTTAATTAGTTTGGTTGTTTCCAGTAATTTATTCACCAGTTGGAGTCTTTTCTGTAAAGAATCTTAATTGAAATACTGCCTAGTTTCCTAACTGCAATTCCAAAAATGAAATATATACCAGAGAAGAGCATAAACAACAAAAAAGATTGATTTTAGGCAAACACTTTCCAAGTAACATGAGCAAAGGACACATATTGGAATTTTGGTTCTTCCGTCAGCCTTGGTTTATTTGTGTCAGGATACAGAGGAATGAGAGGGCAAACAGAGCTCCCCAGATTTGCTGAATATATTTCAGCAGCTTCTCTCACTTGTTTTGTTCCATAGGTGTCACCTGCATACTTCAGGGGGTGCCATCTTGTAGCCATGCCTTTCTCCAGTTGACAGGGGAAGAGATAAAGACATAAAATGGGAAAACCCTGAGCCCTGTGGTCCTGCTCTCGTTACCACCATCCAGGTGGAGCAGGAGCCACTAAACCTCCCTCCCCTCTAAACCCAATCCTCCTGCCAGCTTTGTACCTGTTTGTCTGCCCAGCCAGGCTGCCAGGGCAGCCTAATTTAAAGACAGGGGTGCTGGGGCAAAGGCACTGAAAGCCTCTCTAAATTTGGGATAAATGCTGTTCACTGCTCTCTGCAGTGACAAAAACTCAGTCATTTAATCACAAAAGAAAACCAGATTGGTCAGGCATGACTTAGCCTTTTCAGGTCCATTCCAGTTCCCAGTCATCACACTGCCTGTGGGCCAGGAGGACAGAAATCAAACTTGTTAACAGTTCTCTGGGTTGACTTTCATAAATTGTTCCCAAATCTCAGGTAACTCAGTCCTCAGTAACTGAAAGTGAAACATATCAACAAATACACTTATTGATGTTTTGGTGTTAATAAGGGAATATTAAAAAAAGATTTCTTGGTGCAATCTTTTTATCATCTCCTTCATAAAATGATGCTGTTTTAAATACACTGTGTAATATACGATAATCTTGAGGGTGATTGGAAATTCTCTCTCCATTACTTTTACCTATAGGAAAAGCAAGCAGGTGCTTTTATTTGGCAAGGCATTCATTATAAACACACACAATACTTTTGTATTTATTCATTCTGCTATGCTTTGCCTTCGTTCATGAGTCTGGCAAATAACTTTCCTGATCTGAGAGGAAGGTGTCAGTCTCTGCAGTAGCTGTTCCTCAAGCAATTGGATTTGTTAGAATTTTCAGAAGCCAATACTTTTAATGAGAAAAGTGAATTGCTTCTGTATCCTGTTTCTGATACGTGTATTTTCTTAACTTGTATTGCTGTAGCTGAATTCTCACTGAAATATTTTTAGTCCATGATTGAACCAAGGTCTTTAAAAGGTAATCTGGAGAAGGTTTAATTTATTTCTCAGCAGTTTTAATGAATTTATGCAAATCTGAGTTAAAAGGCTTTTACATATCAGTGTGTTTGCTTACAAAAAGCTTCCTTCTGGTATTCAAAATGTAATCAATTTCTTGTTGCTGACTGAAGTTCAAGCTCTGTATCAAGGGGATGACAAACGGACTGAGACATGTTCTTAGCATTCATTTGTGGCATGTTGGTCAAGCTGTAAATCAGTTTCTGAGGAGCTGAAGGATGTCTCAGCATTTTTTATTTCAAGTATCTAATTTTCTACATCCACACGTTGTGTTTGTGGCTTGAGATAACGATGGGGAAAGTGAGAAACTCTAAAAATAAACGAATGGGTTTAACATCTCATCCTGGAAGCTGCTCTGGTTCTACTGATGCAGTGTGATGTAAATAAGAGCACAGGTTCTTTTGTCTTAGCTTTATTATCTTGGTGTCCTTAGGAGGAGTGAGCCTTAGGCTGTAGGAGCACACCAGTAGAGGATCCAGTTCAGCACAGTAATCTATACGGTTATTTGTGCTCTCACAAACAGCACTTTGTGATAGTCTGAAGCCCTATATATCTGTTGCAGAAAAGCTACAACCTTACACTCCATATTTCAAGTGGCAAACAATTTTATTTCAACTCTTCTTAGTCCAGTGAGCCTTAAGGTCTGCTTTTCAAAAAATTCTTCCTGAGTTTTCAGCGCCGTATGGTGCAGTAATGTTTTTTTGACCTGATCTTACCAGAAATCAGCCCAAATATGTCAGTGGTGGTGAAGAAATTCAGGAAGAGAATGCTAGGGCTTAAATGCTTCTGATTTTTAATGTCTTGAACTTCTGCTCAATAATTTGTGCAAAAATAATTAACGCTCTTATTTCTTAAAGAATAAATTTCTGTTATAGGGATATTGTCTGTAAGGAATATTTGTGTGGCTGGTGGGGGGCACAAGATATTGTGGTCTGAAACATTTCAAGGTAAAGCCATGGTATGTCATGATAATGCTTTTGTGAGGATTGTGTGTTGAACTCTGGCTTCTGTTGACAAAACTCTCTCAGGCATGAACGATCAAATTGCAGTAACATTACATTGCTATAAATTAGTATTAATTCTTTAATGCATCCCAGTATACAAATATTATTCAGCTAGAATGCTACTTGGGCAGCAAATTCAATGCTTTGTCCTTCATATTCTTCTCATGTTTGGATAAGAGAGAAATCTAGAAACACATTTGCTAAAGGTCACAATCTGATCTCAGTTATTTTGGTGTAAAACTGGAATAAATCTTATGTGTACAAATGGAATTACTGAAATTCGGTATTGCTATGAGTTGAATTTTACTCTGTCTCTGAACAATTCTTGCTAAAGATTGAAAAGCATTAAATAAAATAAGTAGGTCACACAAGTGAGATGATACTGCCCCTTATCTTTAAACAATATTCCAATTTGACTCTAGTGCAATGAAAAGAAATGAATACTGTATGTGCTCCCATGTGAGCTGTCATAAAGATAAAACTGAATATTCTCTAAATCAGCTTTTCCACAGACAACTGCTTCATCATCATTAGTATGTATATTCTTATTAATATCTAGGCCACCCAGTTATGAGATCCTAGACTGCAGCTTTCCATAATTTACAGCTACTGTAATTTTCAGCAGGATTGTATGCATGACCTATCACAGAATGAACACTTGATGTATCTTTCTGTGTCTTCTCAAAGTGCTATTTTGAAATAAGGGCTAAGAATAAATGCATACATCTGTTGAGGAAGTTGCATTTCTGCACCGTGTGCTGATCCCTGCCAACTGCTCTGCTGTGCGTGAGAGGACTGGTCATTGGAGGAGTCTGACAATTTGGAATGAAGTCAGTTTGGCAGATGAGCCCAGACACAGAGCCTTCTACAGCAATATCTAAGAGTTGGGATTTGAGTATAAATAAATTAAAAAGTCTGTAACTCCCCAGGGGCATGAATGAGAGATGGCAGTGAAGTCGAGATGGCTGTAGCCAGGCTTGCAGGCTGAGCCTGGGGAACCACTCTGTAGGTGACTGTTTTAAACACCTGGGACTTATGCAAAGAAAAATATAGAAATATATAAAATACAGTGTAGACCCTGCTGGTCTGAGTGATTGACTGCAGTGACAGCCACTATGAATGGGGGATTAAGTTCATTGTTCAATGCCAGGTGGACTTTGAGATAGAAATTTCTGGGATGGGATTGACTGTTAAAATTTTCATTATGTTCAAAATGCCAAGTGATTCCTCTTATTCCACAAATTTCTATCATCCTTTTTCCAGAGTAGTAAGAATTGCTATTTGTTTGCCTTAAAAATTCCATTATTATCTATAACTGTCAAAGAAAGCAGGAGGTAGGATGGGGGTAAATGAAAACCAGCCAAGCAGTAACAGTAAATGCTGCTTATTAAGAAACACTTTCTTCAGTGGCATCTCTGGAGACATCTTGATGAAGTTTTGTGGTGAAAAGACTCTTCTGTAAGCGAAATAAAAGCAAATTATGCTGTTACCCAAACCAGCAGCATATCCTATTTGTAAGTGGGCTTGTTTGTTGGTAAAGCACTGTAATGATCTAAGAGAAGGTGAAACCTCCTTGCATTACATTGCCTGACATAAAATGTATGATAATAGAAAAAAAGTAGGTGATCCTAACCAGGTTTTTGGAAAAAACATAATAAAATTCTTCTCTGGAATTTCAAGTGAGTCAAGCCCCTAGTCTGGAGAAAGGCATGTCAAATTTGAAACTAAAATTAAATCTTCCAGCTCTGTGTTAATCACCATTAGACAATATGCACTTTCTGGGCTAAACTGTTAAAACCATGATGGAACTATTTTATAGAGTATTAAAGTTGTAAAAGGCTTTTTAATAAGTCAGGTTTCATGTAGATGAGTATTTCAAACTATTACATTCCTCAAATTTCTTGATATAACCTGCTTGAAGGTCTCTTGACGTCTTTTCTGGTTAGGTGCCATCATCCTGTGTTAAACAGCTTGTTCTGAAGCACAACCATCCTTAAATAAACATATTGAGCTTCATGTGATGAGTCGAACACACTCATGAGACAGAATGTTCTGTTACTAAATCACAGCTGAGGAAGGCATGAGGATGGTTAATACAAAAATCTTAATTGTTAGAATTGTGCAAAACATGGAATAAAAAAGCTGTGACACTGATTTGAGAAATTCTGTTTTCAGCCTAAACTGTAAATGCAGTCCAGGTTATGGGATGGGATGTTCCTTTGCAGCAATCACTTTCATTTAGGACACAAAACTCACTGCTTTAATCTGAAAATGACCAGGATCTCTCAGTTCTATTTTTTTTTTTTACAGCATTTTGCTCTTTAATGATTTTTCTTCATTGTATGGATATGTTTAAGTAATTACACTACCAATCTTCAGCCTCATTGTACCACTCCTATGCACTTTTCCACTGATTTGGTCTCTCCTGGCTGGTGCTGGCTTTAGTATTTACACAAAAGTGAATCCATAATTTCATAATTTTTAATTTCTCTCTCTCTATTTTTTTTTTTCTGTTGGTGGCGTTTGCACTTTTCCCACAAGTCAGGAATCAGTTTCTTGGCTGTAGTAAGGTGTGTGCATACAGCTTGTAAACCAAACACCAAACAAAACTCTCTCAGTGTAAGACAGAGCTGCAGCAATGTTGGATGTTGTTCTAGGTGTGTTCCACAGTTTAACAGTTTTTTCAGGAGTGTGAGGCAGAGCTGGCTGGCCTAGGACTCCTGGTACCTTGGTAGCTGATCCCAGAAAGGTTATGGAGAGAGCTATGGAGAAACAGAATTACATCAAGGCCGGCAGCTATACTGTTCCTACCAAATTCTTCCACCTTCCACAGCACCCCGAGCAATTTCACAAATCATTGCAATCTATTGAAAAACCATAATTTTCTTCCTGTGTAAACATTTAGTAGTAGGGCTGACAGGTTGTTTTTAAAGATACCATCATGATTTTAATTATGTGTATTGTATCTTAGGATAGTCAGACACTACAGCCTCTGAGTTTTCAATCTATTTACAAACTGATTTTCTGTGACATATTTTCTCCTGCAAGATTTGTGTGCTGCAGTAATTTCTTTTCCTAATCATTAAACTAATTGTATTTTCAGAGAAAGCAATTGCAGAATGTGTCAGAAAGAAAATAAAGAGGAACATTTTTACAGAAATGTCTACCAAGCAAACCAAGCTCAAATGCATTGAATCACCAGTAATATCAAATACAAAATCAAAACAGTTATGAGACATGGAACTAATAATAGCTATTGGGTTTGCACCTTAATTAAGTGCAGTCTGCCTAATTCCCTATGTTTTCCCATGTATTTCCTTAGGAGTGTACAAGGTAAATAATGTTCATTACTGTTTCGAGTTCAGCCACATGAGCAGTGGCAGGTGCTTTTCTAACATTAGGAGGCATTTCCTGCTCCAGGAGGCTGTTCCATATACACAAGAGCTTTATCTGCTTGCCTCCTTGAATGATGCATTTAAAAGATGGTTTCCAAAGGTACTGGAGATGGAAGCGTTCATGGACTGTGTGTGATTCCTCAGCCAGTGTGTACAGAGCTGGCAGGAGCTGAAAGAGGAAAATAGCCTCTCTGCATGAAGATAACTGAAGGCTGGAAAATGTGGGTGTGCAGAGATGGGATTTGTCCTCCCAGTTCTGCTCCCTTCTGCAGGGAGTGTGGAAGGCTGTGTGAATCGAATGTGCTGGGTGAAGAGTGCATTTATCCTCTTGCTGGGAACTCATTGCTATGATACCTTTTTTTAAAAGGCTGATGCCTTCAGATGAGACTGAAACTGCAAACACGCTCTTTTCAATTATCCCCTTGAGGCAGGTGAGGGCTGAATCTCAATTCAATTACTGCTTCTTCAGCCAGGAGCCCTTTTTTATTCTGAGTAGTCCCTCTGGCTTCAGAGAAGTTATTGCTGTTGTGATACAGTAGAAAGGTTTGGTTTATTTTGCATAAACTTTACATCACAATGAAAGATTTGGCAGCAGCAGAACCATAGAATTTAGTGTAAAATATAGGTATTTAGTGTAAAATATCTGTTTTGTGAATGCTTTGTCCAGTGACATCTGCGAGTTTTAGAACTTACTTTCACTCAAATTTTCCTCTTCATAGTTCACGTAATGGTAGATGGAGTGAGCATAAAGCCTTCATATGTGATTATTATATTTTGAGTTATGAAATTTACTCCCACTACATTTTCGAGGTATTTTACAATGTCATATTGTCTAGCTTTTACAGAAGCTAACAGAATAAAAGTGAATTCTTGCAAAATCAATAGTGCTGCTTTCTCTGATCTGCATTTTTTAGAATACAAATTTTGTGGTTTCTTACTTGAAGGAAAAGGACATGTATTTCCTTAATGAGTTTTGTTTTAACTAAAAAGTTTTTTTCACCAGATCTGTACAGCAAAGGCAATCATCTACTCTGCAAATCAACAGCATGAACATCTTGCAGTGAAAGAGCAGTGAGGCTGTGCTGTTGGGAAGTTGGAGTTTGCATTTGCAAGACCATTTAAACTAGGAAATGGTATCACTGCTCTCTTTGCATTTTCCAAATGGGGTTGCAGAATACCCCACACATTTCCCAGTGGGTTTTTGAAGCTCCCAGGATTCCTTCAGGGCCATTCAAACCTTTTAACTTGCCTTTCTCTTTCGCTGATTGATTAAAACTTAACTGTCACTCAACAGCTTTTAAAGTTACTATTAAATAGAGTTTAAATGCTTGTAACTCAGGGTTTACAACCCCCAATAATATCAGAATCAGGTGGGAAGGAAGAAATATGACTTGACCAAGCAAATGCAAAAGACTTTGCCAGAGACCACATCAGCAAATCCATGCAGCTTTACTGAAGCTATTTTCAGACCAGCAAGCAGTGTCCCTCTCTTTTATTCTGATGATCTCCCCATATGCAGATTCTGTTCTGCAAAACTCTAGAACTTAAACATTAACGATAATTATTTGGAAGCACCAGTTAAGTATGACTGTTAGTATTTAGATTTTTGTTCAAGGAACATAAAATTGGGGTTGTTTTTTGTCTACTTACCCGTCTAGTTAGGGCACATGCAGTGCATGTGAGAACAGAAAAATGCTGGCATTTATTCACCATTTCTCCATCTCACTGAATTTCCTAGCAGTGGTGCAAATTAATGTTTTCAGGGTCTGTAGAGATATGTGAGAATACCTGAATTACTTGCAACCACTGAAAATTTGATTTGGACTCAAGACCAAGAGTTAAGCTGATAGTTGGCTCTCAAAGCAGATATAAAAGTATTAGGAAATCGTGCATGGAGATGGTTTCTTTTGGTTGTAGCCAAGAGGAATATACTATTAAAAAAATATAAAAGCTAGTAAAGTTAAAATCAAATAATGTGCAGAGATGACTGCTTTCAATTAAAGCTTAATGAAGCTAGAATATTAACTTATGGCAAAAAAGCTACTGAAAGAGCTCAAAGAGCAGCCCAAACCCCCACAAAACTTGGGGCTAGAGGCTTGAAATGACCAATGGGTTTTGAAATGTTATGAGAGACAGTTTCCTATTACTGATGGAGACAGCAAATTTGGAATCTTATTGCAAAAATTGAGGCTGTTTGCTTCAAAGACATGAAAAATGTAGTTGTCACAGTGGAAAACAACTTTGTGGAAGGTAATACAGTAATACTACCATTTTAATATAAGCTCTTCATATGTTTTGGAAATATTCCCTGCACCTCAATGTCCTCCTCTAAGCAGATCTGTATTGTGGACCTGACAGACCTTTGCTAAGAGAGTGCATTTGGTTTATAGATCCCATTGTCCAGGCATGGAACTGTGCATAGCATTGAGATAACAACCTCCAGGTTAAATTAACACCTTCAGCAAATGCAGGGCATTGTTTTGGCCACCTGTAGGCAAACAGCTAATCTCATTACATGTCCTAGAAGAAAATAAAATTCATTCTGCTTGAAAACATGAAAAACCACTGCTCTCTCAGACCTGCTACAAGGTAAAACTGGTGCTTTGTTTAATTTCATACTATTGTTTAAATTATCATCTCGCTAAATTAGCACCACATTTGAAAACACAGTCAGGATTTCCTTTTGAATAGTTTGAAAATATCATGTGTTCCTTTGATCCAAAATAGGGATAGCAGAATTCATTAAGCAAAACCACATCCAATGAATTTACATGAGAATATAAATAATGTTTCATTTTCCTGCATGATAATCTGATTCTTAAATGAATAATTATTTTTCCTTTGCCTTTATCACTTAGCACAGCTAGGGAACTGGATAATTGATAAGGAAAGATAAGATAATGTTGTTGCCCTTAAAACACAGTGAAATCCTTTAGGACATATTCAGTAAGTGAGATTACATAATGAGTGATTTTGAGAATGGAATCGAGACTTTTTGCATTAAATTTACCATGCAGCAGCACATCTTGTGTGGTAGAGCATATTATCAACAAAAACTCTCAGAGGGATTGCATTTAACAATTTCATTTGTAGTATGATATATTCTGAATGGCCTACGGTCTTTCCTTTGCAATGAGCAATGGTGATTAGAATGTATTTTGCATAATTTTCAGTTAGTCCTTAATGGTTTCACTCTATATCCTTTTACAATCAAAAAAGTCAAATTCATATGGTTGGACAAATGCCCTGTTGGTTTTTACAGACTTTCAAAGGCTTGTGGAGAGACTTACACAATAGGTGACAAGTGTTAATTGCTGACAAAATTTCAACAACAGGAGATCCTCAGCTCTTCATGTAAGTTTTTTAATAATAAAATTTTGCTGAGGGAAACAAATACTTGAGCTTCAGAGTGTCTATGTAAAGATTACAGAGTTAACTCTGATTTTGAGAGTATATCTTAACTAGCGTGATAGCAGACTATCCTCTGAGTAGAGGAAAGCCCATCAGGTAATCTAAGCCTGTTATGTTGGTCATATAAAAATCACCTTATACTGTTAAACTATATCATTAATCCTTACACAACTTCCTCAGAAATCAAATGTAAGCAGGAATTATAGAAACCCTCTCAGATCAATGACAGCCTTAGCAATGTTGGAGCAGCCCTGTCCTAGCAGCATCTACAGAGCCAAGCAGGAAAAGCCATTTTCCAAAGCAGAATGTCCTCTCTCAGTGCCACAGGTGCACATGTACAACGTGCTATGCACAGTTTGTGTGAGGGAATCAAAATAAATTGACTGGTAAGAACCATGCATCCCTCATTGATCCACATGAACTGAAGCAAGTCCCTTAAGCCACATCAATCAGTGAGGTGATTTAGAGAAAGGGGAGAGAGATTTCAGCCCTGTGAGAAATTTAAGGGTTTGTTTTTCATTGTTCTTCTTCTTGCTGATCTCTCATTTCATATTTTTGGTTTATAAGGATTCTTTTAGAGTTTTGTACATTCGTTACTGATAGCATTTTTATCTTGCTATCAGTCACCTGTAATTCCCACTAAATTATCCTCTGTTCTCTGCTGACTGCCACTTTCTGCTGCTGATTTATGGACAGAAGGTACACTGATAATTTGTAATTCACATGAGTTTATATTTGGTTTAGCCTTATTTTCTTTATAACCTGAAATTTGTTAAAATGATGGAACTGATTTTTATCTACTGTTTTAAGCATGCGTTTTAATTTCCCCAAATGCTTAAATTAAAAGAAAAATAGGCTTTATAGAATGTTCTGTAGAAAATTAAGATTCCCTCATACACAGAACTCAAGTATATTTTGCTTTTCCAAGGCACAAAAATTAAATGAGAATTTTATATGGAAGTAAATTGACATATGAAACCTGTTAATTTACTGCTGATTTTATACAAATTTAAAACATGCTCAGTTATTTCTTTTAGGGGGATTGGAAGATCTCTGAATAACCATTCTGTCTTGAGAAAGAATTTCAAAGAGTAAGTTTGCTACAAATTACCTTGCAAAATTCTCTAATTCAAGTCTTGGGACTCAGCCTAATATTTTCACAAATTTAAATGATGAATTTTATCAAAGGGAAATAAAAAGGTTAATTGTAATGTGCATTCTGTTTCTTCTTTTATAACCAATTTATTACAGGGCTATGTCTATGTCAGAACTGAATCTTGAACATCTTGACATTAGTATTTGAAAAACTGCAGTCATTGATAAATCCTACTGTTCATTACAAAAATGAAGAGTTTTTAATTTGAAAAACTGCAGACTTCCTAGCAGTCCTGAAATTAATCTTAAAGTTCTAATTGTGAGAATCAGCAGCATTGCTTTTGATGCATCTCATTAATAACAAAAAGTCTCCTTCCAGTTATAAAAATACCTTGCACATTCTGTACTGATAATTTTTTAGTTTTTATAGTTTGTTGCTTGCATTACTCCCCAGTGACATTATATGTGTGTAGATTCTTCTCCAAGTATGTACAACTGAATAATAATATTAAAAACTAATAACTTCCTTTGAGTGCACTGCAGAATTAGGAAAAGAAAACAGTTTTAAACCTTTAATATAATGATAAATTATAGTGGGGCTTTCATGTTGTTTTGCTTATGCTTCAGTTATTGCTTTCATTTAAGTTTTAATTTCAGAGATATTGCTTAGATAAAATTACATCTTCGGTTAGTATCTGTGTTCACACTAAAAATTATGGGCCTTTTCTGTCATTTATTGCCACCTATTTTCTGGTTTAATTACTTTTCCTAATGCATACAAATAATAGAGCAAAATTGAATTAAAACACTTTGTCTATATAATCAATGAAAAAAATGTGAGAACAGAGATTATAATCTTCAAACTGAAGCACTACAATAAAAGAAGAGCTGGTGAGATCTTTATTTTTTTCATAATAGTGCTCTGTTTTTACACTGATATAATGAGTGCAAGTATTAAAATACTTTTGATGGGGAGAATACTATTAAAGTTTTTATTGCACTTTTAAAGAAGAATATAATTTATCATTTTCAATTGTTCTGTAAAATAGTTGTGGATTATTATCCTAAGTGATGCAAGTGAGATCCCTGAAACCAGGGGAGATTGGAACAAAACCCCAGTTTAGTGAAGTACTGGAGACACAAACTAATTGAAACAAAAGGTGGTGGTGACTGATACATGCAGCATGAGTGAGGTGGAAAGACCTCAGTGAAAGATTTCTTTGTATTGTGTGGTGTTACTCAAAAAAAATAAATCAGTGCACATCCTGTTTATGAAGATATAATGATACAGCATGTGGGGAAAAATATAATTGGCTGTTTTGGTCAGTTTTTACAAGCATGATTGATTTTGATAATTTTTTTTGCCATAAACCTCCTGCTATAATATTTCTCCTGAGAAATGAAACAGCATTCCTGTAGGCACCTGTATGAACTTCTCTTCAGGGCATGTTGAGTTGCAGGGACCCTCAGTGTTGGGCTATTTCTGTGCCTATCTTTATGTGAATGCAATTATGGCATTGGTCTAATCCCACATTTGAGCAGCTCCAACTGGTTGATGTTTACAGCAGTGTACCATATAGAAATCTTACCATCCCTCAAGTGCTTCTTAATGAGGATTAAGACTGTATTGGATACCTGAAAGTGAAGCTGAAGGAGTGAAATACACAAGGAACTTTGTGTTTGTGAAAGATGAGTGATAAAATTTAATCTGGTAAACTCATTGCAAACCAGATACGATTTTATTTTTTACCACTTGTGTTCCTAGTGAAGAACTGTAACAATTACAGTGCATTAAAACTTAGCACTACCCTAGTTTGCCTTTTTTGAAATTCACTTTTAAGTTTCATGAACACATGTGTTTTTTCTTTTTTTTCTTTATATTTTTTTTTTCAGAAAGTAGGACTGGCTTTCTTTGGTGTAGGCTTTAATGAGCTGAAAAAAAGACTAATTCTGGGAAGTAAAGAAAGTGAATTGATCTTTACTGGTTTTGTGGCTTAAAGACAAAGAATTCATTGCAGTCACAAAAGTAAGGGGGAGATTATCTTGTATGGATTTCCATACTTCATGATTTTGGATAGCAGCAGCTAAATTAAACTGAAACAGCCAGCTTTAATCTGGTTATCATGTACTAAGTGCATAGTCAGAGTGTTTGTGAGAAGAGTGCTTTGGGGAATCTCTTACAGTCAGGGTTGAATATTCCAATGCCACTGAAAATTCCCATTCTGTCTGTTATGACGTGTTGACCCTTGCTGCTCTTTCTAACTTAGGTGACACCAGATGTGCCCTGCTGAGCTTCCCTGCAGCATTCAGGGTCTGTCTGCTCATAGCAGCTGCACTGGTGGCAGGAGCAGTATAAGCTGATCTTCCTCTGAGCACGTTTAATCTAAAATCTCCATCTCTTTGTCTTCATTAGCAACATTCATGTAGTTATGGTTACAGTGTTGTATTAAATGTAGGAAGTGATTTGGTTTGGAAAAACATTCACACCAGCTTATATCATGTTGAAAGAACCATTTAAAACTTCTCCCCTTATCAAAAAGAGAAAAACTCAGTACAAGCTGTATAGAAGAGTGCTCTCAAGGGGAATGTTATTCAAGAGAAATTAAATGTTTGAGTGCTGTGCCTTTGTGATGAATAGAATCTGCTTCATGTATTGGCTGCTTTATAGAGGAAAGACTCAGATTTCCAAAGGATTCCAAGAGATCAGGACTCTATCTTCCATTTCTAGCTTTTATACTTCTTTTGAAAACTAGGTCAAAGTGCTTACTGCCATTTAAAAGGGGTTTGCTTCAATATTCACCCTAGTGATCTTTGGGGAAATTTCATACTGCTCATTGCAGCAGGGATTCAGATTTAGGACTTGCTGTCTTTATATCACTGACTGTAAAAATTGAGGATGGTGGTAGGTGATGATTCCAACCAACATGCAGAGCACTACAAAAGGGAATCTTAGTCCAGTTTTGGGGTTTGTTGAGCCATTGACATTGGGGATAGTTTGCAGGGGAACAACAGATGGAATATTTAGCAATATCCTGTTAAAGCAATGCAATTTCTGCAGACCATATTACCTGGTTGAGGTTACGAACAAAGGTAGTTTTATACTGTTCTCACCTACATTTGCTGTCCTTCCTTTAGAAGTCCAGGAGAGCTGCTGGAGGAAAATGTATAGATTTCCCTTATTGCATCTGAGATCATGGGGTGGGCAGGTGTTACCTCAGCCAGAAGCAGAAGGCAGTGTCAAATAGTACAGAGGAAGCTCTAATTTGTAGGTGTAGAGGAAAGGATTACAGATGACCTCACCCTGATAAGTCACAGTTGTACTAATTACCAAAGAACAGCCTTGCCTTTAATGGGTCACAGCTGTGACTAATAAAGATAAGTGTGATAAAAGGAGTAGGTTGGCTGGTCAGGGAGAGCTCTGAGGGAGAGGGCCTAGAGGAAGGAAACCTTGAGGAGGTAGAGGAGCCCTGAGGAAGAAGGAATGATCTAGAGAGACCCACAGAAGTACGAAACAAGGAAGAGAGTTGGAAGATCTGCTGTGGGGTCAGTCTGGGTCTGATGGAGGTGGAGCCTGCAGTCATTGTGGAGCCAGGTAAAGGCCTGTGGTCAGAGGCAGCAAGGAAATACTTGCAGTAATGTTCCTGCAGGAATAGCCAGCAGAAAGATTCTGCCAGAGAAGCCAACAGCAGGAGTTTGCTGCAGTCAGAGTCAGGATGGCTAAGCTGTAAAAGAGAATAAACCAGGACCCTTTCCACAGTATTAAATGTGACTCTGTGTCTTGGCTCATTTCTACCCCTAAGGAGAGGTCTGCTGCAGCACTGAGACTAAGATAGGGTATCTGAGGGCAGCTGATAAAGGAGGAATAATCTACCTGTTATCTGTGCTGCAGCACGAGGGAGGAGAGCAAAGGCCACCTCCTACCTATCAACTGGAGAGGTAATGAGCACTCCCTTACCTGGATCTAGTGGTTTGCAGGCACAAGAGAAGTTCACGGCATAGTCCACCTTGAACTGGGAGTTGATGGGATAATGATCTGCCAGCTTGATCATCTTGAAAGCATCATAAACGAAGAAGAAGCTGATCAGGGAGGAAAATCCCTCTTTGGTCAAGAGGGTGAAGTACTTGACCTGGAAGCTGGTGTTGGTGGCCACAGGAAGGCTGACCAGAGGCTGATCCAGAGGTGGAGCATGAGGTAGTCAAAATCATTGTCCCTGCAACACTAATTATTGTCCCAAATGGAGATAAAGAGATATTTGGTTAAATTCTTACGTTGTTTCCTGTTCAGGTTAAGCCTTTGAACATGTAGATGTTGAAATAACATCTAATAATTATGAGAATTTATCATTTCTGAGAATGAGCCACTTGCCAAACAGGCCTCAGGTATCTTTGGAGATCTCTACATTTTAACATTGAAGCTTTGCAAGCAGATTTTTTGTCCTCTGGGGTGATCTTATGATGTTCTTGGAGATTCATTGTTAAATCTGTTTCAAATCTGAGTACATTATTCATGACCAGGTCAAATATTTTGAAAGTTTTATGCCATAAAGTGGGGTCAAGCTTTATTTCTATGTATTATATGACTTTCTATTAATTTTTCTGGCTGATTAATTTTCCTTTTTGTGCAACAAGTAGTCATATTGGTTTTAATTTTGCATCGACCAGTTGAGCTTTACATGATGTTCTTTATTGTAAATAACTGGCTATAGCATTAAACAGTTTGTTTCACTTATCTTAGCAACATCCTGACTGGATATTTTCAAGTATTTTTGCTATGTATAGAACAGAGTTGATTTTATTAAGTAGCTGTTCAGTACAAAAAAAAAAAAAAATCTATAGAATTCTTAATTTCTTGGTGTTTAAAAATTTGGCAAAAAGAAAGGAATACTTCAGTGTAAAAGCACGAAGTTACACATGGTTGCTTAGCACTTTGTGCAACTGTTGCATTTGTTTAATCTCAGGGAAGTGATATTGTATGGTGCTGGTAGTCTAATCTGATTAGAATCTAATTGATTCTGCAGTAAGAAAAGAGGGGAGTGATCTTCTTATCAATGTAAATGGATACTTGAAGCGAGAGTGAAAGAAGATGGACTGGGGCTGTTTGTTTTGGTGTCCAGTGACAATTTTAGTTCCCCAATACAGCAAAATCAAGGAGAAATAAAGTGAGTTCAGTTCAGCAGAGAGCCACTAAAATTTTCAGGGTAGGAGCTGTGAGCCTGTGGTGAGGAATTGGGCAGGCCCTCAGTTTCTGCAGATTTACCAGCAATGCACCCTAACAGGGTTGAGTTTGCTCTATCAAACAAATTTTCAGACATCTCGGTGCAGTTCAAGAGTTACATTTAGTGCTCTCTAATTTGTCTTTTATTTTGAAGCAGCGGCTGAGAAACAAAGTTTTTGGGAGAGCCAGCCATTACCTTCTATTTGATATTTATTTTTAAAAGGTGCTCAAATGTTCTATTGAAGAGAAAAATGAAAGTAATTAACACTAAGTTTCAAACTTTTTGTGTGGTCTGTTTAAGTGCCACTTATTCCCTGATGTCTCATTTGTTTACAAAATAGTTTGGATGAAAATGGCATTCCAAAAGCAAGGGTTTATTATGAATACAAGGCTAGAATTGTGCTTCTGTCCTGTAACCAAGGGTGGTTCTGATACACAGGTCAACATGCTCCTGGAGACTGTTTTTTATGGTAAATAATCTCCATGTGTGTCCCAGTTTTTAGCTTTATGGACTAGCAGCTCACAGAGGCCTTGTGAGACAGAGGAACACAAGGCCAACAGATGGACAGGAAAAGGATAAGTTCTGTCTTCTGACTATTGCATTAATCAGTCATCTTCACAGATGATTTTTTTTTAATTTGAAAGACACTTCAAGAAGTAATTAATAACTTCAGAGTATTCTTAAAAGATAGCAAGATTTTGATACAATTTCTCTAGTATCCTATTTTTAAAAAGTATATAATCTTCCCTCTATGTAGTGACAGAATTCTGTACTCAGTAAACATGAATAATTAGCTGAGCCCTTCAAACTTTTGAGATATGAGATCTCGATTTCATTACCTTCTGTTTTGTATAGGTCAAATGGACTTTTGCATAGAACAAGGGAATAAGTTTAAAGGCATAAGAAATTAAAATTTTATGAGTGTCTTCCCACCAGGGTTGATGAATCAGACTGACTTCAAAGAGAAATGAGGTTTTCATGTCATTTGCTGTTTTGAGCTTTTCTAATGTTTAAAGGGGAGGGAGCTTTCATGTATCCCTCTCTCTCATACGCCACATCTGATCCGGAGCCGATCAAAGTCTCTCAGTTAATTTCAGCAGGTCTTCGGTAGATGTTAAAATCACTTTTACTAATTGCCAGAAGGGAAAATGGGAGCTGAGAAGTGTAACTTCTGTCAAGGTCTTATGGAGATCAACACTGAGCTGTGCAGTTGTGCCTCAGTTCCACTGACAGGCAGCAGAATGAATGGCTTGTGGAGGGGGATAGCTGCAGAATGAGTAAATGAGTTGCACGCTGGTGTTACTTGGGTTGTTTAAGGCCACTTTCTAACAGAATCTGTAGCTGTACAACTGAAGAGTGTCCTCAGTCTTCTTGGCAGAAAAAAAAAATTCAAGTTAACCTGCCTAGACTCCATGTTTTCCAGTTCTAGAAGTACTTCCCTGGTCTAGTATCAGTGCAGTGGGCATTTATCGAAGGTTTCAACAGCCCTTTCTCCCTTTTATTTAGCAAATCTAGTTCCTGAAGATAACAACCCCAGGAATTACTCTTTTAGGCAATTCTTTGCTATTTTAGCGCTGCTATGGTGCCTATTCCTACCTTCTTGGAGAGCTGCAATTGAAGTTGTAACATTTCAGTTGGGCCTCTCCTAAGGAGGGGCTGACACATCATCTGTGGGATCACTGAACAGGTCTAAAAATATCTGTATCTTCTTTCCAGGCAGATTTCTGTGTTCTGCTACTGCCTGACTCTGAATGTCTTTAGTCAGAAGGACTTGAAATTTGGCAGAATTCCTGTGTTCATGCTGCCAACTTCCCAGTTCCAAGGACAGTCTGAAGCAGTGGAAGCCCCTGCTTCCATCAGCACATACAGCCCACCTCTATGGGCTCGCCATCCCCACATGGTTCTCCAGACGTTTTGGTTGTTTTCCTGCCACATTTATGGATATTCTGTGTGATTCTCATGGCTTTTCATGGTGCTAGCAGTATTGAACCAATGTTTTGGTGCAATACTGGTTTATAAAACCAAACAACCCAAAACCCCTTTTACCTATCCACCTTGTAGAACTGCTGTACATGGGACTCACTGAGCAATTGCTGGCCTTGCTTCAGCCCTGTGGAAGCTGGTAGGTAAGCCCCAGAGATGCCTGAGAAGTTCAGGTCTGGCCCTCAGAAACCTCCCTTTTTCCACAGGAGATTATTGTTCACAATTAACTATACCATTTCAGTTGTTGATTTTCTAATAGCAAAAATTGAAATAGGTCTTTATCATGAGTTGTTAAAACTTGGATTAGGCTGGAGACATTTACAGCCAGTTTTATTGATGCTGGTAAAAATGCAGCTGCTCAGTACCTGAGAAACCTGGATTATGGTATGTAGTGCCTAGTTTTTATTGCCTGACTGGAAACATGATGGGATCACATTCCATGAAACTTTACCAAGTTATAGAAAGAATCAGGGTCAGTCCCAGAGTCCTCAAAGTCATTTGTCTGGTTTGTATAGTCCTGCTTTTCACATGACTGATTGTCCTCTCATGGCTGGAAGTCTGAGTGCTGTGGAGTAGCTGAGGACTCTCTCTGGAAATGGTTACTGGGGGTGCCACCTGTGAGACCCCAGAAAATTCCCCTCACCCCTCCATGACACCACCCCAAAATTGAACCAGGAGAACTTTCAAAAATCACTGTAGTTACAGAAGTAATTATTGTGATTTTAGTGAGACTGAAATTGTGTCTCACATCGTGAAATGGTGATAGGCTGATTCATGAAAAAAAGACATTGAGAGAAATTTTCTAGTGGAAAAATGTTGCTTCCTTTTCAGGCCAAATAGGAATGTTTTGCCTGTGATGTTTTGTTGCATGTTGAGCAAACAGCATTTGATTATATTGTCTAAGCAGACAGAATAAAGCATTGCTAGACAATTGCTAGTCTTAAAAAAAAATAATCCATCTGAAATCCTCCTTTAGGCTAATGCTGCTACTCTCACATGCAGAACTCCTGATCTACATAGTTGTAATTAGAGAGACTATTGTTTTGGTGAGAATGAGACAGGCACAGGAGGCCCAATGTTTGCACATAGAATGCTTGCTATATGAGCTACTCAAGGCTGCACAATTGCTTGGTGGGACAGTAAGATTAAAAGAAAGTTCATCCTCAGTGAGATTTTAGAAGCACCATATGACTTTTCACACATGCTCCCCAAACTTAGTTCTACTAAACCCAAGTTTTGTCCCTCAGTTTCTGATGACAGTGGTCTCCTGTTTAGAAAATTAATCAAGAGGTGAACAACTGCAAGGAATGCTTTTGTGTCTTCTGCTGAATGGGAAGTAAACGAATGAACAGAAATCAGGGTTTTGTCACAGTTGTGCTGGGGGACTGCTGTGTGCATGCGAGGCAGTGTGGCACTGCCCAGCTGTGCTCCCTGGCAGTGCTCCTGTGCTGATCCTGAGGCTGATATTCTCCCTGCAGTAATCAGCTGCAGGGGGAGCTCAGGTTTGGTGTTAGGTTTGTGTTTGGACTGGGCTGTCCTCGTATCCTTTCTAACCTAAATGGTTCTATGATTCCGAGAGCCCAGCTGATGTCATCCACCCCACTCCCTTTCCTGGACATTACCTTAACACACAAGTAACTCCTCTGTGGTGTCTTGATGTCACTTAGGTAACTTCACCACATACCAGAGTAGAAATGAGAGCCTTTCCCTTAGGAAATTTGGATTTGTGGCAATCTGTGGTAGAATTTGATAGCTGTTTTTCCAGTAGTCTGTTTGTTCATAAGTAATATACGTTTAAATGATGTAAAGAAATCTTGAGGGTAACTAAAAGCTTTTGGAGCTGAAAGGGGGCTGACCCCCAACCAGCATGGAGCTGAGATTGCTAAAGCAAGGCTTGTTTCAAATTTAGTAAGTGCTGATGGCTTTGAAATACACAATCAAAGTCAGCCCATCTCTTTTTGTCTTGTTAGACTGAAATGATAGAAGAACACTTTGGAAAAAAAATACATTCAGAAAGAGTACTTTATATGTTTCTTGTTGAATAGGTGTCTTCAGTTATCTACATCAAAACAGTTGATAGCAACTTTAGAAGAGGCTCAAATGAAAGTCTTTTTTTTTTCACTTTTCTCTAATTATATATGAACTGAAATATGATGTCTCAACCACATGACATTTTTACTTGATCATCAAAATGTTTTATCTTTTTCATAATTAGTTTTAAAATCTGTGCTCCTTGTTCTAAAGAGATATTTTAAGTGCCAAAGCTACTTCTCTGAAGTTATCAGGATTGCTCCTTCACATCTGTGACCTTGTCCTCTTGAGATTTTTCTTAATCACTTTCCTCTTCCATCAGGCAGCCAAATGTGTAAGTATCTGATTTTGTGTATTTCATCAATACATCGTTCTCCCAAGTGCTTGCTGGCTTTCAGAATAGATGGAAAAGTACTAAAAGTTAAATACTCTGAGAGAGATAGGCCCTAGGCGCTGTTCATTCTTTGCTTCCCCCAAACACTTTAGTGGAGTTTTTGCTAACAATTTTCATTTGCTTTTGTGTGAATTGAATCTTTGGAATTTTACCATGTTTAATAGTAATCTGTGTTAGAGCATCTTGTTAGCAGTGTTGTAGTTACAGGTAAGTTTTACTTTAGTTTTTGAGTTTGGTGCCTCGTGTTTTATAAAAAATTTACTTTGCAGATGGAATTTCATTCTGTAAAATTCAGGGCGGAAATGAAATTTGTTTTATATTTCTTTTTATTTACTGTGCTGTCCCTGAGGAGAAAAGTTTTGGCTACAGCAGACCTGACCCTTGTTTTTGTACTCTGATAATCAGGAAACCTTAATTACAACTGGTCATGAACTTTGTTCTCTGGCTAGTAGAATCTTCCAGGTGCGTGAAGTTCATTTTGGAGCAATTAAATTCATAAGGACTCTTCTGAACATATGATGGAATTGCAGCTTTACTTTTTGAGTTGTACTTTGAATATGAGCCCTTAGCTCCAGGTTTACAGCAGAGAGATTGGAATGGTATTATTGCCTGTGGTACCCCAGCCCACTGTAATAGTCAGTAGACAGGTAGGGAAGGGGACAGCATGAGGCAGGGGAGGAATATAACAAGAAAGGAGAGGGACAAGAAGCAAAAGAGTCAAAAGACTTGGTGGAGAACTACACTGAACATGTTTAGTCCAAAATTTGTTTATCACTGAAGGTGATAATAAAAATAGCAGTTTATCCCTCATGCCTCCAACTCACTCTTTACCCACAAAATTATAGAATCAACTAGGTTGGAAAAGACCTTGGAGATCATCAAGTCCAATCTACAACCCACAACCACCTTATCAATTAAACCATAGCACTGAGGGCTACATCCAGTCTTTTTTTAAATGCTTCCAGGCATGGCGATTCCCCCACCTCCCTGGGCTGCCCATTCCAATGCCCACCCACTCTTTCTGTAAAGAATTTTTTCCTAATGCCCAGCCTGAACTTCCCTTGGTGCAGCTCGAGGTTGTGTCCTCTTGTCCTGCTGCTGCTTGCCTGGGAGAAGAGACCAGCTGTGCCTGACAGTCTGGGCAGTGGCAGAACCTGGTGCCCATGGCTGGCCCTGCCCTGTCTGCCTTGCTGGGGTCCTGCAGGATCACCCCTTTGCTGCTGGGCTCACAGCCCTCCTGCTTTGTTGTGACTCTGGTTCCTGCCTCACTTTCCCTTACGAACCAGCCAGCCTTTACTGCGCCTTGATATTGTCTTCCTTTTTGTAGGTGTCTGTATCTAAGGTGCAAAACCAGCAAACCAAAACCCTGTTGGAGACCACCTCAAATGCATGTACTGCAAAGCACGTTTTTCTCTCTCCATTTAGTTACTACCTTTTGTTGTGATGCAGAGGATTCTAAATTTCCATTATCTTTGTTTTTGCCTTGCATTGTTTTGCTTCCCCTGCTTTTTCTTTGAGGTAGACGCTGTCTCTGTGTCTGTCTCTTCACTGCCAGCCTGGAAAGCTTTTAAACAGACTGAAAAAAACAAACTGAGATTTTAAAGATCTATGAATGGTTTATCTCTCAATCATTTTTTGGTCCTGTTAATTTAACAGCATTGAGGAATGTAATTGTTGATCAAGAGATCATTAAACCAGACCAGATGGTTAGATTTCATTTGTGTGCCTGTGGTTTATGCTCCCTATGTCATAGAAGCAGTATGGAAACAGAGGCTGGAGTGAAAAGGGAGTGCATGATTTTGTAGTATCAGACGAGCATAGTAATTTTATATTCAGTTGCTAAACAAAATCCTTTTAAAATCTTGTTTGAATTTTGGATTCTGTGTTAGTGAGAAAAGCAGCATCTAATATAGAAAAAAGAAAAGGTGGTTGAAGACAGCTTCCTCTGCAAAGAAACTGGGGCACTCTAATATGCATGCACTAGTTTTCCTACATGAGAAATGTATAAAGGATTTTCCACTTTCTGAACTGTCAGATCCACACTGAAACATTCTGGCAGTCGTTTCCTGTGCGCTTCGTCATATGTCTCCTTGATGATTTCTCACTCTGTGGAGGAAGGGGGTGAGTGAGGAGGAACTAACAAATGATAATCTAAAAATTTTTTTCAGTGTATGTAATTTAGAAATGTCACATACACCTTGCAAAGAGTATGAGATCTTTTAAGTAAAGATCCTGCAAGGCAGCGTAGGTGGCAGTGGAGATTCTGCCACTGCTATGTAAGTGTACTTGCAAGGGAGAATATGTATTGATTGTAATCATTCTTCTGAAAGAAAAAAAAAACTTTTGAGACTGAATGTGAAGAACAGGAATGCCAGTCTGTTGATGCTTGAGTGATGCCCCTGAAGGATAAAATAAACGGTGGAAAGTGGCCAGGAAAGGACATCACTGAAGTGGCTTCAGTGGGCAAAGCTCTTCTTCCCCTTTGAAACCCTGTCAGGGGTTTGCAGAATGTATTTGCAGAGTGAATCCTGGCAGTGTTACTGTGTGCCCCTAATCATGTTAGTTACTGATGCAGTTTCTGAAAAACCAGCTAGGGTTGATTGATTTGTAGAGAAAACTAAAGTTCCCTAGAAGATCTCATCTTTATTTCCACTTTTTACAGACTAATGCAGTTATCAAGTGATGGTCACAGGATAGATCAGAACCACTCAAAACTTGTGGCTTCTGCTTTGTGTTAATAGGCACAAATCTAATACTTTAGTTGGGCCATTTTTTTTTTAATATTACTGGAGAGAATTTGCAATAAGTATGAAGCTGACACACAACTGGTTCAAGATGTATCAAAACTTTTCATTTTTGGTAAGTGTGTGTGCTGGAGAAAAAGAATGCAGCAGCACAACTGAAAGGCTTCTCTCTGCAAAGAGTCTTCAAACATCACATATATGTCATTTAAGAATGAAGAGTGTCTAGATTTCATGGTAATGCTTCCAATCTGCTAATTTTAAAATGCTTTCCACAAATACCTAAAATGAGGGTGGTTCTTTTCCCCCTGAGGGATATCAGAACTTCTGAGCTCAAATTAACTGGGCAGACAGAGATAGGAGAAGAAGCAGAAACTTCTGATCTCCAGTCTTACACTTTCTTCAGACCTGCCATGCAATTAACTAAAAATTATTGTGTTTTCTGCACTGCCCGAGCTTGTGCTGTTTTACAGTCAAAAAATCTGTCTAACTCCTTCTATGGGGCTTTGTCCAGCCCCCTGTATCTGTTCTAATACTGCAGCGATAGTCAGCCTCACTGAGCTCCAAAGAGGTTGTGCAACAGAGGAAGCCACCACATTTTTAATGAAATCAAATAATTCCTGTAAAATAGCATTGACTTACCAGTCTACTGACAAATGTGTTTTCAAGTAACTTCAGTTTCACTGAAACAATATCTCATTTTCCTACTAAAGCCTGTGTTAAACAGTGGCCTTGGAGCCACTTTTTGGAAGCATTATTACACCATTGAACAAAATTTTATAGTGCTTAAGAGTGCAATGTTGGAAGACTGAATTGCAAAACCTAGTATGAAAGTTTTAGAACAAAGTGAGGAAAGGGCAGCTTCAGTCCTGCCTTTGTCTAACTGGTGGTTAGTCAAAAGTATAAATCTGAGCTGCTGTTTTATAATGTCAGTGGCTTAACAAATACCTCCCTTTGTCACGCATCCTGCCAAGATAATAAAGATTTAAGCTCCAAGAATGCTCGCTCTGTGTATGAGAAACAAATTTAACAGAGCTGCAATTTCCATTCTTTCAAGCCATTCTTCCTGCAGCTCAGTATGGATCTTTAGGGATTATATTATTTCAAGTGTAGTTTTACTCAGCACCTCTGAGACCAACTGCTGTGAAATCAAGTACCTGTATGAAGAAATCTGTCTCCTAATAACATTTTTCTTGCCTCTGTTAACTTTACAGTTCCTTCATTGAAGAAGGATCTTCACCTGCTGCGAAGCCATGTTCTGCAGCTCCCACAGCCCTCCCCTGCCTGTTGAATTGTGTTATTTTAGCAGTGCCATGGTATCTCCAAAGGCCCATTAAAATCTATTGTCTGTTAGGCTGCATTCTGCAGGAAGGCTCAGGAGAAGAAGGTGAGAAGGAAGGTGAGAGAGAGGCCTTGGAAATCCCTGCCACATTCTGAAGGAGCTGCAATAATTTTAGATGAAGGTTTGTGCAGCCAAAAGTGAAGGATGGCAGAAAGCTTACATCAAACTTCTGTAGGCTTTAATGCATATATATCTGGAATGTAAACACAGCATGATGCAGATATTTGTTTTCCAGCAACAGATTATTTGTGTGAAAACAAGGAAACCAACTTGAGATGACAGTCAGTTGTAGAGAAAGAACAGATAATCTCTAAGAAATCTGTAGTGTGATCTGAAGGGGAGAATTTTATCTTGTCATTTGGCATTTTTGCTGGTCTTACTGGAATTCTGACTGCATTATGAGCAAATTGAGATGATCTGGTATTATCATTTTGGGGTTTTTTGTTAGAATAGCAGATACCAATGGCCACAAGAATTGAAAGGAGAATTATTCTTTAAGTAGGTACTTTGATTTGGTCTGAAAGTACTTGTACTTTTTCTAAGAGAAGTCTTTTCTTCTACCATTAATCAAAGTAACTGTTCACATTTTACAAATTGGGCCGATTTCATTAATTTGTCTGGTATTAATCTAAAGATCTTTTGAACTTGATTTTAGGAGATTCCACACTTTCTGGTTCTCAGCAAAATGTTTCAAAACTAAATGATTCAGTATTTTTTTTCTTTTAAATGGACATTGTGGACATGCCCCCATTCTGAGACAAATTTTGGACTAAGCATGTTGGTAGTGAAAAATTTTTCTGACTTAATTTCCTCTTGAAATTTTGCAATTTCTCACATGACTTTCCACAAAAATAGGTTTTGTGATTTGTAACCTGCCATGGTAATTCTGCATTTCATCTTTGTCTTCTCTGCATTACCCTTCAGGTGAATATATCTTTCAGTAGCAGGGAGAACAAATAAAAATAATATTTTTGAAGAAAATTAAATATTCTAATTGTCTCAGCTAGAATTGAGATATTTTGTAGCTTATAAATTGGGGGCTTGTGTCCTGTGTCTAAAATTCATGGGATTATTTTTATTACTTTTTAAAAATTTTTAATTCAAGCAGAACTGAAATTTTATAATTCTGGTAAACTCAAATGACAGATTTTTGTATGATTGTTTCAATATTAGACATTTTCAGAGAATCACAGAATATTCTGAGTTGGAAGGGACCCACAAGGACCATCAAGTCCAGCTCTTAAGTGAATGGCCCATACAGAGATTGAATCTGTGACCTTGCTGTTGCCAGCCCCATGCTCTAAAAACCCAACACTGAAAACACTTGCCAGGATTTTCTATGCTTCTGATTCTCAGGAACCTAAACAAAAAATTGCACAAACTGCAGAAGAAAGTTGTTTCAACTGACAAAAACTTCAAGGTTTCCTTTGAATTTTTAATAGAAATAGCACCATTTCAAACTCAACAGATTTTTACAATGTTCTTGGATAGTTGTGTGAATGTCCATAAACAGGAGATTAACAGGGACTGCTGTAGTAAAATAAACTTTCACAGAAGTAACTCTTTAAATTTATGAAGTGGGAGCAAATCTCATTGTTAATGTTAAGGCCCTGACCTTGCTCTTTTAAGCTAACTTGTTGCCTTTTTTAAAAATTTATTTTTTTTCTCTGTGTGTGCTTCATTGTTGCAGCAGTGTTAATTAGAAATGAATCAACCATGGTGGGCAGGCAGTCAATACCTGAGTTAATTACATTATCTTTAAAGAACAGAAATAGGCAGATGTTGTGCAGGATTCTGTGAGATCTCCATGAGGGGCACACGCCCTGAGTACTCAGTGTTATTTTAAAGTGATCGTCAATAAGTTAGTGCTTAGTAAAACCTTTTGTGAGGTGAGGTATTTTTCCCCTCATCTTACCTTTCCTCAGTGATAATTACAAAGAGTTTTAATGCTGCTAAGTTCATTCATAATTACTTTTTTTCATAGTGAATTTGGTCCAATTCCTAAGGTGTAACCTGTGTGAAAGTCAGTTTAATTTCCTGCCTGCCATGTGTCACTCATGGGGGGCTTACCTGGCTTCACATTGCTAAAGATGAGATGCCCTCAGATTCAGCCAGGATGACCCTTGATATCTTTCCCAAAGTGGAAATTATAATTGTATGCATGTTCTGGATGCAGACTCGGACATTAATGTTAATAAGAAGACACTGGATTTTTAACATTCCAGGATGTTTGCTCTTGTTTTCAGGGCATCCAAAGAGGATGAATTAGGCTGCTGGAGTTTAGTACTGAAACATTTCTCTGTGGTCAGACACGTGTGTTCATAGAGCAATTCAAACCAGAGAGCTGGCAGGCAGCTAATACGAATGCCAGCTCTCACATTCCTGGTTTTTACTGCTTTATCCCAACCAAAACAAGTTTGAATGACTTTCATGTTACTACATTAGAAAGGAATTGTTCCATTTTTGTATTGGAAGGAACTTGGTTTAATAATGCCTCTTCATTAATTCTTCCAAATCCAGAATATTTTGATGTACCATAATGAGGCCATGGAGAGTTGTGGCAGTTTTCCTTTTGTTGGCAAGGGATTTTTCAAGGGGAATTTAATTTCTGATGAACCAGTAGCTGAATGTTTTGTATTAACTTGAACACATGTGGCAATTAATTGGTACCAGTTGAGGCTCCTGTGCCTTATGGCTGCCCAGCTGCTCTGTACAGGGTGAGGTGAGGAAACAGAACTTTGTCTTCTAGGGTGTGAGCAAGCACATCTGCCCAAGCAAGCTGCTGAGCAAAACAGAAAGGGAATCTGTTTCAATGGAAACATTTAAAGACACATTAAGTCATGCTGCTGTGACCAAAGCTGTCAGGTGTTCCCTTTGTAGAGCTGTTTTACCCCAGGTTTCTTTCTGTGGGGCAGGTAGAGCAGTGGGTGTTTTTGAGCAAGCAATTTCTGTTGATAACTGTCAGCACATTACTCATCAGGAGAGCAAGCACCTTCTCTGATATTCTTGAGAAAGGTGGAGATTTTAGTGTTAATGATGAACAAGGTTGTACAGTTCCTTTTTGGTAACAATTTTATAGCTCAGTGTCCTTGACAGCTTTTAAAATTGTAGTTTAAGTGTAAGAGCCCTTTATCTTGAAAGAGTGTCAATGCAGTATCAAGGAGACATTTGCTTTTTGATTGCATAATTTCTTACTGCACTAGTCCATGACATTAATCCAATTTAGCTGTGTACTTTGTCAGGACTTTCATTATATCTCCTGCTTTTGGATAAAGCTGATATAACCATGAAAAAAACCCAGTAGTTAAAAAAAAACCCTGTGTATTTATGATCACCTCACAGGTTTTACCCCAGGAGAATAAAGAATGTTTTTAGAAGAGTTAAATGGATTTAAGCAAGTGCATATCCTGCCTCCAAAAGTATTGTCAGAAAGATTTAAACCAGGAAGAGTGCTTAGGATGCTGATGATACCTGTGCTTTACTACAGTCATTGTTCAAAAAGATACTTGGCTCTGTGTGCTGGTCTTCAAATAATTGCAAGAATTATCCCAGAAAAAGAAGTTTACACTAGAAACATTATCATATTAAAGGCCTCAAATTATCCATTTTAAGTAGACTTCATCAGGATTAATTAGGGATCCCTCCTAATGTTCTCATATGTTCTTGGTTGATTCCTCCAGTCCTCTGTACCGTATATGTCTGTATGGTGATTTTTCAGTGCTTGGTTTTTGAATGTTCTGGCTGTGGTAAGAAAATGCTGCTGGGGCACAGGCAAGCAAGGCTTGCTTGCACTCACAAACTCTGAGTGTTGGATATCTCCCTTGGTGGGACTGCAGCCTGAAATTCAGAGCTGCTGGCTTCAAGAAACAATTCCAGCCCTGAATGCAGAGCTGCTGGCTTCCAGAAACAATTCCATAACCACTCTGTGTCTGTGTGTGCATTATGCATAAGTACAACTTATGAGATGGGGGGTGGGCTGCATTTATAACAGTGTAGAAAGATCAGAGGTTTTAGAACTTCAGCTGATTTTTGGTTTAATTAATGAAAACTATGCTTCTCTTTAATTAGTTTTGGGGCTCTTTTTCTAGTTCAGCTTCTTTCTGAGATGTTTTATATATGCTCAGATTTTTGGGTTTCTAATTATTATTTCAGGTTCTTCTTTGTCCTTCAGAAAAATTTTTGTTTGTTTTGGCTTCTAATCACTAAGCACTTTGACATCAAAGTGCTTTAATAGATTCTTGCTTTCACTTCTGTTTTGATGTTCTGCAAGTTCTACAAAACAGCTGTAGAATAAATACTTACATGAATCAATTGGATAATGATTTGTTTCTGCACTTTGAAATAACAACAGGTATATAATAAGAATTTGTCAGTATTCTAAGACTATTAACCAAAGTTATAATCTTCTTTGAGAGTATTCCCCTTTACCCTGAAATGTTTTGTTGCTAATAAAGCCATATCCAAAACCTCATCCATGTACTCATTTGGAAACCCTTTATGAGATTAAAACAGCTAAAGCCAAACTGCTTTGTGACTTTGGGGAGATTCTCCTGAAATCACCATGGCTGAACACAATTCAAGATGTAGGAGGGGCTGGATACAGAAATAATCTAAACACATACCTTAAATGTGGCTCCTGACAGCAGCTCACCAACCCGAAAGAAATTGTTAACTTGCTTATGGTAGATTATTAATAATTTTCTCAAGCTTTTAAGTTTAACTATATAATTAGCAATTAATGGAACAGAAGCTATTTCTCAACATATATAAGCTTATGTTGATTAGTTTGAGTGTTTTCTCACTGAAAAGGAGGAACACACATTTACTTTTAAGATACTCAGCTCCCTTGCAGTTTCTGATGTACTAATTACTGTGCTTAATACTTACTATTTATGACCTCTTTATCGTTTTCTATTAGTCATCATTTGAATGTTACATTCGGGTTTTAATTATGTTGTGTAGTTTGATTTATCCAAGCTGCACACTTCCTGCCATATCATAAAAGAAATACAATATATTAGCATATTTTTAATTTGCTTCTCTTTCATGTGCTGCTCCTCAGCATATTCATAACTTCCAAAGAGGGAAAGGTAGGCAATAAAAGTTTTCTCTTTGATTTTTAAACTTGTTGACGTTCTTGTCACCTGGCATAAACTGATTTGCCTTTCCAAGACTGGATGAATCTCATTCAAGTAGAAATTCAAATGTAAAGGATTCCTTTAAAGAAAATATTATGAAAGTTTCAGATTAGGCAATGCTTGACATGCTAAGCATAATTTCACAAAAGCTTTGCCTTTAAGTTTGTTAAACAAATCCAACACAACCCACATCCACACACAGTGATCAGCTTCAAAAATTTGTGCTTTTCGCAGCTGTCAAGTCTCCTACCCTGTGGCAAGCACGGGAGAGCATTTGTGACTCTGTGTCTTTCACCTGTCCTAATTCTGATTTTAGGCTGATTGCACTTTTCCCCTGTAGCAAGAGCAAGGAAAGCCTTTCTACTGCATGAGGCTTTGTACAGAGAGCTTGGAAAACCAGTTTGTATTGCATGGAAACCTCCCCCCAAAAAAGTTTATAAGCTGGCTTTGTTCAACCTGGAGAAAAAAAGGTGAGAACTGAAACACCTTCCAGTGCTGAAAGGAGCTGCATGAGAGCTGAAAAGGGTCCTCTAACAAGAGCTTGGAGTGGAAAGGCTTTCCATTGACAAAAACGAGGTTTAGAGCAGATATTATAAATGAATTGTTCTCTGTGAGGGTGGGCAGGCCCTGGCACAGGGTGCCAGAGCAGCTGTGGCTGCCCCTGGATCCCTGGCACTGCCCAGCCTGGATGGGGCCCTGGGCACCTCGGGATAGTGGGAGTTTCCCTGCCCAAGGCAGGGTTTGCAGCTGAATTCGTTTTAAGGTCCCTTCCAAGCCAAACCATTCTCTGCAAATGAGATGTGGAACTCCACACCTTCACCTTGATAACATATACATTCGTATGTACATAAAAAATATTTTTGTCTGGAAAATTTTTTTAGAAGTTGCCATTTTTTAATGGGGAAATGTATTTGGGAGTTGTCTTCTGAGACTTTCCTGAAGTTTAATTAATATTACCAGGCTAATCTATATAATTTAATAGCTACATTGCCCATGGTAATCTCATTAATAGAATTGTTTTGTATATTAGTAAGAATAAAGAGATTTGAAATATTTCATATGTACATTGTGAATTGATTTTGCATGAGGGAAAAAGTTGAAGCTCAGTTGTCTTGAATAAAGCAAGGAGTAAGTGTATTTAAAATTTTGAAGTTTATATCAGTCAAATATATAAACCTGAAATTTCATCTGATGTGCTACTTATATGCAAGACTTAATATCTCACATGATTTTACAATTTAACAAACAAGAACTATTATATCATTTTTTTCACTTTTCAGACTGTCAAAATTTGGATAAATACTTCTATTTTAAAAGTTTATTAAATATGATACTGCATGCTACTGACAGGTACAAGTTTAGCTTACCTAAACTGGCTTTCAGGAATAGAAAATAATTTTTCTTTCCATGCTATTGATTCTTTGACTGCGATTACAGCTTCTTTCATGCAAAACAAAAGTATGAAATGGTGAGCTATAGTTATTATCTTTCATTTATCCATTCCTTCAAGGACCATCATTCCAAAATTAATTTTGTGTTGAAGGTATGGACTGTGAATCTGGGCACAGCCTCAGGCACAAATCCTTCCTGGGGCCATGGTGATGGTCTCTGATGTGTGGTTGCTGTAAGACAATATTTCTCCATCTACCATTAGTTTAATCCCTGCCTGAGGACTGGAGTAATTTTCAGCTAAAGCTTGCTGACTTTTTAAATGAGGAATACCTTCAGACCTACTGGGAGATATAAGGCTCTGATCTGTTTGAAAAGACTGTTCTGCTTCTCTGCAGTCCCTGGAGAAGGCCAATACACTTGCAGACCAAACGGAAGCACCTTCCTGTATCTGTAGATCTGTTTGCTCAGATCTGTGTTCTGTTTGCCCAGCAGCTCAGCATTCAGATTTCCCTCTGTGGTATAACCTGGTGGCAGATCAGAATCCAAACAGATCATCATCTCTCTGAGTGAACTGCTGACAGGTGACAAAAGATGAGGAAAGGTGTTTTTCCCCACAAATCTCTCACCTGACTTTGAATAGCTCTCTAGACAGATGTAAATGGAGTTGTGCTTGGTGTCCCACAGGGGTGCTCACAATGTGCAGCAGGAATTACCCAGTTTTACCCAGTTTCACCAGCACACTGCACTTCAGCAGCTGCTGGGCTCCCTGCTCTGTGGGGCTGGTTGACAGAAAATAGCTGAGGAAGGCAGTTAGGACAGAGAGGTGTCTGAAGTGTAGATATCTACTGGAAGTGTTTGGGTCATGAAAATAAAATCACGTGACAGACAAATGAGAGATCACTGCTGTGTAAGTTGCATCATTTGGGGTTTAATTTAGAATAAAGGATGGTATACTTTGCTTAGAAAGATGTATTTTTGCCTGTTTCGTTCTCTCGAAATTAAAAAGGAGCTGACTCTTGTAATGTAAGGCAGTTCCTGGGAAATTTTAGAAGCCATGGATACCTTTTCCAAGTCTATGATTCACTTAAACTTTTTATTATACTGATAGTGTACAAATGGAAAGCGTAAAGCAAACAGAAAAGTTGTGTAACAAAGGAGAATACACAGGTATTACACAGGTATAGACAGGTAGAAAACACTCAGATCTTGTGATAGAATATACTCAAAAAGAGACTATTTCCCAGTGATTTGGAATATTAGGGCTCTTAGATGGCTAAATGTTTATTATCTATACAAATGATAAAGATTTAATGGGCTTAAGTACAAAGCACACAGGAAAGGATTCACCTATGGAAAGAAAATCGTAATTTTAAGCCCAATGTGCTTTCTGAATTGTGCTAACCCAAAGTGATTTCTCATGGTTTCCTTTCACTGGACACTTGTAGTTCCATTTTATCTTGTTCTTGGGAGCAGTAATTTAAAGAAGGTACTAGAGATAGAATCTTCATTGCTTCTTTCCCATGTTCTCTCTCCTAGGAGGTTTTTTTGAGCGTTTTGGGGGTGCAAGAAAACAGTTGCTGTATGTATATTTAAACATGCAATTGGTATCTAAGAGATTGCAGTCTCCTAGGCCACCTCAGGCAGTGGAGGGTCTGAGGTTATTCTGAATTACCTGCTGGAGGATGTGAGGTGAAGAGAATTTGTCTTCAAGGAGTTCTGTTCCACTGTGGGGATAGAGAGCCACAGGAGGCTGAGGCTGCCACAGATTGGAAAGCCTACATACTGTTCTGGGCACTGATTATCCCACTGAGCTCAAGCTGGAGGGAAAAATACTTTGTGGTAATAGCAGAGTAAACATTTACAATTTAGTGGGTAATCTAGTTATACAGCCAAGACATTTATGTAGCATTACAGTATTATATCCTGTGCTGGAATTCTGAGGGTTTACTCACTGGTTTTCTTATTTCTCTTCTTATTTTAGGACTTCCTTTTTTAAAATTAATTTATTATTTTTGACCATTTTTAAAACGGTAAACCAATTAATACTATCTAAGATTGTCTTGTCATATGAGTCCAGAGAATGATTAGTCATTGAGAATCTTATTCCTGATAATTTTCACAAGGAATAAGTAGTAGAAGGTAACACTGTTCAGTACAAGCATTTTTAAACTTGAAAAGAGAAATGAATTTTTGAGATCCTACAGTTTACCAAAATAAACATCTCTTGCTTATTAATTCTTTGGGGGTGTCCAAGAAGGAAAAGACTGATAATATGCATGCCAGTATTCTAATATTGTCAAGTGTTTGGGATTTTTTCTTCATTTTTAACTTGATAAGGAACTGATAAGGTACCTTATGCTAAAAGCACCATATGGTGAGACAGTTTTGATCTCCCTCTGTATACATGCACATATCTTCATCAATTCTGATGTAAAGCCAGGAGAAAATAATCCTCTCATGTATTACTCTAGTGTGCCAACACAACCATCACATGTATTAGTTTCACCAGTAGTGGTGGGGGCTGGATAAGCAGTAGCAGCTTTTAAATTATGCAAGTAGCTTATGAATCAGAGAGATGTTTTGTCAAATGACTCACTCCCTTGGATAATTAGGCTAGGATAAAACTTGGGGTTTTAAAAGTCCCAATGGAGTTTGGAAACGTAAGGCTCTTGGGGAAAAAAAAGGGTTCATCAGCTGCATATCAGCTTTTGTCTATTTATGTCAGATTCTTGAGTTTTCTACAGAGACCCACATAAACTGCTGAACTTCATTATAATCATTTGAATGAGCAGCCCAGGAACACTTGGTTGAGTTGATTTTAGAGAATGTCATGCTTCAAAACCTATTCTGAAATTCAGCTTTTGTTTGAAAAAAATCTGGTTACATATTATTTTACTAGTGACTAGTTTTTCAGCTGTTTGGTTCTGTGTGACAGAATACTTCATCTTCAAGTGGTGAGGAACTTCATGCAGTATCCAGTTACTGAATTGTTTTTGTCTGCTTTCCATTGACCCCAGGCTCATCTCTGGTTATCCCAGGGGACCAATGTTCACTGTCATTCAGCTAATGTTCACTCAGGAATAAGCAAAAATCACTGGCAGTGATATTTACACAATATTACAGAGAGTAACTTCTTTGCAAAAATAAAGCTCTTCAGTGTGTCATCAGTCATGCAAGAAGTTCCAGACACATGCAAATGAATGCAAAATCTCTCACTAACTTTTGCTAGTAAAACAATTTGGAACAGTATTCTCTGTGTGGGAAGATGCCAGTCTGTGAAATACTGTGAGGAACTAGATATGATTGAGTTATTCCATGAGGAACCCAACAATGGAGAAAATGATTCAAGATATGATAAATAGTGTTGCGGTTTAATTATTTCCTTAGGATATGTCACTCTCAGTATATTCAAACTGCTATTTTTCTCTTTTAAACTCAGTCCATTTGATATTTTAATTGTATTGAATATGGCTTAGAAATCAGATGGAACTTGGAGGCACAGAGTTAAATGGTTCTTCACATCTTTCCTAAGGGTTTAAGGGAAAGCCCCACACTGCTGTGATGTGTGGCTGTAGTATCTGCAGCTCAAGCTTCTCTTTCCTGAGAGCAGTAAAGGACAAGCTTCTTGCATTTCCCAGGTGCTTTCCAAGGTTCCAGATTTATTTCTATTTTCTCTCCTTTAAAAAGTATATTGATGTTTTACTTATGTTGCTCTTCTTTCTAGTGGCTTTTAACAAATACTTCAGTGAATCCTAGCTGTCGTTGCTCTTGAAATTTTCCCTGCCAGTCTTCCTATTACTTTATGGATTAACGGGAGTATGCATAATCAGTGATGTGACGATGCCTAGACCTTTGAAATAGATTAGTGATTGTGCTTTCTTGCTGCCTTTGTTTTTGCTTGACACCTCTAGTTCTCTTGCTTTCCCTGTCTCTTTTTTTTTTAATAGTATATTTAGTGTGGGTGGCAGTTTGGGTTTTGTTTTGGTACATACAGGGTTTATTCCTACACCTTTTTCATTGTGTCAGATATATCTCGGCAGAAGTGTCGCTGTCACTGATGTATTTTTTGCCTGAAAATATGAAACTGTATGCCTCTTTGCTATCTAAAAAGTGGCCCTGTAAGTATCCTCATTCTTTTGAATAATTACCTTCTTTTACTTCCCAGAAGGCAACCTTTTAAATTGGACTCCTTGTTTGAGGGACTTTCTGAAATCAGGCCAGTGACAGCACTTGAATTGCAAGAAACTGAAAAATGAGTCTGATAATCTGTGTTTTTCAAACTTATACCATCAAAAATTCTTCATTTTTTTGTGATACACATAAATATTAAAGTATCTCTGTGCATTTGTAGAGAAATAGTTTTTCGATACTTCTGGAATAATATGGAAGACTCTTAGTAATTAAAGTAATAAATTCTCAGATGTGAAGAACTTATTCAAGCAGTGATAAAACAATAAGGCTTTTTTGCCTCTAAATGAGCTGCTGAAGTGGTGATATTAGTAGTACTGGAAATGTTTTATTCCCAACAGCATTATAACTATTGACAAGTTGATACAGTAAGGATGGCAATGGTTTCAGGGGTGGATTGCTGATTTAACCTTGGGATATGCTTTTATGGCAGTATTTTCCTTCAAACACCAGAAATGTCTTATCTGATTAAGAATTTTATTGTACTTTATGAGCTCATGCATAAAATATTATGCAAAACTGATGCTACAATAATCCTTTCTTAACATGATTTGAAAGGGAATTTTCTGATAATAATTCAATCGGCTTCAGTAGCATACAATGGAATAGCCTTTTATTGCTTTGCCATTTCAGTTGAGGCAACTAAAATCCATATGCTGTATGTGGATGGACAGTGATTTTTGTTTATTGACTCATTCATTTTAGAGAACTGAACTTTTTTTTTTCTGTTTTGTCTGTGTTTTGAGGTAGCAGAACATTATGAACTAAAAATATAACTTTAAAACAAAAGTGTATCTGCACCCAGCATTCTGGAGTTAGCTGAAATGCCTGTTTTGGTGATGCCTGTTTGGGTGAAAGATGATCTAAGGCCAGTTCCCTCCCATGGCAGCTTTTCCCCCTGAGCAGCTCCTGACAATGTTTTTGGTGTCCTCTGCTAAGGACACATGAGGGTGTTTCATATTTCCTTCCTGTGTCCCATGGGGGAGCTAGGAAGAGCTGTGGGCACACTCCAGGGAGGGCAGCTTTTCCCACATTTTACTTTATCTCTGCTACAGTACTGACAGTGACATTTCCTGGCACCAAAAATGCCATTTCTGGGGTTCCAATCATCAAAAATATGTACAGGTGGATTGGCAATTGCTACACTGTGATGTTTCTCAGAATACCATATACATGAAAAATGGAGGAGTCATTGCTGTGTTTCTAAACCGGAGTTCATACTTAGTGTGTGGGGTATTTGGTGAACTTTGGATCTCTGCCTTAATCACCTCATGTGGCAGGAACTCTTTGCTACCTGTGGTAATTTCTTGGTGTTGCTCAGTGACTTTTTAACAAAATCCTTCAGCATCAGGAAAAGGTTCTGACCTGGTACCCAGGAACCATGTGCTGCTCAGAAAAATGGTGGCAAGTTTCCAGTTACAACATTTCCTCCAGTTTAGAGACATGCCAAGTCATTCACCTACTTATCAAATGGACTAAAATTTGGAGTCTCTTCCAGGAGCATACTTAATCCTAAATATCAGCCTGAGAGAACTGGAGAAATAGAATTAAATGAAATGACATTTGTCAGTTTGTTTCGAGATATCCCATAGTGTATTGACAAGAGGGAAGTTTGTAACTTAAGGTCACATGGAAGAAAGATGAGACTTGTGTACCAGTTGTGAGCAAAATTATTTTAATTTTATCAAGGAGCCTTCTTTCGCTCACAGCCTTTATACATGTTAAATGTAGAAATGTCAGCGTGCAGCAGACAAACAGCCAAATAAAGCAAAAAAAATATTTTCCTATTCATAATTATTTATTTTTATTGCATTTTATATTTTCTTAAAGGGTTTTTGATGAACTTACTGCTTTCCAGAGCAGTGCTTTTCCAAGCAACCACCAGTTCTGGAGTCAAGTTGTGGCCTTTGAATGATTCTCCCATTCCTGCAACGGCCACTACTGAAGTTACTCTGAGGGGACAGATAGAGAGAATTAGATGTGCTTCCTAAGAAGTGCTCCAGTAGGTAAGTCAAGTCCATTTTATTCTATAGGTGTAATATTTCCATAACTCTTTCAAAAATTAAGTAATTGCCCAATAAGTTTTGCTATAAGAGTTGCAATTCCTAGTTAAAAATCCATTTTTCTTAATTCCTATGGAAGGTGTGAAAATCAGAACTCCTTATGGCAACACCGGGGGGAAAAAAGTCTGTCATAGGCAACCTGGCAAAGATTTCTAAAACCTCTGCAAGTATTTTTCTTTTTCAGAACAGTTACTGCACTTTCTGTTCAAGTGATTGGAAATGTTGGTGATGTCTTGTTTTGCTGGTCAAGTTAGGCAACGAGAACATTTGAAAAAAGGGAAGTTTGGGCTCAGGTATGTCTGGATTAGGCCCCAAAAGTCTTTTCAGTACTGACCTCCCCTGGAATCCCCAGCTGGCTCCTTTAAGTACCTGTCCTTGCAGCAGGTTGCCTGCTAGGAATTCTGTTACTATTTATACAAATGCATGAGGAATTTAAGTGGGACATAGAGTCTGAGTTTTAGCTCTTACAGTTAAATTTAGAAATGGGAGTTATTTTTTATTCTTTAAATTCTGTCATTTTCCATCCTTCCTGTCATTTGCACAATGAAGGTAGTGATTTTCTTTAAAAGGCCCCAATTTAATGTGTGTATCTTAGTTGTCTGTGAATATTTGTAGAAATCCAGAGGAGGATGCCTTGTGAAGAATGTGCTTTTATGTTATGCAAAGCCACCACAAAATGTCAGTGTATTCACGCAACAGCAGAATTTGTTACCTTACATCTGCCATTAGAATATACTACCTAAGTGAAAGCACCTTAATCTATTTATTAGGAATTTCTGCAAATACAGTATAGTATTTTAACATCTAAAGCAAGAGGACATAAATTTTGGAGTATATTTCTGAAAAAATTGTATTTTCATTCTCTATTGAAGTAATTTATTATGAGAAGTGTGTGATAAAAAAAGCTAAGTTAAATCTGTTCCTGAATTTTTGAGTGGTATACAGACCTGTCTTTCCCTTTTATCTATTTTAAGAATTAGATGTTTCTTACACAGGCACATCCCATCTACTACTTAGATGTCTATATTTCTAAATAATGATGAATAAACTGATGAGTATGCATGGTTATGGTAGGCTGAGAAGAATTGCTAGTTTCTTGCTATTGTAAGGTTTGTCTCATTCCTTTTAATCTTTGTATATTTTACAAAAAAAGATCTGGAGAGTTGGAAGTATAATATGGATAGCTTGGATGAATTCAGACTGCAGTTTTTTTCTTGTTCTGGAACGTTGGTCACTGGCTGAATTTTGCAAGTGTTATAGGAGTTAATTTTCCACCTTTAAATATGTGGTTATTATGGTTGATTATGTGTTAGACCTGCTTTATTGTGCCTTTATTGCACGCTGAAGAGATTTGATTTGTATTTTTAAGATACTTAAATGTACTTTAGAATATATTAAAAGAGGAAAGATTGTTTGTAAGGTATTGAATTAGCTGAAAATAATGTGGGTGGTAACTCAAGTAGTGTATTCAGTACATACATAAAGACTAAATTAGAGCTCTGTGTATCCCATTTATCCAGAGCCAAATGTACTTGAAAATGATATTAGCAAAGGATCCAAGCCCTGAATGCGCATGACACTTTTGCAGGCTGCATTTCCACAGCCCTGTTCCACAGGATAAACCAAAGTTCCTGAGCAGAGCAAGCCAGAATTTTCCTGCCTCTCCTATTGTTTTCTGTGTTTTCCATTAGGAGTCCTATTTACCTAACTGCTAAAGTATATATCCACATATGCTTTTGTAACACAATCTGATAAACCTCCTTAATCTGCTTTATGCAGCATTGCGGTGACAGGTTCCAGCACAGCACCAGATGCCAGAGCAGGACAGAAAAGCAGCAGGGCTGGTACCTTCCCCTCCTGCACCAGTCCTTGCTGCTCCAGCAGAGTGGGGAGCAGCTGTGTGTGCCACCCTGAGAGATGGGAGCAGAACCCATCTCAGATATGTTTTTTCAGGGTACTTTCTATGTGGCAAATGATGGAATATGCTGATGTCTTTCTTCTGCTTTCAGTTAGCTTTAGAAAGGTAATGAGAAGTGCAGAGAACTCTGTGAGATTTGTCTTTCATTCATGGTCCTTTGGCAGGTGTTTGCTCCCACTTGAGTCCCTCTGTAGCCTCAGAGGATTGCTTGGAGGATTTGCTTCAAGGATTTATCTCCCATTTCTAGGTCTTCTGTACCTGAATGACTAACCAGAAACCTTTAAGTTTCCTAAAGATGGCCATACATATCTCTCTGAACTGTTAATCATGAACATCTGTGGGCAGGTATTTAGGTAGATAATTGTGGTTGATGAGATCCATTTATTAAGCACTACGAGGGGTATAACTACTCTCTCCATGTTAATGTGCTGTTCTCCAAGAAAAACAGAACATTTTTGCTTGATTGATGTTTAAATAATTTCATTATCAAGGAGAACAATAGGATGGACATTGACAGCTTGAGAGAAAGCCAGTGCTGATTAGAATTACAAATTTGTTAAAATAAATTATTACACTCTTTGTAATCAGCATAACATGCCTCGCTGAAACAGCTTGAATAACTACAACATTGCCCTTTAAATTCTGTATTTATAAGGAGAGGGAGATTATCTGTCCTTTTTAGAATTGAGTTAAATAAGAATATTATCCTAAACCAACCTTTTTTTCTGATAGGGCTCTTCTAATGTGTGTAAGAATTTTAAGTGAAGAAAATTCTATCTAAAAAAGCCATTTTACTTCTTTTGTTAAGGAATTTACTATTTTATTAACTATCTGTTTCTAAATTAAAATGAAGTAGGAGTTGCACAGACTTACAGCTATATCTATACTCCCCAGAATTGCCCTAAAACTTTGGTATTAAGTGCTTAAACAGTTCCTTCAAAAGCTCTTCTAGCTAAATTCTATAATTCAGTGGAAAGGAAGATACCACTAGTCTTTAGCATTTGCTCTCTAGGGAGCTGTTGGAAATATTCCTAAACTCTTCTTTAATGCTTCTAGTCCTAAAAAAAACTGAGAAAGGACGAGTGCCTGAAACTTCCTCTTCCCATCTGAAGACGACATCAGAAAATGGAACGCTTTGCAATAAAAGTGGTCAACTTCAACATGTGCATCTTCAGGGGAATCATGCTGATTTCATACTGATTTCAGTGTGACTGATATGTCAGAATTTGCAAAGTAGACAAAAATGGCTATTCTCAAAGACTTTTAAAAATGTGTGTACTTGTGGAGGAAGTAGCAGTGTGGCAAAGAAATCCAGTCCAGCTTGTGTATCAACAAATACTACTTTGCTTTTGTAAATATGATTAATGGTGGTCAAAACGAATTTGAGCTCTTGCTCTTGCATCCAGATTTTGAATTTTAAATAGATGGCCATAGATGGCCCTGTCACATACAAAAATTTAGTTGAGTCAACTCTAGAGGCACAGGTCCAGATTCAATTCTGCCATAAATAACTCCTGGTATTTTGTGTCTGGATGAGGATACAATGTTTAGCAGTGAAAATTCCTAAGTATCAAATTAGCAAAGAGTGAAAAATGACATTCCATGCTTCCAGGATTCTCCTGGACAAATTTGGCAGTGTTTCAATAAGGGTCTGGCCAAAAGTCCAGCTGAATCCAAACCAGTAACACGGCCCTTGCATGGCCTGCTCACAGAAATCCTCTGCACTTTCCAGCCAGGGCTCAGCTTTTTCCTTTTCTGCCTTTCCATAGTGCATTGCTGTATGGGACAGCACATCTATTCCACTTTTCTTATTCCCATTTCCTCTGTGTTTCTGCTTCAGCCACTATTGCACAGATTTGGTGGCTCCAAGAATGGAGTACCTTGATACTCTGTCATCACCCCTCCAAATTGTAACAACAGTTGAGGGCTGACTTGTGCACCATCACCGTGTCTGGGACATACCCAGCCTCTGCTCTTGATGACTGGATTTATGTTTTCAAACGGAATTTTTTTCTTCCCTGTGAATTTAAAATTCTGATTGCAGTAAGTAGGAAGCAAAAGACAATGAAAGGAAAGAAACAAATCCAGAATACACTACTGGAGAGTATATCTTGATTAAAGGCTTCTGAATAGACACAAAGCAATATTCATTATTTAGAGTAAAAGAAGCCAATTTCACATCAGTTTCATTTTCATAACCATTCCAATGTAAACAAGATTTTTACTGATCTACTGCTCCAGCAGAGACATGAGAGCTCTGATATTACTGGTCTATTACTGATATTACCTCAAGTTTCATTATTTTTTTGGTGAATAATTTGAATTAACTGTGTGTGTAATTTCCCCTTTGCCTTTACCACTAAACATATCTTCTACCCAGGACTGAGAGAAGGGTGTTTTACAGTAGCCACAAAACCAAGAGTTGAGCTGATGATTCCCCCTTATAAGAGTGCAAGGCAACAAAGCAATTAATTTTTTTTTAAAGTCAATCACATACTTTGGGAACCTCTTGATGTTTCACAAGGATGATCTTTCAGCTGGGAATATTGATAGTTTTTGCAGAAATGCCAAAGAATTCCTGCAAAGAATTTAAATCTGTAGCCTCGCTCTTCTAAAACAAAATCAACTGAAAAATCAAGCAGCATTTGTAAGTAAAAAGAACTCTGTACTTAGTCTTACACTGCTAGCTCTTCACAGAATGCTTGGGAAAGAAATTATTCTACTGCATCTTTGAATTCTTGATGCAGTTAAATTTATCGTTATTCCTCTTTACTAAATTTTTCTATCCTTGTACAAAACAAGGGATATATTCTTTCCTCAGCTTCAGAAGCTTCAGTGAAGCTTAAAATTGGTTCAGCTCCATTTATCCCAATAAAATTACACCTATTTACCCTAGCAGGCTTCAGTGAGTGTGGCTGAGACACACTTTTACCCAGCATAGATCAGTGCTTTCCTTAATTTTTTGCCAGTAATATATTTAAAAGAAAATAAATATCTGGAAAGTAATGGGATTTCAATAATACCTAGTTAAATATTTTACTTAACAATGTTTATTCTTGCATATGGAAATGGCATAGAAGATGAAATGGCAGAGAAGATTGTCAGAAGCAATAATCATTGTCACACATGAACTTCATTCCTTGCAGTGAAGGTATTCTTCCTGTGAACTGCGCATTTACCCTCATTTTTTATTCACTCCTAAACTAAGCCATTACTTTGCCTTGTGTCTTTGCTCACATTTAGGTGAAACACACCTACTCTTAGTGCTAGCTATGCATCAGAAATACATGTGTAGTTGCTCTACCAGAGTTGGTAATGCTGCCTCTCTAATTTCAATTTTTTCCCAGTTGTTAAATAACCCATCTGCATTCTGCAAATCATCAGCTCAAACAGCTGCTACAGTGATGTAGTCAATTAGGTGTTTTTCAAATGAGACAAAATCACTCAAAAAAGGTTTATGCTATAATGAGGATTTTATTTATTATGTCCTTACTGCTTCTGTTTTTTAAATGCAGCAAAATATTCTGGTCAGCATTCTGTCTTTAATGGGAAATATTTGCTTATGTCATAGAAAGGGAAAGAGAAGCATCTGTTCTATCACCTTGTAAATTATCTGCTAAAGGACAACTACCTAGGAAGCTGTACCAGCCTAGGGTACAGGAGAGTGTCAAGGGTAAAGAGTGATGGGTGAGATGTTAATTGGTGTTTTAGCATCTGCAGAATGTACAGTGGTGGTAACTGGGGGAGAGCCTGAGCTCGGTGGGAGTGTGACCTGAACCATCCTGGGTGGTAGTTGTGGTGCAGATACAGCCCTTTATTCCCCTCTCTTCTCACATTCATTTAGTCCTTGTTCTGACATCCCTTCCTTTAATAATTGTATTGATGTGTGTATTTTATCCTTCACTTATAAGTCTCACATATCTTCCACTGTAAGTAAGTTAATCTCTACAGATATAAAAAAAATCATTTTATAACCCACTAGAAATCATTTGCAAGACTAATGCAAAGGAAGAATAAATGAGGATGCACACATGCACAAAGTGTTCAACAAAAAACAATTTGTTTCTCTAATTCCAAGCCTACAAAATCCTCTTTGACTTTGCAGCCAGTTTTTGTGAGTTGCAGGCAAAACACTTAAGCAAAACATAAGTAGATTTTGGTTCTGTGCTTTATGATTTGTGTTTGCTGGGAAAAACAGGGGAAGCAATTCATACAGTTCAGCTCCTTAACTGAAAAGAAGATTATTTTCTTTTTCAAACAAAAAGGCTTGAGAAGTAAAAGGCTTTGCTCCAGTTGGTGGAGAACAAGCAGCTAACTCTGTTTGGAGGGAGCAGGGACAGAGACTGAGCCCTTTGTAAAGGGAAGCAAATTTCCCCAGTATGGAGAAAGAGATTTTGGAGACTAAATGTTATAATACTGATCCTGCTCATTTATGTGTACAGCCGCAGAAGAGAAACAGTACATTATACTATAAAGTTTTGTATTTTATTTCACTATTAATATATTTTATTAATTTATTCTCTCAGCATCAGGGTATAGAGTAAAGGTAATTCTGTCGTGATTATTCAGGTTGAAGGTTTAAATCACCTTTAGTTATCACTGCTCACATTCACAAAAATTTAAAAATGCATTTTTGAGGATGCTGTTAAAACTCTTTTATTCCTCTATCATTTTGGACCATCAAATAATACTGAAAGTTGTCATTTAGAAGGATAATAGGCAAGAAGAAGCGGTTGTGCATATCGTGGGATTTGGCGGAATCACGTCTCTTTCTATGAGAGACTTGTCTACAGGGAATGTTTTCGAGTTTGTTTTGTAGGGTCACTTTTTGTACACTAATACTCTATTTAGGAGAATTTTTTTTATTTACAGATCTGTTAAATGCAGATTCTTGCAGATTAATATTCTACAGTGTCTGCAAATGAAAGGGATTTTGAGCTCAGTCTTAAATAAACTGCAGTGAAGTTAGACAAACCCACCAAATGTTTCTGCCATAAAATACCCATGGATTCCAATATGAGTTTTTGATGAAAACTTCTTAGCCTTGTCTTTCATGAAAGGCTCAGTAAACTGAGATTTGCTGTATAAATATCAGGGGTTTTGAGATCTGATCAATTTAAGGTATTAATCTTTTGAAGAGTTCAGCATGCAACCTGAACTCATAGTTAGTAAGAAAGAGAGCAGCACCTGAGAAAATTCTTGTAGCTCAAGAACCACAATTATTCCTCCTTAAGTGGAAGTTTAGTGAACATGCAACATCAGCTTAAAATGTCTTGTGTATAATCAATTATCATTTCACTGATAAGGTGACTTGTACTGTGTAAGCTACAAAGGAGAGTCTTTGTCCTGGGTAGTGGATAAAGTCTTTCCTACAATTTGTGTTTTCTTGTAACAATAGCTTTAATTATGCACATCTCCAGCTCTCTAATATCTGTACATTGCCTTTAACTAATCTGCTTACAGTCTTTAGTTTGTCAGAGTATTATGTTCCTCTCAACCCCTCAATTTCCACTGATTTTTTTGAAGATGCGGTTTTGCTCAAAATTCAGCACTAATATAAGAAAATGCCAATGTACCTAAAATCATGGTGATGACTTAGACACAGCCCTGTCCCCACAGCTCTGTGGCTGCCAGGACTCCTCTACTAGAAGAGCACATTTCATACCTTTTATTTTTAGTCAGGGCAAGGCAGGAATCTCCAGCCATTGAGACAAGTCCTGGGATGTAACTCACACCTCACTGGAGCCTCTGGCTGGAAAAGAGAGAATTCACATGTAGTATTACAGCAGTGGGTTTTTGATTATACTTTAGGAAATTACTGTTTTTTATGAATTGGTGATATTTCTCTCAAGAAGTAAATAGTTTCTCAGAAAAAATAATTATGCTGTTGAAAGTATAATTTTCTTTTAAGATCCTTAGAATAACTTGTAAGTGAAAATGTTTTCAAGCAGCTATTAAAAATCATTAGAGTTAACAGGGGTGTAATGTTGTATCCCAGCAGCTGAATTCAGTGGTAACACCTTCTATTGCTGACAGTAAGTTACAAGACAATTACATAATTGATATTCTCAAAATCACCAGCAAAGTGCTAGGAAGAATAGAGCTGTTTCTATGGTTCCAAAACAAAGGGTAAGATTTCACAGAAATTTATGCTCATCCTGCTCAGTCTCATGTATAACATTTATTACCATAAAAATAGACTATGGTGACTTATGGTTATTGAGGATAAAATCACACAGATATCAACAAAATACCTGTGGTCCACGTGGAATCACTGTATTTTAATAGCAAGTTATAAAAATCACAGGATATTTACTGTGACAGACACTTATCACCATTCACTCTCTGCATGCTCTTTCTTGAAAAGAATATTTCTGAGGATGATAAAGAGTTATTTATCACCTTTTCCTTGGAATACCTGATGGGAATGTTATAAAGGAATTATCAGTGGTAAATTTGATTTGAAATCTCTTGGGTGAGTAGAATGACCTTTCAGCTAGTGGAAATAATATACTTTCAAAGAGCACATTTTTCTTGTTATTGCAAGAAAAATCATTGTTACTTATTTGACAGTTCTACTTACAGCACCCTGTTGCAGCAGCTAAACTTCCGAATTCTTAGTGACTAAAAGTACAGACAATCTCTATGGAATTTCTTCCAATTTCTACAAATTAACTTAATACAATCTGGGTCCAGTCCACAAGTATAAACCAGCCATTAAAAGATCATTGTGAAAACTTCAGTGAAAGACTGAATTTGGACCCAAGCAGCAGCTATATTAACACTTCCTTTTTTCAAATATAGTTGTTTTTGAAACAAAAAATAGTCAAATCTTTCTGTTACACATTTAGGCAATTTCATGACTAGATTTCTCATTCTCTTTTCCTGTTGAAAGATTATTTACAAGCATTTATTAAATGCAAGTAGCACAAAACTGTAGATGTGTGGAACACTGCTGCTAGCAGTGGAAACTTAACCCAGAATAGTACAGCACCAAGCAGTAACACTTAAGAACATTGAGGATACCATTAAATAGAACCAGGCAGCACCTGCTAATTCAAGTTTAGGGAAAGAAAGCAGGGCCCTGGGCTGCATGTCATTTTCTTCACTCTTTAGAGAGTTACTATATTGTCAAAGCATCATGGGGCTCACCTAAGGGCAGTACAGAACTAGTAGCATCACTTCCCAATATTTTTTTTTTAATGTAACAAAGCACTAAGATGGAAATGCTTTCCCTTGCAAAAGGCTAGCATTATACTGGTTTTCTGTGGGACAAATTTTAAAAAGGCCTTTTGTACCTTGGGCAAATAATTTCACTTATTCAGCCATCATTTATATTTTCAAATTCCTACCGCCTGATCTGTTATGAAAACAACTAAGGCAGGGAATTTTCTCCCTTTATGCTGGCATGGTAGTGGGTGTGATGTGATATCCTGTGGCTCTGGGGGACTGAAATGCAATTCAAATTGTAATAAACCTCCATCCACCTAAGCTGAATGCAGGTCTGCATGTGGAACAAATCTCTCTGCACTCAGTGCAAATAGCCTGGATATGAAATCTGTACTCACCTCTCCTAAAGGATTACTAACATTTAAAATCTGATTGGTTGAAAAGAACAAACATAAATTAATTCAGTTTCTATTTCTCTCTCTGAGTCACCTAAGTAGTTATTTGTAATGATAGCAAGATTATACTTAAGCTGTTGCTCTATGAATGTCACTTACACAGGAGAAGTTCTACCCCTGCTTCCTCTCTTGGAGAAATTCCAAGCACTGAGTTGTAAAAGCAGCAAACTACAGCTTGGGAAGGCAAGGTGAGCTTTAAGGGGGCCCCCAAACTGAGTTTTGCACTTCATTGATTTCTTATCTAGCTACTCCTGGTTATGAATTGTTGCATGTTAAGTCTCAGCAGTGTATTTACAAAATGAAAGTACTGAGCATACACCTGGGGTGGATAAAATATAAATTGAAAGCTGTAATAAGGGATAAATTTCCTGTTCTGAAGTTTAATCAAATTGCTTCCTGCATCTTAAAAATACAGAGGTATCTTCTCAAAAGCCTCAAGTGTTAAAAAAAAAGTTAGGAAAAATCTGAAAAGAGTGAGTACATTTCACAGGCCCTCTCTTGTAGTGCCTTATGTTTCTTTTTGTTTTCTGTGGAAATAAACTAGTTTTTTTCTTATTACAGAGGAATTTTAAAATTGAACTGAAAAATTCTATCAATTTTTGAAAGTGGTATGAGTGGTTTTATAGAGAAAAGAAAATACTATTACAGAAAGGTTTAGCACACAGTTAATATATTGCACAATTTTTATAGCACACAATTATTTTAGCACACAGTTAATATATTGCAATTTTTAACCACTTTTTGCTTTTAATATTTCCACTTATAATGTATCATTTAGTCGTGTGTTCTTCATGTATAAAAAGCAGTTGGCTTATCAATCAGAAACTTTTTGAGCTTCTGGTTGGTGTTTTGGGGGTGGGCTTGTACACCATCATTTTAATACAAGGGGAATTTGATGTATTTAAGTTTGGTCAGCAGGAAAGATTTTTTTAAATTTTCCCCTCTTCTTTTGCCCTTGTTTCTTTTTTTTTCACAGTCTATTTTAAGTGTTTGGTTTTCACCTTATCAAAATTGCATTGTCTGGGTTTTGCCAGTTTGTATCAGGACCATCAGTTGTGCAGCTCTCTAAATGCCTGTGCACTTTGTAGTGCAGAAAGAGCACAAGGAAAGAACAAGAACCTTGTTTGTAATTGTTTTTCTGATTTTCTTATCTATCCTATGCAAACACAGAGATTTTTACTAAGGACATAATCTAAAGTAGAACAATAACAGAGTTTGTAAGAACTAATTTTTTTGGGGTTCTTTTATCATCATAAACATCAAGCTCTAATTTTTCACTCAGTCCTTTGGGCCCAAGGATATGCTTGGGCATTGTTGAAGGAAAGTGACACAGCAGTCACTGAAACACATCCAGGTGTTCCCACTCCAGATCAAGATGCCTATATATAGTATGCCACATGCATTCAATAAATAGAAATCCAGCAAACTGTGATAAATGCACAGACTCTGATTGGAGTGAGAGCAGCGCTGGGCTCGATGAGAGTGTTGTTCCAAACCGATGATGCCTCACTGTGTTTTCTTATTATAAAACTGATGTTTTAGGCAATAATGAAGTTTTTAAGGGCAAGTCAAAAATATTCTTTTAGGTATCAGAGAAAATCACCTGTAATAGCTGTTGAGACTTAAAACTGTCAGCTGGCTGTGTGATAACTTTCTATATTTGAATATACCAATTTCTATATTGCTGCTACTATTGGATCACACTCTTCCTGCTGTCTACCTTAATTACAGTTTCAGTGTTATTCTGGAATTGTGCTACTACTGTGGGCTAATCCAAAAGTCACAGAGTTGTGTGGAATGGTTGTTTTTCCATCAGTAGTATGTATGTTATAAATGGTCAGTTTTCAAATGTGTTTCATTGCTCTTTTAAATAGGCCTTGAACAAAAATTTAGCTTATAAAATATAGCATTGATAAGTACTGCATGAGGTAAATCAACCACTCTTTAGTATTTTGTATTAAGGTCCTTGAGATCCATTCTAGTCTTATTTTTGGGGAATGGAGAAACTTGACACAACCCTCCTCAGCATTTCTATGCTTCTTGTGAATTGGTAATTCCACCTATTACTTTATTTTAGTGAAAAATTCCTTGATGTATCTCACACTTAAGTGTATTTAGATGTATTTAATACATCTAACCGTGTAAAGTAAGGAGATAATCTGAGTTGTACTGACTTGAATTTGCTGTAGCCTCAGGGCTTGCTCTTGGGCTGTGCTTTGGGGAGTGTGGGATAACCAGGTTAAGCCATGATATATGGTCCCAGAGAGATGAGCAGGGACTGCTGCAGGAGTCATATTATCCATATAATATTAAGATATTATTAACATATTGCTTATATCTCTGGTTACTAAGGATTAACTCAAAATGTGTTTGGAACAGGTAGAATTTGGGGCAGTTTTATGTGTGGTCTTCTAATCATATATGTATTATTTATATATATGATGTCTCAACATGCAAAGTCAGGCTTAAGGCAAGAGTATTTTTCTCTTTGTCTAGCTTATCTAAAATTCATAGCATTAATTAGACAGAGGGAGGGAGTGATTCATGCAACCTTTTATTTCATGTGACACTACAAAAGTACTGTGCACCCAGGAGCCATTGCTAGCATTTGAGGATGGACTGCTGAGGAGCATTCTTGAAAGTTGCTTATGTGTCTGTCTAAAATGAGTGTGAGCCTGATCTCCAGCAGCTGTTACATTCCCAGAATATCCAGAGCATCTACCAGTTTCATATTTAATTTATGAGGATAATGCAGAAATCTATATCATCCTATAGAGTTAAGACATTTCCTGTGATTTTTCTTGAGGAGAAATATTTCAATTAGAAATGAAGCTGTTCATGTCTAAGGAAAATGAAGACAACCAAAGAGGTCAGGGTGGATGGGGCCTGACCCATTGAGTGGCATCTCTGCCCATGCAGGGGCTTGGAATTAGACCAGCTTTGATTCCCTTCCAACCCAGGATTCTCTCCTTCTATCAAACAGCTGGGTTCTGGTGTTGTCATCCCAAACAAGAAACTCTTGAAATACGTTTTCAATAAAGAATCAAAGGCCAAAATACAAATCTGGGACTGATAAATCATTGAAATGAATGATTGAATTAAATAATTTTTGGGAATAAAATCAGTTTCATAAAAAGCATGATGTCCTATCTAGGTTCAGTTTAACCTATTAGAAATGTGGAGAACTGCTTTTCTGAATTTCTGAGGTTTTATTTCTTAATCACGGAGTTAATCCAAATCTTGGTGCTGCAGAGTTAATCCAAATCTTTATCCTGGCATATTCAGGATCTTGTTATTTTTTGTTTTTTAAAGTGTTGTTCCAGACAGTAATGAAATAAGTATGTCTAGAGAGTCTGTTACATTATTTACTCTCCCAACTTATTGCAGAGATGCACCTCACTGTTAATGAGAGTGATTTATCTGCTCAGGATAATTACTGCATGAATAGTACTTTACACCATGGGTTACTATAGTAACCCTTCTGTAGTTTTATGCTCATATCCCAGTATATCTTATTTTTCAAATGCTCTCTGTGAAAATTTTTAAATTAGCTTATCACTTGAAAACATTTGTGAAGGACTTTTTTACCTCAATATTATTTAATATGGTTGTTATGGCAACCATATTTTTCTCTTGCTATTTTACCTATGAAAAGATAGTGCCTGTACTTCTAGCAAATGAGGGAAAAAATAATTTACTTTCAGTCCTACACATGTGGTACCCTATAAAAACAGGGAATTGAGAATGAGGCATAAAAAGGATTGGACTGTGCTTTCCTCCTCTTAGACTTTACAGTTACACACAAAATCTTGATTGATCAGATTGATTAAAATACATGATAATGCTGCTTTGACAGGCTTTGTGGTGAGATAATTGCCTGAAATTAGGCACTTTGAGTCAAAAGCTTGAGAAATGAGCCCAGGTGAACCTAAATGAGGTTCCACAGGCCCGAGTGAAAGATGCTGCTCCTGGGCTAGGGCAATCCCACTCAGAGAGCAGCCCTGAAGAGGAACACTGAATTTTGCAGGCAGACAAGTCTCCCTTATTTTGATTAGGAAGTAAATCTTAAATGGCTGTCTAGCACCCTAAAAATGTTCATATTAAAACTCTTTTCTGCAGGAAAAGGAGAGAAATTACTTTTTCAAAGCAAATTCTTAAATCCTTGATGCATCTTATCTGTTTGTGTAAATATAACACAAACAGCAATGTGTGCATATACACAATCCTCCACTCAGGTGATTCAAAAATATTTAGATTCTGGGATTAAAATTAATAATTTATGTTTGGGAAATAAGAGTGTCTTTACAGATACAAATCTCTTGCCCTCAGATGCACGCAATTATGGAACTGCATTGTTGGTACTGAAATTTAGCTCATACTTCTTAGATAAGAGATGTTTCAAGTAATTTCATGACTGATACTTATGTTATCAACTTCAAATGCACATTTCAAATGAAAATTGCCATTACAGTGAAAGTATCAATCAGTACCCCTTCATGGTTTAAGAACCAGTGTTACAGCCAAGGCTTATATAAAGTATAATTTAGTTTACTTGTTCTGAGTAATGACAAGGCATTTTCTGTTTATCAGCAGGTGCATACTCTCATTAAAATGAACAGAACAGCACTATTAAGGACAACCTAGTATTTTTCAGACTGAGAAATATAAGAAAATGTTGCAATAACTATTTCTGATGTATATCAGGGTATTACAAACTGAGCTCCTGGATTCCTTACCCTGAGAATTAATCACTATTAGTTAATTGAATTTGTGATCTGACAAAGCCCTATCTCCACCATCAGTCTCTAAACCAATAGTGACATTCAGCTAAAATTTAACCTCTTACACCAGTCAGTGGCACAGGAGTCTATTCTTGTGTCTTTACTGAGCAAAGTGGTTATTGAAATGTGATTATTTAAGTTTTATAAGATTGTACAAAGAATGTTTTTTATTGAAAGGCAGCATGTAGCTTAGAGAGGAAATTTTATGTACAACTTGAATGGAGTCTACTAAATACAATTAGTAACACAGCTCTCTCTGTAAGACAAGCTGAAAGTTGTTTACTGCAAAGCTGTTACGGGTTTGTATTGTTACTTAATGGGCTTTGAAATAACTATTTGCCTCTTTGGAAAATAAATTCAAAATAAAACAATATAGAAAGCATAATAATTCAGGGTAAATCATTCCTGAACAGATCTAGAATCAGTAGGAATTTGTGCTCTGCTGTGATGTCACTCAAGGAGCAGCCACATCAATCTTTGTTAATTGGATAAGCTTGCAGGTGTTCCTGAATCCTCTACACTGGGGCTTCAATAGTGGCTGATTTGGTGTCAACCTTGCCCCAGTTTGGGTACTCCGAGAGTAAATGCACAAGTGTTGGAATTATTTTTGGGAAATGGATTAGCACTGTTTATAAACAAACTATGAACTCTAAGATACCCTTCTAATTGACGATCTTTCAAGGATGTGTGCTGTTTTCTGGTAATGAGATACATCCATTGAAAAGCTGCCTGTGCCTTGTCCAATAGGCAGGAGAGGTTTTACAGAAAATGGAAAACATCTAGGGCTCATTTCTGCATGGTGCTCTCTTGTTTATCCATAAAACAGGGCCTTTAATTGTATTCCTGCATCAGGGAAGTGTGCTGGCCTCTACCACCAAGCACACGGATCTTGGAGAAGTCATGGTGGTACTTTAGTGGGACTACATGGGAGGGTGTGTTATCAGCATGCTGTCTCTGATACTGCAGGGTTATCACAATGCTGATCTCTGTCTCTCTCCTGATTTAACAGCACTCAGCAAAGCACACAAACACTTCAACTGTACCTTCTTCTTTGCTACTTGAAGCTTCTGTTTTATTTTGGAAGAATAATAAGCAAAGAAAAAAAATGTGTTGATTATTTTCTGATTTTGCTGAGCTAATAAGCTTTTTGTTTCTGGGAGTTTGGGGTTTGCTGTTTATTTTCTTTTATTTTCCCTTTGTATTCTCACACTTATGTCAAACTGGGGTCACTCTGAGGGTCCCAAGCTCCAGCAGAGTCCATTCCATTCAATGTCAATCACTCAGAACCAAGGGGTCACTTGCAGATCATTCTGGAATCCCCATCTCTTCTAAATCCCCATCTCAAACCACTCATCTGATCCATTGCAGGAAAAGAATATGAAATAGTGCAGTTTATCATGAGCTAGTTTCATGCCTACTAGAAGATGTAACTTTGGTTTGTCTGAATGATTTCCTGGCTACTGACTGCTGTGAAGTCCAAAGCCTGTTTCACTGCTCTGTTACAGTTGGCTTTTCAGGCCAGTTTATCACCCAGGTTGAACATTTCTCTCATGAGCAGGGGCTACTGGAATCAGAACACCTGTATAGGCCATGTGAACTCCCAGGGTTTAAGTGAGCAAAGATTTGATTCTTTGATCCTGCTGTGAATATGATTCTATCAGGTGTGACTTCTGTTATATTTCAGTAAATGTTTGTATTCTGATTGTGTGTTGTAATATACATTTACTTTGGATATTCTGAGGAAAAAAAATCACTTTTTCATAGGGAGAATGTAAACATTTAAAGAGCAGCACAATTAGCATTTGTATGGCAAACCTTTTTCATGGGGATTTGTCATACCAAATATTTAATTAAATTGAGGTGAAATAGTGTTATTCATGCAAACCGGTTTTGTTAGAATAATTAAATTGCTTCAAGAAGATTTTCCTGGACTTGCTTTCCACATTAAGTATGGGTTTATTTGGGAGCCCTTCAGCCAAGAGTGGATCAGTTTCTAGAGGTCACTGAAGAACACTGGTCTATGTATCCTACTTGATATGTACTTCATAGCTTGATAAAATAGTTTATAATGTATATGTGCTCAGTGAATGACAATTACTGATAAATGTTTTGTTTAAAGGAAAGAAAAGAAAAAAAAATAAGGATAACATAGGAAAACTAACACTGCTTTCCTAAATACAAAAGTAATGTCAAGTCTCCTCTGACTTCATCTTGAGAGACTGCTGAACAAGTGGCTGCTTGCTGGCTCTGCAGGAAAAATGAATTTCCACATAAGCCCTTGCAGCTCCCAGGCTGGAACACATCTTTTACTGGGCAGGGCAGCTCCTGGAAGCTGGAGCTGTGTGTGAACTGCTGGCATTGCAGCAGCCCTGCTTGGTCTGGAGTGGTTCCTGCTCTTCAGCAGCAGCACTACACCCACCCCTACTGCCCAAAGGGGGCTTTGAGACGTCTCTTCTCAGAGGTTTCAAGGCACTCCTCATTGATGTGGTGCTCACCCCAGGCACACCTCAGCTGCCTCACCCAGGTCTGCACCACCCCTGATTTCCTGCCCCTTGTGACATGACAGGCTCTTAACAGCAACAGGACAAAATCCCCATTCAGGTTACCCTCTCAGCTCCTCTGCTTTCCTGACTCTCTTAGAGCTCCTGGAGAGCAGGTTGGCAGATATTCCAGTGTCAGAGGGAAGCACCAGTTTGTACGGTGTGGGTATAATTGATCCCACACTATCATCTGAAAGAGAAAGCCAAGTGATTTAGAAAGATGACTTTACTGTAGAAAAATACAGATGTGCTCCTCACTATAAAGTAAAAGCCTTTTGTTCACGTGAAAATGGCATTCAGCAGTGGACAGAAGTGTATTTTGTGGATCTGCAAACTGCTTCAGAAAAAATAAATCTCAGAATCACCAGAGTATTTCTCAATCAAATTTGTGCAGTAACCTTGCTGGTTATTTCCAAAGACAACACTGTAAATTTTCCTCTACCTGTCAGAATATTAAGATGTGAGATGTGATTGGTCTTTAGATAATTTAAACATTAAATGCATGCAGAAGAGAAAAAAAACTGGCTCCTTGAATTGACTGAAAAACCAAAAATGTGTCATGCTTTGTGGTGGCTCCTGCCTATAATGGCTGTGCCAGTGGCAGCTTGATCTCCAGCTACAGATCCCTCTTCCCCTTGGGAGCTCATGTGGGCACAGAGCCATTAAATCACTCCTGATCTGACTGGCATCTGGAGGGGGTTACAGCTGCCCATTAAGGACTGTCTGCAATTATGCTGGATTAAATTTGGTGGGAAGGACCACTCGGTCTGTGTTACAGCAATGTATTCAGCCTCAAGGAGGAGATTAATTTGCTTGGTGATGCAATAAATAAAGTTACAGGGTCTGATCTCCTGGTAAAAATTATGGTCATTATTCAGGATTCAGGTGTTAGATGCAAGTTTAACTGAATTTGGGTGCATTTAGCTTGTTGGAGATAAACACAAAGCCTTCCCAGGGAACTTGATACTGTCAAATTGTCACAGCACTGACCTTTGCTGGGACAATATTGAGATATGAGAAAAAATATGTCATGTATGGAAAACTGAGCTCTGTGTTCAGTGTTCTGTGCAGAACTGATGTGTAGTATCAGCTAGTGAAACTCCAAAGGCAAGCAAAGAAGGAAAGCACTTTTAAAAATATTGTATTGGTTATCTGGAATCAGTTTGGTTCATTCTATCATTCCTTTACTTTTTAAAAAAGTTATGACCCGCTGCTTTAGCAGATGGAATTGGTGAATGGTGCAGTAAAGCAGACAGGACTCAGTTTCTTCATGCAGGAAAAGCTAATTCTTTATTCACATGGCTCATTTTTATACAGTTATTACAGATCCCATATTTAACTCCAATTGGCTAGGAGTTTTCTTGCCACTCAGTACCTTGGTTAGTAAACTGGCATTTTACCTGTCTACCAAACCTCTCTATTCTTGGATTGTTTACTTATTTTTTTCACTGATTCTCATGGGACAGATTTCTTGTTTTTTACAGGTGCAGACTATTTTTCTCTACAAAATAGCTAGTTGTACTGTTTCTCATCACTTTGATTTTTCTTCTGAGAACTTACAGGCTTAGCTGGTAATTCTGCAGAGGAAGGCCTTTCTTTTATAATATCTTTACCTGTATGTAAGAGGTGAAGATACAACTGCTTCTGTGTTTGTTTAAGACTATATTGCATTGGAAAATTATTTCCCTGAAAAAACGTGTGTTGGTCAGCTGTGAGAGAAACTATTACATAAATCCAGAAAATATTTTGGTTATAAACCAAAATATTCATAGGCAGTAATTAAAACTAGAAAAAAAGCCAAACTCTGAAGAGCATGGAAAATTCCGGACTCGGCACTTATTGGCAGTTTAAGAGTGAACAAACGCACATCCAAAAAGGATGGGTCCTTGTCTGTCTATAATAGAGGTATTTTTCAAACTGCTATGTCAGTCCTAAATGAGCATGTTTTTAGTACCTTTGCTTGTGGTCAGAGGAGAAAATAGTACAGGATCTGCTCTAAGAAGGATGCTTCAGTAGTGGAGAGGCATTGCAGGAGGGTAAGTCCAGTGCAGTGGTAAAACAAATAGGTATTTTTTCCCTTTAACTGTTTTTCTGCAGGTTTTTTTTTTCTCTCCCAAGTTCGTTGTCTCACTTTTCAAATGCTTGTTGCTACAGCAGGGAAGAGAGCAGTGAGGCAGCTCTGGAGGTGCTTCACCACCTGCTTGTCTGCTCTTTTCTCAAAATCGCTGATCAGAAACCCCGAACCCACGCTGTCTTCCCTCACAGGTGAGGTTATTGGGGCCTTTCCTGTTGTGTCACTATTGCTTTACTTCTTAGATGTTTGCCATTTTTGTCTGTGAATTATTCCCCAGTAAAGCAGCAATTTGTCAGCACAAACTGCATAAGAAAGAACAAGGGTTTCTTGAAGCCTGAGTAAAAATCAAGTAAATGTGTATTTGTTATAAGTTTCTGCTAAGGTCAGTTATAGCATATTTTATGTTTAATGGAAAAAAGGGCTTAGACTTGTTTAATACATTATCTGTATTTAGCCAGTCTAACCAATCAAAAATTATGTTAGACTTGCTGCCAAATAAAAATTGTACTACTTCATCTTTTAAGATAATGTATCAACTTTGGCTTTGTTTTTTATGCCTTGCATTTTTAGGTATTTATTTGTAACTTCTTTGATGTCTTCAGGCTTTTCCTTTTCAGAGCTTGGAATAATCCTTTGTGTGTAACAGAAGATGAGAGTCAAATTATTGTTTGGTCTATGGAAAAGATATGCCTGCTAAAATAATGACTTTCTCATTTGGCATTAGTTCAACACAGAAAAATGGGATTTGCTGATTCCAGCCCACAGCTCATTTTTTATTCAGTTGAAAGTATATATTCCATGGGTTGATTTCCATATTTTCTAACAATTGTGCTGGTGCTGTGCTACATAGGCTTAAAACTTGTGCTAAAGATATTTTAGAAGTATTTGTTGGGTTGTACAAGGCTGTCATAAAGGAATGCATGAGCAGACGGGGCTGATGGGTTAGCTCAAAACATGAAAATGAAAGTAAAAAATTAGACAAAAAAAGAAGCCATTGCTGGATAGTCTGAAGCAGAATGGAAGTGTTCAGAGGCACAGGTGATGAGAAACTGTAGAGATTCTTTCCCAGCTCCTGTGGATTAGATATGGCATGATTTTATGGAAAAAAACTTCCAGTAATCTTTTTCAGAGGTTTGATACCTTTGTAACACTGATTATCCAAATGAGGCAGGAATGGTAGCAGGTACTTCAAAAGGGTTAGAGAGATCCTTTTGTGCACAATACTCATGATTTAAAAAGATATGTTCTTTTTTTCAGTAAGATGATTTCTGCTTACGAACCTGCATTGAATAAGGAATGATGAAATGTAGGAGATACATCTGTTCCATCCTGCTTTGTTTTCACTTGAGTCTGCTTAAGTTATGTTTATTGTATTCTTATCCTGTGTCTTGAGAACCAAGGCATAAATTGAACTGACTGTATTACCCTTCAAAATGCTGCGAAAGGAGATGCAAAATAAATGCAGGTATCATTGGCAGAGCAAGAGATATTAGAGATGAAAAGTTGGCACCTTTTGTACAGCGCTGAATGCCATGGAAATAATCAGTTTCCTGATAAAGTTTATAAGCAAGAAAGGAAATTAAACACAAAACCTATTCAATGTCATGGACCTTTCTTAGAATCACAGGTTCTGCACAAGTTGGAAGGAGATATTTAGTAAAATAAAGTAGTAAACAAGTAGCAGAGAAGTCTAAAGGCTACTGAGGGTGTATATGTTTAATTTTGGATGAGAAGAAGAATCTCAGGCAGACAGACAAAATGATGTAATGTTGCCTTGAGCTATTTAATTCTGTCCTGCTGTGGTAGGTTGAGTCCACTTTGCTGTTATTAGCATATGCCAGTTATTTCATTAACTGACCTTGCTAAATGCCTAGAGACATCCTGTGGCACTTAATGGAGTCAAACATGGCAAACCTCTCTTATGGCTGCATAAAGCAAGTGTAGTTAAGAAAGATATTTGCATACTGTAATTGTTAGACAATATTGGAACAAAGCCTTTGAAAGCACAGACCCTACTGGTTGTTGGTCTGGAGATGTCAAAGACAGCTCTGAAGCTGAAGGACTGTGTAGTTTTATGAAAAATGAGGGGAAATAATAATGTGGTTTCTTTTATAGTCTTCGGCATATATAATATTCAGCTTTGTTTAATGCTCATATTTTTTAGATGCCCTTCATGGATTTAGTTGACTGAGTTCTGTGAATATTAGTGGATTATGCATTTAAATCAACTGAAAAATCGAAGCTTTTATTTACTATTCAGCTGTTTAGATTAAAGTCCAGAAAGAACATGAGGGTCACATCCAGACTGGGTTGTTTCAACCTTCCATCATTCCAAGGCAGCTTAAATAAAACATATGTGGTTTACCCAAGAACAGCTCTTTGACATCCTTGCATTGTTAACAGGTGGGGTTTGTGAATAGCAGCAGAACAGAATCAGAGTGCACACACACTCAGCTTACTGACCATGCACTCACTGCAGAGGAACTTTAAAGAGATTTATCTTACTTTTCCCCACCTTTTGGTGAATTTTTATTATGCTCTGAAAGAGCAGAAATGACTATACAGAATCAACAGAAGTCCCTAGAGCCTACGGGAAGCTATTTGAAAGCTAACTACTTTATCTTCCTTGCATATTGGCTTTCTGTAAGCAGAATTTTCAGGAATGAGATGGCAAAGGTAGTACTTACATAGAGCAAATACTGAAGAAAAACTGTCAGAGAGGGAACAGGAAATGTGCACACACAGAACTGCAAAATATTATCACCATAATAACTGTGTTCTCACAGCTCTTTAATTAACACAAGAGGGAATCCTTGGGAAAACATCAGTTTTGATATTGGTATTTCTTCCTTGTGGTCACAAGAATGGTTAATTTCAGCAAAACATTAATGGGCTTCAAAAGAGAATGCAATAGAACTGGAAGTTAAAAATTTGGGCTGGTTTAGAATTATGACATTTTCTCCATTTCTTCAATTTGGTTCAGTTGGAAAGGAATTAGATTTTATCTGTTGCCAATCCACACTTCTTGCTGAAGATTACTTAGTTAATTTACTTGGGTAAGTTCATACCAATAAAATGAATACAAAACATTATTTTCTCCTTAGATCTGAAGCCATGAAGGGTCAGGAAGTTGGAGCTGGATGGTTGTTGTATGTCCCTTCCAGGTGAACTATTCCCCTCCCTCTCTTTAAAGGTCAGAAAGGATGTAGGTGCTGGACATGGACCCTACTGGCCTTTTCTATAGGTGCTTCTCCCAAAAATTAAAGATGTGTGATTGAACACACACGGAAGAGTGTGTCACTACTTGGAATACACAGATTTGCTTAGAAAAACCCCAACGTAAAATAATTTGGTACAAGAAGCACATTGTTCTGGGAATACAACCTTCCTAATATGACATTCTGCACAAGGTTAGTTCATGTATCTGAATTTCTGTTTGAAGGGAACAGCTCATTTTGAAATAGCCTTGAAGAAACTAGGTAGGTGTTATCAAAAACATAAAATACTGACAACTCTCCTCATTTTTAATCTCTAAGGATTTTAATTGTGACAAATGTCTCTTACAAATTCCATGCAGAAAACTTCACACAACAGAGCTGTGGGATAGGACATGAAATAGTGTTTTCCTCCATTTTGCTTTCTCTGACTTCTTGCCTATGCAAAAAGTTGAATTGTCAAAAAAAAAAAAAAATCCTGTAGCAAACCTCATGTTTAGCCTGGAATTGTTACTTTACAAAATATATACAAATTAACAGTTAAGAACGGCAGAGCCTACTTAATTCTGTACTCCTAGAGAATTCTGTCACCTAGAAGTTACATTGGGTGGTACATTACCTCAAACATGGATAATATCTGTGTCAATGTTTACAGCCTTGCTGCTCTATACAAGTCCCTTTCAGTTCAAAGTGAATGTTGTTTGCATTAGCACATTTTTTCTGACAAATAAGCTTTTTGTGATTGGTTTGTTGAGCATTTCTTAAGTAATTTCTGTGTCAGGCCACCTCTTAATTCACTGCCAAAGTGGTTCATTTCCCTTTGTATTATTGTTTCCTACATATTTTCTGCCCTGTTCCCTTGTTGTTGGCTGCTTATCTGCTGTGACTGAGTCTTGTACTGTTTCTCAGCAATACTCAGTTCTCTCCCAGGCTCCCATTCTTCAAGAAAGTTTATAGGAATGCTGAATAGAATTATGTCAACTTTGGTCATGGTCTTCCTTTCACGTTACTATTTTTATTCTTGTCTTCTGATCCCTTTTCTGGATTGTTTTTATGAGATCTATTTAAAAAAAAAACCCTAATACCCTTTCTAGTCTTGTTTTCTCATTTTTGACTCTAACAATAAACCTTTTGTGGTTTACTGATATATTTTCTAAGGCAGGAGAATTTGAATACAATAAAACTCGAACTATTTGTTGCATTCTCCTGCCATCTCCCATCATCCACAATGTTACTTTGCTACTCCTTCACTCCTCACTTTGTTTCCTGCAATCTGCCTGTATTTACATATCTACATTGTAAAGATACCATCTGCATTCAGAACCTGCCCTATTGTTCACAGCCTTTCAAAATTAAATATTAGTTTTTACCTGCACTGCTAAATATTTCTGTGTAAGTCATGGTTTACTTTCTTTTTAACCTGTAACCACATCTCTGATAATCAGGTTTTAGATTCTGCAAATGATAAATACAAATTAATCTTTCTGGTTTGTCATCCTACTATGTTTCTTCTCTCTGTATAGGTTCCTCTTTGAGGTTAATTCCTTCATGCCAGGTTTTCATCCACTGTTATCCTTCAGCACAGTCCTGCAGCTCCTTCTTTGTGCCTCTACATGTAATGCACTTGCTGAACTCAATCACAGAGTTGTTGCTGCTGATCTCAGCAATCAGTTGCTGATTGCTTGGGATCCAAAAAGGCCTTCTGAGTTTTGTTTGGAATCTAAGGCAAAAAATTTAAAGCAAACTGTCCTTATGTTTAATATTTTCTTGACATTATTTGTTGCTAGCCTTTTTTTGGAAGTTACATAGCAGATAAACTTCAATTTGCCAAATGTCACTTCTGTCCATTGTGATTGAACTCTGGCAAATATTTGTTCAATTTGCAGCTTTGCTCCTGCCAGAGATTGATGGAACTTTTCTGGAGCAGAGATGAAACTTCTGGTATACTCATATGTTCTCAGACAAATTACAGGTTGTCAGCTGAGGCATTTTAATCTGCCCCATACGCATACTACCTGCTCAGTGCCAAGACAAAATAAATCTAATTTTCTGAAAGTATCAGGAAAAGGCTGTGGTAATGAATCTGAGCATTTTCACCACCAGCAGCTTAGCCTCTTATCAGCTTTGAAGATGACCATGCTTTGAGAAGGGACTACACCAGCAGATCTAGAAGCCTGGGTGGTGATCTTGCTATTTGCCCTCCTTCCTCCTCAGGGTCTTGCACCTAAAAGTCCCATGGCCTTTTTGGCAGCATCTCCTCCAGCCAACAATGCCAAATGTGTTCTGACACTTGGCCATAACCAGACAATCCCAAAGGGGTGTTTTATAGCCAACCCTCCAGCTGCTCTGTCACTATTTTATATATACAGTAGTGTCCTTTGGCTGTGGCTCAGGTGATGTATCTGCAAAGAGGTACAGACTTAATCTAAACTCAAATTGTTCTATGAATGTTTTATTTGTTTAAAGTGGCTTGTATCTCAATATTTTTCTGCACACTATTCACATCTGAATCCCTCAATGTATTGAGTTTTAGAAAGAATCTCTCTGGAGTAGTGCTTGTTGGTGTTTTTGGCACTTGTTCAAGGAGAGAGTCCCCTGATTCAATGAATTCATATTAATGGAGCACAAAAATGTGCATTACAATTAGAAAATCCTCACCTTGCAGAGAACTTAATTAGTGCTCTTTGTCAGCAGTGGGTATGTTATTGTCAGACAATTTCAATATTATACTGGAGATATTGCAGCAGCTGGCAGCAACTGGTGCAGGAAGTTGTTACCAGAGTGCTGCGTTTCTACATGTCTGTATTCAAATATATCATACTTTGAAGACTGAATTATTACTGCCCTTGAGCAAAGATATATGTATGATTAGCCTGTACTAATACAACCTTACTTATTACAATCCCACAGCTTGAAGGACGAAGCAGAGGTTACTGAAATGCACAAATACAGAATGAAAGCATAGGTCTTGAAAGTACAAACACAGCATGATACTGCAGGTATTAGAGGTACAAATAACTTATCAATGGTCATTAAATTAGTGTGACCTTGTGAGATGTTAAAATCAGTTTTAGAGACAGCAGAGACAACATTAAAATACAGAACTCTATACAGAAAATTCACACATAACATGGAATTGTGAACCCATGGCAAGGGAGGCAGTAGGTGCTGTGTTAAAAATAATGCTAAAACTGACCCCATGTAGACCCAGGAGCAAGGTGGAATAGATGATGAACATCATTCTCCTGACAAAGGACATGGGATGCTGATAAATGGTTGTTCCTCATTCTCCTTGCAGTAAGCCATCCCCACAAGATGTGAACTTAGGAGAGTACAGAAAGGAAAGCAAAGAGGATTGTAGAAACCTAGAGTGAGCAGAGAAATATCAGTGAAAAAGAGATATATATTAGAAAGTTTGTAAAAGTCAAGCTTAACTGTCTTTGCTGGAAACAAGTTGTGTGACTAATAACAATCATCAGTTCAACTAATAAGACTTTAATTAGCCTATGAACAGATTCCTGCCTTCACTTAGGAGCATGTTCCTTTAGCTCACGTAAATGACATGGATTGTTTGGTATGACACCTCGTGTCCCCGAGGCTTGGAGGTTAAATTTGGAAGCAGGAGTGCATGATAAATATGTCAGTTGTCACAGTGGTTCTTTAGCCCAAGTTTTGTTAAAGTTTTTAGACAATTCTTTCCAACAGCATCTCTGAGAGCTGGCTGTCTTTCATAGTAATTTTCCCCAGGGTGAACAAAGGAAGAAGTGATGAATTTCTTTTCAGTCTTTTGTACTGAAGGATGGGATCTTGTTATGGCAATCCCTCACTGGGGAGAGCAGGAGTCAGCTAAACTTTTCTCATTAAAGCAAGGCAATCAGTTTGGTTACGATGCTGCACCCCCAGGAGGCTTTATTTAAGTGTGTTGGATTAGGTCTTGATAAACAGATATGACTGGGTTTTCAACTGGATCACATTCACAATAAATAAACTAATTCCTGTTAGGCTCATGTAGTGGCAAATACCATTTTGACAGGCTTAGTGTTAGTAAATAAGAAGCTATAGAAAATCCATAAAAATGATGGTAAATAAGAAGCTATAGAAAGATTCATAAAAAATTACAGTTTCAAAGGGACATTGTTACTGACAGTCAACTGGCATTTAGGATTTTGGTCTAAAATATTATTTAAGAGCAATGCTCTAATTAGAAATGAGACGTGCTGAATTAGGATTAGCTGAAATCCTTCCACTCCCCAGTGATTACCCCGACATTCAAGTGGCCATTGCCTGATGCAGGATTCTGTGCTGGGTGAAGGTAGGCAAGAAGCTTGTTGATAATAAAAGTCTGCCTACAAAGGTGCAAAATCCAGGCTACTCCCTCAGTCAAGTGATGAATTTTTTATGTGGTAGTGAACTGCCTTTTAAATAGTAGAAACTTAGAGTTCTGCCTGGCTTCTAAGTCAGTGTGATTTAGGTAACTTCCTAAGTAACTATTTTAAAAGAGGATGAATCACTGCACAATGATTTATTCATCATCTCTTCTAACCCTGCTGAACACAGGGCACACTTCAAACTTGGCAGATTTCTCAGCCCCTCACCTTTAAGTGAGTCTTTAAGGATCTCCAAACACAGCCATTTCAGAGGCTGCAGAAATCCAGTTTCTGCCTGCTGCCGCTACTCTCAGCCCTCTGCCTTGTGGCCTTGCCATGGGTTTCCTGCAGCATTTCAATGTCTGTCTTGTTCCAGGGAGCCCCAGGGTGGGCTTATTGCTACACACAAGGTTTTGTGAGTGCAGCAGAGCCAAAGGAACTTTTTTGCTCAGCCTAATGCTTTGTTCAGCAGCCTTATTAATGCAACCCAGTGTCTCAAGGACACAATTCTGAAGCACTTTTAACTCAGCCACCATGGAAGAATTTCTTGTCAGTAATATAATCTCAATGCTGGTGTATTTTTACACTTAGTTATCTCAATAACCATTTTTTTTTCTGGCTAAAAAGAAATACTTCATTGATCTAGGGAATTAAAAAGCAGGGGCATTGAGTTTTATTTACTTCAGAAAGGAGAGTTTAGATCCGAGTGGCCTTTATCAGGTGCTTGAACAGCAGTTTTTCCATTTCTTACAAACTAATTCATAAAATTGTCTTATCCTATAAATGGGGTAATGCAGACTTAACTAAAATCACTGAAGGTGTTCAAAATAGGCTTAATGTTAGATACATAAAAAAACAAGTTCAGTAATTTTGCAGGAGGATATCTATTTCTCAAATTGCAGTCCATGTTGCAATATGAGATAATTGAACAGAGGACTAAGAATACTTAAAAATAAAACCTTTTCCTTTTTTTGCCTCTCCATTTTGATTTTTATGCTCATCCAGGCAGTACACTGATGCCATATAAGAGGAACACTTTGCTGGGAAGAAGATGCTTTTGATTTTTTAAAGAATATTATGCAGTAGAGACAAAACTTCAATAAATTTTATGTTTCAGGGTAATAGTATAGGGTGAAAGTTAAGTGTTTAGTTGTATATAATCTTATCTACACATTGGGCAGATCATCTATGTGGTGTGACCATGGTTTCCTTTGGAATAGAATAAAGGTATGGTTTGAGATGGACACCTAGAAAAAGTAGCATAAATTACTCAGCATATTTCTATCAATGTGGATTTTATTTATCTTGCTTGTTGTTTTTAAAAGCAGAAACCATCTCTCATGTTGACTTACAAAATTCTATACTTTATCTGTAGCCTTAGCAGCATGTAAGGTAAAAACAAATAGTGGCTTTATAAGTGGCTAAGGATTAAGCTTTTTCTTCAGTGTTAACCTGGAAAGGTTTTGTGAATTTATTTGTTTAATTTATGTTTCAAATAAAGGCTTCAGCTGAAATGCTACTTCTTTCCCTCAAGCAAACAACCCAGGTTTAATTTGGGAGGATAACTACTTGCCTTGTAAAGTTTGTGCTGTATGATTTTCCTAGCCCTTAATTTCTCAGCACATTTGAGCATGAAAAATACTTTCCAAGAATTGATGTGATTAAATTTGTACCAGCCTGGAAAGAAAAACAAATTATATGCAAATGAAGTCTCTGCTTTCCATCTTCATCAGTCAATCCCATTATGCACATAATGCCTAAATAAGGAGAAACCTGTAATGTTCAATAGTTCTGTGGTAGGATGTATCCCTTTATGCCCCTTTTGTCATCTGCACAATGTATGTATTTGAATTCAGAGAGCTGTGCTGGTAAAAGAGATTTACTGTGTTTCAGTGTCAGCTGGAAAACTTTGGGGTAGTGGAGCTGTGGTGTGAAGGACAAATACAAATTGACTAAAGCAGAAGAAAGATGGGAAAATTGATTTAAAGATCTCCAGGACCCTCCAAAACTAAGAAAGTAGGCAGAAATAAGCATATTTCTTTCCTCAGGTGCTGTATCTTTCTGCTGTTTTGATTTTTCATATGTGCAATTCTTGGTGTTTACTTTACCCTTGGTGATTCTTCCAGAGATTCTTGTTACTGGAATAAAGCCTTATAAAGTTTGGTCATTAAAGCAAAACTGCAACAGGCCATGTAGCATTTCTCTCTTAGGAGAACTGCACTGATAAATCAGAAAAGGGCAAAATAAGCATGTAAAATGCAAAAATAAGTAATGAAGCAGTCCTCAGAAAATACATAGCAAGTTTCTGTTCATTTCTTTAATCTTTCCAGTTTTTAAATGATGTCTGTAAGACCCAATGATGTTTAAAATTCAGGCCCACTTCTTACATTTGTTATGATTTGAATAATAATTTGTGTAACTTGGTCTCGTGGAAAATCTTTGGAAGATCAGTCATACCAGCACAGAGGAAACAGAATAAAAATAAATAAAAGTTTTCTGGAATAAATGTTGGACTTTTTTGGAACAGGCTGGCTCTGTCCTTGAGGAGCATAACAAATGAAATCCACGAAGACAAATTGTTGTGAGAGCTGATAGATGCAGCATCACTGGGAAAGACAGAACATGTTTCTGCCAGGCATGTTTGGGAATAGGGACTTGAATATTTTCATTAATCTCGTCATAGTTTATTGCTGCTAACATCCACAACAAAGATTTTCCTTTGTAGCAGTAAACAAATATGCTTCCTGAAAAAGGCTCTGACAATCTACCTTTTTCCCATTCAGTTGGTATTTTTACACCTCTCATTCTTGCTAGAATTCAGGAGCTCTTTACTTAATAGAACTGAAATAACTTTTAAAAAATCCTGCACCATTGTATCTCAAAACCAAATCACTCTTAATCACATCAGATTATTTTCTCTTTCAAATGCAGAAATGAATCCCCATTCAAGGCTCAGATTATTCAATAATGAAGTCCACAGGCATGGTGGTGACTTTTGCTGGATTATGAAGGTCAAAATGCCAGTTCTTCAGAACTGAGAAATCTCTGGTGAAATCTCCTTCTCATTTCAGATTTCAGAGCTCTATCTTTCTCTGTGCACTTGCATTTGCATCTTTGAAAACTGGAATGAGCTATTAACTGCTAGCATCATTCTGGTGGGGAAAGAAAAATTAAGAGACAAGGGTCGAGATTGATCAAGAATTATTTACAGTCATTCTGAAAATTTGACAGTACTGAGATTCAGAAAAAATGCTTACGAACCACAGAGAGCTACAGCAGGAGAGACAGGAGTAGAGTCTCTTTTCAAAGACACACCAGGCTTCAGCTTGGGGTTCACGGTTCCAAGAGCAGGTCACCAGGTGGTTGGTCTCAGAAATGTTTCTTTCATATGACTGGGTTTGTGTCATATCTGCTGTACACTGAGCAGCACAAATTGATATTTTAAAAGCCCATCTTTAGTTCTTATTTTTTGAGCATGGCATCCATTTATTTCTCTGTGAGCAAATATTCATAGCTGTGAACAAATTCTTTTCATAATCAAGGGAAAAAAGACTCTTGAGACTCTTCAGCACCAGGAAGAAAAATGTTTTCAAAATAGCTATAAACAGGAGTTGCAAGTGTCTTCAGCTGTTCATGCCCTGTTGCTTTGCAGCGGGCTTTTCATCACTGTCTGTCAGCCTGGGCTATGGATGTTTCTGCAGGGACTCTCTTTTCCTCATCAGTTCTCAGCAGTCCAGGATTAAACATATCTGATTGCTTAATATGTATCCATTAAGGCAGTAATGAGTAATTGCTGCACTGGTTTCCTTCAGTGACTGAGAGGCTGACATTTTTCTGATGTCTTTCCTTTAGAGAGCTTAAGTTAATTGAACCCTAAATGAAAAGCTTCATCCTGAATCTCTGAAGCCAGTGGTGGTTTTGTCATGACCTCGGGGGAAAAGGCACGAGGCCCTTTGGGCACAATTTGGGAAATTCTCATTTGCATGTCTGATACTCCTGAGGCACCATTGTGAATAGGATTAACCATCAGAAGAGAACTGCAGTCCCAAAATCAATGCTACGCCCTCTGCAGCTGAGAGTCATTTTCTAAACAATGGAAGTTGTTTTATGCTATGAAAGGGTTAAGCACCTCTGCCTGAAGGAGAATGAGTAATAACTGCTGAAAAAATGGGCCCAGATCTGTACACATCCTCAGTCCCCAGGAAGTCACTTCATTGTATTTGCAAGCGTACGCATTTGGATGCATGAATGTCATGTATACATTTAATGCTGTGGAATTAATGAGAACACTTCAGAGTTTAAGTGGAGTAGGTGGCTTGGTAATGCAGAATCAGAACAAGAGAGCAAAGAGAGAAGGAAGAGGCAGATGTGCAGCAAAGTGCAGACCCAGGTTGTTTCCACTGCAGATACGCACTTTCTAACAGACAGTGAGCAGGATTTTTGCTGAAAGGATTCACCAAGGTTTTATGTTGGCTGTCTTAGAGGAGAAGAGTTAATGTAGGTAAGAAAAAGAGGTATACCAATAATTGATGCCTTTCTTTACCAGCACAATTGATTAAAAAACCCAACTTGAATTACATCACTATTTCAAATTCTCATTTTTTCCCCCTACATTTTCATTTCCAAGTTGAGGAAAACTTAAGCTTCAAAATCATAAGTGTGTAAGATGTGATCTTAATTAAATTTTTGGTAAGCATTAGAGACATAAATGTAAACAAAAATTATTATTTGAATGGCTTCATTTTGAAAGCATAAGGTATATATATCCAACAATAATGTCAATAGTTTTTTAGTTTTTCCTCTTGCAAATTAAATAATCTTCAGAACAAATCCTCTGAGGTCCTCTGATGGTTTGCTTTAGCAAATGATCTATTGGGGAAGGAATTTCTTGTAAGTTTATTGATGGAAACAGTCCATTGCTAATGAGCCTGACGAAATGCTGTGATGTCCTGGTCCCTGAATGTGAGTTCAATCCTCAATAAAAAGAAGTGGAGCAGCAGTTCTATTCTCCTGAATGTGAACTACACAGTTCTACACTCCTGAATGTGTAGAACTCCACAGAACTACAGCAGTTCTACACTCCTGAACGTGAACTATGGCATTATTTGGGGTATGACCCTATTTTAACTGCTGAGATCTCCCTTGAGGTCACAACTGTTGGTTTGGGAGCCCCTGAATGAGAGCAAACACTGGCCAGGAGGTGCAGGAAGGAGGCTGGGCAGCAGGACAGCCACATTCCAGCAGGGACAATCCCCCACACTGCTCTGGGCTGCTGGCTCCCAGGGAAGGGCTTTGCTGGTGGCTTGCTTTGATCAAAGTGGGAAAGGGCACCTGACAGTCTCTCGTTAGGCTGTGTTTGAGATCAGGTAAAAGGAAATTCAAATAGCTCGACCCAGGTATGCCCCATTTCCTTCTGTGTGAGGTCATCTGACAAGAGTTCCTTGGGTTTGTTGGCATTTCTTATTGCCTAATTATAATTAAAATTACTTCTTACTAAGTTTGTATTTTCTCCTAATAAAACTGCCTTTATGGTGTTCTGAGTAAAGCGTTGGGTGTTGAGCCCTCCTGCAGGTCTGATTTCTAATTTCTGTTATCAGTCCTGTCAGCCTTTGATAGAGGATCCCTAATCAGCTGCTCCCTACAGCAGCTGCTGATCATAACTATGCCAAGGAGGAAAACAAAGCCCAGTTAAAATGTGTATTTGTGGTACGGTAAGTAGTGACAAGGATTCTCCACCAGGGCTCCATGCAAGGAAGGAAAACTGCAGTCCCTTCAGTGATTTAAGGAAATAATCCCTGTGAGTGCTGAACAGTCTGACAGAAATGAAAATGTCCCACATATTAAAATTGCACCTATATATTTGTTTGCAGTTTATATTCTTGGATTTTCATTTTATATTTCTTATGTTTTAGAAGTTCCTTACAACAAGACCAGCTGAAACTTTGCTTTTAAAATAATTACTCTTAATTTTCAATGACAAATATCAATTTGTTGAACACAGAAGGTAGTTTACCATGTTAACATTAATGCACTTTGGGATTGGAGGTTGTTCTGAAGGCCATTGCAGAGGTTCTGTGATGGTTATAAATTTAGTTTTCTCTTGAATCATTGGCCACCATGAGAAAGGAAAAATTAACTTCTGGTTTTCCTGTAAAAAGGAAGTTCACTTCCACTTGGTACTGACTGTAGTCATAATTTTGTTTTTTCTTTTTTTTCCCCCAAATCAGTTCATGTTTTTAAATCAATTCATATTTGTAGATCACTATGCTGCTTCTGGTGTTGAAAATAACATTCTGTGTTATTTTGTGCTATAGTGTCAGTGCTTATCTTTCATCTGGCAGTGGATCAGTAGGAGCTGTGCTAGGGTAAGAACACAACTTTATATAAATTATGTGGAAAGTGTTGGTACTTCACTACTTTACTGAGTGACATATTGAAACACAGAAATTTTACAGGAAAATAAAAATATCACTCTGCTTACTCAGCCCAAATCATCTTGCTGGTACTGAATTCTTCCTTCCTTTGCTCTTTGGTCATCTTCAGAACACTTGATCTCTGACACTGCCATTAGTCCAGGACAAGTCTGGGATGTTGCCTACCCCCAGTGCCTGCTGAGGAGGGGGAAGGAGACCTGGTGGTGGATCCATTGGCTTCTGCTTGTGCTGCCCAAGCCACTGGAATGGCCATGGCCTGTGCTGAGGTCACTCCTGGCTTCTGGGTAAGCTTCCATTAGGGAACATCTGAGCCTTTATTAGTAACTACCTATTTGTAATGTGAGTGTAGGAGTTGAGGACTGCACTGAGCTTCAGGATGAATGAATGCTCAGCACTATAATATTGTCTTTGTCCAGTTGTTTATGAACAAAAATCAAATTGAGTTATTAATGGATGATAATGATGAACATATCTTCTAGCATCTATAAGTTACAAACTTCCATACTTGAACAATTAGGTATTTTAATACTAAAGCAAACACAATTCCTGACTATTTGAGGTGGGCTGTCACCACTCTCATCATTTGCAGATATCTCTGTACATCTTATGTCCAGAATGTCCATGTAAGCAAAAAATTCTAACTCAGAATCAATGTAGGAAATTCTATTTTGTGAAATTACCATCTCAAGCTTAATCTTTGATTATTAAAACTTCCTTTTACATTTGACTGTTCAGGCTTGAATTAAAAGAAATATCTGTAATGTTGTTTGGACAAAAAGAATGTAGCCTGGGGTATAATTTTAGAAAGATGGGAAGATAATATGTTGAAATAGAAAGTTGGAGGATATGTTGAAATTGAAAGTTAAGAGTGAAAAGGTATTGAAGTACTGGAAAGTATTGACAAGGCAGACTGTCCATGAGAAGAGAGAGCATTTTAATAGATCATTGAAAGAGCAATGCAAAACTGAAGGAATGTGAAATTAATTGTAGGTTACTTTATTCTATATGTCTAATTAGCCTGAATTGGCTTCATTTCTTCAGATTCCATGGTTCCATTGGGGAGTTTATGTATGTCTGTTAAAGACATCATAGTTCTGTCTCAAGTAGGGGAAATAGACCCATTTGAAATATCAGTTTGCTGTGGTTTGCCACATTATGACAATTGCCTAGTGAGTAATGCCTCGTGATTGCCTCTGCCTCTTCAGAGGCTGGACTGTGACTGACTCCCATAGAAACTACTATTCCACAGATAAATGTTTAATTATTATTTGGGATTGTTAAGAATCCCCAGATGAAAGACGTGGGAAGTGAAGAGTAGCAACACGCTGTAGAACGCCATTAATTTACAGTAATTGACATATACAGAGCAATCACTGAATTTTATGAAGCAGTCAATAAGGAGCAAATCGTGCTTATTTGCAGTCACAAGGCTTAGACTGGCTCTCTTGTTGCAGCAGCTGTGATGCCTTTCCTCTGCACAGGGAGCAGAACGTGGTTTCCTGGGACAGGCAAGGGGTCAGACAGTGTCACAGTGCCTTTTTCACAAGGACTTACGTGAGGAGCATCAGAATTATGCAAAACATTGCCTGTGAGACTTCTCTTTGATTGCTTCATATTTTCTTGCTTGTATTTGGAGAAGGCGTTAACTAATTTAATGCAATGGAGTAAAATGAACTGTTAGAAGGCTGAGCAAGATAGTGGCCAGCTTGTGTTCCTGTCTCTTGGCACTGAACTGTCCCTAAAAATATTGTAGGGGAAAACCTGACCCCAGTCTGCAGTGGGGCATACAGAGGACTAGAGGCATTTCTTCCTTTTGCAAGTCTGCTGTAGTAAGAAACATTTGCTTCCATGATTTTCCATAGGTAATTGCTTAGGTATGCATTTCCTTTTTATTGTAGAACCCGGAGGTTTTCTCTGGATTTTAGATGCAATTGTTGATTACATTTCTGTTTGGATGACCTTCCAGTATTTTACTCTCTGATCATCATAAAGCCAATGTATAAGCTCTTCTTAATTATGAAATAAATCCCAGACAGCAATAGAGACTAATAGTTCAGTACTCTGAGTTGATAAATTGCTCTTTACAATCTTTATAGGAACTATTTTCTATTGCAGCCTGGGGTTTTATGAGCAGAGCTGTGCACATGAGAACATCTCTAACATGGTTTATTTAAACCCAGCAAGCCACATGATGAAAACACACCCCAGCCTGGATTAGTCAGTCTGATATAACTGAACAGTACATCACTATTAAGGTTCATAATGGGTTTTGTGAACTCAGTAGCTTCACATCTAAATGAGGTTTTATGGGATTTATGTGTCTTTAATGTTAACTGTTCAAGATTTGTAGATGTTAAAATCAAATTAAAGTGCCGGGCTCAAATGATTTCAGATGTTACAGTGTTGTTATTGGCTTTTCCCATATGTCATCAAAAGAGATAAGCACAGCAATAAATGCATGTTTTACAATATGCAAATAGTTAGAAAAGCAGAGATTTCCACTTTTCTGTTATTTGAATGGTGTAATTATTTCAGATGTTTTGATAACTGAGGTTATCATGAATACAAAAATTAAAATAATGCACAGTGATTTGTGAAAAAAGGAGGGAATAACTACACTAAATGGGGAAAGTGTATGCTCTGTCATCTCATTTGAAATATTGCATTCATGCACTAACAGGAGTCCTTTGCTGCACTAAACACTGTTGAGTCAAAGTGTATTTGTCTGGCTAAATTAGCACGTAGCAGTACCTGAGCAGTCTAAGAACATGTCTCATAGGACCTGTTCCTGGTGCTGGAGCCTTTCTCTCCATGCTCCACCTCGAGCACAAACACGTGTGAGGGGCCAGGGGACTCTGGGCAGCCCCTTGGTGACGCCCTGTGCCAGGAGTGCCCAGCACAGCCCAAAAAGAGGATGCTGCAGTGCAGGGCCCTTAGAGGACCGTGGAGAGGGGTCACTGGGGGCTGTGGTTTGTTCTGTGCATGCTGAAGTGACTGATTTGTATCATTTTTATCATGTTTACAGTAACTGAAATGTTTGCAACCTTCTCCTGAGTATCATGGCAGCTGGGAGAGCCTCAGACTTTCCCTGTGGTGCTGGTTTGGGCCCTGAGAGAGCCAAGGTGCTCTGAAGGGATCAGCTCACGAATGGCTGTGCTGCCTGCAGGACCAGAATCATAATAGAGGGATGAAAAATCAAGGTGTTATTAATTTTTTTTAAAAAGCCTAACTTCAGAAAAATTGCGCTGAATGAAACAGTCATTAGTACATATCAATGGTGAGCTGTGCTGCTGCATCATGAGGATTAAATACCATATAAGAGAGTGTCAAGTCTCTACAGTGAATATTATTTGAGGAAATTTTTCCCAAATCATTCAAGTCAATCAGCTTTTATGGATAACTTGAATGCAGTCTGATCAAGCCACAGAATAGATTTATTGTTAGAAATAAACTGCTGGTTTGTGACTGAGATGAAGCATTTAGAGCTTTCAGTCTGTGTTATTTATTTAGCTAAAGCCAAAATGTGAACCAGAGCCACTCACTCTTATGGGTCACAGCCTTTCTTCTCCTTAATATTATTGAAATGATAACTTGAGAGTACTTGCAGTTAATGAGGTAATTACACCACTCTGGGTTTGACCTTGAAGTTTATTGCTCATTTAATAAGAAATGAGAAACTGAGATATGTCTTTGTTGCTGGACAGATTTTGAAAATTTTGAACGTAAGAGCCAATCAAAGCAAACAGATGATGGTGGTGAACTGGACTCTCTACATTTGCATATTAATAATGTGGCTGGGAGAATCCTGCATGGCTCTGGCTAAGAGTGGCTGCCTGTCAGCTGCAGCACAGGGATCCACAGGCTGCATTTCACTGACAAGTCTTGATAGAGCAGATTTGCAAGCAGCAAAAGCAATTAGCAGTGCGAGGAAAGGCTAAGAAAACTTTAGTGCATAATGTATTTTCATTTGCTCAACAGGGCCTGGGATATAATTAAAATCCCTCTTTCCTTTTAACCACAGCAACTTTAAACAAACAAATTTAACAAAAAGCCCAGCTTTTCTTGTGAAATAAAAGTATTCAATTTATTCTCTTTTCTTTGAAAAAAAGCATGTTTGAATTCAAGGGCAAACTTCTTTTGCTGTTGTAAAACTGGGTATTTAAAAATATAATTAAAATAAAATACTAATAATAGATAAAAAGGAAATTAAGGTTTTAATAATTAACTATAAGAACATTGGGGCAGAATTTCCTCTTGGATGGCACTTGTAGGAACAGTTATTATGGCTATTTGGTTTGGGTTTTTCTGAAGGAGTTTGGATTCTCTGAAACTCCAGGGAATACAAGGAGTGGGTGGAACCAGCAGCCAAATTTGGCTTCAGGAAAAGAAAAATTAATCACATCCTTTTGTCACTTCTAGTTGTGATGAACTACTAGTAGTTCTGTTGTCAAAATATTCTGATATAGTTTTCTGTACATTTATTGAAAATATTACACTTTAAACACCCATCTGTTTAATTAATATATTAAATTAATGAATTAAATATATCTGTAGATATATTGGTTTGCATGCTCTTCAGTAGAGAGATTTTCCATAATTAATGCCATGGTGAGATTTTCTGCTTGCTTAAATCAACTCTGTTAGTATGAACCATAGTATTAGAATCTGGTGAAATATGTTATCAGAGAGATTACGAGTCAGGAAATTTAAAATTTGGAATCTTTTATGGGACACATTTAAGTTTTGCATTATAGCTCCATTTTAAGCATTGATATCCTTTTCTTTTCAGGAGATTGTATTTGTAGGTTTGGGGGCAAGAAGAGAATGTATTTTTACAGTCTAACACACTTGTTAGCACAATTTGCCCTGTTGATAATTCTGCTACTGGAAGCTTGTTGCCCTAGGCCTCCTAGCAGAACATCTCTCTCTTAAATTCATCTGCTTCCTGAATTTATCTACTATGGATATTTTATAGATTGTGGTCCTGTTCACCATTCAGTCACCCCCATTTTTTTTTAATTTGTCAACTTTACTGACCATTTTTCTAGTTATTTCCAGTAAATGTTCCTCTTTATAGAAATAATATAAACCTGGCAAAAATTTCCCTGGCTCACAGCTGGGCCTATTCTAATCTATATTCAGATCTGAATTCTAAATTATTCTGCTGATCCTGAGTCAATACCTAAGCAGAAATAAACTTATGATAACAGCATTTCTTAGTGATGTCATGAAGCCCAGGGGTTCCATTAAGTGGTACAAAACAGTGAACAGCAGCAAGAAAATCAAGTTGAAAATAGTTGTGTGGTTTAATATTGCAGCCTCTGACTTTAGTAAAGATACAGAGTATTTAGCAATTCTTGTGGGATTTTAGTCATCCCTGATTCAGTTAAACCATTTTGACAAAAAATAATTAAGCTTCAGTGAATTAAGTACTGTTTTTCCAGTGCTCTGCAGAAGGTTTTAATATTATGATTTTGTTCAGCAGCTTGACAGCAAATAAATATTTCATATATTCTGATATAATTACATATACTTAAGACTCAAAGATTTCAGCATGACAGAACTTTTGATTTTGATTATGTAGCAATTGTTGCTAGTGTCTGTAGGGATGGAAATAAAAAGTCAGAGAAAAATAGAATTCCTATTCCAGTACTGACTGGAGTAGCTTTTGGAGTTTGTGATGGAAGAATTATTTGTAATTTTCATGTCTTGTAGCTTTTACTTGGATGCAATTTCTTCCTGAAATCTGCATAAAACAGTCATTTGGAACAGTTCCCTGAGAATATGCGTGGAGAAAAAAACGTTTTCTAATGACCTGAAAATTAAAAAAATTTCATCAGTAGCTGCTCTAGTAATAGAGCGGATGATGCAAACATTTACACAAATATATATATATTTTATTGTCTACAATGCTTAGTTTGCTGAAAATGTGATTGTTTTCCTTGAGGTATGATCACAACAGTAAACAGAAACTCATCAATAAAATTTTCTAACAGCTGTTTCTATCAAAGAAGCAAAATCTGCCATGAGAAATGATAAATACAGGGGGACCAGGATACCTGCTCTCCACAGGAGACAGAATAGCTCACTGGAGGTTATTTAGTGTGATTTATCACATATAAGAAATTATTCAAATATGATGCAGCTGATGGAGCAAACGCAGCATGGCAGAGAATGTTGTTTCCCGTCCTTTGCCCACAGGCATTGTAATGACTTGGAGTTAATATCAGTGAGTACTCCAGCCTCAAAACTACCGAAACTTGTGCCATAATTTGTGTTGTAAATTTTTATTGACATAAAACATCAACTCGGATGCATCTGGTTTGTCAATGACACAGAATTTTTATTCCAATTTCATCAGATAAGTAGATTTTGGATCCAAGTGGGGTTCTTTCCTAGATCAAACAAAAGGCATCATCAATTTTAACCCAGCTAGAAGGAAGATATTTTGAGTTAAAGTACGATGTGATAGCTGGCATTTAATATTTGCAATGTGAGTTTCAGATCCTTGACTGTGCTAGAAGCTCAGGGGGCCAAAGCCACCTTAGTTTTTGTGTTTGGGCATTTGAAAGTGCTTTTGCAGTGGCTGTATTGGGGAGCTGGACTGAGCTATATTCACAGAGAAAGGGCAAGCCTGATGAGTAGCAAAACCAGATTTTTTGGCTGTTTTAACAAATTTGATGGAATCGATGAGCCCATAGGATCAAGTTTGTTAATTTTGATCTCTCACTTAGTAAGTCTTCAGCTGAAAAGGTTCAGACTCAGAAGATCTTTTCAGATTCAAAAGATTTTGACTTACATACCAAATCTTGGCTGCCTATGTGTTATATGAAATTAGCATCAAGATGTACTTTTGATTGTTTTTTAAAGTTAGGTTTTTTTAAAATTTAAAAATCTGTTCTTAGTTGGATAATCTTTCTTATAAGAGTATCTGGAAGGTAGAACATTTTTTGAAAGTTTAATTTTACTTTTTCCTTAGACCCTTTTTGTTGGCCTATAAAGCATTTTGGGAATGATTTTTAAGTTATGTGTAAATTTAAAACGTATTTAATGCTTAAATGTATTAAAATGCTTCAGAAATTAGTTGAGAGAGCCTACTACTGTTATCAATATCACTAATTGACAGCCTTGCAATTAAGTCAGTACGAGTTTGTCATGGAAATGATGCATCTCAGAGGAAATCTCTTTCTCTGGTATTGACTGGCATTTGCATGCTGGCAGCTGGGAACCAGGCACAGAACAGGTTTTTGTTCATTACTCCATGAATTACAAGCATAATGATAAATTCTTTTTGAAGCATTAATTTTCCTGTGACATCCTGGGTGTTGGAGAGAATTTTGTGCTAACTGCCTAATAAGGATTTTCTTCTTGACCACATCCACATATAGTTGGAAGAATTTTACAGGTAATATTCCTAGTCTGCTGTATAATTGTGTATAAAATGAGAAGTTAGCTTTTACAATACAAAATTAACACACGAAACATTTTCATATAAAATCCTGACAGACACTGGCCAGGATTAGTTTCTTGATATATCCAAAATGTCTTCTGTGATCTGGAAGCTAAAGAGAGAGTGAAAGTTGTGCTTCAGTACTCTTGTTTCAGTGTATTCTCATGTATTTCATGTTATAATTCCTTGTAGAAATTACTGGTTTTAAGGAGAAGTAATCTGATAAGGAAAATACTACAGTCTGTCATTGCTTTCTCCATCTAAGCCTAGTTTTCAGTATTCTGATTTTAGTCCATATTCATTAGATGGTCTAAGACTGGTACAATTAAGTTCCTGGGTTTTGGTTTTTGGTTTGTTTTAGTCTTTTAACTTTTGCTTTTAACTTTACCAGAGCATTTTGTTTACTCAGACTGCAGCTGCCCCTGGCAAGGCAGATAATAGGCTTGCAAGCAGAGTGGTTCCTGCTGTTGGATTTGTACCGCTGAGAACGTGATGTGTCCTTTTCCCTTCTGCTAATCTTATTTCTTGGGCCATTCTTGTTCTCTAACTGCTCACTAGGGAAACCTGCACTGTTCATCATGACAAAGAAGTGTTATCTTTTTGTATTCCTGGCCATCTCTGGAATACAGTAAATTCAAAATAAAGAACCAGCAGAAAACTGAAGACATCTGTTATCCTCTAATGACTGGCATCTTGACTTACAGTCTGTCATTCTGGAATGAAAAATATTTCCTTTACCAGCACACACTTCCACTGAGCCCTATACCCAAGGTCTTCAATTCAATCAAATGGGCTCCTGATACAGGGCATGTCTCAAAAGCAAACAAATTATTGCAAATTTTGCATATTTATGATCTACTCAGACTTCCCTGTTTGCTTTCCTGCATAAGGTGGGACTTAATTTGGCTTTGTGCTTCAGCAACATGCTTTCTTCAAATCTGGAATAAGTGAGGTAGTCTACAGAACAGAAAATCAAGGGGTTCAGAACCTTAGAATTTCCCTTAACTCTTTACATGCTGTTTCTGGAAGTTTTAATACCTGCCACTTGCCATTCTTCCACTGTTCACCCTGAAAGTCCACAGCAAGCCAAATATCTAAAGCTAAATAGCTAAGCTAAAATGATGCAAATATTTTCTTTAGTGATAAGAAGAGGGAAAATAGAATGTCAAATTGATTTTCCAGTTACTTGTTCTTTCAGGCTTTTTTTTTAATATGTGCATTTTTGTCAGTCTTTACCAACAGTCTCCAGCAGGTGTGTACCTGGAGCAGGCCCATCCATTCCACTCATTTCTACTTGGCTTTAGAATCCCATTACGACAGGATCAAGCCTCTGTTGCAAATAAGAAGATAAATTTCTGGAATATAATTGAAGATAAATTTCTGGAATATAATTTCAGATATTTCTGAAATATCATTTTAATTTATTTATCCCCACCAAAACAAGAGGTTATAGGCAATATAATTCATTCAACATAGGTTTCCACAAAAATTACTAGTGAAAAAGAACAGGTTAGAAACAACTGAGATTTTGTTCACAGCTATTCCATGTATCTTATTATCTGCTCTGGTATTTCAGAAGAACTAACTTATTTCAAGTGCTGTTATGATTTTACTGACTAAATTGTAGAAAAGTGTGCATCATCTATCAAAATCATACTTTTTATTGAGGCTACCATGCTTTTATCAAATATTTGTTCTTGCATGAACATTGAAGAGAATGCAGTGAAATAATTGCTGAGTTTTTAAATGAGCTGGATTCTTTTTTTTTTTCTTTTTTTTTCTTTTTTTTTTTGATAAAGCATTTTCCCTTATTGTGTAGCTATTGGGAAAAAAAATCAGGTCAACAATGTGTATGAATAAATATGGATTTGGTCACACATTATTAGATAGTTATTTGGAAAATGTTTTTCTTCTAATGAATAATTCCATTAGCAGCCAAAAAAACTTTTGGAGAAAGACTCAAAATGTGGATAGATCATAACAGGGTGGAATAGAAAATTACCAGAGATGCACTATTAAAAGTACCTTGCTTGAAGAGGGGAAATTAACCACTGACCTAGGAGAGCAGCTAAGGTTGAAACTACAGCAATGTTTTCACAGAGGAAAATGATTTTCAGTTTTTCATGATACATTCTCTGAGTCAAAGATTTTGCAGAAAATAATAAAGAAACAGAATAGACAGGCAGGAAAGGCATATGTTCAATGACACTAGACACAGTTCCTAATGGATTGAGAACTAAAATTATCCATAAACCCTTTTCTGCAAAACTCATACTTGAAAGTGCATTTATGTTAAAGTTGAGGTGTCTTTCTTCACTTGGGTGATGACAGACATCATAAGATTGAGGAGGCGTTTTGCCAAAGCTGGGGGCAGAAAGGTGCTGGTACAAAGGAACTGGTCCAGGGAACAGAGTATGTCAGGAGTGGATTTGGGGTGGCAGTGCTGAGAGAGATGCTCAGGAGCAGGCAAACACATGTAATCAGTGATGTTTAGGAAAACAAGCAATCCATAAGGACTGGTTTTAGCAGACTTTATCAAGGTCTGAATCAGAGTTCTCTCAAGAGTTACCCTGGAAAAGGAGAAGAGAGGAGCAGACATTGTTCCCACTTGATGTTGGAGATAAGGCTGGCAGACACAATCTCTCTCCCTGTATGAGCTCATTTCCCTCTATTAGTCACCGAGAACACAAACACATGGGCAAATTTAGCAGGGTTTTTTGCAAGTGTGTTCCTGCTTGTTAAAGTTGAGAATTGTTTTTCCCTTACATACATAATGACTTTTCCAAGGGCTAAAGTACAAATCCAAATTGGATGCACTCCGTAAACTCATCAAGATATTTTGGCAAGAGGCCACCTGGGAGCTGTCCACAGTTACTGGAGTTTCTTCATTTCAAATTCCACATTAATACTCCCTGGGTATAGCTCATCTTTGGAAACCCACACTGCATGAGAAAACACAGAATTTTGACAGAAACACATTTTGCTTTTCATCTCAAGGAAGTATTTGCAGAATTTCCCTGTCCCCTGTGTGGCATCTCAAAATATCATGATTATTTTGAGTGCTTTTCTGGAATTTTAGTGAAAAAGGACTCTAATTAAGAAAAAGAGTCAAGGAGAGAATATTGAGGTACCCTTAATGTTCTGGGACTTATGATAACTTGATTGGGATTTAGGATTAAATATATTTTATTTTGTAACTTTACTACAATCCAATAATATAATATAGTTATATAATGGTTTGCTAGGAAGTGCTCATATATAGTGACTGCTGTTTTTAATTAATTTTATATATTTATATACATGTATATTTTTTCTTGAGCTTGTGATACTATACTTCATTTTATTCTGTGTTTAAATAGGATCTGATATCTGACTGCTGCAGATGGTAATGTGCATTTATTGCTTGTATTGTGCTATGATTTCAAATCCAGGCGTCTAAACAATAACTGAGTCCAGCTTCAGAGGAATTTCTCTGTATTGTTAATAGCTGTTGATATTTGTTTGTCATTTTTGAGTTTCTTTTTGTGCTGCTGTGTGGGTGAGTGTATGTGAGTGGAGGGTAAGTTTCTGGGTGTTCCAGGGTGTTTTCTCCTGAAATTTGTCTCCAAAACTGAGACACTGTTGTAGGCTAATTTTAAGGGAAATAATATAAAGGCTGTTATTAATTTCGGTAAGAAAATCAATTACAAGAGAAATAAGCAGCTTAGAGGGAAAACATGCTAGATGCTTCAGATTTAAGTGAGTAAATGCTTCAAACCCAGATGAAATAGGGAAACCCAAGTATGTCTCAAAATCAAAGCAGCTCCATTTCTGGTAAAGCAGGTGCACTTTTTCTGAAATGGCTCCAGAGCAGCAGCAATCAGTGCTTCAAGCAAACCCAGGAGTTCAGCTCTGCTCTGCTAATTCCAGGAAAGAAACCTGCTGTGCTAAAACCACCTTCAGGTGAAGAACATATTTTTAACCCAAGGCACCAAATGTCTTCTGGGCAATTTGAACAAGGGAAATCTGATTGTCTTTACAGAGTGTATGTGCCAAATAAATGAGTGCTGTCAGCCTTTGCACCACCAGCCTTCCTTCACAAGCCTTGCCTTATAAATTCTGCTTTGTGTTCAGCTGGGTTGCTATGGAACTACTGCAGGACAAAACAACAAATTTAGAAAATGTAATTATGAGCTACTTCTGGGACCTGAGGTATTGATGGCTTAGTTTTATGGATATTGAAACTAGAAGATAACACCTTGTTTCTATATCTGCTGTGAAGTTCTGATGGTTTTTTCTTTTTGTATAGGCTAACTAATATTTTTAATTTGGACCAATATGAACTTTCACAGAGTTAACATAATACTCATTTTACTTAATTTGAAAATTCCTGGTTGTTAAAAAAAAAAGTCCTTCTTTTCCTCATAGTTTTATCCAAAATTGGGAGAGAAATTGAAAAATACTTTACAATATTATTTAATCCTGTCTTTGGTTAGAATTGTGGCAGACCAAGAATCTCTTATGACAGAAATAATTCTAAATAATTTTTACTATAAAATAAAGGGCAATGAATTGACAACTCCATTTTAGTCCATATTTAAGTGAAAATGTTACATCTCTATTAGTACAAGTAGTTTGCATTGAGATGTGAGTTTTTTAAAAAAGACCAGAACTTCAAAAGGTTTCTTTTTTATTTTGTTGTGATAATTAACAAAATAAAATATCAGTTTATATGAAAACCTTTTGTTTCTTTATTTTGTTTGTTAATTTTGTTTCTTTGTTTTGATGGGCCTTTTTTTAGCAGAACACCCTGACTATGAAAACAGGACTCCATGTACCTACCTCCCAGCACCAAGTCGTTTAATTTTGTGTGAAAATACAGAGATAAATAAAGGGACAATGCAAAGACTTTAAACTAGAGGATTTAAAAGCTTCTATTTCTGTTTTCCCAGAATCCTGAAGGACATTATATTCTCATTAACTCTTTGTTTATATTTTTCTTAGCACTTTGAAGCCCCATTTCTTTGTTAGACTTGTTGGCTGTATTTTTTGCTGAAGGGATGAGAAATGGCACCTTGTTGCTCTGTGGTCACCACTGCCACCAAAAGACGTTTTCAAGGGAGGTCTGCCACACATTTGAAATTCTTTTTTCTTCTGGATTCTTTCCTCATGCATGCCAAAAGAAGAAATCCCATTCACTGACATGTGATGTATTCCAGTCATGGTGTTTTGGTAGGTCTAACATAAAATATTCTGTTGATTTCAGAAAGAGCAGGATAATGCTATGGTGCATTTTTCCCCAGCTACAGAAAGAGAAAAGAAGAAAAGATGGAGGTAAGAGAAGAACAAGATATTATAGCTCACACCCACAGGTGATTCTGTTTATATTTTTCTCCTTCAGTCTCACAGAAACACAATTAAGATAAATTTGATGTATTAAATATACTGTAGGCATTCTGAACAGTCTTTTATTTATTTATCCTTACTTTCTTTTAAGTATGCATGTGCTTTTCTGTGTGTATGTTTTAGAGCTAGGATTGACAAAAAACTAACCTCTTCCCTGACTTCTTAAATGATATCCATTAGGGACATGTATCTTAAGGCTTACTTAGACATCTTGGACTCAATTAAAATTTAAACATTTAGAAATGGCATTTGGTTCTTCTCCAGATTTTTACTTCCCAAATTTTTAGTCTTGTATATTCTGCAAAAACACATTTTTTGTTGTTTTTTTTAAATTACTTTTTTTTCTCTTGGCTTTGAAAATACACAGCACAAATAAAGAAATCCCTGCTGACATTATCTAGGTTAGAAAACTGTGAATTTTCTCAAGACATATTGCACTCTCCCTTATATCTAACATGCTCCATATATTCTCAAAGAGGGCCGACTGGGGGAAAAACATTCTCTTGCTGTAAAAAGTCTGGGGTTCGAGGAAAAAGTAATTCCTCCAATAATTCCTTCTGTGTTTCAACAGCCACGTCTAGAAGAGTGATGAGGGGTGAGTTAGATTTGCAGGGTTATTTGAGAGAGCCAGTGTTTGCCTGTCTGTACTGGTTGTTAGTGTTTGGTTTTTGCCTGGCAGGTGAGATGGGCACATTCAGATTCCACCTGTGCCTGTTTAAGACCCAGCCTAATGCTGTATCAATCACCAGGCCGCTCTGGGGAAAAACTGCTTTCTCTTTTTTTTCAGCTAAGAAAAGATAAAGTTGAATTTTCTCCCGTGAGGATGCTTCTTCAAAAAAGTCTGGAGGTTTTTTTTGTCTGCAGTTGGTTAGATCACCATTGATCCATGCTTATACCTTGCAGAAAGGTGGGAGGGCAGATGGATCTGCTCATGTTTTGTCCAATATTTGAAGAACTTGCTCCTGTCATGACCTTTTTTACTTTGCATTACTGGGATTCACTAGAAATGCTGCAGGACTATAAGAACCACCTCTATACTTTGTGGCTTTTCACTTGCCTTCTGTAAAATTCTGGTTTATGAACCTGCACATTCCCTAATGAGTTGTATTACAAGTGGAAAGCTCTGTTGATGGGAACACTATAAAACAATGTATCTGTTCTTACAAGAGTCACTATATCCATGAAAAACACTGAAATTCTGGGTTTTTTTTAACAACAGCACTTGAGAAATGTTCAGAATCCTTGTGTGAGTGTGTACGCTGAGGTAATATAATGTTCTTTTTTTATTTTAATGTATCTGTTGATTGACTGTGCTCTGGAATTTCACCTGAAGGTTTGCATCTCTCTAATAACACTCTCAGGTTATAAGAGAGAGGATGCTGGGCTATAGAAAGAAAGAGGATGGAGAGGTATCTTATTTTTGTTTGTCAAAAGTAATGTACTTAACAGTGGGTAAATGGGTTTTGTGCCTTTGTTTGTGTACTTTAATACATAGTGAGTAATTGCATCTGGCAAATAGAAGAGGTGCAGTTTCAGGTCTCATAGACATACAGCCTACAGTAAATATTTATCACACAGAACGTTTAAAGTTTTGCTGTACTGGTAACAGTGATTTGTGATACTTTTTATTCTCTCCCAAAAATACCCCAAACCATGAACTTGCAAATTATAGTTGGTTTGTTTTTTGCAGTATGAGCTGAAAAAGATCTTGTTTTCTCTGGAAACTGAGAGCAGTTGCATATCATTGCATGAGGGAATTGTTTTCACATACCAGTTTCTTAGCTATGATATATAATACAGCATTTTACCTAAATCCAGGAGTTGCTAATACTTCTTTTACAGCTCATCTGTCATGTGGTTTATAGCCACATCTGTGAATCACTGGACCACAGCTGTGGCTTGCAAGATCACTCTTCAGTGATTAACAGGTCTTACAGCAAGCTTTTCCATTGCATTTTACAAAATCTGTGGGCTGCTGTAGAAATTTTTTCAGGTGGAGGCAGCACATATATTTGTGCATTACAGAAAGTGTGAAGAATTTCAACTACCAAATCTTTGCTTTATTTCAGTGTTCTGAAAATGAACCTCACTTCTTCATCAGTATACTGTGTCAAGGAATCCTATTACATTAAGTTTGATAAATAAACAGCATTAAAGATTGCACTGGCTGTGTAACAGGCTTGTTTGACAGTGAAAGATTTTAAAATGCCTATTTCACGCAGAAAAAATGAATACAAGCCCGTTTTATGTGCCAAATGACAAACTATAAGGATTAATGGACCTATTTAAATGAATAATTGTCCTCTGTCCTATACCAGCTTATGTAGTACAAACAATAGTTGTATATGCAGCAGCTGGCAACCCTCTTCTAGAGATGTAAAAGATGAGAATTGGTAACTATAAAAAATAATGGTTGAGCCAGGCTGAGTTGAGATTAAGCCTCCACTGAATTCCCAGTGACCTCAGTGGAGTTCAGAGAACTTAATTGGCATCTCAAGGTTTCATTCACCCTCCACCTAACTTTATTTCCAAGTCTTCCATGAATCACTCTACTGAAAAATATCATGTTTTAAAGATCTAAATTAATCCCAGTGAAACAAATGTATAGAAATTTTTCTTTGTTCTGTATAAGATCAGTGATCTGATTCTATTTTTATTTAATAAAGTGGGAATTAATGAGGCCAGCATAGTTAAAACAGAGTTGGTAATACACACTTTGATTTTTATTCCCCACTCCTTCAGCAGCGTGATAGGAATTGCTGCACTAGAAACTGTCTCAGGGCAGTGACACAGCAAATAGAGCTGGGTTTAACCAGGTTTTGTCACAGATAACTCAGCCACTTGTGGGCAAGTGTTGCTGAGTTTTTCTCTTCTGTGTTCTAGGTCTCTCAGTCACAATATGAGTCCTGCTTAATGTATTTTATAGCATGGCCTTTAAAATAGAATGATTTTTTCTGTGTGTGACTACAGTGATTTTTACCAAAGAGATTCACTGATATTTACTAGCACTTGAGGCTTATTGTAGACAAATTTTGGTAGACAAAGTTTCTAACCCTCCCTCAATCACTGCAAAACTTCCACTATTTCACTTCATATATTGTGAGCTAATGGATTGTTTTAATAATTAATTGCTTGCTACACTAGTTGAGTTAGAGAGTGAGAACGAGTTAATAACCTAATGAGACACTCCTTGGAATCCATGCCAAAGTCAAGCTGTCACAGAGCAACAGATACAGGTAGTAGAATGTGAGAATGTGAACAGTGAATCTTTTGTAGTGTATGTCTATTTTTAGCTCACTAATGAAATCTGTGTTTTCTTAGGGTTTAATTCAAAATCTAATGCAAATGATGTAACAATTTCCAGATTTAGGTAAGGTCACAGTCATACTGTTGTATGCAATCCCCAAAACTCCGCTTTCTTCTTGGCTTCACTTGTATAAAGTAAAACTCTCATCAGCACATTTATTTGAAAATGTTTTCAAATGCAGCTTCCTGAGAAGGGCTGTAAAACCTAAAGCAAAGAAAGAATAACAATGAATGACCAGTGAGCCTGTGATGTCCTCACAGAATATCTTTCCTATCATTGAAAAGCATCTTTTCATTCTTTGAGGTCTTTTGGCAACAACAACAAAGACAACTAGAAAATAATCTTCAGATAACATGTCCCTGAGGCAGTACTGAGAGCGGCTGCAGAAAGAAATGAAATAGCTTTCTTAAAATGTTTTGTTTCAAAACCATACTTATTACTCTGTGCTGTGTGGAGCAGACACAGGACCTGCAAACAGCACAGGCTCTTTCATCCATCTCCCTGCTATTGCCCTTTCAGGTTTGCAAGGATTGATGAGACAGTGATATTGTAGCCCATCCAAGCCTTTTCTGTGGATTTGTTAACCTGCTGAAAACATGCACTTTTATTCAGAGACAAAGCTGAACTTCTTCCTGTTTGCTTTAAACAGCCCAAGATTCTCACCTGTTCTTTTTGTCTGGTTTTGTTATTTCGTTCTAGCAGGTTTCCATGTGCCATAGGGAAGTCTGTCTTTTTCTTATCCTTACAAAGTGCACCCACATTCCTGCTGGGTTTTTGTCCCTCTTGAAAAAAAGAAAAACAGAAAACCAAAACAGTTCCTAAAGGATTTCCTGACTGAAGTAATGGAAGGCTGTGAACAGTTATGTTGTGGGGTCACAAGAGGCAGATACAAAGGATACTCTAATAAAGATTTATGTGAGCTTGCAAGGGTTTCTCTTCCTAAGTGTTACTTGCTCTGTTTATGCTCTATCAGAGTGGGGAAAAGAATGCCCTGGTGTTACAGCAGGTTGTGCTGTTCATTTTAGCACAAGCTGTGTTGTTCTAGCAGACACGTTGTGGTAAGCAATAGTGGTTTTCAGTGCTTGTAAGAGACAGGGATTTTTTTTTTCCTTAGAGCCTTGCCATGTAATTTCAAATTCTCTTTTCTAAGGCACAGAAATGGCATTGGGGGATTTTGTATTTACTGTGTTTTACAGAGTTTAGTGTAACATGAAACTTTTCCTTTATATGAGCTCTCTGGATAAAGAAGATTCTTCTGGTCTGGTTAACTTGGTAAAATTGCATCACTGTTGGCAGCACTAATTCCCTGGGCCTTTCAGGTTGTTTGCATTTAACCATGATCCTATCTTAATTCATGATTCTAACCTGATCTAAGAAAATTAGTGAATAAATAAAAAGGAAAATGCTGTCCTTATGCAATTTGACAGATGCAGATAAATAGTTCTGTTACATAAGAGCTTGAAGTTATTGCTTCAATCAGTTTCGAGAGTAAGAATTACCTCTAGATATTAGCTGATAACCTTTTATGGGTGTCTTGATCTGTCACGAACCTGTAGCAGCTATGTATCATTTTTTTATGGAGACAGAATTGATGGAAAAATATCAATATCTATTCAGTCAGGTCTGGAGAGGAAAAAAAGAATCACTAAACTCCTCATACTCTCTAGTTTTCCTGTTATTTTGATGATGGTAGACCCATAAAAGACAGATAGTTGGCAAATTCACTGGCTTTCTTCAAGGAGTGAGGTGTTGCTTGATGTGAATTGGAGTAGAAAAATAAAGTCATGTGAGAAGGTAACAAATTGAAGTTTTACAGAATGTGCATTAGAAGATCCATATTTATGGGTATTGGAATGCTAGGAGTGTGATTGAAGCAGTAAAGGCCTGTGGTTTGTGACAGTTGTCTTTTTATTAAACTAAAATGCAAATTTTTCAATTAGTGGGAAGAAAATGCAGGAATGAGTTGGTAGTTTATAAACTGAAAACTTTCAAGGTTGTGTTCAAATCAATGCTTACAACAGATACAGCAATGCAGCCTAGCAAAAATTAATAACATGAATAGATTACAGTACTGAAAGTTATGTGAATGCCAATTAAGTAAATAAAGGAGCACAATGAGATGTTGTCAATGAGAGATCTTGAAATAAAAATGACTGGGTTGGGAGAATGTGCATTATGGGAAAAAGGCAAGAATTTAGTAACAGTGTCACACTGACTAATAATCATGGCACACTGGCATAAAGAAACAGCAGAGAGGACTACAAATCTGGCAATCTAAGTAAATGTAATTCTGATAAATTATATTTTTCCTTTTTCTGTGGAGATGACTTGTTACCCAGCTTCTTTCAGTGGTGAGCAGTGGATTAGGAGAGCTTTTGTAGAAAAAGTTCAATAAGGTACTTTTAATAAACTACTTTTTAATAAACTTCTTTTAACTGAAGAAAACTTCCTCATGAGCAAGCAGAAAATGTGCCATGTCAAACGGGTCTCTCCATTCATTTTGGAGAGATTCACTTCTCCATTTCAGCAAAATCCCATCATTCAAATGCAAAACGTAAAATAGAACCTGGAGTTTTTGAGTACCTGAACCACTTACAAAACAGAAACAGTTTTTGGGAAGTGTAACTTTGCAATTGCTTATTAATTTTCTCTGTAAGGTCTTTTGCTACTTGCTCAGCGTACTATTTTTAGTTTACTTCTGGACCTACTTTCAAGTACAGTTTGTGTAATGTAAATGGAGATTATCAAAAATACTTTGGTTTTGCTACTGTGGTATAAGTGATACCTCTGACTTGTATGAATTTTATTCAAATGTTGTAAAAAGACCATGAAAAATTCTTGACTCTGAAACCATATCAAAAAGACCTTTTGCAGAGTCACAATTTTATATATAATGTCTTACCTTTACATGGTAAAAAAGGTGTCTTAGATGCCTTTCTTTCCATCTACCCTATCATCCTTTAATGATTAAAGGGTTCCTAACAGAATTTTAGGAGAATGTTAATTTCTGAGCATACATTTTGAGCAATGGAAAGTAGTGTGTTCTTATGTTGTACAGGAAATCTGTCTCTCAGCAAGGCTAGAGGGATCTGGAAAGTTCCATCTGAGTGATCCAAAAGTAGCATTGAAAAGCTATTTTAGCTCTCCAGAAAGATGAAAGAGCTTTTTACTCTCTTGCTACTATTATAATTTCAGAGTGACAAGTGATTAAAGCAGCAATGGGCTGAGAGCCTCCCACAGTGTTTAACAGCATATATGAACCATATGTAATACTTACCTCAGAACTCATCTCAATAAAGAAAGTTGCCCGTGCTAAAAAAATGGAACTGTGGAGATTATGTTTGTGTGTGCAACCTGATGGGCACAAAGAACACAGCAATTAGCTGTGCAGATATTGGTAACAGAGATGCCTTTATTCACAGCTGCTGGAATGCCAGTTAGTTAGAGCAGATAAACAAAGATAATGATAAACTGTCAGCTGAAGTGTTTAGGAGAGCAAGTAGTGTGACAGAAGATGACAAGGAAGGCAGGAAATGAGCTAAAGCACAAGGGAAAAAAAAAGACTTATTAAAAAAAAAAGCATCTCAGTGTACTGACACCAGCTGACTTTGAAGTACATTTTGAAGAGGAGAGTTGCACAAGGAGTATATGGAACAAAGCCCACAGAAGTTATAAAAGCATTAAAATGCTTCCGTAGAAGTATCTGAAATAAATTTCTGCCCCAGTTTTAGAGGCTTAGCAGCCTCTTTGTATTTTCTCTGAGGTATTGGATACCATCTGCTATTGTTTGTCCTTTCATTTATAAGACCTACTGATAAATCAGATCTTATACACAGTTTTATTCTTAAATAAAGACTTTAAAATTCTCATCTACATTTTGTGAAATAAAACAGATTTCCTCAGTTGGTAGGATAAACAAGATATGGTGTTTTAATGTTATCTCAAAGTGTGTGGTTTTGGGCTTCAGGACTGAATTTAATAATTAATCTGGAGGTTCCTTCTTTTGACACTCAGAGGACTTTGAATGTGCTTATGTGATTTTGTTTTCTTTACAAATAATTTCAAAGATGCCAACCCCTGTAAGAGGAAAAGTTGGATTTATCAGTATTGAAAGTTTTTGACTTTTGGGGGGGGAAAAAAAAAATCCCCACTTCTATTACTTATCATCTATTTTTTTTCTGTCTTTGGAATAATTTTCTTTCTTTGTCCTAACTTGGAATTGTTCACAGAATAAAAATTCCAAGTTTCCCTCAGCTTTGTTAACTCTTCCTTTTAGCTGCTTCACTCAGGAAATGGCAGATTGATCTAAAGCCTTTATTAAAGCATATTGTTTTGGAGGTGTGACTTTGCTGATTTCTTCTTGTGATAGTTTTGTCATTTCTTGGGAGCATCACTCTGTGGGTATTATTAAACAAGGATTTTCATAAATACTACATTATATTATTTAAGGGAGAGTAAAAGGAAAAAAAAACCCAAACCACTGATACTTCCATTTCTTTGATGTATTGCAGTTTTATATAGGAATAAGAATTTATGTTGGAGTGTAATCCATTCCCTAAGTGCTAGGTCTAAGAGTTTTATAGCTATATTTCCATTAACGCTCATTTAAGTCTGAAATTTTGCTGAATAATTTGATGTAACATTGTAAAAATTATATAAGCTCCAAGTGAGTATCATGCAGATTTATTTGTTAATGTCAGATATAATTGCTCATCTCATTTCCATCCATCACAATTTATTTTAAGAATGGAACATCAATTATTTCTTTTTATAGAAAGTTTTTAACAAGCTATTAAAACACTTTGAAAAGGGAAACATTTATGTTATTCCCATAGAAGAGGAAGACATGAGGTGAGGATGGGGACACTGGCAAATTTTAGAAGACTGTGCAGTGCAGGTGAAATTGATACAGCACATGATGCCTGTGTTTAGCACTTAGTGCTGGGCAAATATTGGGTGTTTCAACAGTTAGGCTTCCCCGTGAAGCTCCCTGCTCTTAAAGAAAACTCCTCAAAACTGAACATCTGTTTAATTAAGAGGCAGGTAATATTTTGTTACTTCTTGTTACCAAATGGATTTTTTAAAATTGCCTTTCTCCTGCCCAAATGAAACAGCAGCTCTGAAGAAGGGGTACAGGTTGTAGGTGCTTTTCTAGGTGCCCAACCACAGTGTCACTGTTCGGAGTTCACAGTTATTTCCAATACTATCAGTGAAATCCATTTTCCATGGAATGCAAAGACAAAACTCCAGTGGGTTCAAAAAAGGTTTCATTGCTTAATTAGGAATATTGGAAACTAACTACAACCAATCTTTCCTGAGTAAATATGTGTCCCGTTAAATTAGGAGCACTTCCACAACAGATGCTTTTTGTAGATTTCAGGTGTGTTATGACAGCAATTCATAATTATCCGTGCTGTCTTTGTGCCAAAAAATCATGCTGAGGAGATCCACTTAAATGTAATGAAGACATTGGAAAAAAAAGCAAAACTCCCAAGTGCTCGGAGAATATCAGTTACACTTTTTCAAACTGTTGCCACAGCATCGTCATAACAATTTTATGATCTTACTAAGTAATAATTAAAATTCCTATTATCTGTCAGGGATGATTAAAGTCATTACGAGGCTTCCTAGTATGGCACTACCTCAAATTATCTTTGCAGCTTTCTTCTACCTCTGAGAACCAAACAAAATTTGTTTTTATAGTCCAGTTCCAGAGCTGTTGAAGTTGGATAAGGTTTTCCACGTGTGCATTCTCCTTTTCATGAAGGTTCTATCAGGGTTCTATCCTTTTCCAAGGACCATCGTGAGAGCTTTATCTAAGATGTTTACAAGATGCTGTAGCTGGGTCCGTGGTTTGTGGCAGTGCGAGGCCAGCGGCTCTGGGCGCTCCGGGGTGTCCCCGAGCGGTGCGGGCACAGCTGGGGCGGCTCCGCTCAGGAGTGCCCGCGGGGCGATGCAGCGGGCCCGGCCGAGCATCCCCCGCGGCAGCCGGGCTGGGGCTGGGGCTGGGGCTGGCTGCGGGAAGGGTGGAGGTGCTCACAGGCACCTCCCGGCGCTCAGCCAGCCCCGCCGGCTCCTCTCATCCTCATCCTCATCCTGCATCCGCCGGCCCGGCCGGGCTCACCTGCGCACCCCGCGGAACCTCAGGCGGCCGCCAGTGTCGCTCCTGGCGGTAAGTAGGGTGTAAATTCCCATTTTTAGGTGTGTTGGAGATTTTTTGGTAAGTTTTGCAAGTTTTGGCGTGTGGCGCGCCCGGACGGGATCAAGCCCTCACGGGAGCGCAGCAGGTGAGGGGATCCCAGCGCTGCCCTCACCTGTGACGCACTTACAAAAAGAAAGCCGGATTCCCAAATTTCGTACGTAATACTTGAAATAGTGTGCGTTTAATTTTCCCTCTTTCAAAATAATCATAAGCAAGTAGGAAATTTTGCAATTCTTCCTCTTTGCAAGAAAAGCACAAGGAATGGATAGTGTCTCACGAGTATTTCCTCGGCTGTGACACTGAGGGTGTGAGAGCTCCCGCTGAGAGATCAGGGGGCGCAAGGGGCGTCCTCCATGGAACTTGCTTGTGTTCATTCTTGGAAAAACCAATGCTCTTTGTCAATACACTCTTGTCTGAATGTTCTTATTATCTTTGTTTTACCTGGTGACTCCTTTCAAACTTGTTTCATATCGCAGGGGTTTTTGTTCCTTTCTGTTCTGTAGAGCAGACTTTGCTAGCATGAGTGGTTGTAACTTAGTATCTTTTTAAATCAAATGTGGGGTTTTTGTTTGTTTGGAGTTTTTTTAGCCTTCTATTTATCTAGTAGACGTTAAGAAATGGATTATTGTTTTGAAAGACAAATAAAAATAGCCTATCGCCAAAACACTTCTTTCCCCCCTCAAAATGCCTCATGCAAACGTTGGGACCGTAAGGCTGGAATTTCCAGTCAGAATTAAAGCATTAAAGCCATTGACTCCTAGACAGCCTTTACTGCTTTCACCTGAATGCTGTCTAAGCTAAGAGAAATAATGTGGTTGTGTAAATCAATCTTGTTGCTAATGGATGTTTTAGAAAAAAATACCTTCTCCTATTTTTTGTTTCAGGTTTGTAACTTTTTAAAAGTGGGTATCAGATTTCTGTTGACCTATGGTCTGTGTTGATGTGTCTTCCTTTGTGTTCTGCACCTTGCTAATTTCTAAAATATTAAATGTACCTCGAGTTTTCAGATGTGTTATTTGCATTTATATGTAAAATGAATTGAGACAGAAGAAGGGTCATCAGCTCAGCCGAGTCTCCCAGACTCTGAGCTTTAACATTTGCTGCCATTTCTATGTGTCATGTTTGGTGTACTAATGATTCCAACATTTTTCCAGAGGTCATTGTTTTCCTTTTTGGGGGAATCCTCCATCCCACTCCACCAAGGTATATGCAATATTGATATGTAGAAATATAACCATAGCTGCATTTAAATATGATGGGGGAAAAGGTATTTTCTACTTTATTAAAATGTTTCTTTAACATGTGGGAAGTGGGGAAATTCAAGGTAATAAGAAAGCATTTTTCTAATGATTCACAATGAAGCTTAAAGGCTGTCTCTGACCATGAGCATTTGATCTCTGCTTTCTGTTTTATACATACAATGACTTTGAAGTCAATTGCAAAAGAATCATTGATACTGTGAAGTGAATTTGGCTCCTGTGAAGGTTCCACTTGACCACTTAATGCAAGTAAAGCAGAAAGGAAATGTCTTGGATGATTTTGTGCTGCCTTTTAAATTTTTTTTTTGGTATATATTTAAAATACTTTAAACTGTGAGACTGTTAATTATACTTATTTACCAGGAATTATCTGTGCTTTTCCAGTACACAAAAAAATACATGACCATATGGAAATAAAGGCATTTAAGAATGATTGTACCTAGGCTGTATGCTAGCCAAATCTGTAAATTATATCAATGATTAATTCTCACTTGAGAGATTAGTAGTGACTTCTGCCAAATTACATTGATTATTTTCTTAAACCAAAGTTGTGTTTTCACTATCTGTACCTGCCTTGTATTAAGATTTGTGTTTCTGAAGCTGAAAAACTATGAAAAATATTTGTGCTTGGAATTGGTAGGCTATTTTTAAAAAATCTCATTTCATTCAGAGAATCACAAGACACATGAGGAAATAGGATGACTGCCTGCATGTGTCTCTCTTTCACCTCAAACTTTCCTTTAGGCCTTTTTTGTTGCTTGCATTTTCCCCTCTGTTTAGTTGTTTTGTCCATCTGTTCCAGTGTGTTTATTTGGGGGCAATACAGTATTTTCTTAAAGAACTCTGATCAGTTCCTTGAACTTTCTTAACTTAAAACAAATAACACTGATTAATACAAGAACTTCAGATTTTTTTTTTCCAAGAAGCAAAACCAATCAGAGGCAGAAGTTATTTTGCTTTCCTGTCTTGGGAAAAATATTCTCACTTGCATTATTTTTCTTTTATTCCAGTCATTAGTGTGCAAAATGATATTAATGAAACTGTTAACTTTTATGCCTACCTGCAACATTAATCTAAATTGGAATTCAGTTTTGCCAGCAGTTGTCACTTCTTTTTTTTTTCCTGTTGGGCAGGTGGGAATAAATTGTAATTTTTGGTATTGTGTCTATATTAGACTATTCATTTTCTGGACTGTTCCTGCTTATGTTTGCATAAATAGTCACTGTGGTGTCAGGTTTCATTGGTTTTGTTCTATTTTCTAGTGCTTAATTTCTAAGCAAAAATGGTTGTTTATTTTTTGAAGACTTCAGGAAATTGAATGCCTGATTAAAGGTTACTACCATGTGTGATTTCCTTTTTATGGCACAAGTGCGCTACTGAGAAATACACTATGTGAGCTTTCTTTCCTGATCTGCAGGAGAGTTAAAAATTCTTATATACACAGGAAATTTTCTAGTTAGCTCAGCTGAAGTTTTAATGTTCGTGTTAGGTTCATACTGGCAGACATTAAATGATCTTTGTTTTTATTGCCTTTTTTAAAGCCTTATGTTTTTTCATGATGCTCATTGAACTGATTGTAAAAATGGCTTCTGCATGCAGGCCTAGTCAAAATTCCAGCATCATTCTGTAGGTGGTCCTTTCCAAGGTATCTTGTGTGTTGTGTTGACAGCTGAGACATCTGTGAGTGCTGTTTGTAAGAACAGTTTGTAGGAATTCAGACTCCTCTCTGCCAGAGAGAAGTTAAGCTGCTTTCTGCCTGTCACAGTCTGTCTGACTGATGGGCTATAGCAAAACGTTTAAGGGCTGCTGTGGTTCCACCCCAGCTGGCAACTGAGCCCCACAGAGCCCCTCGCTCCTGCACCATCCCCAGCCCACCCTAAACCCCTGTGGGATGTGGGACAGAACTGGAAAGGTGAGACAAGTTGCAGGTGTAGATAAAAACAGTTTAGTAGGTAAAACAAAAACTGAGCCCACAAGCAAAGCAAAATCAGGAATGCATTCAGCACATCCCTGGGGAAGCAGGGGTCCACCACTCCCAACAGTGACTTGAGAACTTGAGAAGACAAACACCCATCACTCTGAACATCCCTGTTCCTCTTTCCCAGCTTTCCATGCTGGTATGGTGCTGTGTGGTGTGGAATATCCCGTTGGGTCACCTGTCCCAGCTGTGTCCCCTCCCGGTTAGCTGTGCACGCCCAGCTCCTCATGGGTGGGCACTGGTGTGAGAAGCAGAGAAGGCCTTGGCTGTGTAAGTGCTGCAGTAATGGGAACACCCCCTACAGTGAAAAATGTGGAGAACCCCAGATGTGGGAAGAAATGATGATGTCTGGCTCCAGATCAGAGGGCTGAAGGATAGCTTTATTAAAATTATACTATGTTACATGAATATACTAGTTAAAGAGATAATATACTATTCTACCTACTTCTCACTTACCTATCAACTCACCAACTCATGACTCTGCTGAGAGCCCGAGCCACAGCTGGATCCCACTGGTCACGACCCCAAACAACCTTCACCAGAATCCAACCCAGCAATTGCTGCAGGTAAACAATCTCCACACCACATTCCACATGGGGGAAACAAAGGAGCAGAGATAAAGATTGTTTTCTGTTCTTCTCTCTGTGCTTCTCCTGAGAGACAGAGTTATGTCTCTCTGTCCAGAGAATGTGAATGTCACACACCCCTGCAATCCCATCCTACAAGTGGGGATTCTGGAGGAAATCCTTCAGTGTGCATTATCACTGTCCAACCCATAGATTAGAACAGCTACTTCTAATGGTATTTTCATTGGCATAAAGTTTGCGTTGTCTGAACAAATTAAGGTTATTCTTAAACTTTTTCATCCCCTGAGGGCTCTTAGTATTTGTAGTCAGCAGCTGCACTATATTTGTAATTCTGTTTAATTATGTGCAATTAATTGGGTCATAGCTCTGCATGTTGGAAATAATGTTTATAGAGAAAATTCTACTGTGGATATAGTGAGTTGCAGCACTTTTATTGTGCTTAATATCTGTTTCTGGTGGAACTGGGAGTACTCACTAGTTAAGAGTTGATGGATTTTTCACTGATGTTCTGCTGCTTAATTTCAAAATATGGGATGCGTTTTTATCAACTTCAATTTGCCAAAGCAAACATATGCACACTTTAATTGAAATAAAGCAATAATAACTTTATGTGCTACTAAAAATATGGCTGCTCAGCATTTATGGAAATAATGTTAGGAAAAAGATGTGCATTGTGAAGGATGCATGAAAACAACTTCTTGGAAACACACCAACCAACCAAAAATCTCTTAAAAAAAAAAAAAAAAAAAAAGGAAGCCATGACCACACTATTCTGGCTACTGTGTTATGCAGCCATCAGTATGTTCCTTTTAGATGCTTGTGTTTCAGGATTTAAACTTAATAACTGCACATGAATTGGATTTGGACATAGATGTTCACAGCTGATGTCAGTGTCTTTTCAATATTCTACCATCCAGAAAAAAAGCAAGAAATCAACAAGATGGACCAGTTTATATAAGCACTTATAAATGTTGAAAATGTGTTTTAGTATTGGGGTTTTTTCAGTATGGAGGCATTTTGGTAGAATTTAGGAAGTCAAAAGTATCTTCGTTGGATGAAAATGAATTGGAATCTGCTTGCTTATGTGAGTTGGAGCATAGAGGCAAAGTACATTTAAAAAGATTAAAGGTTTCTGTGGTAACATTTTGTGTTACATGTTAGCACTTGATAGTTTCCTGTCATACTTCTCCTTTTGGTTTACAAGAATTGGGCCCATGAATTTAATATACTGACACAGGAAAACAAATAAGCAAAACAGCTTTTATAGTTATGTTAAAAGTTTTCATTTGATGTTGTAGTAAAGAAGGAGCTAAAGCTTTGCCTGAAAGCTCTGTTTAACCTGACATCTGAACAGATCTAGTGAGCTCTTAGCTAAAACTGCTGTTAATCTTAATTTATACAATAAAACATTGGTTCTTCCCACAGAATTGGAATAAGCTGTGTAGGAAGACAGTATTTCTATCTCTGTTATGTGCATTTCTCTGGTTTTATTTAAGAGTTATTAATGAGTCTGATTCTCTTATGATTTGAGTTTATAATCTTTCAAGGTAATTTCATTATTTTCTTTTTTCTTACTATAGAAACATAATTTTAAAAGTATGTGGCAACGCTAGAAAAGTCAAAAGTGACTGCTACTTCTGTGCAGTTGAAGAATCAACACACAGTGTAGTCCTGCTGCTGAAAATTCATCATCTTAGCTGTAAAATGTTGAGAAATAAAATGAAACTTACCTGTCTCTTTGAAACATATTGTTAATATTTCTGCCATTATTAGAGTAAGGCCTATAACCATTATCTTGAATGAGTCAGAATTTAAATTTTTACGGAGCTGCGAAGTTGTAGTGGCCTACTGAGCTGCAGCATAGTGTACTCAGTTTGGATGAGCAATCACTGCTGTGAATGCATCTCAGGTTTGGACTGGGGCATGCAGCTGGAATGTGGCTCATGTTAGAGACGACTGAGGGATGCTTTCCAGGGGAATGGCATCTCTAAGAAATTGAGAGGGCTCATGGAAGGTCTTTATCTGCTCCTGCTAGGGCCAATGCCAAGGCATGGTGCAGAGCCTGCCTGTGTTAAATGCTGACTGTAAAGATGGAATGTGTATTAATGCCTAGTTTAAAGCCCAGAGTGAACAACTACATGAGATTGCAGTCCCAGCACAGGGCAGTGTCCTGACGTGTCAGTTGTCACTTAGTGATTATTTTGTGCACACATCATTGTTTGTGTTTTTCCAAATGAACAATTAAACAAGAAATCGTCAGGTTTAGGAATCTAGCTTGTTATGATGGCATAAAAACTGGCATAAGCCTCTCACAGCTCCCCTCAAGTGTAGGCTGGGGGGGCCAGGCCTCTCTGTCTTATTTTTGCTGCAAGAACCATCACGACATTCAGGCTCTGGGATGGGCTGTTTGGACAGCTGCTTCCTCTGTTTCATAGCAGTCTCCAAACAGTGGACCAGATGGATTCTGTCTCTGACCTTTGGGAGGCTGTGACAATGAAAGCTTGTAGTGATACAGGCAAAACCTTATGAGGACAAATGTTTATCACTTACTCATCTAATGTGTAGCAGGGATCTTTTTTTGGTATGTACTCAGAGGCTTACAGAGAGTTTGATGCCTGGGTGTTGTAGCCACAGACTTCAGACAAATAATATAAAAGGGTGGTGTTGTGCTATTAAATAATAGATCTTTTTTGAGGGTTATTTTGTACATATGTCTTTTTAATGTGAATCTGTGAGGGAACACACAGTGCTTATGAATCAAAAAAGATTAATGCAGTGCTGCAGTTAATAACTATTCCTGATGTCTACGCTTGGCTAGGAGATAGGTGCTGCCAAGGTACCCAGCACTATGCCCCCAAATGTAATTAACTGTAATTAACCATGGAGATGGAGGAGGCCAATTCCACAACAAGCACAGCTGGCTATTTATAGTTCCAGTGCCATCTCTGGTGTTTAATCACTGCCATGGCCAAGCTGCTAAGTGCTGCTTGGGTATATTGTGAATGCATGGGAAGGGATGCACAGAGAATTTAATTTTTAGATCTAATATAAATTTTAGCAAACAGCACAGCATGTGAGTAGAACTGTGTAAATTTATGCTGCTCTAAGTAACAGAATGCATTCACAAAAATGCTAATGTTTGTAAATTTTGAAGGAAAAACTGAAAAGCTGTTTTGAGGAATCACTTTCTAGCTCATGTCCAGAGGAGAAAAGCCCACTTTTATTTGACTGTTAGCTAAAGTCTACAAAGTCCTGGCCTTTAATTGTTAAATGCTTGTTAAGTTGAATTTTGGAGGAGGAGAAGAGTGAAAAATTCAACACAAGGTGATGCATCTTGATTTTAGTGCCCTTTTCATTATGCAATAACACACATCGTCTTCTGGCAATTAAAACCAAAATATATTTTCTCAACAGTTAATATGCCTTAACCTATGTAATAAAATAAAATTTGTGAATATTTGCAGCTCTATTGTCTTTTTAATTTTAATTAAAAAGCTTCTTTTGTCACCTCCTTGAGGGATTATTTGGGCAATTGTAACTAGGCATTTGACTGCTGGTAGTTTAAATCTGTCCTTTTCACTCCTGCATTTGTATTTTTGTGTGTCTTTAATTACGAAGGAAAAATATTTTCATTTGTCCAAGGTATTACTTGAAAAAGCTGCTTTTCCATAAAATCTGCAGCTGCTTTTCCATTTTCCTATCAAAAGTTTCCCTTTTAATATTCTCCCTCTGCATAAATTCAAGGACTCTGAAAAAAGGAAGATAAGATTCTTTACCAGTTTTACAGCTGGAAAATTAATTTTTAAGTTAAAGCTTCCTGTTTCAACACTCTACCAAAATATCAATAAAAATAGTAAAATATTTAAGATCAGAGGTTATCATTAGATCATCTGGTTTGAGTAATACGTAACAATCAAATGATTTTCTGTCTGACTGATTGTCCAGATGCCGGCATCTCCTTCCCAGCAGACTTCCAGTTTAGGAAAAAGCTGCTCCTATAGGAGGGCAATGCCCATGTCTGGTGACTGAGGCAAAATGAGACCTACTTTTGCTTTTTATGAAAGAGAGGAGGGGAAAATACTGAAGTAAATTGTGGAACAGTTCTGGGGCCTCTAACATTTCACCTCCTAGTTTTGGGTTGAATTTAAACTTGTTATTTACAGGGAAAATATTGATGGTTTGACTTCTAAGATTTTAGTAGGTTTCAGAGCTTATTTCCTGGTTGATTTGTCAGCTGCTCTAGCTGTGTCTGTGGTGCTCTTATGGAGAATATCCTAATTTTATGGTGTGCAGTATGTGTAGCAATGTTATCCAGCAAAATGTGTAGAAAATTGGACATAAACATTAGGAATAACTGGTGGCACATAAATAGCATTATAGTTTGTTTTTAGTGTAAGTAATGCATTTATGCCAACTTCAGTTTTCTTTGCCCTGCTAAATCTTTTCGAATTCCAGGGGAAGTTTTGTTTTGTTTGTTTGGGTTTTTTGGTTTTGTTTTTTCTATTGAGTCTGTTGTTAGTGCCAGGAGTGGTCCTATGGCTGTGAGATTCAGTATTGTCTTACAGGAGACCTAAAAACTCTGACAGTAAACTACAGATTTGGAACATGTATTCAACAGAGGCTTGTTCCAAGGCAGAGGGAATTTATTTCAAAATCTGCAAAGAAAACTGAGCCTTCTGAAAGGCTGTTGTTATTCTATCTGTACAGCCACGATAGAGCTGGGGATTCTCTTTCATGTCAGATTTTTGTCTCTGCAGATATGAATGCTATAATCAATGCATGAGGGAGCAGCATTTCATTTTCTCCTGCTAGCTGAGACAGACATGTGCTTCCAGACAGACATGTGCAGTTCCATTGCAAAAAATGCTCTGTGCAGCCATTAGTATAACTTTTTTTTTTTTTTAGTAGCAGCTTGTGCTTGAAGGCTCTCTCTTCAATCTGCTTCTGTGAATTTTCCTTCACCTTTATTCATTCATCCAATGTGGACATAATTTCAGTGTCATGGAATAGCTGCTGTGGGCTGCTATCTTCATATTTAACTTGGTCTGCAGCTTTTTATCCCCTAGGAAAAGAGACTAAACTCACTGAATTTTCAAAGTCTGGGAGCCAAAGTGAGAGATGAGAGAAGTTGGACCCCTTTCCATGTAGTATGTCTTGGGATAGTTCTTAGCTAATTCTTTGGTCTTTCCCATTCTGCCCCTAATCTGCCTGTCTGGTTTTGGAGGTAGTTGATTGTTTCTTTGTCCGAGATGTTTCTGAGGAGATGAGCACACCCTCCTCCATTCCCCCTACTGACATGACCACTTCAGTGAGAATGATCTTGTGCTCTCCCTCGTTTTGTTGTGTCCTGTGAGTCACTGTGCTGCTGCCTTTCCTCCGCTGTGGTTGAACCCTCCTGGCTCCTCTGAAGCCCAGTTAACCTTCTCTGACTCCTCAGGCGGCTCAGCAAGTCCCCAGTGCTGCTCACTTGGTTTATTATCTGCTTTCTTGCTTTGCATGAACAGATGGAGGCTATTACCACTTTTCTTGTTGTGCACAACCTAAAACCAGCCCAGCACAGCAGCGATTTGCTGTGGACCGAGCTATCCCCTCACACACTACGGTGCCCTCAGCCTTGCATGTGTTAAGTCAGAGGCTGGGACTCGTTAAGAGGCACTAGACTTCCTCAGAGTCATTCAATACAGTAGATTCATTATCTGTGCTCAGCTCCCTCCACTTGTAGAAATGAAAAATTCTGCTTGTGAATAGCAACATGCTCTAGCTGACAAAACTTTAAAGCTCCCTCAGAAATATGTTTTGATGCAGAGGAAAGGAATTGGCAGCAGGAAGTTCTGTTTAAAAATGCAGCTTGCTTTTTTGGCTGGATCAGCCGCTGTCTCTTTCTGTGCACTCTCTTGCTTCACTGCTTCTGCTGTTGTTTTCTGACATAGTTTAAAAAAAATCTGATCACTGATGATAGGGAATGGTGAAGACATCAGGGAAAAATCTGGACATATATACTGGGCTATAACAAATTATTTTTTCTTTTCCACAGGTGACAAAAAAAAGTGCCACTCTGTCCCTGGCTGCCCAGCAGCTTGAAATTAGCAGCAGGATGTCCTTTGATCATCCTTTCATTGATAACGTGTTGTACTGTGCTTCCATTTCCAGTCCTAGGTCAGCCCAAAACCTTTCCTGTGGTGCAGTAATTGCTGTCTGTCTGTGCTTAATGTGTGTCCCTGTCTAGGAAGTAAAGTTTATGGTTTTCTGTTGGGTAAGGAAACAGTTCTGTGAAAACTGATCATGAAAGTATTATATTGTTAAAGATTAATTCTAACCCTGGTAAGGACCAACCATTAACAGGAATTCTTTGCAGGCTTGTGGAGCCTCCAAACACTGATCATTTGTTTCTCTTCATTCTATTCTAATTAAAGAAGAATAATTTAGCAAAACCCCTTCTCATTGTTTCTTGAGCAGCTCCCCACTGGTTGGCCCTGGCAAGGGTAGCTGTTTTGTCCCAGAGCAGTTCTGGCTTACAGAGTTTCTGTTCTTGCCTGTTTGTTGCTGTCTCTGCTGTACAATGTTTTACAGGTGTACTGAAACAAATGTTTTCTGCAGATCTGGCAGGGACTGAGTCAGGGTACCTATGTGGATAAAGAATAGGCTCTTTTCTTTTTATTTTGCCCAGACCCTGATGTGTTTCTAAATTCAGTCTTACAAACAATTTTATTGGCACAAGATGAGGTGGCAGAGTGCTGCAGAATCTGTAACTGCAGATAAGAAAAGACAATTTCTTACACTGGCAAAGCTGCCAAAACCCTTGTATTGTGAAACTTCTCCCTCTAGTTATCTTTTCATCAGGCAGCTGAGGAAATTGGACTGTAGGCCTTAAAGACAAAAACCAATCAAACATGAAACTCCACAACTTTGTGCAGGTTTCGTCTGATTAAGTCCAGACCATTGTACTGGAATCACTCAACATACTTTCAGAGCCAGCTTTATTTGGCTGATAGGCTGCTAATTTTTGGAAGTACATAATCTCTAATGATAAAGAAGTGAGTCTGTCAGCATTTTCATCCTTTCACAAAGCAAACTAATAACTAGGAACTTCGGAGTGCAAGTTTAGATTGCTAAGAGATCCTTGCCTTGGAGGTATTTTAAAAATATGTGTGTGTTTATTTTTTAATATATCTCAAAATTGGTGTAGAATTAAAACCAGAAGTCTAGGGTTGGAAAACCTTAGCAGTTTCTAAACTTTATTCAGATTCACTAATTCCTGGATCGTGGAAACTAAGTACTACCCTCCTGACTTGAGTTAATCACTGCCATTGATTCTGTTGCCAGTTGTTGGTATGTATCAGCTGCAGCACAACCATCTAGAGTACAACAGACTGGATCAGTGGTGAGGACTCCTGTAAAAATGCCTAGCATACATTTAAATATTAATCACATTACCTGGATATTGAATTAGTTGCTCTTGAAAAAATGTACTGTCCGCTGAAACTTTTAATGAAGACATTCTCATTCTGGAGATGGTTTGAATAAAAGGAAATAATAAGGAAACACTTTGTTTGCAGTTATGGTGGTTTATTTCTTGAGATGATTTTTCTTTTTAATGTAATTGTTGGTGGTAGTTAAGAAAAAATACAGTAATATTAGTGAAAATTTCCTCTTGGTTTAAGAATTACTAAATGGTATTGATACCTTTTTCATATTGAAATGACAGGTCACTTAAAAATCTCTCTGTAATTTCTTTAGTTATATGCAGAATTTTAAATTTTGAACAAGGTGTTCAAAATTTGAACAATTTGAAGGTGTTCCAGTAACATTACATTTGCTGGGACAGAATGTATTTAATTCCTTAATGCATGCAGGAAATCTCCAACCAATAATCTTTTTTAAATGCATGAAAGATGCAGCTTTGCTCACTTCTGTGGCCTATGTCTCAGCCCAAGTGATGAGGAAAGAAGCATAAAGGAATAAAAATATGACTAGGTGATACAGACAATTCTTAGTTTCTTTTTTTCTAATGTTTGGTGTACCTCTGCAGAAAGGGAAGGGAGCTCCTCTGATTAAAGAATGTGTAGTTATGAAGAACAAAACTTGGGATTTTGCTTGTTTCAAAACAATGTAATGACAAAAGCATCTTTGAAGCTATTGAGTAATGTAGTTGTACTTAGTGTGCACAATACCAGTGACCCTAAATATTGATTGATTTTTAAGTAGCAATATCTATTTCACCTGGGCTATGAGACAGTTCTCTTTCATCCAGTGTATTAAGATGAGAGGTGCTGGTGTCAGACTAATTCCCACAGCTGTGTGTGTAGACTGTGACCAAGAAAAATGTTTCATTATGCTCCCCAATGCACTATTTGCTGTCTTTTTGCTGTAAGGAGATGTGAAATAATTTACTTTGCATTTGTAAGCCACTGTGTGCACTTTGCCTTCTTAAGGGTCTTGGTGCTCTAGGCTGAGCTTTTCTGCTTGCATATTCCAAAGTGGGATGTAAATGCTGGGAGAGCTGAAGGGGAATATAAAGCTGGAGAACAGCTAGCAAGTAGAAAAATGGAACAGGGGCCTTGTCATAGCAGCACGTTGGCATTTCAAAGGAGCCCAAATACTGCTGGATATGGATAAAGATTTTTGTCTTAGAAACCAGCTATTCAGTTTAGTATCCACCCCTGGATAAGACACTTCCACTTTGACTAGAACAAAAGTTTTGCCTGCTTATTGGAAAGAGCATTCCTGGGAGAGAATGTTTCCTGGCTGTCAGGAAAAGCCATAAAAGATGCAGTTGCTTTTGTACCTATTCACTCATATTGTCTCTCACTTTGATCTGCTTCTCACTGAGGTTTAAAAATACCTCTAATTCTGGGATAGAAATTCCATATTTGTGAGAAGGTGTGGATTGGTGTGAGGAGGAGGGGGAAAGAGATTGAGAAGCAGCAGAATTTTACATCTGCAGAACAATGTTGGGATTTCTTACTCACTGGTGAAGGATCTCCAGGAATGACCAGGTACAAAAGGAACCTGATGAGGGTGATTCAGTTGCTTATATTGCAGAAATGGTGTGAACACTGCTCTGCAATGATTGCTTTTGAGTGGCTTTAGGAATTCAGACTTTCTTTCAGAACCCTGTAAAATGCATCAGAACAGTCACTTCTCCTCAAAAGCATTTCTAGTCCATGGTACAATTGTCTGTGTTACGGTATCCATGTCTGCCTCGTGTCAGTTAGGGTAAGACTGTGCTGCCCTGTTCCTGGCAACACCCAAGTTTTACACCATATCTTCTTAGCAGGACAGTGTCCATTCAGTGCAGAATAAATTGCCCCCTGTGTACAGCTCAGAAGACCAGCATGATTCTCTGGAGTTAAAGGTGCTAGGCAAATACCAGACATCAAACCTATGCCATTTTTGTAGCTCTGATGTGTAACTGTTATTTTCTAATATATATGTTTATTGCTATATTTCTACATGTAGCAGGTGTTTGTTTTTTTTAAAAATTTAATTTCTAGATCAAAATATTGGCTCTTTTCTCTCTGTAAAAGAAGGTCTCCTAGTTGGTAGTGTGTAAAACAGAAACTGAATACTCTGTAGTTCAGAATACATCCAAACCTCAAGTTAGTCACACACCAGCTAAATCCATTAACAAACCGAGGACTTGGTAGGGACAAGATGCTGTTCTTTATTTCAGTCATTCTTTATCCATCAGTACAAGGTGAGAAATTCACTGATGAAGTCTCTATTTCTGTGTTAGCAATTGACTGGGGGAAAAGCAAGATCCTCAGGTTTTAGAGCTGTATGATTTAGTATGCAGTCAAAAGTATAGTACAGCTAGCAGTTGTAAAGGAATTGAAATTAATATTTTAATAGGAGGGCTAAAAATAATCTTTATATAGTCAACATTATTCTAAATTGAGTAGTTGAGATCCATTTGGCAGGAAACATTTCTAATTGTGTGATATATGAGCATTTTTATTTTATATAAATAATAATATGTAGCGCTCATAGTTCTTTCTAAATATTTGCTAAATAGAAAAGGAATTTTTAAATTAGGTATTGCTACATGATGATTTGCAACCACTGGAAGCAGGCAAAGAAAGGCTAAGGCCCTTAGATAGTTAGTTACTTCAGGTATGATGAATCAATGTTGAAACCCGTGGGTGGCACCCTTTTTGGGAACAAAAGGTGTGTAGGGAATGTGGTGAAAAGTTAGAGAGGAGAAGAGGAGCTGCAGAAGAATTCTTGCTGAATTTCCATTGAGTTGCAGGTTTTAAGTGTGTGCTTAATGCAGATTTTGGTGAATCAGAGCCTAAAGTTTATGGCCATTTGTTTTGGAAATTAATACAATTGAGGTGATGCAGCTTCTGTTGTTATTTGATGGCAGCCAACTTGAGTTATGGCAGTGAACCAATTAATTTTTTATGTGAATTAGGACCTATAATCGTGTCTTCAAAAGAAAGCAGCTCTGACAAAACTTAGTGTTACTAAGGCATCTGTACTTTTCATAAAAATAAATAAGAAAATCAAATACATCAGACTTTCTTATCTTTGAAAACATTGACTTTTTCCCACATAAAATGTGGATCAATACAGGAAACGTCCTTCCTTCTTTTTTATTACTGCAACTTTTAATTATCTCTTCTCCCCCTCATGATGATCTTTGCTTCAAGTAGAGCACGCTGTAGATTCCTATATTTCCCTAAAGGGCTATAATTGTTATGCTATGTGTGGGATAGGAATATTTGAATTGTTGGTATGAAATGTCAAAAAATAAGAGTCTTCAAAGGAGTTGAACATTGAATTTTCTCCTTCTATTGTTATAATCTACACAAGAACCTAATGAGTGGCAGCACAAAAATTAGGCTGAATTATATTCTGAAATACTTCAGAGAAGTAAAAAGATGAACTTATGCTTTTTTTGGTTCAAAGAATGCCTCATTTCTATGGAAAGAGTTGAGTCACCTGAGTCTTCATTGCAAAACTGTTTTGCTGTAGATAGTTATGCACAGCATTTAACGTCAACAGACAAATTCAGGTTTAAAATTCAACATTTCTCATGCTATGAGGTGAAACAAAATGCTTAAAGCTCCTAACATGCCAGTGTGCAAAATAAAGCTTGCAGGTAGACATTTTAGGGTATGGTGTGTCTGTTTCTAAAGTATTAAGATTACTCACTAATCTTTACCCCTAGCCTGACACGGGGTCAAATTTGGATAATAAGTAAGCTCTTAATATTACAGAGTATCAGTATATGATTAATTTCTAAAAGGAGGACTGTTACTGAATGTCATCAAGTTTTCCCCTCTGTGTGAGTTGTATGAAATACCTGTAACTGTATAATCTTGCCAAGAACATAAACAGGCTACATATGTGATACTGATTCTAAATAATTATGTTTCTCTACAATTTAATCCTAACTTCTGATTTTACCTAGAATGAATGAGCTTGACTTGTCTAGCAAAGTTGTTTCTTAAATGCTCCATTTTCAAATGTGATGGAATTCAGAAAGCTTCTGTATTCATAGCGTTATAACCTAAAAAAATATAGCTGTGTTATCTTTAAACACTTTCTTGACCCAAAAATTGGAATAAGAACTTTTTGTAAGAAAGCCTAATATCTAGAGTAATACTTGTTGAATTTTTAAAATATATTTTGATGAGGCTCAATAAATGATTCTTGTGTCTTAAATTCATCTATGTTATTAGCTGATATAAAGCCTAATCAGTAAGTGGATGTTAATTCATGTAGTGTAACGCTGGACCTCCCAGGAGATTCCTCTGTGTGCTTATTACATATTCATACCAGCACCCAGAGACACATGATTGATACTGCTCCATTCATTCCTGATGGTTATCCAGCAGTGACAAATGTTGCCACCTTCAGCAGTAAAAAGGTACCATGACTGTCTGAAGTGACACTTCACTCAGAATTAGCTCTTTCTCAAGTTCTTTCTCTTCAAATTCTATTTCCTTTCAGCACAAAACGTCTGGAGTGTAAAACTGATGGAAAGATGGGCAGTTTGTTAGCAATGGTCAGGAAATTCAAGCCTTTTGATATATTCTTTTGGTTGAGAAGTTTTTTCTCTATGCAAACTAATTCAATAATGTTTTTTCAGTGAGAGTGCTAAAGCTTTTTAAAAAATCACCGAGTTATGCATCATAAGCATTTTATGCCTGGTGAAGGGTTGTAGGAACTGATATTCTTGGGAGCATGAGTAGAGACTCTCTTAATGGTAAAAATAACTTGGGAAAAGTTGTAGATTATTCTTTGGAAGTTGTCACTTCTGTGTAAGCACCTTGTACATTCCAGTATGACAAGTTAACAAAAAAACTGGCATACTGCAAACTGTGGCCTATACAGAACCTTTTATCTGTGTTTAGTTTGTGGTGAAATGTTACAATGATGAATGACTTTCAATTCCCACACTTTCCCTCCTGGCGCTAACAAATTTTCATTTGGTGCCACACTTTCAAGTCAGACAGATTATACTTCTCAAACTGGAAAGTCCCATTATGGAACTGTTTGAAAACTGTGCTGACACCTGTAAACCTGGACAGATCATTATTTGCTGTTACTCCCTCAGCTTTTCCTTTGTGCTTTCTGCTCCTACAATTAAGTCTCCTGCTATAAGCAAATCAGCAATATTTCTAGTTTTCTTGCTAGATCATGGGTACACTTGTCTGTGCTCATATCCATATGAGTCACATACTCATATCACTCCTAACACGTTCTTGCACCAGACAGTATATTTTCTGTCACACTAATAAACCCTAAGATGCTGCAGTGGTGCTTCAACTTAAGAAACATAAAGGGCTATGGTTATTGTGCAAGCCCACTGTCTTAAAATACAGCTTACACAGCTCAAATACAAATTTACACCAAACATTACTAAGTAATGGTATGAAAAAAATCCTTTAGGATAGCGAAAAAGAACAAGAGGGGAAGTTGTCTTGAGTAAACTGCTGGCTATGTAGAATTTCTGCTGCAAGTATGTTTAAAATTTTTTAAGTCATGATGTGAAGTGTCTTAAAAAATTAAGTATTGAAATGTAAAATTAATTTTGCAATTATAAATGAGATTAAAAAAAAAAACCAATCTGGAATCTCCTGTTTATTTACTGCATAGAGGTCTGCATCCTATATTTTTATATGAGCAGAGTCTTACCCCATTCCTTGAGGCACGAGGTTCATTTGCCAAGTAGTTTTTATTCAATCCAACTACCATAGAGCTGTTTTTCCTGCCTCTTTGTACTATTCAGGAGGCAAGATGTGATTCTGTTGTCCTCTACCCATTTGCTTGTGGGTAAAGCATACAAGGAAATTCAACAGGGAAAACAACCAGCCCTGTTTGTCATTACCATTCCTTGACTGTATTTCTGCGGTTCTATAAAAAGATCTCTGGAACAGATGCAGTTTCTTCTTGAAGAGCCTCACCATCTTGTGAGAATATTCATAAATAAGTAAGTCTTCCCTGCTGAAAGTGTGAATAGACCTCAGTGTTCTGATAGACCAGCCAGGAAAACTGGAACACAATGGGACAACTGTTCTGCCTGACATACTGTCTTTGCAAGAAAAGGGGATAATCTTGTCCTGTTAAGCATTTTGAAAATTAAAAAGTACTGGTAGTTTATTTTTATGCAGTTCTAGTTTAGTCCTTCTACAAGTTTACCCATAGCTCCTTGGTACTATATGAAGCAAAACCTTGCATAAGAAAGTGTCTTTGTCCAATGAATTTGGACAAAGTGAATACATACATAAAAATTTATGGGAGAGTTAATTCAACCCCGTGTAAATGCCTGTTAGGATAATGGTCTGATTTCTGTCCTTCTCTAAGGAAGTCTAATGAAATATTAAACTCTTGAATGTCTAAATTTTTCTGGAGTTCCATCAGAAGTGATGCTACTACGTGATTTCCTTCACATAATAAGGAAGGTATCAAAGTATAAAATAATAACCTTCGTGGTTTTTGAGGAGGGGGAGTGATGTTTTAGAAGTTGCACCCTACAGGTTTCCAAGTAATGACAGAATTAGTAGATATCCATGGTTTCACTAATTCCAAGGCACAAACCCAAATTATTTTCAATGTTAAAGCAATTGCTTACTTTATTTTCCTGATATTTCCTTTGGAGACTGTCATTCGGGTAGTTTACTTTGCTGCCTTCTTTCATGTTTTCCATAGCAGTTGGCACAGTCAATTAAACTACAATAGGTTTAGGGGCCAGCATGTTTGCCAAAAGTCAGATTCAAGGTGAATAAAACTATATTTTGGGTATGTGGGATGGAAATAGAGTGGCAAGAATATTTTTGTATTTATGAATTTTCTTATGAACTGGAAAGCACCATCAGTTCAAAATAGGCTTAGCAATTATTACGTAACACTTTTCTTCATAAGAGACTGATTTTTTTTTTTTTTTGAGTCAGCATTTGATTTGCAGGACTTGATGGGTGTAGGAGATTTTTAACTGCCCAGAAATTTGTTGATGAGGAGTTGAAGCAGAACACAATTCCTTAAATATGTTCAGCAGATATTTCCTATAAAGGAAAAAGCACTTTAGGAATAGACTTTTGAAGATTTAATTGTGACTGGCAAGGAAAAGAAAGTGTTAAAAATGTCAAGGTGAAGGAATAGTGAGACGAGCTGTCAGCAGTGCAAGTGGTGATTCTGAGATAGGAAGGAGGAAAAATAGCGAAACAAAACAATACATTTCAGTATGACAGACTCTCTTAAACTCCTAAAATTGGTCAGTAAAATCCTCCGAGAGGCTTCTCAGAGACACTAAAGCAAATTTCAGTCTCTCCAATTAATTATATCAGAGGTAAAAATGCATTTCCCATTATGAAGGGAAAAGTAGGATCCATGTGAAGTCAGTTGGTAAAGTTGAAGGTCTATATTGAGTGGCTGAAAAGCAATCTGCAGCCAAAGAGGGGTTGGGTCTTGTTCCCACACTGGACTCCTTGCCTCAAACTGCTTCTGGTGCTCTGAGCAGACAGTGAGCAGACTTGGAGAACTGAACTTGGTCAGAGTTCCTGGGGTTTCTATGGTCTCTTTACAGCAGCTCATTGTTAATTCAGTAATTATGTGCAATTCTGTCATGACAAGTGTGTGGATACCAGGTATGGCTTGTGGGTGTCAGACTTTACAGGGAGTGCACACGAAGTCATCTTGCTATAAATGATGGAGAAGCCTGGCCTTAATAAATGAAAAAATCATCTAAATGAAGTAATATGACATGGTACAGAACTGGTCAAGAAGCTGTAAGGAGAAGCTCTTAATATTTTAATGAAAGTGTGTGGAGATGCCCTCATGTTTCAGTACGTATGTGATGGTATATATATACACTGTTCAGTCAAAGCCAAGCTGAAAGAAACTTTTAGAGTAGAAAATATTGGGGGAATATATCAAGAATTCAAAATTCAAAATGGTTAAATGGTAAATGACAATGGGGAAAGAAGTGAAGTTGGAAATGGTTCAATTGAAAGCAGGTCTTGTGCATGAGAAGCAACAGCTAATTGGGTACTTGTTTTGCAAAAAAAAAAAAAATTAATTTTGCAAATAGTTAACTCATCAATGATAAGACGTCTGAACTAGATCCATAAGTTGTCTAGAATAATGTAAAATCAACTAATTTAACAGTCTTCAAGTATCTGGCTGCTGCTGGGAGGAGGGAGGAAGAAACCTGCTCACTGTGGTAGTTACCTCAGGTTTGAGCAAGGAAAACTAGATTGCATTTAAAAACAGATTAAAAGTAGATGCAGTAGGGGAAAAATGTCAGAGTATTGCATAGTTAACTCATCTATTATCTTAAATACTCTGAAGAAGCTTAAGGAGAGTGAGTGCAATAATGCATATGTATGTATTTAAAGCAAAGTGTGCCATTACCATGGGATTGTCTTTAATGCAGTCCTGTTTCCATCAAAGTGAGCACAGCTGTGCCTGTTTCTGCTCTGATAGGAAATGCTGTGAATGCGAATGGAGGAAATGCAGAGAGTGAATTCTCATCCATCACTTTAACACACTGTACCACGGGCTGAGCTGTGATAAGGGATCCTTGTCACACTGCAATTTCCAGCTTCCTGAAATACTTCTTTGTACTCTGCCTTTTCGGGGGGTGATAGAGGATGAGGGAAGCACAACATGGACATTTGTGGAAACTTGAATGAAATTGCTGTGAAGCCGCTTTTGATGTAGCACTTTGGACTGCATTTGATGTTTTTAAATGACAGGACAAGCTTTGTTTAAAACACAGCTGTTAAAAGTTTGCCCCTCTATTTAATTTTTTCATTTGCTACTTGATTGGTGGAACCTTTTGCACTTTCAGTGACTATCATTTTTTCTGCAGAAGAGCAGTTCTGGGCAATTCAGGCTCTGTTATGCAAAATGCTGCTTGCTGTTTACTATTAATAATAAGCCAAAAAACTTTTCTGTCCTTTTTTAGTAACTGAGTATTTTATGCTGCAATCTGACAAGTGAAATTAGAGAACAGTGTCTCAAAACCACTTTATGTCTACGTATGCTCTGAAATTTTTTACTGGTATTTTTTCTAAAAAGTAATTAGAGAATGGAAGTGAATATTTACAGCCAGTTAGTGAGAGGATTGAATTTGTTCTTTGTGGTAGTTGCCCTGTTAGTGTTCTGAATTACAAAGTGAAACAAAACTCACTTATAATGTACTAACTTTTATTTTGTATTAAGGGTCCCTGATTTAAATCTGTAATTCATTTATAAGAAGGTCAGGATAAGCATGGTATTTTGCTCAGTTACTTCACCTGGAAAGACTTTTTCACTAAGTAAGCTTCAATAACTGAATCCAAACCATATTTTTAGAAAATGGTCTGGAAGACTGAGAATGCAGGTACCTTGGGGTAAAGGTAACATGAACTCCCTTGTGACATACGTGTGTGGATTACTTTCCTCTGGAGAGCTCTTTTTTGGAGAAATTGTACTGTGCAGCATTTCATTACTTTTGTGTGTGTGTATTTAATACACTTTACTGTTCTTCATCCCGGAACTCCGAAAGTATTTTATTTCCTGCGTCTGAGCTCTGTCCTCCATGTATTACACCATGGGACAAGATACTGGGATGCAGCTGGCTGTGCACACACGGCCCTGGATGTGTGGTCTTCAGGTCCTTGAACAGAACACACTGCATGAGGTGGCTTTAATTCATTTTCCACACCTTCACATTTGCTGTTAAAAAATCATCCAACAATATTTCCCTAGATGCTCTTAAATGTTTGTCCTGGGATAGGAGGGAGGATGATTTTACCAAAATACTGGCGGGTGTGTGTTACTCATTTATCAGTTCTTCAGTTTCTTCAGCTTCTATAGTATCCTCCTAGCTTCCAGCTCATATCCTGGATTGGAAGTAATATTTTATTTAACAGGAAATACTGTGCTTGAAGTGCCATCAGTGCTTTACCCAAGTTTATTTGCATGTGTGTGTGTGTTGTATGTATATATGATTTTCTGGTCTTGCTTATACTGCATAATATTCTACAATAGTCTTGATCCTTCTCTCACATCACTGATGATATTCTTTTGTTAACTATGTGGAACATATTGCCACTAAGCATTGTTGATAATTACGCTCCTAAAGCTCATTTCTATAGGAGAGCCATATGGTATACATAATGATACATAACACTGATGTGGTCTTCAGTTACCCATAAGTGAATAACTGTTTGAGATGTAATGGATGTTTTATTCATCTCTTTCAGGAAAAAAAAAAAAATTGTATATTTCAAGAAATTAAACATGGGGGAAAAAAAAAAATCTTGTTTTCTTGAAAGAGACTCTAACATCTGCACCATTTAGTGACTGGGAGGTACTTAGTGTTCAGTAAACCTGATCTGAAAGTAATACACAGAAAAGTAAAAATCTCCTTTAAACCTCTGCTAAAACTATCTGGAAGTGAGGCTACTTGGCAAGAAGCTATCAGGACTAAGAGATGGATAAGCTCCTTGTGATGAGGAAAAAGGTAGAGCATGAACTCCTCTTGCCTGTTTCCTCCAGGCACTGAGGCACGGCGTGTGCATGACTGAATGAACTTGTCATTCATATAGATGTTGTCACTAACAGATTTTTGGAGCTAAGAGGGAATCCTGCCTTTTCCACAAGCTGGGGAGGCTGCAGAAGTGCACAACTACCCAGCTTGAGTGTGAACACAATCAGTGACCACTGTGATTGACATGCTTTCATATGGTAAAGATTACACAGGCATCAAGAAAAATACCCCACAACTAAACAGATGAGAAAAAAAGCCCTGACTGATCTGCAACCTTCTTATTTATTGGGACAGTAACTAGTGGCTATTGCCTGGCTATTCTTGCTAATGGCAGCACACACAGGAAGGAGATACTGGTATGAATTGCCCAGTTCACTTCCTTTTCACTGTATTTCACTGTAATCTGTCTATCCTAATGTGATGTATTCCAGATGAACTGAGCAGGAAAGTCGTTAATTATTATGAAAAAGGAGGGAGTTGAGTTAAAAGCCCAATTTGTCAAGTAAATGAAAATTGTCTTTATTCTGATTGCTTGCTTTTGGTGAAACATGGACAATTTCAGAATCCTTTTTTCAAAGAAAAGAAGAAAGGTTTACTGTTCCAATTAGAGCTCTTTGGGAAGCACTAATTATTATCCTTTGCAGGAGAGAAAAAAGTAATGAGCACTTCCATATTGTCACCACTAACCTTGGTTAGTCCTTCAGATAAAATTCCAAGAAATGCCTTTTACATTGGTTTCATACAATAGTCAATGTACTTCTAATTGGCAGATTTTAATAATTTAGAGCTGATTAGTATCTTTGAAATTTTCTTTATTCAAATATTACTGCCAAAACTGCCTTTGGCTCAGAGAAGGTCCAGTATAGACATCTTTTACATTCCAAGGGATAGAGCGTTCTCCTCTTCCTGTGTGTATTTACTTACCATAAAAGAAACATTCCAAGGAAGAGGTTTCCTAAATTCAAGTTTTGAAATATGTACCCTAATATGGGACTTGTCTGTCTTCTTGGGAATGCTCATCTGCATAGACATTCAGAAAAATTCCTCACAAGTTTCCTGTTATTTGCAACTTAAGGGACTGAGTTTTCTTTGCTTCTGCTGTAAGTGAACTTGCAGACCTAATTTAAGCTTACTTGATTTTTTAAAGTATTTATTTCAGTATTGGGTGAAAATCTTTTCAGCAGAAAAGCCCAATACCACTTTGAAAGATGTGCTGTGTATGTAGCACATCCACAGCAATCAGGGCACAATAATCAGAACAGAAATTACCTTTTTTTTTGACAAGATAACTAATTTGATGAGGTTTGCCACTGCTAGGAAAAATGTGGGCAATTTTGACATCCTTTCAGGAAGAAAATGGATTTTTTCTCAGATTCAATATTAGATCTTGTTATGACTCTGTAATAGTAGTGATTTTTGGCATATGTGTACATGCATAATTTTTATTATTACAATAGAAACAAATTATTATTGATGCAAGATTCCCAAAATCTGCATAAAAACATCCACTGGAAGAAGAGAGACTGATGAATAGAGAAGCTGGATGCCCTTACTGCATGCAAGAAAAGCTTGTTTAAGTAAAACCAGCTAAACGAATCAATTCTGAACTTTGTTTAATTCAAGCAGCATAACTTTAATGCCAAGATTTCATCCACACCTGGTCTGAAAGTTGATAATGCTGTTAAGACACTGCAGTTAACTACAAAAGTAATTAAACACTCATTACCCAACTTTATTTGAAGTGTTATAGGTTTTATGTGGTTTTGACTTGTTTCATGAACTTCAGTTTTCAAGTAATTTTCCACTGACTGCTTCTTCTATTCTTATATGACTTGGTGGTTTTACATCCTCTTGTATTTGCTTTAGCAAGCACACTCTAATTTAGAGTCTGTAAATGGAGTGTACATTGCCTCATCTTTTCTCTTCACTATTATTAGATCTTAACTTGGGAGAATAGAACCATTAAACCATTTCTAACATATAATTTCTGTTTAAAGAAATGGAATAGAGCAAGATGGAAAGCTGGGCAGAAGCTGAAATCAGGGAATTAAATGCTACAGATGTTATATTTCCAGCTTTTAAGGTGCCAGCAAAAATCCTGAGCTTCAGTACTACTTCTAGACTGATAGAGGCAGTGATCCCATCAGCGTTCTGTGAGATAAAATGGTGACCTTGCCTCTTGTAAAGGAGGGGGCTTGCCTTTGTTGTATCCTTGTAATTTCAAGAAAAAGTAAAAAAAAAAACCAAAAACCTGTGAAGTGCCACTAGATTCTAAGTTATCTTCTGACTGTAATGTGCTTTTATTTAAATCTAGTGTGTAAGCCTATCAAAGTAGATATGTCTGTGCTAGTGTACCCTCTACTTAATGAATAACCTGCAACTTGAACTAGCAACTTCTGAGAGGCTGATTTTCTATGTGTTATTTGGAAATAGTCTGATACAGAACATAACATGGGATGGCCAAGTTGAGTGTTTGGGAATGATATAATGCTGTTTTGGGAAAAAATGTACAGAAAATCTATATTATCTCATTGGGTTTTTTTGTTTTTCTGTGTTTTGGGAGGTATCACGTATGTATCTTCCCCCCTGTATTTTCCTTCAGTAGACAAGCTTTATAACCAGTAATAAACTTTTTTGTTAGAAAAATAATTATGTCTCTTCAAGCATACATATATTAACTAAAACAGAAGATGAAATGTATTTAATATTTCTGGAGGGGAGAAATAGCAGTTCAACATTCCTGCTGAGCTCACATATTTGCATAATATATTGTCTGTGAGAGTTCTGTGATGCAATGCCCATGGTTCAGTCACCAGTTCTCCGAAAATCATAATTTGACCACTTCTCATTTGTGATTTATCCGAACTTCGGAATTAACGATTGAAGCTAATTACACTTCAGAGTTCAAACCTCATTTATGAGGGGCAGGAAGAAGATGTCACCCACAGACTTGACCCATGTTTAAGATCTTATCTAAGGACTAATCAGTCTTGATTTGCATGAAGTATTTTGCTCTTTTAAAGGCAAAGCAGCATAGGAAGCCTTGAGATGGAAATTGGAGTATCCTATGGCTCAGCAATAACTTCTGTGTTAGGCTTGTCTTAGGGATTATTCTCTTTCTTTCCCCCCTTCCTCCCTTCATGGAGTTCACCATTGCTGTTGGGAGTAGATTTCAAAATTAAATGTAGAATTCTCTTTGAAGCTGCCTTTTTCTGAATCCTTGTTAGGGACCTGGACTTCTGAGTTGATCCCTTTTTTTGTGGCAAAAAGACCTGAAAGGCACAGTATGGTTTTCCAGTCTGTTTTAAACACTGTTTTATGAGAAATGGAGGCTTTTGGCAATTCTTAAGGAACAAGGCACCCCTGAAACCTGAACTTATTAGGCCATACAGATAAAACTATCTATTTTTTGGACTTTCAAACAAAATGCAGGTAAAATATACTCAATTGAAAGAGCTTGTATCTGTGCTTTTGGAGTTCCTTTCATTTCCTGTGTAAATGAGTACAAAATGCCTCTTGAGCACAGGCATGTGGAGCAGAAATAAAATGATCAAAAGGATCTCCAGCTCTCAGATGGCTAATTCTTCTTTCTTCTTTTTATGCATGAAAATCTGTAATAAACTAAAATTCCTGTGGAATCGGTAGACTCGTAATCTCAAAAAGTTATGCATGTATGTCACATATTTGGTTTGTGCCTTGATACCTAACTTGCTTTTCTGGAAAAATAAGGGTAAAAGAAGCACCTGTGTGTCTTATACACAACATAGGCTGTTGAGGAATAAAACAAGATGTAGTTGAGCCAGTCAAGAGAAATAATAGCCAGTGTAGGTTTAATTTCTAATTCAGTTCTATTCCTATAATTAATTTTTAAGTGGTCATCTCAAGGAAGTGAAAAAATGATACTTAGAGAATTAATCAGAAATTCTCCTTTCAATCAAATAAAGATTTCAGACATGGTGCTCAGGTGTCTGGTTGCATAGCTTTGAAGATGGGGAATGTGAAAAGATAATTGTGCCTTTGCACTCCAGAGCCAGGGGATTGCCTACCTAGGGAAGATGCAAACAGTAGCAGTAACTTTAAACAGGTTTTTAACCTTGTAGTAGTATAAAAGTTAGTTTGAAAATGTGAATTTCAGGCATCATGTATTTGTGAAAAGTCTGAGTATAGAAGAGTGCAGGAATTGTTTAAACTGTTCTTTCAGCCACTATGGGACGTGTCTGGGTATTTGGGTTGACTTGAATTTCTTTTGTGGTGCCATAAGAATCGGAAAGGAACAGTTGCTTTTTAAACCTGTGGTTTATTTTCATTTGGATTTTTGAGCATAAAACTCCTTAAGGCACTCAGAACACTTCCAGGTGTATTTCTACAGTCTTCACATCAGTCTTTCTTACAAAATAGAATGAGTTTTAAGTCTTTAATTGAATTCTGGAACCAGTAACATTGTCTAAACCAGAGCTCCTCCTGTGAAGCCTTAAAAGGCTGTATTTATTATGTACTTAATAAAAATATAATTATTGGATATGCTAGTCTCTATTTGTGATCTTAATCATAAGTTTTCTATAATTCCCAAAGTCATTCTTTTAAATTATATTACTAACATTATATGCACACACGATTAGAAGGTAGAAAAGATTTAAAATCTGACTTCAGGTATTTTATCTTGTAAGAATCTGAATCTGAGCCAGACCTCCAGAGAATATCCAGAAAATTCCATGGATCTTGAGAAGAGATGGCTGTGATTTACTGTAAGGTATAAAATTTGCCACCACAAAGAAAGGTTCTCCCAGTCACTTGACTATTTTGGGAAAAAAGGTTCCCCATCATGTGAAAAAGCAGTGAAACTTTGGGGGTGGCTGTCAGTGTATGAAAGAAGCACAGATTCCCTCTTTCAGAAATGGGTGGGCAGTCAGTGTCCCCTGGGGCAAAGAGTTCTGCCATATCCTGATCTGTTCTCTCTACTTATGCACATTGATCTGAAAGCACTGGTGGCAGTGAAACACTCAGCTGCCTTTTCAGACTAATAAAAACATCTATCTTTTAATGTATGCAATGTAAAATACAAATACATGGAAATACAGCATGCTCTCTGTGAAGTTATTAGTGTTGCCAGATTTATTTCTTCAGTACTCTTTTATTTTTTCCTGTGTTTATTTTTGTATTGATTTTTGCTTTTATTTCAATCTTTGCATCATAGAACTGACTTCAGTAATTCTGTTTTGATGATGCACTTCTGGTAGAATTCTTGGAATCAGACTTACCAAATTGCTTTTTTAATGATGGTTTTCCTTTGGGGTGTTGGCTGGTGAGTTTGTGCAATATGTTTTAGAAACTATATTGCTTTCTCTGGGAAATGGTTTATTCATACAGCAATAACCCAAACACATTTTATTGTCAGAAATTGCATAAAATTCAGTTGTGGTGCCTCTGCAAATTTTCTTCTATAAAAAGAATGAAAATGTCTTGCTGTGATAGAGCAGGACTCACTGGTATTGGTAATTACACAGCTCTTTTAAGTTTAAATATTAAAACTATTCTCTACTACCTAAAAATGACAATAGTTTTCACTTTATCTCACAATAGCAAAGAGAGCTTCAGTAGTTTAGGAGGATAATGATGAAGGAATTATGCCAAATTTGTAGACATTGAGAATATTCTTCCTCTGTTTGTACTGGTATTTAAGAGTGTGCTTATATCAGATAACTGGTGGTCATTCCACTCAGAATATGGACAGGGTAAAAGACCCTAAAACTTAATCATTATTAGTGCTTGCCAGTTTATAGTATTGCCATATATAATATATAATATTGTAAGAGGATGTGATGAACAATACCAATTTTTGTGCCTCAGAATTTTCACACATCTATTTGGAAAGGTCATTGGAAAAATGTGATTAGTTTGATTCACTGCCATTTCAACAAATACAGAGCTCATGTTATTATAATATTTATTATTTAGTTTCTTTTTCTTCAGTGCTCTCTCTACATTGACAGAATCTAACTTAGCCTGATACCTTAGAGCAACTCTTCTATTTTCAAAAATACCCAGTTTAATTTGAAAATGCCACATGATGAATGAAATATTGTCTTATGATATTATCTGAATGTTTTATACTTATAGTGATGTTCCAGTAATAATAAGAATCTCAAACTATTCCTGGACTTTCTTAGCTTGGTGTATTTGCTGGAATGCAAAATCAGTGGCAGATTGCTGTCCTTGGTGTGTGTGTAAAGACTTGCTAAGAGATTCTTATTGGGAGTCTTTAATCTTTTCTTTTTTTGCTTTCTCACCAGCCTGTGGATTAGGGGCTGTAGGGAGCAGCAGGAAAGCTGCAGCAACCACAGATCCCAGGAAAGTGTGGGAATAGGGAGCCTGCACCTCTGCAAGAGTGGGGGAATGCCCCATAACTACTTATAACTCGAGAGGATTGCAGCTTTTGGGGATTAGTTCTTGAAGAGTGCTTAGAAAATTAGTAGGTGTGTGTTAATACCTTGTAAAGTTGAGGTTTATGTGTGTGATTGCTGATATTGATTCAGGCCATTTCCTGCCTGCGCTGCTGATTGTGCTGCTAATAAATCAAACTGCTTTGATAGTGAATTGATTGGTAGGTTTTGAATTGAGTAGCTTTCCTCCAGACAAGGTACTTAATATTGATTAGTGCATTCAAAAATTTTAGGACTAATTCAGCAGCAGTTTAAATGCAGTTAAACCAGTTTGCTGTTGCTTCTCTACTATTATTCTGTGTGGCTGCTCCTAACTGGTTTTACTTCACAGCTAAAAAACACCCTAACCCCAGCTTCATTAGTGACCCCCACGGAATGCAAAGTAAATTTCAGATCTTCATCATAAGCATTCAGTTAAGCAGTTGCTGTCAATAATCAGCTAAGTATTATTGCATTTTATTTGTACTTCTGTCACGAACAATTAGTGCTAAAAAACCCCAAATAAACCTCGCACACACCCACACACACCCTACTCCCCTACAGCATTTTTAAAAATATTTTCTAGATAGCAAACTTAGGGAAAAAATATAACAAAAAACCCTCCCAGCTGCTTGCCTTGGGCAGCTGCTTCTCATTTTGTCAGTAATTGCCTGCATTCTAGGTGCTTCTCTCAGGACTGCAGTGAAATTGCATGCAGAAGGCCTGACTAAGTGGTCACAAGGGTCTATTCTGGCTTTAAAATCTAAGAAACTACTGACTCCTGAAGGTTGCTAAACCCATTCAGTTTCTACTGAATGAACTGGAATTGAATGTACTGAGTTCTTTGCAATGAAGCACTTTTTATAAAGAAGTCTTCAAAGATTTAATAAGCTATAACAGGTGAGATTGAATCTGCTCTGATTAGCACCTGTAAATGAGCTTGAACTGACTACAGTGATCAGATGCTGACAGTCCCCTTCTGCATAAAAGTAAAGATAATTACCCAAGAAGTAATTTCCTGGATGGGTTTAGCCTTTCAGAATGTGGTTTTTCTGTATGTATTGCTGGCTGGAAGTTCCTGTCATGCTGAAACTCAGCATTTGGCATTGTCTCTTAATTTTGTACCTACAGAAGGCAGCAGGAAAATTTCCAATTACTGCAGTGAGTTTTGAGTTGGGATCTGATCAAATATTCTGTGGTATTTTTTTATCACTAATGGCAAGTACATGGTTTGATTTTCAAGTCTGTGTGAAGGGTGGTGGATGGGGAAAAGAGAGCAGACAGCTTTCTGTTTTTTAATCTCTTTAGAAAGTTTCAGGTTCAGGGTGTCTTGGAGCCCCTGGGATGTTTACAGCTCATGAACTCATTTACAATCTGTTTTCCAGGACTTTTTCAGCCATACCATAATATCCTGTAGCTTGTGGTTGTTTTCCAATTGACAAACTGGTGCTGGAACATGAACTGTTAAACATGAATTTTATTAAACATAAAAGTATTTGTAAGGAGCTAGGGAAGAAAAGAAGCTTTCTAATGGTTCTCTCCACTATAAGCCTCTAACTGGTAAGACAGAGCAGGTCAGCCTCCTGGAAATGTTTCTCACCAGGGTTTCCTGGCCAGCTAACCCCTCTGCATTCTCCAGATAGCAAACAGGTCAATTGTGTGCCCCCTGTGTTCTCTAGAAGTCCAAAATCCTTTCTAAAACACAAACCCCAGTAACATCGTGGCAGCACAATTGTGTGGAATTACATCCTCATAGCCGTGATAGGTGTGATGTCAAAGACAGGCTCTCCAGAGAGTGGCACCATCGCTTTGAGTTCTAATACATTGTCAGAAGGTCCTCACCAAAGAGCCCTGCAGCAAGAGCAAGCTGAAAAATGGTTCCTATCTATTTAAAACAAAAAGTGTGTGATTTTGGTTTTTTTTCTTTGGTCAGATTATAATGTTGTTTGGGGATTCTTTTGGTAAGAGGAGGGCTTTAAGGGCAAGAACCTGAGTAAAGTGAACTGTTTCAGGCATATCTCTATATATCAGAAGCTGTGGCTTCTAAAAATTTCCAATATATCTGCACGAATTACATAAGAAAGTCTTGCCTTGAGGTTACTTGAATTAGATTTAGTATTGGTTTGGATGGTGAATAAAAGCTGTTTGGACCTGAGCTATTTTTAGAGAATGTCTGTAATCAACTAATAAACTTCACTCTTAGGATTGTGTTAGACTAACAAAGCTTTAGAACTGGTAAAAGAATGTATTCATGGACAGTTGACCTTTCTGCACTTGGATCTTTTTATCAGTCTTTTCTGAAATATATATTTTTTTAAACTTTTAAGAACTAAAAAAATATTTTTTCTTTCAGGAACATCTTCTGCTAGGGTATTTTCCCTGTTTGACAGTGGTTCTAACTACATGATGTCACAATTCAAAATTATTTGTATACATAGAATTTGGAATTTATTTCCTGATTATATGAAGATAATTTTCAAAAGCGAGTTTTATCTGGTATTTGTTTTGCCTAATAATTGCATAAAGTTATTTCTTCTTCTTGAGTAAACTCTGTTACTAGAATAGATTTGAAAGTGTGCCAAAAAAGAACTGCAATCTTGTCAAACTACATTCTGTATAGAATTTAAATGAATCCAAATTTGAGAGTCATCTATTTTAAATTGTCTTTCATTGGGGCAGAACAAACAACTGAGTTTTGAATGTGACACAGCTGCAGAAACTCTCAAACCACAAAAAAAGCCCCAGACAAAAATCCCTGTAATGCTACATTTGTTACTTTGGATGGTTATCTAAGCCACCCTCAAATAAAGGGAATTAACATTTTATTTACATAAAACAAAGAATAATAAAAAGCTAAAAGGGAAGAGCTTCAAGGGGCAAGGCAGGAGCTGAGGGGACACCACTTTTATTTGAAATCCGTGTCAACTGAAGAGATCTGAGAAGTTTGGATTCCTTCTGACATGACATGAGTTTGTGCTTTCTCTCGCTCAGGGAGATACTGGAGAGTATTTCACCAGAGGTGCATTTGCTCAAGAAAAACACTCAAGGATGTGCTGCTCTGCTGAGTTTAAGTCCTTAAATTATAGCTTTAACTGCTGCTGGAAGACACAGGAACATTTGACTCTTTGTTAGTACGAACATTAGCTAAAATTTTGCTGGGAATGGAGGGAAAGATCCCTTTTGCTGCCACAGGTACATTGTAATTACTGAAATGCTGTGTTCAGGCAGATGGAAGAAAAAATACATGGGCTGAATCATCCGAGGGCAAGGTGGTTCTTCCAAGTTCTGTGGTAAGACTTGACAGCTTTTTCCCCTGCTTTGGAGCAGTGGCTTTGCAATGGTTTAGACTTTTCCTCTTTATATTGGGCAGTGTTGCAGGCTTCCGTAACAGTTCCAGGCAGTGCAGTGATGGTGCTTCAAGCAAGAGATGGTTTTTTTTCCCCTTTTAAAAACCTTACACTCAAGAGATTTATGCAGGAGCACTCTGCAAAAGCATATCCTCCTCATTTTCTTTCTGTTCCCTCCTTCATACTAGATGTCCTCCATTATTTAATTTGTTTTTTAAATATCACTTCAGAAATATTTTTCCCCTGATGCATCACCTCCTTTATTCAAGCCTATTCCTTCTGTTACTTGCTTCTCCATGTTGTACATGTTTTTTAGGTTTTCTGTGTTTACTGTTCTTGGTATCTATAGCTGCCATATAGTCCAGGTTTCTCATGTTCTGCTGGTAATTCCTTTGATGCCTTGGTTTTTAATACTGAACCCTCTTCTGAGTATATTTATCTGGATACAAAGAAACATATAGTAGGCTTTTTGCCTCCAGTCAATTGATAAATTATAGTTGAAATAAAGTAATAATGGACCAGTGAATGAAAAAAGTTCCAGTAGAAAGCATTGCCTATGTTTTCACTCTATTTTCACTGGGATTTTCCTAGAAAATTGGAGATTAATCTAAAACTATATAATGAGAAAACATCCTTTGATCTTCCTCCTTGTAACTTTACCAGGTGAAAGGAACCTATAAAAACTGCACACGTCTGTACTCTGTAGTGGAATATATGAATTGAAACTTGTATTTGTAAAAAAAATTAGAAAACTGGGATAGTAATAACTGAGTTCTTTAGAGCCTTGTTTTACTCTTTTCAGCTTTGGAACATGGATATGGTGATGGGGGATGTGTGTCCTTTTAAATTTAAATTCCTTACATTCCTGATGCTAATTCATTTTCTTAAATATTTTCCATAAAATAAAAAGTAATATGTACAATAGGATCTATTTGTGATCAGGATTTATGGTACTAGGAGCTAATAGACATATTTTCATTAAATGGAATAATTAGTGTTCTTTAGAAGCTGTACTTTTCATCATAGTTTGAAAGACTGTCCTAATTATGGATTCTGGAAGATATTTGATTAATTTATTCTCCTTGTGAGGTTGAGTTTCACTTGGAGAAAGTTCGTGAGGCTTTAAAAAAGTTTTAGGTGTCCATAATGCACCTTGAATTCACTCTTTTAATGCTGGGAGGCCAAAATCCTGCAATGGGAGAAGGGTGTAGGTGTCCCTCTGAGGGTGCTGCTGTCCCCTGAGGGTGATGAAGCCACATGCCAGCACCTCCCCACCATATGAACCCTGATAGCCTGAGAGCAAAGAAAAAGCTTGGATTTTTGCTGACCTGTTTTACCAGTCATAAAGAATAGGGAAATAGCTCCTTTTCCTGTACTAATGGCCTGGGAAAAACGAGAAAGCAAAGTGGTTTAAGAATGAGAGCTGAGCCTTGTGATGCATACCCTAAGAAGTATTGGAGATTTCAGTCAAAAGGTTAGTTTAAGGCAACTGTGAAGTTTAATTTTAAAAATTAATTTAGAATTTAAACTAATTTTAGAAATTAGTTTAGCAGTAGATTCTGGGGGATGAAATACAAAGTCAGACCTTCTGCAGTTGACCTCTGCTCAACTGTTTTCAGCTATAGATAGTTTTGTTCGAATCTAGCAAGTAGCAGTGTTTGCACAAACACTTGGATACATATGGAATTCTGGAGAAAATATATTTTTGGAATGGACTATTCCCCTTAAAAATGCCTGGGGAAGACAGGCGTTTGAGGTGAGAAAAAGTAAGGGGTGTGTGTTTGTTGCATCTTGTGATTGTTGTCCCGGCTGCCATTCCACTCATCATGCCTTAAAGTGATCCTAAGCATTAATTTAATTGTGTTTGGAATTTGACATTCAAGGTTCATAATTGCAAATTAGCATCAATCTGTATGCACAGAGTTTTATTTTTATCACTAAGAAAAATGTGATTATGCGACATGAAATCTCAGGTTTTTATTGTAACAGACTCTGGATACTGTAATTAATGTAAAGAACAGTTAATGCAAAGAAATCTACTATGTATGTATAGTTTTTCACTTAAATTAGAATGGAAAAAATGCAGCAATGTCATAAAACCCATGCTATTACTGTGGCAGAACCTTGCTTTACACATTTCTATTATGGTGTTTTGTTCAAAAACTTAGGGCTTACATCAAAAAAGACAGCAAACTTTTTATTCAAAGAGAGATATTGTTGTTTACTAATAGTAAACAACAGTGTGTGGGGGTGTTGGTCAAAATCCTGAATCCAAATCTCAAACTTTGGAAACTTCAGTTTTTGGTCATTGAACTATTTTAAATTTATATGTAATAAATCAGATAATAAACAAGGTATACATGAACTGTAGGCTCCATAGTGGCTAAGAATACTGCAAAAATTTAATGAGGACCAGATACAGCATTAGCCAAGCTGTTTTTAATATGACACTGGAAATTCCAGAAGATACCAAAGTCAACCTTTCAAGGGTAAATCAGGAATACTCTTCTTCCTGCACCAGGACGGGCATGCCAGCAAGGACTTAGATGAGAAGGTGATTGTGCAGCAGCAGGTGACCGTGTAGCAGAAGTATAGCAGGTTAATCTTTGGTTTTCAAGCTAATTTTTATAAACTGTTAGCTTTGGAAAGAGTTCGTAAGAGTCAAATATTTGGACACATCATGTAGGAATTAAAATGTGTCTGATAGCAGTAATCTGTTAATAGCCCTGTTACCAAAAAGCACAGTGAAAGTGAATATTTTAGACTGTAAGCCTGTTCTAGGCTTTGTGCTCAAAGTTCTTCACCCAAAGTTTTAGTGTTCTGTCATTATTTTGAGCAGTCCTAGGACTATGCCAAGTTGTGCAGGGTGGGGGTGGCTGTGCTGCCCTCAGCTCATGGCTTGCCCAGAGCTGGCATTCTGGTGAATCACCCCTGTGCTGGGTGCTGTCTGCTCCCACAGTGTCTGACTGGAGGACTCCCACCTGCCATGCAGGATCATTTCACACCCCTTTGCACCTCTGAAGTGATCATACTCTGGCCCCAGATCTTTCTAACTTGAGTCTTGCAAGGTGTCTGCGATGTGCTGAGCCAAAAGTAGCTGAGAAAATTGTCGTGTTCAGTGCTTTAGAATAAATAATGATTTGTTCTTTGTTTTACTGAAAAGAATATGTATTTATAGGATTCCCAGTCTCCCAGAAAATTAGGTTGCAGACAGCTGAATTGTCTAAGCGGTTATGCAAACTTGTGAGAGAGATTTGCCTTACTAATACTAATCAAGTAATGAAGCAAGACAATTACTATTTTTTTAGGATTTCTAAAGTTTTGGAGACATTGCAGAAATGCTAATCTGACCATCCTCCAGCAGTGCTGTGCAGTTCCAAAGAGCAGAAGGGCTCTCAGGCATAGGTTTTGGGGAACAGCAGGAGACAGAAATTTATTTAACTGAAGGGAAGATGGGAGTCCAGCTGGGTCAGGTGGGAAGGACAGGGACCGGCTCATCCTGGATACTGAGGGACACCTGTGGTGGCCTGTGCTAGAACTGGGACAGAACCTGAGCCTTGCTGCTTCTCTGCTGAGTTGTGGCTCTCTCTGAGCTCTAAATCTCTGCTTCACCCATGAGGAATCTTTACATTAGACATGTAAGGCAATATGAACTCCTGTCTATTGTCCTGACACTAAAACCCACTGGACTGATATAATCACACCAGTCAGAGATAAGTATGGGTCATAATTTACTTCAGATGATTCCATGAACCTTTTGTTCTTCTGCACACATAATTGAAAACCAGGCCCCTTTATAAACGACATTTTAAAGAGTCTGACATTTAGTCAAGGTGACCACCAGCTGGTAACTTTTGGAAAAATCAATAATGCAAATAGTGGTCTGTTAGGAGCAATACCACTGTGGGGTCATTTTTAGAATGAAACTCATTCTACTTGCCTCATTGTCCCCCTACCTTTGCAAAAAGAGAAGAAACCACTGCTTTAATTAGTCACACGCGTGCTGTGTGACTGTGCAGTGAGCGCTTGTATAGGCAGTTTACCAGTGAGAGCTGCTCTTTGGCTGTGTTAATGCAGGGGAGCAGTCTGGTTTTAAGCTTGCATACTTGTCTTTTGTTAGCAGCAAAACTGTCAGGATAATAAATGAAAGCAAGTCTGGTGATTCCGAAATGTATGATCTGAATCACGTATCAGTAGGCATTCTGGTAATATAGTTATGCTATTTAACAAGACAGTCTCCAGTCTAGCAAAGAAGGATATGTTCCTTTTGTTTCCAAAATTTAAAGCCTAGATAAAACAATATTTAATCAAGGAAGAAGATTAAAAAATACTATAAAGTGTATAAATAATTCTGTTTTTTTCCTGCTGACAAAAGACTTGATCTTTAAGTAGAAATGATGCTTAAATTTCAGTTTGTAGTTTTGTAATAACATATTTCAGTGTCACTACAATGTTAAATGTAAGTTTGTTCTATCCCATCTATAGGAAGCACCTTTCTGAAAGGAAGGAAGCTTTTACAGACCCACATGAGGCAATGTACCTGTGCTAAGTTCTTCAGCAGCACCTGACAGTTCTAGTCATGGTGAAGAAATGTGGAGCTGAGAATCACAGAATACACTAAGGATGAAGCAAAAAGATATAGGAAATATTGTCTATTGTCTCAGGCTCCGTTAAGAGGAGCACTGTGAAAAATGAAACATCACATTTAATATATGTGTTATTAATGTGATTAAATGCTACATGCATGCAGCAATATAGGTAGCAGAAGAGGTTTGTGCAGAAAGATGCCCTGTAGGATGCTCACCTTTTCTGAGAGATGAGTAAAATGGAACTTGATCAAGGCCAAGAGATTCTACAGGTGTCATGGATAGACAGAAAGCAGTTCAGGCCACCAAACCCGTGGCCTGCCCTGCTCACCAGGGGAGCACCTTGGCTGGCTTTGCAGGCAGGTGGGCAGTGCCTTCCTGCAGGCTCTGCACTCACAGCAGGAGAGCTTGTCCCACCACTGCCTACAAACTTATTCCTGCCCATGGGAAGGGATCTGGGCATCGCACGGCTCCGTGACCACAAACACACATCACAAAATGAAACACAGAAGTGGTCCTAACCATTTGTTGGCTGGCTTTTTTTCATTGTTGGTTTTATTTCTAATTCTTTGTTTGTTTGTGTTTTATTTGTTGGGTTTTTTTACATCTATGTAGTGCCAAAAAGGCTTCACAATGGCCTTTATTTTAACATCTCTTTTTCTGGAGGTCATGAAGACAGGAAACTTGGTTATTTTGCAAGCTGCTGCTACTCAGAAAAAAGAAATCCAACATTAACATCTGATGGCTGACCTTGAAGGATGAGAGAAATCCTATAAATATTCATTATGAAACTATAGTAGGTTGGTTCACTGTGTTGGATGATCACACTCCTGCATGAGCGTGTTTACTTCTATTTGGAGATATTAAGATGCATATAAATATAGTAAACCGTCAAGTAATCTCTTAGCACAGCAAGCAGACTCTCACCCTGTGAAAGTGGAGTTTCAGGACCTGCTGACATTGTCCTGGCTCATGTAAGCCAGGAGGAAAAGTCGTTTGACCAGATTTTGCCATGGCAAGACCAACAGTCTGCTCAAGTGCATGAATGTCTTCTGGGGAGTGTTGTCACTTCTCAGAATTGGATTAGAAAAGTTAGACTATGACTTCCTCAGTGGATGGACACCCTGGAGGGGGTTCAGCTTGTCACACCAGATAACATGTGTCCTTTGTCTTTGTATTAAAGTTCATCTATATTTATTCAACTCAGATAAAATTAGGCAAGGGAAGTTTTAAAAACACATCAAACTCAAACAACTCAGCCTAAATGATAAGCTCTGTCATATGCCACAGTAGATAACAATATTTGATATCCATGTCAAAATCCTTATTTTGCAATTTTAGAAGAAAATATGAATATAAATGCAGTGGCAAAGGCACTGAGTTTATTTTCCTATAGTCTTTAGTATTGTAGCACTGCTCTGGTTCTGTGAGAGTCTCTAAATAGTTGATGGTAATTCTCTGTTTATTGAAAAGCAAAAGTGAGCCTTGTGTTATTACTTTTCCCTTCTCATTTTGCATTTGTACCAACACTGTTTAGGAACTGAAGCTTGAAGTAAGACTTCTGAATAATACAGTCTTTTTTCTTTTTCTACCATAAAATGGCAAATACCTTTCTCTAAGCATTCTGTAGATTTAATATTTTTCTTAACACCTGTGCCCTGCCCTAGATCAATGTATGCTGATTTCTGCATTCCTTTAATGAGCTTTTGTCTTTCCCAAGGTTCTTTTTTACTATGAATTGGAGTTCAGTGGTGCATTCTGGTGTCTGACATTTTTATGAGCAGAGGTTTATTGCACCAGTTGCCCCTTCTCTTCAGCATTAGTGGCACTAGCAGAGTCAGGCTGTTCTTCAGTCTCTGTCCCCATGTCTGGTTTTCCTCACACATTTCATTTGTACATGTAGGTGTCACAGTGAGCAGTTAATGCCTAGGAAATAATACTTGCTGGTGCTCATATGGATTTTATACCACGTGTCCAGCTGCATGCAGCTCTAAATGAAAAATGCCCAGTACACGATAATTAATGGTATACATAGGAATAGGTCTGATATTCTTTGAAGAGCAGTTGAGTGAGAGTTAAGCCTTTGTGGCCTTTGAGGTGAAGAAAGCCATTTTCATCAATAATATGCCACTTGTGCCACCCCTTCTGATAGCTGGATTTGGACACCTCTATAAATAATAATGATTAGATGATGCCCATCAGCCCAAACCATTCTATGTTTCTGTGATGAAGTGCAATTTGCTGTGTAATCTTCAGTGTCCTTTTAAAACACAGAGCTGAGGGCTCTTGGGAGGTAGATTGTTTACTGAACTTTTTCTCCTCAGCACTGTGTAATTATTTTTCCGTTGGTACTTTCAGTCACAAACTGCTATGTTTGGTGGTGCTCTGCCATCAGAAGGATCAGCCCTCCTCCAGAAAACCTGATGTGAATGAAAGTGATTACTATTTCCTAGAATACATTGCAGACAAAAGAAAATGTAATTGCTTCAGACTGGAAAGTTAACCATAACAGATGTTGTCATCTTTTATCAATGATAACAACAGGTGAAATAAAGAAGGATAGGAAGAATTTTCTTGAGATTATGCAGGGTGTGTTGTAATTGTCTGTGACAGGCTGAACCCAAGGCTGGTCCTGACCCTTTTAAAATCTATTTATTCTTAGGAGACTACAAAATGAAAGCCATGACTTTGCCAAAGTGGTACCACATGCTTTGGGACAGTCTGGTTTTGTTTGCCTTGTCTCATGAATAAATTTTCATCAGAAAATAGCTCTCTTGAGTTCAGACACAAACATTTACTTGCTGAGGATCTAGTCTACTACTATATAAAATTCAACTTATATAAGTCTGCAGATGAAACATATTTATATGGTAAAATAATTATGGTCACATAGAGATATTGTGTACAAAGGGCTTTTTTATGCTTTTCTAAGGATAGCTGGGTGATGGGGAAGAGATGATTTATGAGCTTGCTGGCACTAAGCAGTGGCTTGAAGGCTTAAAAGACTAAATAATGCATAAAGGATGCAAAATTTTTATTTGAGGGGAGAATGACAAGAAATTACTTTGAGTTTTGTGTAACTTCCAGTAACACAGTAATTTTGCATCATAGACATATAACACATAATCTTGCATCTCTTTTACTAACTTGTCAAATGTATAAATTAAAGAAACAGTTGGAGAAATTCCCCAGCAATACTGCTGTGCTTTCTTCCATTCTTCCTTACTAAAAAGCATCTGTGTAAGTTTTGTGATTCTTAATGGGATAGCTTAAGTTTTATGCAGCCGTCTTGTTTAGCCTCTATTTCTATTGGGCAATACCAGACGTTCTAGATACCAACCACCTCTTGTGACTAAATCAGTGTTGTATTTTCATTTCTGAAATCAGTTCCTGTATTCTCAATTACTTGACTTCTTAGATGAACGTTTTTGCGTTTTCAGGAACTTTCTGAAATGGAAAATATTTAAGATGTTATTTTGCTCGTATCATATTTTGCCATCCGTGTTATGCTTAATTAGAGATCATGGAAACCTTGTTTGTCATTATTTATGGAGTCCTTTTGATGGACTTTTACATTGCTTTTCAATTTCTACATAATTCTGATTACTGCAAGCAAAACTCTAATGGTTTGATGGTCTTTTCATTTTCCAGAATCACAGAATGGTTTGGTTGGGAAGGGACCTTTTAGTATCATCTCCTTCCAGCTTCCCAGCCAGAGCATAACTTTTGTTGCCATCGTAATGCCCATGGTCTTTAGAGTCACAGTTTATTAAACTCGTTAACCAATAGATCTCCAAGCTTTATTCCAGGCCGTATTTTAGGTCTTAGAGCAGGAATATAAATTTAAGAAAATTTAATGTTGCTTTATAGCCATAACTTAAAACAAATAATTACTTTTACACTGGTTTAAGTTTTCTTCAGAAATCAGAAATGAGAACCAGTGTATATATAATAGTAACAGTATGAGTAAAAAAATATATTAATCAGTAAATACCTTAAACATAAATTTAGACTTTTCCTCCACATCTTATTGGGCTCTCATGAGGCGCGTATAGCATGAGATGCATAAGATTTTAAACAGACCATTTGTGTTAAATGAGATAATACTGAGTGGAGGACATACATAGCATTTTAGGTGACCTACTCAGGGTTTATGTTCATTCAGAATTCTCAAACTTTTAAGTGAAAAGCTCAGAATTTCGTAGGAAGTCTTACCAGAATTCAGTGCCAAACAGAAGTCAATCTCCTGCGGAGTAGTTAGGAAAGCTTTCTTTTAGACTTTTTGTCCAATAGAGGGACTAGGATTTATAGCATTCAGATTTAGGTGCCAAGCCCTGCTGTATCTTCCCCTTTTTATCAGGTGAATAATGTCCAAGATTATGTAAAGCTTTCCTGTCCGAATCTTTGTGGGACAGCCATTTGTCCTTCACAGGTGGGGAACTACAAAGGAAAAGCAGCATTTTCTAGAGTTAAAATGTGTCCACTCTGCAGTATTTGGCAGGAGAAAAGATTCCTGAAAATGAAAGGAAATAAGGCAGTTTTTGCTTGGAAGCTGAGATACTTGCAGGCTCTTCAGGGCTTTTACTGTTGGTACACAGTGAAGCAGGAAAGATTGAATATATTGATAATCCAGTTTGCTGCCTCCCTTCTTGGTTAATCTCAGCTGATGCTACCTACAGCTGCATGATTCTTTCTAACAGTGTGAGATAGGGAAATAATATGAAACATAAAATTTGAAATTCACGTCACAGCCTGCAACAACAAGCTCTAATTTAGAGGCTAAACTGAGGAAATAATTTTGAGAATCTTAGCTCACTTAGGAGCAGTAAGACAGGAAAATATTGGGAAAACACTTCACTAGAAGCAGTGCTAGATGCTAATGGAAACCCCAGAGTTTATTTAATAAAGTTTTCCAAATATGACAAGACTGTATTTTGAAGTCCCTTTTTCTTGATAAACTGTTTGGGAAGGACCATTTACCCATGGAAACTTTGTCAGTGTTTTTTACTGATACAAATGTAGAAGGTATTTCTACTTATCTATTGGCTAAGCTCACATTCTCCACTCTGAGCTGTGAAAATATCAGAAGAAAAATTACTCAAACATGTATCATGGCCAAAAACTGAGTAACCATCTTTTCTGTTAGAGTAATGGCTAAACTGAAAAAATGAAGTAAAATATCTGTCGTTGGCACATAAAAGATACTGCTGTAACTGGGTTGCTGCTGCAGGGAAAGAAAAGTGGTTTGGATTTGCACAGAAGTGTTTTTTTCCTCTTCTTAAATGGAAAAGAATATATTGGTTTAGGGTTCTAGAAGGCATTTTCTGTCCTTCACATGATATCATGTGATACTTTGCACGTCATTAGTTGTTGCTTGCTCAACAGCAAAGTGACTCCTAACTTCTCTTCCTTTGCTAGTACAATGGTTTTTGCCTTTTCATATTTTAAATGTAAATGGGAAAATAAATTTTAAAATTATAAAAGATGTGTATAACTCAGACTTCAGACTTAGCATGTTGAGCAGGACTGAGTACTTCATATGTAAGGAATAGAAGAAAACTCTGAAGTTCAGCCTTCCCTCTTCCTTCCTGCCAAGGCTGTTCCACAGTATTTTGCTCTTTTAGGTTAATCAAGATGAGGTTTAAAAAATGGCTGAGAGTATAATTACATGTTCTTAAGAAATGAAAATATATAATGAAAGCTAAAACTAACCCAAAAAAGTGGAAAAGGAGTTTAATATGGAAATAACTTCCAAAAAGCAAGCAATTTTTTCTTAAAAGCAGGATCTTTGCTATTCAGCTGCTCTAATGGTGTGCTTTTAAATATAATAAAGAACTGAACTAAATAATGCCTGTACTTCTAAACCTCTTCCAGTAAACTCACACTGGTGCTTCAAAATCCTCAAGAAGAGCACCAGACTAATGATAGTATGTTAAATCTTGTCTCAGTAAAAGCCAGGAGATATCCAGCCTGAACAGAATAGTAAAATGAGGGGTAGAGTGCAGCTGAAGCAGAGAGCCTTGTCTCATTTCTCCATGTACGTCCTGCAGTGCTGAACTCCCCTTCAGGGACCTGCTGTTTCTGTCATGCCTGGTAAGGGGCTGCTTTCCTCTGCCCAAATGAAAAAACTGGGGCTGGTACTGGGTAATTGGTACACAGAGTAGTAGGATCAGTAATTCTGTGTATTATAGAAGTTGATGCAGTTGTGAGGTTTGGTTTTAGTGACAGATTGGTGACCTCACAGTTCTCACTGTAACATCACTGCAAGGTACTTCAGTGATATTTCTGTATCTTTATTTACTGTGATATTTCTGTATCTTTATTACCTTCTTGCTTCTAGTGTGGAAATAACCTGTCTCATATATCTCTCCTGACCCCTGTTCTAGTCCTCAGACCACTTCATGACCACTTGTACACTTGTGTAAGCCACAAAGTGGATAATACACAGAAAGCCTTGCTGCACATTGATTTGCTGTATGGCAGCAGTTGATTTGTTTCAGCTTATCAGTGAAGAAATCCTATACATCACTGACTGGGGATAAAAAAAGGCATAAGGAAGAAATAATTGCACAAGGTAAAAAAGTGTGCAGAGAAAACTCTTACTTGGCAAAAGTATGGTAGCACATTCACCTGCAGTGAGCTGGTTTGGTGTAAAAGAACCTGGGGAAAACTGGCCTTACATATTTATGACTTGAGAAAACACTGGCTCTCCCAGTGAATAGAAATGTGAATATAAGTGAGGTCCTTAGGACAGCTTAAGGGTTGGAGTTTCTGCCGAAGTTTCATTATGTTTAATCCATGTTTGCTTCAAGGCAGGGTCTTTTCTAAATGTTGGGCCATAACAGATGTTTCTATCTACAATTCTTGCAGATCTAAAGAATAAAAAGCTTTCAGAAAAATAACTGAAAACCTTTAGCAAACTGATAAATGTCCAGTCCTAAATTAATGCATAATGCAGTATTTTAGACTGAAGAAGGAAAAAATCACCTTAATGTTTTTCAAACTTGTTCTCAGCCCTCATCTAAAACTTTCATATGAGTGCTGTGCATAGTTTTGCCAGATGGCAACAGCTGGTTGTAACTTAATTGTGAAATGTAAAAACTTTTTAGAAAATTTTCTACTTCTTGTAATACTGTTCTCATCCAGGTAGGACCAGATCCCTCAAACTCAGCTCTTCCCTCAGGAAGGAAAAAGAAAGCAAAAAATTTCTTCCTGTACTATTTAGTTATCAAAGCAATGCTGTAATACAAATTCATAGTGATTCTAGACCCAGTACCCCTTCATGTCCCTGTATTTAATTTGTGTGGTTTACTCCCTCTGAGAGCAGGGATAAAAGGCAAATTCTCAGTGTCTGTGAGACTCAGCAATATTGTGACCTTATTAATGGCTAGAGCTGGTCATGTATTTCTTTTACAATCCTGTGGTGGCCTTATTGTTGGTTTCTGAAAAAGAGTGGCTTTATGGACAAATTTTCCATGTTAGATGTGTAAGAATTATACTAGGGACCTCATGGATACTAAAAAAGTAATTTCCTAGTAGTTGCTAGTTCAATGAGGATTTAAATGTATTTTAAAACATTTGCATGCTTTAATCTCCTTAATTCTTTAGGAAATTTGATCTTGTTACCCTCCCTCTTTGGGTAATTTTTGGCAGAGCTGAATGCATCTGGAAAAAGAGAATCTGTGAACAGAAAATGCATAATTTGGATATAAAACACTTGCCATTTGGATGTGCTAGAGCTGGGATTTAATGATCTCCTAAGATGAGCATTAGTATGCTCCCTGCTTTGGATAAGATGCCCAAAGAGGCTTTACTGGCAGGCATCACTCAGAAGAGGAGGAGTTGGCTCTCCTCTTTCTGAAATAGATTTGTGATGTTGGCTTACCACCTTCTACCCTTGTCTCTTAATTCATTAGGGTTTTATACCTCACCCATGCTGCTGTGGCTTTTTCCCTGTTGAACCCCAGAGCAGTTATCAATGTTCATTCCAGCAGTTGTGCCTGTAAAGTGGATTTTACCTTTTTTTATTTGGTGTGTGTGGCTCTGCCCCTCAGGCTCCCCCACAGCTTTCTGACAGCACTAGGGTTTCTGTGGATGTCTCAGAGAAAATCTCAGACTGGAGGTTTGGATCCTTGGAAGAAGGACAGTACTGGAGCATGTGGAGTTTCTTAATGTAAGACTTCTTTCCAGTCAGTAGTCAGATCTCTTATCTGAAGTGCACTAAGTCAAGATGTTGGAAAACCTGCAAGTTTTCATGGTTCTTAGACGGTTTGTTTAGAAATGAAATTAAGGGTATGGAAATGGATAGAAAACTGTTCTTTTCACTTTCAGATATGATCATGTGCAGTGTTTGGTATTCAGAAACTGCAGAAAAGCTGGTGTCCTGTAAGATGCTTGTCATCCTTTACCTGATTTTTTTAAAACTTACCTGAGCTTTCTGGAAACAGCCTTGGCTTGTAATGCTGTTTATTTTCCTTTCTATTTGAATAAAGTTCTGTAACTCTTTAATGGTGTTATTCAAACTGAATATGTTCTTGGACTGATGCTAAGAATTGCTTATGTTTTAAAAGTTCAGGAGAGCTGTAAGTCATAAATGTTAAAACCCATAATTGGCATGTAGTCAGACATCAAATGTATGATCTATTACAAGTGCTTGCTGGTTAGTTCTAGTAAAAAATCAAATTCTGGTAGTGTGGTTGAAAGTTAATGATTCAGAACTCACTGGATGATGCCTTCAGATCAGCTTGATTCAGTAAAGGTATTTAGGCCAGAAGACTCCATGAATACATGATCAGTGTAGCCAGCCCCAGGTTTGAGGATGGAGTAGAGTTTTATCTGTTTGAGACTTGAAGGAAAAGTTTCTGAGATCTCAAAGTTGCACTGAATCCATATTTTAATTCTGCTTGGGTGACTCTGGCTTTTAGCTAGTGCAGTTTAGCCATTGTTGTCTTGTGCTGCACCCGACCTTCTGTCTGTTATATTCTGCAAGCTTTAAAATCTTTGTAACATTGCTCTATTAATTTTATACATTAAAGTTTTGCAGTCCTTTTATATACATATTATCAATTTCATAGAGGCCATTTAAATCCCAAATTTCCCACTCTGATTAAATAGTAGGTGTTCCAAATATTGCAGCTCGACTTACTTGTAACTGCAGATATGTGTCAGGAGCTGTCATGTGAATTTCTGGGAGATTGGTGCTGGCTGTTCTGAGGTAACTTAGTAAAACTGTTCCTTTGAGGTGACTCTTGGATTTGGTCAGTACTTTTTAGTCATTATAGCTATAAAAGAGCGTTGTATTTAGAACAATTCAATTAACCAATGGAAGAAAAAAAGAACCATACTGCTGTATGTTGAGTCATTTCAGCATGTTTAAAAACAGTCTTCCCTGGAGATGTGATTGCTGGGTCTTGGAAAAGAGCTGTGAGGAGATTGAAACAAAGCAGGGAAAAGGAGGAAGGGTAGGAGCAATCAAAGCAAGGATGTACCATAGAACAAAGAACAAGAGGAAAAGTAACATAGAAATTTTTTTTTTTTAAAGCATTGAGTGAGAAACTGGTCAGTATTACAGCGCAATTAGATGTACTGGTGTGTCTATTATGTTACCTCTAATATTTTCAGCTGAGAAGATAAAACTAATGGAAGTTTCCATTCTTGATTTGATTTCAAGATAATTATTATTATGTGTTACAGTCCAAAGACCCAGTGCTGAGTCAGGAAGTCTATAACTTTCAAATACAACCATTGCTGCTAACAGTTTATTGTTCTATATCCTGTCATTGTTACAATGAGCTTGTAAGCATTTGTTCTTACCTTTTCTTCCTTTTGATGGTAGCCTTTTTTGAGTCCCATCACTCAAAGTGTGAAGAGGAGTGATACTGTCTACTTAAAATTATTCTTCAGTCATTTCTCTATATCAAAGTACATTATTTTTCATTCTCTTCTCTATATGATGATCTGTAACAAGTTCAGTGCAAGGAAGAGCAACAGAGACAGCGCAGAAGAATGTTTTTGGATGCACTTGAAGCCTCAAACAAAATCCCTCAAACCATTTTATTTTCTCTTAGGTACTGAACAGGGAATATTTTCTGCATATTATCCCCATACCTTATGGGGATATCAGCAGCTCCCATAAGATAGAATTTACCAAGATTGTGGTATCTGCTGACTTCTATTTCCATTTTGCATAATTAATATACTAAGCTATCAAGAACATGTGATTGGAGAGTATAAGGGACCAGATAAATAAGGTCATGGCCCTGGAGAATGTTCTGCACAAGAATAAACATCTTCATGAAACTTGAATTTAAAGAAAAATTTGAGAAGTCAGCATGGATTCTAAAGAAGGGGCAGCACAACAGCAGCTTTTCTCTGTTGGTGATTAATTTTGCTGCAGGCATTCCGTATCAGCTGGAGTTTTCCCAGTGTGTTCTGAAAGAAATGAAGGTCTACACTGCAGCTCCTGAAGTGACAAACAGTCCCTAAAATGTCAGGCAATGATGTGTATAATGATCTTCACCTCATATGAAAACAAATTGTTTTTCTTGAAAACTTTGGAGAAAAGATTTTGAATCTTGTGCTGGTCAATAATAAAGCTGTCATTACTTGATTTTTGAAGAGGGATATATGAGTATCTGAAAAGCATTCTAGTGTTATGTGACTAATAATTGGGTAAAGTTAATGAGTAGCATCTGTTCTGCTAGAACAGCTTAATAAAGCTGTCCACTCTTGAAGACGAAGGATGTTTGCAGATGAGTGGCATAGTAGTTGTTGAGGTCTGAACCAGCTGTTAGTTTCTTAAAAGGGGATTCTGCTTCAGGGAAACCAGCAAGGTCACTGATTAAGAGTAGATTCTGTCATTCCCCTATCCTAATGTATCAACACATCAGTTTGACACTTAAGCTTCCATCTAGACTAGCACAAAATGAATGAGCAGAACTTGCTAGTCATTATGAGCTGGGTGGATCAGCTTGAATATTTGACAGGTCTGATCAGTTCAGATTTTACAGAGGGTGACCCACCGGTTAATTGGTGAAACACGGGTCCGTTCAGTCCGAGCAGCGCCAGGAGCAGTTTCTCTGGAAGCCTCCGGAGGAGCAGCAGGGCTGTGCCTCGCCCTGGCTCAGGCAGCGCCGCTCAGGGCACAGCGGCGAGGAGCGAGGCTGAGCGGGAGGGCCGAGGGCAGCAAAGCAGGCACATCCTGCCGCTGAGTGGTGATGGAGATGTGCTGCAGCCTCATTACTCTAATTAGTGCCTACACTGTACCAGGGAGCCTGATGGCTTCTCCAAGTAGGCGAGATGGTTATGGCTGTCCCTAATTACCACTTCTCCCTTTGCAATAGCTACTTTTGGCAGACAGTACCTAACTATTCTGGCTCTGTCCATCCTGCATTTCTTGTTCACTCCTGTCTATATCCAGATCCACTGATTTGATTCTCTTCATACACCTTGGAACCTGCAGAAGGGGGAACAGCCCTGACTCGGGGTAATTTCCTTTCACATCACACAGTAGCCGTGTTCTTCTTTGCATAAGGTGTTGGCTCTTACTTACCCGGCTTAGAAGCCAGTTTCTTCTCTTTATTTTTATCCCATCTCCTTCAGAAGAAAACCAGAGTAGCTTTTCACAAAATGCCTGTAAGCAATAAATGAATAGCACCTTCTGAGACTATGCAGATGTGAACTGTGTGCATCTGGAAATGGCTGTTGTAGACAAAGCACCCATCTACAGAAGGAGCCATTTCTGTAAAGTGCTATTCTGGCAGGGAGCCTTTTTTCTAAAAAGGAGGTGGCTCTGGAACTGTGACCTGTCATTCTCATATCAACAAGTATTTAGTGTAAATATTTTTTAATGCTCTAGTGATGTAAGATTCATCTTAGATTTGAGTATGACAAGAGTCTTTATATACTCATCCTCCAGCAGCAGCAGAAACTTATAATAATTCCTCAGACTTTTATTTTTCAGTCCTGCTACCAAATCTGTTTTTTCTCAAGATTCTGCCCTCATGCATATTATGTATATTATATTTCCCTTACCATGTAAACAGTAAGAAACCATTTCACTGTTTCTCTAACCTGCCATGAAAAACCTCTCCCAGAAATGATAAATTCAACTGCAACCTATGTTTTGAAAGCTACAATCACTTTCTAGCTTTGTTTCATTATGTTTGATTTTTGTAAATTCTCAGTAGTTCCAGACTAAAAATCAGGAAAACCTTAGGAACTCTTCCTGATGTATTTTGTAGCTCAAAAAATTTTGAGTGATGTAAAGGTATTCATTGTGTTGTGAGTACTGTTGGGCGGTATTGTAACCATGGAAGCTTTATGTTAATCACAGATTAGTTTTTACTATGTATGAGTTCATTCTAACAAAAATCCCGATTTCAGGCAACTTGTTAAACCCCTGCATTTTAGTTCAATAATCCATTCTAATTTCTAGCTTGATTTTTATAGCTTCTTTCTGTAATTATATTCACAAATATGCCAAAATATGCACATTAATCTTAATAATTCCTGTTAATGAGTTACAAATTTTATTTCATATCATGGGTAGGTACATCTCACAGGGCTGCTCTGCCTGTTCAGTAGTGGTTCCTGGAGCTACTCAGAGTTTTTAATAGAGTATGCTCTCTTAACTTCATCACCAAAACAAATGCAGTGCTTGTTTTGCACAAAATTTAAATGTGAAGGCAACACTAAAGACAAAGGAGTGAGGAGACAAGCTTGAGCAGCTCTCTGCTTGATTATAAGATGCTAGGGGCTGAGGGAATGCTGTCTGCCTTTGTGAAACAAAAAGAGAAATTTGCTAAATTCCAGTTCAATTTTGTAGAAATTGTTGGTACTGTTGCACATTCACATGCAAAATTAATTTGCAAGAACTAGAGAGAATATCCTGTGAAACATGAACAGTGGATAGGAAAACTATGGGGATTTTAAAGGATAGTACTTATAAATTTGTTACAGCTTAGGTTTACCTGTGGTAGATAGCAGAAATCGAAATAACATTTTCATAAGCATAATCTATCTTCAGAGTGTAATTGGAACTAAATATATGAATAGAAAACTGCAGGATTTTATTATGCATTTCCTGGAAGTATTTGAATGCAATCCAGGTATTGAACAAAGCTGGGAAATCAACAGATTTAGATTTGACTTTTCACCTTGGATACAAAGCATTGTAGGACTTCTGTATTTTGTTTTAGCTGTTCAGAGATGCTTTAGACCAGAAATCTGCAGCTGTTTTCATTTGAACTATATAGAAGATAGTTTCCTGAAATTTTTTGGTGTAACTCAAGGCATTTAATTGGAATTTTTAAACTTGACCAAATGAAATAAATATTTGTGCTAATCAGGAATTTGCTTTTATCTTACATTCCATACTTCATGCATGATTTAGTCTATCATATCTTCTGTTTAAATTTTTATCACACATTATTATGCATGCTTATAAAACAGTATTTTGACTGAGCTCAACGGATATTTCTTATTAAAAGCTTATATGAAAGAAAAATAGGCTGATAATATAACTACCTGAGCTGCAGTTGGTGAAGCAAACAGGACAGATTTTCCTCACAGCTTAAGATAAAGGCTTTCAAGAACAGAGAAAATATTCCCAGCCTGCAAACCCTGAAAAAGAACGCTCACTAGAGAAACAGACTCTCAGGCCTTTGTTCCAAGTCTAAGGTGCTTTGGACTCCTGGTGTTTCAGAATTCATTTGGGTCACATTCTCCTTTTGTTTAAAGAAATAAGTCATGCAGGAAAACTGTGTTTACTGTCTGTAGTCGAGACATTAGCTTATCAAAGATCTGTGAAATACTGCTGCTTACTACAAGGTTTTCTGTTTTAACCTCTCCTGCTTTTGTTGGAATTCATCTACAAAACAGGCAGCTGCCTTTCTTTACATGAGGGAGGAAGTCCTAGTTGCTATGAACGTAGCCTATGACTTTGATGAGAAGTTCCCTTGTTTCAGAGAGAAGTTGTGAAGGGTTTTTTTGAGAAAAGCCTTACTTCCAAGGATTCTATGAAAAACCCATTAAACCTGAAGAGGCAAAGCAGTGAAAGAACAACAGCTGTTCTCAGGAAGTCCTTGGTGTTAGGCACTATTATTGGAATTGAAGGTCAAGAAAAAACTGTGTTCACTTGCTGTCATGTGCGTGCTTTCCCTCCAGTCTAAGTCAAGGAGCTTGTCATGCCTATTGTATTGCAGAAAGTAAATAAGATTGCCAGAATTTTATGTCCAATGACATTATATGCAGTTAGAATTTCTTTGTTGTGCAACTACAAAAAAAAAAAAATAATATATTACAAAAAATGTGATATCAGATGTATTGTGGTAACCTCAAAAGGCATGAGAAACTATTTTTTGCCTTTTGGCTGAGCACTGCAGGAGAGAGAAGAGGAAGTTGCAGAGATCAGTCCAGAGGAGAGAGCACAGCAGCAGCCTTGGATCAAGGGGAGCTGAAGGAGAAGCTTTGAGCAGGACAGTGAAACTCTTGCTGATGAAGGATAGACAGGAGCCCCATTTAAAGAATTGGTAGTAAATGCAGGGGCTCTTCTTGTAGTGCAGTTAGAGTTGTTTATTAGAATCTGTCAAGATTGCATATTGCTTTGATAATTGGGGTGTAAGATGTAAAAATAAATTACTTATGAACTGACTTGGGAAAAAAACCAAAAAACCCCTCTTTAGATAAACTCGTAGCCTGCTGAAGAACAATGTTGTTTGCGTCACAGATCTGAAGGGTGACAGGTCATTGAACAAACATCAAGAGAGGAGCTTGTCTGTGGAAAAAGATGTGAACAGGTCTTGTGACACAAGAAGTTAATTGCATTAACTGCAGTTCTGTTGCCAGTGCAGAGCAGTGCCTTCATGTGAGATTGAAATGCTTCTGTTTGAAAACCTGCTCAGGGGGCTTAACTTGGCCTGGGGACATTGCTTTTGTTTATTCTAGAATTCAGGGCTTAGCTACCCTTAGAGTGAAAATTGTCAGTAAATGGCAAAAGAGTTTAGGTCTTTACTTTTGTTTTGCAATATAGTGAAATAAATCCTAATACTGTTTTTGTTATCTATGAAAACCCTTGTGATTTATTTGATAATGCAAGGAGGATCTTTCTAGTACTATTTTTGAGAAGTTGAGTTTTAATTTGAATTGCATTAAGCATGTTTTCCCTCCAAACGTGACCAAGGACTTGACTTCCACTGCAATAATTTATTTATAATTTTTTCAATGACCTCTTTCTATGGTTTTATGAAAATAAACAGAAGTGCTTTTACCTTTGAAGTTTATCTGTTTAAACACTTAAAACATGCTCTGTCTTTATGTTATATTTATTTTGAATATTTTATTTTTTGAGTGTTGCTCCAGTTTTAATGTTTCATAGGAATCAGAGCACCTTGTCATATGACTTGGAATTGATTTCACTGTGACCTTGGCTGTAACCTTAGGGACTCTTCTTTGTGAGGATGTTTTACAGCTTGCAGTGATCTAGTTAGTAACAATGGATCTAATAGCAAGTTTGCAGTTTTTTCCATGTAAAATGACAAGGAGATAAATTCTGTCTTTCCGGCAATTTTTTAGAGATATCTGAACTAGACAGAGTATTTCCATGAAGCCAAACAGGAACTCCAGAGGCTTACAGTGACCAAAGTAACACCCAGGCCTCTTCAGACTTTCCAAGTACTGTGGATGCAGCAAAAGCTGCAGAAGCCTTTGTTATTTTAAATTTCATGTGAGAACCTGAGTGATGTGATGGTATATGGCCACAGAATAAACCAGTGATGTTAGTTCATATTTGATGTGGGGCTCATATGGTCACACAGGTTCTGGTCAACTTGGAGCCTATGAACAGTTATGAGCCTATACTCTGGTTTTCAGCCTTTGCTCAAGATTTGAATTGAGGTATTTAAACCTGATTTCTAATAAGATTTAGAAATATGTCTGATTACAAATTTGAGATTAGTAGCTCCATACCCACATTGTAAAGGAGATTACTTCTATGCTTAAGATCTGCCTTTAATCTTGACATTTAACTTGAGTGCTGGGTTTATAACAGAGAACATGGGTACATAAGATTTATATGGGTACCTACAGGTACTGAAAAGTGCATTACCAAATGATTTGGGTAAACAGTACAAAATCCTCTAATACTTTAAAATGTTATATGCAGGGCAAATAATTTCTTGAGTTTTCCTGAATTTAATAGTAGACATAAAAATGATGAGTCTTCTAACACCTAGATTTTGGTTTTTTTTCCTGCGTCAGTTCACCTTTTAAATAAAACATACAGCACTAAATTCTGGCTTTAAAATTATATTTTTCAAAGTTCACCACTGTAATCTGCTCATAAAGATGAGTATTCATTTGATCTGCAATTTGCCTCTCATTATTAATTTTATAGGTAATAAAAAGCTCTTTGGTTACAGTGTCCTATAGATTCCCATACAGGAAAGTTGAATATTAACTTCTGCACTTAAAATATAATGAGAAGCATGAATATTTATGCTTTAATAGTTCTCTGAGGTGCAGGGAAACTCTGTAAACCAGCCTTGAGAAACCTTTAGAATTGGGTCCGTGTACATTTGCAAACATGCCTGAGTGACCTGGAACCCCTATCAGCAAATGGAATGAGACAGATATTTGGTTTATAGAATGTTTAGGTCAAATTAATGATGGGACTAATCCTAAACATTCCAGAGCCGTTTCCCTCCTTGGCTTTATTTACTTTTAGAAACCTGTTCACAGCTCAAATAGGTGTAACTTTCTAGTACAGGATTGATGTAAGGAAACAGCAAAACCCCTGAAAGCTGTTTTTGTGAAGGTCATGCTGTGTTTCTTTGCTGGGTGTTGTACCTGACTAATCAGCAGAAAAGATACATAATGTGTACATGTGTAATATTTATAAGAAGACACAGCAGGGATGAAGATTTGGATTCCTTCTTTCAGTTCTATTTACTTACTATCCTCCCTTTCATGAAAAGAAAATGTAATCATATAAATCAGAAAAAAAAAATCACGAGCAGAGGATGAGAATAAATTCTGCTGTCAGCTGTGGATGCACTAGAATTCAGTTTCAAATGAGTAGTTTGGCCACAGAGAGACGATGTCTTCCACAGACAAAAGGTTTACAGACAGATTCTTGTTGTTTTTTGAATAGACATTGGATGTTAGAAAGTTCAATACAAGCCTGAATATCTCAGCAATAACAGCCACCTTAACACTGTTTTGTAACCATGGTGGAAGCTGTGATGGCCTCCTGAGCTCATATTCTGTCCCACTGTTTGCACTAATACAATTTTTTAGTGCAGAAAATGGAGTGGGATGTTTTTCTGGATGTACATACTTGGCATAAAATGAAAGCAAAAGTGGGTTTTACTATGAGATTGCTGGAGAGTTCCTGAAATCCTCACAAAAGCTTTCTTTGTGCCCTCTCAGCTGTGGCAGTTGCAGTTAATTACAAACCCTTCCCCCAGAGATGCCCTGGTACAGCACTTATTGTGCTGCTGCAGCAGCACTGGCCTGCCCTGAAATGGGGCATTTGCTCATATGGTCCGAGGAAAAAGCAGGGATAAAGGGAAATCACTGCTAACCAAAGACAGAAATTAAAAATCTTGCAGGGGAGTTAACATTTGGCTTTTATAATTCTATGGGAATACTGCTGTAGAAAAGGTAAAAATAATTTTAAATTTCCTAATTTTAATGGAGGGGGGTATGAAAATTTTTTCAGCAGCAGCACTGGACATTGGGGGATCAGAAATATGAACAGGCTTGCAGTCAATAGGAAATGTCATCTGAGAATTGTTGGGAAGTGGAACAACATCTTAAATATCAACAGTTCAAGGTGAATACATTAAACAAGGTTCATACACATCTTTTAAAGACAGTAAAGTGTTTTTATCTGGTTTCAGCTGCCACACTCTAGCCAGAGCCCTGCCTCACCAGATTGCATTATAATTGCTTGTGCTGGGAAGGAAGTTTGTGTGGAGCTGTGGTTCTCTTTGGTTCCTGACTCCCTGACAGATGGATTCCTGGCCAGCTTCATCATCCTGAAGTTTGTTCTCCAAGGAAATGAATGATGACCATGTCGCAAACATCTTGCCATGAAAGTGCTGTTAATGGGGATTTCTATTCGTAGCAGCTAGCATTGATTGTTTTCTCTTGCTCTTGCTCTGCAGCTGCACACTCTGCACACTCTATCCAAGGACAAACTGTCCGCCAGTGGCTTTTTAAAAATATTTTTTGATAATGCCAAGGACATCCCACCCAAAAAACAAAAAAAGGAGTCAGATTTCTTTTGACCAGTATGACTAATACTTCAAATTGTTTCATGAAATAGGCCTGGGAAAAAGCCAGTCCGAGGGAAAGAATGTATAGATGGAAACAAAATCATAGTGGATTGGTAGAATTTTTTGGTGTGTTTTCTGGACAGATAGAATATACTCATTTTCTTGCCAAAAATGCAGTTACCAGGGCTGTACCTGAAAGTTTTTTTGACATCATACTGATGGAATGCAGATCCAGCAAAGAAGTCTTCATTCCAATATTATCACATTATATAAACAATGTTTATGTGGACGTAGTTCCTCTGTCCTTCCAGAAGAGCAGTTTGAGGTAGAAAGTCTGTATGGATATTTTTTAATCAAGATGTATTTGAGAACAAAAAATAAATATATGCATCTCAGCTGGAATGACCTGTTGGTACTTAAAAGGCAGAGCGATTGCTGGGTTGGAACTTGTAACTGTATTCACTTTCAAGTAAATAATTTGGGGCTGAAAAGTTCTGTTATGAAAAATGGCCCCTTTACTTCAGGTGTTCTAAAATTTGTAAAAGGAGTATGCTTATCTGAAACCTGAATACCAGCATTTCTCTAGTCTGCTCTAATGACACAGCATTTTATTAGCTCATGTTAATATTTAACTACTAATATTTAGAATTCATAAGTGTATTCTAGGTGCATCTGATCTGAAAGTAAAGAAGCAATACACAATTGTCTCCATAGAACATTATCTCAAGGGAGTCAACAAAACAGTCAAAAAACTTTAACATGTTCTTGTCTTGCATTAAGTTCATCCCTTTAGTGTAATATAAACTAAAAGTGGTGAAAGCATGACTGGTTTTAGTAATATAAAGGATGTGTCTTGTATATATTTCCTTATTTAACTCATTTCAGTGACAGTTATTTTAATAAATGGTGAATTTGGTGTCATAGTGACTTTAGAACATGTGAAGTTAAATACAACCCAACAACTGCCATGGAAAAACAGCAAGATGGTTTAATGCTTGAATAATTTAGTATTGAATAAATAGGAAAAGTCTAATGCAAATGAATGAGCAGCATAAAAAGACTTTTTACAAGAGTAACTGTTTAGACTTGAGGGAGGGACCACATCAGTTACTTGGACAGTGAAAAGATGTTGCTATTTTGATTCAAATTTGTATATTCTGAGTTTTAAATTTGGCCACAGAACCAAAATCCTGATTTTCTGGTGAGAGATGAAAAGCTAGGGCTTACTTTTTTTTTTTTTTCTTATTCAAATGACTTCTTAATTGTATCTTTGCTGTTCCATGTTCATGGTGGTATCCGTATTGTGCCTTTTTGGTTCAAAGTTTTGCGAAAGATGGTTCAAGACATATAAAAAAAATGGTCTAAGTTTTTAACTTCTTTAAATATGTGACCTTTACTGGGAGAGTACAGTTGTGTCTGAATAATTTTGGCAGGAAAATGAATAAGAAAGTGGTTTAGGTGCCCTGGGTAGAGCAGCAGGCTCTTGGAGCGAGACAAGGGCTATGATCTGAAGCAATTTGTGCCCAGCACCATTCTATTTCAGTCCTGGTGAGCCTGTGCCTTGTCACTCATGTCCTGGGTGCTGCAGCCTCTTGTCACAGATATGTCAGCCCACATTGCCTCTAACAGCAATGCTGCAATAATGACTTCCCCAGAAACAGATGTAGGAGGCTGCTGGGAAGCATTATTTATGATGGTGTATGGAGTTTGTGCTGCTAGTAATTGTATTAAAACCATTTCTATTTCTCAAGTGACACTGTTTTTTTTGTAATGGGTATTGATGCTAGGACACACGGCATGACCTTTCCCTGGTTTAAGTGGGCTTCAACTCTTCCTTTGGCTTTGTTTTCCCATCCCATATTACCGTTTAACTGGAATAATAAGAAAACAGTCTGATGTGCTGGGTCCTTAGTGCCTTTTCGCTTCATTGCTGTGAATTGAGTGGCGCTGTCAGAGAGGAGGAGGCTCACTGTTCTGTTTGCTTGCTTTAAATTGGATGTCCTTGAGCTGTATCACAGTCAAAATACTGTGAATACTGAATACATTTAATATCCAGATAAAAGTTTATGTTCTTGAAATTAACAACAAGGCTCCTACCAGTGGTGGCAATGTTTTTATAGAAAAGGAGAGAGGAACAAGAAAGTGCATTAGTGGATCATAGAGTGACTGAGAAAAACAAATTTATTATCTATTCAGCAGGGGATTTCACCAGGAAAGAAGCACAGTCGCATAAAGAATTGGTGAGAATTTGTCTTGGGATACTGTGTCTGTCTCTGGTTGCTGAAGATCAAGCAAAGTGAATTCAAAAAGATGGAGTGTAAAGCACTATTCCTTTGAGGTTAAAAGGGAATATACCACAGGGAGGATGGGGGAATGGGAAATGTCAGAGGGAGGGTGGCTTAGGGTTTTGAAACATCAATGAAGTGTAAATTGTATTGTGCCTCTCATTGAAAATTAAAAGTGGGAGTCTTTTCTAAAAGAAAAGAACAACACTGTTACATGATACCCACACAGTATGTTGTGTTTGGAATATTATGAATATGAAAATGAATTTCCTAGATTTAGAAACTTAAGCCAGAATTTATTATTATTATTCACATGAGATTTTCTTCTCATGAACCTGTGAAGTGACTTCAGCTTTTGAGAATATTTTTATACTCCCATATATTTGATAATGTTTTGAATAAATCATGTTTAATCTATTCATTTGATCATGAGCTCTTTGATTTTCTCACATTTTATTAATTATTTTGCAGTATGTACTTGGTTACTTAAGTACTTTCACTAAATTGAAAGCTTGTAGATACTTTTTAAATAGCATTGAGCATAGTCAAAAATTAATATTAATATATTTACTGAATATTTGAGTATAGCAAATAGCCAGTATTTCTATCCACAGCTGTGTGTTTCAGACAATATTCGCGTGTCCTGGAGTTTATATTTCCAATGGGAGGAAACAAATGTAACATATAGATACAGTTTGTGAGTTACAGTTAAGAGATTTGAATCTATGTGAACAGAGTCAAATTGTAAACAAGGTCAGGCTACAAAACCTGCAAAGTCCCAGAGCAAAAAGACAAAACTTGCTGCTCTCCCATAGTTATTCTTTCAAAGAAATTATTTCACTCAAGAATAGAATCAGATTAATAGATCTGTGTTTCTTAACAGGAAGTTAAGATTCAGAGGATGCTAAATGTGTCTGTAGTGAGGAATTGCTCCACACTCCCCACTTGCAAGGACAGCGAGGTGCTGGAGCCTGTCCAGAGGAGGGAGCAGAACTGGGGAATGGTCTGGAGCACAGGTCCTGTGAGGAGAGGCTGAGGGAGCTGGGGGAATCAATCTGGAGAAAAGGAGGCTCAGGGGCGACTTTAGCACTCTACAGCCACCTGAAAGGAGGGTGTAGTCAGGTGGGGCTTGGTCTCTTCTCTCAGGTAAGGAGCCTGGTTGAGAGAAAATGGTCTTAAGTTGCTTCAGGGGGAGATTTAGACTGGATTTTAGGGCAAACTTCTTCTCTGAGTGGGTTGTCAAACATTGGAACAGGCTGTGCCTGGCAGTGTTTGAGTCACCATCCCTGGAGATTTGTTAGATATGTGCAGATGTGGCACTCAGGGCATGGCTCCGTGGTGGACTCAGCAGTGGTGGCTTTGCTGTCAGACTCAATGATACCTCCCTGGGAGATGCCTCTGCTAAAGTGAGCAGAGCTGTGCTGCCAGGGGGTCTGGGAAGGACAGGAATGGTTTGTGGGGATGGGGTGTCTTCTGATGGCTTTCACATATGATATGTTTAGTTTTGAAATAATACCTCATGTCTCTAGGAGGCATTGTTTAAAGGTGTATCAGCCAGAAGAAGTAGAAAAAAATGAAGTAAATATGTCTGAAGCAAATATTAAGACAAGAGAATAAAATTCAGATATCTGTATTTAGTAAACAGAGCTTTATTAAAAATATCTGAATATTATGTCCTCTGGAAGGCAATGATATTTAAAATGTATAATATGCAATTTTTAAATGATCTTAAGGAGCACTAATTTTATTGGTTTTTCCCACTAAATACATTTAAATTTGTTTTTAGCTAACCACAGTCTCTTAATGGGCTTACTAGCAAACTAGTTCCAAATAAGATGGGAGTTTTTGATGAAGGAAAAAAATATATATTTTCTAAATTCCATGTATTTTAACTGTAATTATACCTGCACATTATTTATCTGGTTGACAGAGGAATGAGGTAAAACTCTTGTGGTAGTGTGACTGTGACAGTAAGTGCAGTCTAGATCAGTTTTGTTAAGAGCATTTTGCTGAGTTTATTTCTTCTTAGTCTTTGCTGTTTCCTGACAATGAAATATGGCAGTGGCTTTTTTTTCAGAGAACATGTTAAGCTGATCTAACATGTTGAGGCCTGTGCTGCACTAGCTGTTAGTGTAAAACCATTGTGATTCAAGATCTGCCCATCAGAATATACTGTAAAAGGGTATGAAATAACCTGCCTCTATATACTTAACAAAAAAAAGGTATTGGCTGTCTTCCTCCTTATACTCATGGAATGGAAATCCACAGTGGATCCCTTTAAACATTAGGAGACAGCGTAATAAGAACCCTGAGTGTGGGGCAGATTTTCAGGTGCATATAAACAGACAAGAGTAGAATTACAGCATGTCTGTGACAGTTGTGCTGAAGGCAAGAAACGAATCCATGAGTCCAAGCAGCTTTCCCCTCTCGAGGGAAGCAGAGCTGCCCTGCCAGTGAAAGCAGCTGGGTACGGGGGCACGCACACTGCCAGGGGAGGGGTCCCTTACCAGCGCTCCACTGGGCTCCCCTGGCAAGCTGACACCAAACTGACGTGCAGGAGTTGGTACATACAGGAAAAGTTGATTTGAATCAAAGATTTTGCTCTCAGCTTTTTCAGACAGGGAGCTGTTTAGTGCCATCTTCTCGACACACCTACTGAAGTGAATGAATTCAGGAACCTCAGTGCTTTGACAACGATCAGAAGACAGGCTTGGGCTCTCAGCTGCAGACTGGATGAAGGGAATGCTCTAGATGCATTCTTCCAAATTAGCCTGGAGAGCAAGTGAAGCCAGAAGTGAACATATTGCTCTGTGTTTTAGAGGAGTGGAGTCACCCCTTGTTTTGGTATTGAAGGATTACTAGCTAAAAATTCAGCGCAGTTTCACAGGCTGATCCTTTGATTCCACGTGGTGTTGTGGTCAGTGCTGTAGGCTCAGTCTCTTCAGAGTTGTTTTGCATGAGAAATAAAGTGTTGTAGCACATTTGGTTGAAAACCAGCAGCCACACATCTCTGAATTAGTTTTATGTTTAGATCCCCTTTTCGATGCAGTTTATTATCAAATAATATTGTCAATATTCATAGGGAACTAAGCCAGAAAACAATGTTGCTGTGCATGCCAGGGTCAATGTACTTTAAGTCGTAATTTCTAAGCAATAAATACTGTATTCTAAATGACTTGTGTAAAGTCTCAGTGCTCTGAAGTTACTGTTCAAGAACCCTGTTCCAAATGCAGACATGCATGAGTGTGTCAGTGAGGTCATGACCTAGTACTGTTTGTGGGGGTTAACAGCAGAGCAAACATTTGTTCCTGGGCCAGAAAACTCCAAGACGTCCTTGTGTGTTATGCTAAATTTCTAGTAATTACTTTGACTGATGCTTGGGCTTCTCTCAGCCTGTTTCTTTGGTGCATTAATTTGTGAGGGAACATGGTTTTACAATGAAGAGAATGCATGTGATTTGGCAAAATAAGGAGTAATTTGGTGAATATCATTCTCAGCACCCCATCATTCATCTGCATACCTTTTAGATAGGGTGCAAATGAAATCCATAAAACCTAATATTTATTTTGTTCTTAACATATTTGAATCATGTGAAAGAAGGAAATTTGCCCAGTGATTGTGAAACAAATCATCTCATTTAGAATTTATCCCAGGAGCCTCTTTGCTGCAGGATGGTGAGCAACAAATGTTGCTTCATTTGTATATGAATCAGACAAATAAACATTAGGAGAAAACTGCTTAGCAGATGTCCAAAAGCTCATAAAACCTTTCAATACAATCAGATCCAAAAGAAAATTAAGTACTTCTGTGCTTGAGTTAATATACACCTAAAAAAATATCTGTTGCCTGTGTACACTCAAATTGTGGTGTTGTCATTCCAGATGTTGGCACTTGAAATAGCCTCATTATCAGGAGCAGTGTTTGCAGGAAGAGCCTGTAGAAGGCTGGACTTGCTTGTCCCCAGTGTTGGCCTGTTTTCTTGCAGGAGGAAAAGACTTGAGAACACTGACATCAAACTAAGCTAAGATACAGGAAAAATTGAATGAATTTCCTGGTCTGATGTGAATATAATCCTCTTTCCTATTTAGGTGTACATTTCTGTAATGAAAGCTACCCTTGTATCTTTAAGGAATTTGTTAAACCTTTCAAAATGCATGAGTTGCTGGGGAAGCATGGGGTGGGTGTCTGCTACAGAGGTAGCTGATAGTGAACTGGGAGTCATTGCTGCTATTCACTGTGTGGTGGGCATGTTTGTGCCATTGAAAACTACATTTTCATGCATTTAAGCTATTAATCATCTACTTCTTATGCTGATTGTCAGTATTTGTTGGATTCTATAACTCCATGTATTAAACGTATACAAATACTTCAGAATGAGGATAGAAGTGTTCTGAATTAAACTGGGTCTTTAATCTCCTGCCATTCATCCTTTCTTATTTGACTTTGTAATGGAGCTGGATGCACTGAAGCTACCTATTGCTGCAGCGTAGCTAATGTGGAAAACTTCCTAAACTCTGCAGAAGTGCTCAGACAGCAACTGCAGCTCAGCAGCCACACGCCTTATCTCTGCCTTATCCATCTCTCCATCTCCTATTGCCTCTTATTCCTCTTTTCCACCAGCTCAGAAAAGAGCTGAGCAACATAAATGCCTTCTTGAGCTAAGCAGATTTTTTGTCACCCACAAAATCCACAACCGCCTGAATTTGATGTTTTCTGTGATACAAGCTCAGCCCAAGTGTTTTAATACGCATTTGTAAATATCCAGAGAGAAACTGATGAAAAGGTGAGAGGGAATACCCTCAGCCTTCCTGCATTTAGATGTGCTGGCTTTTTAAGAAGTTTTGAAGCTTGGCAATTAAAAAAACCCCAGTAAATTAAAATAAGCTTTAAGTGGTAGGTGGATTTTACACAAGTCAGAAGTCCACTAATTGCAAAATAAAATCTATAATGAGGAACTATGCCTATATCTGAGTGAAAAATAACTTGCAAACTTTTTTTTTTCAGCAATTCAGAGAAACGTGGCTAATTTCTATTTGTAAGAACAGGGAACTAAATGATTTTCCACTAAATGATTGTTTAATCTTGTGAAAGTAAGTATTCACATGCGTTTCTGGTTTAAAAGAAACTACTTTCTTGCTTTTTTTCAAGTATTGTTGGTTTTATCCACTCACTAAACATTTCTGTATATGCTCTGGGTTTTTTTTCACCAGTTATTGGTGTATTCGTATATCATCTTAGTCCTTGCTGTGCTCTGTGTGATTTCTGGCTGATCAGAAAAGTGTGTTTTTATATGGTTTTAGTACAGTGCATTTTCCTTGCATGTGTCTCTAAATGCCTACTTTTACATTTGAAATAGAGAGCATTTTCAAAGAGAGATTAAAGCCTTTTAGGAAAACTTAAAATCCAAGCTATAGATTTGACATTTCAGATTTCTAACCTGGGAATTATTATTTATATTTGTACTGTGTTCACCAAGTATTGTGAATTTTAACACAATGGTTTTGATGTGAATGCAGGGGATATTCTAAGGGTTTTCTCTTTACTATGTAGAGGGGTTTTTATTATTGGTGGATTAATTTTAAAAAGGGGCAGAAGATCAGGCCTATCCTGAGGGCTTTGTCCTTCTACTAAAATCTTATATTTAGAATCTTGCATACTTTCCTATATCTAGTTAATAATACGAAGAGGTAAAAGCAGTTTTTATTTCTGTTTTGTGCTTCACATTTATTCTCAAGCCGGAATTACTGAAGGAAAAGATAAAAACATGAGGTGAAAAGCCCAAGGGTGTAATGGGATGGCTCAGAGGTGAGCTGGCAATTTTCTGGAGTGTAGAGTAAACATGAAGTAAATGGAAATCTCAGCAGTCGCTAGGGAGGGAGGAGTTCTTCAGAGGAGAATTAAATGACTTGGGAGAAATGGATTCATTTATAGTGGTACTACTCTCACCTAGACCAAACACCTCTGTCCTCAAAACCATTAGGGTTTGGCATTCAAAGTTTTTCCTTTTTGATAAGACTGCAAAGTAATAAATTGTAGGCACACAGTGTGTGGTAATTGGGATGGGGCTGGGCCCAGCCTCATCCCCATGGGCTCAGCTGTGAGGAGCAGGTGAGCAGCACTGACAGCAATGAGCCATGGAGTGCCCAGGGGCACTGAGCAGCCACCAAAGGGAGCAGAGGGCACACAGTGCAATGTGTGAACATGAGGGGATAAAAGGCTGGGCTAAAGAACAAGAAGGGCAGATGCTTGTCTTCTGAACTGGTATGGTGTTACTATGTATAGGTTGAAACTTTCTGAAATTATATGATGTTACTCTGTGTGCTGGTGGCTGTCTCAGCTGTAACATGTGCTGTGCCAGTAAATGTCTTTAATCCTTAATAGTCACTAATTATCAATAGTGTGGAATATCAGTGTTGACTTTTAAAACCCTTGTTTCTGTAATAACAAAGACAAATTTCCATGTACATTTTTGGTCTTTGTAACCTCAGCATTTTAAAAAATGTTCAGTTCAAGGTATTTGGAGACTTAAAAAAAAAAAATCCCTGTAATTTATAATCTGATATAAAGACATCTTTGTTAGCAGGCAATAAGTTCTGAGTAATGAACACACACTGCCAGGCAGGATTCAAATTTCATTTTGCTGCCATATCTGTGCTTAAGTGTTGTACATAAAATAATTACATTTGTAACAGAAACTCTGCAAAGCTTTTTCTTCATATTTTTCTCTTCGACTGCTTAAGTGATGGTCCTGCTTTCTTGGGGGTAAAAACTGAGTGTGTATGCATTTGTGACTTTTTATTATAAAAATCAGGACATTCAGAGGTTTTATTGTAACAGACCTACACAGAAGGTAGATTTCTAGTACAGTTATACTGGGAGTATTGTTAACAATTTTCATGTACCACAGGCTGAAAATGTTTCACAAATATCTGATTGCAAATCTACATGCAGGCTATAGAAAAACTTGAACCTGGTTGTTAAAATATACCAATTTATTATTTAATACTGGTCTTGCTGCTTGTAACAAGAAACTGAAGCAAAATAAAAGTAGATTGAGAGCATTGAAGGACCAAAGTATTTTGAGAACTGGGGGACTAAAATATAATGCTCCTTTCTTGTGTTGTGTCATGTTGCTTTTACATTTTAATTATAACCTGTGAAAAACTACAATGTATGTCAGTTAAAGATCAAATTTTTATCCAATCAAGCCACCCATTTAGGCAATATCCACTTACCCAGCTTAAAGGACATAGACAGTACATGCAGATTTCTCCTTGATTAACAAAAAACCCCAAAGCACATTTATTGGTTTGGGGTTTTTTTGTGAATGAAATTAACAGTTGTTCCACTGTGTGTGCGGGCTTTTTGTGGGGTGGTGTTTCTGTTTGTTTGAGTTTCACTTTTTAAAAGAGCACCATTAATTTTAACAGGTGTGGAGAAGTATGGCTCGGGTCGATGCTCTCTCCAGGAAACAGCAACTCACTTGAGGTGTGTGCTGGGCACAGATTTAAGCAGTGAAGACTTTATGAAGGAACTGGATACAAACAGCAAAACAGGAGCCTGCCAGAGTATTCCAGGACTGAAGTTTACTAAAGGTGAGACATATTTAATTTTTTTCAAAGCCTCAAGTGCATTGGTTATAACATACATCTGATGAGGAATGGCAGAGAGAAAAGTGAGGTTTCTCTAGGGGTTTTTTTGCAAAACTTGGTAGTTAGGATGTAGAAGGGGATGGAAATGACAAAATTCAGTTAGGTTTTCTGCAAGTCATATAGTGGTGAAGTCCAAGCTTTCATGATGCACAGCCTCAGTAAAGTTTTGTTGGAGCTAAGACCTTTAGCATTCATTATTCTTTTCTTTACTTATAATGTCATTTTTGTTCCATAAAAAACATATTATTTTTTAATTTTCAAAAGTTTTACTGTAAATTCCCTTTTGTATCACTGCTGCAATATGGGGCCAGCACAGTTTCAGCAATGACTGTAATATTGTAATAAGGGAAACAAATAGATCTAAGTGTGCAATGTGTTAAAGGAAGTGAAGAGGAATAGCTCTCATGGGGAGGGGTTATTGGAAAGAAAGCATTCTTTTCCAAGGAGTTATCTCTGGCTCATTGCAGATAACCTTTTACTTTGACAATACAAAAGGAGCTTTGTGTCCCACAGGCAGCACTGTGTTCTGAAAGCTTTTCTGAGCTCAGAGGCTGCTGAGATGCTCTCAATACCCAAGTTAATGATATTTTTTGTTTAGACTGGAATGGAGGGACAAGGTAGAAAAGCCTCATCAAGGGTTTCAAGGAGAAGCATGGAGGACCAGGGAAACTCCTCAGTGCATGCACCTTAGTGGCACCACCTAGGGAAGCAGTGATGCCTTGGCTTTAACTTTGCAGCACTCCTACAGAAAAAGCCCATTTAAAATGCCAATGACATGGACAAAGTAAAAAGCTGGACATGTCCCTACCTGAGAATCAATTTGTCTGCTATTGATTTATATGTGTGGCACTTTTGACTTCAGTTTCTTGTGCTGTCTGTGGAGGGCAAATGAACATTCCTATAAAAAGCCTTTGAGTTCATAGGTCCTAGTAATAAATAATTTTATTGAACTGATAATAGACCATCATGATGAGCTTTGTGCAGCTTACCAACTCCCATGCCTTGGCAAAGGCTCTGTGTAATTCTTTCTGTCCCTTGTATCATTTGAATACTGAACTGCAAATTGACTCATGTCAAAGAACATCTCACTCAGGATCCTGCTTCTCTGGGATTATATCTTCTGCTTAGATCTCTTCTGGATTTCTGGCAAGCCTATGTCACACCTTTTTGGTGTCAGCTGGAGTAAGGCTCCATTAGGAAGCTGAAAGTCATCTCATCTGTCTGACTCTCTGGACTGCAGAATTCTTGGCTCATATCAGCTTCTTTAGCAGTTGTTTTCCTTATTTATCATTTGTTGAGATCTGTATTTGTTTTGTGGAAACTTGAGAAAAAATGCTAAATGTGGCTGTTGAGGGAATCAGAGGTGGCTGTGGCAGATATGAAGAACAGATCAAAATTTTTATATATTCATCACCTTGACTCAATTCTCATTTAATTTAGAAGCCTTTTCTTCCAAAGTCCTAAGAACTACCACCCTGGATTCTATTTAATAACAAAGGAAGAGTCTGTAAGTTAGAAGAGCTGATTATGATTTTACTGAGAAGGACTAAGATTAGGGAGTTTGAAAGACTTTATAGCTTTTGCATTAGCTGTTGAAACTATACCTTCTGAACTGCAGCACAGGTTGGTTTGTGGTTTGTTTTTTTTTTTGGTTTTGGAAGTCCCATGACTGTGTTTGGAGGGGGGAAAAATGTATGATGAAAACTGTAGTTTTCAGTGACTTTTTAGGTGGAAAAAAGGCTGAAACTGTTCTTTGACCAAGAAGCTGATCTGAGTGCTGCACCTGCCTTTCTGCATATTCATGAGACTAAGGTTTGTACCTTCTATAATGTCATCAGTGCTAAGAAGGGAGACAGCTGATGCTGTGTGCAGCTGTGCTCTGAAATCACACATTGTCACCTCACCAGCACTTGAATACTTTCTTTACTCCAAGGGCTTGGCTCCCAGTTCAGTGGTTCTGCATGGGAAATAAGATATTGCTCATTATAATAGAGGTGAAACTTGAACACTCCAGCTAAACAATAAAAATGAGATCAGCCTGAGTTCTGGGCTCAGTAATACTCAACTCTAGTCTAGTCCTTGAGCAGCAACATGAAAGCCAGCTGCTGTTTGAAATAATTTGTGTTCTGTTAGACAGAACATGGTCTGTTGCCTCATGGATATCCTCTGGTTTGCACCTCTATTCCTATCTAATATATGATGGCTGAGCTACATCCTCCTCTGTGGTGAGACACTACAGATGTAAATATTTATCTTTTTTTTAAATTGTCATGAGACTATTGTGTATCAGTGACCTTGCATTTCACCTCTTGGGATGTCACTGCACAGATTTCATAACCAAGTTAATTGAATTGTTTGTTTTTAGAGATTATTTAGGTGGAGAAAAAAGGTGTTTATTTGATGTATATAGATGAACAAAGCAATATGAATTACCATTTAAAACCTAATCATTTTATCCTTATAAAAATGAAAAGCTGGATTCCAGTAAGCACAAATTGCTTTCATAGATATTTAATTAGCTTAGGAAAACTGGCAAATTGGAAATAAACTACTTTGGTCCTTGTAGCACTTGTGAATATTTCAGAAGCATAAAGACTAACAGAGTGCTGATGCTGGTGCCAAATGTGTTTGAGCCAAGCACAGCTCAAATTCATAATGAGAGCTTTCCAAGCTGCCCAGCTTGTTCCTTTCCGCATCCTTTGATGTTTTGCTGGCTTGCCTTTGTTCTTGCATGCAAGTCTTCTGTGCTGTCGTTAGAACTGTCAGTGTCACACCGTTGGCAGAGTAACCGTGGTGCTTGCAGAGTTACAGTGCAACCAAAACATTTGGACAAATGGAAATCACACCCCGACCTTGTGCAACTTCTCTGCAGAAAGCTAAATTTTCTCCCAGAGGATGGAATAATAAACTAATATGGATCCTGCCATGTTATGATTCCCAGCAGCTGTGACTGCAACCCAGTAGGAGAAAATTATTATTAAAGAATTATTTTAATTATTTCTTCTTTGATGTATGAAAATGCCATAGGAGATCAGGGGATTACAAAGTTATGTACATATAAATTGCAATAAATGGGTTTTTGAACAAAAATTCTTAGTTAATGTTTTATAAATGTGTCTATGCCGTAGCTATCATGCTTCCTGCAAGAGACCAGATGCTTTGTAATTTTTTGTGAATTTGGGCATTGTTCACCAGATGACTGAATGAGAGTTCACTGAGTTGATTTTTACTCCCACATTTATGGTGGAAGCTTGCTGTTTTCTGTGGTTTTTTTATGCTTAGACTATGAAATTATTTAACTGGATTTACGCTTGGCTCTAGATGAGGAGTTCTTACTGTAAGTCATCTATCTAGACCAGTACCTTTGAAACTTTCCTCCACTAAATTGAATCCCTCAGGCTTCCTGTCATATATCTTCATAAGCCCTTGGGTGTGACAAAGATTGCGATATTGGTTCCCTGAGCTGGAAGTTCCACTTTTACCCTTGGAGAAATTGCTGGGGTTTGTGTTAGAGACAGCCCCCACTGAATCCATGGCATGGTTCTAGGCAGACCTGTGAGGGGCGTTCCTTCAGTGAAGGGCTCAGGTTCAGTGCACAATGTGCCCCATGCCAGACACACTCAGTCTGTAAATGTATCAGAAAAGCAGCTTTCATAGCAGCCTTAAAAGGGTTCTTCAGTGCTATACCAGGACTTCACCATTTGTGCTGGTTGAAGCAGTCACATGCAAAATTCATAGGAGCTCCTTGTCAAAAGCAGTGCTGGATAACCTGTGCTGTCTGCACAGATTCACCGCTGGAGCTGAGTTTTGGGTAGCTGTAGAGTCTGGTGATCCTTGGCCCATCTGGATCAATGACCTGGGAATGAGAGCATTATTTGCATCACGCCCTCCTCCTGCACATTTTTGAGTGCTGCCATCAGCGTTGCTCAGTTCCTTGTGTCCCTTTGGGCCCAGCAGCACAAGCAGGCAGTTGATCCTGGAAGATGAGGGACACACCCCCTCAGCAGACACCTGGCTGGTTTTCCTTTTACTGGAGTGAACTTCCTCCTACTGAAAGTCCCATTCCCTCACCTCCCTCCCCCACAATTACTTGATGGTAGAATCTTCTTAATGCAGGGTCTTGTTCATCTTTTTAGAGCCATATCCTTATCTTTTTATCATCTGTTAGTAGCTTTTGGCAGTTTTTGATCAATACAGAAAATTAGCAATTATGGGCTCCTAAAACTGTATGGTTTGAGTAGTTCTTTATAGCACATCAGATATAGGAACAGCGGAAAACAGTAAGAAACAAAGCTAATAGCTTATTATATGTCACACTTTTAATTAATGGCTTAAAAACAAAGCTACCGAAGTGAATAATTTACATTTAGATATCAGATTAGACTTCAACAAATCAATAGAAAGTTTGTATCTTTCTGTATTAAAGATTGATTATTTTCCTCTGGCATTTGCAGAGAGGGAGTATTTTGGGAAAAATCTTAACTGAGGAGAATGAGAAGTAATGCAGATCTGAATTTTAATACTGCCATGCAGAACTACATCCTCTTTCAAGTTATAGTGGAGCACTTTTAAACTTCTGATGTTCCATTCAAATAAAAGTCACGAATGAAGAATGCAGGATAAAACAATTAAGGAAGATGTTTTTATATGCAGCATAGGGTAAAAAACCTGTACATTTTATAAAGCCCTATGACACCTATTAACTTTGTCTCAGTGATTATTTAGAAGGATTTTTGCTGAATGTTTGGAGGAGGCAAAACTTCAGCTTATTGATAATGTACCTCACATGACTGCTTTTATCTGGTAAACTCTGCTCTTGCTCATTTTCTGAAGATGTCAGAAATTTCTGTAATTATCTTGATTTCAAAATTACTTTATTGTAAGTATTTCCTGTTGTTGATTTCTATTCTGGATGTGAAGGATGAGCGAGAATAATTTAAAAGAGCTTTTGATTAATTACTGTGTAGTTGTGCTATGGTATAAATAGACTGTCTTGTTCCTTGAGCTTTTCAGATTTGAAAAATGCCAGTCAAATTGTATCAAATTATATTTAATTATTAAATAATATAATAATCAAAAATCCATGCAGAATGATTGATCTCTGGTAGATAAATTATTTGCTTGTAACTCACATTTACTATTACTATTTTAAAGCAGTCTACAGTGAGGATTCAAAAGTCAGAAATTATATAGGAACATATTACTTTGTAAGGCTTGATTTGAATAAAAAAACTAGGGGTTTAAGGTATGGCAATTCAACTTGGCTCTAATGATAATGAATTTCCTGCTCCTTCTAAAGATTTAAACACATATGAGCTCTAACACAATGATATTTTTTGGGTGCAAATGTGCTTTTCCTATTGACCCAATAAGGTCACAGGAAAGCAGAATGAGTCAAGGAAATGCTCAGTATTGGGCTGATGGTTTTTTGTCATTTAATCTGCTTTAGTACAAGTAAGAAACAGACCCTACCCCTTGCACCGTGTGGGGTGGGCTGGAAGGATCTGCTCCTGCAGCAAGTGGGAGTGTGGAGGTGAGCAAGTCCAGGCTGCTTCTCACCCAGTCCCAGGCTGAGGTGCTTGCTGTGGCAGCCTCTGCAGAGTGTGTGTGAGCTTCTGAACGGGTCCTGCATGAATTGCACAAGGAGCTGTTCCTGGCATTCACAGAGAGAATTGTGCAGACCAGTCATGTAAACCATCCATTTATCAATGTGAGATCTAAGGCAGTGCTGGCTGCACTTGAAGATGAGGCATAAAAACTTACTGGCCCCCATATATGAGCTTATAAAATGGTATTTTACTTAATCTGTTGTCCTCATTGTGCAAATCAGTCTATTTAGCCAGGCTTCTGTGTGGAATGTTGTGTCCAAAGTACACTTTGTGTGTAACAGGTTTTGATAGATCACTGAATATGTCAGAAATGTTAAGGGTGTTTATTGTATGGATTTTTAAAACTCTTCTGTTGTTAAGGCTGGCATAGGTTCCACTTACTTTTTCTACCACGTGGGTATTTCAAGAATGACAAATCTTGTGTCATTAGAATTTCTTATAAGCAATATGGATAGCTGTCTTGTTTTGTTTTCTTTGCATAACACAACTTCCAGCAGCAGCTTCTGTGTGTGGTTTTTTTTTTTGTTTTGTTTTTTTTTTTTTTGAGGGCTGAATCAAATAATAACAAACTAACAAATGTGTTTCAAAACAAGCAGGATAGTTGCTCAGTTGTTTTTTCCACATCAAATTTATACATTGTGAGTCAGGTTATTATCCACTGGTGGCTGTTCAAAGTGTATAAACTTGTTGATTGTTAGGAATTGCTGCTTCTTTAACCAAAGTAGAAAAATAGAAAATCGGAGAGAGATGTGGGGCTCTGCGATTAGTACTGCATATGTTATCTTATACAGCCTTGTAAGCCCAGTGTTGCACTCTTTCCTAAGTATACCTCTGCAGAAAGCTACAAAATGGAATCTAGTATGGAATTTGGCACTGAAAAATGAAAGTAGTGTGGATTCCAGAACAGGTTATGTCACTGTTCCAAACACACAAAATCTTGGCAGCATTGTGGGGTTAGGATACAAATTGTAATGAGGACCACTTGAGTGGAACTGCTAAGATGAAAATCTAAGCCTGTGAGATTGCAATTATGGAAGCTAGTAAACTGTGAGATCAGAAATAAGCTACTGTGACTCCCCAATATCCATAGAATGGTTTAGAAAAATGTACTCTGGAAATACTTCAATATTCTGTGTCTTATTTAAAAACAGGCTCTTTTAAGCTGAAAAAAAATTATTTTACATATGGAGGCACTGGACCAAAGCATGTGGAGATGCTACACCTGAAGTTTTTGTTCTGCTACTTCACATGAAGTTGGAAAGTTGTCTTGACCTTCTGAACAGTCCCAAAGAAGTAAGGTGTCAGGAGTCTGATGCTGCACCATGACTCTGGTGAAACCAGTCTCTGACAGCGGGACTGTCAGGTTAATACCTGAGGGAGAGAGGGGCTGAGACCTCCATGACAAGGGAAGCAAGCAGTGAAATGAGGATCTCATCCTCATGGTGCATTCTGGAGTTCATGTAGGCTTTTTTGTTGGCCAAAACCAGTTTTGTCTTCAGTCCCAGAAGAGTCAATTTTGGCTCTTCCGCCTTAGCATTAAATGGTGGCTGTCAGTCCATCCCACCTTGTCCAGATGGGTGCTGCTTACAGCACCTGTGGGCAGCCCTATTCTTCCCAATAGCTGCAGCTCCTGTTTCCTTCATTGGCTACACAATTGTGTACAACTGTGGCAGGCACTCACAGAAAATACTGCTGCTTCCCCCAAATCCATACACCAGGGAGGATCTTAAGGTCCATAACATTCAGAACAAACTCACATGTAGACCTTCATTTGACAAAGCCATATTTCTAAAGGCAGGAGGAAGGAGCCCATCTTTTAGGGTACAGTTATGAGGTGCTCCCTGCCCTCTCTGGAAGGAGAGTCTGCACCTCTCCAGCTCTTTACTGAGCTGGGAAGACAAGCAAAGCACAGGTCATGGTTATAGTGGAGGCTTATGTGAAAGGAGTGACCTACAGAAATCCTGCTGAAATATTTTAGGTTATTGAGGCAAAGAGGCACAGGTGAACTTGTAACAACTTCTCATCCTTTGTGACACACCTGTAGAACGGCATAAAATATGAAACTGTCCAGGAGCTGATGTGACTGACAAGGCCATGGGCATGTGCCCCCCACCTAAGCCACACCATCCAAACCCATGCTCCTGACACATGTGAGCCAGTAAGAGAAATGGAAATGCCATGGGCAGCCCTGGGCACCAGCCAAGACCCAGGGATTCAGCTGGGTCAGGAGTGGCTGGCCCTTATTGCTGTGGGTCAGTGGTATGCTGGGTTAAACTGGGCTGGAGGGGAGGAACTTTCATTGGTAGGACTATAGTTTGTGAGCTTTTGATAGAACAGAAATCACTGTCTGCTTGCGCGTGATCGTGGTTAATAATGACAATGACAATACAGTAATGGCATCAGTACAGCACTGTTGCACAAATACTTGATTTGACTCTGAAGTTGCTGTTCTTAAGATACATTTTTGATATAATCATATGCTGTTTGCATTTTTCCTAAGAAAAGTGATGAGAAGAGCAGGATAATGGGCCAGATGACCTTCAAAAGTCTCTTTCAACTTGACTGATTCAGATTTTTTTTTTTGGTGCAGTTTTTCTTTGTATAAATTTTCATTTGAACTTTCAATGGCATGGTGAGTGTATATTGTTTTGCAAGCAATAGACCTCATGCTTTGTGAAGACCTCTGAGAGAAAGGACACTAATTGAAATGACCATGAAATGGATTAGAAGTTGATTGATTTTTGCTGGGTTTTGACATATTTTTCGTGCTGCTAGCATGAGAACGATGGCTGCTTCTAGTAACTATTAAGAGCCCAAGCTCTGTTAGAGTTACTTTGAGAGACTCCCTTTGACCTCAAAGACAGAAACTCCCAGGGAAGAAAAAAAAGTAATTTGGTCTTCAGTTTTATACTCATTAGCCAAGAGTGAATCCTCCCAAAGCAATTTATGAAAGATAATGAAACAACTTAATTTGCCATCAAGACGCTTCAATTTGCATTCTTCTCAGTTGCATTCAGTCTCAATAAAATTGGATCATTATTTATCTCTAATTTTAATTCTTAAACGAAATTGTTTACCAGAAGGAATTTTTACTGTCTCTCTCCCCAACAACAATCTATTAAGCACGGCGTATACACTGAAAATAAATCAAAAGTAAATTGAGGCTCCTGCTAACTTATTGAACTTGTGCTTTTTCCATATAACTCTTATGCAAGGCAAAGAGACTCAATTATTTGCAGTTAATTGTATGCCACTGAAAGAATTTAACCTCCCATGAGCCCCAAAGTGGCACTGTATGTGGAGGACTCATACTTGGTGGTACAGTGAGACTTGGCTCATTCTAATGGGTTGTACATAAATGTTTAAAGGCAAAGAATGCAGAGATGGGTCAGTTGCCTGGACTAAGGGGGGGAAAAAATGAATGTGATGGCACAGTGCATCCTGAGTGGGCTATGGGAGTGGTAGGGATAAGTCCTTTCCTGCTTTCACTTATCCTGTCCTACACAACTGAATTTTTTGTCTAAATCTAGTAATCTGAGCTTGCAGTTTAGTGCTAAACTCTGTCTTACTGCAGTTATATTCCTGCCGAATTCTTTCACCAAATATTTGACTAGGTAAAACTGCAGCTGATGAGGAATTTGTAAGCTGTTTTCTCAACCTATTGCTACTCTGTGATTATGTGTGTGAGATACTAAACTTATGCCAAAATTCAGGGAACTGTTATGTGGGAGCAACTGTACAGCTTTTCTCCTGGCAGTGGATATGGTACAAGGAAACAGGGCTTGTGGTACACAGTTTCAGTATGGAAATACTGGTTTGATATAAATCACTGATGTAGCCTTATTGGCACAATAGCGATATATTTATAGATACATGTGTCTAACAGTGGTGGATATTTAAAGTTTAATAATTAAAGAGTTAGAGTATTAAATACAAGTGGTTGTAAAGTTCAAAATGTAGAAACTTTTAACATATTTAAACCAATAAAACAATAACACAAAACCCCTTACCCCTGAAAAAAATCTAAATACAAAGTCCCTTTACAAGCTCACTTAATTAAAGGAATAAATAGGTTAACATTCTGAAAACAGTGAATATGTGAGTCAGAGTGGGGTGCTTTACATATCTGCAGTATCTGTACTATTCATAAAGATGGGGTTCCCAGAACAGAGCAGTAGAGGAATGCATACTTTAGGATTATGCATGGTAGTTACCCACCTTAGGGTAAAATGCATGGGGTTGAAATGTTGGAGTGCAGAGCTTGTAGTAAATCTGCTGCATTTCTTTACTCAACTGCCCAAGACAATTTTGTTGCTACAAAATATATTTAGGAAAAAAGATGAGGGAGATAAAGTTTGGAATTTCCTGGTGTTGGAAGTCTATTTCTGGAGTCTTATATTGCCTTTTGTGTAACTGATAGGTCAGACTGTCAGAGCCATAATGTGATATGATCACTGGTGTTTTAGTTACATTGAATTATCCTTTTAAAAGAAAACTGCTGTGAATAAATGTAGATAAGTGTTTAAAAATGTTTTATTAGGGTAAAATTCATATATTCTGCAGAATTTCCTCATTTTCATTAGTCAAGTTACGTGCACTATTTTGGCACAGTATTATAACTAAGCAAACATAAAAAGATTTATCTGTTGCAGATTAATGTTTACACATACAGGTGATGCATGTGCCTAAAAACCTACATTAATCAAAATAAGCACTCGGTTATTACTAAAGTAAATGTCCTTAATATAAAAAGTAAACTGAATCCTAAAAACATTAGAAATAGATATGAAAAATTATATGCATGTTTTATAATCAAATCTCACTCTATATTGTTTTAAAACAACTTATTTTGTACACTTGCATTGTCTTCCTCATTTCTCTAGCTCTCAGTATTTATCTTCCTCTGGATACAAACTAGTTGGCAGAAAAAAGCAAACAAACAACTACAAAACAAACTGTTTCAAGTCTGGAGAAAATGGAAATATTGAAATCATAACTCCATTCTGTTTATACTGTTTTGTTTTAGACATGTGGACCAAGAGAGAGCATAGAGCTCTTGAAGGCTTTTAAAGCCCCACAGAACTGTAATTTAGAATAGGAATTCAGCATGAGCCATGATTATTTTCTGCAAATGCAAAGCAAATAAAGCTTTGGAGCTGCAGTTGCTCATTCCATTGGAAATTTCTTCCTCTCAATTCACAAAAACATGGGTGTAGCCCATGAAGGAGTACATGATCCTAATGGATGATTAATTTTAAGCAGAACTTTAAAAATATGAAAGAAATAGATTCTTATGCTGAATTTGAAGCAGGGGTTTATTTATACTTGGTTACTTCAGTTCAAGTATTGACTGCGGTATTTGTGATAAATATTTGGTCATAAATTACTTCTTCTAACCCTCACCTAAAACCTGAGCAGAATTTGGGTTCAGTTTTGCAATAGATGATTCAACAAGAGGTCATTGCCCAGAAAATCAGAAGTTCATTGATGTTAATTTCTGAAAATAAAGGTATTCCATAATAACTAACAACAACAGTGGCTGAATTGAATCTTATAGGGAAGAGAATTTCAGTAGAAGGACAAGGTATTTAATCCCAGGAGCAAGTAAATCACAATATAGTCTGAGAATATATTTTTGGTCAAACTACTGATGTCTAAAAAACCCATTAGCCTGGTCATTTCAAAATAGAAAACTTGAGCTATTAGGACAGTTCCCTGGGTGAAACTTAGAGGGGGGTGGTTTTTGTTCCACAGTTAAGAATTCTGAGCTCTTAACTGTTTACAAAGATTATTTTAGTGCCTAGCCCTAAACTCCTTTTCTTTTATCTTGATCTTTCCACCAATTTTGTGAAAAAACTTTTTCAAAGGCCTATTCAGAAGGCTTCAAGGAATATTCTGAACAAAACCTGCATAAAATACTTTTTATATTTATTTTTAAACTCAGTGGTTTCTGAGATCCATCTGTAAATAAATCATTAACAATATTTGGTTTTTTATTCATAAGAATTTTCTCATTTAAATCTGAAACCTCAATATTTTAAAAATTGACTCCAAGAGTTAAAGACACTTAAGTTTCATTATGTTTTTTTCCTTTGCATTTAGTTATTTACAGAAGCCAGCAGTTCACACATATTCTGCAGATCTGTATATCACTTTGTGATTTCAACATGAATTAGGAAATGAGGAAAAGAAGTCTGAGGATTTTTTTATTGATTCGGTTGAACAGTTTTTAGAGATGTTCGGTTTTTCAGAAAGTTACTTTTATATGGAGGCTTTTTTTTCTGTGCTTTACCCAAGAGCTCCCAGGCTGTTCAGCTGGCAGGTCCCTTGTAAGGATCAGTAATATAATCAGCTGTAAATGGGCAATGAAAAACGTGTGTGGGTGCAGTGCACACACAGAGCCCACGTGTGGGTGCACCTCAGCAGTTATTGTGACATCAGTGGGTCTCCCATGCAACATGGGCTTCCTTAAAATAATATGACATTTCCCAGGAAATAGGTATTAGCAAGTAATTACACCCATTAGCATGAAGGACACTTGGCTTTATCTCCTTCTCAGCCATTTTCTTGGAGAGGCAAAATTATTGCCTCATAACTACCTGACTTGCATTGTCATATCTTATTGCTTGACCAATTTAACAACATGCAAGGCAAATATCCTACAAAGCCAAAGCTCTCAATGTTAATTAGTCAGAAGTAGATAAGGAAAAGAGCATTTTAAGGCTGAAAGAATTTCTGTCTCAGAAGGGAAGCACCATTCTACAGAAGTGGGATATTTCTTCTTTAGGAAGCATTTGTAGTATCTCTGTATTACAGAAAGAAATACTGACTTTTCACTGATTTGTGCAGGCATATATATTTCCTCCAGCTCCTTAAAATCTCTAATAATAATTTCTGTGGCAAGATCCATTTTTACTTCACTGCAACTCCCTCTGGTAATGATTAGGTATTTTCATGGTAGTGATAAGCACAGCAGAAGATAGTACTGTGAAAACGAATATATGTGAGTACACTATACATGCATTTTTTTGCTCAAGACCATTGCAATCTATCTCAAAATACCTAAGTAAAGTACTAAATTAGGACCATAGTGCCCAAAGAATTTTTGCTGTTCAAAGGAAAACATTACTTCTAGTTAGTTATCTAGGTCACTTAACATTGGCCTTTGCTTCAGGAGTTGGCTGCATAGTGTTTCTTGAATCTGTCATTATTATGCATATTTTTCAGGGCTTGATTTTCACTTGAAATAGTACTAATCTATGAGTAATCTGGATTTGAAACAAAGAAATTACTGGGTTTTTTTGTTGGGGGTTTGTTTATTTGTTTGTTTTTTAATTTGGTGAATAGACAGCTTAGCTTTGCTAAACTCCTAAACTATTTTTTTTTTTTTTTAATGGGAGTGAATTATATACCTTTCTGATGTGGAGTTTGAATAAGGTTATTATTCATCTCATGTTTTTATGCCATGGTTCACTCAGAGGGTTTAAGGGAAGGTTTTTTTTTTCACTCTGGGCAGTGCACAAGGAGAAACAACTAAATTCTCAGGAGGAACAATAACAAATTTCCAAAGTGTTTAGAAGCCACTGCTAAGGTGCTCTCATTCTTAACTTGTGGGTGCATCTTGTAATACATCAACACAAACAATTTTTCTTATCAGGACTTTAAAATCAAGGAGGTCAGGCATAATTAAACATGGCCTTGTACAAACTGTCCCAAGATCTGCTGAAACAAGAATGAATGCTCCTAGTTTAAAATAAAAATATATTGGGAACTAGAATAGAGGGACTATGAATCTCAACAATTTATCCGTGGACTTTCACATGAGTCTTCTATGTTGCAACTAAACTGTCAGTTAATCTAAAGATAAAGAATTGTCCAGCTTTGCAAAGAAGCGGTTAAATAGTTGCAGAGAAAAAATAAAACAACATAAAACTTTCAAGAAAATTTTGATGACTGAAAACTTAGTTATTTGTGGAAACATAAGAATAAGGTAAGTTAATTTAGCTGCTAAAAAAAACTGTTAATGCGAATATCTTATAGGGATCACTGGGATGAATAGAAAAGTTAGAAGATCTCTGAACTCAGCATGATCTGGTCAACAAAAATGTCATTATTTTAATATGAAAAGAATATTTTCATGTGAATACGTACGTTTGCATCATTAAAGCAGCAGAAGCAGAGACATCTACAAACATTTTATTAATGTATATTGGGTTTGCAGGAGCAAGGTATTTACAGTGAATATTATATTTGCAAGAGACTGAATTAATCTTCTGCAGTGAAAAGGTGATGATAATTAAGCCAGGTGTGCCATGGCCATCCAAAGATCATGTGAAGCAGACGAGTGACAGCCAAGTATCTCTTGTACAATTCTGAGGGGGAGTTTAGGGTATGTGATGTGTCCCTGGGTTTAAAGCATTTCATGTCACACAACCATATGTCTGTTAGAAAAGGAAAGATTTAGACCTGAGATTAGAGATTGAGCAAATTATTATTCAAAGCACTTAAATAATGATTTTTCTTGCTTTCCAAGCAAAATTTGATCTTCTATTTTATTTCTCTGAACTTCATAAATATAATAAAATACCCTGTGTCATAATCACAGCCCAATTTAATTAATTTGGGACCACTGAGCATAATGGAGCTATGGTAATACTTATAACAACTATTTCTGGGATTCCCTTCCAGTTAAACAGCCAGATATCCATGCTATGCCAAATGATGAGTGTTTTTTTATGCAAACTGTAAGTCATCTATTTTCACACATATGTAAATTGTACACACTTTGCTCATCTCAGTATATTGGATACTGAACACCTGTATCCAATATAGTGGTGTGTATTTAATCACTGCAAAAGCATTTTAATCTCATGCTCTTGTTTTCCTTGCTGATTATTAATGTAGAGCCATATAAGTAAACAGAGCTTTGGAAGAATATATTTTCTGTCAAAGGTAATTTAGAAGTGCTTTTACAAGTCTGAGTGAGTGCTGGATGATAGAATGAGTAAATGACATTAGACAGAGGATTATTTCTCCCTTGCTGTCTATTCCAATACCTGTAGCCATAGCATATCTGGTTAGATTCTGACTTGTAGCACTGGTGTATTTTTGCTAAATGATTTTGACACTGTTGAGGTACTTACTGGAGTTGGTTCAGAGTGGAAAGACAGGCCAAGGGCTTTTTCCAAAGTCTTCAGTAATATCAGGCCTCAGATCCAGACTTGGAAGTTTTCCTACTTGCTGAGACAAGTACTGCCATGCATTCCTATAGGATGATTTGTCAGAGTAGGAAAAGGTTTTCAAAATTTGCTTTTAGAAGGGTGAATTATTGAACGTGACTCTAACCAACTGAATAAAATACTCCTGGAAAAAACTATTACTTATTTAGATCTTCATTTTTTTTAACCAAAACAGGTTTTTATCAACATATTTTCCATGTGAAAGCCAATGTTTATGAATTCATGTGTAAGCCAACTGACTTCAGTATGACTATTAATATAAGTAATCCCTATTGTTAGGGATAGGTTTAGTTTCTCAATTCCTCTGACTTTGAGGTTTGCCAAGAAAGTAAAAGTGTTGGTACTTGGGAGGAGTCTGTGCAATTAATGAAATTCTATGCTATTAGATTGAAGAATAATTTAACTAATTGTTATGACAGAGTCCAGGAATTCATTGCATATAACCAAGCACCGATTAAAAGTGGTGGAGAAATAAGATGTTCCCTTGTGGCTTCAGCTTTTTGCTGCAGAGCTGCATTGCAAACCATCTTCAAATATTAAGAAATCTATAACATGATAAGTAAAAATACAGTCAGTTCCTTGGATTTGTTTATTCTTGATAAGATCCTTAAGTATTTTGATTAAGTATCACTAAACTGTATTCCACATTGTTGTGGATTATTTAATTGCATGTAATTCCTAGAAATCAGTGTATTGAACCAATAACTTTATATACATATAAACATACAAATAGGAGGCTGTTTGACATTTTGAGTTTCAACTGATTAATCTTGAGCAATCCTAATTCCTTGGTTTAATAAAATAAAAGCTTCATTAAGCAAGTCACAATATAGTAACAAGTCAATACCACATTGAGCAGTGGTGTATCCTTTCTGTATTTCAGTGTTCTTGTGTTACCACATCAGACCTTCTAGGGAAGGACTGGTTTTGTGCTAAAGGAAATAAATTCATTGATGCCAGGTAAAAAATGCCATCGAGCAGCAAATCAAGCTGTGAAATGGAGCAAAAGCAAATATAGACAACAGAAAAGGACTTGGCCTTTGTAGAAATCTCAACAGCTGCAAGCTGTGCCAAACCAAACATCCCCAGTCACTAACTGGTCAGTCACAAAACCATGCCACTGCATGTTGTGAGATCAAAACTAGAAGCACAGAAAATCTTGTTTAGCATGGTAATTAAATGACTATTTCTGCTCTTATTACCATTACTTTCTCACTGCCTTGAGAACTAGTGCAGACATGATTATCTCTTGCTGTCTATGAGGAAACTGTTTTGAGTGCATTACTATAAAAGCAAATCAAGATAATAAAATGGGGAAATATGTTAGCATATGATCAGAATAATTGTAGGGTTTTTTTCCAGTTTATTAGTCTGATTGTTTTATTACTCCCCAGCTGACAAGCTATTTTGTGTTACTGGAAGTGATTTTAATAAGGTATTATATTAGCAACTTTGAACATCTTATTCAGATAGCCTGTTTCCTTTCAGTAGAAAGACTATTATTTAAAGTATTTCAGGAACTTTTTCTTTATTTGTGCCTCTGTTATGCATAGTCTCCATGTACTGTGGTAGCTTTTCATTTGCTCTGGAAGGATACACACACACATAGTTGCACCAATTCCTGTCCCAAGGGTACAGCAAAGGACCTTGTCTCTCCTTATGTCCTGTTAGTTTTGAGCATCCTATCTTATCAGACATGTGTTTACAATACTCCCATTTCTCCTGGTCTCCTAATTGCAGCTCTGCAATAAACAGGTTTTGTTTGAGCTCTAATAAAGCATGTGTCACAGTGTGTCACCTATCTGTTAAATTCAGTCAGTACAATTTTGTTGTTCTGATATAGAAGATGTTTAATCAGTCAAATTGCTTCCAGATAGCTGCTCTTTCATTTTCTCTTTAAAGCAAAAGCAGTGGGTTTTTTTCAGGGTTTTGTAATTGCTTGAATGATCAGTAATTAGAATCATAGAATTGTTTAGGCTGGAAAAGACCTCCAAGACCAATGAGTCCAAGTCGTAACCCAGCACTGCCAACTCCACCATTAAATCTAAATTTAAGTCAAGTTCCCAAGCACATCTACAGGTCTTTTAAACACCTCCAGGGTTGGTGACTCAACCACTTCCCTGGGCAACCTATTCCAGTACTTTCAAGGAAGAAGTTACCCCTCACGTCCCATCTGAACTGCCCCCGCTGCAACTTGAGGCCATTTCCTCTCCTCCTGTCATTACCTGGGAGAAGAGACTGACCCCCCCCTCCTCTTTCCATAACCTGATTTCAGGGAGCTGTGGAGACCTTACAGGTCTCTTCTGAGCCTCCTTTTCTGAAGGCCAAACACCCTCACATCCCTCAGCCACTCCTCATCAGACTCACGGCCCAAATCGTCCCCAGCTCCGTTGCCCTTCTCTCAACTGATTCCAGTGCCTCAGTGCCTTCCTTGGAGCCCAACACCACTGACTAGAAAAGTTGTTAAGGTTGTCCTTATGTTTGGGGTCAGAACAAGCTAAAAATTAAAATCTGCTTTGTGTGCTAATGTTGGGGTGCAAGAAGATCTAGCAGAATTAAACATTGATTTTCTAAACCAGTACATTCTCAGACCTGCATCATGACCAAAAGAGATTGACTCAGCCTTAACTGTGAAAGCAGATGAGTGTGAGAGTCTGCAGAAGTAATTTTATTTCTCTAGATGACAGCAGTTAGCCTTTTAACTAAGCCATGTGTGTTCTGGTGTGCTTGAGAAAAAGTACAGAAAAAGTTGAACAGCCCAAAAAAGCTGCTTCTCGAATTGTTTTCTAGATAGAGTGCCTCATGTAAGACTTGCCTTTCAGACACTGTGTTTTCCTTTCTTGCAGCAGCAGAGTAGGAGGTAGGAAAAACACCCTGTAACTCTGTCTGCAAGAAAACGCCACAGTTGTCAGTACTTGAAGTGAAACAAAAAGCCATACAAGGGTTCTGTGTTATTGTTGTCTGTAATGATGTTGGTGAATAGCCTTTGGAAAAATTCCCTGAGGGCATTGCTATCTTCTCTTTTAGTTAAAATTTAACTACTCATCTTTGGATGATTGCTTTCCTTTAGGAGCAACTTGATAATCTGAATACAAGTAAATGAATTAAATAAAGTAGTTTTTAGTATACAGTAGGTTAGACTTTCATGTGCAGTAATTACTTATTGATTCTTACTTTTAAGTTAAATGCAATTGCCTAATTCAATGGATGTAAATTGTTAAAGAACACAGGTCTAACAGGTGTAAAATATTCTGAAAAAAAATTCAAGGTTTTAAATACTGTATTTCTGACAGAGGGAAAGTTTAGTCATAGGAAGAAGGTAAATATATAACTAAATAGAGAAATGGGAGAAGCATTTTACCATATCTATCTGAAATGTCATGAAGATATTACTAGACAATGTAACTAATGCTCTATTATACGCCTAAGATTTTTGGGATAGTTGAGAAGCTGTATTCATTGCTAAAAGAGAGGCAAGGTAGATGGTAATAGCAGATAATGGGCTAAAACCAAAATAAAACAGTCTGGGTTTTCAATAAAATGTTTTAAAACCCATGGAGGAAAGCTGTAATTGAAACAAAACCCATTTCCAACTTAGACATTTGAATACTGGAATAAAATTATGCTAATCTAACATATCTGCATTATTGTGCTTTTCTGTTCATTATGCTGCATGCATAAGTATGAGATGGTTATTATCCCTTTGATAATGGTCCTTACTTATCTGCTTCAAATTGGTGTGCTCTTTCTGAGGACAGCATGTGCTGCCTTTTGAAGGATCTTGTTTACTGAATGAGTATTTGCTGCTTGTTATATTGTTTTTTAGTTTGGTTTTGTTTGCATCATGTGAAATGTATTGCACATTATATTTACTAAATTGTATTATGGGTTATTTCATGCCTATATATTTCTGGGTACCTCCCACATCATATCTGGAGGATTCCATATCCATTTCCTAAGAATTATGCTACAGAATAAGAGATGGTCATGACTGGCATCCTGTCTCTTGTCATGAGGCAGTGGTGGGCACTCCAGAGAGAGAAGCATGCTGTGCTCATAGCACACCTAATTATGGCCCTGGGAGGTAATTGCTTTGGGAACTGTAGCTGGGGATCATTTCATGTAAGTGATATTAGTGCTGCTGAGATTTTCCACATTATTTATCACTGTGACTAGTGTTAGTTTTTTGTGGTAGGATTTTGTTTTCCTATTAAATATGAACTACTTCAGAGCACTGTCTGAGTGTTCAGCATTTTTCTACCTTGCACTAAATACAGAACACACCATGAGACATGACTTGGCGTTTGCAGTGAGTTCCAGAAGCCTCCCAAAGTATTTATTCTGACAAGTTTCATGCCCTGAATTTAAAAATCACCTCATCAGTCTAATGCTGAGCCCTTGCTGGTCTGGCCTTAAAGAGATGTTATGATCATGTCTCAATGTAACACAGACCTAAAAATAGCAATTCTATAAAGCCTGAATTGTTTTCTCTACCAGGATCATAGTATTGTTTATGTTGGAAAAGACCTTTGAGACAGTCCCTGCCACTGCTAAGTCTGCCCCTACACCATGTTGCTAAGTACCACACCTACTTTTAAATTCCACCAGGGACAATGGCTCATCAATGCCCTTTCATGGGCATCCTGTTGCACTGCTTGGCAATCCTTTTGGTGTTATTCAGTCAGAGAATTTAAAGTAAGGTCACTTTTAAAATTTAATTAGGCTGCAGCTGAATAAGTTGACAGAAATGTTCCTCAACTGCTTTCATCCACTCTCCCTTTTTACTCTTGTTCTTATTTTTTATATATTTCTGTCCCTGCTATAATACCTGTTCTAGCAGAGTTTGAGCATGAGGGCCAGAGAAAGCCTTTCTTTGCCTCCTGTGTTAAATTAGCCCCAAGATATTTGGTCAAAGTCCTCACCAGAGAGACAGGAATCTGAGCACCCTTGGGCAAAATGCACTTTGATTACTCTTTCCAAAGTTTACTGCAGAACCCAGACTATTACACAAGAAGTTTGATCTTTGGTTGTTTGGGGTTTTTAATCCATTTTAAAGAAGGTTGCATTTGTGTAACTGTGTAGGCGTGACTTATTTACACTCTGAACGGGAGTAGTCAGTGAATGTTTATCAGCTTAAGGAGAAACTGGGCACTGAAATCCTGCATGAAGCTTGCCAGAATTGAGTTTCTCTGTGCATTTCCAAAATTAAATTTTCAGATCTGGAGGGATATTAAAAACTTAAAGACCGTAAAAAAATCAGTATGCATGTATTTTAGGTATGACAAGGGTAGACAACATTTTACTGGGTACAAAATGGCAGGGGTTCACTTTCTCTATTTTTAAGGTGTGCCTAGAAGTTTGTTTAAATCACCAAAGAAAATTTTGTGTACGGGAGAACAGGACTTGGATCTCTGAGTTGGATTTCTGCCAAAATTTATGTGTGTACAGAAGTTAGTCCTCGGGTTTTGTGACTTACTTTTAGATTTAGGACATCTAAAATCTTCTTAAAGCATATGTTAGGCTATCTAAAGATCCATGTTTTGAGTCCCATCCTCAGTACTTTGCTAAAGCACAAGCATAGTTATTTTCAGAGGCACTAATGCTTTCTCACAGATGCTGCATGACCATTTTTGTTCTTTGAACACCCAATCAAATTCTGCCCTGAAAGTCTAGCTGGAAATTTGGCAACCATTCTTGGAGCTATCTTTTATTAAATGAGTTCTACAGCTGCAAAGTTTTAGCGATGTTTCTTTTGGAACGATATCAGAAGTTCTGCATTGTGTAAATGTGCGTAAAAGCCTTGTTTAAATGTGATCAGTGATGCACAACCCAGATTTAATCACAGCTGGCTTTCTACAGTGCCCAGATCCCTTGCTCAGTGGGGATGAGTGCTGAATCAGATACCATTTAGAACCCTTTTCTGCAAAGTGCAGGTCAGTCTCGGGGTGGTATGAGAATCTTTTCATTTAATCAGATAAAGGCAGTGCGAGCATGGAGCTTTTAACAGGGCTGCTTTGGCACACTCTGAAAAACAGTAGACCCAGATTCCTTCACAGGTGAGTTGTGTTTGGTTTTAGAGAAACACAACCTTCATATTCACCTGTTCTGTAACTTTCTATCTCTTGCACCTTTTAAGATCTCTCAGTGCGTTATGGTAAGCGTACAGCCATCAACTTAGCACAGTTTAAGGTCAAGTTTCTAAGACCTTCTCTTAGCATTTGTTTAATTTTATTTACTTGGTTACGCTTCTGTTGTATTTGATGGATGAAAAAACCGCTTAAAATTAGAAGTACTTTGTTGGAAAAATCTTTGAATTGGAAGAAAGCAGTAAGAAGGGACTCATGAAAGACTTCAAAAAAATCTGATTTTCAAACCAATACTGTCTCAGCTGTATGTTGAATGGGATTTTTAAATCCATGTGGGGTAGTCCACAGGATTTCCAAACCCATTTTCATGGACTTCAACTTTTGGCATGTAAATAACTGAGACAGATGGTACTGAAATAAGGTAGGTTTAAATAATCTATACTTAGCAGTCTTACTTGTAGGATCAGTTATCATAAATTATTTATTTGGTTTTGAACAAGGCAGACAAAAAAGGTAGTACAGTGAATATTGTAGTTATTAGGTCAGCTGTGATGGCAAGAAAGATCCTCTCAAGTGCTTTCCTGTGCAGAAGGAAAGCAGGGGACTTGAATGGCACTAACAAGAATTCAGGCATGTATTTTTTCAGATTACAGGTTTTGACTTGACAATAGGAAAAATTTATGTCATCCACATATTTCGGCCACCTGAGAGAACTAAGAGTTTGGAATTGGAACATCATGCCATGAATACAGAGGAGCCATGAGTGCTTTCAAGCTCATGGCTTGAAAACACAGTGGTTGCTAATTTGCCTGGATGCACTGCCTGAAATGTTTCATGACTTTCTAGCATGAGCAATAGCAAATGAATAGAAGATTCAAAAAATTCAAGATTTCATTTATAGAAGATGGAAATGTTGGGAAAAATCTGATACAGCCTCCCAAGCTGTTTTGCTTGAAGATATGTATTTTCAAAATGTTCTTGTGCATATAAAAGTAACCTGCATGACATATTCACAGGCAGTTATTAATTCTCTGCCTTGGAAAAGCATTAAGAGCAAATAAAATTTGTTCTTACATTTTTGTATGCTCTCATAGTAATGAATTCCTATCACTCTTTCTCATAAAATGACTGAAAGTACTTTTTATTCAGAAAACATGAACTTAAATGGGAGGGAGTGGTGGTTGGCTTTACCTTCTGTTGGTAAATTTAATGAATATCTACTCTGTGTCTGAAATACATATAAGCAGCAAAAAAAATGTTATTAGACTTGTTTACACATCTTGAGTTTTTAAAAATTATCATGATAGGCCAATAGCAGTTAATTTCTGGTTTATTACTGATTAAAGCTTTCTTTGCGTGGAGCTATTTGTAAACTCTCCCATTGCATCCAGTGACTTTAGATCAGAGTCAATATCTCAGTGTTTGATTGAAGCAAGATTTTAATGGAAATATCAAACATTCTAAATGGTCAAAAATATTTTTTAAACTACTGACACTAATGTATTTTAGCTTGGTCCCAGACTGAGCAATCTACAAGAAATTTAATGGAAATGCATATTTATAAAAAATATTAGTAATACTATTGTTAATTCAGTTTTACTTCAGGCTAGGAATGGAGCTGAAACAGACATTGGTGAATGTTGTTTGGGTAGGTGAAGAGAGAAAAATATGCTTCTAGTCCTTTCCGCTTTCAGTTCTCAGTCTTTTTAATATGCCAGCTTTAGTTGGATAGCAAACAGACCAGCCAAGGATGGCAGTTTCCATCATTATTTATGGATGTGCTTTTTCCAAGGTAGGGGCCACTAAGCCTCATCTCACTCTCTGTTGGCTCTGCACTCATGTTCGGTGAATAACTGCAGAGTGTGAATGAAGAGATGATTTACTCTTCTGTGAATTGTAAACTTGAACATATACACTAAGATCTTTGCTGATTTTCCTCCCAGTATTTCCCACTGGATTATTTCCCACTCAGAGCAAATACACTGATAGAAATCAGAAAGATCCTGTTGTATACAACTGCTTAACTGTAAATGCTGCATGTGTAGAGCTGTTGCTCTGACAGGGAGGTCTGTTTGAACTTGGTTCACCAAATATGCCTGAACTCAGCCTCACCAGCAAGGAATTAACTCAAACTGAATTTATAGAAATTTCAGGGATTTTCTGTTTTCTCCAAGTGGATACCTACACATCACTGTAAGTGTGAAGGGTGTTGTTCTTGTATGGCACTTCTGGTGTTCTGAAGACTGATGTGATTGGAGTTTAACAAATTATTCTGTTTCTGAAATTTTTTGTTTGATAGTCTTGTTTTATTGTCACCTTATCTTGAATTTTAGGACTTTATGCACCTACTCATATGCTTAACTGTTCAAATCAGTTAGAAACTACAAAGGTTTTCCTCATTACTTTTATGATTTTTACAGACAAATGATCCAGAAAAGGAAATGGTCAGCATTTAAGGAGTTAACTGGGCTGACATCCAGCCAGATGAGTTTTATGAATTAATACTGCATTGAGATGAAAGAAATAATATATACCTTGCCACATGACTGTTTCAAGCTGTCTGCAGCCTTAGGCAGACATGCTATACGTGCCACTTTTAAAAGGTTAGCTCTGTATCTGGAATAATGTTTAGAGCCTCAGGCTCAAATTTGACTATGTTTTGCTTGATATCTACTATTACAAGGATATAAAGCAGCTATAAACCTGTCCAACCAACCTGTTAATCCCAGTTTATAGCTCTTCTGCAGGTCTAGAATGACATGAAGTAGTGGGAATAAAGGAAAAAATACGGCCTTTTGTTTTGTTTGTAAAAGAAAGGTTGTAGATTTTCAAAGCACAATTATGTAGAGATTGAAAGATAATCTCTGATTTATGTGGCAATCTTCATGCTTGCATAGTAAAATTATACAGCAAACACTGCTTGCACTTCTCTTTGAAAATATTCTGCAGGTGCCCAATCCACTCTCCTCTTATAGACAGCTGCAAAGGTCCATTTTGGTGCCATAAACGATTGAAAACTGTACCTATTTTGTACTTCCTGTAATACTTTCTAGTCTAAATGTTTGAGTAAAGGAAGTCTGCTGATTAAAGAGAAGTATATGTTTGCATGTCTAAAATAGTGGTTTCACTTTTCAAAAATGTATCTCATTTATGAGAAAGGGATGTAAGAAAAGTGTCTATAGTGACTTTAAAGCATCCTCCAGTGAGGTTTATTCTAAAAAATGGTACCATTCAAATGTAATTTAGTTATATGCTAGGTTTATAAAAAACTTTATCTGACTCAAGAATTTTCAGCTTTTTCAGTTCATTATGATAGAACATTCAACAGAATTCACTAATCACATCTGGTTTTAAGTTCTTTCATATTTCCAGGTAAGAGGAGATTCTAGAAAGGAGAAATTTACAAAGTGGAATAAAGCTAAAGGGAAAAACCAAGTTAGAATTGTATGTCTTATTCAGAATACTGTACGAGGAATATTGTGGTGCTTTTTGAGCTATGCATTCAGTAATTCTAATTTCCATTAAAATAGCAGAAACCATAATCATTAAATTGGAAGTTATTTTTAAGAGGCTTGGGGAGATCAGGTTTTCCTTCTTGAAGGTATAATGGCAAAATAAATGAGACCTCTTGAACTGGAAGTGGATGAAGATGTTTTTGTAGGCAGTGTGTTGCGTTCTCAAGTGTGTGCAGTTCCTCTCAACAAACCTTAAACTCTTTGGAGCAGTCAAAATCCATGGTGATGATGGATGGATTGCCTCACTGTCAGGTAATTCTGTTTTTACACCTGAACCTTAAGGCTCATTAATCACTCATGCTCACTGAAGTCAATGAGAATATATGTCAGATTTTTGAAAGAGGAGTGAGGAATTATGTACCCTACTAAAACTGGGCTTGGAACAGTCTTGGACATCTCACTGTTAGTGGGGAAATCTAAAGTGGAAGTGGAATCTGACTCCTCTAATTCGGACTGCGTCCCCATTGCAGCCAATTGAAAACTGAAGATGATGGTTCATCCCATGTTTCTTGGATACCTATTCTAGCCTAGAGTTGTATCAAATCCATTAATGAATTTCATGCATAATTGCTGCACAAATACTAACAAGGGAAGCCCCTTTGGAAACATGCTGTTTGTATTCAGGCAAGGGTGTGCACAGCTGTAGAATTTATGGTTGTGGATTCTTTATATAGTAACAGGAAATAGCGCATAAGGTCTAGATATTGCCTCTGAGGCAGGTTATATATATGCTGTTAAGGATATAGACTATTTCAAAATGCTTGTCTCCCTTGAATACAGTTCTTCATTTTGATATTAGCTAGAATATGTTTTTAATAATCACCACTTGAAGAAGTCAAAATATTGTAGCAGTGAGAGATTGTTTTACCCCAATACCCATTTCAATAGATTCTTAAATCAAAGCAAGAATGAACTGTCAAGAATATTTCTAGGTGCTTTAAGCTAATATAAATTGTTCAGCATGATGAAAGCCTCCACTTAGGATGATAGGTACTTTGACAAATAAAATATAGGCAGAGCTTTTTAAATTCCTATTTCACCTTTTTTTCTGGACAGTGGTGGTATATGGTTTTACCCTCAATGTATGATATGATATTTCGAGTTTCCATGTACAGGCTGTAGGAATCTTATTCTTATGTTGACAGCATACAATGCAATTAGGGTTTTTATTGAAAATAATGTGAATGTAATATTCACTTCCAAGGGAATTTCACTGTTATTTGGCATCAACTAATTTTACATAAAAATCATTTGTTACTATTCCCTTGTAAAGTAGAAATATTTATCTTATGTGGCAAATTACACTTAGCTCCTTTGATTTTCATATTGATGTAATTTCATTCCACTGTAACTAATTTAGCATTAATTAATGTCCAGATTAGCATTTCAGTGCTACTACATCAACATTGGGAATTGCTAGGGTTTTCCTTTCACACAATTTAGTTGGCATATCTAGTTGGGACTTCGGGAACACTGGTTCTTGTTGGAAAGGTGATGGAAGTTCCTCTCTGCCATACCCTGCTCTGAATGACAACTGGATGGGTTCCTCCATGGTCCATTGGTGTGCTGGAAAGCAGGTGACAGTGTCTTCTCTTCCTTGAAAGAAACTTGAATGAACCCAAATGTGTGATCCTTTCCTAAGATCCTTCAAAAATTCAGTATTCACCAAACACATAAGCATAAGTACACAGCCAGTCATTCTGTCTTGTTACTGCCACAAAGCTTAGTAATTCTATATAAAGATTTTTATTCTTGAAGGAAATGTTTCTGTAGTCTTGTTCAATTGAAAAGTAGCCAGCTGGGGACTTGCATTAATGTAGATAACAGAAAAGTGATAGAGGAAAAGATGTGCTCTATAAACCTCAAACTCTTTAACCATTTAACTTCTTTTGTGTTATGGACTAAAATGTCTAAAACATGTAAATACACACTAACTTAATTCAGGAATATTTTTTTAGAAGTAAACAGTGATTGTGCATCTTCAAGCAGTGGAATTCACAATGACTTTGCAAAACCAAATTGGACATAGTACTGATGTGGTCTTAACTGCAGAGAATGTAATTCTCATTTCCTTACATTATGGCAATTCTGGGCTTATTATTTTCAATTTGCATTTTGTTTCATGATAAAGCAAGTACAGGCCACTGCATTTGGACCTGAGACATTTATCCTGGGATTATGTCAGTACAGGAAATATTTTATTTATTGGTTAAATAGTGAAAATAGTCTCCACACAGGCCCTTTGTTGCACAGCTACTTGAACAAGCTGTGGTGTCCAGTTGTCTGTGTCCTAGTTGTGAACCTACTGTTTTTTTTGACTAAGAATATCCTGTGAACATGCTGCTGCTTTGGAGGCTGTTTGCTATTCAATGAATTTTTTATGCAGTTTTTACCTTTAGACTGTTCACTGCTTGTCCAAGGAATGACTTATGGTATAGATAAATTCCCCTGGAAATTTACTTCTCCGTGATTCAAAGGGTAGGGATAAAGAAAGCAATAAGCAAGCTCACACAGTGCTTGTTTAAAATACAGACCCACAGGTAAGGTCCTAATTTATGAAGTAGAAATTGCTTTCCATTATTACATTGATGGCTGCTTAAAATAACAGGAAATGTGAGGCTAAATTATCCGAAAGGGAGGGTGATGGCAAAGGGATTCACGTTTCAAAGGAGTAGAAATTTCCTGTTCGTTTCAAGTGTTCACTGTAGGAATATTTCACATCTTTCATAAAATTGAGTCATAGCAATCCCTCTCTGATCTCCATCTGAAGGTCTCTATTACTGTTTAGTTTTTCCTAGCCTGTCATTTTGAAGCCTTTGTTTTTGTCAGTGTTATTCAGGCATTGGATAAGCGGTGATTCAGCATGTCCTGGGCACTGCCTCTCCCTGCTCTTAGAGGGATACCCCTCTAACTGCAGTCCCAAAATTCCAGCCAACAGCTTGGGAGCAATTACAGTGAGTTCAGAATTAAATGCAGTGGAGCAGAATTCCACTCTATAAACTATGACAGCGTATTTTAGAACTGGTTAACTACAGTATCAATTCATGGGAATTAAATGGGAGTCAGGTCCTGGATGTCTGAGGAAGGAGTAGAAAATTAGAATGTCCCAGCAAGGCAAATTACAGCAATCTGGAACTTATAGACCAAGCAATGTCTCTGGACAAAAAGAAGTTTTATGAAGAACAATGAAGAGCAAAAAAGAGCATAAAAAAGAAAACAGTCTTTGTGAATTTTTTAAAGATTAGGCATTGAAAAAATATTCAGAAGAGAAATGCTTGTAAGGGATGGCTGTCACTCATAACTTGATTTAAACCCAGAAGTTAGCAGTGAGACTTCAGTTTGAAACTGGTTCTCCTGAGTAGAAAATGTCACTATCTTAAACAAAACATGTTCCACCTAAGCAGGATCTCAGTATTTGACTCAAATGAGAATTTTCCACTCATCTCTGAAAAATACTTTTTTTTTTTTTACATTTGTTACCTAGTACTCCTCTAAAATAATCAGAGCAATTTAAGGGAAAAAGTGCTCTTATGTATTGCTTTTACATCTTTTGTTATTGCTCCAGTGATGGCAAATTTTGAAATGGTCACAGAGACCCAGAATTGGCCATGTAGTACAGTTTGAAGTTAGTGGAAGTGTGGTTTTGTTTACATCAAGGCAGTTATTGCTAGGACTATGCATGTCTTTATTATATGTGATACAAGTGCTTATTCTGATTGCTGTCACCCCTGTCCCACTGTCACCATGTGAACACATGACTTGAGGGTTTCTGAAGGGAAAGGCATTAGGTACACAGTGGCTGACAATGCTCCCCAGTGCAGGGGTGCTTTAAAGCAAAGCTGCTGCTTTAACCCCTTCAGGAGGAATCCAATTGCATGCACCCAGAGAGCCCTGAAAGCTGAACGTGTCATGTGGAGACATACAGGGAATCTTCTATCTCCTGTGTGTAGGACACTGAGACTGCAGTGCTCCCCCAACTCCCTAAGAAGGGCACAAGCTGCATGCTCCAGCTGGTGATGTTGTGCTGTTAGCCCAGCACCCAGCTGTGTGCTGGCATTTTCACTGGGACCTGTTGAGGAGTGACTGAGTTGGTGACAGCATCCTTGTGCTTTGCCCTTCTACCAAGAGCTCACACTTTTTCTCTCAGTGCTATTTAGCAGAGGTGGCTGTGCTCCACCAGGTACTGCTGCTGACAAACTTGATGGTTGAATGCTGAAAGCCAAAAATGTATCACAGAATTGTAAGTACTGGCATACAGTGGCTGGGGAAGGAATCCAGCTCTTTGCAGTTATGTGCATCCCATGAGTTTGCTCCACAGAGATATAACTGCTGCTACTCAAGGAGTAAATTACTCGCTGTTCTCAGCCCTCCTGTCAGGTACTGCACAAGCACTGGTGGAGTCACTCCTCCCGGCCAGGGAGATGCAAAAAGGGATTTTCATGACATTTCAAAACCAACCAGTAGCAAAAGGAAGAAATAAATTCAAGACTCTCCCATTTTTGGTTGCAACCTCAATCAATAGCTATTCCATGCAGACTTTGCCTGCAGTGCTCTATACCTTCTATTATAAAACTGTTACATAAAAATTTCGCAATAGCCAGACATTTTTTCAGCCTGTGCAGCAGCAGAGCTCTGGGGTGCACCCATGGGACTGTTCTGCCTTGAAAGCCATGTGGTATTATGTGTTAATGATATTTTTGCAATTGCTAGACACCTTGAGGAAGAAGTAGCTTTGTCTTTGTTCAGTGTAATATCTTGTATTAAGAAGTAAACAGCCCATGCAAGCTATCATTCTGTGACAACTTGAAAATTCTGACCTGCAGCAAGGTAAATTGTACATCTAACTAAAAGCCAGTCCTGCAAAATGGGCCTTTATTTACCTTGAAATAGGATCTGTAGGAAACACAGGCTGTTCAGGTAATAGGCATTTAGCCCTCTGTATGATTTGCTTTGGTCTTTTTCTGAAAGGATTGCATTGTACCACGAGAGATGTGACAGTAAGACTTAGTTTGTGTGATACTGCAAATAAAAAATACTAAACCAGCTTAGATTATTTTAAATAAAATTCATTTAGTGCAACACATTTAAATTACTGAAATAGGTAGGACAAGTCAGCAGAAGCTAGGGAATTCAACATGAAAATTTGATTCAGATCACATGGATAATTCATGTTTCCCGTTCCTTTTCCTTCTAGTTCAGGATAAAAGTCATGCTAAATTCTAATCAGGACTACTACAAATTACTGAATTCAGTTCCCTCTTACTAGAAATAATTTTGTGTTTCTCTGTACCTTATCCTTTATCTGTACCTATCTTTCCACAAGGACATTTTTTAAACTGCTAGAACCTCCCTTGTGCCGGTCAACTATTGTGCTGTTCTTGTGCTGGTTTTGAAATTTCTCTTCTTGTTATCACCCCTTAAAAATGCCAGAATGGTAAATTTTTTTTCATCCAAGTCTTCTGCCATCCTTGAGGCTTTCTAATCTTCCTTAGGGCCTGGTCCAAGGTGCTTTGAAGTCAATGGGAACAATCCCATTTTCCCCACAGCTAGTTTTTGGAAGAGTCATTAGATTTCAGTGCACTCTCTCTAACCAGAAAACTGTTGGTGTCTTGAGGAGCAGGACTGGTCTCTGTCCTTGAATAGTGAATTCATTTGAATAAAGTGAATTTACTCTCCTTGTGGTTGAATAATTCATGTCACATCAGTGTTTTCCCTCTTCTCCACAGCCATGGTTTGTTTTAGAAAGGAGAAGGATGTGACTTTTACATGGTGTTGTATATGAATATGTGGCACTGAGATGTGGCACAAAAAGCTTGAATTATCTGAATTTGAATGACTTGTTCATTATCCTAAAAAAGGTCCTGTAAATCTTTTGTACTGACCACTGCAACAGGAAGTTCTGTTAATCCACAGAATATCTTTTGTGAAATATTTTGCACAACTAGAACCTTAAACAACCAGGCAACTTATTTCCCAGATGATATTATATCTGCAAATATCACTTCTCTTTCCTCATCATTTCAAGACTGTATACACTGGCTTGGAAGACAACTGGTATGTGGATTCAAGGGTAGCTTCTGCCCTCAAACTCTGCATCAAATTCATTCAGTCTTTGAAATAAAATTGTATAACCTTGTATCATTCTTGTTCAACACCTTCACTCCTAAGCTTAAGCTTAAGAGGAAAGTTCCTTGATGTGTTTAAAATAATAAATAATTCAGTAGAATCAATTTACCCCCTTTCCCACCCCACCATTTTCTAAGGAAAAAAAAGTGAGTCAAACTCAATCCAGAAAATATACAGCCCATGCAGTAAAAAGCAGAGTTATCTATAAAAACACCTGGAAAATGAACCTTGCAACACTTCTTCAATATCACTTTTGAGTAAAGTTCTATTGTGCAGCATGATTTAAAATGTATTCATTATCTTGCTTTTCACAGTTCTTTAGACTGAAGTTTGTTCTGTTGCTGTGCACTATTAACCTAACTCTTCTTTGTTTATTCCTTTCAATTATGCTTTATGCTCTAGAAGAAATAAAATTTTACGGTTAGTGATAAATTTTTAATAGACAATACGGGATTTCTGTTAGTGCTTATAAAATAGTTCTATAGCCTATACAGTGTTCAGGTTAATGTTGCTTTTTTGGCAGCACAAATTATTTTAAAACTCTCCTTTCATTTCTCTTATTACATACATCTTTCTTACCTTATGTAAGAAGGAGGTCTTTGGGAAACATCAATCAAATTCTAGGGTTTACACAGAAGTTTACTTTGCTGGGATCTGTGATATTAATCTGTGGGGTTGGCTTTGCAGTCAGTCTCTAAGGTGTAGAGCTGGAAACATGAACCATGTCTTTGAAGAAGGCTTGGCAGTGAGCGATCAGAATTTGTTATCTGCACGTAGGTGCCCAGAGTATTGTGCATTGCTGGCTCAGTTTCCAGAGCACCATCTATCCCCTGTACTTGAAATATTATATATTGATCATGGGATCGCTTCAGGCCAATATATATTTCTCTCACAACAATAAGAAGGGAGTGGCAGCTTTCTCTGGCAAATTCAATCCCTGCCACGGATACCCAAGAGGACTTAAACCAGTGCTTAGTTTCATGGAGAAGACCTTTTGAAGACAGGAGGTGCTTCAGCACCAAGGGACCCTGGAGAACTGTGTGATCGAGTGGAATTGGTGGAACAAAAGGAAACATATTCTAGTGGATTATCTGGATAGCTATTAAATAGACAGGATTATCTATTTAATAGCATTAATAGCAGGCACTGCCATTCTTGAGCTGTCCTGGTTTAAGCCCAGCAGGAAACTTGGTCCCACAGAGCCTCTTGCTTACTGCATCCTTGGTGGGGTGGTGGAGAGGGTCAGAGGAGCAAAAGGGAGAACTTGTGGGCTGAGGTAAAGACAGGAAGTAAAGTAAAAGCTGCCCCCAGAAATGAAGCAAATGGAGGAATCCATTCACCACTCGCTGTGGGCAGGTGGGCGTTCTGCCATCCTGAGGGAAGCAGGGCACCGCCACACATAATGGTGGCGTGGGAAGATAAGTACCATGGCTCTGAATGCTCTTCCTCCTTCCTCCACCTCTGTGCAGTGAACCTGATGCCATGTGCTGTGGAGTATCCCTTGGGTCAGCTGGGGTCTGCTGTGTCCCCTCCCGGTTTGTTGTGCCCCACCAGCTTCTCACTGCTGCGGCCATGTGAGAAACGGGAAAGGCCTTGCCTCTGTAAGTGCTGCTCAGCAATAACTGAAATGCCTCCAAATTATCCAAAACACAGCACCAAACCACTGTGAAAAAATGAATTCTATCTCAGCCAAAAGTAGCACTAGAGTCCAGCTAAAAAATAGGGTGGTATGTATTATGGTGGCTGTACCTCAAGTTTGTTTAATGCTATAAACAAACTTGTCTGTGAAAAGAAGCACAACTGAGGAAACAGGAGCAGGACTCACAAGAACCAATGAGATATTTTTTGTTTGGCTTGACCTGTTAGCAAATCCTCCTGTCTGCTTGCTTTTGCTTTAGTAAACTCATTTGAGGAGAGCTCTCACTTGTGTATGATAAAAATACTGGGTTTGATGCTGCTGATAATATGGACACTTTTCTGTCAGATTTAGTAGTCACTATTGCTACCTTGATCTCTATTTACTCCTCCATTAGGCTGTTTAGGCTGGCTGTCTTTAAAATGTCTTTTTAAATTGTATTTGAATATGTTTCGTATTTTGTGCACAAAGATCCATCAAACTGACATGAAAATGAAGGAGGTATTGCTAGAAATTTAGGGGTGTCTCTTGAAAACTGTTTACTATCAGAGAACTATCACTTAGTGTCAGTAACGTAATGGGGTTTTGCATACTAATAGCAAGTCCTTGAAATATTGTTCATATTGTTCAGTTGTGACTTCATGTAATCATTATGATACTGACAGCTGACTTTTGAGAAGTGAAAAATTACAATAGTTTTGCTCTAAGCCCTAAGGATAAACCAAACAGTTAAATTACTGATTCTGTTAATACCTGTAGAAATTTGTAAATTAAAAGTCTTTCACCTTGGCCCTTTTTGTCTTCCCTGTACTAAATAGACTGGATTTTCAAAGAGATCTCAGCAATCATATCACACAAAATATTACAGAAAAAAAACCACTCAAACAAAAGCTCAGCAACATTTTCAGGGCTAAAAGTAAAGGGCTGTTTGATATTTTATTCCATGTGCACTACTCCTCCAAGTTGCTTTTTTCTTAAGTCATTGGCTAAGAATTTTCCTGAATTGTCTGGTATCTGTTACCTTAGTGGGGGGTATTAAAGATGCTCAATAAAGTAATTTTTATTAGTATTTTCCATAAAGACCTGGAAACAGTTCTGTCAATATTAAGTCATGAAATAAAGGGTAGGGAAATTATCTGTACTAGTGCAGGGTTTGATACTTAATTCCCATTTGGTTGTTTAGAAGCCTGTGTTCTTCATCTAGGGATGGAGTGGTCTTAAAATGATGTGAAGTTTCATGGGTAATACTCTCCTATGTTTTACAGTTAAAGTGTAATTTTACTTGGCTTCTCTTCAGATTTCATCCTGAAGTATTTTGCCATTGAGTGGATCTATTTTATCACCCTCCTATAGTTTAAGCCAGCAGCAGAGTTTGAAGCCTATTTCCTCATGTATAACCTGCTGGGAAACACATTGAACAGCAGGAGAATATGGTTCTGGTTTCAGGTATTTTCCCTATTATTTAGGAGTCGGGCCCCTAGCAAACTCTGGAATATTTTCCACTGCTTGAATGCGCCACTTCTTTAAAGCCTTTTAAAAACTCTCAGTCTTGCCAGCATGTGCATTGGAAGCATCCTGCATCTGCATGGAGGCGCAGCAAAATGAATATGGATGATTTCAAACTGCAGTGTGCTGCCATCTTTTTCCCAGGTTTATTTCCCAGTCCAGGAACTCTATACAGGCAGGAGCACGTATCTGTAAATGCTGCCAGAGCTATTTGCCAGCCCTTTCACGCTGGCAAACTGGCAACAAAGTTTTGCATGGAGTGTCCATTTTATATAATTACCTGCCATTTCAGTGGCAAGCTGCCACTGGGTGAAACTTTCTGCCCTGCAGTTTCTTCTGCTCCCAGTTGTATACAGAGTTTTACTTCTTTCCAATCAGTTGATTGTAGTGTGAGCATTAAAATAAAAAATCTCACATATAATTTCCTGTTACATTTACAAAGAGCAAAGGCAAAAATTGTGTTTTGGATATTTGACCATTCTGATGCAGTGCTGTGACAGAATGAGCTCTCCCTTTCAGTGAAGTTTGTCTAATCTGAAGATGGGGAACAGGCAGAAGATGTCACTGGAATCTGCAGCTGGTGTTAAACATGAAGGTGTAAGAAGTGCTTAAATCATCTAGTCAAGGATCACCAATTTTCTTTGTCTGTTCAGCATTTAGTAGTTTGTCCATGGCCTTCTCCTAGATGCTGTGACAATTTAACTTTGTTTTAGTAGTAAACATGTAATGAACTGCAGCTTGCAAACTGGCTGGTAGGAAGATCATGGCTAATTGCAGTGGTGATTAATTCCTCATTTTGCTTTTCTTGTTATAAGCATTTAAAGTCTCTGTTCTTTTTAGGCAGTTAGCTAGACAAGGAAGTCCCATTAAGATTCTCCAAATCTGGGCATTCAACTTATGCTGGCAACTCTGAAAGTCAATTAAATAATTTAAATGCCTGTAATCACAGACACTTCTGAATGGCAATGCATTTTCTTTCTTCATGAGTAATTTTCAATAATTTTGAAATTCAAAATGTCTCTAAGTTATTCAGTCCTTGTATTGCTTGATTATTTTATCTGCTGTATTTATTATTGGGCAACCATAATCATAACTAAGCATACTCACTGCAAAATGGGTCATAAAAGGAAGATTGGCCACAAGATTGATCAGTCAGAGAAAGCTGCCAGAGCTCCAGTCTGAGGTTCAACATTTCAGAGTTCACTCTGCTTCTCCTCAGCCTGGGCAGGGTTGAATGACAGGTGCTGGTAGCTGTGATTTGAAGTGAGACCCTTCTGTGTTTCCTGTGGGTCTCATTTTTCCCAAATGCAGATAGGCTTCCAGGGAAAATATGAAATATGTTCTTAGCTCTATGTTCTTGCAGGTTTCCATGGCACTATATAGCAATAAGAAATGAATTTTTATTTCACCTCTAATTTAAAGCTACCTGGAATAACTTCTTCAGAAATAATCCAGTTTTCCAAATCAATATTCAAGAAACATAATTCTTCTGAAATAGACATTGTACTGTCTTGTGTTTTGTAGCATGACAGTCTTTTACCAGTTTTTGACAGCATTAATCTGCATTTCGTATTGAAACTCCTAAGAGGTTTGTATGGTGATGGCTACAGCAGACACCTTGGAAGCAATTCTTCTTTAGATATATTATTTCTGGATCAATTGATCTCTATCACATTTTCATGTAAGAATTTGCAAAATAATAATTTAAAGTACTAGTTCTTAATTTGGAATGCATTTAAAACAGGAAAATAAATTATTCTTCCTTCAGCCAGGTTACACACTTCAAATACTATGCAGGTGATAAAGCTTGGTGAGGATGTGGTCTCTGAAAGACAAATGTATGGTAGTTTAATAAATGGTGTCTCTGGCAAACATTAAGTGAGCAATGGCCTTATGGATTTATGTGCTATGGCACTAACAGCCCACTTCAAATCATATGAACATATATAAATATATTCCAAACATCAAGCATGGTAGTTTTGGAAGGGTCTTTCTTTTTCTGCTGCTAACCCATGCATAACATATTGAACAAACTGAAAGGCAGATATTAGGAGCTGTATCTGACAGTATAAAATCAAACTTCATATATTACCAGAATGGCGCTAAAATTGCAAAACTTAACAACCCTGACTGAACTGTTTAATAAGACTCTCTTGTGTCTGGAAAATTATGGGTCTAGTGACTAAACTGCAGCATAGCTAATTATTGTTTCTGTTTTTCCTGAAGGAACTGCTAGGTTCAGAGTTTAATTTTCCCCTCAATTATTAAATGCCCACGACTATTTTAAAATTAGGATCCCTAAAATTAGAATACCAACCAAAACAGGTAAATTGAATATTGCTGAGTTATGGATTAATACTTTATGGGGATTTTCCACAGGGAATAATTAAGGTTGGAAAGTCTCTGTGACATTCATCTTGTCAAACATCAAAACTGAATCAGGTTAGCAGGGCTCTGCTTTTCCATGTTCTGAGTGTCTCCAAGGCCACTTGTCTCTGGGCAAATATTTATGGGAATTGAGTGAGATCAGTGTGAGTGTGACTCCCTAGTTTTATGCAGATGTGCCCATCTACCTGATCCTACAAGCTGCCTGCAAAACGCTGTTAGAGACACCATGACCTAGAACACCTTGTGCATCTGAGAGGGGCATTTTGAACCAGGTCACATGTGGGTGTTTCATTCCTGACACTTCATACTGGCATGGCTGGATAGATCTGTATCAGGATAACTCCACAGTCCCAAAGATCCCCTACTAACTGCTGATTTTCCCAGCTGGTATTTTATTTACCAAGAATCCAAACCCATGCCACAGAGTTCAAGGCTCCAAGAGCGGATTCTTGGCTGTGTAATATTTAAATTGAGAATCATATGCCTGTTAGTGTAATTGCTTATATTAAAGGTCTCAGTGCCTTAAATGGCAAGAAAAACAAAAATGTGTAGGATGAGGTTTTGGCCTCATTACAATATGTTGGAATTCTCTATTAACATTCTTCTAGTGTTTTTCTGGGTTTTTATCTGTAATACTGGAGTAAACCACAATCCTGAGGCATAAAATCCAGTCTCTAGGTGTTTACCTTTGTGGTAAAGAAAAGTTAAAAACAAGGTCAAGGATAATCAAAGGTAGGACTTTGTTATTATTAAAAATAACAAAAAAAGAGATACTTATTGAGAAGCAAGGACCATAATAATCAAAGGCATGTTCTTTCCATCTCCAGTGAGCCTTAGAGCCAGCCTCCTTTCCAGTTTAATGAGTGCACATTATGTGTAGACAAGGATTTCAGGAATATGCTTTGAATAAAATCCTAAGCCCCTTTTCTCCAAAAAGCATTAAGTACAAGGTATTAAGAAGAAAGTGCAATTTTAAATTGGAAAAAGCCCTTTACACACAGCTATCTCTTAAAAGAAAGTAAGTCCATTATAAGCTGGAAAGTGAGTAGCAATTATGGATCTGAAAGTGCTTGTCATGTTTTTATTAGAAATGACTTGGTAGAAAGGAAACTCTTTTGAAATATAATTATGAGAAAGACAAAATTAAAATGCGGGTCAGGTGTATTTTTGGGCTTGCACCTGTCATATTTTGAGCCACCCTGCAGCAATGTATATATAGAATGAAATAGTTCATGAGAGAATGTTTTTGAATTTTAATGACAGCTTCAGGGGTTTCATGACCTATCAGCTCTGGAAACAATACTACTGGTTTGTAAGAATTTTCAGTAAAAATCATATGACAATAACAATGGTGGACTCTCTGTAGAAAGAGAAAATTGATTAAAGAATTATGAAATGTTAAGCACAGACCTTGGCAAGACACAGGCTTCTGGCCCCAAATCAGGGAGATTTGCAGCAATTCAAAGCAATAACTGTTGGACAAATATAGTGTATTTTACAGCTGTAATTTGAAAGCAGCATGTGGCAGACTGCTGTAATTTATGCCAAAGTGTATTTTTATTGCATAACTCATTACTCTTTCCAGTGGGGGCCAAGAGTGTAACCTGCACAGCAACTACTGAAAATCAAAATTGTTTGCTAACAATTGCCTTAGGTACATAAACAGCCATGCAGTCTAAGCCATTGGATGTTATTTTCTGGTGACAAGGAAAACACTGTTTTCTTTTGGAGCATGAGTGGATATGTGCACGTTAATGACAAAACTAAATGAGAATGGGTGAGGGGATTATTTCTTCCCAGAAAAGTTTTTGACAGGTGTTTGGGTGATTTCCAAGTTGTGTGTGGTTTTCTGGTTGTCACTGTTACGTGGGGATTTTTTTTTTCCTGTAAGGGGACCAACAGAATAGAGCTGTCCATTTTGAAAGATAAGACTTGACGTGGCAGACAATAATTTTTCTGCATCAATTGTTAGGAAAGCACTTTTCTGCAGAGGAATAGCTGATGCTAAGAGTGTTTTGAAATCAGTCCTAGATGGCCACTGGCATTAGGTTAAAGAGTGAGATGGAGCAGGCACACACTGGAAGGGAAGTGTTGGAGCCACTGTCCCTGGAGGTGCTCAGGTGATGACTGGAGGTGGCACTCAATGCTGTGCTTTGGGTGACAGTTTGGCTGTTTGGTCGAAGGTTGAACTTGATCCTGAAGGTCTTTTCCAACCTTTATGATTCTATGGATGAAGCTCCAATTCTTGATCATTGGCAAAATGTCAAATGACTACCACACAATGCTGTTGACTCTTTAAAATCATCATCTGACTTCTCTCAAGCAAGTTCTCCATTGGCCTTATCAATTCTTCTGAGTTATCTTTTTTTTTTTTTTTTTTTTTTTTAATAGTGGAAGGAGAATTTGGCTCAACTAAAGTTGGTCTTAAATTGAGCTGAAGAGTCAAAATGGTTTTTTTGACAGTCACTAAGGTTTGTGGGTCCTAGACTAAAAAAACCATTCTCTCTGGCAAAAGTAACCTTTCTTAGTAAGCCAAGGTATGAAACAGGACTTTGCTAATTAGAGATGTAAGAAATTAATAGTTTTCTGCACACTGCTGTCAAGAAGCAGCTGCAGCTCATTGCATTGGTGTGTTCACTAATGCTCTACAACATGTTTTCAAATAAAATGCAGTCAATTATACTCAATAGACTTATGTGAAATATCCAACAAGATATTTTTTCTCAGAAGAATGAACAGGCTTTAATTGACTTGAAAATCTGTATTTTTGTAAGCAGAAAAGAATGATCAGAGGTACTTTGCTTATGTAATCTACATATTTAATTTCTTTTGTAATTAATAGAGGGTCTTTGAAGATAATGATTTAAAAATTAGGCTCGAGGTATTCAATGGCAGCAAAATACAACCCTGATTTTATGACAGCAGTCACTTTTGGAAGTGTAAATTAATGTTTCTGTGAAACTGGGACTAAACATGGCACCTCTAAACAGACTGATTGATAGTAGAAATTCATCTATCTGGATTTCTGTCTAGAACAAGTGATTTGATTCACACATTCAGGAAAATAAGGAAGTTAATGGCACAATTTAGAACTGACACTAGATTCAGGACAATGTGTTAATTACCTGGTAGTTTCTTGAAACCTCTTTGTGCATTGATCCTGAATTTAAGATAGAAGAGTTTTGATGATTATTCACAGAGAGTCAGCCCTGTTCCCTTTTCCCAGTCTTGTCACTGTCCTGTAATGAATGAACTCTTCTCCTTTGAGCGCCAGTTGATGTGTGCACTTTATAGGTATTTGCATTCAATTTGAAACCCCAAAAAAGAGGTGAAGAAAGGAATAGATGAAAAAAGTTGTAGATATATAGAAAAAAACCCCAAAGCTGTCTGTTAGAAGGTAACTGAGTAATTGTCTGTTCTTTAGTTGTCTGTCTTCAAATACCCTGAAAATGTGCTTTCCAGTATTTGCTGGTTTTTCTCAAAAAATGTATCTAGTTGCAGGCTTCAAAGATTCCTTTTCTCTAGTCCACACTTTGCTGTCTAGAATCCACTGAAATATTCTGGGTTGCTAAAACACACCTTAAATTCAATCTAATGCAGGCACTGCATGTGAAAATCTGTTATAAATAAGAACTTTTAAAGAAACTGAAGGAGTAAACTGGGAAACTATTGGACTTTCAATTTTGCGATGCAGTGTAGTAGATATTGTTTCCTGCCACCAGCTAACAGAGTGGTTCTGTGGTGCCTGACACTTGCAGAATGTTTCTTCATTTTGGTTCCTTACCCCCCGGGGCTTCTAATGAGCTTGTCAGTGCAGCAGGCACGGAATCCTGGACAAAACTGAGGCACAATTCATGTGGGTTAAATAAGAGTTCTTAAATGGTGAGGTCCTGTGAGCCCTGTTCTCTTCAGGTGCAGCAAGATCAATTAAATACCACTGTGCACTATTCACTCCAGTCGGCTGCTTTGATCTACTCCTGAAAACACATTTTTTCAGTCTCCTTTCTTGCCTTTGTGAGGCCTGTCCATTTCTAGGCATTTTTCATATCTTTTCAAGGGAATCACATGCATCAATGATGCAAGATCAAGAAATCAATATATCAATGTACAGCTAGGCTAAATATTGTAAATTATCCATTAAGTTGTACCAACTTGTATTTTAACAAAGAGTAAAAGACATCTGAACAAAAGTTAATTTTTCCAAGTTTCTAACTTTGCATCTTCAGTGAAAAATCAGGCCGTAATTAAAGCTTGAAAAGCACTTATCCTCAATGGTCAGGAAAAAGAAGATAATATTTTTCCTCAGAAAACTTCAACTTTTTGGCTGATAACCAGCAATGAAAATTGTTTGAATATATTACTTCAGGTATCTTGGAAAATCTGTTCCTGCCCTTTAATGTTTTCTTAATGTGTGACAAAACAAATCTATGAAATTGCATTTATATCAGTACATTAAGTATGGATGTATCTCATACTCTGTATTCCTCTGAGTTGGAGTGGGGGCTCTTAGGGTATTTGCAACTTACACTGAAAACAGAGACAGTGTTTTCATGGACTTTTATATGAGAGTTTACCATAAATATTTAGGCTTAGCGTACTTTTAACTAGTTACCCCGCCACTGGCATTTTTTGGAGGTTAGCTGTTCCTGAGGTGAATTAACTATTGGTAAGTAAAATAACAGAAAGGTCTCTGCTTTCTAAGTGATCAGCTAAGGCAATCTATCTCTGAGAAGTGCACGGTAGGGATTTTACAGAGCTCGATTTGTTACTGCAAGAATTAGGAGACTGCAAACTCAGCAGCTGACCACGCTTAGAGCAACTTACTTAAGTAGAAATTAAAACCTCACGCTAATTAGAAGGACAAATGATATGCAGAGCATGATAAGGCGGTGCTGCGGCCAGAGCTGGTCGGGCTCCCTGCAGCCCGGGAGCCGCCGTGCCGCGGGTGTTTCCCGACCCTGCCCTCTGACGGGGTGCGAGCATCCTTTCACCGGCTGGCTTTTACGTTTTGTGGACACCGGGTGACTGAAGAGGTGTTTAAGGTGTTGTTCGCAGTCACGTTAAAGCCAAAATCCCACTGCTCTCACTCCTGCCCTCAAAGTCAACCTGTTCCTGTTTGTGTCTGAAAACTGTGATGTCTGGGCCATGGAAATTATGCTGATTTCTGTCCAAGGGGGCACATTCATCTTGAAATCAATTTCATGTAAATTGATGAGTATTCTTAATGATATTAATAAATTGTAATTAGCATTGCATATTAATTCTAAGATTAATTTTATTTACTTACTACAAGTTTTAGGTCTTATCAGGATGACAAATATAATAAGGCACAAAACTTACAGTAATATCAAAGCAATAATGCAGGACATCTGTAATAACTCCAGATTTCATTTTCTCTAGGAAGCAACCTAGCAAATACACTTATTAAAATTGCAGCACTTTGTTTTAATCTGTCTATATTGTAAAGTAGGAAGAAACTCTTATAGAGAAAGAGTGCACAGGATGTGTTTGCTTCAGAAGATGCATCCTTCATTGTGAGGTCTCTATTCTGAATTTCTGACTTGCTCTGGGTCATGTGCCAAATTGAGCACAACAGAGATGCCCACTATGCATCAGAAGTGGTTTATTAATTTTCTTATCAAATAAAAGCTTAAAAGCTTATCAAGAGTGCTTCTGAGAGGGCTTTATTGTAAGATGGTTTCCATCATTATTTTGTAGGGTGATATAGTTTCCTGCTGTTTATTGGAAAATGTATTGATTGATCAGCTTTGTTTAGAAAATTCTTCATATTGTCTTCTCTGTGGCTGTGAATATATATTTTTATTCTGATCTTTTTGGAGAAAAGCCAAAGTAGTAACAAACAATTGCATTAAGTGCATTTATTTTTCCTCTTATAAAGTGCATGCCAGCTGGTCACTGTATTTCTAAACAGACTGTTTAGAACAGCAGAAAAGGAAGACAAAAATCCTAGAGCTCACAGCATCAAACCCATCAAAACAAAATTGAAATACTTGTCTTGTTCTGCTTAGTGCTGAATTAAGAACAGAACATTACTGCTGGCACGTGTAAATCACATCAGTGGACTGATCTGATCTTCCTAGGTCTCTGAATAACATGGGTCCAGAACATTAATAGGAACTTGAAATCTTGAACTGAGGGAGCAAATGCCTTCAGACCCTACACTGAACTTAACCTCCTTCACCCATAATCCAGATTTACTCTGGATTCACCTGACCTACAGTCATTTTTCATGAGTGCCTGACCTGTCAAATCATACATATGTATTGGTCACAAATGGGAGGGGGAAAGGTGTCTGCAGGAAAGATCATGGCTTAAGACCTTTTTTATGGTTTCTAAGCCAAATAATTCAGCTTTCAATGTATTTTGTACTAGTCCTAACTGTGAGGAAGAGCACCTTTGGGACTCACTCCATGAGTCACTGCAGCACCTGCAGCAATCAGCATTCACATCCCCCTGTCTCTGCAGAGCTGGGCACTGGCTGAGCCTGTTCAGACAGAGCGTGGTCAAAGGCAGCCTGGTGGCCCAAGGTTCAGGGTCCTGTGTATTCCAGATTCACCAGCTCTTTCAGGCCTTGCACTGACATGTGCTTTGTTTACTGGCTCTCTAGATATCCTATGTCCTGAAACTTCTGAAAAACACAAACAAGAGAGTGTTGCAGCCACAGGTATTGAGTCACGCTCTGTTCCAGTGTTATACAATCTCGTATGAATCTTCCCATGATTTCAGAGTGGGTTATTACCTGCTGTGGAGAGAATAACAAGAGCTGTGCCACAAGGCTTTCCAGCTCATCACTATAGCTAGACACTATGTTCCATGCACAGTATTTCTTTGCAAGCCCAGTTTGCAGGGATCTGATTTCCTCTCCATTATCCTGAGCATAGGGATGTAGCAAGAGACCTTCCGAAATTTGTACAAACTTTCCTCTGTTTTGTGTAGAGCTCTTAAGTACTGCAACCCATTTCAGTAATGAAGGCCCTTAGGCACACTGGCAGTCAGTGGAATTAAGGTTAGCACACGAGCAGTTTTTAAAGTGGGTTTAGTGTTGTGGTTTGCACAAACATTTGGTAATGTTATTTGTTAACCCAATTTCTGCACACTATTTAGAAAATAACTTGCCTTGGTATCTCTTAGCTGTGTTGTAGTGTGTGTTTGAATCACTAGAACTTCCTAATATACCAATTTTTTTCTAAGTTTATTTTGTATATATCATTGGATCAATACAAACTAAGATAAAATGTACATATGATAGATCAACCTGTCTGATTGACATATCTCCATGAAAGTCAGTGGCTCTTTGTCATCTTCCACGGGGGGAATAGCAGGGCAAGGCAAGGTTAGTGAACTCTCCCTGTTGATTGTCCCCTTAATCCTCTTATCTTTCCATTTGCTTTGTTGTTGTTGGAGTTTTTTGGCTGAAGATATTGATATTTTGTCTGTTTATATAATAGCACTTCTCAAAAAATCCACTAGAAGTAATCTAGCTTCTTTTATCATCTTTGTTTGCAACAAAATCCTAGTTCAATCTCTAAAGAACTGCCTTCTGGAGACATGAGTTTATGGAAGCATAGATATTCAAATCTTGCAAGCTCTTTTACATTTTACTGCTCACCAGCCAAGAAGGGAAGAGAAGAAACCAGGATTCACCAAGCAGGAAAACATCCTTCTTTAGAATGTCACCACAGGTGTAATAATTGCACTGTGAGAGTGATCCTTAAAATGCCTTTTTATCTAAAGATCCAGTTGGTGGGAGAATCCATCACCTTGATCACACCGACTGCACAGGGAAAGTTGATGCAGTTTATCCCGAATATGTTTGGAACACATAGAAAGGCTGAAGTCCCCACCTTCTAGATGGCTGCAGGTGTGCACTCAGTCTGTGTGCAAAGGCAGTGTAAGCACTGGGTGTCTCTACCAGCCAGGCTCACAGTCTTTTTTTTAAAAAATAGGCACTGTGATAGAAAAGGAAGAAAATTAATAAATGTGACATTTTGATTTTGTTTTTTAATAGACTATTTTCATGAAAACTAAAATAAAGATGATTGAACAGCAGCATTGTACGCAGTTTAAATCCTCCTTAAAATGAAGGTCAACATGGGATTCTGAGATAAAAAAGACAGATTAAATATTTTGAGCATAAAATGCAGTTGATAATGAAATCTATAAATGGAAACTTTTTCTGTGTTGTGTAATGATAATACATGACATTTTGCTGTCCATATAACCTTTAGCTTTTCTGTCAATATTATTGTGCTGCACTGATTTCAGGAAAGGCATTAAACACTGTCAGAATGAAAACCATGTTTTAATAATAAAGCAATTATTATCCACTTATGATGTAGGAATATAATTGGATTTTAATGTATTGAATCAAATACTATCTGCTTCAATAACAGTGTTTCTAAAACTATCATCTATAATTTATTAGGAATGGAAGAAAATTTGACATCAGGAATGTAAACTAAGCCCTGCAACAAACATTTGTTGCAAACATGCACAGATATCCAGTAAATTATTGCTGAAGGGTCCAAGTATCGGCATCAACCTAAGGTTTGATGTGTTTTTTATTTTTAAGATGAAAGCCAGCCAAACTTTTAGATTTATGAAAAATAATTGGTCAAGCAGCAGCAGCAGAAACCACATACTGGTGGTTGTATAAGCATTATTTAAGAGATATTTTGTTCAACAGTCTCTGTTCCACTTAGAAAAGAACTTGTGATATAATTTCCAAACACAAGGCATGGTCTCTGAATAATTTAACAAAATCTTTCCAAGATTGAGTCATTTTGTCTTGTAGTTTTCCTTTTCCCCCACTTTTTTTTTAAATGTTAGCTTCCAATTTGTCATTTATGTACCATTTTGTGACAGGATATTAATGTTTTTGAACTTGTAGATCCAACTTTGCCCTACAAGCAAATGCTTGTGGCTCTACCTTTTAATATTCAGGAGTATATGACTGTTCATGTCTGCAACTATGTATTGTGTAGCTTGTCTGATCTGTTTTGAAAGTTTTACTAAGAAATGTGGTAAACAGGGGAGAAAAAATTATTTCTTGCCATTTTAGATGCCGTATAAGAAAACTTCCTTCTGTGTTGCTGATGCCTCAGTCAAAATATGCAAGTATAGTAATACAAAGTGTTGTTTAAAAGGCTGACTGCAATGATTAGAGGAGTCAGGACTTTTGAAAGCCCTGTATTTGTAAACAGCAAAATTCAGTTTTGCTGTAAAACCAACAATATGGCATTTTGTGTTGATTAAGCTATCAAAACACAATAGAATTCTTCTGCTAAATAAAGATCCAGACTCTGAAGTGGCATGAATCCTGTGTGCTGCAGAAAAGCCAGACCAATTTCTGCTTCTTGTTCCCAGCCTGGTTTTGTAAAAGGGTAGAATATTAAGGCATTATTTTCAATTAACACACATTTTGGATTGTTTTTCAGCATTGAGGATTATACTGACCAAAGGATCTAACAGATTTTAGAGTAACACTCCAAAAGTAAAGATAAAAATCACACCAGGCTCTCTCTTGCCAGGTGCAAGTCAAGAGGATGGTGTAAAAAGCAGTGGCAGAAAATCACCCCAAGGGTTTGCACTAACTTTCTATCAGGGATGTCTTTATTACCGTGCAGGATAAGATACAATGACCTTGTTAGCTTCCCCTCTCATTGCTGCTGTTTATTTGAACATAATGGACAGAAATGGAGCTTGCAAAGATACAAGAGTAAGTCGTGGTTTTGTTATCTAAGCTGTGTAGATACAAGAATGTGCCAGGGCAGATCATCTCCCAAAATGAAGCTCTCTGATAAAACATCTGAGGGTGATTGCACTGTAATGTACTGGAGAAAAAACTAAGCTAGTGTTAAATGACTTTCTAATGAGAAATAGTCCAGCTGTGGCACAATGGTAAATCATCTTCCCTCAGAGCTGGGTTGTTACAAATAGATTTCTACTCCCAAACCCAACCACTGATTATCTGCACTGTGGGAAGGGGCAGGATGCTGCATCCCAGCTTGGGGCAGGGCCACAGTGGTAAAACATCTTGTTCTGTCCTCATCTTCAGCACAACCCTTGTGTCAGATTTTGCTGTGATAGCACCTGCAATAAAAACTCCAGTGCTGGCCTTCAACTTGATCTCATGGGCATCATGAAAGGTACAGATATTGTGTGTACTCTCCTTAGTGCACCAAACACAGCTTGGTCTTCGGCTGGACAAATGCTGCTAGGAGTAATCTCCAGTAGCCAGCTCAGCTTTATCTCTAGGAACAATTTTTATAATTGTCTCTGATTAATTTGTGCACACACTGCTTAAATTCTTACTTATCCATGCAATAAGCCTTCAAAATCTCTGAACACCCTGATTTTTAAAGAGAACACTGCCTAACTCCTTTCTTCCAATTGACTTTCCCTCTGCAACATGTCCACTAGAAATTATAGGGCCCTAAACATTCCCCTTCCTTCATAAAATACTAAAATATGAAATTATAGAAAATTCAGTCTTGCAGCCTCTTTAAGAAGTGACAGCCAGCATAGCTTACAGCATCCCATAGTCCAAGGATTCATAGTAATACCCTTCCTAAACATGAATAGAGGAGATGCATATTCAGATGATTAAATGATTAAGGATGAGGAAAGTGTTCCATAGGAAGAGGATTTAAAAGATTGAAAGTGCTTACTTGGAGAAAAAATGCACAGAATAAAGAAATATATAAATAAAAAAGTAATGCTGCAGAGGAAGTAATTACTTTTGTTATGTACCAGTGATCTGTATTGCCAGACTAGAAGAAGGATTTAATGAACTTTAGAAAGGGACATGCTTAAAATGATAAATGCAAATCCTTGTTATTTTCAAAACAAAAAAAAGGTCTAAGAATAGTTGATTTTAGGATTGTCAGACGCTTACAGTGTTCTGTGCATAGGTTGGTATGAAAAAGCCTGCAAGGGTGAAGCCATTCACAAATGGGTTTGGTTTAAGGTGGGATATTCATTCTTGGATTTTAAGATAAAAACCATTTGCTGGCACAGGGTTTTTTCCACCAAAGTGTTAGCATTGGAGGCAAAACACAGTGTGTTGTTTTGTTCTGGGAAGATAATTGTTGTGTTCCAAAGATATGCCTGTGATGTCCCAGCCAAGGAATAATTTCTCTGTGCTATGCAGCTCGGTCACTTAGCACATGGGAGCAAAGTTACAAGGGTCATATTGCAGACCCTTTTCATCTTATAATTTTCTCTTGTTCAAGTCCTTATGGGCCAGGCAGCCTGAGCAGTTTTTGTTTTCTTGCTAATTGCTATGCACCTCAGACCCAAGCACATGCACAATAAATCACTGCAAATGTTACTGGAAGGTCAGTTGAAGGTGGAACTGCACGTTGTAGGAGTTTTGGAGGGAGCACCTGTGTGGCAAAGACTTATATCTGTAACACAGTCTGTTTGACCAATATCCATCAGAAAGAAAACCCCAACTATTTCTGAGTGAAAACCATTGCAATGGCAAAATTTAGCTTTAAACTTTGAGCTGTTTCAGTTGTAGAGCTATTTCTGCTTTAGTGCTGTTAAAAAAAACAACCCACAAAAAAACCCAGCATAAAGACATACATTTTATGTCATAAAGACATACATTTTTCCCAGGTCTAAGGTGTGGTTATTTTTGGTGGAACTAATAAAGTATTCACTTTCAAGCTCATACTGATCACAGGAAATATCATGCCTTTTAATCAAAAGCTGAGGAAAGAGAAAATAAAAATAGTGCTGTAATCTCAACTATTTGCCGTTGCTCTTTCTATATTTAAATGCAGACTTTTGTGTAAAAGAGAGCAATCTGGTTAACAAAAGAAGGCATATTAGTAAGAACTTAAATGAGTCTGGCTTTAAAATGAGTGGATGTTGTCACAAGATGAAATTTAATTAAAGCTGACTTTATTTCTAGCTGCTATCTTTCCATGTGTTAGCAGGGAAACATTAAGGAACTTGATTAGCCAGATCACGAAGATGTTCTGTATAATCATGCCACATGTTTGGTTAAAAGCTATAATCTGAATTTACATTAGATATTGGAAGGTTGTACCCTATAGCTGGGGATAAGTGAAGTAAGACAAGAGCCCTTTTCTGCTTCAGAGCAAAACTGGGTCTCTTTCAGAGGTATCAGGTACTGCAGATTTCAGGATATGCCCAAGAAGGAGCCCGTGCCTCGGGGGATGCTGCTCTCCCCAGTGCCTGGGGGGCAGTCACTCGAGGTTCCTTTCTCTGCCTTCTCTTCCTCTTGTGGGCAAAACTCAGTTTGATAAATCATTTTCTCCTCTGCCATTAGTAAAGTAGTATTAAAAAAAACACCAAACCAAAAAAAACCCAAACAAAACAAAACAAAAGGCTTGAAATATCTCAGATAAACCTGCCAGGTAGTAGTGAATGGTCACTAGAATAAAAAATGCATTCAGTACCTTATTTTAGTCTTTCTGCAGCCTTAAGACAAACAAAATTTGGTTGCTACATCTGTTCCCTGAAAAACTGACACTTTGAAGTGTTTTCTTTCCAGAACAACCAATTCTCTTTTCTCCAAAATTTCACTTCTGAAGGAAATAAATTTTAAGGGTTTTCAAATTCTCAAAAGTAACTGAATTGAGAAAGGTTCCTGGAGTTTGTCAGGCTTTAGGAGTTTGTAAGGTTCCTGGCTCAGCTATAAAGACCAGCTCTCAGATCTTGCAGTCTGATAGAGCCAGCAAGATTTTATAGTCATGGCTGGACAGAAAGATTAATAGCTTGGGAAGGTTCTCAGATGCAATTCTGTAAAGCCAGGAGCAAATCCTGTGAATCCTTGGAACAGATGAGACCCTGGGAGCTAATGAGTTCACACCTGCCCAGCACGGCTGCTGAGTGCTAGGAATTCTCTCCATGCTTTTCATCTCTAAATCCTTAAGTAAAGTTTTCAGGGCTTCCAGGCTGCATGGAAATTTTGAAGGTCCATCAGCTAAAGGTTGGACTATGAAGGGGAGATATTTTGTGCCATGGATCTCTGGAGAAATGCTTTCCCCAACTCAAATTCGTTTTTTTTTTTTTTTTTGTCAGGAACACAGGAGCTCATTTCTGTCTCTGTAGGAGCATGAGGGACCAAAGTGGTTGGGCACTCAGTGGTTGTTCAAATGCTGCTGCCTGTTAAAGTCACACTTTCTTTACTGATGCCTTACGATTTTAGCTTTTATGTGTTTCATATATTGGTAATCCTGCAATTCTTTAGTGTATAACTCTACACTCTATACAGAGTGTGAACTGCTGCTTTCCCATTTTGGTCAGAGACAGCAATTCCTCTCCAGGCCTGGCAGTCAAGGACACCTCCCTGTCTCAGGCCCCAAGAGAAGGAAACATAAGTGAGGTGGGGGGAGCAAACTGGGGGTGAATCACTTCATTACCTGGAAGTGCAATTGGGAGGTTAATCTCCAAAATGCAAATGGACCAAACTTATAAAAGTATGAAACCCATGACACATTGTCCATTTTTGGGTGTAGCCCCTTGGGAGGCTTTGTCTGCCTAAAATGTACCTGAAGGCCCTTCAATAAATATAACTGCTTTTTTATTCCCTAAATTTTGTCTGGCCTCTGTTTTTAGGTACTCCCAACAAGGCATCATTACCATACCTGTCTTTGAGGCACTTGCACTTGCTTGGCTTATTTATTTTGTTTTTAAAAGGGTGTGTTTTGACATAGAAATTTCAAATTGTACCATCATGCATTCAAGGCTAACAGGTTAGAGATGTCCCATCAGACCAAATGGATAAAACTTGACTTAATTTTTTGCTTAGAAATTTAAAATGCCAAGCTTCGTAGGTTACTGGAGAAACTGTCTAGGCTCTGAAATCATTGATGCAGTGCTGGTTTTTAATTGGTCCATAAGATGAGCTTCAAGGCTAGAGGAACTGAAAACTCTGTAAAGTCCTTAAAAGTTAGTATTATTTGTAAAATCAATTGTGTTACAATAACTCTTACAGGTCTCATTTGAATATCTTTGAAGCTGATGGGATTTGCATATAAATCCATGTTCTTAAAGTAACATAGGAGCTGGTTTTAGAACTCCAAACAGACTTTGTGATAAAACTCTCTGAGTTTGAAAATTTAAATGGTAATCGTGTCCACATGATCCACTTAAGCCCTGCCACAGAGAGTGCTACGGGCACTCCCTGGACCTGTAATTACTTCAGGGGTGTGAAACAGAGTCTTACAATCAATACAAAAATGTTGTAATCCTCTTAGTAATTATCCCAAACAGTGTAATTTAGTATTGTAAATGCTCTTATTCTGGAACACCCCTTTCTTCCTAGAGCCCCTGAACATGGCAGCACTAAATGGTTTCCTCTCAGGGCAGCTGCAGTGCTCTCCTCAGCAGAATTCCCCCACTTCTCCTTGTCCAAGGCTTCCTCCTGGAGCCTCACATCTCTCTGCAGATAAACTTTGCTCCCCAGAGCCTGCAGCACCCCGAAGACAATTTCATTTTCTGCTCAGTGTGGCTCCTTGAAAGTGTTTGTTGATACTGCAGTAATCTGTTGTGAGTCACTTTGCTCAGTGTTCTAGATCTTGACTGTAGTTTTCTATTTATAGCTAAATTCCCTCAAGGTTTCTAAAGGCCTTTTTCATTCGAACACCATTCATACATTTTAAAGAAACAAGTTCTTTGAATTTCTGTTTGAAAAGGGTTCCGTGCTAAAATACAGAACAACCTAGAATATTAAAAAGATGTCTGATGAATGCTTTTCTGAATGGAAAAACCAGTTTTCTGAATGGAAAAACAAGATTTTACATTTTTTCTTTTTGTTTTCTAGCCATGTTCTGTTAGATGTAATTTTAAAAAATCCCCAGGGGCTCCTCAGGAGTTAGGTCTTTACCTGTTTCCCTGCCATTATGAGCTCCTGCATCCTGGCAGCTCTTGCTGGAGAAGTTATCGCTAACATTCATTGTCATCGTTAGGAGACAACTTTAAACTGATTGGAGTATTTATCAAAAGGTGTTGTTGGCACTCTCAGCTGAACTATAAATCATCTTCACTAGCTCATGCTTTATCACTCTCTGAAGCCTGACCCTTATTTTATTAATCCACAGGAGAAAATACATTAGAGAGGAGTGTATTGAAAGAACAATAAATTAGCTGAATGGTCTTTAATAGACATTGCTGTCTGCAGAGAACTGGGTAAATCTCAACAGTAAAAAAAGCAGAGAAGTTGTGCATGTGGATGCTAAGGAAATAATTCTTTCAAATTATAATATCTTGTTCCATAAATTATATTAATCTATGTGATTTTGTAAAATGACTCAGTTTGTCCCCCCAGTAATCAATCTGATCATATTCCCAAATATACAAATTTACTTTATGCCATTCATTGTTCCATTGCAATTAGGAAGGCAGATTTGCATTCTTCCCGACTCTGTGCTCCTACTTAAAATGTTACTCCACATAAATACAGAATTTTTTTGTGAAAAGGAGCACAAAATATAGAAAAGTCCACTGTCAGAAATCTCTGATCCCAGAATAAGAATTAAAATAGAAAATGTTGAAACCTGTCTTATGTCTTTTTAAGACACCTGAAATATATCCCCAGTTCCTAAAGGAAACTTTATGGAAGTGAGTGGTGGCTGTAGTTAAAATTTCATGGACTTCCAACAGTAACGACATGTACAAAACATCAGTTGGAATACTCTGTTCAGTCATTCCATTGGGAAAATAAAGACATTGAAATGAAGGTAATTTAGGTTTCATCTTCCTAATATCCTCCTGTGAAATACCTTCTAAACCCAACAGTAAAGCAACATAAAGGCAGAAAACTGGTATTTGTTTCAGCATGTGTATGACAAAAAACCCCCGTCTCAATCTATAATGAACAATTGAACAAGAAAATGTGAAATGTTCTTAGCTGCAGAACTGTGTTACTGGAATATAAAACAAGACAAAAAAAGATAAAAAACATTTTGTGGGATTATTCTCCTAAGTGGAATTATGCCAACTGGTGAAGTACAAAGCAATTATTCTGCCTGATGTGCACCCACACTACTGTAAGTGCACAAGCTGGTTAAGGGGGCAGTGCCTGCAAATGACAGCTACTGAGGGTCCCTGAGGTCACTGGCTGGGAATGGAGAGGGATGGGGAATGGGAGAGGGAGGAGTTGGTAAGCCTGCCTGCTGGTAGGAAAAATGGCACTATGGATGCAGGCTGGAAACTGAAACTTGTACCTTTCAATTTAGTCAGTTGGTTTCTTTCAATTGAGTTAGAAACACACACAATCTGTTAGAATATCTCTGGTGAGAGCTTAATATCATGAAGTGCAGTAATTTGATCATCTGCGGTCATCTGAGCAGCACTAAGTTCATCCCTTGGGCACTGCCATTGACTTCCTGGAACTACTCCAGGGAGCAGCTGAGCCCTGTGCTCGGGGAAGGAACAAACATTACACAGGTTTGCTTACACTGTGTTGGCAGCAGAGCAGCTTTAATGTTGGAAAACCATATTCTAAACATCTTCATCCTGGTAATTTTCAGCTATTTGCTTACCTGCTGATTTCAGAGGCAGAATTGGAATATATCGAGTTGGAGTTCATGTATTGCATGGTTACAAACAGTTGAAACAGCAGCTTCAGAAAATGCCCATGTTTTCAACCATAGACAATATTTCTTTGTGCTTGACTGGGCTTAATTAGCGTTCTCACGCTGGATGAAAACAGTAATTTATAACAATTACTGTTGTCATCTGATAAAGGTTTCCTTTCACCTGCAAATCATTTGCGTAGTTCTGGAGAAGTGAGGGACTGCCCTAAGTGGCACTGTGGAAGAGGCTGCTGGGGGAATGGAGCTGCCAGGGAAGGCAGCGCAGCAGGAGCCCCATGGCTCAGCACCATGGTGGAGCCTGGAGACCATCAGAGGACACCACAGCGGGGTAGAGCTGACAGTAAACACACCCACTCTGGGGTGTGCAGGAAGGTTTCTAATGAACTTTAATTAACCCCAAATCACTTAAAATATTATTACATTGATTGCTCTTTTGTAGTACAGGTATTTTAACCTGCCCCATCCACTCATGTTTTGACTGAGATAAGCAAGAGTCTCCTCTGATTTTTAAACTGCTGCCAAATTAAGCATAAATATGGTTCTTTGTAGTAATAATAACTTTATCATACGCAATGAGGCTGAACGTTTTAAGATATATTTGCACCAAACCAATAAAACTCTTATCATATAGTGGGGATTTTAATTTAAAAAATGAGTGAAACTGGCACAAAGTGCCCTGAGAGAACAGTATGAAAGTGCAAGTTAACAGAGTAGGTCTAAACCATTGAACTGAGTCTTTCAACTACCTATATAAAATATTTTTGGGCAGATATGCTGGCAGATAATGCAGCATTTCCAGGGAACAGCTTTTGGAATCTGCTTCATTTCATCTAACTTAGCAGATAAAACTTTGCATGTAGAAATAGTGGAAAGTTTCTGTTCTCCTGAAGGAATGAAATTTTACTTTGGGAAACATGGTATCAATACTGGATAGATTGAATAGAGAATAGATAGATAGATTGAATAGAGAAGTCAGTGCCCAGTAGACTTGTTGGTGCAAACCTGTTGAGATGTTGGACTGCAGCTAAACAATTATTCAACATACAAACAACCCTGATAAAAAGGGAGCTGAAACAGCACCCTCACTCCCTCAGAAGTCTCAGTGCACCTTAGAAAAATTCAGCAAGCAGCCTTTGATAAGCTGTGTCAATGAAAATTTTGCTATTTTAAATTTAGTTCATAGAATCTAGCAATAGTTAGGGTCCCATTACACACCCAAGATGAAGACAGCAGTATGTCAACATAAGAACACTGACCGTTTATGATGAAACATAAAATTGGGTTTTAAAAAGCCAAGTCCTTGTACAGAGCTTGATGCTGCAAGCAGTGCTGGAGTCCTCTTTGTCTTGAATTTCTGCCAACTTCAATGGGAAAGCTGTAGTTCACAAGGAGGAAAGCCAGATTTTAGTGGAAATAGGGCTACATTTTTCTAAAAAGCTGACTATAGTAATCAGCTAGGCAAGGATCCCAAGGCACATGGAGAAAATAGGAACCTGTGACTGTGCACTTTGTTCAGTTCAAAATTTGGTGCTCTTACATCCAACTAAACTGCTTAACTGTGAAAAGGAATTATATTTTGGAGTTAACGAAGGCAATTCCAGTTCTTGGTTACTGTACAGCAGGAAGGATTCTACTAGTGAGAATGGAAAGACAAGGTGCACACAGATGCTTCAGCAGCTGCAGCCTGCTAAGTGTGTGTTAAAGGCCTCCTTTTTATTCATGAAAACATGGATTTGTTAAGCAGAGCAAAAGCAAGTTCTGCCATATCTACTGAGGTCACCTTCCCAGCTGGTTTGCTAAGACATAAAGGAAGGGAGCAGTTATCCATGTTAAAACCAGAGAAGTTAAATGTTCTTATGCCTAAAAAATAAATTTGTTTGGTTTGTTCCTGAGGGAGCCAAGCATATTGCAGTCTTGACATGAAGATACAATGAACAGAACAAAGCAATCAGTAAAGCTGAAGATTGCAGTAAAGGCCATTGTGGAGTACCTGAGCAATTAAAAATAATGATTTACAGAATGGAGCCCAGAACTTCTATAAAGAGTGCAGCTCACTGTTGGATTAGACAGCAAAGCTGCTGTTAAGAGCTACTTGGAAAAGCAGAATTAATCTGATTCCTGGTTCTGTATTGCAGTAGTTGTCTATGCAATGGATATGAGGCAGAATAGGACTGGACTGAGACACTGTTTGGGTCTGCAAGATAAATATGTCAACAGAAGGGAGGGAAATATGTACTGATCCTCAGAGCATTTCCCAGAGAGATCCCTCCAAACAAAGCAGTTGTAGGGGCTCTGACAGGGCCAGCTGGAAAAATCCCATTACCCAGCAGCTGTAAGGTGATAAAGCAACACCACTGCTCAGCACAGTTTGCTGCTTGTCTTTGTAAGCTTTACTCTTAGAATTTTACAGATTTACTTTTAATGACCAAGCACAGCATTAAATGGTGGAATTTTTATATGATACATTGATAAGCAGCAACACATTCAGCATCTCTTGATGGAGGCTGCTGAGCAAGTATTTAATTCTGGTCCCTTTGGATCTTCTAATCACTGATGGACCAAATGCAAAGCCTTTGCTTTCCCCCTTCCCAGTCCTTGAGTCAGCCAGTATTTTCTTGAATTATCAGTGAAATATCACCAAATACTTCCCAGTAAAAGGAAAAGGCATTTGCAAGAGTGGATGTGGCAGCTTCTTAGATCCCAGTTTTCTACTAATTATATTGGTGGGAGTTCTGAGAAGCTCTATCTATGTTCCATAATGAAATTCTTAAATAATGGGAAGTGTTTGATGTTTGCTTTTTAGTATCCACACAATGAGGAAACACCAAAAGCTTCACAGAAAGGACACAAACCAAAGAAATCTTATAGAAAGACTAGCGAAAGATAAGTTTCAAACCTGTGGTTTATTTCTTTGAAATATTATTTCTTTGTATAGCACAGAATATTTTAAATGTAAAAAATCCAACCTTAAACACTTCCTCTGATCATTCTTCTAATTCCTGGAGGTATTACAGCCCAATAGTGGGAAAATAGAACCACTTTTAAACATCTTCCATTAGAAAAGTTAATTTATACATCCACATTTTCTCCAAAGTACTTTTCCGATTACTTCAGTGAAGTTCAGAGAGTCTTAGGTGCATAATTATAATAACATCTTATAGAGATTACAACTGAAACATGAAGTAAAACATGTATTGGTCAATTGCCTACTTTAGGGTGATCTGGCTGAGCTGTATGTAGTTAAACTCCTTCAATTGTTGAGCTATAGGAAATTTTATGGGTTGGGTGAAATCTTTTTGCCAAGGTAAAACCCAAGTTATCACAGAGACTAAAATACAAACTACAGTGGTTAAATTGCTTCTGTGAGCAAGGGGAAACTGGACTTTCATTCTTTTGCCAGTGAATGTTTATGCAAAGTGGAACGGAATCTCCAGGAGTAAATCTACTACCTTTAATTTTGGGATATTTGTGTGTGTGTGTTTTCAGACAAGTATGTTCCTATAGCACCCAAAGGTGGAAGGTGAAAGATACAGGACTGCAGAGGATCCAAGCTCTGCCTTGCACACCAAGTGATCTCTCACATCTCTCTTAGTGAATCTAAAGCACACATATCTCTTAGTGAATCTAAAATCAAGGATTTAGAAATTGATGTCTCAGGTTTCTAGCCTGAGAACTTAAATGCCCAAATCCTGCTTGCCTGAAAAGAAAATTAGGCTCTCAGGAGATCAAGTGCCCTGAAAATGATACTTACATGTATAAGTTACCCTATATTTGCAAAGTACTTTGCTTCATGATAATTTACCTTAAAGTAAATTTATTGTCTAAGCATGAGATTAGAAAAGATTCAAAGATGATAACTGAGAATTCATGAGAACTGACATACATTTAAATAACTTTAAACTAAACTATATATGTCCTGAACTTAGATTTCCTCAAAATTTATTCACAATTACAAACCACTGCTGGAGGACATTGAATCTCTTCTATCAGTACTAAATCCCATAAAACATATAATAACTTGTGAGTGCCTAGGTGTTTATTTAGAAATGTTTTTCTTGATGTCCTGCTAAGAAAGGCCATAAGGAATGAAATAGAACGCAGACACACAACCCCCCTAGGGGTTCAACAGGTAATGCTATTGGCTGTAAAGGAGGAGAAAGGGAAATGTTGTTGTTTCCTATGAAATATTATCACCACTTCCAGAGAAGGACATACACTGATTTAGCAGTTCAGGAATTCAGTCACCAAGTGGGACATGGGAGATAAAATTTCAGTGGGCACTCACTCCAGATGATAAAGGTTAAAAGTTATTCTTGGTGTTAAACGTTATTCTCAGTGGTGTTTAGTACTGCTATTTTACCTTGCTTTTTGCCTTTCAAAGATGGGCAGCTTCACAGCATCTGGAGTAGTGGCACTACAGATACACTACTTTGAAACAAACAAATTGAATCATAAGGGAATTTTTCACTGCATATGGTTTGCCAGAGGAAATTTTCTCAGTCAATGACCCAGAGTTTATTTCAGAAAAATTTGACATGTTGTTAGGTCTGAATGCAGTGAAGTATGACAAAGTTGCTTCATTTCATGAAGCATCAAATGGAGCACTGGAACTTTTTTTTTTTTCAAGCCATTAACCAGACAATCTCACTAACAATACATTATCAGAAAACAGCAGTCAGTTTTGTTCTGTTCGTTTGTTTGTTTTCATTTAGTGGTATTTTTGCCTTTTTTTTTTTTTTTTTTTTTTTTGGTACAAAACCAATCATTTGTATATCACAACAAAAGAAGCATTTACTTTTTAGTTTTGAAATATACTGAGAAGTCCTAAGGCTTGTGTTGTGGCCTTGGCACACTGCTGGGGGCTCTTGCAGCTGTGTGAATCCTGTGTGTGCTGAGGTACCAGAGCCTTTCTGGCTGCAGCCACAAAAGCTGCCCTTCTCCTTGAAGGTCAGCCTTTGGCCTGGGGGAGAAGGGGTGCTTTTCTTCCCTTTGTCCTCTCCGCCAGATCAGAAAGTTCTCAAGAATTTGAAATTCTGAATAAAGAGGAAGTTGAGGTGAGAATAATGTAATAGGCAAGTGTCAAAAGCTCTGAAGAGTTTGTGTTCCTGCTTTTTCTCTGGCCTGAGGAAGTTCATGGCATTGCTGTTCAAAGTTATCACAGAGACTAAAATAAATGAGCAAAAATTATTCATATTGAGAACAATGGAGTTTTGGTATCCTATAGGAATGAATTCCTCAGCTAACAATCAAGTTTTCAATATTCAGCTGGCTTCTCTACCACTGATTTATTATGGAGCCAGTTCTATTAGACATACAACAAATATTTTGATGTGTCTTACAATTAGTACTATTTAATTAAATAGAATGACAGCAATGATTGGTTCTTACTATTTGCCCGTGTGGTGTCCAGTACCGTGGCCTTACAAAAAGATCCTATTAATAGAGTATATAAGAGAAATTAATGCTCTGTACAAACATGCATGCAAAGTGTGAGGAAATTTTAATCAAACAACTTCAGGCTTTGTAAATTGTGAATTTGCTTGAGTGAATCTAGTAGAGCTGAGAAAATTAGACTTCTCAAAAAGAGAAAGCAGGCCTCACAATGTGAACGGTAAGAAATTACGTATTAATATTTCAGAGGTACAATTTAACATGTGAGGGTTTATTCCATTTTCAGGGAGCATTTTCATTAGTTTTTAGTCTTCTTATTTTGGCTTTTACTTGTGATTTTTTCTTCTTGTATTTTGGAATTGCTTATGACTTGCATGACTCAGCAGTAAAAGGAAAAAGCTGGTAATCAATTTTAGAACACTGCAGGTGGGAGAGTCGTCTGGTTTAGTTTATTATAACCACACAAAAGTGAATTTATCTGAAATTACCTTTGAAGCACAGGGTCAGTATAAGCTATATTTTCCTGTGAGTTAAGGGGCAGATCTGCTCAGGGAGGGTTTCACAGAGGCCAAAACCAAGCTCCTCTCCCTCTCTCCCAGGTGGGCACATCTGTTCCCCATCACACCGTGTACCTGCACAGCTCTGCACCAGCTCCTTCTCCTCTGCCTCCATTCCTGCTATTCACACTGTGGCTGCATCTGTGCCTGCATGGAAATCACTGAACAGCTCAGAGCATTTTAAGAGCTTTTTCCCAGATGATGGGTTTGAAAATCATCTCGGTCTGTGTTGTATTTTGACAACAGACAGCTCAAAGGACAGTCTGAGCTCATCGGGGAGAGCTCTCCCTGTCAGTGCTGAGCTGGTGGTCAGGGCAGGAGGAGAGGGTGTGAAATGACAGTCATGAACTTGCCAAGTGATTCTTGCTGGCTCGCTGGGGGTCTGGCCAGAGCCCTCAGCCTGATGGACAGCACAAGGACAGAGGAAGCCTTTGCCCTGTGGCAGCTAAAGGATGGCTTATGATGAATGGAAATGACTCCCAATGCAGTGGAGTACATTAGATCTTACAAGCACAGCTGAGCTGGCTCCAAATTACTTGTGGGCCTGAATGACTTCCCTTTAAATAGGTTTTCCTACCATGCACACCACCAAAGTTCGGTTGGCTGGGGGTTTTTCCCCATTGCCTCCTACTTGCCAAATATGGAGATTCTGTGTTGGATTTGTGGATTGTTGTCCTTGGGATTTTTTTTTCATACTCATTACCTCATTCTTTGAGGCAACTTCAGCTTTTAGTTCTGTGGGGTTTTTTGTTTTCACACCACATGATCTTTCCCCACATTTTTTCCTCTCTGTATTTTGCATGTAGAAAAAAATCAAGTTTACACAGACCATTTCAGGACACACTTACTCAGGTCAAACAGCTCTAAAACTGAATTACAACATTTTGAAGGAAATCTCGTTCTCCATTTTTGTAGTCCGTGTAAATAAACTCAGAAGAATACAGGTCTGCTACCAGAATAACATCTCAGGACTTGTAGGGTCATAACTTTATAGTGCATTTTGAACTCCTTTTAACTAAAGTAATTCTTTGGGGAAAATTATGGTCACAAATACTCCAGAGATTTCTTTTTAGATAAAATAATTTAATAAAATGCTGAGATGATAGCTATCTCTCTCTTAATCTAGGCATGTAATTTTTGTTAATATTAAATTGTGTGTGCAGGAACTGAGGACTCCTGTATCCCATAGTACGTAATTACTGTATTCAGAGTCATTCTTCTTGCAAAGGGTTTAATATCAGGATGGTTCAGAATTATAGCTTGACTTTAGCAAATAATGTTGGATATCAATTAGATATTACTTAGAAAAGGAAAGTTATAAGAAAAGGTTGAATAAATAAAAGACAGTAATTTTTATAGGATCCCTGTTAGTTTCATTCCCTGAGATATTATCTAAATTTAAAATAAATGGAAGAATCAGTTTATACACGCTTTTTCTATTTTTTCAGGAATTATATTTTTAATGTTTTCTTATTACTCTCCAATACTGAAAAGTCAGCAGATCATTCAGGTCAGAAAGGACAATTGGAAGTCTCTTGTCCAAGCCCTTGCTCAAAGCAGGGTCAGCTTTGAGCTCAGGCTCGTGTTTCTGGGACCTTATCCAGACACATTTAGAATATTTACAAGAACGGTCGTGGTGACAGTGTACACAGAACTGTCCCCATGACAGAAACTTTAGTTTGACAAACAGATGCTCTGACTGTTCCAGACTCCTCAGAGGAGCTGTGTCCTTGGAGCTGCACCCTGGAAGGCTCTTGGGGAAGATCTGTTGGAGAGTGGATGATCTCGCTTATCTCCCAGGGTGCCACCAGTGATGTGGGCAATGTGAATCACTGGCCACTTATCTGGGTCCTCTCTGCTAATGACCAGGGATGTGGCAGTGCTGAAATGAGAGCAATTAGACCTCTCTCTTCCCCCTGAAGTTCAAGTCAATTAGCATGTGCTTGGGTTCTTCAGTGGTGAGCATCGTGCAATTTAGCAAAGCGTCAAGTGGTTAAATTGATTGGGTTTGGCACTTAAGCTGCCAGGAGGAAGAGATGATTTTTTTTCTGTGCCTGATGAGGGCATATTATACTTGACAAGCAAATATCAATACTATTAGAACTACCAAAACAATTCTTACACAGAAGATGTTTATAAAATATATTTACATTAGTGCCAATAACAGTAAAAATGACAAGAGTGATGAACATAAACTCCATCTGTAGCTGTGAAAGAGTAGCTATATAGACTGGCACTAGTTCAGCTATCTTCAGAAATTTTAGTCCTTTCATTAAGGATGCCAGAAGTAGACTCAATAGAAATATTTACGTTTTTACTTCAGAGCAAGATAGCATCGCTTTGAAAATGCTTTTGCTCCCACTGAAGTGTAAGGATCAGCAGAAGTTATTTAAACTTGTTCATTTCTAGAAATTAAGGACCTGATTATATTGGGGATATTTTAAGCTATTTTTAGGGTAAGCTAGACATTCCATACTGAATTCTGCAAATCTTTGGTATATCGTCATTCTCCTACTGCTTGACTTGATAGAGAGCTGGGTCAAACGTTCATCTCATTTATGGTAATAGAGTTCACGACTGTTTGCTTTATAGGAAACTAGCAAAGCCCTGGTGTAGTATCCAAAATGCAAATTCAATAGCCATAAATAACACCAAAGGAAAACACCTGCTCTGTTCTGTGCTGCAAAGATACAGAGCTGTGCTGTGTAGGTCTGACTGGATTATGAACAGCAGGCATTACAGCATATTGTTACACTGCCCTTTGCAGCAACCAGGGATTTTTCAAGCTCTGTTTATTTTGCTTTTATTGTATGGAAGCTGCAGCTCACTTGAAAGTAAATAAAATTATGAAATATATTTTCTGTGAGGAGAAGAAAGCCAGAAAGTAATCAGCAGTACCTGAAACACACACACACTCTGTGTTTCTTAGCAGATGTGTTACTGAATAGAATGCCCAGGCATTAGCATTTTTAATGTCCTCTTAACAGCATATGATAGATGTGTCATGAATAATTAGATATTATTAACTACTGAACAGTGCTTAATTCACTTACCTGCTGGTACATTTGCCCTTTCTATCTGACAGCTCAAGTTGAATAAATGCTATATCTGGCTCTGAACCACCAGCTGTTCGGGGCACAAAGGTCAGGCTTTCACATCACAGAGAGAAAGCTTTTACACTGAACAGAAGTGCAACTCCCGAGTCTGAGCTGTTTGAATGAGACCACAAGTGGTAGAGCTGGTGCTGGACCTTGCTCCCTGATTGCATGGTGTGTTAGCACACCATTTCAATGCTGCTCACGTAGGAAATCCTGTCTATCAGCTAACAAAATAGTTTGGTGGGATTATACATCCATTTCTGTAACTGCATGCCAAGAAACCTCTTCTTACACCATAACCAATGCAATGGCCAGGTCCCCACCTAATGAAAACTCTATTTCATGGAAGATACCCCTTGACTTACTAGACAGCATTGTTTGGAGGAGTGTACCAATCTTCAAATCTCTAGCTGTACATAATCCTATAAACTACCTCTAAAATATTGATGGGAATATTGTGGGTGGGTGTGGTTTTGAAGATTTTGCTGCATTAATTTTAAGTTTGTAAGGTCAGGTTTATAATACTGTAGGGCTTAGAATATTCTTCTCACAGATCTGTAGGGCTACACTAGACAATAAAATCTATAGCTGGAATAAAACTGATTACCTTTGCCAATGTTGTCAGCAATTGATGTTCTACGCAGAAAATAAGGTCACACTGAGGGCCAAGGCCCTGCTGCAAATGCCATTGAAATCAATGGAAACTTTCACACTGACTGCAGAGTACTTAAAAGTCAGACTCTGAAGTCCAGATTTTCCTGCTGGAAAGCTGCCCAGCACTGGGGGTTGGCCACTGAACAAACAGGCATGTAAAGAAACTCACCTCCTGTAACAGGCAGCAGATTACACTCTAAGGTTTAAAAAGAGGCAGGGAAATAGGCAGTGGGACAAAAGAGAGGGAAAGCATTTTTATTAAAAAAAAGATGGAGATTTATGCCATTTAAAAAACCCCCAATTATACAGTGTGCTTGCTGTGATTAAAGAGAAAACTGGAAAACTTATAGAAAAAAAATATCTGGTATGACTTAGTCTGCAGAAAGTCAGTTTGTGTCATTCAAACTGCTGAATTCCATGGAGGAAAATATTGTTAAGAGGAAAAGTAAAAGATAAAGTGAGTCCTGCACATGAAAATCATGCCAGAGGTTTTGTGTTGACTTTTTGTATCTTCCACATATGTGAGAAAGCAATTTCCAGTCATTCCTGAAGTTAAGCCTAACATGAAGTGCAGGGGAGGTTAGGCAGTGTTGGCAGGTTCCGTGTCCTTTATGAAGCTCTGACAGACTTTGCCTCTCTCAGCATGTGCTGTCTCATCTCTTTCATTGCTGCTGAGCGCAAACGCTTGGTGCATATGCTTGAGAGATGCATTTTCACAATGAGGTGGGATGGGATGGGAGCTTTTGCATCTAAACTGAGGAAACAGGAATTAAATAGCATTGAAATGGGCTCTGAGCTTCCTTCCTGCTGCTGGGATGCCACGCAGCTGTTTCTCTTCAGGGGAGCAGAGCCACAGGAGGAGAAACAGTCTTTGCTGATTGCTCTTTTCTAATTGATATGAATGCACTTAGTGTGCACATATATTTATATAGATATTTATGTTATACAACACAACTCGAGTCATGTTGGTCTTGATCCATCAAGAAGAAATCCTGCGATTTTGTTCCCATCCATTTGGTAACTCTTTCTCTCAGAAGTATTTAAAAAGTTGTAAAAAAATGCTTATTTTGGTTTTATTTTCTAAGTCTGTGGGAGGCACCTACCCCCAGGATTAAGTGGTACATATATTTTTGTTTGTTCAATCTTAAGTGAGAAATCGGGAGGTACTGCATTTATGTTATGAGTGCCTGAAATACAAAGACCAACTGTACAAGGTATTTAATATCTTTTTATATTTAAAAAAACTACTAAAAATTGTTATCATTAAGTATCTTACAGGGTACAGTAATTGGTCTTAAAATTGCCTGGTTTGAGTTTGTCTATGCATACAGTGACATATTAATTATAAAGAATTTTAACCAGTTCACTAATTGTAAAGTGTATGCTATGATTAAGCAGAATTAAAAGGTGCAAACATAAGTTTCAGCACCACTCTCATGCCTATTGGATTGGTGAACTCCTCAAGATTAGAATTATACTTGTCTATTGAGTCCATGCTATTTGATGCTAAGTGATATATTTACAATTAATTAATTGGTTATTTTATTTCTGAAAATATTTACATGAGTCTGATCCAAACTGTGGTTGCTCAGCAATTTCATTATTGCTGTTATCTGGAATATAACTTTTTGTATGTGCTTTAACCACACTTGACTCAAAGAATGTGAAGCCCATCCAGTGACATCACACTGAGTGGTTTTTGCGCATTCCCTGCTTCTGCTGGGTATGGCACCAGATGGGCTAATGCTGGTATGGCCCTTCATAGCAATGGGGCACAAAGACTCCCCTTGCTTGTTCCGAGGAAGATGGTTTATTGCAGCAAACAGAGCCCTTTTATGTTCTAAACTTTGCCCAAAGCAAGCAGGCATGGGCTGCCTGCCAGAGCCATGTCGCCGCTCCCGTGTCCCTCCTCCCAGCCACCTCCTCGATGGCGCAGTCCCCGTGCGCCTCGCCAGCCCGTCCCCACATGCCTCGCCAGCCCATCCCCGCCTCACCCTGCTCTGCGTCCGTCTGACCCGTGGCTGAGCCCCTCCAGAGCGCTCACTGCCGAGCTGCAGTGAGCAGGACAAAACTGGATTTTGCAAAGCTGAAAAGGCCCTTAAGGCCTTTCCTATTTCCCACCACCCTTTCCTCTGGGTGCTTCCCGGAGACACTGCGTGGACAGGCTCCTGTCAGTTGAAGCTTAAGATCTATGCCTGATCTACTCATGGAAATTACAGCTGGAAGTTTCTTTCCGAACAGCTGCTGCTCTTTTCTGTTCTCGTGCATGTCTGCTGGTCAATTTGCTGTGTTGATTTTCATATCCCCGATGATTTTGTAGGGTTTCATTGTCATTAGGATTTCCAGAATCCTCTCTATCTCCCATAAGGAGTTAACAGCATTAATATTTTCTCTGCACTGTGTAAAGGTAGCATTCCTTTTTGGCAGTGGGAAATGATAAAAGGGCTTTCAGACAGTCTGTATATTCAGTATCATAAATTATTTAAACATGTTTGTCTGTTATTTTACCAGGCAAATACTGGGTTCTTACCATATATATCATTATATTTTTTCAAAATTCTCTGACATATATTGTAGTATCATTAAAACTTTTCAGCAGCATTGAAGGAACTCTTGCCTGTAGCAAGATGAAAAAGTAATATGGTCATTTCTTTGCATTCACAATAGATTTTCTATGCTGTTCACCCCCAGGCTCTCAGTATTGAGTGAAATGCATTCCTTAATCAGACATGAGACCTCATTGTAATTGTAGATCTGCAGTGGAAAAAGGCCTGCAGAGTACTTGCAATATAAGTAGAACCTTTTCCAAGCTGAACAGCTACAGCTCAGTGTTTAGATTAGCGTGGAGTCGAGAGGTTTGATCCAGACCTGCAGAATTCAGAAACTCAGACTTGGCAATTGGAATGGGAATATTATGTTGCATTATTCTAGTAGGAATGTTAAAGTTATCAATATCTTGTTGTCTAAGAACAACCTAGATCAAAACGACACCCTCAGAGCATGGGGACTGCAGCTGAAGGCAGGCTTTGGAACACAGAGTTGCACTGTAACATAAATTCAAATCAGGAAATTCCTCATTATGTGCTTCATTTTATTCAGCATAGCTGTTAACCTCTGTGCAAAGGGAACATGAGCCATGTACAAAGTAGGCACCAGAAAGAATGGGATCATTGTGCAACTAATCTGTTTTCCACACAGGCAAAATACATATATCATGATGAAATCTGGGCCTGGAGGAAGCAAGGAGGCTTCATCAGCTCTCAGATGTGCCAGGTTAAAATAGCTTAAAATCACAGACTGTTCACCGAATTCATATTCCTTATCCATTTTCATTAATTATGAGGAACACGGACATTTTGACTAGCCAGGTATTCAGGTGGTGCTAACTCAGTGCAATTTTACCAATGCCTTAAATACAAACATGCAGTACCTATGAAAGTAAGAAAAAAAGTTTGAACCCAGAACTAAATTTCTGCAACCTTACCAACTGTCAGAGTTCTCCACACATTTATTTTGAGGAAAGCCAAAATTAACAAGAATCATTCTGACTTATATTCTTCTCCCATCTCAGACCTCACTTTTCGAGTGAGCAGTCTCCAATTGAGTAGAAGGACCAGTATCCCTTGAGAAAGAAAGCAGAGAAAGGGAATAGGAAATTATAAGCAAATGGAAATTGCCAGTGATGGGGAGAAGCACTTGATGAGGGATAGGAAAAAATAAGAGAAAAATGAGAAGAAATAATTCCCCCAATCTTGGCTTTGTGATGCTTTCTGAACCAAAGAATATTGCAGAAATACATCTGTGATTAGAAAGACTGAACTAAGATAGGGGGCATTTGGGGCCATAGCTGGTGCTGCTGAATATTGCTGACTAAACCTTCCCAAGAATAAGAACAGTGGGCACTGATGGTTTCCAAGAACTTGAAAAACAACCTTTTGTTTAATTAAATGGGGCAAGTTCCTCAGTGAAGTTTCCTTGTTTGACCGGAGCTTTGCTGCAGTAGAACTGACTGTTCAAATCCCTGTCATTTTTCACAACTAGGAGCAGTGATGACCTACACAATCTTCATCTTACTGTGATCAGGCAATTCTGAAAACTCTGCAAGTGTCTAACTCAGTGTTTCTAATTTTTCGGATTCATATTTTTTCTTAGGCCTTATTCTTATTTTGTGACTGTATTTCAAATTCCAAATTATGACAAAAAGGTGGCATACCTATAATGACAGCCTACCAGTGCAGTAGTTTTAATTTGTCTTATAGAGGAACTATATATATAAACTGACACCATTTGATCTAAAATAATTTAAACTAATTTTCAATATTTCTTGCAAAGCAATTCTGCCATGCCTTTCCAGAGGCACCTGCAGAAGGCAATGATGTATTCCTGAGAGCGCACTACACTGCTGTAGGAAATGAAGCAGTCCTGGGTAAGGGGCAGTCCCAATGGAACAATGATCTGCTGCTTCCTGACCTATTTCCTGCACCTCTCTCTTACCTGGGGCCCTGCAGCATTTTCTGTGGGCCATTGTGTGAGTTTATGGTGGCTTCTCTAACATTTGTAATGGTCGAGCTCTGCCCTCACAATCTTGTCTCTCTTATTTTCTTTTTCACTCTTTGAAAGATCAGTGGTGCCATTTATACTCTTCATATTATTCTTCTGTACTCTACTCACTCTGTAATCTCTGTATTTACAATAATTCAACAAAAATACGAATTGCACAAGCACATAGTTCCTTCTGTCAATTATTATGTATTATATTTGTTGATGCCAGCTGAAATTTTGGACTAATATTTAAAATGTACAAAATAGGTGTATCAAGATAAGGAAGCAGATTGTGGCCAGCCTCTGAAGATGTGTATATATTGCAGTGAATATCATTCAAAGAAACTCTTAAATCTCTCTTGCTGAGGATCAACAACAGGGAAAACCAAAAACCTTTAAACTCAAAAAGTGCTAATCTCTCACTGATCTTGAGGCACAGTGGGACACAGGCTTTCATGGAGTGTTCTGAATACTGGTAAAAGACTTGGAAAAAGGAAAGCTTCCTCATTTTATGGCAAACACTGCCCTAAAGTGTGGGTTTGAGGTAAAGAATAGTTTGTGGAGCAAAACTAAATTTTAATTTTGTAGAATCCCAATAATTTGTGCTGTCTCTGCAGACCTCTAGCAGTGGGGATGTATGTGCCCTACAAGATCTCTAGCACAAGCCTAGGATGGCTGCCAAAGGCTGCACCCTACCCAAAATCAGTGGAAACATAATTAAGTTGATTTGAAGCTCTTAGGAGAAGTGCAAACCCCATGTTAATAGTAATAATTGTCCCATTCTTCCACAAGGAGCTCTTAATATCTCCTTGTTGCTGTGGTTTCAATTTATTACTTTTACAGGACAAATCAATCCACTTAACAGTGCATGTATAAGCACACATGAAGAATAGGCTGTGTCTAAGCACATTAGATAAAACTAGATTTAAAGATAAAATTTGGCTGTGTTAAATGTATTTCATTATGCATGTGCTGTGTTTTTATCCCACAGCACATTGTGGTGGGTGTTATTTCATGCAGACATAAAATTAGACTGGGCATGCATTGCAGCATTAAGGTCTGATGAATTATCTGTAGATTTGACAGCTTTTCAAAACTTAAGACAGTATAATTCAAATTTTAATTGGCTTGTGATGAAGCAGTTGTTCTGAAATCTTCCTTCTTAGGAAATCTGTAGCACAGCTCTCAGAGGCTTAAGGAAAAGTACTTGGCCTTTTCCTTATCCCCAGAATCTTCATGCATAGATGTACGTCTGCACCAATCGTCTCATCTTCAGACTAATTATCTCATTTACATTTTTCCTGCTTGCTGCTTAGAATGCTCCACGGACAGCCAAGATTTAAATCGTGTGCTGTCAGACACAACTGTTTCAGGGACACACATATGTTGTGTGCATTTTATTTTATTGATATTATTCCAAATTACATGGTACTTTTAATATTAAAATACCATATTATCTAGTGCTTCACATAAAATATTATATTGAAGATGAAGCTCCCATAATTTAAAACATTCTAAAATTAGGGATTTTGTCTAATTTTCCCTGATCACCTCTTCCACCCTCTGGTATTACTCCCTTTGCACTTTGAGTCTATTGAGCGGATGAATTCTTTCCTTTTTTCCTATTTAATTTAAGGTAATAAAGAGATTATTATACAGTTACATTATGTAGGAGCCATGCCATATAACTAAAAGTTGTTTACTGTAGAGTGGCACTTCACTAAAAAATAGCGATCTACTGATGTGTGCAAACACAGCAAGTTCACAGCTGTAGGTCAGTCTCACTAAGGAAAGGTATAACTGGGTCCTTTCATGATCTGAGGCACAATATGACAGTGTAGTTGGAGACTGCCTCGATTTGAGGCACCACCTATCTCCCTAGTACAAGTCCTGTCTTAAAAAATAGTGATCTCTTGAGGTTATCAGCTAAGGCAGCACATCGTGGCTGTATTCTCACAAGATCAAGCATCTTGGAGCCATGTGCTGCTTTCCCTCAGGAAACTTGAGGGAATCATGTACTCCTAGAGGTATGGCAGGTGGAAAGCTTGGTATTCTGCTCTGCAGGCTGTGCCTGTTGCACGTTGTGCTCCACAGGTTTTGTTGAGTGAGTTATTTCCCATGCAGGGTGCAGGAGTGTCATGGGTCACTGACTGACGGCTGCTAGCCCACTTCCCTGCGTAGCAAGATTAATTTGCTGCAGAACGAGCCAAATCAGCACCCTTGACAGGCAGGGATGTGTGTGCTCTCAGCAGCTGCAACCAACAGTTTTCCCAGTTAGTGCTGACCTTTCAGTTCTGCTGAAAGGCAGCTTTGTACTGTTCCTTCATTTGAGGGCAGGTATTGCTACTCTTCCTCTCCCAAGCAGGAATAAAAAATAGCAGAACATGGGTTGCAATGAAGTTTAGACCTCCACAGAGGTGGCAGGAAAACCTTTGGAGTCCTTTTCTGCTGTGAACTATACCATCAGTCATTTTATATTTGATGGTTCTTTATATTTTGCCATTGATCCAAAAAAAGTCATGTGATGATAAATGAGCAGGGAAATTTCTGAAGAGCACCTGACTGCAGGTATCATGCATACATTACTGTCCCTAAAAAACCCAAAATATCTGAGCAGCCTCTAATAAGGAAACCTTAGATTAAAATAGAAGGTTCTGATCTATATGTACAACTATGAAATCAATAGGCAGTCCCCGAAACCACTGCTCATAAGAGACATATATTGTAGTGCATATTTGTCTGCAGCTCTGGAAAACAAATTCTGCTCCAAACAGCATCAGTCTGTCTGAATAATTTAAGTGGTGAAAAAAACCCTAAAAACCAAAATGAACAACACCTCCCCCAAGCCCCCAGAATAAAATAGGAAAATATTTTGTGCCAGGTAACTCATCCAAATGTTGAGAACTATTTTTGTTTTACTCTTGTCATCACTCTCTAGTGCCTTATACTGCCTGTGAGAACAAAGAGGGCATTTATCTGCCTTTTATATTCAACGTGTGTGCAATTTTTAAGTATTTCTTAGTGCTCATTCATGGTACCTTCACATACAGCAGCTTTTTCACACAAACCCCTAAGCAAACCACAACCCAAAAGAACCCCAACTACAAAAAATCCCAATGCAAAACCACAACGCTTGAAGTATTTCACAGCCATAAATTTAGAATCAGCAAGTTAGTAAAATCATGAAATTATGTGTAATAGCTCAGCTGTTGAAATCAGTATGTTCACTCCCTTCCCTGTGCAGAAGAGCTAATGCTGTGCTCATGCCCAACCAGCTGAAACTATAAATACATTAAACAGAAAGCCAGCTAATTATAATCTAGGGTGTATTTTCCTTTAACCTATACAGGGCCTTCATAGCTGCAGTGTGCTTGACTTGTGGTGTTCATGGTATTTCAGTGATTCTGCTTTCTCCATCCGCATTTTAACCTCTTTGCTGCCTTGTTCAGACTCTGTGCCCAGGAATTTCTGTCAAGAAAGAAGCAAGTGTTGCCAGGGCCTAATGGTTTTGACTTTAAATGTCCTGTTTAATTACACTTTCCTGGACATTTGCACTCTTCCATATGTATATCTGGCAGTTCCAAGGAAAAAGAATTTGTCTAGTAATAGCACTGGTAGAGCATCTATTTTTACACCTAATTTTGGAGATTCCAACATCTGGACCTGTGAAAAGCTCTCTCTGAGGAATTCCCATCAATATGTTTTATTAGTTATTTTTCAGTTACAATAATTCTGCTTTCCACTGGGTATTTTATTCTTGAGGAGGGAGGGTGTGCCTAACAAATAAGATATTTTAGGCCAGATTATGTTCAAATCTTAAATGCAAATATGAATAATTTTTAAACTTTCTTGGCATTTCTTTGGACACTTAGTGAACAAGCTAAGATTTCCCTAGTCCTAGGCATACAGGAAATTATGTTCCTGAAACTGAAGGTGTCTAAACAGCAAATCAGTTCCTTTTCTTCTTTTTTCTTCAGTCAGGGGGTTAAATTCCCAGATCCTTAATAATTTCATTGATTATATTCAGGTATAGTTTCCACTTATATACATAAAAATTAAGTTTAGAAGGGATGTTAAAATTTAGCCCAACACTCTCTGCCTGTCTCTTGAGCGAGTCAAACAATAAATTCTTATTTTTTTCTGAAAAGGCAAATTCCAAATTACTTACCACTAGTTTAGCTGTTATTCATACAAGTCAATAGTAAATTTTGTAGCAGGAATAACTAGGTGAGTTTTGACATTCTGAGACTCTCAAGTGCTTGGCCTCTGTAATGACCCTTTGTTTCTTCCAAAGTAAAAACAAAATTCATCTGCAGTTGTTCCAAATGCAGTGGTTCCCATGGCTGGATCCAGGCAGCTCTGGTTAAAGTTCAGGAATCCACAGCTTTGAAATTGGTGCAAACATGAAGTTCCCGCAAGTGAATGTGGAGAATGTGGGTTTAGATTAGTGCCTGAGCTGCTGTGCTCTGCTAGTTTGGAAACAAATTATAATCACTCCTATTTTAAAAGTCCATATTCTTATCGTTCTGAGCAATTGAGCAAAATTACATTGCCTGTAAGAAAAGCTGTCTAAAATACCACAGTAATAATCAGCTTAATAAAAATGCTTTGAGTGAATGTCATCTCACAAAAGCAAAATGTGGCATGGGGCTAATTTGTAAAACTGCCTCGTTAACTGAAATTATTTGTAGCTCGTCAAATATTAAATTGCTCAAATCGGTTTTTGTAATTGAATTTCAAGGAAATTAACAGTCTGTTGTAGTAATAAATTTAGTAGATTCTGTATTTGGTGTATTTTCTCAAAATTAAAATTAAGTAAATAAGTGGCTAAGACTTTTCACAAATTTTGATTTCTTTAATGGCTAAAACAATCAAAAAGTTAACTTTCTTTTACAGCATTACGCATAAAATCAATGTAAAGCTTCAGATGACTTGAGAAAACCAGAATCATTGGAAAGGAATTTAGTAGGGTTATGTGTATTTTCATATTAATTTTGAAAATGAAATTACTCTGACAATAGTTTTCTGGTATTTGCCCAGTTTAAATTGTATTTACTCTATCTTTCCAGCCTTCAATGAATCAGCATGCTGTATTTTTTCCTGACATATAGAATTTTTATAATAGAAGGAGAACCCAATTTTATCACTGTCTTGGAAGAAAATGCTCAGTAAACTTTTAAGTGTACAGCAAAAGTGGTTGCTGCTCACAGGCCCCTGTACAATGAAGATTTTTTTGTGTAGTGCAGAGGGATTTTTTTTCCAAGTGTAGGTGTAACTACCCTACCTAAGGTAACCCTGTTGCAGTAACATGGTCCCCTATTACTGATGGGTTTTGTTAGCATTCATCATCATCATATCAGGTATAATGCCCATTATTACAGAATTTATTATGTAATAGGGCACTTGAGTTCTAAAATCTAATTTTGTTCAAGTGTGGCTATATATAGACTGCTATCAACACCACTAGACAGAAAGAAACCCCCACCCCCTATCTCTAAATGGATGATTCCTGTGAAATAAGAAAAGACAAAAGGTGATTGAAATGGATGTTTATTTGTCTGGCAGCTGAGGTGGAACAAGTTCCTGTTCAGTGCTGGACAGCACTGGGGGGGATACCCAGGCTGGGGCTACCCAACCATGCAGCACACACTGGTCACTCTGAGCTTCTTCCCAGGGTCTCCAAGGGTGCAGCAGCAACCACCGGGACACTGCTCTGGTCATAACTGCATCATGGGCAGAATTTGTCATCTGGGAGTCTTAAAAAACCCCTTTATGTTATGTTTCTGTAAGTTCAAATCACCCTGGGAAGATCCATAGCAGTGTTTTTGCACCAGACAGTTCAGATCATTACTGTCGAGCAGGGTGGTTTAGGGATCAGTTTGGGTTATAGTGGCTGATGTTCTATCCAGTGGATACAATTAGCTTGCTCACCCAGTTGCAGCATTAAATGCAACATTGTCAGGTTTTTGAAGCATTTGATAAAAGCTGTAGCCCCATATATTGTGTCAATATCTATTGTATTTTTGAATAATTATCCACAAAAGTTGGAAATACCTGTAATTGTTCCTGCAAGTCAATCAAATGTGCATGAATCCTGTCTCTGAGCAGTGGAGAGGTGAAAATGTAGCTGTTCATTGTTTCATAACCTACAGTTATGAAACGCAAACAAGCCCAAACAAAACATTTTTTTCCAGTGTACAACTGCTTAGTCAAAACATGGGACTTTTCTGCATTGTAAGACAAAATTGAGGATTTGTGGTGTTTATTCCCAAGTGGTGTGTGAAGGTGTCTGTTGTGAGAATCAGTGAGAAGGGAGGGCAGGGGATTGGAATTTTCAGAAAACATAAAAAAGCAAATAGGAAAGTTTGCTAAAACAAAAACATTCACTGCTGCATCCAGCCGCTTTGGAAAAACTTTGCTGTCAATGGGAGTAACGAATTATATGAACAATGACATTCCTAAAGGGAGAAACTAAGTGTTTTATAGCTTCATTTGTTTGAGATGAAAATTCTGTAAGAGAAAGTGTCACACTGCAAATTGAAAAATTTTTATCAGGGCAGGAACTGATATTAAATGAAGTAATTTTATTTATGGAAAAAAATAATCTGGAATGTATGATGTGAAGACAGCTATTAAACAATTTCACTTACATTACAGAATGTCTCATCTCCAATTCAGAATAATCCAAATGCATTTACTTACTGAAAATTTAATATAATTTAAAATAGTGTTTAAAGGCATTATGTGCTAATGTATGGTCTTTAAGATTTATGGAAACTGAAGTAGATGGTTTCTGATTAGACAAGAATTCTCTTCCATAAAATGCTTTTTATGGTTGTTTTTGCTGCAGTAATTCAGCTGCTCTGTCAGGGCTCTGCAGTCTGGAAGGAGGAATGCACAGATGGAGCTGCAGTCCTGAGTTTCACCCCAATGAGATTGAGGTTTGACAGTGCCCTTCTGTTTTCAAACGCTGTTCAAGAAATCTTTAAAAGTCCCCAAAGTTGCTGCCTACTACTGGCCCTGATCTCTGACTTCCCTTGTTAAATTCTCCTTAAACAAGTAACCACTGGGAATTTGTCATTGTTAGTCACAGGCAATCAATTAAGGGTTACAGTAAAACATGGGAAAAACTCCATACTCATCATATCAGCACCACGTGTTCATCAGCATCCTGCTAAGAGCTGCAGACAGTTAAAGCCATCCCATTTTACTGAATGATGTTTGATCACTGAGCCAAATGCAGTCAAATCAATGGGATAACTTCTCTGTCCTTCAAGAATGTACATGATTATGTTCTGCTCAACTTTTTCAAAAGCATGCCCTCTTTTTCAGATTCCTTAATGACAGTAACTAGTGAGGAATTTGGCTGTATTCATTAGCACAAATATGCTGTTACTCCACTCTTAAACTTATGAAGCACAGCATTAGAAGTGAAGCAAAGATTTCAAAGTACTAAATTACAAAATGTTGGTCTATAAAAATCTGACAGCAGAAAATCAATTGGTAAACATGCAAATAGATGAAAAAAAATTTTAAGTCTTCTGCAGTATCAATTACCCAGGAATTCCTGAAACGAGCAGTTCTGTAAAATGCTGGATCCTGATACATGTGCAGTGAGAAGTCAGATTTAAAATAAAATAATTTTGCAATATTTTTAATAATTCTTATTTTTGGCTTGGGACCAAAGTTGTTATGGGCAACTGAAAAGTAAATCTTGACATTTTGAGGTAGTTCTGAACCTGGAGGATGGTCTTTTACCTGCAGAAAATAATGCACCTCCTAGAACTAGAATTCTTTTAGATTCACCCACTTTATTTTTCTCAATGGCAAATTGAAGTCTTGAGATGGAAAAGCCTGCAGAGTGTTTCACAGCCTACATGTAACAAATTCCTCTATCACTACTTTAATAATTCCAGGAACCACTTGTATATATGAATGTGAATTACAATTATTTTCGTGATCATATTTTTTACCAAATATGCGTTATTCTCAAAATTATTGTCAATCTATCTGGCCCTTCAGAACAGTGGGAATGAATTAAATTTCCTGTATATTAAACAAGAATTATAAGATACTTTAGACAAACGAGAATAATAAAATATGAAGTAGAGCTATTCATTCCTACATGCTCTGAAAACTTAATTGTGAAGCCTGCAAGTTATGACTCCTGTACTTTATTCCTTGCTTTGCCATGAAATTGATACATGATGCCAATAGCTGTAAAGTCTAATTCCAGAAAATGCCTTAAAGCTTTTCTGCATTTAATGACACACTAAAACATAGTGCTGTGCTGAAGTGAAACCCAAAACTTTTATGTCTGCTGGACTTTTCATCTTTTGGTAAGAAAGGTACCTTGAAAGCACATAGTCTGAGATGATGGAAGAAGCTGAGGCTTGGCTCTTCTAAAACTTATGCAATTCTGTGAGACAACTCCTACTACTCAGCAACAAAACCTAATTCTAATGATAAACATAGTAATTACACAGCATGAAAAACAGTGGGACAGCTTTAAAATCTGGACAAAAATAATTAAAAGCCCATTTGTCTAACTTCACTCTTATCTGGTGACTTCTTCACTTAACCCAGGAATTGTTCAATGTGGTAAAAAAATCCAATACAGGAAAAATCCAATAAGGCACATGGAAACTTTGGGGAATTTCAGTGCAGCAGGCTAAAAGCCCAGCATCATTCCAGCCTCCTGCCTGAGGGGCAGTGGCTTATCAAAGCAGAAAATCTTGCACTGCTCTAGGAACCCTCATCAGGTTAATGTCTGCAGGCCAGATATGATTTATATGGCCCAGTGGCTATTTCACAAAATAAGAGGTAATCCCCTGCCCAGGAGAAACCTCTCTCTCCAAAAGTAACTGCTCTTGGCTTTAGTGAGATTAGGTAAATCAAAGGGGAAATATTGCTCCACTTCAAAATACTCAAGACTCAAGAGAAAAACAAAGTATGATGAGCCCTTACATTTTTCTTTAATTTGTGAAGATATTTATTCCTGTCATACCGCACAGAGAGCAGATTGCTTTTTCAAGCTCAAACACCTTCTTTACTTGCTCTTTGTAACTCGGGAACAGAAACAGTTGAAATATAATTCACTTTCCAAATTAAGGATCCTTCTCTTGTTATTTAATGATTTTATGTATTGAGTTTTCAGCGTTGGTGCCCAGAATGGCAGTCTGGGTAAACAAGGTTTGTCAGGACAGCCTCTTGCAGCAGGAGACAAGCAGAGCATGTTTTCATTGTGTTTAGAGATTTTCTTTGGTGTATTATTCCATATAACCCTTTCCATTCTGCTCGCCGTCAAAATCACCACAGATCTCCTTAATGCCTCCAAAATCTTCTGTGACAAAAACCCATTTCAGCTTAATCTGTTAAGAAACACTTCATTGTATAGTTTAACTGTTCTTGCTTGCAAAGTAAAGATTGGTGATATAATTGTAGATCTGAAGAAAAATGACTAAGAAATCCTACCAGTGCTACTTTAAAAACCAGTCTCATGATAAATGTATTTGCAGTTTTGGAAAGCTTGAAGGAAACTGTCTGTCACTTTTGTCTCTTCCATCTCACCAACCTCAGAGTGCACCCTGTGACTTTCCTTGCCGTGAATGCTTAGCACAGCCCACCAATATAACCACGAATCTCTTATTTACAGCTCAGTGCAGCATGTCTAATAAAAAAGAAAAAAAAATTAATATTACAGGCATTTATTCAAGAGTTTTTTACAAGTAACGAAGCTTTTCATTGAAGGGTCCAGCTGCTTGGTCACTTGTGCTTAAGTCTAATTCAGATGTTAACTAAGCAGCCATAAACAGAGGGACTCTAGTTTCTTCATACAGGAAAGCCAAATCTTTATTGCATAGCTCACATTTTTATAGGAATATCAGAAGGCACTGTGTTAAATCCGATTAGCTAACAATACACCGAAACTCAGTTTTTTGGTTGGTAAATGACCAGGATGCATATCCATCAAACCTCTCTATTTATATTCCTTTACATATTTTTGTTCACTGATTCTCATGGGATAGATTTCTTGTTTATGCAAGCGCAACCTATTTTTCTTACAAGAATATATTTTTATGCAAACTGATTTTCATTCTCATAACTCTTTCTCATGGGAAGTTAACAAGCTGGCTGTTAATTCAGTTGAGAAAGGCCTGATTTTATAAGGCCCTTCTTTTCTAAGGTTTTTACCTATATGCAACAGCCAAGTATCCTACACAGGCCCTGAACATAAAGTCGATGAATTCCTTTACTTGTGACTGTTTTCCTTTAAATTGTGTTTGTAATAGACTCCAAGCTTTATTCAGTGAAATGTAGCATATAGCTTGAATCAGCCAGTAATGATGGTTTTCAAAATTAACTATTGCAAGACTACATAGTACATGCAGGCCATTATATTAAACCTGAATGGAAATATTAATCTATTCATCTAGAGAGCATTATGTATCCCACTATCCAGTCACTGCATTGGTATGATAGTGTGACCTCAATTTTTGCCTGTTTTAAAGGATATATATATGAGGTTAATATAAAGTTAATTTTAAATATAAGGTTAATTTAAAAAAATCTTAATGATAAATTACAGAATAATTCTTATTATGTTCTTAAATGCCTAACAGAGAAAATCTGTGATTAAGTGCAAAACAGTAGCAGAATTAGGTGCAGTTACAGGTAAAGAAATTTCCAATTGCATTGCGTTTGTAAGACAGATCATAGCAAAGGTGTGCATCTATATTTCTATTTCTACTTGCTGATGTATCCATTTACTGGTAATCCAAACAGTATTGAAGTTCATGCTGCATTAGCAGTTACAGCTTGGTTCTTGTCTAGCACCTTTTCCTTTCTTTTAAAATCATTCATTAATTTAAAATCATTCATTTTTAAAATGAGTGATTTTAAATTACCTGAATAAAGAACACAAAACACCTGGCAAATTAGGCCAAAAAAAAGAGAAAAATTACCAATAGCAGGTAATGACAAAGCTGTTTTGATGTGAAATGTTATTATTTAAAATAGTACTTGATCAGCTATCTTTAAGCATGTACTTGGAGCTTTCAGAAATGAAATTATTTTAAATTAATAAGGCTATTTTATTAACTGCATTTAAGGCATGGAAATGAGGCATTATATTATTTTCTAAAAACCCACATATTTTCAGCTCTTCAGACTCCTACTGCTGATAGGATGTGTTAAAACCCCTCTTACCTTCATTTTATTATCTTGTGGAAACATTGAATTGAAACATCCAGTCATAATAATTTTTCATTCAAATTGATCACAGCTTTGAAACTGTTGCTATGAAAGTAATCACATCATAAGAAAGACAAAAATTTAGGTCATTTGAATAAAAGGGAAATTATCATACAACTAGAACACATTCCTATCTCTTCTTGCATGCAGCCTTTCAGGCAAATTTGCACATATAGCATTTTTGTATTCACTTGAATGTTTTAAGTTTTAATGAATTATGAATGATATTATAGCTGTTGTTGCCTTACACAGCATTTTGAAAAATGTTTCTAATTACAGTGACCTGTGACAGTTCTCATTAGTTTGTCACTTTGAGTAGTCTCTTGAAATTGGAAACGTGTCAGGGTTCAAATAAATAGTAGTAATTAATAATAAAAGATATTTGTTTTCACAGCAGCACTAACATTTTCCTAGTGCCTAATATATCTGATACAAGCAGAAGAAGATGGCTCTTCTGAAAATCACATCTCGAAGATGACATTGGGAAGCAGGGATCTAAGAATAGAAATGCTTAGGTAGGATCAGCCTGTGCCTGGGGCAAGCCTGGGAGGGTGCAGGGGAAGGAGCAATGCCAGCAGGAAGGACATCCCTGCTCCTGAGGGACATTTCTCTTCCCAGCTGGCACAGCAGGAGCTCCTCTGGACAGCCCCCCTCGAACCAGGGGAGATCCCTGCGGCCTGGTCCCCCACCAAAATCAGATGGCAAGACAAAGCCAAAAGTAAAAGTGCAAAGAATTTATATCTGTCAAGACATAATAAGAGTAGAGTTTTACTCTGAGAGGTTTCAAGATTTTACTTTCTGCTAGGTAATTATGCAACATAAAGAATAAATAGAATTATAAGCCCTTTTGTTGCAGTGTCTCACTGGGGAGCATCCTTAGCACATGTGCACTATTTCTGCAGCCTTGATGGCACTTGGTGCTGATACTCTGAAAAATAGGTGCTAACTTTGACAGCTTCTCATCAAAACAAGCAGTTTTTCTCCTGCAACAAGTTATATCAAGGCTCTTAAAACCTCATATACATATTTAATATGAATGCCCATATACTTTAAAAAATGGTTTATGTTAGCCAACTAAAGAAAAAACAAATGTTCACAAATGAAAAAATACCAAACTGCCAGCCCAAGCCCTCTCCCAGATCCTCAGCTGTAATTACTTCTCTGTAAAGTTTAAAGCTGAGAGGCAAATCTAGTAAAATTATAATTTGCAAAAATCTTTATTTCAAAGATATATCTGTGAATGCATTTTAAGGGGAAAGATCGTCCACAGCAAAAGGAAGATTCCATTGACTTGTTCTTTCATTCATTGGATACCTGTGATGAATGGATTGTTTTCACTCTCTCTCTTGTTAGTAAACAATTACTGTGAGCCATGCTTCTCTTTAGAACAGATTAGAAATAGATTAAAACCTTGGTGTTTTAATATAGCTACAATGGGCTAATTTACTGAGCACTGCAGTTTACAGTTGAGCTCAAATAAATTTTGATTTTTCCCAGGAAGTTTGAGGGCTTATCACTAATACTTTCCTGCATTTTGATGAAATGAGGCTTTGCACTTTTTATTTCTGCTTAGTAAGAACTCTTTAACATTGTGAATTTTGAGTACCACATTTTATACTGAAAATGTGGAATTAATCCAAGGAGAATAATGGCAACTGTCATTGAGAACATGATTTCTGAAGAAAGATTTGGAGAACAAGGTTTAGAGGAGAAGGAAAGCACAGAACAGTGACTGATAACCTGAGAATTTAGCATAATATTTATTGTAATATTATTTTTGACAATGTTTAACATTGCCAAAACATTTCACTTGTTTGACGTGAGTTTATTGTGCATGCCTGAGAATGAACTTTTCAAACTGAAGAAACCCACCAAGATCTTGAATATTTACAATGCTTTTTTGAGATCTGAGAGAAGCAAAGAAGTGAAGTAGTGAATGAAGTGTTGGTTAAAAATGTCCATAGTGTAACAAAAGATGAAACCCCCAGGAGCCCCGACTGCTCCTGAAGCTGATAAGATTATTTCCTGGCTGCAACAAAACTTACAGGCATTCTCAAAATTCTCCTTCTACTGCATTTATTGTGGTTTTGCATTTTAGCAGCTTTTCTGTAAATGAAGTTGTGCCTGTGCTGGCCAATCAAATGAGCTGGGAAGCAGTGCCTGGCTTTAGGAACAGGGACATCCCCACATCCATCCGGCCTCTGTCAGCTTCTCCTGAATATTTCCCTTTGCTCCCACTGGAGTATGCTCAGATGTGCAGTGCCAGCAGTTTAGCAGTGCCACTGACAAGAGGCACAGACCCTGGATTTTTACTGGCCTTCTTTTATTTGGAGGTGTGCTTGGGCATTTAGGTGCCCTTTACTTCCAGAGCAACTCATATTTCTACCAAAAACCATTTGAAAACATCTCAGCCATGTCTGCTAGGAAAGCAGAACAAATACAAACTCCTTTCTGCAAAAGAGCTCTGCCCAGAGCAGGACTATTTCCCAGGAATGCATGGCATTTTCCTGGGCTCAAAAAATTCTAAAAAGGATTTTTTCAGACTCAGTTTGTGAGCCCAAAGTTTTGATGATTTATTTGGAGATTTTTTTTATGTGTGGGGGTTTTTTTTGTTGTTGTTGTTGTTTGGTTGGTTTTTTGTTGTTTTGTGTTTTTTTGTTTTGTTTTTGTTGTTGCTTGTTTTTTTTTTTTTCATTTTTCTTGTTATATGTAGACTAACTTATCATTAAACAGGCTAATAAAATGGAGAGGTAAGAATTTGTCATATTAATGGGTAATATTTACCCGATAATTTCAATTAACAAGATGTGTATTGTCCATCTTCAATTTCAAAGTTTTTACTATAGGAATATCTTATTCATACAGACCTTAGAAGGATTTTGAGTTTCTTTCAATCCTGCAAAACCGAAGCCTAATGGTATTATATCTATCAGCCCTGGCAAAATACACAAATTAAAAGCTTTCCTGCTTGGCTCCTGTGGCAGCTCAAAGTGATAAAAAATCAGACAGAAAATATGCCCTGCTCTCATCAGCATTTCAAGCAACACTGCCATCAGGATTTAACTTTTTGTCACTCTGTATTGTCCCATTTCCCACATCAAAATCTGAGGAATATTCATGTATATTATTTAGTTGAAAATGCTAAATGTCATGTTGCCTTGCACAGCATTCTTCAGGCTGGGTGATAATTCTGCTTCATTTTGACAGGGTACCACAAGGGCCTGCACTGCACTGAAGAGCCACAGGCTCCTTCCTGTGTGCTGCCCCTGTGCTGCTCCTAGAGATGGGGAAATCCTTGCAATGTGGGAACAGGCAGGGAGAGCTCGTTCTGAATGTAGATCCACTATAGAAATCACATGCAATTTGGTTTTTCTGTGTTTAGCCATAGAAGAGTAATATCCTTTCATTTTTCAGTCTTCCACTTCAAGAAGTGAAATTACTAGGAGGCCAAATGTATATAATTCTTGGTTTCCTCATCTTCCTTCTTGTCAGTTCCCAAAAGCCTTTTATTCTTGCTTCCAGGAAAAAAAAAAAAAAAAAAAAAAAAAAAAAAGAAGATCTATTTTACTTAATCTCTGGTGTATTTAAAGTGTCCATGAGGAATTCACCTGAAAATTTATGAATGGGTCATTCATATGAGAGCAGCAGCCTTCATGGATATAAGGGTATCTTGCCTGACTTCCTCCTAAGGTTGGCTTATACATCACAACCCTGCAGTTGCAGGTGGAAAAAAAAATCTATTCTGAAGTATTTTTTACTTGGGCAGTAATGATTATTGCTTCTTACAGCTCCAGTCTGAGGATTTATAAACTGGGAAATGGGAACAGAAATTCTGTTTAGTCAGAAAATTTTTTTGCAGATTGTTCTTGCAATTAATAAACAATAAGCCTTCTTTTATTGTCCCACCTTTCTTGCACTTTCTGCATGGGGTGTGCAGAAATCCCTCTTGGCAAACCTTAACTGCTGTCTTGTGCTACATAGATCTGAAGCTCAAGCAAAGCACCTTTTGCTAGGAGCCTTTTGGAAATAACATAAAAAGCAAAGTAAAAAAAAAAAAAGTGATCTGAGAAGAGCATCTCTCATCTAGAAATGTAATTAAAATCAGATGTCTGATGTGCAGTCAGTGTCATGGATTTTCCACTAAACAGATGGTGAATTTGCTTTTTCTAGCACAAGACACTTTTGTTTAGCCTCACAGGAAAACAAAAATATTTCTTAATAAATGGAAGATTTGGCATAATGGAAAGCTAGGAAAAAAAATGAAAGATGATTGTTATTTAAAAAAAGTATTTGCAGAAATATTCCTAGTTGAATCAATGTGTATTCTGTTGCAGAGAGTTACTGGTGTGTTTTCTACTTGCAGGGTGTCTGTTACTGAATACTTGTTATTCCTGTTCCTTCAGTAGTAAATTAAATTTCTGTTCATTTGACATGCTTATCAGGAGGTGTATGGTTGTGAAGGGTAGAATTATTTTTTTTCTTCTGCTGGATCTAGAACCTTTTAGCACATAAATCACTGCCTTTGTAAATGTGTTTGCTTAGAGGGGAGTGTCAGAAGTGTGGACTCACAGTGGCTTAGGGAAAGGCAAAATACTCTTACAAATTACTGTACAAGATCAAGATCCCAATGTCCTCCAGCTCCTTGATATTGTTCCTCTGTTCAAAATTGCTGATTTGACAGCTGAATTAGCAGAAAAAAATTATATGATCACTCTCCCAATGAAAAGTGGGACAGCCTAATCCACCAACAAACATAACAAAAGGTTTTCCATCTCTGTGTAGGAATGAGTTAGTAAGGCAATAGGAAGTGTCACTTTTTGCTCTTCTAACAGGAGAATGAAAGACAACTAAAATAAAAGCAGGTGTTCTTTTTAAAGAGCTTGTTTTGTTATTTTTCATGGCCAGTTTTATGTGGTAACATTTCAGAAGTTTTGGATGCATAACTATTTTGAGCAAGCAAGTGATAAATTTCCAGGTCACTGACAGGTGATTTGAGTTTGCTTTTTGAATGTCACATGGTCAAGGATTAACATATGTGACTGGAAATAAATTTTCTTTCTCTGAAGTGTAATCAACAATCCTCAACTTTGTCTTCAAATCAGAAAACCTGTGCAAAGTCCAAATACTGTGTGTGGAAGTGCTGGTCAGCATTTGCATTCTGTGAATCTGATAAATAAACATAAACCAGTAAGAATGCATAAAATCAATTAACCAAACAAACCGTGCATGGCACTCCAAAGATGTAACAAATGCACTCATCTGCAGCTCCACTTATGCTTACCAAGATAAGGAAAGTTATTTATACATTTTAACATGTAAGGTAGTTGCCAGAGAGTAAATATGAGTTTCTGCTGAAATTAATGAGGGAATTCTGATTCATAATCACTCATGTATGTTTAGATTAATGAGAAGTCCAACATTTCCTGGTACTTACATCTCCAGTAACAGATAGTTCAAACTTTGCAATGCAATTAGAGAAATTTAATTAGGGAAAAAAGTACACCATTAGTTGAATTTTCTGGCTGTTATCTGGTTTCCATGAATAGAAATGGTAAAACTGTCTGCTCAAAGAGCATTTTAAATTTTTCCATGCCTTCAATAGCAGTATCTCTTCAAAACCCATACAAATGAAGGGCAAGAGCTGAGAAAGCAGTACATAGTTCTGTGTGGTTTTTTGTTAGCTGGGAAAAACAGGCATGGGGTGTTGATTTCATGATAGCCCCTCACTGTATCCTGTGGTATTCTTTGGTCTTGATTCACCTCTGTCCTGCATCTTAAATCAAAAGCTGTGGAGCAACTTCTTGTAAATAGCACTTTACATTTGTTTAACACCAATGTGACATAAAATAAACTTGTTAAACACAGATTGAAAATTAAAATATTCTGAATTCCTCCTAAGAAAACAATAATTACAACAGGACTTCTAGAATCTTTCACATCTTTTTCATTTAACTATTTGATGCTTGTTGAGAGAATTGGATGTTAATTTTTGCTATAAAAAATATATTTTAGGTGCTAAAAGTGTGCAAGGGTGTGGTGGCAGGGAAAACTCTATTCATTAGGTGATTCAGCATTTTTTAGTAAGAGCTCATTGCCAATGTCATTTTCAGACAGTCTTTTCACATATTTCAGTAGAATTCATTTTATTCCAAAAGGGTTCTACTTATATTTACATCAAAAGATTCTGCAGGTTATGTGAGAAATTATTCATTTATGCTTTTGAAATCTTTCAGAATCAACCTCTAAGAGTGTAATGGGCTGCTTCTGCTGGCAAAGCTGTTTAGAGGTGCTGTGAACCCTCTCTGAATAACTGTGAAATGGTCAGAATGACCATTTAATTAGGAAGGGGACCCAGTGTATTTCCAAACTAATAGCAGTATAAATATTCAAACTCCTGGTGGCACAGAAATCTATGTGTCAATGTAATCTTAATTTCCCCAGACATCAGGATTTAAAATAATTTAGAGCCTACAGTAAAAATCAATTTTGAGAATTACCTTAGAATCCTACTTGCATTCAAACCAGTATTGTTTTGATGGAAACTTTAATTTACAAACACCCTGAAGAATTCTTTATATTTCGAAAACATACTGTGTTTTAGAGGCAATGAAGATAGGCCATATAAATATAAAATGGAGAAATCTTACTGCGTACAGTGCAAATATATTATGAAAAAATATGTCAACACAGGGCCATAAAAGTGAATACTTGGGTTTTTTTAAAAAAGAAGTTACAGGAGTAACTTACAGGAGTAGTTATGGTTAATAGATTTTAAGCTTAGAAATATACATCATCTGCTCACACCCCCCAGTACTGACCTAGATAAATTTTCTTATCCACATACTTGACAATCCTTGTTTACCTGAGTGGTAGTTTTTTTTCTTTTAAATTATAATTATGCACATAGTAGACTAATATTGAAGGATAATAAGGTATAAGAAAATAGTCATTAATGCATTTTTATTAGGTTTGAGGGTTTTTGAAAAATCTGCAGTAAACTAGGGCCTAGCATTGGCATTGTAATTTCTTTGCTGGAATCTGAAAATCCAAATAAGGGAGCATTTTAATTTGTATAGTAGCCTATAGTTAAAGTAATTACTATTATTATTGTTAGCCCTGGTGACAGTGCAGGGAAGGCCTGTGGAACAAAAAGTAATAAGAGCATTTGGCAATTGGGTACCTTGTGCATTATAAATAACATTTCAATAACTGGTGAGGTATCAGTGCCTGGAAAACCTTCAAGAAAAATACCTATTATCTCTCATGATGAGAAGTGTGTTAAATGTTTGCCTCTGCTTTTCTATTGCTTATGCTTGTTCATATGTGTTTCAGAAGGAATTTAGAAAAGTGTGCTTGGAGTATTTAAAAAACCTGTTTGTAATACCTGTCTGACACTGCGCTGGGCTTTGAGGGGAATGGATTAAGAGAGGGGCTGTGACATGGCAGGAAGGAGATGTTTCATATAATGACATTTTTCTTTTAACTGTTATATTCTTCTAACTTGAGTCACTAAGCATTTTTCCTTAATGGAAATGGTTTTGAACATACCACACAATTTAAAAATTTTTCTTCTTCAGTGAGTAGTATGTGCCTCCTAGTGGAAAAAAAAAGCACTGAGAAAAAAAATCATAGTCAACCAATCAACACATGGTATATAGAAAAACATCATGTCTTTTTCATCATGTGGTTTTTTAGGGGTTTTTTTATGGGTTTGGGTTTTTTTTTTTTTTCAGTTCCTTTTTAAAATATCAGCTCGTATATTCCTGTGGGTTCATTTACCATTACTTTGAGTAAATTTACTCATATGCATGGAGGAAACCATAATAACAACAGCACTTTTCTGTTTTGGTTTATGTGGACTTAACACTTGTTGAGGCTGGTTAAAACATTTACTTGAACAGTTTCATTTTTTTTTTTTTGGTATCAGACACCATTTTTAAATTTCAAATAAATAATTGCATGGCAGAATGCAGTGTAAAGCTCATCCAATTTGATCAGGCACTGGAGTTCTCTCCTCTCCTCTGCTGCCCCATATCTAAAGCCCAGTGTGCTATTGGCATTAATCAACCATACAGTTGATCATTCATTAATAAATAGCTACAGATCAGTAAATAATGGCTTCAGCTGGAAAGAGCTAAATCAATGAAGGTTTTTTCATGCATTTATTTTAAAAACCCAGCTTATTGAGTGTTTCATAAATGGAAACTTTCTTGAGCAAGCTTGTTTACCTACAGTAGGTATTTACATGGCTATATCAAAAGCCCTGTAAATGCCAGGTTTGTTGTCTATATTTGGAGTTAGTCTTCAAAATTCTGGAATCTCATTCAAGTCTGGGTCTTGAAAAGACCCCAGTCAGACAGGCTACTCGTGTCTCTCAAATCTGAGCGAGGTATTTAACAGGTTTTCCCATGAAATGTGGGTTCTTTGTCAGATTTGAGGCCTTTGTTGAAACTCTCTGGACTCCTCTTATGCTCACTGCTCTTAGGCACAGGGCATGAGAGAAATCAGGTGGTTTGGATCCACTTTCTGTGTAACTGCAGACAAGACAAAATGCTTTGGAACAGAGTGAATCTTTTCCTTCTACAGTAATTTAGTAAAAAATCACTGTTGAAGGTCTTATGTATAAAAATTGCTCTTTTGTAAACAAACATCTGATTCAGGGGAAGTGTTCGCTCTCTCAGAGGTGTGGTGTAGGTGTGATGTAGGTGTGCTGAGAAGGTAGCAGCAGTGTCAGCAAGCACTGCTCACCTCACAGTTGTGCCAGCTGCTGTGTGTGACAGGTTTTCCATTTCTGGAATCCGTTCAGGAAGCTGATGTGGATGCTGGGGACAACACTGCCTTCATATTAAAGGAAGGACAAAATCTACTGCTTGCCTCTTGCCCTTTGTTTAAGAGGTCTAAACCAATCCTTGCCTGATGACTCAACAGTGCCACTAATGCCAGCTGGAATTATTATTCTGTGTCTCATAAATATCAGGATTACAGAACACAGCAGTGATCATAATGTGCAAGCAGTAAGCATCCAGTTATGGATTATATGTATTATAATAATCCATGGGTGCTGTATGAATGTGCTGCATTTTACAAGCAGTGAATCTCCTTGTGTCACTTTTTCTTCATCAACATTATGTGTTAAAAATTATCTATCCTACACTTTGAAACGGAAATAATTAGAAAATAATTTACCTGGATAACACACAAACTTGTTATCTGTGAATGGTAAAAGATACAGCATTCATAGTTACATTTTCCTGAAATATGCGTTATTTAAGGCTTATAGAGAAATGATGTTGCCTGTGTTGTTTTGATTCTAGAGTCAAAATTTAATTTATTATTGAGCTTTGTTTGACAGTCCTTGAAGTTCAAACTTCTTGGGATTCTGAATATAATCACAGCAGATACATGTGCATCTCTTATTGCTTGGCTGAGCACAGAAGACTCGGAAGCAACCCTAGAGGAAAAAATTCCTCTCCCTTGATGAATTCTTTAAAATCATTAATGCTTTCTGGCTGCAGCACAGAAGCGGGTGGTGCCAGCAGAGCAATGTAATTAACCTTCCTTATAAATTAAATGTGCAAATGTGTTATGTAGTGCACAGAATTTGGATAGAATTATTTCTACTTCAATGTAGGTTTAGTTGGGAAAAAAAAAATTTTCTAACACCTGCTCTGTGGCTTGGGAATTTGAAAGAGCTTTTACTCTCCTTAAACCAGCTATCAAATACCTGGGGCTGAGAATGGCAAAATGTGAAATGTAGTCATATATTATTATATACAGGATCAATATTTCAAAAGGCCATCTAAGCTCTCTGGGAAAAGAGGAGTTTGCCATTTTTTTCTGAAAACCAAAAGATGCATAGCTGAAAACATTTCTTTTTCTTATCATTTAGAGTTTAGCAGACAGGCTTCTTTTTAATGAAAAGATGACAAAAGAATAAATAAACTATTCATCATTAATTGGGAAAGCTCTTTAACAGTTGTAAGAGAGGGGAAAACTCGCATTATTCATAAAGGTAAAATATATGAGAAAAAAACCCAAATAAAATTAATAATTAAATGAAAGGAGAAAGTTTGCTTACTCTTTGTGAAAAGCATTTACTTTTTTTCCTTTTCCTAAGGCCAAGGGGGAGTACACTCCATATCTTTTGGAGAAAAAAACCCATTATTTTCCTTTATTAAAGAAGGGGTTTGTCTATTCATCTATTTAAAACAGAGAAACATGATGAAAAGGCAGCAGATTGAAATTTTTAGGCGTTCATTTCATTTGAGGAGTTTGTGACAGAGTCAAAAGTACAGCTGGAGGTGTAGAAGCATACAGAATTATTAATCAGCAAGTGCTGGCCAAGTAGGGAATCATTCCAGCTGCTGGTATGGAAATTCATATGGCAGCATTCTGACTGAATTCTGGAAAAAGCAATGATGTGGCATGAAAAATATTAATTATTGCTTCTATTATAATGGGAAATAAACACTTTTAAAACAAAAAGACCCTCCACCACACTTGTTTAATTTAACTTCTAAATCAAATTTTAAACCGAAACTGTCTTGGGCTTTATTAAGAAAAAGGTAAAGGGCACACTGAAAGGGAAATCTGATAAATATTTCCATCATTGAATGCAGAGGCAAAAGTTTCCCCTAAAAGGGTGATGCAGTAATTTTTGACTCTGGAGCATGCTAAAATCTGGGGGAGTTTAGTAGAATAGAAAGTACTAACTATGTCATTTTATGATCACTGAATTTTTTTTCTGGTACTAGACATTAAAAATTTCCTTATTCCTTCCTTTACCCCACCTCTTTTGCAGCCAATACATTTGTTCTTTGATGTGTTTTGCATTTTATAAGTCAGTGATTTTTCTTACCTATACTCATATGCATTTTATATACATTAGGGGCCATCTTCAATATATCTTCAATTTATAGCTGATATCAGAAAACACGTACAGTTCTCAAAACCAGAGAAAGAATAGCAAGTTATGCTATTAAGTGACAGTTAATTGATACTGGGGAACAAATACTCAGGTTTGTTATTCTTATACAACAGCCTTTGAATTTTGTGAAAGATTGAATTAGCTGAAAACTGCTTCTTAAGAAGTCCAATTAGCTTGTGGCACTTTGAAAATGAATCCTAACCCTGCACTAATCTATATTGACACATTATTCCTGATGGAATTTGTCATTTGTTCTGAAATGAAGAAATAAATGAAAAGAAGATAACCTCACCTCTCTTGTCCTTATGGATCAGTAAATTGCTCTTTGGAAATGATTTTTTAGGAATCCACCATTGAATACTACTCTCAACATTTACAAGTTGCCTATTTCATGTTAGAAAACCTCATTCATGATTGATGTGGAGGCACAACTTTTATTTATGGCTTATGTATAGTTATTCAGTGTGGGGCATGGGATTGACATTTTCATGCCTGAGTTTTGATCCTGCATGTGTAAAACAAATTAGGCCAAATGAAATATTTTCAGTAGAAAATATCATTCTCCCCAGCTGCTCAGGCAAACTCCTTTCCCTAGAACTTCAGGTTCTAGGTTTGACACTTTAGTCAGGATGTGTTAGCTGTGTGTTAAGCCTGGACAACACAGCTGGCACCTGATTATTCAGTCAGGAGGATTAAGAGGGGTTGGGTACAATGGTGAGAAGTATCTACAGAAACTAGCTGACTTCAAAGTCGGCCTACTGCCCCAATAATGATTGTTTTTATTACATGATGGACAGCATTGCAAAATACAGAATGATATTCTGGTCACAGTATGTGTGTGCAAGCAGGATGTTATCATTGTTGGAAGTTACAGGCATAAGATAGAGCAAGAAAAATCAAAGGTCTGCATTCATTCCTATTGCTTTTATCCTTATGGGGCAGCAAGTCATAGCTAATAAAATAGATTTAACTTCTCAGAAGGGCTCCTTTGCACAGCAGAACAGCTGTGTCTCCTGCAGCTGCCAGCTCTGACATGTACATCTGTATTCATCTACCTGCACTTGTGCAGCTTTGATAGTGCTGAGCTGCCCACAGCACCCAAATAGAGGGAATGCACCCAGACTAACCGTGTTTAGGATGCATCAATATTGCAGGAATTGCAAATGATTGCACCCTGAGGTATTCATCTACTGTCTCAGCATGACTTCAGGGAGCTCTGAGCCTCTGTTTATGCTGCCTTTTGGATCAGCTAGTCTATATCAATTCCAGAGGTCTGCATCAGCTGTGATCCCATGGTACCTTTTGTAAATAGGATCACTAACCCCAATATGCTGCCCAGACACCAGTTCTAATAACAGTCAGTCAAGCCAAATTCCTCCGTATTCCAATGTTGCATATAACATTCTTCACTGCCTCCCGTGCTGTTTTCCTCTTAAACCTCATGAAAATGAAACTGTTGAAAACTCTACAAAATCAAACTTTATTTCAAGCATAGTTTTTCCTTTTCTCTTCCAAAAGGTGTTGGAAAACCTAAGTTGAAGCTCACTGCAGACTGGTTTGGGATATGCCTAGACTGAGATTTCAAACTCATTAAGTTACTTAGCCCTCTTATCCATCACAATTAGAATTAGACACCCAAATACCTTCATGTCTAGACATATTGATGGAAGATAGAGTCTCTATTCTCCCATGGAAGATTATAGTTAATAATTAGGATTAAGGCATTGGCATGCATATTAGAAATTGCTGCAGCCATAGTACCCTTTATCATCTCAATCTGCAGTAGGTGCAGAGACAGCTCATCAGGGGCTGCTTGTTCCTACAAGCTGCTTTGTGTAGGACACGGCATTAATAACAAATGTCACTCTCAGCAGAGCAGCAAAAATCCATTCCAGTTCTGACTGTAAAGGTGGAAAAGCAGCTGCAAGCAATACCTCAGCCAGGCTGAAAGGAAAATTAGCAGGTCCAGTTCTAAGTTTTGAGAGTTTCTGGATTTTGCAGCACCAATTCTGCCCTTATGTGTCAGTATGTGTATTAACATGACTCTCTCTCCTTCCCAGACTCTCAGATGGAATACTTTCCCTCTCTGTTCCTCTCTGAATGGCTTTGCATCATAGATTTGAATAAAATCACACAGTTTAAGGGCCGAGATCCAGATCAGATCCTGTTCACTTGGCAAGCAGGTAGTCTGAGACCCTTGAGAAATCTGTCACGGGGAAAATAGCTTTATTTGAAAAGCAGTGACTGAGGCTTCCTGAGCTCCTCTGGAGGCAGAAAATCTGCGAGGGAGTTCACAAGAAAGAATAGGGCAGTTTAGATATTGCAGGACTTTCATCACTTCAAAATCTTCAGAAGAGCCCAGAGACTGGAAGAAAGGAAAGGCTGAGAATAGCAGTCAGTGGTGTAAGTAGATTGAGAGCCTCCTTGTAGAGAACAAATTGTCAGGATGTTCATGGCTCCTGATTGCAAAATGTGAGCTAAGAAATGATCCTGTGCATGTGGGACATGGAGCAGGCCATGGGGTCATTCCAAAGGTAATCAGATCTTGTAAGCAGAGTGAAGAACTCTTTAGAGAAGGAAAACTGTTTGCAGCAAGTTTTAAAATTTTTTTGTGTTCTTAATAGTTTTAGAAGTTCTCTTTCCATTATAACTTGTTTTATTGTCAATATCTTGTAGGATTTTTCTGGAGCACTCTACTCCTCCTTGAGTTAAATATATATTAAATTTTCAGTGTTTGGTGGTTGGGTGCCAGATGTAACAGCCACTTTGAAAGGTATGACTGTCATGTATACAATCTGATCCAAGAGCAATATGCAAATTTTTTTTTTTTTTTATATTGGCAGGAATTTCTTAGTCTTTCTAGCCAGATCTGTACTAGATATGGCCAAGTGTTTCTGCATGTACTGATCTTGTACTCCAATTTATTCCTGGGTGAATTAATATAAGTATTCATAGAGCTTTGTGATTTGCTTCCTCATTTTTTCCAGGATGTCACATTCTTGTTTTGTTTTGCCTGGGTTGCATCTTTGAGAGTGATATGATTCTAAATTAGTTTCTGGCCCAGTTTAGAAGCATTTCTTTCTGAGCTCTTCAGTTTTTACTCAGTGCACACTGTATGAAATACTGATCCATACTACGGATAGTATAATGGCATTCTACTGGCTTTTCTTAAACTTTACACAGTTACACTCATAACTGCATAAGTGGGGTCATTGTGACAGAACAATGACTAAAGCACCAAGCAGCACTCCTTTCTTGACTGAGTCTGTTCTCAGTTACCAAGTGCAGCTCTCTGTAAAAGGCTGAAATCAGAATGACACCCTAAAGCCTTCTGTTCCACTCTCCCATGCCCTCCTAAGAAGATGTTTTATTCCTCTTATATGCCACCCTCCAGTTTTCATGGAACGCCATTTATAACAAAAGATCTTCAAGCATAAAAGAGGTATAATAAAATTTAATTGAAGTGTATAGGACAAACATAAAAAAATGGGGGGAAAAACAGCTTTGTTTATATTTCAGCATCTTGAGATAGTAAAGGTTTTTTAACAGTATCACAAGGGTCGTTTAGGGGAAAAAAACATCTTGGGATCCTTAACTGCTCTTGAAAGAAAAAGTAGTCTCTTAGGTGCGTGATTCATTTCAGTGAGTACTTTGAAACCAGAGGAAAGTGAGCATATTTATTAGGGTAACAATGAAACTCCTGATTTCCTCAGGTGCTTTGAAGAGCTGGCAAGCAATGTGGTAACAGGGAGTACAAAGATTTTTCTTGATGCTTGTTCACAGCTCTAACTCTTCAGTGAGATATAATGAGCTACAGTGAAAAGGAAAACAACTGCTGATACTTTAATAACCTGTCCTGTAGGACAGCTGGAATTTCAGAGGTTTAGATCTGTGTGTTATGCAAAGTGTGTGAATAATCTTTCTGCCCTATTCTTTTATTCCTGTTTCTTTTGTATCTCCCCCCACACCTTATATTATCTTCCTATAACTTTCCTACCAGGCACTTGAAAGATTGAAAATTATCCTCCCTCTCTTAAGTAGAATATTATATAATATAATATGCTGTCCTTTGCTTGGATTATCATCTACAGAAGTTTGTGTAGCTTTTGAAATTCTCTTAGATGTGGAAATGCTTCACATATTCTGAATACTAAAGGTAAAAGCAGAGGTTTTCCACTCCCATCTCAGCATTTATTATCATTCATACTTGCAAAATAAGTATCTCCACAAACCACGTGGCAAGCTGTAGCTGCAGGCTTGACAGTCAGAACCAAGAAATAAAACCTGTAATAGAAAATATTGTTCAACTATATTGGTGTTACTTTGATACTCTTCAAGACCTTTAATTTGTGATCAAATTCGTATCAACAGAATGGCTCTTGGGTGCAATCTACAATTTCTCTGTGAATGTGATAAGGATGTCATTTGACATGTAAACTCAGAATAGTGAAACAATTCCATATTCTTCTATTTCTGTAAGAAGTAACATCAGTCTAATGGAAAAATAAAAAACAAAGGAATCATTACAAAGAGGTTATTTGGAGTTGACCTTTGAAATAAATATTGGGAAAGGAGATTGGAACAAAATCACAAGCTTTGTTCCCAAGTACAATCTTTAGGATAGTCATAAAATGCCTCACTTGATAACACAAGTCTTGCTTATGGCAGCCAGTTTGCTTCTAAAATCTCAGTGCACACAGCTGCAAGGGACAGTGCCACAGAAAGCCAAGTGTGATAAAGGAAAAAAAAAACAATCAGATGATAAATTTGTCAATGAGAAAAAAACCTAATGAAATTTCTTACCAGGGATTGCCAGGTAAGACTGAGCTGGGCACATCATTTGACAGTGCAGCCCCCAACAACCAAACTCCACAATTTCCACCTCAGCTCAACAAAGCTCTCAGAGCACAGAGTTACAGGAAGAGCCAAGGTTATAATTTCCAACATCTACAGTAACCCATTCCATAAATCTTAAGGATTCCTTTGGTTTTGATGTCAAGATCACACTCGGGGAATTCAGAGTGCTCTAGTGAATCCTTGGAATGTTGAAGCAAATTTTACAGGAGAAAAGAAATTTTTTTTTTAAAAAGTGAGACAAAGAAGAATCATACCTTTCCATTTCATCTGATTTCATTTTTCATCTGCAGAGTGGGGTTATAATTACACTGCAATTAGTGAATGAGATCACATTAAAGACACAAAGAGAGAGCCCATGTAGATTCCATCCTTCAGAGCAGAGCAGTGAAGTAGGACCAGTGCAATCAGAAGTGCTTGGAAAGCTGCAGTAAAGGTTTACATCTGGCAAATATGAATGTAACTAAGGAAAAGGAGAAAACTCAAGGGAATTGTAGTCAGATGTATGAAAACCTGCAGAAAATGTTGGTAGGAAAGCCTGGCTTGGATACCCAACTGTATCCAGATGTATCAACAAAGTTCCTCGGTTGAATTCCTCCACCACTACAGATCCTGTTTGAGCTCCTGTGTATCCCTAGGCTTTCAGAGATTTGCTTTATTCAATAAAATAAATAACATGGTGCAAGACTACCTTGAAAATTACCAGGATGTAACTGCGTATTTACAGCAGCAAAGAGAGAGCTATCAAAGGGCAAAGCAGTAGAAGTTTCAGGAGCTTTATAACAAAAATTGATACATTCTAGTTGCAATCCAGAAATTATCTCGCCTTTTCAAATTCCAACAGAGATAGCAACTATAAGAGAATTTGGGAATAAGCTCAATCTTCCGCACAGATGACATGATTTTCCTGCAGTAAATATGGATTTACTAAACAAGTTAATTTTAAAAGTAATAAGAGATGATGTTGCAGATATAGCCCTTAATACAATATAAAGAGTTTAAATGATTTGTTGAGAATCTAAAACTGCTCTTGGGACAATTTCTGTCCTTTATACTGCACACACAAAGAATAGTTGGCAGAATGTAATAGAGGCGTTTTTCATTTTGTAAACAACAGGGCAGAGAGTGTGCCATTTAAGAAAAAGTACATTGTAAAGTAATGCTGTAAATATTGCATGGCATTATTCTGACCCACTATGACTGTGTAGCTGCCAAGAAAAGGAACAAGAAAGAATGCCTTTTTGAGCACTATTAATCTGCTTGCTTTTGAAATGTTTAATATTTAAAGCAACATAAAGCCATCTTTTATCCTTTAATCAACTTTCTAGCTTGAATATCTCTTGGGTTTTTTTCCAGATTTACACTTCTGCTATTTATTTACTATTATTTTAGGTTGTCAGTGATGCTGCATCTACTTATGCAGTAATAGAAAAGAGCTTTTCTTCTTACTGGAAAAATAAAATCCTTCATTTGGGTTTGAGATTGCTTCTTTCTGTGGTATTTAATTTCTTCTGCTCTCACAAACATCCATTCAGATGGATTACAAAAAATGGCTTGTTACAGTGTTAGAACTTTTTATAATGTAGGTAATTTTATTCATAACAAGATAAGAAAGATTCTCTTTAATATGACTAAACTTTTTTGTTCAAAGATCAGTCTTAAAATCTCTATAGGATTTGACCTCTCTGAGATTAGTAATCTGTATCAGTCTTTTTTATCTTCATAAATAATTTTTCTATTTATTTGTGCCGAAAAAGTTCAACAGTGTTCTCCCAATGTCAGTTTATAAATATTGAGGCTCTGCTTCCCTACTAAGAATGAAGTGCTCAGGGAGTGGCTCCTGCTCCCTTTTGTGTCTCACATTTCTTGAGACCCTTATATGCAATTTTGTATATAACCAGGCATTCTTTTTATTGTGTTACATATGTTATACAGGTGAATTTCAATCAGAGTCAAGAACAGCACCACGTGCTGATTATCATGCTCATCCTTTGGCTGTCACAGAGACAAAGGAGCAAGAGCTGCTTGAGTTTCTGGCATTGACTCCTTTAATTGCAAAATTGCAAGAGTAGCTTAGAGTTCACATTTTTTCCCTGTATAAAATAGCTTAAATTGTCTTCATAAAATGTCAAATGATCCTGAACCTCTCCTCGTTTCCATGACAACCTGAGTGTGGTGTAGTTGTAGACAGGAGATTCTTTGAAGTCAATAGTGACTTTATTAAATATTTTTGTTTTAACAAGGGAGGATATCAGCAATTTCTGCCAGGTGAGCTCTTGGACCATTGTTTTAGTCTTTGGTTTTAAACATGCTGCTTTGTAGCTTCTTGCCTATTTCTGTATCAACAACAAGATACAAAATTGATGAGGCTCAGATCAGATGCTTTATGCATAGGAAAGCTGCAACTGGTTTTAACTAACAGACAATCAATATCCCATATATTAATAGTTATACACTTCTTCCCAGTACCACATATTTGTCTAAAAGGTACAGCTCCATTTATTGGTGCATTTTTGGGGTCTAGTAGTAATACTAATGATATTCTCTTACATGACACGTGCAGAGAGAGAATCGGATCCACAGTGGGTGAAAAATGAGAAAACTTTATTAGGCTTACAGCTGAGTGTTCCCAGGGTATAGGACCTGCAAAGCAGCAAATTTTTCCTAATTGTGCTAAGCCTAAAGCCAAGCTCCTTTCCCAGGAACAGAAGAGTATTGATATCTATCTTTTTGTTTTGCTTGCCTCTCCAAACTGAGCTATGTTTTTGCTATATTAGCTTGATCAGTCTGTACTCACACCAAATCATTACAAACTGCACCTCATTTTGGTAAAACGAAAATGAAATTATTGGAAAATGCCAGCAATTTCTGATACCATTTTAGCAGATCTGGTTCTGAATGAAGAGCATTTCATTTTAGAAGGTAGATTAAAGGCTTAGCTCTAAACAGGTAATCCTGACACTTGTGCATATCCTGGGCAAGTAAAATGAACCAAAGTTTGCTTTAGGACTATCCAAGAAGGCTGTAGGGTTGTGGTCTGGTATGGAGGCTGTTCCAATCATCAAGGGTTTCATTGGTGGTGTCGTGTATGTTAATTTCCTTAAATGCAGCCACTCAACAATGCTTTTGTTGACCTGCATTGATCAAATTATGCCTGCAGTTAAGTTGGTGAAGTGTGCAAATAAGTGTTTGTGGAGTAAGGATGTGGGTGTCCATTTTCAGTCTCCCAGTCCACTGAGAAAAGCTAGTTTTAACAGTGGCAAATTTGGAGTGTACCTAATTCAGTCTATAATTCACCCTGCTTTATAGAATCAGAGACAAAGAAATGATATTTTGTTAAGACAATAAATATGGACAGTGACAGAAATGAAGTATTAAATCTCTGGCCTAGTCCCATACAGCATCTCCATGTTGTTAATGGCTAGCTCATTCAGGGCTCTGTCTGCACTGCTGAAGAATGGCAATTGAAGAAAAAATAAAAATAGAAGCAAGCTCATGTACTTAGGTAAAGATGTCTTGGCATAGAATGGCCAAATAGCTCTGTTTTCCTTCTGGAAATATGAATAAATATGTCTGACCAAGAATCCCCATAAAATAAATCTATGTAATGTCAAGGAGCTGGATTTAAATAATTTAAATAATTCAGACTGTGAATCTTTGACATGTAAAAATCCTTCAGATTAATCAGAAATGTATAGAATCAGAGGCCCAAATTTCTATACAATGCTTTCACTTTCACTCTGCAGCCCAGTCCTACCTTCCCTTACTGCAGCCCTCAAGGGAAGCAGAGCAGTGACATTGCTGCAGACAGAGCATTCACTGCTGGCTAGGAGCAGTGTCCAGGGCTGGGAGATGCTCTTCCCAAAGAGGGGTAGAGCAGCTTCCTTCCTTTGGCTTCCAGCCTCAGCCTGGCTGTGTATTGGCTTCACTTATTGGCAGTAAAACAAAGGTCTCGGAGCAATGGACAGGCCAGTAGAAAATTCCTTGTTTTCAAGGGTAGAGTTTGGAATGAATTAATCAGATATTGCTTAAGTAAGAAAATTTCTTCCTTCCCAAATTGTTGATCTTCTATTTAAGAAATGCTGGCAGCTGTCTCTTCTAGAAACAGAAACTCAGATGTAAAGGAAAATAACTAGATTTGCATTAAATAGTGCTGTCTTTGGAAACATACCACAGCAGAATAAACTACTGTGATTGTTGATAACTCAGAGCAGCTTCAGGGAAAAAAATATGGAAGTCTGCATTAAAAATCTTAACCAAAATACTACTAAATGACAGAAGCAAAGTTACTCAGTTGTCAATTCTGCGAAATCTGTACATGGAGCTCTGCAGACATGAACATCCTCAGGCTTGGGGCTGCCCAGGGTGAATCAAGGCAGTTGGGTATTTTCAGGTTAGAGGTATAATTCACCAGATGGTGAACCACAGAGCTGACAGGGTGAAACACACCTTTATTACTTAGGAAACAAATTTGGTTGGTAAAATTGATATTAATACAATATTTTCCATAGGACTTTTAAAATATAATCAGAATGTTGCTGTATTATCTAATACAGTTGGATAAAGTCAAAGTTGGAAGGGGTGGGGAAAAATCCCAAAGGATACCATTCCTCTGATTTTTCTCAATGTTTTAAAGAGTTCAGATCAATTCAAGTACTCTTATCATGAACAAGGCAAATAACTTTTGCCAAACTGAATCTTCTAAACAAGCTTAGAGATATAAAAAAGAAATTTTCCTGTGATTTCTAACATTCTAAGGAACTAGTACAGTAAAGTTTACCACAGCCTAAAGCAATGGTGATAAAACTGGGGGAAAGAGTAGATAAGGAAGGAAGAAATGCAAGAAATATTGTGGGAACTAGTAAGGAAAATGGTTGTGAATAAAATTGTTCAGGGATTCACTTGGATTTGCAGAAATGAGAATACATCTTTTGGAGACTGTAACTCTTCTGGGGAGTAACATTTCTGTATATGTCTTAATAATCAGGTCACTCTGCAATAATGTCTCTGAGGACTTTGCTGTCTGGCTCTCCTGACATCAAAGATAATGCCAAATGTTTAAATTTCATGAACAGTGCACGAGGAAAGAAATTTGTAATCCATCATAGTAGGAAAAAGTGAGTCTTGGAAACATTTTAGGTGAATCTTGGCTTCTGAAGCGAACAGCAGAGTTTCCAGTGCTTTCAGCTAAAGTAAAATTTCACCTTTGACTTTTCTGCAGTCTTCAAAAAAAAAGTCCATTATCATTTTTTGTCTCTTAAAAGAGCCAGCAGAAATATTAGTTTCCTTCCTGTGTTTTCTCAAGAGTCAGAATGGAAAATCTAGTCATACTTGAAAAGCTTTTCTTTTTTCCCCAAGGAAGGAGAAAGAAGAGATAAAATATTTTCCAAAAGCAGTGAGGAGTAATGGATTATCAAACCTCAAAGTGCTGAATGAAACTGGGGGAATTTTTTTTTTGTTTGTGGATTTGAATGTTTTGGGGGTCTTGTGGGTTTATTTTTTTTTCTTAAGATCATATTTTCATCAGAATCAGAGAAGAAAAACAAGCTAGAACTTTATTAACAGAAAGAAAACCAGTGCAAAAATTGAGTTTTATATTGTCATTTAAAGCTTAGAACAGATGAGACTGAAATTCTATGCTTATGGTGAGAATGACTTCATTTAATTTTCTGAAGTGATGAAATAGGGATTGCTGCAACTGAGAATAATATATATTTTTTCCTCCAGATATGAATCACTTGTTTTATGACCAATCTTTATTGCAGAATATCTCAGTCATTTTGAAAACACTGAAATGCTTGTTAATCTAAGCCATCTGAATGTTGTTTTGCTGGGTGGGGGTTCTGAGCATGCAAGTACCATCTTTGAGTGGGAGGCAGTGCACTCTCTGAGCTTGTGCAGTTATTTTACTGCTGCTAAAATTCCCATTTTCCATTACAAGGAAAGCAATGTTTTTGTGTGATATGGACATTATCTCAGGAGTGAAGCTCTGCATCAGGAGGAAACTGCTGTTGGCTGGCCTTTACTTTCAGTCATTTATTTGTTATTTACTTGGTCTGGTTTTGTAACAGGGCCCTAAAAATATTGTCAAGGGGAGTTTTAGAGCTCTCAGCAGGGTAAGAAATGATCCCAACAGATATCACAGGAGGGTGATGCTGTGAGAGCTGCAAGTGCTGCACTGATGCCATGGCTCCTCACACCCTGGGCCAGCTGTGTGCCAGGCTGTGCAGAGCAGGGCAGCTGCAGGTGGGCACTGACAGAAGCACAGAGGAACAGGGCCAGAGCTCTCTTTATCGAGAGTTTTCCTGCCTGACTTTTTTGTTCCAAAAGCATTTCCTGCCATAGCAGTCACACAGTGTCCAAGAACTGCTGACACTGTGTTGGCACAAAGTGAATAAAAGAGGATGACATTAGTGTATGAGTACTCTCAACAATGCATTTTTAAAGCCATCCTATAGCATTCTGTGTTCTTTGGATCACATCATTTCAGAAAGCATGCATGTATTAGTGATTTCTAAGACAACCTGATGATTTTGGGAGCTGAAGTCATTATTATTGTCACATGGGAGCACACAAGGGTGGCTGAGCCGAGTTGTTGGTGTTTCCCCTGGCTAGGAAGCTCAGATAAGGAATGGGAGTGCAGTGTCATTGGCATGAGTATATTAAAGTGCAGGTAGCAGCTTGGTGAAAAACAGTAGAAAATGTTTTACCAATCCAGCCTCAGGCTGGTGGCTTGGGGTGCTGGGTTTTGCTTATAGGTTGTATAGGGTGGAGTTGCCTTTGCCATTGGCTAAAGGACTGTTGGCATGAGTGTGACTGCTCACCTCATTTTTCTTCTGCAATTGCAGCTCAAGCTACAAAAACTTTTTTATGTTTCTAGAAATGCAAAACTCAAACATGCAGTAACATAAAAGAAGGAAATTGAATCCTGCAAAGAGTAAAGATAAATGGCAGCAATTTAGCAGGTTAGGTGCAAGGAGTAATACCTGTCATTACAGACCAACAAACATTTTATTTTAGCTTTATTCCACCTGTTCATTTGGCATTTATTCTGGTTTCACTTTTGCTTACTATACTGGCAATGTCTGGGCTCAGTGTGCCAAGGCTGCCTTTTTGCTTCATTTTCTGAAATGAGCCAGTTGTAAATTTTCTTCTTATACCTTTAAACTTCTCTTATCAAGGGAAAAAAAAATCTCAACCAACCAGATAAAACAGCCAAAATATAGTCTTAAACAAAAATCTTTTAAACAGACTATTTGCAAAAAATGTTCATATTGTAAAGTGAACATTCTTGAGCTTGTGTTCAACAAAAGAAATTCAGCCTTGTGATCACACTTAGAGTCAGCTAGAATAAAACAATATGACACAAAATATTGAGTAGAAGATGTAGGCAATAATCTTGTGAACACTATATAGGCATCTTTGGATTTAGGGAAATGAATAATCTAACTGATTTCCAAGTGTCATGAAACTGTACCTAGGGAGCTTGATATAAGGTGTTTTGAACTCAATATAAGGAAAATATGGCCAAGAAGGGGCAATCCGACCACCAGAGAAGGCACAGAATCAAGCCTTTAATTTTCCCATGCTTTTTGTTAATATATAAAAAAAAATTGTAAAGGTGATGGATTTTTCTTCCAGGCAGCAACTGACAAACCAAACCTCACAGCCAGGTCTACAGTCACTATCATCCCTGAATTACTGAGATCTGGTAGAGAACTCAATCCTCAACAGGCGCATATCTAATAGGGAATATTTTTTTCACCTCTAATTCCTATTTATGCATATACCTATGTGTACCATATTTTTCCTTAAAATATACATTCCCTAAACATTTATACTCATGAGAGAGTAGCTACATTCTACCATCAGCATTCTCCTATCTGGCCTCTGCTGATTCTCCACAGAATTTTGTAATATTCACAGCGTCAGGTTTTTCAGGTTATCTGGTATTTTACAATATGTGATCACCATTTAACACATCCTTGAAGACAACAGTGTTTGCTCTCAGTTAAACAGAAAACTGTATTTTCAAGTGATATAAGCCATTATCTCCTGAACTGCAGGGATAAGCAGCTGTATTTTTAAAGGATCACAGAATGGTTAGGTTTGGAAGGAATCTCAAAGACCATCTGACACCAACCCTGCTGCCATGGACAGGGACTCCTTCCACTGGACCAAGTTGCTCATGGCACATTACATGGGAAAATAGATTGCAAAGGGAATTTAAATGTGCCCTCTGCAAAGAAATGCTTTTTACCTCACACATTTGACACAATATAATCATGAAAGATTTCTGACACCAGAGCAAGTCTTAATTTCAAAATGTAAATTTACAAAAAGTTCAGTGGGAAGCATTCCTGCTATTTATTCCAAAGAAAGTTATCTTAGCAGAGCAAAGTAAAGCAAAACATATGAATTGCTTCCTTTTTTAATACCACACATAATTCATATTTGAGACAGATTGCTGAACAAAAATTGAATTGAAGAGCTCTGGAGGATTTATAAAAGAAATGCTTGAGAACTTCCACAATTCCATTAGATATATAAAATTTGCATAAACCTGCACACTCAAGGCCATGAACTGCTTGAAATTCAGAACAACTTTCTGCTAAGCTGGTGTTTCAGAGCTGATAGTTCAAAAGTAAAATATGGTTTGTCTTCAAGAGGTGACTTTCTAGATGTCCTAAAGTAATTGTTTAAATGATATAACCTAGCACAATAATCCCTATTATTCACCCAAATTATAAGTTTAGATTAATATGGACTAAGATGGAGGGGTGGCCTTGAAAATGAAAGCTGTGAAGATAAAAATCCTCATCTTGGATCTGAATACAACACTGGTGAAATTCTGATTCTTTGACACAAAATCCTGAATTCTTTTACTTCAGTAGGAGCAGGTGATTGTCATGAACTGTGATTTGGTTCATAATTTTGCAGGCCATTTCAATTCTTATATCTTTATCCTAGTGTTTGTATAACAAATAATACAAGCCATGAAAACCCCAAACTCCTGACCCTTTAACTAATGAATCTAGATTAAAATTGTAAGCAGGTTTCCCCACCAAAACCCCTCAACATTACTGACATGCTGGGCATGCTGTGTGAAGTTGGGGCTTTATTAAACTCTAGTAATTTTGTAATAGCCTACTCTAGTGATTTAAAATGGGCAAATGGAGTTTATCCATTCAAACAGGGATTAAGCTAGCATATTTTCCTGTGTGAGAAATATACTTTGCACTGCTTTTTAAAATAGCTGGTGTAAATAATAAAATCAAATCCTATAAAACAAATGGTCTATGAGCAGCTTCACAGAATACCACTTCTGATATTGCATGCATATATTAGCTATCTATAAATCTATGCCACTTATTATTAGCTGCTCTAGCATGTAGAACCAAAATCTAAACACTGCTCAGCATTCTTTCTGTCACAATTAAGCCATTATGAGCTGAGCTTCAGCATTTGCTGTTATATTTTGAGTTTAAAGGTTATTATTTCTTTGGTAATGGAGTTTTACTGGTTTTGTATAATTTGCATTAATTACAGTAATTAATGGTAATGTTACTCTGCCTCTGTCATGTATCCAAAAGTTGAGCTTGTGACAATTCTTTGTGAATATTGGAAAGGACAAATAATATTATATGAATAGCTTATAAAAACTGGTCTTAAGTTTGTCAGTGGTAAATTTTAATGGGGACAAATAACTAGAGCTATTATTACAGCAAAAAGGGCTTTAAAATTCCATTTGCTTCTGCCTTTCACATTGAAAAATAATTAATTTTTTCTGTAAAACATGAGATTTTGACTGTACAAGATCTGTAGTAGATACCAGTACACAGAGATGGAATTGGGGAGACATGAAGTGTCTCAGTAAGACAGACAAGACACTTGATTCTTTATGCAGAATACCCCAATCTTTATTCATTTAACTTATAGAGATATCAGAAGGCTCTGTGTCAAATCTAATTGGTTAACAATGCATTGAGACTCAGTTCATTGGTTGGTGATGACTAGTGTACATGCCCATCAAAACCTTCCTTTTCTAGACAGTTTAGTTTTTCTTCACGGATTCTCATGGGATAGACTTCTTCTTTTTGCAGATGCAAACTGTTTTCTCACAAGAATAGATTGTTATGCAAACTGGTTCTCTTTCTTATAATTCTTATGAAAATTTAACAGACTAGCTGTTAGCTTAGCCAAAACAGCAAGGCCTGATTTTACAATGGTTTTCTTTGATAACATTTTACCTATATATAACAATGAAGTGTTTTCTGTATTTTTTTTCTCTGTGGTGTATTCACAGAAAGTATTGGTAATGCAGGTAAAAGCATGATCTACCCAACATCTTGGTGGGTTAGCATGTAGCAATAAAGGTTGCACTGACTTGTCTTTATCCTTATTTACATGCACCAAAACCTACCACACCTGAATATTTTTGAAGTAATGAATTCCTGGTAGCACAGTCTTATCAAAGTGCTCTTGTGTACAGTCAGAAGGAAGTTATTTCTTAAAACCCAGCAACTATTTGATCATATCCACAGAGAAAATTTGCATCTTCAGTGTATAAAGTCACACTTGTATCTTGGTAGCTATGTTTCATTTTCTTGATCTTCTGATGGGTCCTTTCTGCTGTTTTTAAATGTTTAAAAGAAACATCATGCCTCGGAAAGATTGTATGTGATTGTTTCATTCCTTTCAGGAGAAAAACTGCTGCATATAAAACTGCTGTGAATGTGGAGGTGGCAGCTGGAGCCAGCCGTGCTGGGAGCAGGTGCTCCACAAGCTTTTCCCCACAGCTCTGCCAGCAGAGCTCTCTCCACTCCAGCCAAGCTCTTGTCATCTCATTACTGGCTGTCTCCTGGACAGCCTGGCAATTGGGCCAGCTTTCTTTTGTGTTGATAAAGAGCAAATTGGACAGTTTGCAGCAATTTAATTCATCTCACTTCTGAAACTCATGCACCTGGGTATTGTCATGGCCCCAAGGGCAGCTGTAGGATTTAAATGCCCTGAGCACCTGCCCTGCTGTCCCTTTCTGTGCTGCTTTTTCCACTGGAGCTTGGCTGCCTCCCTGGGCTGTCCATAGGTGTGCCAGGCTGCTTCTTGTACCCATCCCATGCCTGCTCTCCCTGCTCAGGCTCTGTGGGGTGGTGCCAGCTGGTGGGGGCACAGCCTGTGCTGCGCTCACCTTTGGCTCCTGCTCATCCTCCTTCATGGAGCTGCTTCAGGTGCTCCTTCAGAGGGGTTTTTACAATATTTTGCAGTTCTTTACAGAAAGCTCAGAAATGCTAGAGAACCTGCACAGTCACCATTTTGATCCAGAGAAGTGGAAAAAACGTTCTACAGCAGGGTAACTGCAGCAGTTTCTTTACTTTGCAATCCTTTGGGTAATTTTGAATACATAAGTTTAAGTGACCAGCTCAGGATCATGAAAGATCCATGTGGCTCAAGGCAGAAATAAAAAGCTTAATCCCCTTGTTCCACATGTGCTCAGTTTCTAAAGTGGCCTCCTATGAGAAAAGAGGCAATTAAAATGCAATTAAAAGCTGTTAGTGTTGATTTTAGAGATGGTACTGAGAACTCAAGCAATATCTGTCTAGTTCAAGTTTTCTGTATTCACATCTACTCAGAAAACTGGCATTGTAATGTAGGAAGGAAAAGCATTTTTATCCTGCTGGGCCATGTGTTTTAGTGCCTTTCCTATAAAATAAATGCACCCAATCTTTTCTCCTCAAACCCTTGGAATTCTAAAAAGAGAAAAGCCACTGCTAGGAGAAAACTGTCTTAAGTACCTGCCATTGAGATAAGCTTGCATTTGTCTTCTGGCTGCACAAGAACACAGACTTTTGCTGATATACATTTGTACTCTGTCTCCTCTTTCCCCTGAAATCCTGCAGGGTGGTTCCTTTAAACTCAGGGTACTTGTGCCTGGCCATTAATTATACCCCCAAGACATTAGAAGCCTTGAAATGTAAATGTGTAGGTTTTGCTCAGTCCTAAGGAGGCCCGTGTGCTCGAGAGGGGAGTCAAAGGGCAGTACTCCCAGCCAGTAGCTTTGGCACAGCCAGATATGTCCTGTGAGCTTCACCTTTTGGTATGAAACAGAAATAAAATGGCAAAATAAAACTCAGTGATTATGTGGTCATCCTCTATCTCTTCTTACAACACCACTGGTAAGATTGGAGCTTTGTAAACTGAATTCACTGGAATTCTCTGTTATTTGTTCAACAAAACCCAGCTGGAAATCTCAAACGGTAACAATTTCACACCTGCTCCCCCAGACCTGAGTTTGTTAATCAGCACAAAGGCAGTGCTTCCAGACTCCAGCGTTCAGAAGGGCCCTGTCACAGTCTCTGGCAGGTGTTCATCACAGGAGGTGCCTCAATGATATTTCTTAACCAGGTTCTTTAAACTATTCTGTTTTGAAATCTCTTACCGTTCTTCATTTAATTTCTGTCAGTGCAGGTTACAGCATTTCATATGAACCTGTGCCAAAATTGATGTAAATGCAGTCAATTCTTTTTGTTTTAATTTCCTCTTGAAAATTCATTTTTAATCAAAACTATCCTTTGTAAGCCTTATCTACCCACCTTTTCTTCCACAGAGGGCTCATCTGAGGTCCACTGAACTCAGAGGGAACTGTTTCAGGGTATTGAAAAGGATTTCAATGAGTTTTCAAATGATGCCTTCCATGTGAAAAACAAGTAAACATCAGGATCTTTTCCTTTCTTCTGTTTTTTTCAGTAGGTTAGCATGCACTTTGAGTCATGTGCATTCACTGAGACCGGAAATGCCATTAATTTAGAACTTGTCAGATCTTTTATGGCATTTTCTATTTGCAAATCTTGTATGTGAGCCTCCTTAGTTTACTCAGAAGTTCTCACCTCCCTCCCTCTGAAGATTAATTTTTACAATTATATTTTCTTCCTTATTTTTAAATTGTTTGCTTTAATAACTTGTCATGTTCAATGCTGGGATCATGGGATACTGATTTTGATTTAGGAGTGGTTTACTCAGGTTCTTTTTCAATAGTAGAAAAACGGTTAATCTCTGATAAATTTTTTCAGAAAATTATTTCCTTAAATGAATCATTGAGAACAACACCAAAGAACCCCATAGTGTTTTGGATAGCTATTGTTGCTTTCAACATTGTTGGAAGTCCATGGTATCAAGAATATGGATGATATGGATCCCTCTGTGCCTGTAAACACTGGCAAACTCCACCAGTGCCTTTGGATCCACCTTCTGGTTTAATCAAAGTTAACGTGGAACTAATACCATGGGAAGAAAAAAGCCATCCCCACAGCTGACCTTTGTGTAATTTCATTTCATGATGGCTTTTTATTCTTTCAGTTCTAAGAATACAGTTAATAGAAAAAGATGTAAAGGGCAATCAGTTTCCTGCCAGTAACCCAGGGGTCAGAATTTGAGGTAAATTAGATAATTACCAAAGTCCTTAAAGCAGACCCACAGTGAAAAGGGAATTTAGGAACTAATAAAAAGGCATTTATAAAATTATGCACAGGAACTGGAGGTGCTTTGGAAAAAGCAGCATCCTTTCAATTAAAGGGTCTGACACCTATTAGAACTCATTAATAGCAAAGCAAGCAAATCTTCAGGGAAACCAAGTCTGAAACAGCCCCATTTCTTCCATTTCTTTGTGGGGTCCTAGGAAAGAATGGCCTCAGCTTTAAGTTGTACAATGTGGCAAGGGATAAATGCTTGTAAAATACCAACATACTTACTGCCTAGGTAGTTCTTAGGTATGTGGTGGTTTGGTTTTTGGGTTTTTGTTTGTTTGGGGTTTTTGGGGAGGAGAGTGGTGTGATTCATTTGTTAATTTTTCAGAATATATTCCCTGGTTTTTTGATTACTGGCATTTATATTTCCAGTAGTAGCTGGTAGAAAACTTGTTAAATAAAAGTAAACTGACAGAAGACAAGGGATGTAGGAAAATGCATTTATATGATCATAATGATCAAGTTCTCGGGAAAAATGAAACAGAACAGCTCTGTTGCTTCAATGAAAAATGAGAGTTTACTGTCTGACTTGATTTTTGTAGCTCCAAAATATGGCCACAAGGGTGCAAGTTTGATTTTTAGGGATGTTACAGAAAACATGTAATGTAGCAAAAGGCTTTTGTTCACATAACTCTCAGTGATTCTATTTATTAAACCAAACTTAGGAGGATTCAGAATAGCATTTGTTTGCAGAAAAATATGATATCTGGTCTAATATATAAGTCTATTCAATTCTGCTTTTCCACCAGCAGAGGAGGTAGCACTGGAAAGAGGAGAGTTTTGTCATAATTATGTGACACGACACTGCTATGAGATAAAGTTCAATCACACCACCGGGGATGAGTCTGATTATCCAAGCCCTAAATAATTTCATTTAGATTCAGTTCAGAGTAAGTCATGGTGTCAGATTTCTAACAAATGACAGGATGGGAGGTTTTTATTGAGTGCCTGACACCTGAAGGTCAGCTGTGGTCCTTCTGGTTTACGGAACTGTGAAATACTGTCCAGGATGTTGCCATAATCCTAAGTGAAGAAAAGTTGTACCTGGGCCTAAACTTGGGTCCTCCACTGGGAAAGAACACGGTGGGAGGGAGAGAAACACCTCTATGCTGTCCTAAGCCCTAGAAATAAGATGTTATTTGGTCTTTACCCTTCATCCCCCACTCCCAGACGTCTGCATTTGTGGAACACTGCAGTGATACCTGCATTTGCTGCCTGAGCTGGATGCCCTGTGCTGTGGGGAACTCACAGCACTTAATCAGCAACCAAGGTGTGTCCCAAATATGGGGAAAGCAATTACATTGTAATAATGCAATATAATAAATTAAGGTCATATTGGCTACAATCAATTTGAATAATTTAATATCTCTGAAAACCAATATCACACACCTATTGAAACATTCATTACAATAATTGTTTAGGCTATATGAAAAGCTTATAATTCAATATGAATATTAACAGCCTCTATTTCCCAGGCAGCTAGGAAATTATTAGAACTGATGATTTTGTAACTAATATGGAGATAATGTTCTTAATGGCAGTGAATGTTTTATTGCAGTGAAGATAAAGAAACCAGATTTGTACTGGCAATTATTAATTGCAACAAAGTATTGTGTACTGAACAGTCTCTTCCTAAGTCAATATCTTTAACAAAGTTGAGTTTGTTTTTTTTTTTTATTTGTAGAGTAGCAGTAGGTATTACAGCCTTTGTTTGTTTTGCTTTAAAAGTAAATAACAAATAAAAGCCCCACAGTTGGCTGTAAAAGCCAGACGGAGCAGTGGCAATATGACCTAAAGAGGTTTGTATTCAGTTGAGGTCTTTGATTAAAATTCTGTTTCTAAGGGTCTTGCTGTGTTTGGGCCCCAGGCCCTCATCTCTAAAAAGGGTACAATGTGTTGTCTGTGATTTTTTATTTATTTTGATTTTTTGTTTTGTTTTGGGGGGGGGGGGTTTGTTTGTTTTGTTTTGTTGTTGTGAGCTGCTTTGGACAGAGCTTGTCTTTGTGCAGTACAGCTGCAGAGTGGTCCACTGTTGGCTGTTATACTGTAATAAAAAATCAAAGATGCTTTTTTCAAATGTCTTTTAACTTTAGAAACAAGTAAATAAATGTTTATTTCAAGTATTTTAGAAAGGGTAAGATAAGTCATATTGCCTGGACTGAGGCAGTTGTAACATGACACGTCTGTAAAGTCACTGACAGTGTTGTGCTGAATAATTTTTATACTGTGTTCTTAAGAATTACTTGTGATAGATGGACATAATTTCCTTCATGAAGCACTTCAGCAAATTTATCAATTCACTTAGTTCTTTGATTTCTTGGACTCCCTTAATGACTTCATAATTGCAGATATTATAGAGGTCAAAGGGTTGCCCTTTTCATCCCAGCAGTAGAAAAATGTTTAATTTTGGTTCTACTCTATCTGAAGTTAGAGGGAAAAATTGCTACAGTTTTTTACTTAGACACAGATCCTTGGGCATTTGGGTGTTTTATAATGTTTGCTAGATATGGGTTATTGGTACACTCCAGATAATGTTTCACTTCTGCTATTGACTTTTGTAAAGCACAACAAAATGCAGACATGCATCTTTGTTCCTTTTTACTTCTCTATGACAATGCAGTTCAGAGCTTCAGAACTGTTGTAAAGCTGGGAGCTCTGTACATACCCCTGTATGTGAAAGTGAGCAGAGCTGATGCTTCTGAAATCCATGGAGAATTTTGGGAAGTCTGGCAGTACACAGAAGGAATCTTACTTACAAATATATCTCTAAATTATTAAACAAAACCTTAAATACAAGAAGAAAAGCTACTAGAAAGATGCATCTGTCTCACTGCCTTGGCACCTGTTTTATGTTTGTAGTTGGGCTATGCAGAAATCAGTCTTTATATTCATTTTAAGAACATTGACACTTACAGTTTGCCATGCAATTGTAAGAGGCAAGACAAAAGAAAACATTTCTCAAGCATTCTTGAATATCTGAGCACACCTTTTTCATTACTTATTTAGTCAGTTTTAGGGATCTGCTCAGTGCTTTATTGGGAGAGTGCTTCCCAATAAAAATCCCAGTCAGAATGGGCTCCTCCTTTCCATTCTGATCACTATGCCTTGGTCACCCAGGTGATGCCAGCCTGGGATTTCAGGTGGTGGCAGAAGCAGCTCTGCTCTCCTAAAACAGGAGCTGCCTTGAAGGGACTGAACTGATCTCTTCTTGCACAAACCTGCTGCTCTGGAGACAAGAGGCTGGAGTCAACAGAGTCTGTTTAAAGATCAGTTAGAGCTCCTGGATGAAGATGCTGCCTTATACTGTGATGACATATTTATAGAAACATAACTGATCCAAGTGAAGACTTAATTTTGCTCTATTATAAATGGAAGCAAGGGGGTTGCATTGTTCTTTCTTTTTTTTTTTTTTTAATATGTCATGGAGTTCCCCCCCCCAAAAAAAAAAAAAAATAGAGACATTCCAAAAATGTTAATTTCATATTGAAAATTATTTAAGTAAAACAAATCTCCTCAAGCACAAATGTATGTAAGTAAAATTAGATCTGAATGCAATTTGATTAACAGTTATCAGGGGAAGGGAAAAAGAACAAGAAAGATTTCTGCATGTAGAGAAAGTACTAAATGTATGGACAATGAGACAATTCCAGTAAATTAGCAGCCTGCTTAATTCATTAAGAATTCATCTCTTGGGTAATTGCTGAAACTGAAAATGTTGACAGCCTATTACCAAAATCTCTGTAGGATCCTAATGTGGAGTTGAGGGATTTTTCTGTTAAGCTGAATGACTCCTTAGAGTCAGAGAAAAGAAGAATGTTGCCTGCCACCCTGTAGCTTGCCAGAATGAGTTCTATGCCATTAAATTATAAAAATATACAGAAGAATCTTAATTTATAAAAGGCCATGTTGACATCAGCCCAAACTCTGAGTACTAGGATGCTAGAAATCTATAATGTTTTGTCTTTGAAGAGTTAGATTCTGTGTCTACTGCCAGAAATTATCACATATGTTTTTAGTTTCTTTTCCTAAAATAATTGTATCTGTGAGATAGATGCATGATAACAAATTCTGAGATAGTGCAAAATAGGTCTTTCTGGAAAAAAAATATTAATAATGTGAAATACAGTTGCTTTACTTTCTTAATTGCTACCATCTCTATTAAGCAGAATTTGCCACAGCCAGAGCCACTGTGCAACTGAATAAAACATCACAGGTGTGGGGTTTTTTATCATTTTTAATTGATATCTTTCACTGCTGAATGTTTCAATTTTGTGCTCATCTAATTCTTTATGTTGCTATAAATCTTCTGGATTGTAGCTTTGACAGTGAATAACAGGGTAGGAGCCAATTCCTTAATTCAAGTGCAATTTAATTTTCAAATCCATAAGTAGAGTGGTTGTCAGAAAAAGGTTTGAAAATTAATGTATTTTTCTATAAATAATGCAGTTCTATCTGATAGTGTAATCTCCCACAGTATTAATCTTTAATGATCAACTGTTTTCACATTTCTCTTAACCATAGGTCTACTCAGAATAAAAATTACAAAATAGGCAGTTGCAACCAATATCTGGTATTTCCCAATCCCCCTTTCTTTTAATGCCTGACAAATATCTTCAGTCTAGGGAGACACTTGGTACATTAAAAAAAACTAAACACACAAAACAAACAGTAATCCACTCAAATCAGTACATTGGAATTTAAAAACAATCATTAAATAGCACCTAGCATTGCAGAGTAGATGGAAGTACCTGCATTTTCAGAATTACCAGTTTTGAGAGACTCTAAAGAAACCATTAGGACTTGTGTTAGGGTGTTTTTCTTCTGAAGCTATTCAGCCAACTGGAAAGTAATCTCCTGAAGTGATCAGTACTTTGCTCACTTTGCTGATTGAGTCAGCCTTCCAAATGTAAACAGAAGAAAATAAAAACCACAGACAGTTTGTAAACCTAACCCAGCCATAAATGAGTCAACACACCCATTAAGATACATTGACTCTCCATCTCTTCACATTTATAGTAAGTGCAGATTGCAGACAGGAAATTGTTCACTTTGTGGGAGGTGACAATAATTATGCACCACACTACCACCCAGGAAGCTGGTTTTGCCTACTACTTACTACAACTTCAATTTTGGTGTTCTTACCATGAAACAAATACAATTTTATTTTTCACTATGTTTTTCCAAATTGCCATCTTCCTAGGAAGAGCACTATTAGTGAATTCAACATATAATTCAGAGTGTGAACTTTGTAAGATTTTATTTCCTTATCTCTGTATAAACGTGATTATCCAAGCCTATTCCATTTCTAACTGGTATTAGCTTGTGGTTCTAAAACCTTTATTCATGGGAAAAACCTTAGGGCTCTAACTACACAGGCATTATTTCAAAACTGATCACATTCTGAGAAATGCTGTGGCCTCTCACACCACACAAGCCTTCTCTGCTCACTGAGTACACACAGCATATCCAGCTGCTGCAGTGGCACACCGGGGCCACAGCTTTCCATCCAGTTGGATTTGGGATCCTCCATACTGGTCATACTGGGGCCAAAATCCAAGCTATGGGTGTGTAACATGCAGCATTAACAGTGCACATATTGCTCTCCTGGTAGATAAACAAAAAAATGTCTTCTGGAGACACCTGTGAGCTTCAGGCCTTGGCAGGTGTTTCTGGTGTCTCTGTACCTCTCCCACAGACAATTAGAGGAGCTCTTCGGTTCATTGCTCACTTTGTGGCCCAGGCTTGGTCTGAACTAGGCATGGAAGGCAGGAATTTGTCACCTGCCCTGACTCAGCTGACACACAGCTGCCCCAAACTTAGCTTCAGTCCTAAACCCTAATGTATGAACCAAGTCTTGTTGGATGATCTGAAGTAGGGTGTGTTCCCTTCTGTTTTAATGAAAGCTGGCTATCCTATCTGAATGGATAGTGATTAAACACAGCATTCCATGAACTAGCTAGTGAAGTGATTTCAAATGGTTTAATTCAAACCAAGAATTATTTAATTCCTAGAAAAATGAGTAACAACTTAGCTGTCTCTGTATTCTCAATTGCCATCCAAAATTCAGAATAAAATATTGTTAATGATTTCCTCAAGTCCTTGCTATTTGCATTTAGCAAAGCAGTGAAATATGAGTTGTAATTTGTGATGAGCAGCACATCACCAAGTTGCTGTGCATCTGTGCTGCTGCACTGAATCTTCTCTGATGTGAAGGAGAGGAAGAAAAACAGAGTAGGGAGAGGCAGATAACTGAGTGATAAACATGAATAATGCAATGATTTTCCTGTAAAATAACAACAAAAGTAGTAATGACACTTAGTAATTATTGTTAACATGCTAGTAACAAAATACTGTTCTTATATTTTTTGTTTTATAGCTCATTATATTCTAATCCAGTATGTTCTGAATAATGAACTGCACCACAAGAGTAACTGACACAGATTGCACCTTAGGTATACTTGAATTCAGGGTGCTGTTTTCTGGTTTGGTATGTAGTGATTTCAATACAGATAATATTTTTTCCAAGTAGCTTAATGGTTATGGGGAGGAAACATTAAGAGGATACAGACTTTGTTGAAATATGTCAAACTTGAAAAGCTAGAGGGGAAAAGTGTCACTTCTTCCTTGAAAGACAAATATGGTTATAACTGCGTGTGTTGCGTTACAGACCACAACCTTGTATCAAACTTCTCCTGAAAAAGCTTTTACAGTAACTTTATGTGTGTTTTTGGCTGTGCTGTAAGTAGAAACACTACAGCTGTCCATAAGCTGTTCTCAGATAATCCATCTGTCACAGGAATATCAAAATCTCCAAATGAGAAAAGCCACACAGCTTTCAAATAGGAGGCAACCTAATTCTGCTTAACTGCCCTCTGTCGACTGTGTCTTACTCAGTGCCCAATAGTGCAAGGCTGTCAATCAGTGCTTCAATGGGGATATCAATTAGCTCAGAATAGCTACTCATTTCTGGTTGATTATGGTTGCAAATGGTTTATCTTTAGATAAATTATTCATGAATTATTATGGTCATCCTTTCTTTGGCTCTAAGGAATTTATATTACCTGATAAGTGACCAATTTTTTGACTTTTGTTCATTAATCATGGTACAGTGTTTTGTATTCCACCAGCTCATTTCACCTTTACTTGAAGGAGATGCTGACATATCATAGTAAATAATTATTGCCAGTAAATCTTTTACACTTAACAGCATTTGCTTAAGCACCTTACAGCATCTGTGCCATCTCACCGTGACATTTGAGAGAAAGGAGATAATTTTCTTAATAAGCATCCTTTAAGTGATAGATTTTCTTGTGTTTCTACTATTAGTCCTGTTAGCTTGTGCTATCACTTTATATTTAACAAAGGAAAGTGAAGCATGACTGTTTTCCAGCTTTAATGCAATCATCACATCTGTAAGGTTAAAATTTGCTTAAATCCAAAGATATTGGATTGATTAAATCCAAGAATCCATCACAGTGTCACACATACTTCATGCAGGGACTAACAGTTCAGCCTCCAGGGAGGAAAAACTTAGGGAGTGCTCTGTAGCTTGCAATGATCAGAGCATCAGGATCTGTGAGATAAGTGAAGGCCTAGAAGAATAGGAGCAGGAAAATTGTGACGTCAGGAAAAGTCTGGGGAGAGGAAATTGGATGGGCAATGTTTGAGAAAGTATTAGACACGTGAGTTGTGAATTCCTGCTGTTGGGTGCCAGTGAACATAAATTGTAAAGCTGTGCCCTTTTTGTATGTGAACCTGCTTTTATCTTGATTTTTCTGGTTTAGGAGTTAAAAAGATATAGCTAACTTCTTACACCAACCGGAACGAAACATAGTCTGGGGCAGATGAAAGAATGGCTTGCCTCCCAAAGGAAAAAGGGAGAGAAGAAATGTGCTATAGAGAAGAAATGGCCTCAAGAGTGTGGGGGAGATGTGGGAGGTGTGGGCACAGGTTCTTTTGCTATTAATAAAATATTTTTTGACCAGGGATAAGTAAGCTGTTGGATGACACTGCACAAAACACAGCTTGCTCTAGCTCAATAGGGTAAATCCTCTTCGGTGGAAAGTCAATTCATAAACATCTTGCAAAACACTGGAAAGATGCACATTTTCTTGTCGGTCAAGAAACCAAAGGAGGTTTGGATCCAGTGGGATGGAATTTCAATTTTGTTTTGTTGGTTTGCAGGACAAGTGCCTGACGAAAGCCCAGCAGTCACTTGGACAGTCCTGACTTCAGGTGGCATGTTCAGGGGTGCTCTGGGCTCGCTTCCCGAGAGGATTGCCTGTTCTGTGAACGCTGCTGCCACAACCATCAGCCCTTTGCTGCCCTGCCAGAAGTGCTGAGTGACCCCCAGGGTGGGATCCTTGCTGGGTGCAGGGCTAGCTGCTGTTCCTCGTGCCTGGGGAGGTTTGTTTGAGCTCTTCCCGACATGCCCACGTGCTGGCAGCCTGTTTAGAGACTGTCACCTGTGCAGACAGGTCCAGCTTTGATGAGGATGGGCAAATTCCATGACAGGAGAGGGAAGGCACTGTCAGATTAACATCAGGACTGCAGTGTATATTAGCTTTTTCGTGGAAATCTTGATGTTATTTCTGTTCCAATGGATTTTCTTCCCCTGGGAAATGGTATATTCAAAATGTCTTTCACAGCCTTTTGCACAGAAATTGAAGTCATATTATATGCTTTCAAAGCAACCAGCACATTTGCAATTGTTTAAAACAGAAAACATATTGAGAGCCTGGTAAAATATATCTTTCTGTCCTTTGGGATTTAATTTGCTTAGAAACAAAACATTCCCCTGAAGATAAATAGCAACAGGCATTGATTCTATTAACTGCAACCACGCTTCCAAATTAATTGAAAAATATTTCCTAAAAGCACTGTAGCACTTCTGTCAATTAAAAGTATGTCCTGATTGGAAAGTTTGGTGCTGAAGAACTATAGTTACAGCACACTGAAAACTTACTGAATTAACTTTTAATTAAGCTATTTCATATCAAACTATTTTAATTAAGCTATTTTATATCAGGCTACTTTATATCAAAGACAAATGCAGCATTACTTCAAAGAGTTCACACTGAACATGAAAATCATTAACACTCAAAGATGTGCCATATGGCTTGGCAGGAACTGGAATACTTAGGGATGGGGGAAGCTTGAAACTTCAGTATTGTGAGTCCATTGGTCTAAAAGAAAACATGCTTCAAAGAACAAGGACATTGCCACATGGATCTATTTTGTTTGAATTCATTGGGTAGTCCAGTCCTGAGTAATTACAAAGTACTTCAAATGTTAAAATAAATGTGCAAATGGAAGGACAGTTGATTTCTGCTAACCGTGTCGGTAAATAAATTATCAAAGTGTTCAATACAAATTTTAGATATAACTTCTTGATCTTGGGAAAATCAAGGGTGGAGAAATGAAGGGGAAAGATGTTTTTTGACAACAGATGATTATGAGAAAGTTCTATGCACTGGCTTCTGTTCCAATTTCCAGGACATTCTTAGATCCTAGTGCAGTGATTAAAGCCAAAATGGTATGTGTACAGTTGAGGACTGTGCCTGGAACATTTTCCCAAATTCAAAGGATTTTACTCTGTGACTAGAAGATAAAGTGCTTGACTTTTCAAATGAGGCAATACAGACTCTACTCTATAGAATACATTTAAATCCCTGAGAAAAACACACAGTGTCCAAATGAGAGAAAGTTTTATGTACAGGGAAAGAAATAATCATGTACCTTGAAAAACCTCTAAACATGACTCCTTGGCATTCAGCATGAGCCCTAAATGCTGACAAGTGTTACAAGTGCAACACAAACACCATGGGCAAATAAATCCATTTCCTTTCTTCCTCAATTCAGAATTCAAGATGCCCTGTGCAGGTTGGCAGGAATGGATCCCTCTGGTTTTGCTGTAGAACAGTAATTTTCTCCAGAACATGTGAGGCTGGGCTGAGGGTGGGTGTCTGCAATGGTTGAAATTCTAAATTAAGGATTTCATTCTGCTTTTAGTCAGGAGCACAGCTGAAAATGCTGAGTAATTTGGGGTGTTTAACTCTTCTACCTTGAAAATGCTTTCCAGTTTTTCTGTAATGCAAAGGATAAAACTAGAATTATTTATTCTGAAGAAACTTATAACAGTTTGGGCTTTTTTACTTCCTCAATATTGAGAGCAACTTCTTTTTTTGCATGCGTTTTTTCCCATGACAGAGCTTGATTTTTTTTTTTTTTTATTGTATGAATTGCTGCTACAGTAAAGAAAGCATTTAAAATACAGAAAAATAATCTGAAAAGATGCAAAAACATGTGATGTGACCAATAGCATTTATCATCTGGCCAGTCATATGGCAGGACTTTGACTGAGGATAGCATGGCAGTTGAGGGGTCCCAGAGAAAAATTATAATTGTCCTCAAAATTAAACCTGTTTAAGGTACAGATTTATATTAAGTATTTTATTTTTTTAATACTTGTGCACAGCTTTACATTTTCAGGTCTTACTTGAAGTCTGCAAAGATAAAAGTGCCAACATACAGAGATTAAAAACAATTTTCCAGGTACTTCTGAACTGTCTGGAATTTGGAAGGACTGTAGATATAATGACACACACTGGTCTCAGGAAGTATGGGCAATTCAGATAAGCTTTGAATAATCATCAAACATTTTGCTGCCTACTGCTTATCTTCCATTTCAAACTCTGAAATATTTTAGGCTTATCTGTCACAACAAAAAGGGAAAGGAGTCAAGGTGCTATCATGGGCAAAAAATTGTACAGTCATCAATAATAAGAGGTTTCTCAGTGCTCTGAGACATTTCCTGGTACCTGCACCCTCAGGCTGAGAACTGAAAGTAGTAGAGGTTTGGGTTGTTTTAATTTAACAAAAGCATTTAAAAATATTAGCTCTTATCTCTAGAAGTGTTAGTGTAGAGAAAAGATAAGATTTCAATTAACTGGAGGTGAAATATTGGTTCAGTGTGTTTTCCTCCTTGTTTTTGATTGCTTTTTGTTTTCGGGATAGTAAAACATATTTAATAATCATTATCTGAGTATTAAGCAATTATTTGAAGTCGTGCTGAACTGAACCTTTTTCCCAGCAGCTCTGCTTTGACACTTTGCAATAAGGCAGTCTGGCCAAGTAGACCCAGATTGGCAGGAGCAAGTGCTGTAATACTCAGTTCTCAGGTAAGTTACAGTGATGCTATTTTTATGATGCTTCTTTCTTATATAGTCTTATAAATTCCTGTTAAAACTAATTATGAAGCATTTTGTTTGATTTATTTGCTGGTGTACTTCTCAATTGTAGAGAATATATATCCAAAAAAGAGTATCAAAAACTCTCAGAGCTATTTATCAGCTTTTAAAAAGCAATTCAAACAGGTCAATGATATTTGTGATGAAATTCTTTTGTGATCAGCATTTTGGGGTGGGGGGTTCTATTTGTTGGGAATTTTTTGGGGGAAAAGGGTATTCAGTTTGGTTTTCCATTGTTTGACCAAAAAGTTTTCCTAAATAGCACTAACAGGTGTTTTAAAGTCCAGTAGTTTACTGGTGCTGATACTTTTCAATGAGTCTCCTTACTGTTGAGACCACTTTGCTCATACCAGTTTTGCTCATGATAATTAGGATGGGCTCAAATTAATCAATTTTTTCACTATTCCAAGTCATCTTAGACCATACTTCCATGATAGCTGTTTTACCTTGTGTGCAGCAGAATCACAATTTCCCTAAATCTAAATAAAACCTATTCATCCTCAAAATCAGGCAGAAATATGTAATATAGGTATTTATACATAAATACATAATTGGAGAACTCATCTGTATGCAATGAGTGCTATGCTGAATATAATAAATTCAATTTGGCTTATAGAAATAAGCACATTATAAAAATGCACTGTTTTGCTTGCATTTGCTGTGGGAGAGCAATTGAAATCCCCATGATAAAGACAAACTGCAGTAATATGTGTATGATTGCTGACAGGATCAGAGAAGTTATGGCAAAAGGTCAAGGGATAACTGCAATATTGGTGTTAATCAATCGCTCCCTCTTGTCCTATAAAAAAGGAGAAAGCCAAAATGTTTTATGTTAGGTTTAAAGAGCATAAAGTAAGAACCCCTGGAAGCTGAACTTCTTCACCCTTTTATTCCTCATATTGTTATTTATACATTATTTTTGTTATTATTAGGTTAGTCTTTCATCTTTCTCAAGTAAAATAAATAGACCCAAATGCTTCAGTCCTGCAGCTTTTCAGTGACATTTGCAGTAGAACCCTCCCAGTATCTGCAACACTTTTTTCACTGAGGACCTTGGCCACTATTCCAATAGAAATTTTATCCTGGCAAACAAGGACACAAAGTAGATGTTCTGTCTCTTCAATGTGCAGCAAAACTTCTGCTTAACACCTTTTTCTGCACTATCATTGTCAGCTTGGGCTTGGGATTCCCAGAGCTCTCTTTGGCATTACTTCCCAGTATCCTTTCCTGTCCCTAAGGAACATGAAACACTTTTTTCTTTATTCTGTATAAAACTCTATATTTAGTCAAAAACAAAGATTAATGTTTTCTATTTGTGCCTGGTTTACCATCTAGTAAAGATGGCTTTTCGTCATGATTATTCCACTGCATTACTCTTTGGCTCAATCTTTATGTATCTGCAAATATGACAATAATTTAATTTCTTTCTGGTGAGAAAGTCACTCATCAGAGTATTAGTCTGGTTATAATATCCAAACTTGGAGGAACTTCTTAAGTGACACCTAATTAAAAGTAATATCAGTCTGTAGGGTCCTTGAGGGACTGGTGATATCCTAAAGCAAATGTTTAGTTTGAGATCTCATTTGTCTCCACTGGTTTGTTGTATATTGAGATTCCATGCCAAGAGATTTGTGTTTACAGGGTGTGATGGTGGTGATACAGGTGTCATTGAGAAAGTTCTTGTGGTATAATGTAAAAAACAAGTACCAAAGCCTGTGCAGCTGCTCTCTATTCCAAGTTCGTTTCATGATTGAGTCCCTCTTAAATTTAAACATTTATATCTTGTGTTAGGTTTTATCTGAACATGTTTTTTTTCAGAAGAAGTTTGTAGCCACTGGCTGCTGTAATTTACTCATTCCTCTGTAGAAGGTGATCAAAAGCTGTCCAAACTTAATGGAACACTTTAATAACTTTAGGGGTAAAAGGTTAAAAAAAAGAAATCACATGCAGCTTACTACATATGAACTGATAAAACACTAGCTTATAAAATATTTTGCAAATTCAAATTTAGTGGCTTCTACATAGTTACAAAAAATATTGAATATAATTTATTTATTGAAATTAAATTTTCTTACTTAATTCCTCTTGAACCTATCCTATTTCCAAAGTTTTGTGAAAGTGTGATTATAACACTGCCTATTTATAGTTTTTTATTTAAAGTATGAGTAAGTTTGAAGGAAAAAATCCTCTTCTGGATAGTAAAGAGAAAGGTTAGCAGTGGTAGGAGGAATGGGAGTTATTGGGCAGGTGGTTATATTCCAAGATCGAAAGGATGATTATAACTGACCTATATTATTTACATCAAGAAGATTTCACCTCAGCTCTGTTCCTTTTTTGTTAGATTTGAGGATTCCTGCCAGTTAAATGTAAAGTCTTCACTGAAAGAGCACCAGTGCTGAACAATAGACCACAAATGTGGAGCCAGCACTTACTGCACCTCATTTTGTTAGGATATTCCAAATGCCACCTTTTATGTATGTGTGTAACTTCACACACTAACAGTTTATATCAGTGTAAAGATCTTTTTTGGTAGACTGAATAAATTTTACAGAAAAAAATCTCTCTTATTTCCTTCCTCACTGTAGGTGAACTCAGATCTCTATTTTGTCCTCTGCAGTTAGTAATGTATTTACTATAACTACAAATCCAGTCAGAAGCTGCTTTGCTTAGAGCCTAAATGCTCTGAGGAGCACTTGAAAAGCTGGCAGGGCAGTGGTAAGAGACAGTGGTGCCTTGAACAGCTCCTCTCTGTGCTCTTTGTTCACACAGCAGCACACAGCTGGAGTGTGCTGCTGTGTTTGGAGACAGGTACAGAGCTCCACCTGCACAATTTTCAAGCCAGGATCTATATCTGTAGTATGGAGATGCAGTATAGGTATCTCTCATTTACACTCTGCTGTGTCATCCGGCTTTTCTGGGCAAACACACAGAGCAGAGCTTTGTATAAAATGAAAATCAGAGCTAGGCTGTCACAGGGAAAAATGCTTAACTCATGGCTTGGTAGAAGTAAGGCTTGGAGCAGCTTCATGATTTATTAATTGCATGTTATTAACTGTCAGTTAGTGAGCCAGTCATTCCTGATAGCTATGGCAGCCTGCACAAAATGTTAACCAAGACCTGCAATTCCATAAATGCTTTATAACCACTCCTCAAGTGTTCTAGACCAGGAGCACGCACCCTCTCCTGCAGGCCATGGCAGCTGCAGGCACCCCATCACTCCTGGGGGAACAGCTTCTTTTCAGCCCTTTTCACACAGCTCCTGGTGGAGCTTGGGCCTTTATGCACCTTTTCCCCACCTAAAACCTGTAAATCTACTAAACCAGCTGGGGAAAAAGACACCGCTGTCACCTGCACCCACCCAGGGCTGGCTCCCCAGTGCTCCTCTTGCTGACAGCGCTGATGAGGTGGCTTCTGTCAGTGCAACCTTCTGCTCTCTTGTCCTCTTCTCACTCTAATATCCCCCCTGATTTTTCAAATTTTCATTATTTAAACTCTGCTTTTCTACTCAAGTTCAGCTTTATTCTCTGTGTGAGAAGTTTAAGAAAATAATAGGAACTAGGCATGTCAAAGCATGCCAAAAAAATGACAATAAACCAGTCTGCTGAGCTGTAACAGCCTGACTGCCTGGGTGTTTCCTTGTTAGAGGGCAGAGGAGGATGGGGGTGGGCTGACTGGGGAACGAGAAAGCACTAGAAGCTTTGCCTGGAATTAAATAAGAATGGAATTATTAACTAAATCATAGTGTCATTCCTCAATGGCAGTCAGTGTCACTCTGGGAAGCAGCCTTTCTGCATTCTTCCCCAGTATACTAAGAAACAAGAGAAAATTTCTGGAATTGTTTTTCTATATTATTCATTTATACTTATTTATATAGCTTTTGGGGCTCTGCAGTTGAAAACAATATTACAATAGCATTGATAGCATTGATAATGTGAGACTGAACTCAGTGTTTCAATAACTGGCTGCCTTCTGCTATAAATGTCCTAACTCCTGTGTGCTCTGGAAATTGAAGGTATTAACTAAAATAGGAAGTTATAAAATAATTGTTATTGAAGAAAGAAATCGATAAACTTGCAAGAGATTATTTCATTTCCTAAGAATGCAGCTTAATTAAACAAGAGATGTAACAGGTTAAGTGAAACACCAGGAGAAAAGAGAAAGACATCTATACTGGAAATGCATTTAATTACCAGTAAAAAGTTTAGGAGCACTGTAGGTATTTCAAATGTAAATTTTTGTTGAGTAAAGATATGACTCTACAAAATAAAAACTGGCAAATATTTGTCTTCAAATATATTGTTGTAGCAGGTAATTACTGTAAAGTTTCAGATTGTTCCATACCTGTGACGGGTTTGATAAACAAGTTTCTAAAACATTCCCAGCAGAGAGGGCTGTCAATACCACTTGTGATGTGTATCTTGTACTTTTATTACTCTGCAATTCTTTTAGGGGTAAGATGAAGAGGCCAGAAAATGTAAACATACTGAAATAGGCTCTGCTTGTCACTCTTTTCTTTACTATAGAATAGGCATTAGAAAAAGGTTATTAATTTTTGCAGGGTTGGCGCAGTTCTTTTGTCCCTGAAACAATTCATTTTAACCTGAGAAGACAGACTGGTCTGAGCAGCTTCCTAAAATCTTTCAATAACCATTATGCTTGCCAGAATTTGATAAATCCAACCGAATTTTTTTTCCTTTCGTGAGAAAACTGTGTCAGACTGTGTGTATTCTTTCTTCTGCATATCTTGAGCCACCATTTCACACTGTTGATGTTATGAAATTTCTTATTAAAACATCTCAGAAATGGATTTGCATAATAAAAATTGTAGAGTATATAATCATAGATAATATTAGCAAGGCTGTGGCAAATGCAATCTTTTTTTGTCTTTTTGTATCTTCCTTTTTAATGCCCAGTGAATTGTTGATCTTTCCTACTTCAGAAGATAAATTTGGGGTTATTCTTTACTTTGTACCTTGATATCTTATTGACTGCAGTACATTATGAATCTTACTTGGTAGCACAGTCTGGCACCCTACCAAGAACAAGCTATTCCCTACTCCAGTTCATTGCAGTGTCTGCCTTGGAATGGAGCAAAAGTCCCTTGACAGATGTCCTGACAAAGCAATAATGAAAAGGTCATGCTACATTTCCTGCAGCATTTATCTTGTTTTTTTAGTGGCTGTGTACTGAAAACTAGAGCAAATTACACCTAATTAGGGATACTAAGTTCTGCAATATAGTGAAGTGTCTTTTATCAAAGTTATTACATGTTGTATTTGAAAATCCTAAAACTCTTAAATAGCCTATTGACAACATTCTTATTCAGATCCAGTCTAAAAACGTTTTACCTTTTCTAAAGATCAAGGTCACAAACTCAGCAGTTCTTTTTTTATGGGGCCTTGGGGCCATTTTGAACTATTGCTACTGCAGGAATTGTTGATTATGATTGAATACTGAAACAAAAGCACATCATAGACATTCTGAGCAAGCCTTCCCTGACAGCATTGTCAGCATATGGAATCAGAACTGTCCAATATTTAATGACAATTATGAAAATACTTGCTTAGCAATTATTTCATTTCCCCTTGGTAAGTCATAAATAATTAAAGCTAATTCTAAAAATACTGCATTTTGGAGCAAATATACAGTTTTGTTTTGGTTTGTTTTTTTTTTTCTCCTTTCATCATAATCTGATTTTAGAAAAAAAGTAAAACCAATTGATGATGATGAAGAAAGTATTCTGTGTCAGTACAGAAAAGTAATTTGGTTAAGTTTGGAATAGACTATTTGGAAAGGCTGCAGAAGTGTTTCAGCTGACTTAATTATTTTCCTAGATCCATAGGCTGTTAATTATAGTGGCAACAGCATCATCATTATGTCACCAGTAGAACAGGGTGCTTAACTGTGCAGTTATTACTCTGCTTAAAAAGGCCTTATTTATTTTTGTTGATGTCAGACCTTTTCTGTATAACCAATTAGCAACAGTAAACTTTGTGACATTCCAGCTTGCTCCATATTTTAAAATGCTTAGAAAATATGGTCCAAAATCAGGACCATAAGGTGCAAGTCACTAAGATTGTTTCCATCACATTTTCCTCCAAACGGGGAAACATACATTATGATTAGTACATCTGGGGAGAACCTACTCACAATAAATCTTATTTTCCTTCTGCTTTGTGTAAAAAGTGGAGGAGAGTCATAATAAAGTTTTCTAACTAAATAGAGGAGAGTCATAATAAAGTTTTCTAACTAAATAGATGCAAATACTGGATCAAAAAATTTTTTTTTTGTAATTATACAATTGTTTAGTAATGGTAGTTGTTCCACTAAATGTTTACATTTTTTCTTTCTCTCTGTTTTTTCTAATCTGGTGATTAATGTGTGACATACTCAGGTCGATAATCAATCAAAGTTCTTCCTGTGTTCAGATACCTTTTTTTCACAAAATCCAATCAAAATAAACAGACTGAAGGAACCAAAAGACCTTTCAATCCAACTCTGCCAATGTCCGTCATAAAAATTATTTGTATATTCATATATGCTCTATACTTCATATAATATACACTTAAACATGACCCACTTATATCCTGTGAGAATCTTTTTATTGTTGAAAAAGCTTTCTTCCAACACTGGAGATGGCACAGCATCAGGACTGATGAACTTGGTTCTCATTAAGAAGCATGAGGAAGTGTAATAATTGAAATAAAACCAAAGCTAGTGAAATTAAGAAAGTGAAATGAATGCAGCTTTGATACAGTCTCTTAATTCCTTATATTATTCTTAATAAGAAGTTTATTTGTTTATTTACAAAATGCATTTATTGCTATGCTCTTATAATCTGAAACACTGGATTAAATTATAAATAATTTATACTTGTTTCATTTTATTCCAAGAAGTTGCTATGGATTTCAGGACCAGATGTTTCAATGCAGGTGAAGCTTATGTTCACATCTGCTTTTGTGGGTTTGGTCTACTGCCTTGACTTTATTCCCCAAAGTTTTTCCTCATACTGTGCTTCCATTTTTGAGCTAAACACTGAGATGTTCTGTTGGGGGCAGGAGAGAAAGGCTGATCTGGAGAACAAGAGCTGGTGTGAGATTAACTCTGTGTGACTGGAACAGGCAAAACTGTCTGAGAGCATCTGCAGAAACTGCAGTGCTGCTGGAGGTGGTGCTGATGGTGCTGACCATCATCCAGACTGAGGAGCAGCCAGGGAATTACAAAAAGACTTTTGAAACAATGCAGAAGTACCTTGAAAAGAAATACCAAAGATATTGTGGGGTACCTACTGTGTGGGAGAGGGAAAAAGGTAATTCTAAAGAAATTGAAAGAAATTCTAAAGAAACTCAGACCACTTATTTTACTTGCTTTTTCTGGAAAGTCATAATTGTCATCAGTGTAACTTCTACATAGTCTAATCCTAGGAGGAGAAGTATGAGAGTTATAAAAATGACTGAAGATAGAATAGATATTTTAATAATTACTTAAGACAGAAATTATAAATAATAGGTGAAGTATAAATAATTGTATTTAATTTTTTTCTCTGACATAGCAAACAAGGGACTAGATTCTTGGTAAAGAAATTGTTTAATGCAGACTCATTTGGTACAGTTGAGGATGTAGCCTCATCTACCTCAGTGCTGTTCTGTAACAGGCTCTTGAAATTTTTCCAGTTCTCAAATTACTGGTGCTGTGCTCTACTGAGTTATAAACATTTGAAGAAACAAATCATGTAATGGTATGGAGGCCTATTACACATCAAGATGACTTTCAAAAGCAAATCATGGTGCCAAAGCGATAAAGGATTAGGATTTTATGTGCTGCCAGTGTTGAACCACAATTATCTTAGCCAAGAAAGAGTAATTATTCAAAATAAAACACAATTTGCTGTCAATGCAGACTGCTCAGAATATATGGGGTGTAAGTCTCTCTTCACGGATGTAAAATGGTTTGGCTCAAAGGCTAAGTTTTGAGAATGTGTGACCTTTTCATGTCCTTCAGTTATCATTATCCTTCAGTAGTCTGTTCCTGTTGCATGGATAATATTTCAGGCACTTTAAAAATGAGTCTGCAGAGAGAGAAACTGCCTTTACTCTAAGCCTCTCTACTATGGTTTTTTCTGTCATGCAATTTTGTTGGCTTGGTTGTTTTTTGGTTGGGTTTTCCTGTGTGTTACGTCCTGTGAATTAGGGGTCAGTGACCTTAGACAAGCCCCATGTATGAATGTTCTTGATGGACACAAATAGAGAGATACAACTGCAGGTACTGGACACTAAAAATTCTCTTTGAGAACTTGAATGGAGCTGTCAGGGTGCTGTGAATTTGTCCTTTTTAGAACAAAAAAAGCCAAACTCTGTACAGAGCACAAATACTTTCTCTCTTGCTAGGTGTGGCATTGTCAACAGAAGCAGTGATCCCCTGGATTTGTGCTGAACCAGAACACCCCAGTATAAGATGAGGGGCTTCTGTCAGCTTGGGGTCTCCAGAAGTGTGAGGTGCAATGTGTCCTAGCCCAGCTATTGCCAGGGAGTAATGTTACAAGTTCCTCTCTGGTCAAAAACCCAATGAATCTAACTGAAATGTCATCACCTGAACTCCCTGCCAGCTGTAGGGGTACCCTTTATCTTGATTTTTGTTGGGCATAAGCACTACAGATTATCACCAAAAGAATAAAGGGTAATTCAAGTGGTTCTCGGGATCCTTAGGTAAATTAGGCATCCACTAAGTCAGGCAAAAATACAAGGAAATATATTGAAATTGTGCCTTAAGATTATCAAATCAGCTCGATAGGTTCATCATAAAAGCACCAAGAGTTTCTTTTCCTTCTCAGTGAATTTCGTATTGGAAATGGAAGGAATTTACATGAGGTACTTCATCATTTTCTACAGACACTGAATGTCAGGCTGCTGTTGTGGTGTTGCTCCATGACAGCAGATAATAGAAAGAGCATTTCTGAAGTGGCCTTCTTATGACATGTGATTTTATAAAGGGTTGATTAACAATTTTCACTTTTGTTACATAATGTAATTTCATTTTAGTTATATAATGCATGTCAAAAGTTAGTACATTCTCTGTATTTCCATGCTGTAATAAATTCATCCTCTACAGTTTTTAAAATACAAGAAAAATCTACTTTTCCCTGCTAAAACACAGCTACTGGCTTGACATTTTCCTCAATATTAATGTGGTCTGACTTTACTGTTAATAGAATTTATGAGCAAACAAGCATGTTAAAGCTATCTAAACTTATCACCAAATATCCTAATCTGTTTAATTTAACTTATCCTTGGATTGTGCATATTTCTTCAGCTGCAACAAACATAAATCTTGTGATCGAACTGAATAGAATAATCCCTTTGTTATTTTATGTTTTGGGTATCCTACTCATGCATATCAGTGGCATGACTAATATAAATATTATTTTACCAGAAATAAACTTCTAAAGAAAATTCACTATATAAGAACTTAGTCTGGACAGGTTGTTTGTTTTTTTAATGATATTTTAATGGCTTTTTTTATTGTTCATATTTTTCAAAGTGGATGATTAAAACTGAAAGCACCTGTGATGACTGGATGAGAAAAAGCGTACCAATTTGTAAGGTGATCCTTGGTTTTTTTGCCTAATGGGAAAAAAGCTGTATAGAATAAATTTACTACTTAGTGTTATACCATCTAGAACAATATTCTATGGCAGCAGTTTCAGTATTTCATCAGAGAAAAGGGAGCTCTTGGGGGCATATGCACAGATCATGAAACTTATGAAATGTTGATGTTCCACAGCCACAGTGAATTGCAGTTGGGGCTCAGCCCAGCTGCCAAGCTTGTATTAATATTCACTGAACACAGAAACAGCTTTAGTTTCAAAACCAAAGAGTAATAAATTGTTCATACTGTAGCTGTCACTGTGAGTGGTGTCTGCAACCAGAGCAGCCTCTCATTAAGGGGAATGTCTGTGAGAGCTTACACTACATTTACAATAATGGATACAGCAGTTCCATTCCATCTCTGTGGATATGTGTGGGGATTGAATATCTTGGATCTTTTGCAGTGATTTAAGCACAGCTCTGCTGACAGCTGAAAAGTGTTAGTGATGAAGTCTGGAAGGGATTAAGGTTTATTATTACTAATCTAATCTATTTTAATGAAACTCAGATTGACTGTTGTATTGTTAGAACCTTTTCATCTGTTAATATATGGAAGGAGGAGTACAGATCAGTCTTCCTGTTCAGAAATTATAAGTGATCAAAACAGTTTCAAATGGGTCTTTCCTCCCCTCCTTCATCATGTAAATGGAGTCTGGGTACATGGATGGATGGAAAATGCAGAGTAGTCTTTCTCATTCTAATGCTACCTGACTAGACTATTAATGGGCAGTGCTGATTTGTAAGGTACCCTTTTTTCATGTCATATGACAATTTATGGTGCTGTCTCAAAACAGACATTTTAACAAAAAGAGCTCTTTGCTTTCTCAGATGTTTTCAGGTATATCAGGCCATGGTGCCAACTGGATTTCAAACGTGCTGGATTACAGTGGAACCCCTGTGGAAGAACCTGTGACATTCACATGAATTCTTAATAATCTGCAGGTTATACTGAATACTGATTAAAGTATTGAGACAGATATAACTATATTCCATCTCTGTGATCAGGGCAGCTGTGTGAGTAGAAAAGCAGGCATTTCCTTGATAGAAACAGTAGGAGAACTTGTAAAATCACAAAGCAGCACCCATAAGGAAGGAGACATCTACTATGCAGCTGGGGGGGGAATGAAAAAATGCAGGCAAGCCACTGGTATATTGTGTGTGTGTCTGTAGGTAATAGAATGAGTTATGGAATATCATGCTAAAATGTAAAAATGCCATCCCTAAAATATTTTCAAGACCAGAAAGCTTCTCTTATCATTTATTTGAACATTACAAGTACAGTATTACTGCAGGGTACATAGAATAAAAGGAGAAAAAGAACAATTAATCTTTCCTGGTTTTTGAATTATGTTGCTAGTAGATATCTTTTCAGGACATTTGTGGGGGAAAAGAGTGGCAGCTTCTTGGGGAGCGAGTCAGAGCACTAGGTGGAGTGGGGGAAATAAAGTGTTAGTCAGCATTATGTGGTACCGAGGGGGTGGAATTTCAGCTGTGCTGAAAAGCTTGGAGATTTCCTATTAATTTATTTCATTCTTGGTGTTTGTTTCATAAACCAAGGCTCCCTGGTGTAACTGAGAAGACAGGGCAGTAGAAGGCTTCTCAGTAGCTGAAGCCCCACTCTGCTGACATCTTGTCCTTCCTCAAGCAATGTGACCAAAAAAACAGTAAAAGGATTTTCACTGAAAAAAAATGTCAGTGAAGCTGTCAGAATATTATCTTGTTGTTAGAATATTTTCTCCTTAATCTATAAATTCTCTTAATGTTTTCCCTATTGACAACAAAGAAACTTAATGTCCAAGGAAACACTAACCACTATTTCATTTTTTAAAAATTCTTTTTGAAGAAACGCTTCTTTTTAATGCTTGCCTCAGATCTGCTTAAAAGATGTGAAATTTCAGCAAAACAAACATATATCTGAAACCTTTGAATCATCCAGTAAGAGAACTTCCCACCTCTCCCCAAAGGTCAAAATTTCAGCTTTCCTTATTACTGTGGAAAGATTTTTAATGATTCTTATTGAGGAGTTAACTGTTCAATATTGAAATAACTTCAGCACTGGATTTATTGGGATAAACGTGCACTGTTAATAGGAGCAAGTGTTGTGCACTTCATCTACTGCATAGATAAAAATGACTAATTAACATATTGCTGTGTTTTGTGATATTCAGTTAAACATAATATACCTACAGAAACTCAGAACTGGTATAGCTCCATAGGCATTTACATTTATAGATCATTTGACATAGATAACCTATTTATTGGTGGAAGGAGGGTAACTGTATAGCAGATATGCAGTATATAATTAGGATTTTCCAGAGTGTTGGGAGTTTTTGTTTCTCCATGATTTTAAAAGGACAAAGCTTTTCAGAAAGTTTTATACTCTGAAAATTTAGGAATTTTTGTCTAACTTGTTTTGAAAATCTTGACCCAAATGTATGGAGGTATTTTGTACCTTACTATTGTATACCTGACCATAACAAAGTAGCAGCAACCTAGAACACCAGATAAAGTTGGAATGTTCTTAATCATGAAGATGTATTGAAGATTCTCCTCTTATCTGGTTTTGCACTTAATCTGCTTTATCAGACCTGGCAATTCCTATTGCTTAGGTTGTCATATTGACAAGAAACTCTCCTTAAAAAAAAAAAAAAAAAGAGGTACAAATAAATTTAGGCAAAAAATAAAATCAACAGGTAAAAATTCAGCTTTTTAATGATTTGTAAGTTTATATAAATGACAAGTTTTAAAAAGAGCTTGATGTGTTTGGATACATCCGCTACTCAAGTCTAGCATTAAGTGTTCTCTGCAAATCTCATTATATGCAGCTCATGAGTGTAATTAACATATTAATCTATATGCAGATATCCATCTAAATGCCAGCACATTTTTATACAGCAATTTCCTTTGTACTCTCGAGTTGGTATTGGGGAAAAAATGTGAAAGAAACTTGGTGAAGTCAGAATGGGAGGCACTGAGACTGATGAATAACACTTTTTTGACTGTTCTTAGTAGATGCACTTTCAGTTGTCTCAGTTTTTAGGATGCTCTGAATAAAAAAAATATTCAGATTTAAAAAAAAAAGAAATTGTGCTTGGGATTTTTTTTGTCAATTCTTCAAGAAAAAAACCACACTTCTCGCAGATATTAGTAGACTTATTTTTGTGTTTGAATAAGGTATTGCTGGTTATTGTTACCTCAACCATTCTGTGATTCTGCAATATCTCTAAAAACCCTTTAAAAATAATCCCCTATAAGTGAAACCTGGAAATCTCTCTGCAGTCTGTAATGGCAAGTGGGGATCAAAACAAATCAGAAAATGAATTTGGGTTATACTCATTTCTTAAATAAAATACTAACTTACCTGCTGCTTTCCTTAGAGATTGTTCTGAGAAGTGGCATTAAGGAAGTGCATGTAACCTTTTTGGGAAGTAGATTGGGAATGTCTACCAAATCTGTGTGCACCAGCTAATTCCAGTGGGGAAGTGCCCCTCTCAGGAATGTATTCCTGGCCATGGAATCTGGCATAGCTGACAATACTTCAGCCTTTTACAAACAAACCAGCTGCAGGAGAGTTGTGTCACCCTGCTTTGATTTTCTTTAACATAAACAAGAGACAGCAGATCATCAACAACCAATGAGAAACTGGGACTAAAAGCTTTGGCATTTCTGTGTTAACAGGCATACAAAAGTTCTGTCATGGGAGGTGACAGAAAGAACTGGTGAAGAAAATGAAGATTATGTAAGAGAATTCATTGTCCCAGTTCCTCAACAAACACCCTTTCTCTCAGAAAACTGATGATCACAGTGAGCCAGGACCGTTTCCCAGGGTTACCTGTTTCCTCTATGTGGCTTATTGAAAATCAACTCAGTACTGAACTCAGTGTGCTACTTCTGGGGTTTCTTGGCTGGTTGCTTAGTTATTTTTTTCCTCATCTTTACTACACTGAGTCTGAAATGCAGTATTTTGTTCCATCTCAGTAAATATTTTTCCTAAAGCATTTAGTGGATAATATCAAAGAATAAGTAAGTTTGAGCTGCTCAGAGAGCTAATCATTAGCTGCTCCAGAGAGTTCCCAAATGGAAAAGAAATTTGCATTAGAAAGAGAAGATCCAATCATAAAAGTTATGTAATCCAATTATAAACACTTTGTGATTCTGGAGTTCATGGACTGTTTGCCTTATTTACTAATGAGCCTAATTAAAAAGATCCCTGAAGCCAAAAATAATGGGGATGACAACTGTTAAAACACCATACAGTTGCCAAGAAGTATTAAGCTCTACTCCAAGGCTCCAGTTCTGGAAATAGTTCTGACTTTTAGGATCTACTATTTCAGGAGAGTAGCTGTACAATTACACAAACAGTCTTTATTTCCAAAAGTTTGGAGTTACTGTGATTCGAGACAAATGACAGCAATTTTTTGCTGTATTGATTTAATGAAATCAAATGGGTGATTTCATAACTTTGTGACTCCTGATTCTTCAGCCCTTTTTAGCCCTGTTTTTGATCAGGAGTTCAACCACAGCTATAATTTTTACTATTAAGATCAGGGGATATTATCTTTGTTAACTCAGTTAAGGGCAATTTTCATCATTAAGCAGTGAATTTTTTTCCCTTTTTTTTTTTTCCCTTTTTTTTTTTTTTTACAAAGAAAAGATTATAACTTCCTGTCTCTCTCTCTCTCTCTCTCTCTCTCTCTTCTCTCATGTGTAGATTTGTCTATCTGACCCATAGACTGGATAATCTGGGATCTTTCACTCTTCATTCCCAAGAATAAGCAAATTGTCAGTCAGAACTGAGATCACTATATGGAATATCAACAAATAAGTTATAGCTGAATTGCTTAATGACCCTAAGTATAATTACTAAATGTTTGTAAACTAGGAATGCAGGTTCATTTCTAGTGTTAAATTAGGAATCCTATGAATTCCTAAATGTTAGGACCAAAAAATAGTTATCAATAGTTTAGAAACTGCCTTAGGCAGGGCTGAATATAGCCTTGGGCAAAGAAAGAGAATATTTTCTCCAAAGTCTGTTGTAATAAAAAAAGAATAGTAGATGGATTTATCTGACTCTGCTCTTTTTATTCTTTCACTGTATCTCAAGAAGCTGCAGTGCCTGCAGTCTCACTAATTTAAGGATTTATCTATTCCTACCAAATCTAATCACGGAAAAAAAAACATGTGGTAAAAGTTGTTCTCATTAAATGGATGTGTTAAAAAGCTGACATGCTTATAAATAAATATATAATAAATCTAGGGTTAAAGGAATGAGCTAAAAGACCTAGAAGTGTATAGTGATGTTGTATGTATGACAGTCAATGCACCATCAAATTACTGAAAGCGAACATTTCAAAATACTAGTTTGGATGTTATGTTATGTTGTTATATTGTGTTATATTGTGTTGTGTTTCATTGTGTTATATTAATTTAATTATGTTATATTGTGTTATATTGTGTTGTGTTTTATTGTGTTATATTAATTTAATTATTTTAATTTATTTTATTTTACTTTTAAATCTTTTATTATTTTTCTTTAAATTGCCATGGATTCAGTTTGGTAAATTGATTTGTATGATTTATGGGTCTGCAGGATCTATGATCAAACTCTGGTTTGATGTACAAATCATCTTCAAGACTGAATTATGAAACAACACTGAATACTGGGCTCATGACTTATTCTGACATGGCATTGCTGCCCTTTTTTTATTGACTTGCCATTCCATCCAGAATAATACTGAGAGAAAAAAGCACTTCATTTCACTGTGCTAAATGCAAACAGATTTTTACTTTAGCGCTGTCTATTGAGAAATTAGATTATAGTTCTACAGAATCAACCAGAAAGTTGCTAAATTTCTGAAATGTATATTATTTCCTCTTAATATATATTTCAACTCTGTTTTCTACAAAGGATTAGAGCAAGTTGGATGAATTTCATACAATGATTGCAGCATTGTCCCAATGTACATGCTTAGAAAACCTTACAATTTATTAATCTGTTATAGAAATGTTTGTATAAAACTTGTTTCCTCCTGAAAATGCTGCTAGAGCAAGAAAAAAGTGAATCCTCTTAGGTAACAATGGGAATTTGAATGGATTTCACAGGAAAACTGAGTGCCAACAGAGATATGATTGTATAACTAAGTAGCAGAGGCATTATTTTTAAAGATTATTCAAATTGCCATGCTCTGCACTTGCGGGATTTCTGGAAGCTGTCTTCAGAAAAGCTTTGGCAGTGACATACACTTTTAGATCTGGGGATGTTTGCCATTTATTACAAGCTGTAATACGAAGACAAAACTTGTGTTAGCAGAAACTTTGAATGAAGTTACACTCCTTGTTAGTAGAATTAGATGACTTGGGTGGCATTCCATTAAGATGCTGGGCATTCAGAGCTCAGGATTTGGTGTTCAGTGTTCAGGAGCCAGCTGGCTCAGCTCTTGGCACAGTGCAGTGGCTTTCCTCAGATCAGGAGGATTTGCAGGTTCCAGAACAAACCCTGCTGGTGGCTCTGTGCCATTCTGAGAGCTCTGTGCCACTCTGCTCTGAGAGCACTGAGAACTGAGTGGGGGTGAATCTCTCTGTTCTCTGAGGTGCAAATCACCTCTCATCTCACTGCTCTCAGTCCCTAATGATTTTGATCAATGCCGTGGGAGCTGGAATTGTAAATTCTCTGTGTCTGAAGGATACAGAGTTCCTGAGATGAAACTAAAGCTTTATAACCAGAATGGAATGAGCCTGCTGAGTGCTTATACAATAGAGAGCTCCACAGTGAAATGCATCTTACAGGCATTATAAATCAATTTGGGTAATGGAAAACAAACTACAGGCAGCTGCTATTTGGAATTTATGTCTTTTTACTCTTTTTGTTGCTGTCTTTACAAACATAACGGGAAAGTCAGAAAAACACATTATGTCAGGAAAAGAACACTGAGGGCCTGCAGGGCAGTCATAAAGGTATTTAAATAACCATCTCAAGTGTTTGTGATTAGTAGAAATAAGTAGAAAAATAGATTGTTCTTAGCCCATGACTGCACTTAAATCAAACAAAACTTCTAATCAATCAATATGGCCATTAGTTTTCTGATCCTAATGTCATTAATATCAGTGAATTGGAAAAATTATTGACATACCCTAATTCTGGCTTTACACTGTGACAGTTTCTTTGCCTTTTACTTATGAGCTCAACCATCAGTCTGCAACTTGTAACACAAGTGAATATTCTTCAGAATTTGCAATACTCACCTGTTTGGTATTACTGTTTCTCATTCAGGTCACATGAACTAGAACTGTGTATTAACACAGACTTTATTTCACCTACTGTCTTCACATTTTCAAGGAAAGTATTCATTGTTATAAAATTTAAATGTGAAACACATATCTGTAGATTATAAGTTCTCTTCTCAAGGAGAAATAAATTATTGTATTACAGTAGCTGGCTATATAAGCATGGTGAGAGGAGGCAAAACCTGCATAACTGAGTGAAGAGAAAAGAAGAAATATAAATTAGGGACCAGAACAGGTTTATTTTGTCTCTTAAATGTTCCTAGGTGCCTCTAACATAATATATGCTTTGTTGTGTTATTTTTAAAGCATTTTGTGGATGCAGGCACTTAAGACAAATAGCACATGGTACAGCAGGGTCTTTAATTTCAGGCTTAAGTTCTAAATCCTGCTTATTCCAAGAAGAAGGTGAAGCACACAGATAGTAAGCAAGTAAGGGAATAGGAAAGAGAAAATAACATTTTTACAAAATTTCAGTTAAGGTACATGTGAATAGACTTCATCACCTGTACTTCTGCATAAATGCTCCATTCCTACAGGCTGTTCTCAAATGACTGAATTTAGCTGTGCATTGAAACAAGCACAGTGATAAAATCATCATCTTGATAGGAAAACTTGATCAAATAGTTCCAAAATAGATGTTTTGTTGTACCTTTATACTGGATTTTACAGTTCATGATGGGCATGATATATCAAAAGAGAGAGTCAGATCAGAGAGTTAAGATGATTCTTTCAGCAGTACCACAGAGCTTCTGTGGATTTAAGTGTAATATCCAATTCCAGAGAGAATCACATCCGGTCTGTACTCTCTCCATGCAATGATGGTAAGGGAGAAAGAACTTGAAGCACAAAAGATTAAGGAGAGTGCAAAGCTTCAACTAACTTCATAAATCTTGAATAAGTGTCATATCAGGACAGAATGCTTGTTTCTGACATATCTAGAATTTGAGTCAGTCTTTTTCAGAGAAATAAGTCAGGAAATCATCAAAAGTACATGTAGCACTCAATTATTTAGATCTGACTCAAGATGTACTAGAGATCATAATGGACTTGCATTTAACTTCTCTATGTAAGAATATCATCCAGGAAATTTCATTCCTAAGGCATTTTTTAAGAGAAGAAACTGCTTAAAGGAAAATGGGAAGAAAGAGATAAAAGGTTAACCTGGTTAACTGGGTTGGTGATTCTATATGTCAAAGAGCTATTTTAGAGTAATGTATTTGACATTATATTGGAGTTAATGTGTACCACAATTTAGCAAAAAGTGCTACAGGGGTGACAGGCCAGCAAAATTCATCCAGCAGCTTAAGGAGGATTTTAAGGGCAAGCCTAGAGAGTGAAAATCTTTTGTGGAAAGTAAGAACAGAAAAAAGTCCATCAGGTTCAAAACAGTCCCAACAGATTAATTGAACACTAATTTTGAGGTTGAAGGTGTTAAAGTCATAACATTTTATAACAGCAAGTGCTGTAAACAGCAGGAGCTCTGCTTGAGATTTGTGGTGCACACAAACACACACTCGCAAGTTAAATGTATAGCATATGTAATGTAATAGCCTATGTTACATGAGGGATATAATTTGTAATATATTACATGTTATATGTTAGATACATAACATATTGCAATTGTGTTATAAATATAACTATATATAGCATGTTACAGCTATATGAAGCATATAAATAATATATCTAATAGATCCACTGCATATAATTCTATAATATAGATTCTAAATGATCTCTTACAATGTTAATGATAGAAACCTGTGGCAAGTGCACACAGTGTCTGTGCTTAGTCCTAATTGAGCTGTTCTGACCCATCAAGGGCTTTTCAGCTTCGAATCTCATCTAATACCTTTTTTATATTAGTAATTTTTTACTTATGTGAGTGGAGAATCAGATGTTTTATAAGGAAATTGAGAGATTCTATTTCTAGAGATAACCTGGGTTTTTTCATTTTGTTATAGAATTTTATACCTTAAGCTAAAGAAGATCCTATTCAATGCCAGTATATCACCCCATATTAGCTTTATAGGCATCTTTCTATTCTCTGTGTGCTATATAAACATATGGGGTGCAAATAAAACTCAGACAAACGGGAATGTACAATAATGGGGAGATAATATTTACAGCCATGGGAGGGATTGCTTAGAACTTCTCCAGAAACTGCTACAGTCTTTGATCATTATTTTTAAAAAAACCCAACTATTGCTGTGTAGTTTTGTTCCTCTTCAACACCACCAAAATCAGCTTTTTTAATGTATTATTATGATTTTGCATTCAATGACAACCAATGCAATTGTTTGAAAAGAGATGAGCTGGAGGAGAGAGAATGAAGAGAGAATGAAGAAAAATAAGAATTTTTATCTCAGAGAATGATTTGTGAGGTAACATTAGGAAGATAAATACATGCAATCTGAATAAGTGATGTCTGAGAAAGAGAAACAAGCTGAGGGCAAGGGTGAACACTTGGATAAGATGAAATATATTCACAAGAAATGTAATGGCATAATAGACTGATGGCAGGTGGTGGAATTTTAGTCTGGCTCTTATTGTATTTCTTTGCACACCTTTTTGCTGAATAAAAAATGATGGCTTGATTTAGCCATCTCAGTGAGTTGAAGTTGGCAGAGTAATGACCTGCTTTTGTTGGCAGCTGAGTTTAGAATGAGTTCTCTAAGTAGTTCCAGAACCTTGGGGATTTTTCAATTTTTACTGCTATATTTCTTCCCAGATGTTAAAAACTCCCAACTTGTTATATATTCTTCCCTATGAAGAAAGTAGTTTTCAAAATAATTGGCTCACTAAAAATAAGTTTGAAGAATTTGAAAATATTAATATTTCATTTTAAGATGTCAGTTTTAATTTTTGGAAGTATCTGTAAAATTTCTGGATCATATTCCTGTAGAGTGAAGATGGATGGCCACAGGAGACAGTGATAACAGCTCAACTTGGCTTTTTCAAAAAGTATGATTTTTATACCCTGTTTCTTGCATAAGCCTGATAAGCCCAAAAAATACTAAACAATTTGATTAAAAAAAATTAAATCTGAATCTGTTAGAGCAGGTCCAGAGAAGGCCACAAAGATGCTCAGAGGGCTGGAGCTCCTCTCCTGCAGAGACAGGCTGGGGCTGTTCAGCCTGAGGAGGAGAAGGCTCTGGGGAGACCTCAATTACTTCATTTCTTCCAGCACTTAAAGGGGAAAGTGACTTCTGATGTGGGCAGGCAGTGATAGGATAAAGCAGAATGGTTTCAAATCAAAAGCTGAGAAATTTAGATTAGATGTTGGGAAGAAGTTCTTAGCTCAGAGTGTGGTGAGGCTCTGGCACAGGTTACCCAGAGAAGCTGTGGATAAGCCATCCCTGGAAGTGTTCAAGGCCAGGCTGGATGGGGCTCTGAGCTGCCTGGGATGATGGAAGGTGTGCCTGTCCATGGAGGAAGGGTCTGTTGGAATGAGATGATCCTTAAGGTCCCTTCCAACACAGGCCTTTCTATGATTTGTGCACTGAGAATTGTGAGAAAGTGAAAAATTGACTTTTAATCCTAGAAGTAACATGAAGAGAAACTTGTTCAGCATTTCTGTATATACATGGGGGTGATTAAAATCAAAATGGAACATAAAAGTTTATTCGGAATATTTACCTGCCATTTTTCAGTGAGATTGAGAACTATTATCTAGAAAGTCTCTCTTCTCAAATGCTTTTGTCTGTAGTCAATTTACTTTCATTTAATTATGCTCAGACACATCCTCATAACATTGAAGAGTTGAAGTCACAGTTTGCATATGTGGAGTGATACTTGAATGAGAATTAGCATGGGTATGCAAATTATTATTATTATTCTTTCCAGTATTCTTCTTGGGATTTAAGTTAGCATGCAGTCAATAATTTCAGTACCCCTCTGTAGGCACACAGTTTGTGGTAATTGGGAGTGGGGCTGCAGCTGAGCCTCATCCTCATCCCCAGTTGGCTGCAGCTGTGCAGGACAGGTGAATGATGTTAAAGGTAATGGGTGCCCAGGGGCACTGACCAGTCACAGAGGGGACAGAGAGCACACAGGTGCAATGCATTTAAGATGAAGGGTATAAAAGGCTGCACTGAAGGACAATAAATTCTGATCTTGGAAGCCTTCCTCAGTGTCAGTTGTACCTCCACCATCATCGCTTGAGGGGAAAATCAGTCTGCTGGGAGTTTCTTCCTACTTGTTGTAGGCTGTAAGTAGTCTTTTGTTATCAGGTGTAGTCAAATTGTTTCAATACCTTTTGTTATTTACAGAAGAACTGTTGGAATTTAAAGTTATCATTGCCATTGTTTTCAAAAACAATTGGGTGTCAGGTTCATTGCCAAATTTGTAATTAAATCAAAGATGCTCCATTTAGTGTGTTTAAACTGTGGAGCATTGTGTACTGCTGATGAAGTGTGGGGGAGAGTTGCTCATAATTTATTCTGCATTTTGTTTTAAACATAAAATGCTAAACCAACTGAACCACAAGCCTTAGTTGGATAGATTTCTCTACTTGTGGTATTTACAGCTTGGGTAAATTAGGTGTACATAATAACCAGCTGTCCACCTTCAGATGTAGTACAGTCAAGCTGTGTAAATTCTGCAGTCCCAGACTATGTGACTTTCCCTGGTTCGGGGCTTGGAGGGCTGCTGTAAATAATTTCATACTGTGTAACCTAATTTCATGCTAGCTTTGTTTTTATTTTTTTTTTTCCTACAAATGTAGTGAAAAGCATGTATGAGTAGCAAAGTCTGATTGCAGTGAAACTCTTGGAGCTCTACTTCTTTAGAACAGGGAGGTAGAATAAACCAGAGAATGTGACACTGCAATTGCAATCCTTGCAGCACATGAAAGAAAATTAATGAGTGTGGAGTCCTCCTCCCTTTTAGGAAAATGCTTGGTTGTAGTTCCAATATTACAGCCCCATTAATAGAGGCTGGGCTGTTCTTCTCCCTTTAATTTTGTTGCTCGGGGTAAGGTGGAGTAATTAACTTCAGTGAAGCTGGTGAATAAATTGGATTGTTTGACTATCAAAAGAGTTGTTCTTTAATGAGAAAATTTCAAAAGCCTGATTTCTGGATAGGTCAAAAATCTCTTCATATGTCACTCATGGGTTTCTGTATGTTCCCTGGTAGGAGATTATTTCCATGTGATACTCCTTACACTCTGTTCTCCTATGAACTCATTTTCCAAGTATTATTGCTCATGTAATGAGTCATTAATTCTCAATATTTCCATATCTTTCATATCTGATGTAGTCTAATCTGGACCTCACTTGTCATTTAATCATTAAGATTTTTAGGCTTCTTTCCCTTCCTCCTCTCTAGACACCTTTCATACTTTTGATTTCTCTCCTACTTCTTACAAAAATAGTTTGCCTTATATAAAAAATTTTATCTTAAGTTCTGGTTAGACTTTAAAACATATATTAAATGTCTTTATTAAGAACTAATTACCACATGACCTGCTGGGGCTTACTAAAAGTCTACCAAAGATATTTGTCCTCACCTTGTGTTTCTGTGTGTCTTACTACAATCAAATACAACATTTCTCAGTCTCAAACAGCTGTAGTGAATCTCTGATTCACTTTCCAACTAATCAAGTTGGGATTATGTGCATTCCTCTTCATGTCTTAGCCACTTTAAATTTATTACTGTTTTTCAATTGTCTGTAATTTGTTGTGGAAATAAATGAGGAATTAATTACTGACTTTTAACTGCCCTATTATACTGTAGTGTCTCCAGGTTCTCAAAGGAAGGGGTTTGCTTCTGTGAGTCCCACTTCCCTCAAATGTTTAGTTTGATGTATCAGTCATTGTCCTTTGCTCTGCAGTTTTTGTAGAGAACTTGTGATCAAGCCTGACTTTTCATCATTTTGAAGTAAGAGATGAGTGTAAATTCCAACTGGTTGTTACTCAGTGTGATGCTAAAATGTTGTGGGGAAGAAATTACAGTATGTATTCTAGAAGTCTCTTTTAAAACCTGCTTTTATTGGAAATGCTTCTGATTTCACTGAGCTGTAGCCATGCAGTGGCTGTATTGCAGCAGCAAACCAGTATTAATCTATTTTTACATGATCCTGTACAGAGTTTACAGTATAAAATTGTGAGTTCTTAGACCCTTGAGCTGAAACACAAAGATAAGCCAGTGCTGGCAGTGTAACCTCACAGCCCACAGTGCTGCAGTTTCATTGTCAGAGCTGGCCAGATGAGGTGGATCTGAGTGCATTTGTATGAATTCCTTTAGTTTGCAGCACATACATAAGCTAGAGTTCCTCATTAACTTCTAGAATTATGCGAATTGTTATATGCTTAATTCTCTTGACAAATGGCTCTTCATGACCTCTACAAGTTTTGCATTTGGAACTGAAGCCATCATAATTCTGTATAAGCTAAAGGTGCTCCAGAAGCATTTGATGTCCAGATGCAGTTGGAGTTTCCTGACAGAAATTTGCTGATGTAGCTTCAGTTACCAGCTTGAAATGACACATGTTACTCCAAGTAGTTTGTACTTTTGTTTCAGACATTTCTCTGCCTTAACAGCTTCCATGCTCATGTAACTGTGCATACTGGAATAAATTAAATGTTATTATATACATGATGATGTGATAATAAGTAATCAGCGAGTCTGAAGGTGCTCTGTATTAGACCCTCCCTGGCTTTCTTCCATCCTTGGAACCTGCCTCAGTTACCTCCATTTTGTAACAAATACAGATTAATAATTCATGTCCTTCTCTAGGTGAAATAGCAAACATAAAGCTTCTGCAGAACTGTAGTGGAAAGCTGTGCCACTTGTTGGTGTATCACATTCTTCCCTGTTCTTAGGTACCCTTGGGTGAAGTCATTTCACATTCATTAACCTCTACTACTGTTTCAATCCAAGACATTGTGTCATCATGTAATAAGGGACTATTGATTCTTTTTCTCTGTCCAATGAAAGAGCACAGATGAAAAAATTTTACCCTTGTTTCACAATATTTGAAATTGTATTAGAGATGGATTTCAGTAAGCAGCTGACCAAAAGCACTTGGCAAGTAATGAAAACCTACATTAAAAAGGAAAAAAATCACTCTCTTTTCAAAGAGATAAGATAGACACAAGATATATATATAATGTTTTAAAACCATATTATTGAAGCTAAAACTCTTTTAGCACAACTTTGTGTCAGATTCTGATCAGCAGGTAGCTGTAAAGGTGTTTTATGTGTGAGTGAAATTAAAATAGTGACATACAATGGGAGTGCATAGAAAGATAATAGAAAGATAATTTTGAATTGAGAACTTGACAGTATTTGTTGTATTTCTAAAGTTAACCAAAACCAAAAATTGATTTTTTTTTCTTTGGTTTGGTGTTTTTTTGTGGTGGTTTTTTTTTTTTTTTGGGGTTTTGTTTTGGTTTGGTTTTTTGGGTTTTTTTTTTGTTACCAGGGGGAATTTCCCCTCCTTTCAATCTGATACTAGACAAGGCTGGAAGGTTTAGCAGTGTTGCATATATCTAGGCTTAAATTTCACTCCAATATGGTATATTAAGAGGTTTATGAGTGACCCCTTCTCCTAAAGTTGAGAAAATATTTAAATATTTGGCTAAACTTTGTTTCATTACCGAGTGTTGCAGAGCAGATCTATTTCAGGACCAGCATTCAAATACACTTTGAAGGGAGAAGCAAGCCTTAAGAGTAAACTTCATGCTTCTCTTATAATACATTTATTAGGTCTGCACTATTAGTTTTATGTAGATTTCTGGGGTTTGGGGGATGTTTTTCACATAACAGTATCAGAAAGAGCTGCCTATTAAAGACCCTAATTACCCCCAGTCTTCACACAAGCAGAGTTGTCATTGTGCTCCAGCTGTTTTGATTCCCTAGCAGCACAGAGCAGATCCAAAATCCACTTTACAGGTTAGTTAAATGGATTTATAGTTGTTTGGTAGTGCTAGAGTGATGGTAAGTGTTCTGCAACACCTAAATACATTTGTATGAATTCTTTTGAATACCTACTGAGAAATTATCTTTCCTGTTTTTGAATTTCTTTTAAATTTGACTCTTAATTGATTCTTTTATGTGATTCAAATCCAGATAGGATCCTTGCAGTGACCTCAATACATTGGTATTTCTGGATTAATTTTAACCAGGATTTTTCTTTTCTGTGTATTTCAAAGACATTTCACCTTGAAATAGAAATGATTTTTGATAATTTAAGTTACTTTGGTTTCTGCTCTGAAAGTTATGTGGGTAGGTCTCAGAGAGTAATTTTAAAGCATTATTTGTAGGCCTGTTAAGCAGCAGGAAAGAAGAGAAAGAAGATTAGTAATTGGTCTGTGTCCAGCACAAAGTGTTGACACGGTTTGGCTGCAGGCTGGGAGGTGAAAGGCAGGCAGGGCATTGCAGGGCTGGATCTGTGGCACTGGGGACTCAGGGGCTCGTGGCCTGCCCTGTGTCACACTCAGCTTTAACCCCACACTCCCATCCTGGGGCTCTTTCAGCATCTCCCAGTGCCCACCAGCCAGGGCCCCCTGCACCCACACTGTTGTGGCAGGCTCATTCTTCTCTCTCAGGTTTTTTCATAGAGGAGCACAGAGAGAAGAAAGAGAAAATATTTCTATTTCTGCTCCTTGTTTTTCTCATGTGGAATGTGCTTGGTGAATTGTTTACCTGGTGTGATTGCTTGATTGGATTCTGGTGAGGATTGTTTGAGCCTGATGGCCAATCCAACCCACCTGGGGCTGGACTCTTGCGAACAAACCCATGTCTGTCACTCTCTCCGGTGATGAGTTGTGACTTGGGTATGGTAGATAGAAAAGTAGGTTTGTAGTTTTACTGTCTCCTTTAAATAATAATGTATTTTAGTATAGTTATAACAAAGAAATTATCAGCATTGTGAACTGGAGTCAGGCATTGTTATTTCTTCCCACTGCATTCACCTGCATTTACAATACACTGTTATCAAAGCCCTGCTGCCCCTGGCTGTGGCTCAGCAGTGAGGAGAGCTGAGTGCTGTCTTTCCCCTTCTGTATCTCTGCAAGGAGGACATGAAATGCTCTTGGGTTTGCACTGATCAGTGAAGAATTCCCTGCTGTTAGTGGACCGTGTCCATTACAGTGGTTGCAATAACAGACTGTTTGAGTTTCCTCTTTAATAGAAAGATGTCATTTAATCTTACATGAAACAGTAACTTATGACTGCTAGTCTTGCTCCAATTACACTGCTAAAGGTTCTGTAAGATGTATTTTAAAACCAAACAAGTGTGTGTTAGTTCTGATGGTTGGATCCTTGTGGCTTTCTCTTGGTTTCTGATTGAATCTGGTCAAGCATCTGACATGTCTCCAGATATTATTTGTGTGGCAAACATTTTAAGCTTTTATACTGAATACACACACTGCCATTACACACAGGAAAAACATCTAGGTTTGATTCAGAGACAAGCTTGTCTGTAGAGCAGCCTGTTCAGGTCAATGTGTACTGAAGCCTCTCACAGAAGCTGAGAATCCTTCTGTACTACTTGCCTGCAGCAGAATGAGCAAACACAGAACTAGATCTAACAGTCCCATCCCATTCAGCACACCTTAGGTACCTCCAAATAAGGAACTTGGAGTATTAGAGACCATGTAGTCGCTTCAGGAGGGTGTTTTCACTGAACTGATGTAGCTGGTTTGTCAGCTCAAAGGAAACCCTCTAAAGCTGAGGGAGAGCTGGTTATAACAGGGTAGGGGTTAGATGGTCCTTGAAGAGAGGTCCAACTTTCTTAAAGTCTTTCTTCACTCTTGGCCATGTACTCCTTCCTTCCACTTCTGTTGTCTGCTGAGCCAAATGAGAGCATTTGAATGGCAGATGAAAACGAAACTCCAAGAACAAACTAAAGGTGCTAGGAGAGGGGATATGAGACAATGGGATTACTTCTTTTAAAGGGCAGGGATTAATACATCAGTTTAGCTATTTAATCCTCATTCATGTTTATGACTTTAGTTTCAATGTACAAACAGGCTGAAAAAACCCAAAATGATTGTGTGGAGCATTTAAACATTACCATTGATTTTAAAGATTAGAATAGAAGTTACCTCTCAATGAATGTTCTGAATGGACTTCCTTACCTCCCGCAGTGCTCTTTCCCCCTTTATGAGATTACTCAGTAATTTCCTGGGATTCATGGAGATAGGGATTTTCCCTTAAGGTTTGGGTACATGTAGATGCCCATTTGTTTGAGCTGTTGAAGAAGGCTAGAAAGGGTTTCCTCACTGAAGAGCCTCCATCCACTGTCACATACGTTCACAGGTGATTTTATTGCCAGGGACCTGACAATGAGGCCTCAATCCCAGTGCTTACATTTTAGAATAACTACCTGTTCAGTGAAACTGCTTTAAGTCAGTGACCAGAGAGTATCAGCCTTATGACAGACACCCTTAGGGAACTCAAGTTCAAGACAGAATACAGGAAGCAGTGGCCAGCCTTCTGCTGAAGTTCCAATGATGTTTTCAGCTTTGCATATATACACAGAGTTCAGAATTTAAATGGTTTGTAACTGTAATTCCACAGATAGGCATGATTATGCAATGGAGCTGTGAGGCTATTTCCATAATCAACCAAAGCTTTTATAAATACATTGCATTTCAGAGAAATGTCATAGAATGGTTTCAGTTGGAGAGGGCCTTAAAGATAATTTCATTCCAACCTCCCTTCATGGGCAGGGACAGCTTCCAGTAGACAGGGTTGCTCAGAACCCAGCCCAAGCACCCTCAATGTCATCCTTATTTTGCATCTGAAAAGGATGCATAGAATGCTTTTACATTATTAACTAAAATCCATCCTTAAGAGAAACCTCTCTGCCATTGCTTTGTAAATCCTGGAATTACTATTTGTTGTAAAGGACCCTCCTTGCTTTAAGAACCTGGCATTAGGACAGTGTGTTTTCCATTACAATGACAAGTACATATAAAACACAAATCCCACTTGAGAGCCTAAACAGTTTAAAGGGGTTTAGTGTCAGACATTCATTTCTGGGAGGCTGGATTAGGAATTGGAAAAGATGCTTTTACTAGAGCACTGAGCTGGTACATTAATGTGTATCTGCATGTCAGGAATACCAAGTGTACTGAAAGGCCAACCTTTTCTATTGCATATTACACCTACAGAGTTTTCTTTTTACACTGAGACACTGATGTTTGCTACTTTTAAATGGCATTTTTTTTCCTCAACAAATTCCATTGGATTAATTAATATTAAAAAAAAAGGCAGTACATCAAAATTGTTATGTGCCACAGAAGAAAGAAAATCTGCCTTTTGGTTATTTTTTCCAATATCTCTTGATTATTTTCTGGACTGGCCTCCCCTCTCACTTTCATGCTTGTGAATCAGGACTGTCTCAGGAATCAATGGTACTACAGCACTCTAAATTTAATGTAACAAGAGTTTCCAGGCCTATGTGCTTATTTGTAGACATTAATATGTAAGATACTTAAAACTCCTAAATATTTAGTTCTTAATGCATTATTGCACTGGCCATTGACTTTAAAGATTTAGTAGTATTTCTTAAGAACTGGTTTTAGAGAGATTCTATCAGTCTGTGCTTTTTAAATTGATCTATTCATACTTGAAAAGGACTTAAAGATCCTAATTGATTTCTGTAACTGGACAACAATATTTTCCCTAACCTTTATTAGCTGCAGCAGTAAGGTTGTAAATGTGCATCTGGTGAGGAGATAACCTGAACCTGACCAGTGCTATTGTCCCAAAGCAAAGGGTTCATGATGATTATTTTTATTTTATTAGCAAACCTATATTGGAGAACTGAATTTTGAGTATTCAGAGCTCTGAGTCTTTGTGACTGTAGAAATGAAACAGATAACAGGCATTTCTACCAGTGGCCAAGCAGCAGTGACACTGGTAGAGGATAAAAAGGATGAACTGCCCCTATGCTCATTTACAACTTCTACATTTTTCAAGCTTCTTTTGTGAGCAACAACTCCCCCCTTCCCCTCCCACCCCCCAAAGGAACCTTTTGAAAGAAAAATAACTCTCTCCTTTATATGCCTTATTTATTTGTGTATACAAATTATGGCCGGATGTAAATGGGCATTCATCTTGAGAAAGGGAAAGGGGTTGCATCAGAAATACCAATAGTCATCTTCAATGCTTTACATTTCATGGAAAGTGTAATAAATGGGATTCAATGACACCAGACTTTGGCAGGTTTTGACTTAATAATAACCATTGAATACCCCTAGTTACAGCTGGATTTTAGACACAAGCTGAAATAATATGCATATATTATTTATTTAATTCCCACCTTTATAGTCATTGATATAATAGTACTTAGAAGTCAAGAATAAAGCAAAAGCTGATCAAATTAACCTATATCTAATGACTTGTTTTGTAATATTGATGGACAATTTGACAGTGTTGAACCACCTTTAAACTGATGTAGATGAGGAAAAATACTTTTAAATAATGTAAATGCTGAATAAATTGCAATTGGCCAATTAAAGCATTTTATGACTACCACATTACCTTCTGCCATTTATAAGGAAATCCTAAGAATAGAGCAGGAAAGAATGTTTCCTGTATAATTTGTTTTAAAAATTATAAGGTGTCCTGGGAATATTGCTCCTTATGTGCAAATTGGACTACTAAGTTAGAATGGCACAAATATGCCTCCCTCCTTCCCTAGGAAACTAAACCCAGACCTATTCCTTATTAAACAAACATAGCAAAGTACTTTTTGATCACACCTAATATGCATAAAATTCATGAACATGGAGAGGCATTTTAAAGGACTGTAGGTATAGGCATTTAAATGTGTATGTATAAAATTCATTAATATGGAGAGGCATTTAAGTGCCTGCTGAGCTGGACTCAGCAATTTTTTTGTCCCACTGTCTTTTTACAGATGTGATACAGAGGTGGTTAGGCTCTGCAGTCAATACTTCTGCTCTTTTATTGCTGTCTGCAGTGGGAAGGAGCACAAAACACCAAATCCCCCTTTGCTCTCTCTTTTCTGTCCTCCTTTGACTGTCATAAGTCTTAGATAGGAATGGAATCCAGTAGGAGTTGAAATTATATGAACAAAAGTCTGTGTTCTTCCCTGTCAGCAGGTAAATCATGGTGCAGTGCAGGCCACAGAATCCCACTGTCCCCGAGGACCTTGCCCAGCATCTCAGTGTAGGATCCGTGCGGAGGTCCCATCAGCTGGGTCTGGCCAGGGCTCCCTGAAAATCACTGCAGTCCCCCTGACCCACACACAGCTTCTCTAACTGCCCTGTTGTGGCTGCTGCCTGTTGCCCTTCTGGTTTCACTGCAGACCTTGCCTGTGCTTTGGCCACCTTTATTCATGTCATTTGTGGCATAACAAAAATGCCCACTGAATTGTAAATGTTTTACCTTGGGGCAGTAAGATTGAGTTGTCTGACAACAGCTTCCCTGCAGCTTTCAGACATTGGTTCCCCATTGCCAACCACAAGCCAACCCCGTTATTAAAATGTTAATAATATTTAATTAATTTTACAAGCTGTTCACATGTTGCTCAAAGACTGTGCTGTCAAAAATCCTTTCCTGTTTACACATGTCTACAATGTCCTCTTAACCAACTCGTCTGCCACTCTCTAATTAGCTTTAATAATCTTCAAATTCTTCTCCAGGGAGCTGATCTTCAGCTGGATGAGTTGTCACATTATCACACTGATGAAGATTGGGTAGTTTTCTATCTAGCTTCCTTGCCCTTAAAGATGGACGCAGTATTTGTATCCCAGAAACAGCAAACTCTTGTACCGAAGCAGAAAACAGCAGAATTTACAAAGATATTCCTTCTCAGGATCAGGTTAGGGAAAAGAGGAGATGGCAGATCTTGGTTTTATAAAAGGTTGTTTTTGATCCTGAGACATGTATATTTTACAGGTGCCTGTGGAAAAGTAAAATAAATCATAATGAGAATGCACAGAAAACTTCTGCTTATGTTAGAACAAGGACCTTCCTGTTAAAACAGTGCCAAATACAGCATATGAAAATTAAGTAGCACAGTCTGTAACTGGCTACTACTGGTTGGGAGTTGTAGGATTAAAGGTGCTAAAATATTTTGCAGTATTCATAAAGTTGCATGATTTTAGAACAAGAAACAGGTTATCTATACCCTCTCCAAAAAGCAATGTGAGTGAAGGAAAATGGTACAGGAAGCAACAGTGCTAATACAGATATTGCCCACATTTGAAATAAATTAACTTTATGATGCCAGCTTTGTGTTGGTATTATACAATAAATACAATTTCACTGATAGATTATCCATTTGTTTTTAAAGTTTGAATGTCTCAGACAATTGCAAATAAATTAAAAAGCTAATAAACTAGAAATCTGCTGATGCTTTTACTGTGTCTGTGGACAAACAACCTACATTTGTTCTCCTGCACTGCTGTGCAGTAAGAGGGCAGATCTCTCTTGTCCTCAAAGCTCATATTAAAGCCTGCATAAGTAAATCAATTTCAATCTATTAATGCTAAATCTCATTAGAAGTTGTGTGGAATCTAATAGACTTTATTTATATATTATTCCAAGTTAGTTTCCACTACAGGTGCCGTAAGTGCTTTTAAATCAGCTATGTTTCTTCACTCAGAACACCAGCACTGCATCAGAGTGCAGGATTCTTTTATGGACCTTCACTGTCTCATTGGGTCAAGTGTCCTTTTGTGACCTTTGGCTAAGAGAAAGCTGCTTTGGATAACAAAACTCAGCAGATTTCTAAAAATAACATTTTTCCAGTGTAGTTTTGGTAACTGGATTTCATGGCATAGTAGGTAATAAATTTGTTAAAAAAGAAATGACATCAGATGTTTGCTGCCCAGAAACCTATTAATTTATATTTTGTTCTCACTTTTATCTGCAACAAGGGTAGGTTCAAGAATATCTTGCTCATGCAGGTTTGTTTAAATAGTATAACAAGTATGCAATTAATTAATTAATTTAGAGTAAGAGATAAAGAAAAACCTGTATAGCTGAAATTTCAGGGAAACTTGGCAGAAATATGATTACATGCAAAACTAAAATTAAAGACAGAACTTATTCTTGCAAATGGTCCTCTTTTTCAATGAAAAAAAATTATTTTAGTAAATAAAGTTTCCATAGAGTTTGTGTCCATTTATCAAAAATCTAAGCACAAGTGAGGACTGTATATTTACATTTAGATATCTCTAAATGTACTATATTTTAATGTTATAATTCTGCCATTAGTTTAAAATATGCTCCTCTGGTTTTGTTTTCTTACAGCTTTACACAGTTATCAGACTGAATAAGAAAATTATTGCAAATTAATCGTGCTTTACTGTCAAAGAAGGTGGCTGAATTTATTGGTTATAAAATGAAATTGCAAGAGAAAGTACAAATAGGTGGTAGAACTGTTTCAATTTTTTCTAGGGTTGTATTTAAGTTCCCCCTTGATAGCACAAGGAATAATTTTCAGATAAGTAAGTGCTTTAAAGTCAAATGTAATTCTAGAATGTACTGAAGCTGTTATTCAAATGCTTTGTCTACATAATAGCTTAGCTACTCTTTGCAATATATGGGTGAATTTTGATATAACTAATAACACATCTAAATGCTGTTTTATTTTTCAGGGGGTGTCCATGTCAGCAGCCTCAGGATTCCAAGGTCAGTTCATATTCATATTTCTTCAGTTCTAGAAGAAATTATTAACCATGGCAGAGACAAAAATAGGATTTATTATTTGATTTTTAGATGAGATTTTGTTAAGAATAACCTTGTCAGCCATATCCATGGTTGTAATCTCACAGTGTCGCCTTTTCATGAGCATGAACAAACTTTTCCTGGCTTTGCAAGGTAGAATAAAGTTTAGATCTTAATGCAGGATTATACTGAATAATTCAAGTCCTGCTGACCTCAAAATGAACATGACTGACCATTTTTAATCTCTGTAGTGGTGTGAAGCATGTATTAATGCCATGCTTCTCAATCTTTGCCATTTTGCTTATTTTAGAAATGTTGATGCTTTAAGTACTAAATGCATCTTCCTTCTGACCTCCTCTGAATTTCCTCAGACCAGACTTGTCCTTTACCCAAGCAAAGCTGAACAAATATTGCAGAGCAATGATTATCAGCACAAAGTCATAATCTAAACCAATAAACTGACTGCCAGACTGGAATACACAAAACATCCCTGGCCAACACTGTGAAATGTCTGACAGTTTTGTTTCTGAAGCTGCCATTATGATGCTGTGGCAAATATATCACCATCTGAGCTGTTTGAGATACCTTTATTTGGAAGAACATAAAATATTTTTTTAAAATAAATACATTGGCAAAATCAGCTATAATAAATATGATTGAGTTCTTTAACTTCAAAACCAAGCAGAATAATAATGGATGAAGATTTTCAGAATTTGGATGATTATATTAAAATATTAAAAGCTTACATATTAGAAGATGGGTTTCAGGATAGTTTAGGAGATATTCTGTGAATGAGTAAAGACCAAAAGAGGACTGAAATTGAGAAACAAATAATAGAAACAGATTAATTATTTTTTAATCTTTTTAGTTGTTAGTAGACTGGAATTCCCAAATGACAAAGAGAAGTGGCTGCTAGAGTATATGACTTCTGATTGTCTGTTACAGAAAATTTAACTTGAATTTGAGAGAAAACCAGACACGGTTGCTTAGTTCGAGGCATTTTATCTGTTCAAATATTTTACAAGGTGCTTATATTTGTTTGTTCACATCCATGTAGTCCAACTTAGAGGTAGTTTTTCTGGGTTGTTCTCTTGTGCAGATTATATTCAAGATGGAGAAAAAACTTAGCATCATCATGTAAGAGCACTGGTTTTTTTGGTATGTGCCAACTTTCATTGCTGCAAATGGTGCCAGGAGTAAACATCAGCTTGGTGTAGTGCTGGCTCAGGGTGTCTCTCTTTACTCTTTGAATGGCATTTGCTGGAACCAGTTATGCTGAATTTAGAAAGGAACTCCCAGGAGATCTGTTAGGAACATGGATATAGAATAATTTCCGACTTAAGATCTCCTTAAAGAAAGGAATAAACCCCACAAGATTTTTATGTGGCACAACCTAGCTAGGAAAAAAAAAATTGAAATGGCAGCTTTCTAATATAGTCAACTCCAGAAGGAAATATGTCCATATATATTCACGTGCATAAAGTTAAGCTTTTTTTATTACTCAAGGGATCTTGTTTGTTGTGTTTTGGTTTTTTACATACACTGAAAATTGTGAGAAGATATACTTGTGAAACCTTCAGTGTGATAGAGTTAGAACTCAATATCCACCACACTTGAATAAATAATACTACAAATATTATATGCTATCAAATATTAAGCATCTGATTTTGGCAGCTATATCAGTTGGCCAAAACAGCAAGACAGGAACAAAACACCAATAGATCATATGAAACAGATTGCCTCATTTTTCAGGATTTTATTTAATAGTTCAGAATGAATAGCATTGAGCTGGGTAAATGCAGAAGACACAAAAGTAAGAGTAACCTCCCCCAGTATCAGTATATGTGTTTAATTTTAGTAGTGCTTGCCAAGAAATAGTAATTCACTGGTTTGCTTTCTATAATTCATAAGGATATAGTTTATAGGGAAATGTGATGGGGGTAGTAGAAGAATGTGTGCAGATTTATTTTAGTAAATATTGATTCATCTAAAGATAGAATTAGAACATAACCTGATTTATGAGTGGAAATAAACTAAAAATAGTAAATATAACAGAAAAGTATATTAATATGCTTGTCCTTGTCTATTTCAGAACAACAGCTCTATTTATTCTGTGACCTCCCATTCCCCTATCTGCTTAGGAGCTCCTTTTCTCTTTCCTTTGAAATTTTTGAAAATATTCCCATTGGACTAAATTAAATATTACTATTTAAGAATCCTCTAAACCAAATTAAGCATTTACTCATCTAGATTTTTAAATTATAGAGTCAGTCCTTTGAAATGCATACATGTAAAATGCCATGGGATTATTGATATGAAGAGCTCTGGCGAATTCCTTTGCTTTCCTTTAGGGAAAAAATATGATACAGTTATAGCTCTTATACAAATTAGTTGATTACACTAAATTCCACAAGCAGCTTGGAGAAAGTGCAGTGGGACTGCAGATGTTGTTTTGGTGCTTACATGTGCCATAGACACAATTACTCTTTGGAGTTTTACCTCCTCTCTGAGGGGTTAAATTCTTGTTTTATGGATGCACTGGGACATGGGCCTGCACTGCCTGTGCTCCACTGTTGTTAGACAGGGATGGAAAATGCAGTGGAATGGATCTAACACTGTATTTTTCTGATAGAATGTGTTGGCTCAAATCTGCTGGCTGTTAACTGGTAGAAAAGATACATCATTCTTGCCTGTTTGTGTAGGAATAAAAATTAAGAACAGCCTCTGTACCCTCTATTTGGTCTGCAAATGAAAATTTCTGATCCACACCTGTTGGTTTTATAGAGCAAACTGCATTCTCCAGTAGGATATGGTGTAGATAAGAATCCTTGCTATTAATGCTGGTATCATACATAAATTTAGACTGAAATTATATGTAAATAAATAATAGTATGGAAATTGTGCATTTTCTATATATTTTCATCAATCCTAGCACTTGACACATTGAAGTGTACACCTTGCAGACATGATTAAGTAAGATATAAAAAATATTGTTGTTCTTGTGGGGTCATGTACCTGATTGGGTACAGGCCAGAAAATTGAAAATGGGTTTCAAATTTATTAGCAAAAAATACTGTCCTTGTATCAGTTAACCTGAAAAGACTGAGTCCCGAAATGTAGCTTGCCTTTGAAATTACAGACATGTCTAATTTAAACTTTTATTAACTACAAGAGTATGGCTGGAAGGCAGGGGAACACCAATCTGCTGTGTAATGTGCTGGGTAAACAGGATACCAAAAGAGCCTTTAAATTTAAATGGCTACAAAGCTCTACAAAAGAACTGACTTTCTGACTTGCACAACATCAGCTCCTTTTAAAATCATCACAAATCAACTTTTTTGTTGCTTTTTTTTTTTTTTTTCCTCAAAGAGAGTGCTCTTTAGTGAGTTTTAGTGTTTTGGTTTGGTTGCTGTTTTGTTGGATTTCTTCTGTTCCCCCTAAAGACAAAAGAAATGCAGGTTGTAATCTCTCAGATGCACCACAGGATGTGTGTGACAGCAGGAAAGGAGTGCTAGAGAAACTGATAAAATGGAAGCTTGACTGCATATGTTTTTATTGGCTTTTCCTATTCTTTTATGTATCATTACTGTATCATATGGTTAAAAATGGTTTAATTGTTAAAAATTGTTTGGTCATTTATTGTTTTTCTGTATCACATGGTTAAAAATGGTTAATTGTGGCTTTATCCATTCTTAACAAGCTACTATCTTTGTATTGGACTTAATTATTTATACCCACAGAATACCTTTTAGTAAACAAAACTTCGTACAGTACTTTGAAAGCTTTACTTCAGTGTGTTTGTAGAAGGAGCTGTCCCTTGGTATATTATCAAAGTCTGATTTCTCTGAATGATGATATAAGAAGTTCATGTATTGTGTACAATTTCCTGAATTAACTGGTAATCTTGAGTTCATTCCAGTAAAAATGTGTTTTTATTTTCCTAACTTTCAGGTGTCAGGCTATAAAAAGGATATAAATTTAGAAATAACTGTTGACTTCTAGTAGAGAACAGCAGGCGTTAATTAGATGCTGCTGAGGATAATTGGGACATAAATGGTTCTGAAATATGAGATACCATGAGAGGTGTTTACAACTGTTGCTCTGAGCAGATAATCAAAATTATGAACAGAGCCTATCTTTGCTTCCATTTGTTTATGATTCCCTAAACTATTGACTGCATGTAAGATGTTAGACTCAAAATCTAATTTAGAGGCCAGGGGACACATGCATTATATATGATAGAATATATATATAAAAAGATAGGTGTGAGCAAAATTGGTGATAAACACTCAACTGGAAAAACTGTTGTTACAGCTGCACCAAATGAAGCTCAGGCACGGCACACCTGAGAAGCATCTGTTAGGAGACCTTGCAAGGCTCCACACTGAGCTTACAGAAATTCCAGGGCCTGCACCTGGCAACACCTCGGGCTTCACTGGAGACACTGAGCAGGGGAGAATAAGTGGATCACATCAACAAAACAGTGTTGTAGTGCCCATGAACAGAGCTAGGATTTGAGCCATGATTTGATATTGCATTTACAAGTTTAATAGAAAGTGAATTCATTAGGTATTTTTGCATAAATTTATTAATTTAAATTAACAGTGTGGTTTTTTTGGGGGGTGGGGTTTTGTTTGGGTTTTTAGTGTTGTGGTTGGTTGTGGGTTTTTTTTCTCATTTGCTTCACATACAGTTTTAGTATCCCTAGGGGTATATCAGTGGGATTTTGCTGTCAGTGACTGTTCTTCTTTTGGCTAAGAAGACATGTGATCTGTGCAGAGGAGGAGTACAGCCATGTCCAGGGCCGTGTGCTCTGATCCCCCAAACCCGTTGCAGCCTGCCTTGCTCCCCCAGGAGCTCTTGGCACACAGTCACTAGCGGGGATCTTGGGCAGACACAAGCACCACAATCCTCCAGGGCTGCCTTGTGGTGGAGTTTATTCTCTGCCACAGGTACAAGAGTCTCTGTCACACACAGAGTTGCCTCCCTCTGGGCTGAAAGGTGCCTTTTCACTCTGTCCTGTTTCCTTTTCTGAACTCTAAACTGAGCACTCAGACTTTGATGCAGCATGGAGGGTACATTGATCCATTCTACCACAAAGCTGCTTTCCATCTTCTGTATTTTCTTCTTTGTCATTCCACTTCTCCTCCTGTTTTTCTCCATTACCCTTTCCTTTGGCAGCCTTCTCTGCCCCCTTTTCAACCTGAGCCAGTAAAAATAGGTCAGTAATGCAGAGACCTCTAATATGCATTAAAGCTCTTTGTTTTGATTCTGAGCATTAGAATACCAGGAGTTTTTTTGGTTGGATATTTTGGAACCCAAGTGTTTGGGAATATTTGTGTAGATAGGGTTATAATATTCTGTCTCTTTTTCTTAATATTAAAAAAACCTACATAAGTAATTTTAATGCATGTAAAAAATGAGAATTAATCTTAGTTTCTTAAACTAACCATCCCCTAGCCCAGTGGTCTTTCTCAGGCAAGTACTCCCAATGATTTCCCAGTGAAAAACCTAAGGCAATGGATAGATACATTCTTTCTTTCCAGCTATGTTCCTAGAGACAGTAAATAGCTGGCTTTTCCTATTCTTATGTTAGGTCTGGATGGGTTACGCATCAATATTGGTTTGAAAGACTCTTTGAAGCCATCTAAGCTTTCAGCATTCACAACCTTCTAGTTTTGTTCTTTCACCTGAGTGGGAGGGACCAAATAATCTTTACAACCTTTCTCAGAGCCGTTTGTGATTATATTTCTTTAGCTGTGTTGTTCTGTCAGTCATTTTTTCTCAGGCTAAAATGTTCTATTTAATTTCATTTTTTCCTTGCTTATGGCACTGATTTCCTGCCACTGATCCTCCATGCCTTTGTTCTTTAGAGCTTCATTTTCACTGTTTTCCATGTGAGAATCAGAGCTGCCACAGCAGGCAGAATCCAAGTGCTCCATGGGTTTGCATGATGATATTATTGCATCTCATCTCCTGGCTCTACTTCTCTGTAAGCAGTGTGAGTCAATAGTGTTTGGTTTGCTCTCTGAACATCACTGAGATCACTCTTTTTTCCCCAGTAGAACTATGTATTTCAACTCCTGAGTCATTTTTGAATGTTAATGTTCAGGCATCATTGTGTTCAGGCATAAATTGCAGCTATCTTTTTCTTGCATGCATCACCTTAAAATATTCAATTACAGCCAATTTTGATTACTGTTTTATCACCAAATCATTTGTTATTGTGAAGACCCTGGTGATTTCTACAAACTTTTGCAAATCCATTATGTTCCAAATCAAGAAACTGAGCCAGGAACAAAACACAGGGATATGAGCAAATAACATTATCTCTTCTTGCCTTGAACTTTCCCTGTGTGAAGTGAGCTAGTTGTAATTTGTCTTCATTATAATCTGCTCTGTATCTCAGTGAACTTCCCTCAGTCCTGTTAAAGCTGTGGTAACTCCAGCTTGCCAAGTGGAATGATTGCATGGTGCACTTCTGAGCAGAGTATCTTCCATCTCTAACCTGAATGCCTAAAATACAAAAAGTACAATGTTTGTTAACACATTGTCCATTGGCCTGTCATTGCAAATCAGATTTTCAGATGTTGTGGTTTGCCCTAATAGCCAGTTGCTAGCTGAATAAAAATTGTGAGACAGACTTGGCCATAATTCTTCCCACTTGGCCATTAGTTTAATAGTTTTTCTTTTTATTTTATTCAGAATTGGTGTAAAATATCCATGCAAACAGAGATCTTCAAGTATGGCTCTATAAGTATTGCATAAAGCCTGGAAATTTATAATAGGAAACAGCAGCATGGGTAACTGTGTAAAGCACTTGACATCTGTCCATATTTATAAACACACTCTTCATTTGCTGCAGTTTATTTACTCTTGGCACACACAAACGAAATGTGACAGACACCCTGTGGCTTCTATTGATGAGAGGATTAATAAAGCTTGTACTTTGATTATGACATCCTAAGCCATCAAGCATGAAGACTTCAGCAGTCATTATTGAACATCGACACATATTGCATCAGTAATCAGAAATGACAGGGGACAAGAAGCTGTCAGAAACGGGACTTTGAGCTGTCTCTCAGGAACAGAATTTAATATGGCCTTAATGTATAGCCATGCACAGTTTCAGACTCATTTTTAGCTATATTTGTTGTTCTTTAAAGGTGTGTTACAAATAAAATCTCTCTATACCCATTTTACTGAGTTGAAAGCAGTGCATAACAAAATGTTGTTAGGTGGCAATGCAAACCATCATGGCATTGCATGCTGGGGGGTCTTTTATGGGTTTATTCCAGTATGGAGACTTCATTAAATACCCTTGGCAGGCCTGTATCTTTTCCTGCATATTGGCAAGGAAAAATATGGGGAAGGCAGGCAAAGTCTTGTAGAGTCCACTTATCACTGTGGGAAAGAGCTCCCTGATTTCAGACGTGGAGGAGACTGACATAAAGCTGATGTGTCTCCTATGGAGTCTATGGAATAATTCAAATTACCTCTCTAGGTCATGTGGAGGTAAGGAGTGAACAGAAGCTGCAGGAGTGTTTTGGCATTTAGCCCCAGGCATTGAGTTTTCCTTGTTTGGTCTGCAGACCAAAGGTTTAGGCAGTATTTAGAGGGCTAAAATCCAGCTTTTTCCGGAGTACTCATCATGGTAGTGTCAATAGACCTTCATTGTGGCTTTAGTGACAGATATTACATCTCTTTGCAAGGAACATATTGAGCAATTTTGAATTGTGGAAACAGGGGTAGAATTCTAGAAACTTCTGTTTGTGGTCTACATTGTATTTCTCACCTACTGCTAGGTTAGTAGTTAGTCTTGTCCAAACTCTGTTCAACTCCCTGAGCAGCAAATCTACTCTGTTTTGAAAAAAAACTTCTAAATTATCAGTTTTAAAGCAAAGAAGCAAATCAATTTAAAAACTTAAAGTTTCAAGGGTCAGCTTTATTAGGAAAAGGCTGACCTGTCTCTGTTTAATTCTGTAGTACTTCTGCTGCTTTTCTCTATGCTTTCTCCTTAAAGTTTTAGATAGATACAGTTTGTTGGAAGAATCTCGATGAAATTAATATTGTACCAAGGCTTCCTAGTGGTTGTGCAGGGTATTATTTCTTACAACTGTCAAGAACCATCAATAAGGTGAAAAGTTAATTTTAATTTCTTCCTTTACACAAATTGATGTAGCTGTTTTGAGGTGCTGGCTTTTCATCTTGCAGTTGTTTTTCAGTTTCAATTTTGAGCACTTTCTATTGCCAAGAAGGTTTTGTTTTCCTTGACTTTTTTTGTGCTGTGTCTTTCTGTAGAGCAACAGACACAGGGATAAAATGCCTTCAGCCTTTGGTTTTGACACTTAGGTTTTTGTGGGCTTTTTTCCTTTTGATTGGCATTTTTTTCCCCCTTGGATATTGATTTCTACACCTGAGAACAATGTCCATTGCGTTTGTACTGCTTTGTTGGCGTGGCATGGCTCTCCACAGGAGTGAGCAGTCAGAGCAATTTCTCTTTGGTAGATACAGGAGAGGAGGAAGTGTTGGAAAAGCATCACCTACAAATGCCAGCTGCAATTTAACCTGGATTTAAAATAGGAAAAAAGATGTGAATCAGAGTAAGTTGGCAGCCTTTTTCTGCCCTGTGAAGCTGCAGATTGCAAAAGCTGGACATATGTATGCACCTTCAAGTGATGGTTGAATCAGTGACAATGAAGTGTTTTGCTGGAAGATTGGGGCTGCTGGCTCCGAGTGTTTGCTGAGGGATGAGCTGCCAAATTACAGCTGTGTGAAATAGTCTGAGCCCTGAGCCTAACAGTGCTGTATTTATGCATGTTAGAAGCTTTTCTTTCTGAGCTGAGGCCTCTTTCCTACATATAACTGCTGTTTGTAAGGGTTTAGTCCCTAAAGTGTCCAAGTTTTCCAAAACAAATCCACAAGCACTATCTTAAGAATAAATGTCTTTGTGCTGTATAGAGGAAGATGAGATTCACCTCCTCAGCAGGGGAGGAGGAAAAATAGTATGAGGAAGCTGTCTCTATCCCAAACACACACACATAAAACCCCAACAGCCAAAATGAGGAAAAACTCTACTAGATTCTTGCTCAAAAATCATTGCATCCAAGTTCTGTCATGCTACCAGATGCTGAAGTTTGTTGACTACCTACTTGCTAGAAAATAAATGCTTCATAACCTGGAAGTTGCTCTGTATGGGGTGAAGGATATTCCAGTGAGGCTTAATCGAAGCTATCCCTTTGTTAATGTTACATGTTTGACTGTCAGGAGATTTATGCAAGGCACTGTCTCTGTCTTGGAATTATTTGCTCAGTGAAATACAGATGTATGTGCAGTCTAATCCTATAAATTACAGGGCTTTTATAAAATATAACAAACATTATAATGAATTGGAAATATGGTACTTTTTTTTTTTACAATATACAGTTAAATTTAGGAACCTCTATGTTCCTCAGCCCCTTCTTCCCCAGCACACCCCTGGCCCTCGATTTCGAAAGACATGACACTTTTTCTGGGAAGAGAAATGAAGGCGAACAGGCAGGGGCTGAGAGACAAAGGGGTGGAGGAAGCTCCTTCTCTGCCTTCTGAGTAAACAATGCAGCTGGCACTGCTCTTGCCTGCTGTTACACTAATGCCTGCAGTATGGAAAACAAGCAAGAATTAAATCTGTGTACGGTTGTAAATCTGGATCCCAGCTCAAGTTCTAATCCTTGTTTAAATTCATGAATATCACTCATGTGCTAAGAAAAAAAGGTTACTATTTTGTATCAAACTCTGGAGGTTAGATAATTCTATGGGTGTGTCATCTTTCTTGAAATTGAGCTGAGCCAACTGGGTTTAAGGATTCAAACAATACAGAGTTGGGATGATTCTTATTCTCTAATAAAACAAACTACACTGGAGCTGCTTGTGATATCTTCATATCGAGTTCAAGTATAGGTAACTCACTTCTATTGTTCTTTTCCGTTTCTCCTTTCTACATGTTTAGTGGTTTACGTATTTATTTAATAGATAAATGTTATGAAAACTTATTCCTATTGTAGCATTTGTTACCTCAATCTGAAATTGGTTCTCAGTTTGTCAGTAGTGTTTTCCAAAAATGTGTCTGTGCACACAATTATAATTGTAGCTGTACTGATTTTCCTTTTAATCGCATCAACTTGGCTTTTTTTTCTCCTCATGACCGATCAAAGTGAGGTCTCTGTGGCTGGGTCAAGTTATCCTTCAGTATCTTGTAAGTGTGTAAGGAGCCTTTTTTGTTCCAGTGATGCACCACAAAGAATGAAGCCCCTTGCTTCCCTGCAATTTAGAGTTATCAGAATTGTTCCTTGAAGTTCAGTGGAATTTATATGCAGAGCTCTAATGAATGGCATACCTGGAAGATCTCCTTTTCTGCAGATTGTGTTCATAAATCTCTATCTGTTCCTCATTTTCATGATTGTTTATTCAATATTTTCTGCAGGGTTTTGTCAGACAAACACTGAACTTGACAAATGGCAAGAGGAGCCCTCACAGGGATCAGATAGGTTATTCCAGCATTCCAAACTGAATTAAGACCAAAATTCATATGAAAGGATAATACAGGGTGCTATCAGATGCACTTGTCTTTTTCTCATTCTTCTTAATTAAGGCTGAATCAATTGAAAATGGGCAGATTTATTTGCTCTTGCCCTGGTTAATCTCTTCTTGAAGCGTGGAATAAATGCTCAGCTGATGCCAGTCACCGACATTCTTGTTAAGGTTCACTGAAATCTTCTGGACTCTTGTCAGTGCTTTTGCCTTGCCTTCATGAGTTGGGGCTGCAAAAATCCAGCAGCAGATCGAGTGATAGTATGATTTATATGTTTTTGTTGTCTTTTGTCCTGTTGCTTGGGCAGAAAATGTTCTATTACCAAGCTTTACTTACGAATGTTGAAAAGGATAAAAACATCATGTGAAAATGGATGATCTGCATTTGTTGGTGCATGCCTTGCCCTCTGACAGGGAGAGAGAAAAAGAATTATTTATTTGTTGGTGTGTGCTGTAGAGAATATTATTATAGAGAATAAATTGCACTGAAATATTTTAGCAAGAGATACGCAAAGGTGTTTGTTTATATAAGAGAACTGGGTTTTAAAGATCCTGCTCATTCCTATCTGCATCTCAGATTAGAAATCCAGAAACAAATCAGGTTGAGATTTTTTAAATTTTTCAAAAAAAAATTTTAATAGAACTATTTTCTGAAATAATAATACTTTGAAGTGGAACCAAGGGAAAGGCCATAAGATTTAAAAGTTGATGCGTATGTATTTATAGCACACTCAGGCCAGGTGTCTTTAAACAAAACAAATCTATTTATCATTATGGGTAGGTTACTTACCAAGCAGCTCAGTAAACTTCTTGTTTGAGGACAAAGTATCCCTACAATGACTGGGGCAAAGGGTGTGACTGATCCTATTCAGACACTGTTTATTCAATAAGATATAGCAGGTAAACTTGGGCTTCTGAGCTCAAGCAAAGCTTTGCTGGGATTCTATTTGTGTTGTTTATGAAGGACTGATATGTACAATCACTTGATCTTTTAGCAATTGCAACTCTTGAAACAGTAATTTAGCACAACTGTGGTGGAGTTTGTGTAGGAGAGTTGCATATGAAATAAACTATTATGGGTTACAGCGATGTACTTTGCTTTTATACCTTGACTAGTCTTACCAAGTATTGAAAGAATCTCTCTTGATCACAACAGACTAACCCAGGTAAGCTCATTGCTGAGCCAGAGTGTGACAGTGCCTTCCAGGGAGAGTAAGAATGAAGGTGGGTGGTGGAACCCACGCACTGTTTTGTTATGCAGGTAATTCCCAAAGGGATCAAAGGAGGTCTCAGACAGCTTTTGGCAATGTTTGTTTGTCTGGTGTTATTTCAGTGATATTATCAAAGTATTTGGGTGGACATAGACTGTTCAGAGCAGTGCTAGGACTTTCAAGCTTCTTTTGTAAACAGTCCTCATGACCCCGCTGATTTTGTTTCAAAATATGCTTGTAAATAGAATCAGCAATGAACAATATTTAATAACACTAATACTTCTTTACAATGCAGGTAGCTAAAGCATTAGTTTATGCCTTGGAGAAAAAGTTTAGGATGTGGCAATTGCCACAGTTAACCGTGCAAGATTTGCCTTTAGTTTACCTGTTGAAATCAAATGTGCAGAGAAAAAATTGGCAGTTGCACTGTCAATACATACATTCTACATTAGAGCCACTACTTTGTTTATTTTGTGCCAAAAATGGTACTTTAGTTATAGCCTGTGACTCACTTCTATTTTTCAAAGACCTTCCATATTCTGTTGCTCTCTGTATTCCTTAGCCTTCACTTCTTTAAGGTTCGGATTTTTGAAATACCAATCTGATATGAGTGAGATCAGTTGTCCCCTAATATAGTTCTGTTTTGAATATAAGGGGATGATGATGATACAGGTTATCAATATTTGATAAACATTGCCATTCTGATGTGTCAACAAATGAGTGTTTTGACAAACACTCACTGGATGATCCTGAGAATAACCTTTAGACTTGAATGACTGGAATTGATTTTATGCTGCTGCAATGCAATCCATCCAGAACCACCTTATTCATTATTCTGAGTTCTCCTGTCTCTAGTTCTTGTTCTTGTTCATTTTGATTGTTATAGTCTTTGGATTGGTATTTTAGTAGTGCGCAAAGTTTTGGTCGAACATTTATGTGTGTAGGGGTAGCTGAGGTCATAAATGCCTGCAGAACAAACATTCTCACAACTAATCTCTAATCTGAGAGAAGCATCTCCTCAGCTAATGGCAAGTGAAACCACTGAATGGGGCCATTTCATTTCATCAGAAGGCCGAATGGTCCCTTTTCTCTGCAGCTGTCCATTAAGTATGTGACAGAAGTACCATTGCCAGCCCCGAATTAGCAATGCAGCGCTTTGCGAGCCTTAATGAACCTGCCACTGTTCACAGCAGCACCACTCAAGTCCCAGGACTGCATTTACAGTACTTAGGCAGTACAGATTGTTAAAGAGGAAGATTTTGCTTCAGTCCATTGCCAATCCTCTTGTTGCAGGGGGACTGCACTGCAGTAGAGCCTTCTTGCTGATGATGGAGGAAATTCAGTTTTCAGTCGTGATCTGTGGATGTTTTGTATAGTCCGTGGGGTATTTAAAAATAACCTTTAATGAGGTGGCATGAAATGACAGGTCTAGAGCTTAGAAATGGCTCTATTGCTCGCTGTATGCTTGGAACTGGAGAATGTGGTGCTAAGATAGAGACCCTGGGTTGCAGTGAACATTAAAAATGGGATGATTCAGAGGCCTATGCTGCTCCCATAGGGTTATTGCTGTGACAACACAGCCAAGTATAATGTCTGCATCTGAGCTTCCCTGAACTCACTGTCATTGGTGGCACACATAGGGAAATATAATGTCATCTACAGCTGCAGAACAAGAAAAAAAAGTCCTAGAGTGCAGATTGTGTAATACAATAAAGAGGGATTGAGAATACCTTACACGATATTTTTAAGTCTGTGAATAAAAGGTAGGCTGCAGAAAACAAAGTTGCAAAAAAACCCAGAATTTGATAGATATCTAAACATCATTGCAACAAAATATGAATACTGGAGGAACAGTACAGCATGAAAAAATTTGAGACTGTGGGGGCAAAAAATTATTCAAATTAGAGGAAGAGGGACTGGTAAATCATTACATGAAGACCCTGCTGAAGTGGATAGTTATAATTTCTCAGTACACAGACAAGTAGGGACATTTAAAATTATTCTAACTTTCATTTTAAGGATCAAAACAAATTCCTAAAGATTTAATAATATTTCATAAATGCACAATAGAAATTCAGTGCCTTAAGCAGCAAAACAGTTATTTGCCCGTTTTCCTTAAAAACTCAAATTCTTGTCTCTTCCAGAATACAATCCAAAAAATCTGAAGGCTGGGAGACAATACCATTTTTTGTGAGGGTTTGTAAGGTGATGAAACCACTGAAGTTGTGAACACCTTATGGAAGTAAAATGCCTTGAAGTACTTTTTCAGCCAGTAGTGTGCTAAATACAGTATTATGTCTTTGGAATGCACAGTAAATTTATTTGAAATGCCAACACCCCAAAAGCTTCTAGGAATATTTCTTTGGGCTTGCATCTATTTTTGTGTTTTCCACTCTGGGTGGAGAGGGTAATGAATACGTGATTCTTTTTACCTTCTTAATATGTTGATTCAGTGAAAATATATGCTAGCTTGAACTGTGTTTCACACCCCCAGAAAAGTAATGGAAATAATAGCACTTGTCTTTTGAAAGGTGTAATTTCAGTGTCTGCAGGACTGAGGCTCATCCTTACATTGTGCCAGTGAGGTTCATAAGTGGAAACTGTGACTGAGTAAGAAAGTAGATGAGTAGGGCACTAAGAGGCAAACCTGATGTACAGTATGAGAAATGGCCAGTTGAAAAATGTGGTTTAAAACATCTGTACTGTTTAGTGTGTCTTTTACAAATACATATAGGAAACAGTGATACAGCAAAGAAATTAAAACATCAGTTCATGTATAGACTGAAAATGCATACAAAGGTAGATAAAGGTAGTTGTCATTTAAAATTATTTATTTTAAACCCAAGTATAAACCCCTATAATCTGAACAAATTTTTTTAATGATACAGTTTGTAAAAAAATAAATAAATAAAAATAGCAGACCAGGATGCAGAGTAAGAGAATTCATGCAGTGTTGCAGTTTTCAAGGTAACAGACTTCCCCTCAAACTTTTGTGCACAGTCTACATGCTGCACAAATTTATTTTTGTCTCTTAATTTATTCTAACTTTCCCATTATCTAGCCTGTCCTTGCAACACTTTTGAGAAATTACTAAACCCTGTGAAACACAGACTAGACTCCTAGATTAGGTTATTTTATGTCTTTATTAGACAATCCCATTAGAACCTCACCAGTGGCAAAGGAGGGAAATATAATGCCATCAGCACCCATATAGTGCTGCACTCTCCCAAAGTTACTGGCATTAGTAAACTCATCTTACTGCCAAAACCTTTTAAAACAGTCTACAAGCTAATTTCATTGACTTATAAAACTATTTGTACCAAGCAATTCATTTTATGTTCTGCACTGAGGAATAAATACCACCTTAGGTTTAAGTTGACTGTGTTGCTGAGATACTACCCTGAGCTAACTTTGTATTTTTATGTCCCTGAGGGATTTCATTAAGGTACTAGAGAAGTCTCTATCAAATATTCATAACCTCTAGTAAATGAAGTAATATCTTCCTTTTCATTGCAGTTTGACACAGACACATGTTCGTAGCTGGCAGTACTTGCACAGATCCACAAATTGAGTTTTTGCCAGTTGAAGCTCTGCTTCATAATATTTTACATGTTGCTATTGTTTTCTAAATTTTTGAACAATGCAAAGATTCTGCTTTGTTAAAATCAGCATCCTTCCAGACCAGGAGCATCTGACAATTCATATTCATATATCATTTTTGCATTTTACTAGTTTGGAGGCTTTTTCACATGCCAAGATCTTTGTGGGAATGTAATGTCATATTACACCACCTCTAACTCAGGCTGACTTGTTACTCAGGTGGAAGCCTATGATCTTCTGAGAGGTCCAGAAATGTGCAAATGAAGTGGTTATGAGAAATAGCACAGAATAACCTCGCCTGGAACTGAAGTATAAGGCAGCACCTTCCTAGGATTTCACATGGCCATAAAGTGTGTGTAATTCAGTTCTGAACCCATCTGGTTTCTGAGTACTTTCAGGAGATGCTCTTTGAAGTAGATGTATCTGATTCTCATTTGCATTTTTATATAAAGGTGCCATAATGCAGATAAATTGAGCTGGCCTACTTAGATGTTTGAAGTTAGGCATGTATTCCTGCATCTTGCTGAATAAGATCCTGACTCTGCACTTCATTGACTTCAAAGCCTTTCTTTTGAATCACTGAGTTTTTCAGCTTCTATACTGTTTTCAGCCAGAGCTGTCACATACTCTTTTTTAGCTGACCACCAATTGTGAATAACAACAGGCTTTTGGTTTTTGTTTTCTTTTATGTGTGGGTACTGTCTGTAATGTTACTTCATTATAATTTTATGTCTTTAATTTATGTCTGTTACACCAAATACACAAAGTGGGAAATAGGGAATTTTCTAGCTCTTACAATAGGTGGAACAGAACTTTCTACAGAGTTAGACCTTTTGTGCTATTGCATCATTGCAGTGATTCCATGAAAACAGTAAAAGGGATGGTTGAAAATGGCCTGAAATGAAAAAAAAATGTGATGTAGCATTGTTTCCTCAGATGTAATTGTTGGTTATGCTGTGCAAGGGGGTAAAATAGGCAAGAAAATAAATATTTGAGAATTATGCAGCTATGAAAGGATACAAGCTCTCTAAATACCTTGTGAGCAGCAGTGTTGAACAAATAACACTGAACCAGTTAAGCTTTACCTGCATGAATGAATGTAAAACATCTGCTGTTTCCTACTGGAAGGGCAGGCACTGGATATTGCCCTTGGGTTCAAGATGCTGGGATAACACAGCCATGGAGACATAACCAGCCATGCAGTGCTGGCTGAGGGCCTTGCAAGGAGGACTGGCTCATGAGCAGTGATTCCAATGTTCCTCATGGACCATCAAACCCAGCTAAACAAACCTGACTTGATATTTATGGGGGGAGATCAGCCCTTGGGGACTCCCAGTTGTAGGCACACAGTGTGTGGTGATTGGGATGGGGCTGTGGGAGCCTCATCCCCAGTGGGCTCAGCTGTGAGGAGCAGGTGAGCAGCACTGACAGCAATGAGCCATGGAGTGCCCAGGGGCACTGAGCAGCCACCAAAGGGAGCAGAGGGCACACAGTGCAATGTGTGAACATGAGGGGATAAAAGGCTGCGCTAAAGGACAAGAAGGGCAGATGCTTGCAGCCTTCTGAAGAGGTAAGGTGTTACTCTTTATGGGATGAAGCTTTCTGCTATTGTATGATGACATTCTGTGTACTGTGGCCATCCAGTGGACACAAAATCCATCATCACTCAAGCCTGAGGAGCAGGTGTGGCTGGTGATGGACACCAGCAACCCTGGTGTGATGGCAGCTGCAGGCTCCTGTCTAAACTTGAGGTGCCTGGGGCAGGGCTGAGTTTCTGTGTGATGGTGAGAGGTTCTGGGGATATGCTGTTCTACAAACTCTGGGTAAGTTACAATCAGTAACTTAATGTTTAATTTCATAGTTCCTCAGTTTACCTTTGCATACTTTATAGATTGTGATTCTTGGCTATTGGATGGTATTTTAGTTTGTTCATGTTAATGTAAACCTCTAAGGCAGTTGTAGAACCTGCTGCTGTTTCCAGAAGACTTCCAGTGAAACCGTAACAGGTCATAAAAGCAGCATGCTGGCCCCACAGTTGCATACAGACCTTTACCTTAGGTAACTATGAAACCACTGCCAAGCACCTTTCAGAGAAATAAGCCATGATGCCCTCTCTGATGCTGAGCTCCTCTCTGGGGCTGATTTAAGCATAGAATAGTGCAAATGATCTGTTAATCCCACTTACAGGAGAAAATCCCTTATGGAAGGAGTTGGGAGGGCAGTGGTCAGGGATGGCTGTGAGCCTTTGCTGATCTATGCCACTCATTTCAGTTTAACTTCCTCCTGAGCAAGCATTTCCTTTCAAATCTTGGTTTCGCTGATGTCTCCCTGGTGCACTTCCAGCAGCATAAGTCACACAGGGTGTTTCATAAATACAGTTTCAGGCTAGATGTAAAATCTGTATGGAATTTTTTTTTTACAAATTTGTAAATAGATACATGGGAATTCCTTGACTTCTTTCTCCAGACGTGTTTTATTCTGGGGGGTAATGCCAGAAGCTAATCTTGTAATGAGTGAGCTAAATAAGATTATGGCTCTTGTCCTGATGTAATTTCAAAGCAGGGTAGCTGCTACAAGTGTATCAGTTAGCTGATGTGAGTGTAGGGAAAAATCTATTCAACTGTTACAAGATTGACATGGATAAGTTCTCTGAAAATGCACAGACGTTGCAGGATTGGACATTTTCTGAGCTACAGAAAATTAAATTTCATTCTGTGAGAGGCCGGAGAGGGAGATGGATCCATTTGACATGATTTTAAAAAACTAGAAGTTACTTCCAAAAGTGTGACCAGCTGAACAAACAACTGTTGTATTTGAAAAAACAGTCCAGATTCGGATTTCAATTACTGTGATGTGAACTTACAAAAATTGTAGTTAGCGTGTAAGAATTGCTCTGGATTAAAAAAGGAGTAGGAAAACAATTATCTGGCCTGCTGTGTATTTGTGGGATGTCGTTTTTAAAGGTAAATGTTATTTTGAAAACTTCTGGAGATTCTGGAGAAAAAAAAACAAATTGTTTATCAGCTGGATGTTATATGCATGAAAATACTTTTCTAATACATGGCTAATAGTTCTATTATAGATAAGTAGTTATCTTATAGAGGGAGAATACTTCTGTAGGGAAAGGTGAATTCAACTAACCTATCAACAAGGAAACAAAATGTAATTTAGCTCATAATTTCTAAGAATACAGAATCCTATTCTTCTTATGTAGCTAATCAGTCAGAAAGTCTTTCAAAAATTGGCAGTACTGCAAATGCCACTGTCCTTATGTTGCCAGATTCCTAAATTAGAATAAATGCATTTTTCTGATTTGAATACAAATTATATTTGCCATATATAATCTGAGTTGTCATTACATTCCATCAGGCTTATGTTGTGACTGAGCTGAACTCCAAATCATGCTAGCACAGAGGTTGAATAAGAAGGAGTGCAGACCACATATTGTATAAAGGACTGCTCTGAAATCTTTCAGTGTTTTATAAACCATAGTGTGTATATCAGAAATTTATGATATTTCAATTCACATGCACTGATATTTCCTAATAGCCTTGAGGCTTTTCAAAACCAAGAGTAATGATTTCTTAAATGAGAACCATGTTGCGCCTCAGGCCAGAATCTCAGCTTGGTTTTGTTTGTTGAAGAGATTTTTGTAGGTGAATTATAGGATAACTAGCATCAAGAGAATTTTTTTTTCCAAAGGATTAATGAAGTTGTTTTTATGTTTTAATAATTATTATGTCTCTCTATAACTAATTTACTATATCCGTTCGAAACCCTGGAGTTGAAAGGTAGCCCTGGAAACCATCCAGTTGCTTCCTTCAAGTTACCCAGGAGACCAGTTGTAAAAGTGAAAAATCTGTGGAGGAGGAAGGATTCCGTGTGTCCTAAATCATAACAAGCACTGTAGTAACCAAAAAACCTTGGTGCTTTCTAATAGAGGTGTACTTTTAAGCTGTGCTTCTCTTGAGACCAAGTTGTCAGCATGGAGGCTGAATGGAGCCGATGTCAGAGCACTTTAATGTCAGGCACAAGAAATGACTCTGTGAGCAAGGTGGTGTGCTTTGGGAGGAAGGTCCAGTGGCTCAGCACAGTGCTTCCAGCTGTGCTGCACAAAGACAGATGCTCCAGGGCTGTGGGGCTCATTCTGCTTCTGCTCGGGGTCAGGGTCTCTTATGGGTCTCTCCCAAAGTTACTCCTGACCACACTTGTTATAGGATTAGGTAGAAGATAGTGAATTCTGACTTGTTCATTCTGAAACTCCCCAAAAACTTTGGCTTGGAGAGCTGAGACCTCACTGATGAAGATGGTGATAATGTTGAGTGGTTAGGTGAGACATCTCTGCTAGGAAAAAAAACCTCAAACCAGCCAGTAAAACACCAAAACTGAGGCAGCATAAGTGAATTGATCTGTCTGGATGATTTCTTGCTCCCATAGGGTCATTTCCTTATTTCCTGCCTTGTTCTACACGTTTGCCTAAATCCAAATCACTTTAAACCAGCACAGAATTCGTAGTTCTGAGTAAAGAGTGAAGATGTTTTCAGAGTGCAATTTTCTGTTTTATGCTGAATTATGAGGTGCTTACCTGAGCAAATGCCTTTTATTTCTCTCAGAAATCAATACTTGGGGATCTTTGCAGAGGACAATGCTCTCCCTGTTGGGAAGAAGAGCAGTCAGGCAATGACAGCTGGCACAGTTCTTTCGTGGGCTCTGTCAATCTATCAGCAAACTTTGCATTGTGTTGTCCTTTTCACAAACTAAAATAGCTAAATGGCTTTTTTCCTACTAGCTGTCATGTGTTCCAAAATGAATTTGTATTATTATTAGAGTATTTTTCCTCATTTCCACCTTATTTCCTCCTACCTGATTTACGTGCTCTGATCTTGATTTATGTACTTTGTTTCTTAGTTCTCCCTATGTTCCACAGGTTTAGTTCCATGTATTTCAATGCCATCACTTCACTTCCCTGGATGAATATTTTCCCCTTTTCACTTAAGTTCATTACTCTTAGGTCTATTTACCTTTGTTATCCTCAGCAGCTCATCTGTCTTTATTACTTTTTGGAGAGGAATTCACAGTTCATGTTGCTGAAATACTTGTAAATGTCATGAAATTAATATTTTTTTAATTAGGATTATGAAAAAGTATGTAAGAGGGAGTTTTGCTACTTAAAAATAATAAATACATTATTATGAGGCAGGGAAATATTTTTTTCTGGGAACTCAGTCCAAGTGGTCTCTGTCATCACTGGTTCTTAGAGTCACAAAATGGGATTAGCAAGGTCTTCTGAGTCTGAACACTGTTAGGAGCTCATTAGGGGGTTTAAACACTAGGTCCATATGTTCTATTTGAAATTTAGCATATAATTTCCTCAAGTATCCTCATAATTTTCTCCTTTTAAAATCACGTTTATTTGGAATATCCCTTGCCTTAATTCTGGTCATTATGATGTCTCCTGGTGTTTATTAAACATATTGTGTATGTAAACAAGACCTAACTGCACAGCAAATTAGAAAATGCTCTGTGGTTTGGCAGCACAGCTTTATCTGAAGGTGGAAGATGTGCTCTGGTCTTCAGACTCCCTACATTAACAATAAATCACGTTATATCTGCATATATATATATAAAATACAGAGCAGCTTAGTAGGCCTTCCATAATATCTTCATTTCACGCTGGCATGGGGGAGAATGAGGAGCACATAGCAGTGGATGCAGCTGTTTGTGCAGATATGCAGTGTCTGAGTCACTGCACAAAAACAGAGCAGCAGGGCTGATCCTACAGTGACTTGGTCAGGGAGCTGCAATCGGGGCTTGGGCTGGAGCTGTGCAGCTGCTGCAGCAGAAACAGCTGCATTGCTGCCCCACAGCACAGGAGAAAGAACCCTGGCAGAAGTAGGGATGGTTTCGATGTTTGGATACATGGAGATGTGAGGCTACAAAAATGTCTGATACCAAGGAAATGGTTGTGCAGGATATGTGCAATATGAGGATTTATTCACAGAATTCACAGAATGATGGGTTGGAAGAGACCTTAAAGATCATTGAGTCCAAACCATGCCCCAGCTCAACTAAACCGTGGCACATCCAGGCTTTTTTTAAACATATCCAGGGAATGGTGGCTCCACTACCTCCCTGGGCAGACCAATAATACAACTTTATCACCCTTTCTATACAGAACTTCTTCCTAATATCCAACTTGTATTTCACTTGGCACAGCTTGAGCCTCTGTCCTCTCATTCTGTCAGTGCTGCCTGGTGAAAGAGACCAACCCCACCAGACCCCAGCCACCTTTCAGAGAGTTGTAGAGAGTGATAAGGTCACCCCTGAGTCTCCTTTTCTCCAAGCTGAACACCCCCAGCTCCCTCAGTTGTTCCTCACAGGAATTGTGTTCCAAGCTCCTCATCAGCCTCGTTGCCTCCTCTGGACGTGCTCAAGCGTCTCAATGTCCTTCCCGAACTGTGGGCCCAGAACTGGACACAGCACTCAGGTGTGCCCTCACCAGTGCTGAGTGCAGGGGAATAATGATTTTCTGGTCCTGCTGGCCACACTGTTCCTGCTCCAGCCAGGAGCCATTGGCCACCAGGGCACACTGCTGGCTCACGTTCAGTGGGTTGTTGAGCAGTACCCCCAGGCCCCTTTCTGCCTGGGCACTGTCCAGCCACACCATCCCCAGCCCGGAGTGCTGCAGGGGTTGTTGTGGCCCAAGTGCAGGACCTGGCACTTGGACTTGTTAAACTTCATCCTGTTAGACTCTGCCCATCCATTCAACTGTTACGTGCCATAATGCTGGGTTTAATGTGAGCCGCTTAAAACATGTATGGAAATAATTTCTTTTAGCTTTGAGATTTCATTTCAGAAGGATTAGATCAGAAGTGTGTTGTTATCAGGCTGCTTTGGAGGATGGGCCACTGCTCCTGGGGTTGCTTGGGGGAGGTGCTGGAGCTGGAGCCAGCACGTTGGCACTGGGTGCATCCTGCAGGGAAAACTTCCTTCAGCATCTTGCTACAATGGGTCAGTGTTTTCAATCCACAGCAGCCCCTAAGTCTGATTCAGCTGGTCTGGTATTCCTGCCTCTGCTGAAATGAGAACATTACTTCTGTTTTTGCTTTACTTTGTGGTTTATTTGTTTTGGGTTTTCAAGTTGTATTTGTTGGTTTGCACTGATCTTTGTTTTTAAAAGGAAAAAAAAGTAGTAACTTTTCATGCTTTCTTTCCCTAATTTTTTTTATATATGTTTTTCATAATCTACCAAACAAGATCATCAACAGAGAAAAAAGGCGTAGGAAAATCATGTGTAATGTGCATAAAATATTTAAAGAAAAGCAAATATTTAGCTATGATTCAATACATTTGCATCTAAATTTGATGGGAGGTTTGCTGTTTTAATTTATACTGCTATGCTGTATAAATCAAATAAGTAGTCTGCCCCCCCCCAAATGTAAACTATTTTATGTAATTTCTTTCTCTAGATCAACTAAGCAAGAATAGGAAGCACGTTATTAATAGACATAGAAGTTGAATTACAATATTCAGAATTTCTTATTAGAAACTTCTTTCCAAAAGAATTTCTTATTACTTTCCACCTCTATTATTCCTTAACATTTCTTCCTATTTAAGACAGTAATAAGGTTAGTTCTGTATTCTTACACACATTTCTTGTTCAGGTTCTTTTATACTTAAGAGGATTATTTTTGCCAAATATTTATAGGAAAATTTCAGATCCATTCTAATGCCTTACAAATGAAAACAGTTGTTCTGTAACACTTTCCCATTTAATTGCTTTTAAGGGACTGCTAAATCCATTAGTGAGGGTACTAATTGAGAGGAATTGCAGGAGGAATGGCAGGATTGTTTCTTTTTAAATGCAGTTCAAATTAAAACAATCTTTTTTATTTAAGAGTTGGGTTGGGAAAGCATAAATATAACTTCTCATGTTTTCCATATTTGTAAGGTAAAAAGATTAATATAACAATTATTTTTCATGTCTAGTATACACATTACTGCACTGCTGTTTATGAAGCTACAAATTTAGCTCTCTGTTAATCAACATATTGAAAAAAATGCAGGTAAATTATTACTGCTATGAATCATGAAATCTCAATAAGGATGTAATATAGAGTGTTATAAAGGTTCGTACATTTAGAATATTTCTGAATAGGCTACATCTATGACATTTAATTATGTTTAGAAACAGGAGAATTTTATTAGAGTGCTGTGGGGGAAAAATTAAACCATAAAATCATACATTTTAACGTGGAAATTACTAAGTAGTAGGAATTAAATATGAGAAGATAATTGTTGTTTTTTCTAATGAAATATATACAACAATTCTAGTAAATATTCTCCTATTCTAGTAAATATGAATATTTGATTCCAGTAAATGTTGTCCAATTCTAGTAAATGTTGTAGCTCCAGAAATCCCAGATCTGGTGCAGCTGTTGCCTTAAGACTGGAATGGTGAATAAGGGAATTCATGTGTTAGACCTGTCTGGCCCAAAGGGAGTTGAGCCCCAGTGTTTCAGGTTTGTTTGTTGTATTTATGAGTTCATGAAACAAAGTTTAAATCACAGAGTACATTGTCATGTGAATCTGAGATGCAAATGGACCGTGACAGCTTTTCCTGGAAAACAAACAAAAAATGTGTGTTTTTTGGCAGGTTGTCCTTATTGTCAAATTTGTAATAAGACATAATTAAACTCAGTAGGATTCACATTCTAATTAAAATAAGGTAAGAATTTATTCTGTTATCCCATGATACTTTCATAAGAAATTACCTTCTAGTTTTATCAAATTTTTCGTATAAAACCTAGAAGCTAAGAAAAAAAAAAAAAAACAACAAAGCAACTGAAGGAAATTTAAAGATGCCAAAATTTGAGAGCCTCACATGAGATGGGGACATGAGATTGCACCCTAGCAAGGGGTTATGGAATGAGTTGTTCTGACCCACCTTGTTTTTTTTTTATACCGAAGAGAGGACAAATAAGGGGATAGGTAAAACAGGCAGCTTGCAATGGAGGCATGAACACAGACGTGTTATCAGCAGCCAGGAGCTCTTTGTACCTCATGTTTTGGTGCCAAACAAGTTTGGAGAGACTTAGAGTTTGAAAAAAAACCCTGCTCTTAAGGATTAGGATGCAAAAGGTAATGCAGAAAACTAAGAGATAAGAGGCTAAATTTATGGCACATTTATTTGTTTATTCCATGCTTTGTCTGATTTTCACCGGCTTGAACTTTGTTTATGAAATGTTCCCACGTATCTGTGACATGACAGGCATTGAATCTTGGATTCAGGCAAGAAGTGAGGAGGGAGTAAATATGAATTTTCCTTGCTGTATAAAAGTTTAGGTGTAGAAATAGGTGTTGGTTGAGGATAATTGTGTGCAATGGTGCCCACACATCATCTTCCTCCCCAAACTCAGCATGCATGGAGTGATTCAGAAGGAACAGAGCTTAGAATTTATGTGCATTTGCTAACGGGATTGAGCAAAGCAGACTGGTGGGGTAGAGCAGTAGTTTGTAAGTTCCTGTTTAAAGGAGAAGGAGGCTGAGAAGGAATGGAGTTGCTCACCTGAACTGCTCTGCTGTGAGAGGGAAGGACCTGTTTGTAGGCAATGGAAAACAAGGAGGGTGGATGGAAGGCACACTTGTCTTTTCTCCCTTCTTTTCTATTTTCTCTCTTCTGTCACAGATTTAGAAGTTCTAGGGAATAAGGAATAATATCTCTATCTTTCTGTAGGAAAACCACTGTGATGTAAAGGCTGCCATCATTAGCCCATGGCAGAAGATACCCATGATTGCCTGGAGAAACTGCTTAATTATGGTCAAGTTGTCAAGTTTCTTTCATGCTCATTTGAGAGGGCAATAATGTTTTCTCTCAGCAGTTTTACATACCTATAACTGTATATATTTAAATTTCTGGAAGATGAGAAAAAAAGGAATGGACTTGGTAATCTTAAAAGTCTTTTCCAGTCAAAATGCTTCTCTCCTTTCCTAACTAATTGCTGTTCAGTGAGCTGTAAGAGTGCACACAGGGACTGAAATTCAGTGGAGGAGTCCAGTTCTGGTGTGAGTCTAACAGCAGGAACAGAACTGTATTCTCACCTTGGGACTTCTCTTACTGATAGGTGTCCTCTCTATCCCCATGTGCCTCAGGAATATAGCAGTGCAGAGACAGTGAGTGTTGTGTGCAAGAGGTGCCTCAGCAGTGACACAGATGTGACTTGAATTGGGCTGAGTAACTACCAGAAATAACACATTTGAGCCTTCCTTTGGAAATGAAGGCAATAAAGAAGTCTGTCTGTATTTCGGAAGGTCCAAGTCAGTCAGGAAATACAGCAGTGCGAGGTAAACTCTCCAGAGTTCCAGCACATTAAATACTCACCTGCTTATGCACAGTAGTGCTAGTGGGAGAAGGAAGGGTGGCTTCATTTACATCTTGATAATTGCTTTTGCATTAATTAATTCCATTTCATTTTTCCCATGCTATCTTCTATGCTTGTTCCTGCAGCACCAAATTACACTAAGACTATAGTTACTTTTAAGACCATCTGAGAAATCAGATTTGTAAAAATAATTTCATAAAAGCATGAGTCACTATTGCAGGAAAATTCCTTCCAGATTAGTTTTTGAGAGTTGTGTTTGAAGCAACCTGGCAGTTCCCAAACAAGAACTGAACTTGTCATGCTCTTTGTCCCCATCTTCCCTGCCATATCTTCCAGTGGCTGGAAAAGGTTGGGTTCTTTGGGAAGGTGGCAGTCAGAGAAACCTGTTCTGTTCCCAGTGCAGACTCATTACTCTGCAAGGAGCTGTAAAACCAGCAGCTTATTCTTCCTCCTCTCCATCAGCATCCTCCTGTGGAAAAGACAGGAAAGAAACAAAGGCAGCACTTTTACATTCATAGTTACAAGTTTACCCAAATGTGTTTTTGAAAGGCACTTGCTGGTTATGTAGACTGAGTATAAGCATTTGGGTTTAAAAATGCTAGAATTTTTTTTCCCAATTCAGAACTTTGTTATGAATTTCAAAATTATTGAGGACAGCCGCAGTGTATTCCTTCTCAGTAGATTTGCTTCAACATAATCCTCCAGAATCACTGGCTTGCCCCAAATCATCTTTAGCATCTGTGGTGCTCAGGTGTTTAACCCAAGTAGTGAGAAGCAGCTGTTGTTTTGTTAGCAAACCTCCTGCCCTATACCTTCAGGAATCCCATCTCCCAAGCACATGAAGTCCTGTGCAGCCTGATGGAAGAGCTCATCAAAATTAAGTGATGCAGCTCTTGTAATTGCTTTAGTCTTAACCCTGTTTCAGCAAAGTGAAAGCAGATTTGTTGCCTACGAGGAAAACAGACAAGCTGATTGTTAATATGCTGTGCTGCCATCTAAAGAGCCCAGCAGGTTGTAAAGAATGTTGACACCTTAGAGATTGACTCTGCCTCTGGAAAGTTGAAATCTATAATTTGATAATTCCTATTCTATAGCATGCTCTGATCCCTTTAGGAGCAATCACCAGCATGTGAATTCCTATGGCTTAAAGAAAGAAAAAAGTAAAAACTCTCGATTTTCCTCCTCTTTTACAAGGCACTCAGGACTTAATTTAGGAAATTGTTCTTCCTGGATGTGCAAGTCTCCCAAAACTATCATCAGCTCTAGTTATTGCCATGTATTTTTCCTGTATTTTCAATAAAACAGTTTTTTCTACAGTTGTTGTAGTTGCACCATACGTAGCTGCAGGATTATGGTACTTCTCTCTCTCCCTGGACCAAGCAATTGCCCCTTGCAGCAGGTTCCAGGGGACACCTGTGAGTGACCAGTGCCACCCATGGAGCCCATGAGCTTTGTCTTCAGGCGGCTCAGGGCTGATCTGCAGGGTGATTGTGCTGAAGTCACTCTGTAATTCACCTCATTACTGCATATATGGTTTTATCCATGCACAAAGACTCCAATATTTTGCTTGTGTACTAATCAGAGAATGCCCGAGTGTTTTATAGTGATGCACAGAAAGTAATAATAATGATAATATTGGCCGTAATTCCCTTAATCAGGGTGTTCTGTCACCGTGCTGACTCTATTCTGAAGGGGTGGGACTCTCCTCTAGAAAAGACTTGCCAAGCACTTTGTGTGTGTAGAAACATCACAGAGGACTCGGAAAATATTTTAAAAATACTTATGCTTTTCCTTTACCTTACCTCTGGCTTCTGTTTGACCCCCAGGATTTTAGTGTACTTTTTTCCATTTTTTTCTGAAAAACTCAAAAAGGGAACAAAAATCCTTAACATAAATAATTCATGGGAGTGTATAGTATAGTTGGTTAAAAATAATAAAAAAAAAAATTTATTTTTAGTTTATGGGCAGGAATGCATTGTCAGGAAAGTGAAATGTTGAGGAGATTCAATCAATTCAAATTTGGCTTGGCTGCTTTAAATCTACATGTTCATTTGTTCATTAAAGGATGGCTTCTCGGGCAAGTTATTCAAGCCTTTATTGTAGTTTCTAGTATTTTTTCCTACTATGAAATATAATTTTATAGTGATTTACATGCTGTTTTCAGAGGAACATTTGAATACTTGCAAGAGAGCCTTATTAAATTGGTAAAATAAATGTCATTAAATACACAGCTTGTTGCCTGACATGCCCAAAATGTTGCACATTAATGGATTAGAGCTATATTTATAGGAGCATTAAAATATGTCACTTTTATAAAATTAAAGTTTATTTACAATCTCACAATTTTTTTCCTCAAACCACAGGCAGACTCATTGGATATTTTATTTTAATAGATCTTCTATGGGATACAGAAATTAAGTTGTGTTCTTTGTTCCACTTACAAATCTAAATGTGGATGTAGTTAAAAGCTTGGTAAAGTCAAAAGCATCTGAGAATTTTCATGTGTGGGAGATAGCTGGAACTGCAAGGATAAATATTAGAGATGAATACAATGCAAGCTCTAATTTGGATAAATTATTCTTAAATGAGACTGTTTAGCTAAAACAGCTGAGAGGCATGTAAATATAGAATGTACTAAAGAGATGAATCAAAGAGAGGGCCAAGAATTATAGATTAGATGTCTTGACTATTGTGCCTTTGTGCTATATTTTATAGCCAGCCCTCTGCTTTACTTGCCAAAATCATTGCAGGAGATTGTCACAATATTTCATTTTAAGATACACAAGCGTGACTTTTGATGTTTTCAAAAATACACTCCCTACAGTTCAAGCAGGGCTCTTTCATTTGCTCATCTCAGTCTGATTTTGCTTTCAATTTGTTGGGCACGTTTCAATTGGTCTGTTTCACATCAGAAAAACCAGAAAAAACCAGAGAATTTTGTGAACATTCCCTGTCTATTCAATCTGCAAACCTCAATATGGAAGTTTTTACAAACCTTTTTTCAGAAGTGGTCTAATTTTCCCCTTTAAAGAAAGCTGGGAAGTGCAGAAGCTGCACTGTTCAGCATGTCACAATGTGTGCAGCAGCACAGAAACAATCTGTCATACACACTGTCCATGTTCCCAGCTCTGAAGCAGCTCATTATACATTCCCTGTGTTTGTGACTTTATTGATCTTTTGTCATTCCCACCGAGTGAAACTGATATTTTCTAACAAAATCTAATTTGCTGGAACAAACAAGCAGTCAAGTGCTGATGAAAAGGATTCAAGGAAATGGCCACTGTGCCACTCCACAGGAGTTTTGTGGGCCAGTTCTGCTTCGTTGATGTCTGCTTTGCATGCACTTTGTGATGCTCACAGTCCTTATTAGCACTGTGCCTTTTAATTAAAAATAACTACATTTTCACTTATTAGCCTCAATGTTCCCAAGCTCATTAATTGGAATTTTCCAGAGTTCTGATAGGAATTAGTCATCTAACTTCTACTGAATTTTAATGCCATTTTGATGCATGCTTGCAGCAATAAAATATTTCCTGAAAGAGCCTGTTGGCTGAGGTAGCTTGTTTGTGTGCAAGGTTGGTGCTGTGCTCAGTTTTCACAACTGAGAGTGGGTTCTTAGTCCCAGGAATTTGTAGATTCCTGGGTTGTAGAAAAAAATCAGGCGTTAATTCAAATAACTGAGACTCAGCCTCTTCTTAAGAGCTTTGTGAGCGATACAAAACCCACAGTGAATGTTTGGGTGAAAAAGCTGGCACAAATTATGCCAAATATTTTGTTTGCATCCTTTTTTTTTTTTTTTTCTTGCCCTTGAAAACACAGCTCTGAGAGCAGGAGGGAATGTCCAGGCCAAGTTCTGGACAAAGCTCTTTTTTTTGTTGTTTTTTACTGTGATTCATATATATTTCAGAAACAAAATTTAAATTGTCTCATGCAAACTACCCTGAAAGAGCCTCTACTCCTCAAAGTTGATTACTGTGCTCTTTCAGAGTGGTTAATAGGAATATTGCTACTATAGTAAAAATGCTTTGCCTGACATGTGAAAAGGTTTTGTTATATTTGATCCCCGTTAGCAACAAGGTTTAGTTTTGTTTGATGCTGTTAAGAACAAGCTTGTTCCTGGAAAATTTCTTCTGCTGAAGGGATGTTATGGAAACAAGAAATAAGAAAACAGTAAGGACTAGGTTACATGTTTCTTCTCCTGAAAGAAGAAGAAATGGAAGATGGCTTGTGTTTCTTGGCAGTGGTACAGCTAAGATAGTATTTTAAAGCTGAAAACAAAGAGAAGTAAAAGTAACTAAAATGTTTATTCATCGTATTGCTGTAATGTAAAGACTGAAGTACTGAAGAATGCTCTAAGAAATAGAGAAAAAATAATTTGCCTATATTCATTAAGCATGGAGAATTAAGTTTAAAAAATTGAAATAATTCCACAGTTTTCTGTAAAACACTAGAGTGTGTTAATTCCTCTTAGTTTATAATTTGTCCAAATTTTTCATTTGCCCTCAAGACAAAACCTAAACAAATATAAAAGAACATTACTATTGTTTTTGGTTCTTTGGGGTGTTTCTTTTAATCATATTTCTGTGGTTTATTTCACCATTACTTCTACTTCAGTCTTTTTGAGGCATCTTTGCCATTATTGATTTCATTTTTGCTGACTCTTGCTTCACATTATATTTATATTGCCTTTTTGGTATTTAGCATGAAACACCTGGAATTTATCAAAATGGCAACTGAGTGGTTCCTCTACTATTTTTTTCTTTTACTTTGTTCTCTTTCAAATCTAGCAATGTTCTTGTGTCTCTTAAAGAAGTCGAATGTCTGACAGCAGAAATGAGGCTGTTAAGCCTAATCTGTTTGTAACTGCTAGGAAGCTGCTGTAATTGATTACCAGCCTTGACTTCATGTTAGTTACTCATTAATCTAAGATTAAAGAAACCATTTTGCACAGGCAAATTTAAGGCTCAGTCTACTCAGTGAATTCACAAACTGCTGTCTTCATTTATCTCTCTTAGAACTATCTGCAGCTAGAAGTCTTACCATGATGTTTTCTTTGGCTGAGGCTGGGGACATCTCAGGGAGGTCATTTAGGCTCTTGTTTAAGCCCAGCCTGTACCCATTTCTTCTTTCCTGTAGCCAGTGCTCCTACCTGTGTAAGGGTATGAAGCTAATGAAGACTAATTTCTAGGATTTCTCTCTGTCTGATGTTTTTGACCCAAGTCCTCCACTGTGATGCTTCGTGTTTACAAAACAAAGCAAAACATGAAGCTGCTGCTTGCCCCACCCCTAAACTGGAAATTCATAAGGTGGTATTATCCCATATGAAATAAAAACTAAATAGAAAAGTCTGTATTTTTCTATTATCTCCTTTCTTCATTTAATATTTCTGTTTATGTGCTTACACAAGTACTCCAGCAAATAGGGATACAGAGTGTTTGGGAAGGGCAATGGCATGAGCAAGTGTTCTTTTTATGTAGATAAATGCACTGATTTAGAAGTAGGAGACAAACTCCTGACTAAAACAAACTTACTATTTTGTGAGAACAAGAGCTATGAAACCCTTTTTTACCAGATCTTAAATATTTAGATGCTGTCTTACTTCATATGCATGTACCATTTATTTTCATACAGTTTGGGCATACAGGCATCATTTAGGCTTCCCTGGGACCCCAGATATCAATGGGAACATAAAAAAAAAATTGAAGTAACTACTCATTTGTCTTAGATAATGAATTCCCAAATTTCCTTAGTTAATATGTATATATTGTTCCAAAGAGGATTGTGATTTTTATTGCTATATTCTGGTATATTTCTGCAGATTTCTGTATTTGACATGTGAGTTAAATACTACTACTTCCAATAAACAACCATGCAGTCAGGCAAACTGCAGCAAGAAGAAAAATGTCAGCTATCACTTGATTAGATTTTTGGTTTAAGCTAAAAGCTGAAATTTGATTGGCTCACAGCAGAGCCAACTCAAATCACACATGCAGGGAAAATGTAAAGATTTGGTCAGGTTTTTAAATAAGCGTTATTCATGCAGAAGGGATTTTAATAATCCTCCTTCTCAGAGGTTAAAAGAGTTTTCATTATGCACACACAGAGTGCTCAGAAATAATCTGTGAATATTTACTGTGATGCCTAATGTCATTCTGTGTATGGAGTGTGGCTTGTCCAGCCACAAATATTGTCCTCAGTGAGTTCTGCATTAAAGCTGTAGTGGTGTCACCATGGCATCCTGTCCCTTTCTAAATTTTCAGTCTTCTTGTCTTTGCTTCTTAGTGGTGCTTTTTGTAGAATGGCAGGCTGAACTAACATACAGTATTGGTACATTTACTCAGATCTGAAGTTCAGAATAATAATAATTAAAAAGCAAAACCAAAAAACCAAACATCTTGACAATTAAATCTAAAACCAATTTAGGATTTCTGCCTACATTGTAATTAAGAATTTCAGGAAAGAGGACAACTATTTGGTCTGACTTAACAAACAAAGGCAGCAATTTGCCACAGTGATTGCACTGTGAGATTAAGTAAAACTGAAAATTAACACTCAAGAATCATATTGTCAAAACATGTATATGCAGCTTTTTGGTGTAAAACAAAGAGGAAATTATCTGCAGTGCCTGCTTAATTGCATTTTTAGTGGTATTTTAAGTTTAGGATTATGATTCTGATTTTCAAGTAATTAAATGATGAATAAGAGATCAAAAATAACCCAAACCCACCAAACAGAAAACCCCAAAATACCACAGTAAAGCCAAACTTGAGGAACCTGATTCAGTTGAAGTTTCCTTTAGATTTCTATAAAGCCATCTGTTCATCTTTAACCTACCAAAGTTCTCAAGTAAGCTCTGTGCCCAGGCTTGTCTTTTGTCCCTAGCTGAAGTGCAGGGAAGTGTGAAGGAAGCAGTCAGAATGAGGGCACACGGAATGATTCAAGGACTTGAAGGAAGTGTTCAACAGGAGGAGCCCGAAAGGAAATACTTGAGAAAAAGAAGATATGGAATTTTCTATCAGTGCCCAGGTCACAAAGGGACAAGGCTCAGTAAAAGCCATCTGAGTTGATTGTTGTTGCAGCTTTTCTTGCCCAGAGAGGTTGTTGATCCAGTTAAGGAGTTTTTGATAGTATGTTACAAGCCCATTAAATTCTTTTCAGGAATTATATCAATGTATTAGATAGAGAGTTCTGCAGTCATTTTTTTGTTTGTTTGTTTGGTGGGTTTTGTTTGTTGCTGTTTGGGGGGTTGTTTGTTTTGCTTTGGGGTTTTTTTTTTGGTGATAACTCCAGGGCCAAGCTTATTTTTGTACAACATCACTTTATTAGGTTCTTCAGCCATCTGCTGTAGGACGGTAATGTCTAAAAACTGTCAGCAGAAAGAGCAGGGTATTGAGTTTGGCATGTTTATGAATTGCAAACACGTGTTCAACTTCAAAGTGGTCAGAAGTCATCTTTTGCAAAGTTAATTAAAAAAAAAAAAAGAATGCTTCCTAATGAATATGACACAAACCATTAAAGCATTAAATTAAATTTGCATACTTTGTCACAGCTGGCATTCTCCAGACAAGAAGGTGAAGACCAGCGTGTGTCTGGAAAGATCCTGAAGGATCTGTCAGCCTGAGCAGGAGCAGTTTATGCACTGCAGCTTCTGCTGTTCCTGGGTGCAACACCAGTAAACACAGACAAATGAAGTTGTTTCATTCACAGTAGCTGGAGTTAAGTCCAAGGCAGTCATCTAAACTCTCCTCTTGAGGAAAGACAGAGGGTACCCTTGGAGCACAATCCCTGCTGGAGCTGTGATAGCATGGAGACACTGAAATGTCATCAAAAGAGGTTTTTCCCTCTTGCCCTGAGAGAAGGAACACCCTTGCCAAAAGCCTACCCAGGTAATGTGAACAGAAAAGAAAAAAGAAAAGTTTTATTCAAATGTAGTAAACAACATCAAACCAAGGCTTTTGTGGAGGAAAAAAAAAAAAAATTATGCAGTACTTTATCATCAACATCCAGTACAGATCTGCTTAGCTAAATAATAATACAGCTTTGAATGCCATAGGTCTTAATTTTAGAAAATATCTCCAAGTCTGACCCTTTGTGTCATTCTGAATATTACTTTTTAATGATGGTCTTTTTTAACAGGGCAATATTGTGTCTAATATTTTGGTAGAATAATTTTTTCAACAATTCAGTGCTTTCTGTATGAACCATTATCTCTTCAAAACTTAATCTATTTCACTTAAAAAAAAAAAAAAAAAAAGACTGAAAATTCAGGCTTGTCTTATCAGTACAGTTTTACAGCCAGAGGAAGCACTAAATCTCCTTAATAAAAATTCTGCTAGTTAATGCTTGAAATGGTACTTCTTATAAAGGCAGTAGATAATTTGATTGTATGAGAATGCTTTCTATTTGTACACGCATACTTGGTGATATTTAGCAAAAAAAAACCCAAAAACCCAAAAACAAACAAAAAGATAAAAGCAACATTGAAGAAGACAGAGCAAACAGAAGAAATTTGTGACCAGGTATGCTTAATGTGCATCAAGTTTGCCCCCTATGGAAATGTTGGATACAGCTGAATAGAAAAGTGTTTGACTATTGGAGATTGATAGAACAGGTGCTTCTGTACTTTGTGCTAGAATTCACAGCAGCAGCAGCACAGGGTTTTCTTCGTACGTGGCTGAGTGGTTTTGAATGCTGCATACAGCACAGGAAGTGCAGGGATGATGCTGCTTTGGGCAGTGGCAGAAAAACAGGAGCAGTGCCCTGGTGCCTCAGCAGCTTGTTCTCAGGGGGTGGCCAGGGTGTGCCCACATCACTCAGTGCAGTACAGAAGTCCCTCAGCAAAACTTTGCAATATCTGAACAGTCACAGTGAAGGTTTATTTTGATTAAAAAGAGGTCATTGTTCAATGTGATCCAATTAAACCTATGTTTAAACAGTACAGACTCTAGTTTATACTTGAAATATATACAGATTATTGTCTATAGTTTAAAACTTGTAATTTTTCTGGGTGGAATGCAAAGTACCCCATACACTGGGGCCATTCATTAGCTTAAGTTAATTGTCTATTGTTTACTTTTTTGCTTAAGTTGGAATTCTATTTACTTTTTTTAAAAATGTTAATATTTAGCATTCTTAATGCTGATTTGTCAGATGGCATTTTTAATGGGGCTTAGAGTTTAAAGCACTTATCAGTGTATTTGTGAGCTTAATGGTTGATCCTTTGAAATTCTTCATTGAGGTGTAAGACATTGAATGTCCTTCCCAGAATTTGAATTATAATAATGATATTAGAAATCTGAGTCTAGGTTTCTTAATTATCAAGGCATGTCATTTACATTCTATTTGTGACTGAAAAAACTACACTCAAAGAGCTTGCAGGATAATTTTCTTCACATTGTAGAGAGCTTCTAATGTATGATTGGGCACCTTACAATGAGAGATTTAATTATGAAAATCTGATGAAATGCAGTTTTACAGTTTTAATAATAAGAATGCCATAAAAGACTCCTATCTTTGAATAGGAAAGATTTAGGTAAACCTTTTTATCATCTATTGTCAAGCCTTTAATATTCCCTTTTGTTATATGATGGGAAGAAATTTTTCATTTTTCTTTTCTGCTTGTGAGATTCATGAGCCTTACTAAATGTTGGGTCACCCAGGGCAGAACCTTTTTCTGCACTTTGAAACAGGATTATGAATGTTTTTTTCACTTGTAAAATAGGTAATGATAAAGAAAGAGATGAATGCCAACACCTGCAACCCTGCCTTCATAAAAGAATATACATTTATTATAAAGCTGAGGCTTTGAGCAAGTTCCTGAGTTGAAACCCATAAAAATGTGCTACTCTTCCACGGATTTCCAATCAACAAAAAAGTGCTGTCCTGCAAAGGGTTTCAATTAATTACATTTATGCAAAGAGTGTCATAATGATTTACACTGTAATTATTTTCTTAAAAAAAAAAAACCCCTGGGCTGTATATTTATGTTTATTGACTACAAAATAATGCAAAGATCCTCAGTGTTTGTAAGAAATCCATATTGCCCTTTGCAGGACTGTTGTGGTACATCACATGAGTATAAATGAAGTGACGCTTGTTACAAGTGGTTGATGGAACTGTGAAAGTTATGTAGCAATCTATAGCAATTACATTTGACTTGCATATTGTGCTGATATATCAAGATATTAGGGTATGGTTTCATTTGTTACTTAAGCAGGAGAAGAGCATTAGTCCTAAAAAATAAGAAATATTGTGGCTTTATTTTGAATCTGAAAATGTAATTTCAGTATTGAAATATCATTTTAAAAGGAAATTTTCAGCAACAGTAAAACAATATTCTGAATTCATAGGTGAAAATGCCCCAAGGCCTCTAATTTCTATGAACACAAGCAAATAAAAAGCCATAGTTTAAGTTTACTTTTCCTCATTAGTTTTAACAGAAATTATTTAAGACTCTAGGCTTAATTTTGGTTTAGCATTTCATTAAGCACAGGAATAAGTTTATTGCATTATGTGCTTCAGAGCCAGCAGCCTATCCTTTAGCCTGCTCTTGATACTTGCATTTGAGGAGTGCTAAAATCTATTGGTTATCCTACAGCCTTTAAAGGGTCTGGAAACACAGATGTCATCTAAAAATTTGGCTTTCCAGCAGAATTTTAAACACATGTGTAGCTCTTTAAGCAATTGGTTTGTTTGACTGTATTAGTATTATTTATGTGAAAAAAGGCTATTATTAATCCTGATGTAGTGGAACTATGTTCCATTAAACTAAAAGCATTAATTAATTTCTGCTTTTTAAATTATTTCCTGAGTTATAAGTTTGTTATCATTTTATGTGATCCAGTCCTCTTGAAATATGGCTTTAATGTGTTTTTTCCATTGATGGCTTGTGTTTCAAATCAGCATTTTAATTAATGTATTTATTGGGTTCAGCTGACATTACATCAGTGATGGAAATTCAGCAGTCAATGGAAATGTGGTTACCTAGGCCTAGAGGAATGCCTCCTCCAGAACAACTTATCTAAGGAAGTAGGAGGAATGAGCAGGAACAGAGAGATTCTTCAAAACAAATAGTTTTGGCAAAATTACAAGTAGATAATATATGAAGGCTTCTCTGCACAGAACCCTTTTGGGTTATTATGGGCCGAAATGTACAAGATATCATTTCTCTGCATTCATCCACAGGAAAACCTCTATTCCTATAGCTTATAAAATACATCTCATAATTTTATCCTTAGTTTTGTAGATGGAAAATTCAGTGTAAATTGGCTGATTTCTGCTCATGTAATTAAGGTGCTGATTTCTTGTATAATTAAAGTGAAGGGTAAGGAAAGACTAGGATCATTTTATATGGAGGGAGAGATGAGGTGGTGTTTAAGCTGCCAAGATGCAAAGCAATTTCTAAAGTTTAGAGGGAAAATAACTTTCACAAGATGAACTTTTTGGTCTGGAAAAATGAGCAATACCATTGAATATCAATCCTGTATTACATAAGTACCTTCCAGTGTTGAGGTAAGCAATGTTGAGAATTTTATCCCATTTCCTCATGCCCACAGGTCTAGTTTCAGACAAATGAGATGTCCTGCAGGTTTTGCAGCTCCTCTAAGCTGTACCTGTGTGTGGCCCACAGGAAATAGCTGGAGGTGTTTATGGCACAGCAGTGCCTTCAGTCTGAGCTCCAGCCTTTGGTCTGCAGCTGGGGCTGGAGCCATTTGCTGTTCCTGTGCAAAGTGGGCGTTCCTCTGTGCCAGGAACATCACCAGCAGTTTGCCATGGCCTGACCTGCTGCTTATGTTGTAGCAGCTCTGCAAAGGAGACTGAATGTGTCAGCAGGTCCAACCTTCTGTAGCAATAAATGCTGTCTCCATTATGTCAGTTTTAGGTGCATGAGCTCATAAAAACCTCCCTGCACTGTGGAGCTCTAGGTTTGAATCCCTTGAGAAAGGACTGAGTGTTAACCCAGCTTGTTGTGGACTTTCATGCTTGTTTTGTCTTCTCTAATCCACATATGTCTTTTTTATTGCCTTAAGGCCCTAAACTTAAAGCAGGGCAAGCCTCTATCTACGTGAAGTCACCTTTTAGACAGCTTGGCACTGTGAGCTTTGTCCTTGGGAGCAGCTGAGGGTTTTGGCACTGCAGGGACAGAATCAGCTGTGAGGAGATGTTTCAGACAGGTGTGATCCATCCCAGGGCAGACATGCTCAGGTGTGAGTGCCCGCTCACGCTGTGCCCCACAGCTCCCCAAGGGCGCCGGGGCGTGGCGGGGAGCCCCGGGTGCCCTGGGGTTGTCATTGCTTCCTCTCCACTCAGCGTTGGCCAAGTCACTGACTTCTGAGAGCAGGGAAATGATAGAGGATCCAACAGAATGGAGCTGAGTTGAAGTTTAATCTCCAGGAAAACATTCTTGAATTAACGTTAATGTAAACCACAGAGAAAGAAAACCCTGAAGGTATTATCTGGAACAAGAATGACGCAATTATCTATGATATGAAATTATTCCTTTTTTATCTAGGATAGTATCTTCTCTTCTTGAACCTTCTTTTTCAGTTCTGGAGAATGCCAGTGTCTTATTGTACTAGTTATTGTTACCAATAACTAGTACAATGCTACTGAAAATAGTTATCTACTAGTTATTTTTACCAATAACTAGTAGATAACTATTTTCAGTAGCATTCCAGCTAAAATAACTCTGGGGTAATAAACCTAGGGAATTAAATATAATTTATATAATAAATTTGAATAAATAACACAAATCATTATACTAAATTTAAATACAAATAAATTCTAAAATAATAATTTATATTATAAATTTACTACATACTTATGTAAGCTATTATGCACTCATTAAATATTGTTAAACTGCAGAGTTTGGCAGACATTTATTATTTCATTCAAAAAACAGAGGATGAAGATGGTTGCAAAAACAGTATCTCATGGCAGTGTTGTTTCCATCTGGTCACCTTGCAACATCCTCTCTGATATAATTCAAAATTTTATCTGACTGCTGAATGCCATGCTACTCTGTAAGACTTACAATTGATCACCCAGTTATTAAATTGTTCAAATATTTATATTTTTGTTTTGTGTTGCAAGTCTCTTCCCTTCAGAAAAATTGATGGATTTTTCAATGCATAAAATAATTCTGTAATCAATGTGATATTCTAAAATTTACATAAACACTCATGTAATATTCTGACTAAGAAGTATGGAAAATTTTTAAGTAATACGTTGCCCAAATGCTGATGTCATGATTCAAAGTTTGAGAACTGTTTCAATCAGTTTTACTAGAATCCAGAATTGCGTTATATCATCACCCATAAATAAGGATTTATAGCATTATTTAATTAGGTGGAATGGTCTCTTCAAGTTTATTTACTTTAGAAAAGTATCTTTATTTCTAACCTTTCAAAGATATTTTGTCTCTTACAGACAATAAATAAATGCTGAATAAATCAGCATATTTTAAGATTTTTCTTATGCCATCAGCTCAGTTTCTGAGATCCTTTCAAACACTTCTGAGGAAATATTAACTTATTTCTCTTCCATTTTGGTAGAAACTTTCTGATTGTCTTTACAGCTTCTCAAGGGAAAGCCAAGCTGAAGAAATGCCTTGTCTGCATTTGGTGGTTTCTATAGTCACTCCTAGGTGTAACGTAACTAAGACAGTGTTAGTTTTATCTACTTTTCATCTCTCTCTGTTTCCTATGGATAGTGCATCAAAAAGAAGCAGTTTGATAAGTCCAATGGGGTTACACCTACCAGGAGCTCCTGCTCACACAGAGAGGGAATATTTAGTCCTGCTCAACCATCTCTAGGAATTGAGGACGAGGTTTCAGCAGAATGACCTTTAAAGGTCCCTTCCAACCTTAACTCTTCTGATTTTGTGGTTTTCTATAGAATCTTATAATGGTTTGGCTTGGAAGGGATCTTTAAAGATCATAAAGTTCAACCCCCATGCAGTCAACAGGGACATCTTCAACTAGATCAGGTTGATAAGAGCCCAGTGTCTGACCTGACCTTTAATGTTTTCAGGGCTGACACATCTACCACCTCTCTGGGAAATCTTTCAGTGTTTCACCACTCTACATGTAAAAAAATATCCTTTTTCCACCTAGCCTGAATCTACCACTACCCTGTGTCCTATTGCCACAGGCCCTGCTAAATAGTCTGTCTCCATCTCTGTTGCAAACCCCATTTGAGCATTGAAAGTGTTAAGGTCTCCCCGGAGGCTTCTCATCTCCAGGCTGAACAAGCCCAGCCCTTCCAGCCTGTCCTCATAGGAGAGGGGCTCCAGCCCTTTCAGCACCGTTATGGTCCTGCAGCCCTCTGACAGATCCATTTCTGTCCCACACCAAGGGCTCCAGAGCGGGACTCCGGGTGGGCTCTCACCAGAGTGGAGGGAAGTAGCTAAAGAGCCTTTGGGACAATTTCTTGGGATTACCTCTCTATCAGCCACCCTGGAGGAAGGAGCAGCCCAGTGGTTCTCCAGGGTGCTTGCTCACCTGCCGAGTTGTGATGCAGCAGATGGCTGCAGTGAGAGAGGTGAGGTGAACAGCCCCATTCTTGTGTGAGCACAAAGATTATGTTCTTCTAGTAATGGGACTTGCACAGGGATTATAATGAGAGCTCTCTTTAGCCCAGCTTCTCAGGATACAAAATTCTCTGTCCCCACAATCTATTCCTGTGTTTCATGGCTTTGTTTATCCCAGTAAGACCATGAAGCTTTGAGAGTGTGCACCATCTGTTTCACACTGTGGAACACATTGGTGCCAGCAGAAGACAGTATGGATATAGCTAGAGATAATTATCCCTCCCTGAAGGATAACCAGTTCTTTCCAAGCCATTTGGTACAGATTGTTGACTTCCTCTCATTTTTAAATCTCTCTTCCTACATCTTTTCTAAATCATAGGATAGGATGTGAAGATTTACAGTACATGCCTTCTTTGCAATGATTTACTATCTTTCTCTTTAATGATGATCCTTGTTGTCTAAAGAGAAAAGCAGTTAAATACCTGCTTCATAGTCTGTTTCCTATACTTCTTGCATCATTGTCAGCTGAGTGTGCTTCACTTGTCTTTTGTCAATTTGTCTTCAGGAAAAAAAAGAGAAAAAGCTTAGCTGTGTTCCATTAAAAGGATGTTTTTCCTGTATGTGTCATTTATAAACTATGGCATTCATTGATAAAGTCACAAAGCAAATTACCAGGTATCAAATAACAGATTTGAAATAGCAAAAGACCAAAAGTATAGATAAGTGATGCTTATCTAGTGCATAAATTTATGAAAGCCTTGTTTATCTATTGCAGTAATGGATCTTTTCAAAACCACAATCAGTGTTTTTAGAACGCTGTGGGGCAGACAGAGGTTCTTCCCCTGATGTCCAACTCATAATGCTCTAACCAAATACCTTTTTTTGGTTTTGGATTGTGTCTTGCAACACAATGAAATTACGCAGTCCAAGTTGTTTAATGTTTTTGTTTAACTCTCTCAGGAATAATCCTGAATTTGCTTGGTTAACCCCCCTCACTGTAAAGGAGTTACTTTTTTTCTCCATTCTACTATTCAAACTGGTTCTGTCTTACTTACTCTCCCTGTTTACTTCTTAGTAGTAGGCTCAAATGAGCTGCTTTTCTTCCTTAGACACTAGAATAACAAAGTCTCTCATTCAATAAGTGTGCTCAAATTCTGATTCACTTTACAGTTACTCTTTTTTTTCCTGAAATGCTTCTGCAGTGAGGCAGACATTTTCTTTGAATTGAAGAAAATTAAATATTAATATTTTAAAAAATTAATTTGTACTTACAACTTCAAGTTTGGAACAGTAAAAATGCAATACATGGAAATGCATTTCTTTGATCCTTATAATAATGCAAGTTAAATAATATTTATATGTTCTTAGCTTTTTATGCCTGGAGTACAAAGGTTGGGTGGGTGCTACAAAGAGTTGAGCTGGTTGAGAATGAAGTTAGATCATGAATCTTGTTTATGTCAAGTAAGCTCAACACCAAAGAAAACATGGAGAACTACACTTTTCCATTTCTGTGTTTTGACTTTGGGAGACCATGAAGGATTTTCTATACAGAAATTATAAAAAGCCACAGCTTTTGCTGTCTCCAAAGTGGAATACCTGAATGGCAGTTAGGCCAGGTGTATTTTGGAAGTGGCAGACAAAATCCTCAGCTGGCCAAGTGCTGTGTGCAGTGCACGGCTTGCTCATGAAATTACTGTAAGCAGTGGAAAAGGAGCAGAGCTCTGAAGCCTCAAGAGCTTCAAGCAAACAATTTGAAATATAAATGTGTTTGAGTTTTGCAAGTAGGAATATGCTTTTTTGGGGTTTTTTGGTTTAGTTTGTTTTGGGGTATTTTGGTTGTGTTTGTTTTTTGTTTTGAGTGCGAGTTTAATTGGACACTTGAGATTTTTTCAGGTAATCTAAAACTATAGAACTCTCTAAGTCTCCCCCTCCAATTATACCAAATTATTTTAATTGGTGTCATTAAGGGAATGCTCTCAAAAATACTGATAATCACCGTTTAAAATTCTGATCTTTGAAGTTGGATGGATGCACTAGTGAAAACCAGAAGATACTGAATTTTGAGCAGTGAAAGAAAATGCAATTTTTCTACTTTGTCTTATTTTTGACAGTGAGGTTTTACACTTTTTTCCCCTTTATTAATACAAATTAAACTTGATGAATGTTTATAAAGAACCCCACTCCTAAGTATTTGGTGCTTACATAACTTCAATTAAAGAACACACCCTTCCCTCCCAATAAGCAGGAGTTATTATAACATACCTTTGAAGTTTAAACTCTTGTGAAATGAAAAATGAGGTGTAAACTGTCCTCCCCTTATCCTCCTCCACCTCTTCTCCAAACCACTATATCGCAAAACTTTTGCAGTGTAAAATACTTCTAGGCACCTTTCAAGCGTCACAGAGAATATTTGAAAAGAGAATCCTTCTCTCACCTTAGTCGATAATAGTTTCTGCTTTTGCAATTCACCTTGAAATAGTTTTTTCTTTGTTTTACTTCCTTTTTCTAGACCCATCACCAGTTTTTGTAGACTCATGCCCGTATCACAATGTCACAACTTAACTTACTCTTGAACGGTTTTTAGTTTTATTAGAGAGGATGGCATTGACTTTGGGCTAGAAATCAACCATTTTCTGCTTCTCAAGTGTTTGTTTCCATGACATGATGTAATACTCTTCTGCACTGTTTTTCTCACCTTCAGGCTTCCACCCTCCAGGTTTATATAGCGTCAGCTTTAAATAACTCTGTCTTTTTAGTAAAACTGATAAAAGCTATATTCTGTAGTTGTTCAGAAAGTTCTCCCAACTCATTTTGTTCCACTGTGGATAACTACTTTTTAGACTCCCATATACAATGACATACCTAGATTTTTGCCCATAATAACAAATTATGTATTTGTATTGTGTATATTATTCAATTTTTCATCAGTGAATTGGATCATTTAGTGAGATACAAGTCATGTGATGTTTACAACTATCTTTGGCCAAAACAATACAAAAGAGTTTGAAGATTCTCAGGAGAACCTGAAACTTCTCAAGGGCTGATTGTATTGAACTCAGAGTTGGGAGCTCATTAAAATAAGAAGCTTATTTAGATAATCTTATGATCCTGGCATGGTGACTTGATGGATTGAGCTAAGACTCCCTGGACAGTTTTGTTGTTCTGCTGAACTCATCTATCCAGCTGGCCTGTGGTTCTGCCTGATGACTCCAATTTGTGTGTGATGTTTCCTTCAATTACTTGAAGTTCTGTGCAAAACTTCACACTGTTTCACCAGGAGAGAGCCAAATGGGACAATTCTTTCATCTGCAGGAGGTCTCTTCTGACAGAGTGTCTTCTCTACTGAAAAAGGGTAGAATTTGCTTCCTAACCAGGGGCTACCTGAGGAAGCTGCTAAGACATGCCTGTCCCTCTCTCAATGTTATGGAAGCACTGAAGGATTCAGGAGCACCTGTCTGGTGGTAAATGCTTGGCACATGCTGCCTGAGGGAATCTCTGGGACTGGCTGAAAGTCTCACCTGGAGAATTCCTGTAGCAGTCATGAGCTGTGCTGTGAAGTCAGAGTTTCATCAATCCCTCCTCTCAAGCTGCTCCATTTCTTCCCATGGAAGTGAGCTGCTAAACTTCCTAGGCAATTTCCTTAATTCCAGTGTGTTTGCTGACAGCATTTTCTGGTGCTAGCTCTAGTATTACCTAGTACATTCTGGAGCTTTCTAAAACAAACACAGAAAGGCATAAAGGATAATTGTTTACTGCATTTGGGATGCTGTGTTTCTCTGTGCTCAGACCCGATTCTTCTCACACATATATGCAATGTTGCCATCTGTCACTGTATTTTAAGGGGTGTTGTCCTCTAAATGAAACAGCTTTGCATTCCTTAGCCCACAAAAATGCAAGAAAAAGTAGTAATATTTAATAACGTGCTACTCTATTCATTTCTGTTTAGCTGTTCTAAATGAGAATAAGATAGTGTAGGAGACAAATTCTTAAGTTTGCCTGCCTATAGGATTTGGATTTGCTTAATGTGAAAACTGACATTTTATATTCCGTAATCTGAGTTTTTCATCTAATATGACTAAAAAAGCCCCAGGCAATTATGTATTCCAAGTAAAAATTGTTTTTAATAATGCATTGAAAGTTTCAGAAAAATCAAAAGTGAGCTGAAAGAAATTGTTCTAGCAGAAAAACCTTCAAAGCAAACCCGATAAGGAGATAGAAAAAAACCCAAAACATTGTGACTTGGATTTCTGAGAATATTTTGTATTTGCAATTGCCTTAAGGTTTAATGCTTTAAAAAATGAGCTGAATAATGTGAATAGAAAATGAAACTTAGCTTGTAGTCAAAACAAAAAAATTCACATGAATTCAGGACTCTTATCAGCATGAGAGATGTTTCAGAACAGGCTGTTTAGGTAAACAGCTGTCACATTTGTATCAATATCAGTAAGGAAGCGTGATGTAATGGTTGATTCTAAACTGTTTCCAGTCAGTGTTTCTGGTTAAGTGAATTTCATTAGTAGGCATTTATCAGGGTGCTGTGCCAAGCATTTGAGCTGTGCAATGCAGCCCTTCCAGCACAGCTCCCAGGCAGGATGCAGTGTGCTTCACTGGCCATTCCACGCCCCACAGAGTGCTGGAGAGTCACTTTTGGAATTGCTTGCTTGTGCATTTTCTCTGCATGGGGAGGATGCCTGCAAGAGCAGGCAAATGGAACATATTTCCTTCTCACAGCTGTGTTTGGAGTCGTTTGGATGTGAATCAGAGCATGCCAAGTTGCTGGGATTTCAGTTTTAGTTTTTCCAGCTCTGATTGTAAGCTCATGATTTTAATTAACTACTTCTCTTTTCCTCATAATTAATTCTTTCTTTTGCTTTTATGATCCCTCAGTCTCATCCTCTATTTTTGGTTTCCCATAATGCATATATCATTGTATTTTCAGCCTGCATACGCAATTTGTAATTTTGGTGCTAGTCCAAACCCTCAATTAGGTAAGCCATATGTTTAGAAGAGCCATTTCAGAGCACAACACATCAAGAAATCAGAACCCTGAACTAACGTTCAGCTGACGCAGTTGTTGCTGCCTACGTTCCCTGGTCTGAATTTGCTCAGGTGCAGAGCATTTGGGGTACCTGATAAACTGTTCTTTGCTGTCCAAAAACTTTAACCTCTCACATTGGTAAAACTGGGCCAGTAAATATTTATTGTTATGCAAATTGTTGTGTTTCTATTGCAAGCCTGAGCCAGTGCTGTTTGCAGTCCCCACTTTTCCATAATGCTTAATGGTAATATTAAACCAGGAGAGTGAATAAAGACCTGGCTTTAGCCCATAAGAAAGCCAAATGTCTCTGTCAGGGATGTGCAGCTGTGGGAGGTAATGCAGGTCTGGATTCTAGGAAGAATTTAATGCTTTGTTACTGATTGGTGTGGTGGGCTGAAGGCAGCTCATACTACCTAGGGAGAACTTTACTTTCGCAGCAACTTCCAGATCTGAAAAGTGGAGTTAATCCATTGCTGTTTTTGTGTGAATAAAGTACAGTAATGATCAACTGCACGTATGCTAAAAGCTGTTTGGTGACCTGCACCTGCTTAAGCAACATTCCATCAGGTTTAGTTTATCTAAAAAAAAAAAAACAAACCAAAACAATCAGTAAAGAAAAATTGGGTTCCTCAATGAAGATATCTAGATAATGGGAGATTTGTTAAATCTCACAGTTATATAATTGTAGTTCTGGCATAAAGGCACACAGAAGTGCAAGAATCAGCTCTCTGGGGATACCACTGAAGTAATTTTTAAACTAAAGAGTACTTGATTAGCATTCTTAAATAGACAAAGGGGATCAATAAGGGCTATACAAAATATTACAGGACATTTAATTAATAAGCAAATTAAGAGATTGTTAAAGGATCTTTCTTTGGTGAATTGAAGTACAGTAGAAAACCTCAGGAAAAGGAACAGAAGTGGACTCCCTCAAGAGGCAACATTCTTACTTTTCTCCCTGGAGTATTGTGGCTAATAATTGCTCTGGGAAATTTCTGATATGAAATGAAATTATAAGAACAAAAATAATTTCATTACAAATATTTTTATTTTATATTTTTTTCCAGTTTTGTAATAAAGGACTCCAGCTGCTCTTGGCTTGAATATGGTAAATTTGTGAGAGATTAAGATGATTGTATGCTATGTGTTTGCTATGGTTATGCATCTGCTTCTCTAGAAAATGTCACCAAAGGAATGGGGTTAAAGAAAACTTGGGCAGTCTAAAGCCCACAGCATTCTTGGAAATATTATGGAGGGATAATGGGTGTGAAGGATAATATTCACGTGCAAAGATTATTTTGGGAAGTAGTGTCATGATGTCCCTGGACATAGAAGTATTCTTGTATTATTTGTCAGTTTTATATTGGGTATTAGGAGAAATATCTTCACCTGAAGGGTGATGTAGCACTGGAACAGGTCTTCCTAGGAAGAGGTTTAGTCACCACTCCTGGGGGTTTTTCCAAGAGGTTCAGTGGTAGCTTGGCTGTGTGTTACTAATGGGTGTAATGGATAAGCCTTTGCTTTTTGCCCAGGCCTCTGGCAGCAGGCAGGGGCTTTATTGAGACACCCCAAAGCCCTCCCTCATTCCCAAGTTCTTTAATAATGCCTGATTTGGTCTGTTACAGAATGAATTATTTAGGTAATAGACAAAAAACTAACAGACATAAGTCTTAAACTAATACTACACAGGAATAAGGACAAAAAGAACCTACTAGTAAACAAATACAGCACTGGGTTAAAGGTACCTGCTAATGTTAAAGCTAGCAAAGAGATAATATAACTTAGCATTCAATGTACCATGCCATCCAATGGTCGGTGGGGCACACATGGAGATCCTTTCCCTCAGTCCCCAGGGACGTAACACAGAATCTCTGTCCAAACTCTGGGACAAGTCTCAAACTTTTGTTAGGGTGTCAGAGGCTTCTGCCTCTGTGATAACTCGTGTGTCTTTTCTAGTTTGTAAAACAGTGTCTCTCGGTCGAGAATATTTCATTTATCTCTTCCCACATCCTCTCCCCAGACCAAGATGTGGATTCTGAGCCCTTTTGGCACCAGAGATGGCCCCTTGCTGGTCCTTTCAGCCCAAGTTCTCCCTTTATGCACCTGTCTGTGGTAGAGACAGGTGAGGATAGATATCCTGCCACACTGTGCTGGCTTAGCAGCTGGAGGTTGAACTCCATGATCTTAAGGGGTTTTACAAGCCAAGTGAGTCTGGATTTCCTTCTGTCGGGTCACAGTTGCTGAGTCAGCCCAGAATTTGTGTTACTTGTCATTTGTCTTCTGGAGAACAACCTGCACTTGGCTTGCAATCTGTGTGAATATGACATTTATGATTTAAGAAAAAGGTGTGAGGTTCTTCCCAGTACAACTGGAAACAGAGGCTTATACATGATCTTCTTTGTCTAAACATGTAAGTTTTATTTTCCCAGAGAGAGGGGGGAAAAAAGGTTAAAAAGAAGAAAATTTCTCAAAGTTCAGCTCATATGAGCAAGCCAGAAGAGCTAGAAAGGCAGGAGGTTAACTTCTTTTTCACATAGAACATTTCATATTACCAGTCTTTACATCTCTCTAAGTTAGGAGCTATAAATGATCTATCAAATGATTAATTTTCAGAAACAATATTTTATATGTCTATTATAATTTGTACCTTTTTTAACCTCATTAAAATCCAAGGAGATCTATTTTTTATGGCCAAGGGAATAGTGAAGGACAAAGTAGTGTCTGTCATTTTAATACAGGAAAACAAAAGAGTTCTGCAAGTCATTTCTACTGGTGTGTAGAATATAATTGGTGTGCAGTAAGTCTCATGAATTACCATTGTTATGAGAACTAAAGGACATTGGATCAGCTAATTAGGACTTTACAAAAGTCCTAATATAGCAACCCCAAAAATTAATTGGAAAAATATCTACATGATAATGTTATGCCAGTATATTCACTTAGTATACTCTGATTACTTCCTTCATTTCATCTGTTTCACTTTTTCTTTTTGCTTTCTCAGCAAAACTGACAATTTCCATTTATTCACGCACATATTGCTGTAGGCATGTGTGCTGTATTTGAGGAGGGTATATTTTATTGTTGAATTTTCCAAATGTTAACTTTGATTGTGAAATTATATCCATTATAATTATATCCATTATATCATAAGTAACCTAAAGTTCTTCCTGTTCTGATTCCAGTAAAAATGTTTTCAAGCATTAAACATATATATGCTAACGGAGCTGTGCTTTGGTTTCATTTTTATATAGGTTCACATTATTGAAATTAAACTTTGAAAAGTGCTCCTGCAGAATTCAAACTTTTATATGTCTTATATTTCCTTCATAAAGAACCTATTATTGGTAAAAATTAAGCTGAAAGACAGTTAAAATTTCCTAAGTGAGACCAGTAATGCTTATGCATCACATAAGCACTTAAAAGCAAGATAATCTGCCACATGAGACATTTTTCTTATCAGGTGTTTGGGTGGATACTTAAACAAAGCACAGTGATCTTAACTTCAGCTTGCATTTTGCCATAGTTGATATCATTTTAATATAAATATGTGGTGTTTGTGTGGATTTTTTTTTTTTTTTTGTAAATGTACTGATTAGGAAAAGTCAAAAATTCCATTCACATGGGTTTTTGTAGAGAAAAAATAGTTTATAACTTTTTCCAGGAAATTATATATGCAGTTATCAGTGTCTAATTTTAAGTAGAGGAGAAATAATGTCCTGAAAATTCCATTTAATGCTGCACACCATGTCACTGTGTGTTTATGTAGATTTTTAGATTATTTTTTGGATGAGTTTTGTGCTGTTAGTATAGCCTGTGATGAATAATGAAAGAGCAATACTTTATTGTATGGCTACAATTCATTGGTACTGTAAGAATTATGCATTTAAATGTTAGAGTATCAGGTTTATGTTTTTCGTGTGGACTGTGAAGGATTTAAGATGTCAGTAATTTCTCATCTCCTTGGTTTTAAGCATACATATTTTGTAAATTGTGTTATCTAAAACTGCTGAACAGCTTTTACTGATTTTTAAAGTGATTTTTTGTTTAGAGTTTTTTCAAATTCTATGGCATTTTATTAGATTTTCTAGGTTTGGGTTTTTAGTGGAGTTTTGGCTTTTGGTGGTTTTTTTGTTTGTTTGTTGTGTGTCCTTGGATTTGGAGATTAGATAAGCATCTATTAATTAGACTTGTAATGACTGATTAGCAGAGTATTTAAATGCAGAAGAAAGAGAACAAAGGATTTACTTTATCTGTAGGAAATAGCCAACTTTTTTGATCTTAAAGGAGGGAACATATTTTAAATCTTAGTTTTGTAAATCAATTTGGGTTGACATTATGAATAATGCTTGATGTGTTATCTTAAAAGCCTCTAAAGACAAAGCTGCTGCAGAACTTAGTGGTTTTCTGTCCACTAGGTAAGATTAGAATTTTAAAGACCCTTGGAAATAGGGAGCATATCTCATTGTGTTTTAAGGTTCCTTTGAAAACTCAGGGTTGAATATATACCCAGAGTAAAAACGAGTATTTTGAGGGTTGGGTTTAATTCTAAACTTTTGGTGTTGATCTGGTTTTTCCTGATGGTCCTTACCTGTCCCAAGTCTCAAATGTATTTTCCTGCTGTTGTCCACAAAGGTATCAAGTAATCCCCAGTGTGCACTCTGGGTTTGAAGAAATCTGTGAACAAGTTAAACTCGGGTATTTTACAGCCTCCAAGTAAAGCTTTAAGGTAAGGCAGATAGTGCAGGACTGGTGGTGGCAGTTCCTGAGACAGGAGCTCTTGAAATAAATGGGAGAAGCTGATGGGAACAATAAATGGAAGTGTGTACAGTGTGCTCTGCTCTGACCTGTTGTCATCAGCACCTTCCCAAAACAGCTCTAGCTTGTTAATTTTCATGTCAATTGTAACAGAGAATTCGTGATTTTGTTTCCAGGGGTTTTTCTCAAGGACCATGGCTGGCTGGCTTGCTGGCTGGGAATGCCTTGGGATTGTCCTCCCTGGGTGACCCTGGACCACCATGGAGCTGCTGGAAGGCTCAGTGGGATGGGGGAGTGAAGGCAGGGGAGAAGGGAGCTCTCAGTGTGAGGGGCAGCAAAAGAGCAGAGAAACCCTGACACATCTCAGCTGTGGCTGAGCAAGGACCATGCTGGCTCCTTGGACACACTGCAGGTTCTGCACTGCCAGGGTCAGAGCAGGAAATCTGAAGGGCAGGTCTTGTTCTGTGCTTGCAACATGTTCAGGGTAAGTCTTCCCCTTCCCACTTCTGTTTCGTTTTCTCCAGTCTGTGGTTCATGCCTCTAGTGTGTCATGATGGAACTTAAGCTTTGGATTTTCAGCTTTGGTGGGTCTGATGTCTGTAAGGAAAAAAGTAAAAGCAAAGTAAACTCTCATCAAGGCTGAGGGTTGCTGAAGGGTGCATCAGAGAGACTTTGTCCCACATCTGAAGTAGTCTGTGTGACAATCTGGCAGATAGGGTGGACTGGAAGCTCTCTTTGCATAGCTCTGCATATCAGCTAACTGAAATGTTTGACAATTCATTGTGTCCACATGGAAAATATTTGAATTCACTTAAAACTTCCGGTAGCTTTATTCAGTAATTGAGGTTTAGTCTTTCTGGAATATTTGCTTAGTGTCAAGCCCAGATTCCAATTCTTTAAAGAGCTGTAACTGCAGAAAATAATCTGGAGTCCTGAACAGGAACTGAACTATAGTCAAATTTTATCCATGTGACAGACAAGTAAATGACTTCTGCCATTCCTTTCGGTAGCTGTGACAAATTAAATGAGCTGCAAAATAACTTTGTCCATCTGTGAGACGGAAAATAGGTCTACAGCTATTTTTAAAAGTTTGTGTGAGTACTAAGGTAAATTGACTAAATAAGTTTTAGGATATAAATGAATTCTAAACATTTGCACAACAGATTAAAATGTTCTTTTGCTGTCAAACATTCTGGTGATAACTGAGAAGGAAAAAAATGTCACTATGACTGATTCAGAATAAGCTGTTTGCAAGACAATAAAGAAGCAACAATTGCTTTTTAAAAATAAGTTGCTCAGTTTCCTATTACATTATTCTTGTGTTAATGCCAAAACAAAGTTACTAGGTAATGCCACACAAACTTTTATCTTGTCAAACTGTTTAAGTTAGATCACTTTGTAAAATCAACTATTATTCTATTAGTTGTGCCTACCTACTCCAAAATGAGTCACCTTTCAGGGAGCTTAACAGTGTTTTCAGCAACTCCTTTTCTGTCACCAGGCAGGTTCTGTGTTGCAGCACGCTGATACAGTCTGTGGAGAAAAGTTGTGGTTAGAATGAAGGACACTGTTTTTCCTCACTTTGCAACTTCTACAATATCATGGGAATATCTCTATTTCTTCTAGAGTGACGTTTTCAGAGTGTCAGAAAATATGGAGAATTCCCTGTTCAATTTTAACTGGAAAGAAGGGCCATTTGTAAATCCCCATTTTCACCCCTCCTTCAACCAGAACTATTTTCATGGAATACTCATAAGACTTGTATTAGGGTGACTAGTAGCATAGAGGAGGAACACATGTTTTTGATTATGCAATAAATAAGAACTTCTGTTGTATTTAGTGCATATGAAAGGTCTTATCAGCTGCTATGCTAAATAAACTTTCTTTTGATGTAGTCCCAATAGCCTTTATTATGATTCCAGAACAGTCCTTGTCACTTGCCAGTTGCTTTACCATTATGTTTAAAGAATATTTTCAGGTGATTAAGTGTTCTCCTAATTAGCGATCTGCTTGCTCCTACCTTTAATTATTATTTTATAACTGGATTAATCTTCTTGCAAAATTACCCAGGGTTGGTTTTTCCTGCCTTCGCTTGAAGAAGGCTTTATTTGGTACTGTTTTCAATGTGTACATTTACAGAATCAATCTCAGGGTGTTAAACTGTGACCTCAGTCCAAAAGTAGAATCATGTACTTAATTTTAACTGTGTAAGTACATTTTGAGACTTCAGTGGCAATGAATAGTTGTCTGAAGCATGCAATTGGAAATAATTGATATGGTGTGGTGTAGGGTTTAAGTCTGAGTCAGAAGCACATAAATATTATGGGTCTTGAATAAGCAGAAGTTAATTTAACAAAAAGTCGTAGTAGGGAAATTGATTTTGGGGTATTATTTATTGATATGTTAAAGTTGATATCAGGGAACCTTACAAATTATAAGGACTAATGTAGTCCAGAAACATAGTGTGGATGAGTTTGGTAAGTAGGAGAAAGAAAAGAAAAAAACACCCTTGCTATTAAGTCCTTTAAGCAGATTTAATGCCCACAGCTTTCTCCCCGGCTCCTTTATTCCAGTTTATTTATTTACTATTTATCTCCCAGCCTGTGCTATGGGATTAGTGTCTCTTTCAAATACAGGATTACAGGCCAGGCTCTGTCCTGTCTCTGAGCATTCTCTGCACTTGGACCTTTCATTCCAAGCTGTTGACTTTGTATTCCAGAGAACACTTTTTGCTTTAGATGCAGAGCTTTGTTTTGAACGTTCTCGCTAAACATTGGTCTGTTCCTTTGCACCGGGCTTCTGTCTGAGCCCTTTGCCAGGTCTTGCTGTAGCCAGTGTCCCACTCTTAGTGACAGTGTGGCCCCGAGTCAAGCTGCAGTCCTGTCCTTGTCCCAACACTGCTGTCATGAACAACGGCGACACCCCGAACTTTCTTCAGGTATTTTTTCTCAGTCCTTATTAGGCCATTGGTTCTAACATTCCTTCCTGTTGTTTTAAAAGTTAAAACCATTGAAGGCATTTCTTGGAGTCCAGCGTTCCTCTCTTCCCTTTGAGAGGCAGTTATTTGTTAAGAATCATCCATGCATTTGATTTCGCACAGGACAAAAGGAGTCAATGATCATCTTGTTTAATGGTTGAAGAAATACAAAGCATGGCAGCCTCTGAGACCTAAGAAAAGCCCTCAGAGAAACCTGCTGTTTTTCAGTTGCTGAGTTGCAGGCATGAAACTTCCTTTTGTTTGCTGGTTTTGACATGCCCAAAGGCATGGGCCCTACTGGAGGAGCCATTGGTATATTCTGAGGTGCCCAGCAGCTTATGCAAGGCACTGTAATGCGATGAATTACATGATGAATTTTTGCTATCTCATTTTTAAAAGGATTCTTGTATGTTTCTGTGCAATGCATGCAGGCTGCCCCTGTTGACAGAATGCTCTAAGAAATCCCAACATTTGCTCTCCTGGGAGTACACTGCTCTGTCACTTGGTGTCAGCTCAGGAGCCATTGTGTGCGCTTGTGACAATTTCATCTGTACTGCTTCACTCGGCAGGAAGTCTTGCTGGGCCACGCTGACTCCCTTGCGTGTCACCTTGTCATCTTAGAGTACCACATCATAATGTAGCTCTCCACGTTCTTTTCCCCTGACAGCAGCTGAAAGTGCCTTTCATCTGGAACATGTCTCCTTCAGCACAAATGGCCATCTTAGTAAACGAAACAATCTGCGTTTCCTGCAATGCCTATTTTGTTTCCTACTAATTTAAAAATTATTTTGTGACTTGACTGGGAGAAATATCCTGAGTAACACTTATTGGTGAAAGGTTTAAATAGTTTCTACTGGAGAACCATATTTTAAGTAAATTCATCAGTTTACATTTGACAGTGCTAAAGCACTCATGTTCAGTAATACAAGATATTATGCACTTATTGCAAAACAAGACACAGTTCTCTAAAGTTTGGAAGCATCTCCAGGTGTCTGTGTAGAGCCTATGGAATGTGCTTCTGGACCCCTTGAGTCCTGTGGAATGTGCTTCTGGACCCTAAAAGGGAAGGGTAACAGTGAAAACTAATCTGAGTTGTTCTCAGTCCCACATTTTTAATATGTGATAGTTGGGGCTGGATTCTTTTGGTTTGTGGGGGTTTTTTAATTTTTTTTTTTTTTGTGTCAACAAGTAAAGATGCCAGTGCATAATTTCAAGTAATACTTAACAGATGGTCATGATCTTTTAAATTGCTTGAGGCTGGAACATCATAGTATTCTTATATATGGATTAGTATCTAGGGAGAAAGGAGGCTCATTTGGTCAGGAAATGCCAAAGTTTTATCTTCAGATAAAACCAAATTACACTTAACTTGGCTGCTTGAATGCCAGTAACAGATGAAACAAAGGACAACAATAATAAATAGATTTTTTTTTTTTTATGCACATATTTTTGCTGGAGAAAGGAGAAGGTGACAGTCTTGGAATTGTTCATTTGCAGGGTTTCTTTAGCTCAATGGAAAGTAAAATTAGATATAATTTTAAGACAATCTTTGTACTTACTTGCAAAAAATTTATTCAAGATAATCAGACAGAAAGTGCTCATCAAGATGTGCAGTTTTTAGGAGAAATGTCCTGTACCATGTTTGTGTAAAGAGGAGTAGTGAAGTACATTTTTTGCCTTTCATTAATAAATAAATGTAAATCCATAAATAAATGTAAATCCCAGGTACCAATAACCTGCTTTATTACACTACCCTTCTCTGTCCTAGATACAGGTTCTAGGAAAGCAATTTTTGTAATTTGCCAACTAAAAATTAGGATACAGTGAGGGGAAAGAACAGTAGCTTCTCTTTTCTCCCCTGCTGTAATCAGAAAGAAATCACTGAGTGTTTTCCTCTCTCATATGTGAATCTACTGAGACACAGAAGATAATGAATGACACAATGACATTAGACTTTTTCAAGGATTAGTTAAAATCTCATGGAGATTCCTTAGGTTGAACGCCAAATTCTCACACAGTACAGCCTGATTGACCAAAGAGACCATAATAATCTTAACTGTTACCCTGGAACGTTGCAATCAGATCTTCAAATCCCTGCATGCTCCTTAGAGCTGCTACAGATGTGATTTATTGAATGCCTAAATAGAGTTGCAGATTTACATGATAGGCTGTATTAGAGCTAATTAAGGTATTATAGAAACATTATTTTTTAAGATTGGTAAATAATAATTTCCTATGTAACTGAATGACTATGGTACAGAAAAAGCCAATGTCCCCTGCATATAAAACTTGAAATAAAACCTGGGGAAATGAAAGGAGCTTTTCTTGACTTCTGTGGGCCTTCAGGTTCTTCCTTTTCACTCTGAAACAATATACAGAACATTCAGGGGGCAGTTATTTCACAAAATAAACCATGCACAAGCCATTGCCCGCTCAGCCTTGGGCACAGTTGGGTTTCTTAAGAGGTGACTGCTGTGATGAGCAGAGTCATCCCTTCCCCAGAGTTCAGAGAGAAGGCAGCCCTGTAGAGCACATGCTTTCCTCAAATACACATGTAATGAACCCTGAAGGAGGAAGAAAATATAAGCAGATATTCAATGGTTAGGTATGCCCATAACAGAGCACCAATTTTGTCAAATTGTACAGTAGTTTCATTCCCTGCATTGCTGTGTACTTGACATTGCGAGGAGATAAAACATCATTTACTTGGTGCCTCAGGCAAACTCATCTAAGCACCTTATCAAGTAAAGATTTGGTACAATATTGCTGTTCGTGTGTTTAAAATGTGATGGAATACATTCACCCCTCAGAGTTCCTGTGTGACAGACAAAGTCAACTCAACATTTTCTGTGAAGCTGATGCTGCACTGCAAGCATCCATTTCAACAAGTGAGAATTATGATATACAGTATTTTCCCATGCTGTTGAGGCATTTCATTTAATATTTACCTATATTCAGTGTATGGATTTTCCTTGATTGTGCTCAGGAGGGGGAAAATATTTTCGCAGTAACTAATGGTCTCATTTTTGTAATTCTAGTCAAATTGATGTTTTCTTCAGACTGAAGTAACAAGGATAGGTATTGACAATAGATACTGGAAAGTAGGACTCTGAAAAAGGCAGAAATATGAAGAGAAATAGCAGCACTGATCAAATGAGATCAGCTGTTTCTCTCAGTTTTAATCGTAACTCAGAACTAGATTCTAGGGAGTCATGAGAAATGTTCTGTTAAGACTATTGGGTTTGCCTGAGAAGACTCAGCAAAACAGGGAGGCAAAAACAGGTGAACTGGTTTGGTTGGAGAAATAAGCCCTCTGAAGCTCTGCAATTAGTGGGGGAGATAGAATATTGTGAATGCTGGGGTAAATCTGAGAATATTAATTTTATGTTTAGCAAATAGTTTTCTCTTTATAGCTTTTGTCAAGGTTAGGACGTGTTTCCCTGGTAATGGAAAATATGGTTGCCACCAAGAGGGTAGTTTTCACTTTTTTAACTCCTGTTGAAATGTTCAACCTCAATTTTCTTAATATCTCTGCACAGAAAGTGACAAACCAATATAAGGTTCCACAGTCACCTGTGCAAGGTGTTTGAAGTTTGCTGCTCCTAACATTCTTAGCTTTTCAATTTTCCTTTGGGCTTTACCATTTAGATCACCAAATACATCAGCCTGCTCTTTTCCTTCTTCTGCCATAGCAGTTTCCACCCTAATCAAACAACAGATTAATGAGGGGATAGCTGTTCTAGCTAACTGAGGCCTGAATTGAGCAGCATCCAGTTTGAAGGAAGCAACTGCAAAGCTGAATTAGATTTATTAAAGATGCAGAGAGTTAAAAATGCTGTGCCTTTGCTCCTGACAGAGCTTGACTGCTGATTAAATACTGCAGTCCCTACCCCGGGAAGGTGTGAGCCAGGCTAGAATGAAGAAAAGCAGCAGAAGTTCAGAGCTGTGCTTCACAAATGGGAGGTGCTGGTTTGTAATCCAAGGATGAATCGATGAGAGAGGTTCCAGATCAGCTTCAGCCCAGGAAGGCAGCGTTGGCAGGCGAGGGATGCTCCCTGGCTGACCCTGGGAGAGCCCTGGGGGATTCCTGCCTGCTGAGAAAGACCCTTGGAAGGGAGTTGTCCATTTAGGGGTCATTTAGGCAAGGGACTCTAGGAAAGGAGGGTTCTCTTTCCTACTTGCAGTATCCTGTGTGTTTTTCACTGTGAATTAGTGAGGTGCAAGAAAGCAATATAGAAACCAAGGTAAAGATGCATCTTTCTCTAGCTTACACCAATTAATGCTTTTAAATGGTGAAAAGACAAGTAAGTGAGGCGAATCAACGGATAAAAATTGAAGGAAAAAAGTGCCTAGTGGTATTTCTAGAGTAAGGGCAAGGCTGTCAGCAATGTCATGAAGTCATTGAAAAAAAGTTTCTGCGTTTCACATCAGGGTGTGGGGAAACATGTAAATACTGTAAGCATGTAAGCATACTGAAACATATAAAACTTCAGTATATGATCAGAACCATTAGATTGACAATACATTTTTTATTCACTGAAGAAAATTCATTTCTCTTTTGCAAGGGAAAGTGAGACTTATGAGTATTGGAAAAACACTAGGGATTATTGAAGTAATGAGAAAAAAAATCCTCCTTTTAATCAGAAAATCCTTGTTCCTCTAAGAAAAATCCTTATTGCTGCATAGACCATAATACCTTATCTCTCTTATCTGCAGGGCTGGCTTAGATGGAACTTTCTGTGTCATTGATGAAAAGGTCTTCCAAAACATCTTTATATTAAATTTAGTATGCCTCAGATCAATTTGCATACAACCAGCACTGATTCACCCTGTCTTTCCCAACCTGCCCGATTTTTGTGGCTAATTAGATCAACTTCCTGTTGCTGCTTCTACTGCTCAACCTAGGGGTTGTATCTTTTGGTCTTTTAAATAATTAATTTTCTTCAAAAGGAAAACTGTGATTCCAAAGCCCAAAACTCAGGGATTGTTCATACCTTGTGGAGTAGATTTAAAGACCCATGGACCCTGAATCGAGCTAGAGTACAATGAGATCTAAATGAAAAAAAGCAGAAGGGAAATACACATACCTTTGAAATGGCATATACTAATTTGATAACAGCAAATGTCATTTCAAAGATGTACTTGCAGCAGCATGAAGAAGATATCTTTCAAAGGGAACTGGCTACTTTGTGTTTGGATTTTTTTCAAAATTAGTATTACTATTAACTTCAAAAGTACTTTTGATATATTGAGGATATTTTTGCTATGAAAACAAATATATATATGTATTGAGGAAATATGTGATAATACTGTATCTTGAAAACTTTTATCAACTTCTAAGAGCATAAAGCTCAGGAAAGTTATACCTAATCAGCTTTTATATTTTGTTTGTAGATGTGGTTTGAATAAGTTTTTTTTTTTTTTTTTTAATAGAAGCAAACCTTAACAAATATGAAAGGAGAAAAAGTACTTTCTTTTCTTGCATTTTAGTTTTGTGAGCCAGTGGTTGAAATGCATTTGTGATCTACAGTGTTTGCTGTGGTGGGAAATACTTTATGTGAAATGCAAAACACAGAAGTATCGTTATTTTTGAGGCATTCTCGGTGCAGTTCTTAAAGAAGAACCATGGAGTCATAAACATTTTATTTACATCAGGGTAACTACAGATGTGTGAAGGGAAATTTTAGAGGGTCTGTTGATGCTGGGAACCTGCTAAGGAGGTGGTCCAGGCAAGAGGGCAGTGAGAAAAATTGATTTGAATGCTAAAAAGCAATGAAAGAGAACCAGGATGTGAGAAGCAAAGGATTAAATAGAGAATTAATGCTTTACAATTGAACTTGCAGTAAAAACTAGAGCAGGAACAGGAGATGCATAGAAGATGGTGATGGGAATAGGGTGAGAGATTCTTTGTCAGGATAAAGCAGAAAAACAAGAGCGTTTCTGGAGCCTATAGTCTTTTTCGAGTCAAGACAGAAGGAAAATTATGATTCAGGGGCTTTGGATAATCAGCAGGTGATGGCAATTTTAGTTGGTTGGTTTTGAAATTTAAAACTGCAAGAAAATTCCTGTGTTGCTCAGTTGTGTAAATCCTTGTATCTTAGGCAACAATTTAATGTCATTCCTTATCTAATCTGTCTTCAGACATGTTCAGTCATTCTATTCCAAAAGAGACTGCTAAAATTTCATTTTTCTCGTGGTTTCAAATTGTGTAATATTCAAAGTAAATATACTCCTGACAGGTACACCCATTTTGTAGCTAAGTTTAAATCAGCTGATGTGCCACAGAGTATTTCAACGGAATGCCTCAGGAGGACGAGAGGAAGGCAAATAAAAGGATATATTGATGAGAAAAGTGGCAGTTTAACTACAAGAAAAAAAAATTAGAAGGGTATACTTGCTTTTAATATCTGAAAACCAAGTTTGTAATTTACCCATTTAATATTCTTGGGATTCTTTTGGCCTTATTTAATGTTTCAGGATTTTAGAAAGGCAACTTTCAGAGAAAGAAGAAGGGTCCTCTACTTAGGTTTGGTTCATTAATCTCTGACAGAGAAATATTCTTCAAATGACTAGGAACAAAAAAAAGAGTTGGAATTAGGGGTTTGGAGGTTTTTTTTTTTCCCTTAGAAAATAATAATAACTAATGCTGAAAAATACTGATTTCTCAAATAATTTCTATGTAGATCTGGTATGGTAATGGAAAGCTTTGATTTTATTTTCCTACATTGTTAATTCTTTACATTCCTCATGATTTTAAAATTCCAGGATATTCCTAAGAAAATGACAAGGTCTTAATAAACAAAGAGAATCTGTGACCCAGAAATGAGGATTGCAAAGAATCTCTAAAATAATATTGCTTTAAATTATTCGTTGTACAGTGAATATTTTACTAATATTTTCTTAATCTGTGAGTATTTTGTATGTTACATCTGGTTTCTATTAATATATTCCTTAGTTCATGAGGTAAATTGGGCAAACATCAGTTTAAAATGCACCTGTTTTCATTTTCCTCAGCCATCCATTACCTTTGATGCAAAACAGTACAGCTGAATCCAGGGATGTTTTTCATATAAACTAAGTAAAGGGCTGATTGCACTTTTCAGGGAAAAAAAAAAAAAAAGCCCAGAGGCTACATTTAGCAGGGAATTTACAGATTATGTCATTTATTTGGATAACTGAAAATATTTAAGATAGGAAAATATTTTCAGCTACTAAACAAGACAATATTTTGAACACTGCTCCCACATTGTTATGCAGATATGTCTACTGAAGATACAGGTACACTTTTCTGCTACTTTTCACTAATGAAATCAAAAGTTTAAAAATCCTGCAACCAATCTCTACTATCAGCTGAGTAAGGTTAAAAGGTTTTTCATTGCTTTCTATTGCCAAGTTTTTTATGTAATTGTCTATGAGTGCTGTTTCACAATCACACAGATGCTGTTCCCTCTGCAGTGGATAATGGTGGATAGTCCAATTTTCTTCTAAATTTTCAAGCCAGAGGCAGGAGTAAGGTTGGACTTGCAGGATGTCTTGCTGAAAATAGAATATTTTGCATTGTAACAAGTGCACTCAAAACAGAGTACCTTGCATGAAGCTGGGACTGGAAAAGAGGTTTCCAGTAGGATTCTCTTAAATAAAAGGAAATTTTTTAGAGGTGAAATTTGAATAAATTTGTATATATTTGGGATTTAAATCAGTAGTATAAAGACAGACATCTGGCTAGGAAACAATGACAGACTATCTTGGATTCCATCACAGTGCAGGATTCTTTTTCACTATAAAGCAAACCTGTGTTCATCATCATTCAATTTGCTGCTCTTTTATTCATGAAACATAGTAGTGTTTTATGATGAGTCTCTAGATTTTGCTGGCTGCACTATCTGTGTGTCAGCATAATCAGGCAGAATAGTACTGAATCTGCCTAAATAGGTGGAACATTAAAATAATTGTGAGATTTAGTTGTACATGATTCTAGAAAAAAGGACTCAAATGGATATAGAGCCAGATATGGCTGTAGAGTGTCCTCTATGGGACTGAACTACTTCTTGGACTGTTATCTGTGGAATTCTTTAGAGGATTGTGAGTGATATATTCAGTACTTTAGCAGCTTAAAAATAGGTTTATTCCTTTTTTTCTTTTCTGACAGACTGATTTTGTCAAAGGGCAAATCTATCCCCATTTTCTAGTAGCTTTCTGTTCCATTTGAATGCTTGCCTTCTGCGAGTTCTCTCAAAATATATTATATTTAAAAACATAAAGTCCTGCAGTTTTGTCTAAACTGTGGATACTGCTGTTGGTACAAGCTGCAGCCTGTCTGACCACAAGTGGTTCGTTTTTGTTCTCCTGTCTTGCTTGTTTGTGATATCTGTGGATATCACACAGATATGATATGGCTGTGTGGTCTGAAGCACTGAAGAGCTCAGAAGAGCTAGGGAGAGAAATTCAGCAACTTTTTCTTTTCTTAAAAACCACCAGCACACCAGCTGTATAAACAGATCATCATTTCTGCAAGTAGGACAACCTGAAAACATGGATTAAAGTCTGAGTTTGAAGAAGCAGAGGTTCACAAGGAAAAAAAAAAAATGCTGAAAAGAATATATACTTATCTTTTTTTTTTTTTTTTTGTGGTTAATATTGGAATCATCTGGAAAAGACTCACTCTTGTTGAAAATGCAGATTAAGAATTTTCTGTACTGCTTAATTCATGATTCAAAGCTAAGTAACAGTAAGTGCACCATCTGGACAGCTAATGGTTATGATATTTTCTGAGTTCTCTTACATGCTTCCCAGAGTGTGTTTTTCTCATTTATGCACCTTTGTCAGTCAGTGTTAAAGCTGACCAGTCACCTGGTTATTTAAGATTTCATTTTGGTGAGGAAGATTGTAGATAATGCTGCTTGCTCGCAGCAAAATTGTGAGGCTGCATCTCTTCCATGCACTGTTAACATTTCCATTTGTGACACTCTAGGTTTTTCTAAGGTATTTCAAAAAGTATTGAAAATTTGAGAAAATAGCTGCAAAATGTACTAATCTCTTGTTGGAAGTTGTGGAAATGAGCCATGAGGATTCTGGTGCTGGCTTGTGATGCACTGTGTTATGTTCACTTAGTTCAGTTGCAGTGATCTCTCTCTGAGTCTCCAAGAGAAAAGGAGAGCTTTAAATGAGTGAGCACTGCCTGCAGAGTGTGATGAATTCTGACAGATTTTCCTCGGCTGGTGGCAGGGTAAAATTGGTCTCTCAGCAACAAAAGCAATGCAAGCAGGGTGAGTGCCACCCTGAGCAGGTGGGGAATGTGTAAGCACAGGTGGAGGAGGAAAAAGTGGCATCTTTACCAGTGGAAATGTCCTTTTGCACATTATGTGTAACAGCATAAAACAGATCTGAGAGATGAGGCCCTTGACTTCTGCATCCATGGTTTTGTTTAAAAGTTCCCTAGAAAATGGACCAGAGTGTGCAGAGAAATTGAGTCAATTGGAACCACAGGTAGAAATTAGTGTGAGGACTTAGGTTCAAGGACTGTCTCAGACTCAGTTCACATTTAAAGACTTCCTAAAAATTAATTTCTGAAAGCATTTTGTTTATATTGCATGGAGAATTTTGTTCTGAGCTGACCTGAGTAAGCCACCAAATAATTATTTGGGGAGTCTTTTTAACTTTCCCTGATTTTTCTTTGAGGACTATTTGTGATTTGTTTGTGAGGCATTTTGGCTGCTATGCACACCTGAGGAATTTTTCATATACAGACCATTATTGCACATTATTTACACATGTGGGATTATGTTGGTCTTTGCTGATTTCTTGTTTATGCATGTTGCAAATGAAACCTTTCTTATCACATATGGAATTATGGATTCCATAATGTCAGTTTAAATAAAGTAATTCCTTAGTCACCAATCTTTCTACTAAATGAATACCCTGAATTTGAAACATCAAAGGGTACCTTTCAGCTGCTGTAATAATCTACAAGTCAATAGTTTTTAAGAAGTCGTTAGTTTTCAGAAGTAACTTATGTCTGAAATTGGTAAATGTTTATTCCATCTCCTGTATCTGTGACCATCATTTAAAAATATGTAAGACCATGAAACATTGAGGCTGAATGAGAGCCTCTCATTATGTACTAGGCTGTAAATATGTGTACACATACTCTGAAGCATGCCACACTACAGTGGAATTTCAAGTTTCCTTTATGAAAGCCTGAAATGCTGTAGCATTTAGAGGTTGAAGTAGAATTAAATATTATCAGATGTGATCCCCTTAGTTCTGACAGCTAAAATTGAGATTGTTGGTTAACTGGACAAAACAGATACTGATTGAGAGTGTCAGCCTTCTGTGAGATTTAAACTATTTAGTCATTTTTGTAGCTTGTGTAGTTGGCCTTGCAGGTCTCTGAGGAGATTAGTCAAATCAAAGCCAGACTGAACAAAGTCTCTGGAAATATTCTTGAATTTCTGCCATCCCAGACTTGTGTAATAGATAGTTTTACAGGCAAGCTTTCTTCCTCTCTGAAGAGAGGCATTGTCCAAACCTGTGTGGATAACCTTGCTTTTCCAATTAAAACTGGCTGCCTTTATGCTTGCTCCAAACCATTTGACAGCCAGCCTGAGACATCTCCTGCTTTGAATGATTTTTTTTATGCTAGTTCCCCTTTGCCTTTAATGTGAAAAGACCTGTCAAAGTCTTTCAACATAGTAAGTGCTCCTAGAATCACTGATAAAGATTTCTCTCCACCTAATGGCATGTGTTGTACAGGCTTGTGAGTGAGGGGGTTGCACAGTGCCATGAATTGCTGAAAACAGGACTCGGGAGCAGGGAGGGAGCCTATCAGCAGACAAGACAATGGTTTGTTATGTGGCAGACAGGGATGGGCTGTGATGTGAATGTGTACACACACAAACACACACACACATACATAATATATATGAAGGAGTGCAAGGTCTCCATTTTTTTTGCTTCTGTGCTCTTGTGTTCCTCCTTTCCCTCTCAGGAACCTCTCCTCCTGGCTGGGCCTTACGTAAGTTCAGGATTGAAAATTATCCCAGCCAAGGAGCATCACATCCACTATACAGCTGTACTCAGGGATGGCCTCACCCTTCAGATTTTCTTTCATATTCAGAGTTAGACAGATAATTCCTTTGTCAAATCTATACTTAATTATTAACAGGTCTAATTCTCAACTCTTTTGATTAACTATTCAAGTCTCTGTCAGTGATGATGTCATTATCTGTACCTCACCTTGCACTTAACTAATAATCCTAACTAGTAGCTAAATATTTTAAACTAATGGGTGTATACCATTTTGTTTTCTTTTCTTCTTTCTCACCATTTGTATATAGCTCTCCTGTGAAGCAGATAATTCTTACTTCTGAACACATCTACAACTCCTTTATTCTTATCGGATTTTAATTTTCTGTGCTCACATTTCTGCAGAAACAGAAATCCAAACAGAGGCAAAAGAAATCAAGCTTGGTATGTTTCAGATGCACCAGATTTGGAAATTATTCTCAGCAAGGATGCAACTACTGTACTCCTTTTGCTAATAAGTACATTCTGAACCCCTCATGGGTTTATTTTGTGTCAGCAATATGGCTTTTCTTTAAAGAACTGCAGCAACAGAGTTGTCAGTTCCTCGTGTCATTGTTCTCTAAGTATGGAACACGGACTGTGGGCACATTGTGACCCAGCATCTAGGGATGTAAACATGGCTTGAGGCCAAGAACACAGGCAAGGTAGGCAGCAGAGATAGTAGGACTGTATTCATGGGGTAAACATTCCCCTAAAATGTGTCCTGATTCTTCACTGGACAGCTCTGACACCAACTGAATTTGGGGCAACAGACACTTGCAATTGATTGAAGCAGTGACTTACTGGAAACCTAATTTAATTCTGTGATGCCAAAACATATAGATCAAATTTTTCCAAATGGTGGCACTCTTGGTGGATTATGTGCAAATTGCCAGTACATTTTAGCAGTGATTTGATTTCTGTCATATTTCTGAGCTGCATTCTCTTTGGTGGTGTGTTTATCCCAGAGAAAACTGCTGTAATATTGAGGGGAAGAGGCTTCTTGGGGTGCAAAGGCCTGTTGACAGAGGATAACAGGAGATAGGACGTTACTCCTGAATAAATCTCGGTAAAATTACTCCAAGTAGGTCTTAGTAGCCTGATTTAAATGAAATGTGAACCATTTGAAATGCCTCCATGAAGTAATTAATGGATTCAGTTGGTTGCACACTTAGTGAATAGTGGAGTAACTTTGATTTGCTGTTTCCTGTTGGATGTCTTGGAATGATCTGTGGAGTAAAGACAAACTGAAACACTAACAAGTGATCTAGAACATATCTTAAATTAATCAAATAAGCAGAATTTAGTAAATCGAAAAGTTTTGCTATTTGATAAAACTGACAGTTATTGGGATCACGTTATAAAGCCATTCAGTTGGAAAAAATCAAATAGTCCAAAGTTGCCTCCAGCATTTTTTGCACTGAATTGAAATGGTTCCTCAGAAAATTGTAAAATATATTAATGCATAGTAATGACCACACACAGAACTGTTTTCCTTGGCGTGCTGTTTATAGCCTGGGAAAAAAAAGAAGAAAATAATGAGTTCGGTGAGCTAAGTGACATCTGTATTTTAAATATTGCTGGTTTTGTAACTTTTTCCCCATTTGCCATGTTCCTTTGTCACCTTAAGAGAAAACAGAAATGAATACCAATTAGGGGGCCAGTGAATATTTGATGTATACTATTCTCTTCCTTTTAAATCAACTTCATAGTTTTTTTTCTTTCAGATGTGATTTCTCAGAGTATTGGTCATTATGACTAAATAGATATGGATTATTTTACAGTGCCTGGCTTAAAAACATGTATTGTCTTAATGAGCCTCATAAACCTTCTTCATTTTATCAGAAGATATTTTATCCCCTGATGGATCAATTAAGAATGGCAAAAAAACCAAAACCAACATCAATAAAAGCAAACAAGATCCCAGATCAATATGGAAAACTTATAAGAAATTCAGTAGTGACAAAGGAAGGGCAACACATTTGAATGAGATTCATCACCTTCACAGACACAGGGTGGGGAAGAACAAGCTAGACAGTTCTCTGGGGGTTTTGGACTCTTCCTTTCAGTAAGAAAATCCTAAAACACCATAGCATCTATCACAGTGAAAATGAGGATAACAGTTTTCATAACGGTGTGATAACTCAATTTTGTGTTAATGTTTTCATTATAAAACAGTTTTTTTTAGATATTTATTCAGCCATGAAAATGTCTTCTACATGCTCTCAGCTTAGTAGTATTGAAATTAAAAAATACTAAAAATATCTGTTTAGCATGTTACTGTTTTCTATAAAGCAACAACAATCATCAGAAGCTCCATTGTAGTATGGACTCAGTGATGTCCCAACATTACAATGTTAAAAGGTTTAATGATCTGTTAAATAGTATTCTGCTTGGAAAATGGGGTTTATAGAATTATCCATTTCTGTGCTTTCCCATGGACAAGTGGATTTTTTTGTGCACACTGGCTGCTATATGAGACTCTTGCAGTATGCCAGTGGGAAGGAGGCTGCTGACAGATGCACTGAGGTGCAAAAATGAACTGCTGGGGGTCTTGTTCCCTTTAACCTGGACATGGGTGGGAAAATGGAAAAATATCAACATGGGTTGGAAAGAGCCTAAAACTGCTTTGAGCATTTGGGGCTTTTCATTTTGGTAGTTATGAACTTTGATTTCCTTGCTCTGGTTTATGATATATGCTTAAGATGCACAGGTCCTATTCCAGTGGCTTCACTCAGTGCCTTCTTTAGGAATACAAGGGGAAATTATTATGTGCTAAAAGGGGAATTTACTATGTGCATTATATTTTATTGTGTCAAAAATAATTAAATTCTGCTGTAAAAAAAATAGGACAAGAAATGTGAATGGTCCTAGTGATAAGATTAAACTGACAAAGTAAGAAATGTTATAATTATAAGTAGATGCTAAATAATATAATGTTATCCTGTAAAGCACACAGTGTATCCTGCAAAAACCTAGGAATACTCCCTTGAAGAGAGCAATGATTCTTGAATGATAGTCCAGGAAATCATTTAAGGTTTGGGATGGTTTGGGCTAAGGTTTTAAGGTGTTACAGTTATAGGTATTTCCTATTGCAGTTTTTCTGTATTTTTTCCCACAAACAGCCAGGTTTGAATAAGGCTGTTGGAATAAATTTTTAACTCATTAAAGCAGCATTAAAAGTCACCATGAACAGCTAAATAAACATAGCTTGACTTTCTGTTGCATATATGAATAGAAGCTGTGCTGTTGAGCATATCTGAACCTCAAGTTCTTGCACTCAGGTGTCCGTAGGGGTTTGTAGTGTTCCAAGAATGAATTCCCAAGATCTTTGGCAGAGGCAAGTGGAGCTGTGGGGAAATCTGAGCAGAGAGCCTTGTTGGCCTGCTGTGGGTCCCTGCTTTATTGCAGCCCCCAGTGATGGAGTCCCACTAGTTGGGAGGATGTGATGGGATCTTTTCAATTTACCATCCCACCCTGGGTTACTGCCCAGTGAGACAGGGTTTGTGCTGGAACCCTGCAGTCTGAAAGGTCTCATGCACGAGTTATGCATCCTTGCAGGACAACAGCACAGAGCAAAAGCAAAATGTTCTAGAACTGACTTTAAAGCAAACAGGAGCAGCCTTATGTGGAGCTGCTGTTCATGTGCTGCATCAGCCATGGAGACAAGGAGGAGTTCAGGGTAGAATCAACTCTTCTTTAGGGCAAACTCCCAAGCTTTTTCTCTCAGTGGGTGGTTTTGTTTTGTTTGTTTTGGGTTGTTTTTTTGGATGGTTGGGCTTTTTTTGTGGTAGTTATCGCTAATGCTGTTGTCGAGCAACACTTATCTCTTTAACACCATGTTCCTCAGTCTGTCTTGGTAGTTTAGTTCACCTTATTTTTTTAGAACAAATTTATATATGCCCACTGAGATGCAGTCCTCCCCAGTGAATTCTTATAAACTCTTACCCTCACAAATAACAGTCTTATTTTTCTCTTTACTTATGGCAGTAAACCTTATCTTATTTTTTTCCACTGCAGGGAAAAATCTGTATCAGTTTTTGCTCTTTTCCCTCAGAAGCTATTTTCATGCCAGTTAAGACCTTGAGATTTTAAACAGTGATGCATTTTTTTTCATGATGGAGAAGTGTATATTCTATGCCGATCACCTTCTTTCTTTGCTGGCCCTTATCAGTATCTGTGGGTGTTCCTGTGAGACAGGGAGGATTTAGGCTGATTAGAAAAACTGATGCTGTAATACTTGCTTAGCTCTTGAAAAGAAATGAAGAAAAATTTAAATCACTTCTATGCTGAAGAGATTCTGTATTTATCTCTATTAATAAAATTGAAAATCAAAAAAGTTAAAGCTACAAGCTTTTGTTTTCAGGATAGAAAAACCACTTAAAACTGGATTAGTATCTATGCAAATCTGAAAGTTTCTTCAGGATGGTGAGCTAATATTAGTATTTCTAGAATTTACAACAACTTCTGTGGAGAAGATTGAGCTTTTAATTTCTAATGTGTAGAGTAATCAGGTGTGTGATTAAATGTTTGGAAGATGAAATATTGCAATGTGAAAAGTTTGTCTTGAAAGGGGTTGACAGTATGAGTTTTCCAAATAATAGGAATAATTTTAAAATCCTTTATTTCATCCCCCAAAGCAGAATTCTTCCCTAAAACCATTGTCTAGAATCATGTAGAGTTTTGGTGTTAGGTATTTGCTTTTAAGCAATGCTTTGAAAGTTTGTCCCCTTAGAGTGCAACTGGAATAAAATCCAGTTTTTGTGATGATCAGAAAACCACTGAGGAAGTCTTCATCATTTTGTTCTTTCATTCTGAAATGCACTCTAAACCCAGCAGGATGGCATCTGTCTCCAGCCAAATTTTCAGAGACATGCAGTGTCGCCTGAAGCTGACACCTAAAAGCAAGATTGTTCTTTGAAGGGACTGTGGAAAAGTTCTCTCTTAAGCAATGTGTTTGAAACTTCTCTATGAAGTGTTGGAGATCGATTGAACTGCACTTTTCATCTCATATGGCTGCACATCTTTGAAAAGGGGAAAAAACCCCTTCTTTGAGATGGAGAGGAAGGAAATGTACAGTCACACGTTTAAATTTAGAGCCTCGTGTTTAAAACTGTCCCCTGAGGACTTGCAGGGCTCTGTCCCTACCCCACCTTATGGGATAATTTATTTAGTGATTGTCTGATGGAAAATACATTTGAAAAAATGCCACCAGAGGAACCAAATCACAATGTCCTCTTCCAAAGGTGGCAGCTCAGCCTACTGATGCAAAAGAGTCATGGTTCATACTCACCTACTGTCACTCCTGCAGTTGAAGCTGACAGAAAATGGAGAATGTTTAGGATACACTCAGTCTTGGAGATGTGTGTTTTTCTACACTTTTACATTTAAAATTAAAGATACGATACAGATACATTTATATTAAAATTAAAGATACTCTGAGTCTTACTCATTTTGTAGAGCAGATGTGTGAAACAAACAGCATTTCCCTTGTTTTTTACCTTTCCTTCCTATCCCCTCACTGTGTAATTCTGAGAAGGATTTGATCACAAAATGTTTGCACAATTAAGTGGTTCTAGAGCAGTTCACTACGACAGGTTGATAAAATCTTGACTGGTCTTAAGCACTGAGTTATTTGCCCATGTCAACATTTAAAGGTTTGCAAAAAAAATCCTGAGAAGAATTTTAGTTGCCAGCAGATATTTAAGGCACATTTCTCAACCAACTAATTTAGGTATCTCTATGGCTTAAACTCTTAAATACAAAATTGCAATTTTGTATTTAAGAGTTTAAATTCCCTTTTTAAGTGCAAAAATCCTATTATTGCTTTTAGCAGAATATCTAGATAAGGGCTTCCATAATGTCTAGTTCCTACATTTATGCATTAACTGTAAAACTAGTAAAGCAGTAATGACTGCATCCCTTTCTACTGCTTGGGTGATTTGTCCTTGAGCTGGAAACTATTGGTTTCTTGCTCTAGTAAAAAAATAATTTGCTTCATTTTTATGGCCCTTTTATTTTTTCCACCAAACTGTGTTCCATTTGTGGAAGCAGAAATCTTGATAATACAGAAATTTATATTCAATATGTATGATTTAAAATCCAAGGAGGGTGGTTTTCATTTGACTTCTGCTGATGACTTTTGATCTGGTGCCACTCTTAGAAAACACTAACATTAATCAGGATTACATATTGGCAGCATTGAATTTGATAGGATTAGACTAGTAATCCTAAAACATAAACTGCCTGTTAGGAGATACAGTGCAATGTACAAGTTCTCAGCTGAGGGTGACTATATCAGGCTAACTGCAGCAGCACAGAGCTCAGCAATATAAATTAGCTCATAATGAGTTTCATGTTCCCCTGACCAGTTTATTGTTGGTGCCTGAAGTAAATAATTGAAAATGTGCTTCAGTTAAAGCTTCTCTGTGGTTTGCCTCAGTCCCACTGATAATATCTAGCACAGACTAAGTTGATTATTTTGGAAAATACATTTTAAAATACTCTTCCCCGAAATGCTTTGAGTGTGCAGTGCTCAATTCTGGGCCATCTCTGGGAGTTTTGAGGCTCAACAGTGTCCTTTCAGCATCTGGCTCATAAATGGCTATGGCAAATAGTTGTGGTTAGGATACCCTGACTTCCTCTTCTGCTCTCTCCACACCCAAACTTCATTAAATCATTATGATTATGAAACAGTTCTTTTAATTCTTTTTACCATTTCTTTCACTTGATTTGTGATAGTTGATATATTATTTTTTTTACTCCTATAATACCATTTTTGGGAGGACAAAAAAATTACAAAAAATGCGCTTCTTGAACTGAATTATTTATCATTTGGCCTGTTTCTTACCCCCTCTGGTTTTTTGGCCCCTCTGGTTACTCTCAGTCTCAGTGGCAAAACAGATGCTGCCTTGCTAGCAAGGAGAAAGCATGTTCTCTGTTGCCACCACTGAAAAGTAATTACACAACTAAATCAGCGGAGATGAAAACTACAATGTAAAGAATTCTGAAAAATAAGTAAGACATTTACTATTTGGAACATTAATAATGTGGAAATGCCAGTTTTTGGCTGGCTGAGGTACTCCCAGGCTGTGACTGCAGTTTGATTTATAGCAGTGTAAATCAGGAGTAGCTGTGACACCAGAGTCAGTGCATTGCAGGAGTGCAAAACAAGCAGAACTTGCATATGCACTTTGGATTATTCCCAGTTTTACCACCAGTCAAACACGAGCACGAGTCACACCAATAAAACCAGGACTCTGCAGCTGAGTCTTGCAGCCCTGTAGAGAGCAGCACTGGCTGCCACAGCTGCAGTTTCTGTTGTGTCATGATGCTGAGGGTGAGAGTTTAGAGTGCACCCAAATTTTAGCTATTAGCAAGATGAGACCAGGAGTAAAGATGTAAAATTGAAGATACCAGAAAAGTATAATTTTGAAAGAAAACTACATTATATATGGAGGAATAAACAATAAGATGTTAAAATATCTGTTTGACAAGGCAGCTGTTTAGAGTTGTGGGGTTTTAAGCTTTAAGGGCTTACAATGAGAGTCAAGCGCAGAAAATTGTGAGGGAACAATGATTTAAATGCTATTCCCATGAGTACTTGTACCAAGCTTGGTAACATCACCTACAGGAGAAGAATAAAGGATAAAAGTAACAAATGGACACACATTATCAGTTGCATACAAAATAGTTATCTGGAACCTAGGGAGTTTTCCTTTTATTTTTCTTTATAACTACTGGGTTCCAGTCTGGAGCTTCTGGAGCTAAACCCCCCTGGAACAGTGCTTTTTCTCACCTTTCTCACCCTGCCCAATGTCAGAGTTTCTTATTTTGGCAGTCATTTCTGTATTGTGCTGGTTATTATGTGTACCATGACTCTCTGGTGGTGTGCAAGAGATTCCAGATTGAACCATGTGAAGTGATTATGAGCTCTCACTGAATTTAGATGCCCTTGTCCCCTCTCTAGCTTTGGAACTAGAAACACTTTGTTCATGGCGGTGATGGGCTTTTGAAGTTCCTGCTTGGCTGAGTGTTTTTTCAGTCAGAGAAGCTTCTCTTGGTTCATCTCTGTGGATTCACTGAGTACATAAACTGTATATAACTGTGCATTATTGCCACCACCAAAATAAAAAAGATGTGGGCAATAAAGCACTAAGAATTTGTGATATGCTTTCTTTTGAAAGTGCATGTGATTGTATTTTTGTGCTTAACTGCAATTTTGTTCTCATTAAATCAGTAGCAATATTGAACTAATAGCTGGCTTTCATTGCATCCAGTATGTGCACGTGCATGCTCAGTTATAAAGACCATAGGCCTCAGTAGCTGTTTTTATCATCATTTATGACCTGAGGCATTTACATCAATTGACTGCTGAGGGCTCTGTTGGATAACAGTCCCTGTCCCAATATAGTTAAAGTTTAATGCTTTACTGGATCAGATGCAGCAAGCTGCTTCTTTGTAGAAGCAGATGATTAATTTCTATTCTAGATCTTGCTGGTGGCTTTTTTCCTGAGGTTATTTTCAATATCATTTCATATAAACAACTTACAGCCTTGACCTTTCACACTTTCTGTTTGCATGTGTTGAAGAGGTGGAAAGGTTAGTTCAAACCTCAGGATTGGAATTTGGTTTTATAAATTGTTCAAACACATTACACTATCACTGCAATTAAAGTTATTACCTGGGATGCCATTAAATGCAACAAAAGCCATTCATTTAACCTCAGCCTACCAGCAAAACTTCTCTTTAGACTGAACCATTCCCAGCAGAGCTTATGCTGCTAATTTATGAAAAGTGTCCTTTTGAAAAAGGAGTAAAATTTTTGTGTTCATTCAGTCATGTCCAGTTCTGTAGTAGTCAGGACTTGAAAAGCTTAAACTAATGAAATTCATTTTATTAATCTAAAGGCAGAAAAATAGAATAAAAATGGAAAAATGGAATAATCTGCAGGCATAACTGGCTCTTCTAGTATTTGTCTTTAGCAATAACAGGGATAAAGAACCTACCCGTATTAAGGTTTCTTTTAATTTCTTATCCTCTTGTACCTATCCGACTCATTTAAGGAAGAAAATTAACTAATTCATGTCATAAGGTGCCATAGAAGCATGAATAGTCATAGCACCCAATTCATTATCTTCAAAACAATATTGTATGAGATAGGCAATATTCAGGATGCAGTGAAAGTATATCTAATATGCCTATCTTTGAATACTCTCCATTTACTGTAGTTTTCAAAAAGTTGGAGCAATATGGGTTTCATCTAATGCTAGTATTTTCATCTAAAAGCTAGTATTAAAATTCTTATTAACCTGTCACAGAGAGAAGGGAGGCAGAATAAAAGGTGTTACAAAAGTCCTGGAGTTTTGAAACTGCTCAGGCTTCTGAGGTCATTTTTATAAGTGTAGTCATTACCTTTATACATCATCTTTCACACATGTGAAATAATTTTTAGATATCTTTCCTTCTTTTCATGTAACTTTGATCTCTATGAATATTTTGTACATCTTCTCAATGGTGAGAATTACCAATAACTTTAGACACTGCAATTTAATTTAAAATATTATCATGCTCAATCTCATTTGGCACTGCACTTGTAAAATGGTTTTCTTTGCTTTAGATAATAGCCTAGAATATTTGATTTTTATTGGAAGGTTGCAGTATTTGATGGTTGTTTTAATGTAGGCTTTGAAAGTCATCTTTAACATGTTTTTAGATTTACCCAGTAACTAACTTGTAAACCATGAGGATTTTCTTCCTGATGTTAGGAATTGCTTGGTTCCAGAACAAATCAGTGCAGTTTATGACTCAGAAAACTTTATTATAACTGCATGGCCTGTGAAGATGTCTTGTATATGAAAATGGAGTCCAATTCTCCACTTGCAATGAAGAATTTAGAAAATTCTCACCACCTGAAATAAGTGTGAATTTGTCCTTAAGATGTGCAGTGGAAGCTCCTCTTCACAGTAGAAAATGATAATATTTGCATAATCCTCAAGATACATCTTGAGGACATCTTGACAGGCCTTGTTGTGAGTGCAATGAAGAAAGAAACAAACATAAAAAGAAAATTCTGTTTAACATGCCTTTTAAAAGAGAAGGCTATGAGATAGAGACTACAGCTGCAAATCCTTGTTGCTTGCTAGCATGGTCCTGATTCTCTAAACCTGTAAATTCTCAGTCTTTACAGATTGTCAAGCAAACTTCTTGCCTTTCATTCTTTTGCTGTGTCTGAGCCTGTGAAGATTGTGAAATTCTGGGGGGGATTCTCCCAGTTTAAAAACTTGTTTATTTTGAGAGGACTTTTGCAGTCTCTTGCCCTCTCATGTGGTGGAATGGAGTCAGTTTCTCTCTGATTTGCTGTAATGCTGCCTGCTATTCCAAGGGACACATTAAGGCTTTCCTTTCACTTCATGTTTTGATCTTTGCCAAGGAACTAAATGTTTAGTCTCTGTAAAAAGTAAGTGGGATTTTGGCCTGTTTACAAGAATGCAATAAAGAAAATCTGACAAGATGCATTTTCCACTATTCCATCTTCTTTATAAGTGGATCAAGAGAAATTTAAACTGCAATGAAAAACGCCTGGAGCTTTCCATGTGGCATGCACAGGAGTCAGACTGTTTTCAGGTTTATAAGAGATGCTGGGAATCCAGAAACTGAACTCTTTCACTCATTTCAACTGAGCAGTTGTTCAACTGAAAACTAGACATTGAGCATCATTAGAAACTGATTTCTTCAGATATAAACACTTAACTAAATTCTTATTTATTGCAGCAACAGTGTTGGACAAGTTCTTCACCTAGCACTTAGATTGCAGGTTGACACAAGCTGGTGTGTGAAAGGTAGAAACACTGTAATAAACCACTTACCCAGAGACTACAGCTCCCAGATATGTAATTTATTTGAGAAGTCCAATAGAAAAAACAGAAGGTAATTTTGAGTTTTAAGCTGTCCTGCTTGTGCCAGCTCTCCCTGTTTCACAGACAAGAATTTCCAGCCAGGCAGATCCTGGTGTGTCTGGCCAGGAAATATTTCCACAGGAGGGGATTCACCTGCAGCACTGGGGGAAGCAGGACCACTGAGCAGCTGTAGAGAGTCTCTGTACTTGGTACAAAGAATTTTGTTGGAGAGTCTTCCTGAAGTTCTCTCCTTTTCTTGTGGGTGCTGGTGTTTTGGTTTTCATGCAGTAACAGGCTTTTTGGAGTGTGTCTTGACTGGCTATAGAGTTTCTACTAGGATGTAGGTGCTTGTGATTTCAAATACTGCTGCTAGTTGCTATTGGGAAGATATTGAGGTGATAATTTTGGGAAAATAATGTGGTTTGGTTGTGATTTCTATGTCTGCAGAGCTTTAAACAGAAAATTGAATAACATCATACATTATTTTTAATTCCTGTTTTTGGCAATGTGACAATAGAGGTAAAAGTGAGGAATGCATCCCTTATGTACAAATGCTAAGCCTTTGAGGTCCAGTTCTGTAAAAAAAAGCAGTGCATTTTGACTTTTGCCTGTTCACTTTTGCATCCCATGAACTTACCTAATTTTAGAAGCAAATTTTAACTGTGAGGGTTTTTACTTGTTGTTTTCAGTTATTAATTTTATCCTTCTGAGTTTTGGTGTTTGTAAACACCTTTACATGCTGTTTACATGAGAAAGCATTTTCAAGAAATCATGTTTTAAACCCTTTCACTTTCTATGGTGTGAGATGCTGTGGGTCTTTATTTCTGTAGTCTTGAAAATCTTGCATGCTTTGATCCTTCCATTTCCCTGCAGGAAGACAGGAAAAGTCTGTTAAGCTCTTTATGAAGCTACTGACAAGTGAAGAAAGTGCTGGGTCCCCCAGCCTCTTCACACAGGCTGTTTGTTTGATTCATTTTTAAAATTTGTTAAATGTATAATTTAGTTTTAAAAATGGAAGAGGACAGAATGATGAGCAGTCATCAAAGTAACAAGAGTCCTTTGGCTAAAAGGCAACTAAGATCTCAATTTTTGTTTCTTTTAAGATAACAGTTGTCGGAGTTCCTAGGAAAATGAGATCTGCTCTCAGAGCAGCCAGTTTTATCATTGTTAGAATGACAGATGTGCCAGAATCTATAGCCTATTAGATCTGAGATTTGAAGCTGCAAGTCGATTTTTTTCTCCCCGAGACAGTTAAAGTTAGACACAATATGTGCAGTTCTTAGAACCCGAGGAAGGTGCATCACACTGAAACAAAAATGTTACCATCTTTAGACCTCTCAAAACCCTCAAAGTTCAACCTAAATCTATTTTTAGCAGAGTGACTATTGCTTCCACACTGCTAATATCCTAGAATCTCAGTTTTGCTTTTGCCGTTGAGGGGGAGATATAGAATTATGGTCAGATACTGATTTTGCTATTAGTCACCATCTTTGCCAGTCTTCCTGAATGGATACACACTCACAAATAATTAAAAGAAAGTTTTTCCGTGTTTTAATCCCTTCAGAAAAATGTTGTGCTCTCATCTTAGTGCCTGATGCCAGAAAACTTAGAAAGTGATTTGAAGTATTGAACTTTATGAAAAGAGTATGAATTCAAACTAAATAGCGAGGAAAAATTGCCATTAATCAAGTGCCAATATCTATACATTGCTTTTTAGGATTTGTAGAATAATGTTATTATAATGAATATAAAGTAACAACAGTAATTGTGCTGCTGTTTTATAGTACTAAATTAATATTTGTGATTAGCTCATTATTTCACATTTCTGGTATAGCAATATCCTTGCTTGTACACCATCAGAAGAAATCTACAGGGGACAAAATGAAAAAGCTGAATAAACAGTGATTGGGCTGACCAGTTTTAAATGCCTTCAACAGTTGTACATTCTGTGGTGCAATGTTTCATATAATGAAATGTTTCAATAAGGTTTCATTTTATGGAGAAGCTGTGTGTAAGAAGCAATTCCTGGCTGTGATAGTCTCCTAGTTCCTGACAAGTGCATTGCTCTCCAGTACTGCACTGTGTAGATTTCTGCCAGAAATTCCTCTTTGTTTTTGAACATGGCTATTGCTCAGTCTAGAGTAGCAAGTGCTGATAGGTGTGAGAAGCTGGATAGACCCAGCTTGGTTCTCTTTGCTGTCTCTCTGACAGGTACCTTGGAGAGAGCTGTGCCCTGCGAGGGGCAGTTACATAGAGGGGCAGGCTGATATGATGGCAAATCTCTGTTTTTGCTGCTGAAACAGCAGGAAATAGACTTTTGGGTAGATATCAAGGTCTGACTTTGCATGGGCCTTCAACCTGCTGTTCTTGTGTGCTGCTGATTCAGCCCCTGTCTCATGGGTTAAGTGTATGTTAGCTAATCCCCTTCCTGCTCCTGCCACTCTGCAGTGCATCTGCATTGGCAGCAAGACCCAAACTGCTTTGAAACTCTTCAGTTCTTACCTGCAAAAGCTGTACTCGGAGATCTCTGAGCCCCAGGGACCCCCAGTGCTCAGGCTGCAGCAGCTGAGCCCTGACCCCTGCAGCAGCAGAGTTTAGCTGGCAAAACTCTGAGCCTGCTTCAGAAGTCTTTTGACTCGTGTCCCAATGACCAAAAACAGCTCTGCACTGCCCAGCCTGGGAAATTCCTGTCGGAGCAGAATGCATTGGCATGACATGAGGTTTGCCATGAAAATAATCAATATACACATGCACCTACTGCACCTCAGCCAATAACCAGTGACTCTCAACTCTGCAAGATGGTTTGAAATTCTTTAGGTAACTCTTTTGCTGTACAGTACAGAAACACACTTTCAGAAAATCTGTCTACTTGGTCGTGCCCTGATACTGTCTGGCAGCAGCGAGGTGCACAAATGTCAGCTCCAGAGGAGTTTCCAGCATTCATTAATCCCTTATTTCCTACCACAGAATAGCAAAACTGTTGATGGCTTGATCTCCCTCTTTTTGGAGGGAGAGCTTCTTTTTGAGATTTAAGGGGCTGTCCCTTTTTTTGTTTGGTTTGGTTTCTAAATTAGCATGATGACATTGTTAAATATTTTAAGAATGTTACATCAAATTTATGTGCATTAACTTCAATGCTTAAACAATTTTTTTTTGGTAGAGCAAAATCATAGTTTACTTTCTATTTAGTGATAGGTTTTGTATTCATTTAACCTAAGAACATTTTATTTAAACAAAACCAATCAATTTTGTACACAACATGCCCAATCTAAGGTTATCTTGTCCTTGGTAAAGATAGTATAGATCTTGGAGTGGCTTGTTTCTGCAGGGCATTCCAATGTCATGTAATTTAAGATTATTTTGATTAACCTATTGATTTGGGAGGACAAAGGGTAAACTATTTTTCATTTTCTTGTCTTTTTTTTTTGTGAGTTTGCTTTCTTCTTATGAGTAAAAGTAGAAAAAGAAATTTTCAACATAATATTTTTGCCACTACTATTAATAGTTGCATGGAGTTTTTTACTCACCAGCTAAAAATCTTTAGGTAATAACAAATTAGTGAATCCTTAAAAAGCCAGCTGATGAATTCAGTAGAAATATTTCTCATAAGTACTGAAAATATGCAAGCATTATGCTATATCATATATTTTTAATGATCCATTGTCAGAAATTATAGATTTTCCTCAGAAAGAGCACAATGTTACAGACTTAAGGGTTTTTAGCACTCTGCTGAAAAGCCTCTAATGAAAAGAACTGTTGCATTCCTTTAATTTCCACGGAGAGTACCTCAGTAGATGGCATTACTGAAAAGCAATGGATCACTTCAAGGACTGGAGGAAACATTGGTTCAAACTCCTGGCTCAGGATGTGATGGGATTTGTTGTATTAAAATTCATTTTGTAGGGCCCACACTCCTAGAAAATCTATCTGACCTATAATGATAGCTCCCTGTTTTAAACACCGTCTTCACAGCTTCTGGATATTGTAACTCTGCTGAAGAGCAGATAAATTGCATTAATTTAACAACTGCATGGAACTTTGAGCAATACAATACAGTAACATTTTATTGTAATTGTTTAATCTAAAGATTGTTTCCAGGTGGTTTTCCCCATATAGAAATCAGAATACACTCAGAGTATATCCCAAAAAAAACCACAGTAGAATAAATATCCATAATGATTAGTAAGAAGCAGAATTAATATTTCTCAAAGGTAACGCTCATGAAATTTTTTGTGATCCTCAACATACAACAGTGTAATTCAACTAGCTGTAACCATAAAGAAACATGACATAAATGAATATAGAAAACAAAGTAATTAAACAGAAATGAAATAAAAAGGATGGATTGGGGGGTGTGTTTTTGTTTCAGGTAGGACAGAAACATAAAATAATTTGTCTAAGGGAGATGGGAGCAGATGTAGGAATGGGCAGCAGTCATTTGTCAACATAAGACAGCCATAATGGTAGCATCAAGAAGAAAATTATGCTAATAAAAAAGTCATGCCTCATGATACCATTATTAGTTGCCTGTGATACATGAATGATAATGAGAATTACATCACTTCTTGAATTTCTAAATTGCTCTGCAACCTGTTTTATTGTGTGTTGCTTTCTGCTTCACAGCTAACTGATTTTCAGCATTTTCCCAAGATTTTAGATTTAAATGCCTTGATTATACATGCAGATATTGTTTCATTTTTCCATAAAGCTTAGGAATCTTTTCCCTGACATGTATCCCCATTTGTTCAGCCACAGGGACTGGGAATCTGTGCTTTAGTTTTCATCCTCTGGGAGCCCAGAACTGGCATTTTCTTTCATTTGGGTCACAGCAGAAGTAAAGATAAAAGACATGTTTCAAATACAACCTTGTTGTTCCAAAGCTGCACACAAATTATTTTATTTAATCTGGCACAAATCTGAAAATTCCCCACAGAAGTTTCTCTGGATTGTATCACAGGATCCAAAATGTTTCTGAAGATAAGCTGAGCAAAACATAACATCTTGAAAACTGACAGATCACAAATCTGGATTTCTTTAATACTGGTAATAATAAACACTCAAATTTGTTCTATGACCAAATACCTCCATTTAAATAACTTGATTAAAACTTTTCTAGATTTGTTTTTAAAGTATTTTTCTCATTTTAGTTAATCTGCTCCTTAACACTTACAATATGTACATAACTGGCATCATTCCAGTGATGCAATTTTAATAATTCCTTGTAAATTTAGAGTAGCTGAAGTTCATTTCTAGCCTGTCATATGGCATTCCTGGTAATTCCAGAATGAGATATTTGAGGTGATTGACTCTTTTTCTCAGAAACTGATATTAGGTGATTTAGGGGTGGATAGGTTATTTGGTTGGGTTTTGTTTGTTTCTTTGTCTCAAGCTTTCTTTGTTTCCTTCCCAAGCTATTTTTCTTACCTGGTGGGAGTAGTGCCCCTTTTTCCCACCCAAGCTGATTCTGACTTGAGGTTATTCCATAGCCATAGCTCCACATGAGTGTTTTGCTGTTCTGTTCTGTTAGTGCTCTCTCTGAAAAAAAAAACATAATTTCAAACTGAATCAATGTCTGTATCATGGGGATAGATGCAGATTTCCCTCTGCTCTTTTTTCCTCGTAGCTCCCTAGAACAGGTGAATGCTCCTGTTCTAGCGAGCTAGAAGATGGGATGTATCATGGGGATACTTGATTTTCATCTTCTGTTGCTTCAGAATTTGGCCACCTGTCTTCTTCCTTTTTGATCATTTGGAATTATCTGACAGTCAGTTTTAGTGAGGCAAAACCACTTCAGCTACTAAAAATTATAAATTATAATGGAGGACCTGTCAAGAACATTCACTGGTTTTGCTGAGCTTCTGGAGAAGCTCACAATGGAAAATGGCAGAAGACCCTGAATATCTGGCAAGAAAGAAAGGGATTTTGGAAAATTAAACTACTAGGATAATTTATACTTATCTTTCTAAAATTCTTAAAATAAAAATACTGAAAAATTATTGACCAATCCTCTTATACCATACAAGAAAGATTAAAGTTAGGTTTTAGCACTTTCTTTCCCTTTGTGTCATTTATAAATTAAATTATCTGTGGTTTAAGAGGCATGAAAAGCTCTCTCAGTGAGAGCAATCTGTTCTCAAATCCTGACAAAATTAAAAACCTTTCACACTGAATCTAATCAAATGGTTACTTTCAGTGAATAGTTCATCTTAAACATGTTTAACACTGCAAACCCTGCCTTAAAACAGGTAGAATATTTATTAGACCAAAGGCATTAAAATGGTCTTCATGTAGCCGAGAGTTGACAGTAACAAATAAAGAGGTGACAAGGGAGATTCTTCCCCTGTGTGAATTGGCACAGGTCCGTTTAGAGTCAGCACAAACTGACTGTAGGTGTCTCATTACCCAAATTTGTGGAAAGCCCCTGGAGTGAATTGGTGACAGGCAGGAAAATGCCTTCATGCTAGACGGATATACTCAGTTGCAATGAAAAAAACATCTTAATTTTGAATATACTTTTCCTTATGTTTTTCAAATTATGACATGTCATGAGATAACACTTTCATTTTCTCTTCTGATGCACAAATTCAGAGAGAAATCTTCTGAGCAATTAGAGTAACTCTGGAACTCTAGATCAAGTGGTTATGAGCTGTACATTTGGCTGTACAGAGCCAGTTGTGAATTTAGCATTCACTGTGTGCTCCTCAGTGGTCCCTAGCAAATACTTTGAGTTTTCACCAGGAGTGCATTCCTGTGCTGCAGCTGTCTGCACAAGTGAAATTAGTCAGTGTGTTCCTAATCCACAGCCTGGCTTGTCATGTGCTGTCTTGCTATGGACAAGTCACAATTTTTATTTTTTCTTTAAAGACCTTTCACCAGTTTGAAAAGTCAAAATTCTGAACTCTATTGCTAAACATTTTGTGATAAACAATGTTTTTCACCAACCAGATTTATGAATTTTTGTTGCCCACCTCTGTACAGATAAAGATAAGATGGTTCCATAAAACACAAATATAAAGGATTGCTTCTGAGTCACCCTCTCGTTAATTGTAGGCAAAAGCCATATTCAGAAAAATATTGGTATTGAAAAAGCTCACCTGCCTTTACAGTGCCTGTGAAGAGCACATACAACTGTTCGGTTTAATTTAAATTATGAACAGCAAATTTATGTCATTACAGCTTTATAAATCTGCAATATCCTATTAATTATGTTTTACTGCTCTCTTAGGTATTTCATAATCCTTGCTGCAGCACAATATATTTTTCTTTATTACAGTATGTTGCTTAGTAATGCACAAATGTCTCTTAAAGTGCAGCTGCTTGTGATTTTAATGGGTGTGTGTCTCTGCCTGGAGGACAGCAGCAGTGACTGCCTGCCCCTCTCTCTGTGATGCACTGAGGGCCCTGGTTCCAAGTCCTGCCTGTCAAAGTTGCTGTCATTAAAAGGATGACTGCCCTCATTTTATGTCTTTTCAGACACTGGAAATTATGAATTTTAAAAAGTCCATACACACAGAGGGAGAGGGGGAGCATTCACCTGTTCTAGGGAGCTACAAGGAAAAAAGAGCAGAGGGAAATCTGCATTTGTCTTTAATGATCTGCACCTGGATTCAGCCACCCTCTCAGGCCAATTCTGGCATTCCAGGCTGCAGTTTCACAGCTGGAGCACAGCTCTGTGTCCCAGCAAGCCAAACCCATTAGGGGGATGAGGAAGGACTGTTACAGTTGAAATGCTCAGTTGATAGTAAGATTTCTATTTTTAAAGTTCTGTTGAAGAATATAAATGTAAATGAAAGCATTATGTGATTTTTGGATTTTATGAGCCACCATGAAAAAGTGGAAACACAAGCAATACCATCCACATACAAGCTGCTTACAGGAATTGTGGGTGATACTGCTTTTATCTGTACAAATTAACACATTTTCTTCAAGCTTCTTGAGCTCTTCTCTTCTGACTGGCCCATCTGATTGTAATTAGCACCTGCATTGATATCTTGCAGGAGATATACTGTCCTTGGGAGGCACAGTCAAACCAACAGGCAAGAACCAAAAACTCAGATTTTGATGATGGGTTGGCATCATCATAACAATGATTTCTGTTTTAAAAATTATGTCCCTCTTTGTTCACCTGCTGTTAAATCACACTTGTTGCCTCAAAAAGAGGTGCTGGAAAATGACTCGGCCCGGCTGTTTTTTCTAATATTTACACTTAGAAATTTAGATTCTGGCTGAGAACAAACAGTATTTCCAGAGCAATGCTAGCAATCTCTGTGGTAGTTCATTGCATAAAATAAAGTTTGATTCTGCTAATAGATTTCTGACATGAACATTCCTGTCTGGCTGCTGTTACCTAAGGCATGGTTTACTTCAGTAGAAGAACCGAATTGCTGCCACTCTGGGTGTTTTCTGCAGCAGCGCTGGAGCTCGTTCTTCCGCTGCCTTGAAACTCAACTTTAAAGCAAAATTTGTAGGGAAGGGGCAAAGAAAGTGAAAATAATGGCAAGCTGTGGGAGGAAGGTTGCTTAAATCTGGGATTAGGACAGAGAACTAAACAGAAAGGTCTTTAGTTGCTTTGTTCTTTCTCAGAGTAGGTGTGGCAGCAGCATGTGCTGTTGCTGTGAGGAGGGTCACTATTCCCTGCACCCCCTGACCTGCTCCTGCAGAGCTGTTGCTGTACAAACTCTTCAGGTCTGAGGAGTTCATGAGGAAAAGCACATTTAGGAGTTTAGTTATAGCTTGTAGGAGACTTTGAGAGCAAATAGTCACAGGCAATGGCCTGAGTGGCTAGGATTGGTGATGAGCACCTCTTGACCTTGACAAAAGGGGGAATGTTTTCTCTGTGTCTGACCAGCTCAAGTAAAGAGGGTGTTTTGGTGCCTCAGTCAAACAGTGCAGTATGAGTGGGAACTTGAAACAAATGGGTCAAACCTTCTGTGCAGAAATACTCAAAGTTTGAAGAGAATTTGTTCAGACTTTAGCTAGGTAGTAAGATCCATGAAGGTCTGGAGCATTAGCTTTGTGGTCCTGGTATGCTTTATTCAGGCCCAGGCAGCTGTCAGCCATGCTGTACTCCTCCTTAGTGACCCCAGACTTCCATGTAAGTTTGTTTCCAGGCTGCTTGACAGCAGCATGAGCACCCCACATCTCCTGAGTGTTCTGTCTCCTGTGCAGAGCCATGGGGGTCACGGTGCTCCATCAGCAAACAGCCCTTTGCAATCTGCAGAAGCACTTTCAGAGCACAGGCCCATGCTGCAAAGGGAGTGCACAAAACCTTCCCCAGCTGGGGTTTCTGCTTTCTCCTCTTTGAGATGAGTCAAACCATATCACTTGACCAGTCATGAGTGAGAGAAGAAATTGGTGACAAAATAAATGTTTCATGTTAAAAAACACTCTGCCTTTGAAATGGCTCCCAATTTGCAGGGGTGAAGATTTTATCCTATATGTGGTCCACAGGGGCATTACTGTTTAAACATTCCTTGAGTAAAATTCTATGAAAAGTTTACAGAAGCCCATATTTTTTCCTTTATAGTGTTTGTAGTCATTGATGAAAATACCAGTCATTAAATGGGAATAATTAAATTGAATCTCAGGATTTTTTTCTCTGCTTTGCTTGCAAAAGACAAGGAACTGAGTTTGTTTATCCCAAAGTTGATACTAGCAAGTGGAAATCTTCAATTTAGTGCATATTTCTGCAATAATTACCTGTGTTTGACAGTCATCTCTGCTTTTCTGTTCATAGCATCACTATTCTCAAAGAGAAATTAAGCTATTATCTGGAACTTAGAAAATCTTGTTGCATGTCCTATAGTTTTTTATGAAAATGTGTGTTTTCATGTAATATGACAAACTACCTCAAATTCCTCTTTGGGATAAAACGTTACTTAAAACCAATTACACACACTGATTGGAATGTGTGTCAGCTGCCATATTTAATTTCAACCTCATTAAAATTATTAATAATTAAAACCAGTAGAAAAGCATTGGATTTGATTGCTGATAATTAAAATAACTAGTACAAAAGCATTGGATTTGAAGGTTGAAAAAACATTTCATCTGCAAATCTTTGTGCTCCACTTTGAAATTATCTCCTGATGCAAGAAAGAAAAAAAAATAAATCCATCTCTTTTTTACCCTTTAAAATTCAGAATAAAAAAACATGCAAAATACATTTAAATCATGTTTAGACAAATTCACTTTGTAGTTCAGTGCAGCCTACAAGATAAATTACTAGAACTACATCAAGTTAATGCTACTGAATGAGAGCCCATTACCTGATCTCAAAGCCTTTGCATTTAAACAGTTTCAATTTGTGCAACTCAACTTAATTTGAGAAAGACATTATTGTAATTATGAAAAATATTTTCATTTTAAAAGAATATTATTTTAAAAACAGCTATATCCCTGGACGTGAGTCACTCTCCAAATTTACATAATGAAAATTTTTTCTCCTCCTTCTCCATTTCATAGTATATGGAAACTGTTTATAATTTGAGGAACAGATCCTGTCCTTTTCTACCTTATGTGAATATTTTCTTTATCTGTTTGACTTTTGTAAAACAAAATTTGTTATCAATCTATGTGTGCAGTTGTTAATAGATGTGGATCATTGTTAATGCAGTTATTAGATGGGATGAAAACGTAAGAAATATATCCAATGAAAATTACACTTTTCCCTCCTCAACTACATGGATTTTTTTTACTATCTACAAAGAGATTTGCTAAAACATGTTGGCTTTTGTGGTTGTAGATGTGGGTTTGGGGTTTTTTAGCTGCCCAAAATCTCTCTGAATGACAATTTCTGTCTTGCTCTTCACCAAGACCCTCCTGTATCACCTGAACACAGTGGTGAGCTTAAAGCACAGCTGAGTGAGAGAACATGATCAAGATAATTGGCCATGCTGAGATAACTGACTTCACTGTTGGAAAGACACCTTGGATAAATTGGTACCTAAATTCTTCTTACACTCTTCAATACTTTCTTCATGTTGCTCTTTGTTCACTAAGTAATGACTGAAAAGAATCTGGCATAAAACTCACTGATGGTGGGGTAGGCAGCTTGAATTAAGATCATGAGGAAAAGGTATCACATTTTCACACAGTGTTGGTCACCAAAAATACATATAAAGAGAAGTGATCTTTCTCTCTCTATGCTCTGAGGAAATCACCCATCTGACTCTCTTCAAGCAGGGCCTTCTGTACTTTACCTTTAAAATTTGAGAGAACTATTACATTAGTGTGCAAGTTGGCCGAGGTTTGTTGTCTGTTCCTCTAACTGTCCACTCTTAAATGCATCTTATTTTCTTTTGTTTGCCTTTTAAAATTTCTATTCATACCGAAAGACAACCTTTCAAAGATGTCTTTCAAATTTGGAAAATAAGTCCTTCTGTTAGTGACATGTAATGAAAGTATTTACAGTAGTGCAAATGGTGATTGATCACTGTATAGTGAATAGCAATAAGCTATCAAAAGAGATTAATTATGCAAACAAAGATCTCCTCAGATGCCCCAAAAACTCTAGCTTGCTCTTGTTTGATAGTTCATGTTGAATAGTCCAAAGGATAGAAAATGGACATGAAGTAAGTTATAGTTCCTACACAAATGTTGATCTGTAATAAAATGAGAATATTTTTTCTAATTATAGATACTTTGGGTTTTTGGCATGTCTTGCTGTACCCAAGTTTGTTTAGATTTAGATACAGCTGATGTAAATTAAAATCAGTCAGTAGAACTAAAAAATTTATAGCAGGTGAAATTTTGCTCTTCTGCTGGGCACACCACGATATTTAACTTTTTCTGTTAAAAATACCTATGTGCTGCTGAGCACTGCAGCCATTTAGAAGAATTAATTTTTCAGCTGTTGTGAGCTGAACAAGAGAATTTATTTTAAAGACTAATTATGTTCTTGAAGGTTCCTCATTTCAGATTTCATCACCTTTATTTTCATCTTTCCAAGAAGTTTAAGATGCTTGTCACTGCAGCTACCTCCCCAAAGTGAAATTTCATCTTGGTGGCTTTCTACCTGTACAGTGTGTCTTTTATATTTGATTCTGGCAGCCTCTTCAGAGTGATGTAAAGGTGTTCCATTCTGATCCCAAATTGTCAGGGAGCAGTGCTGTCACAGGAATTTTCTGCTCATGGCTTTTGTTTATGTCCATGGGAACTTTGCTACTTGGGAGAAGTCTCATCTAAAGAGTGGGATGAGGAAGGGAAAAGGTAATCCTTGAGCATTTGAGCGAGTTAGGCTGATACAAGCACAGACTCTATAGCCCACTGGTTGGCTTTGACATGATTTTTTGTTCTGAAGGCAGGAGGTTCACCCAGGAGGAGTTTTGCAGCTCCTCCTGCCTCGGAGAGCCTGAGCCTGTTCTGCCCTGGCTCACCACCCTCAGCCTGGCTCCAGACCTGGCAGCCCAGGGTCTCCTTCCAAGCCTCACCCAGCACCACCAGGAGGAAAGGGGGGCACAGATTGCCATGGAAAGGACCAGCTTAGCTTTGGAATATAGAAATACCACCTTTCTTATGACTTTTCTTATAGCAAGTCAAACAGCAGGAGATTGAAATTATGAAAATTGCTTCTGATTAATTCTAGAGAAGGATAAGAAGTAAAAGGAATAGCACATTTACTTGCTTGTTTCCCCTTCCATTACAGTCTCTCTTACCCAATGTTTTTAGATTTTTCAAAAAATGTTTAAAGCAAACCTGAGATCTTTCACATTATCCTTTGGGAAAAAAGTATTTGTTTTTAATGGGATTCAATATTTATTATAATTTATTACTAATTTCTTTTGGTGAGTGTAACTTTCCAAAGTGGCCATAGAGAAATCATTTCAGAAGATGCTGAAACTACTAATATCACACCAGAGGAAGTGAGCAAATGGCTGTTGGTCTTTTGTCCTCTTATCCAGAGAGTAACCATGACTGTACTGCATCAGATGAACAAAAATATAATTGTTTTCTGTTAAAAAAGATTTTCTTTCCTTCACAGCATTGTGATCTAAGCCAATTTTTAAATGACAAGATTATTCTGAATTCTGCTCAGCTGTGTTTTCAAAGCTCCAAACTATAAACCTTGGACATGTGTTCTCTATTGCTATAGGTCTCAGTAAATAAACTTCTTTAGGTACATTGGAGAGTTTCTGAGGTGTTTAACTAGAAAGATTCACGGTGTGCTCAAAGCTGACTGAGATGTGGTGGGCAGGTTTTTTTTAATTTATATTTATTCTTTTTACATATTAGTTGAAAGCAGAAAAGTGCCAGGCTTCTCAAAAGCCTCGATTTTCTTTCCATCATTCTATGAAAATAAACTCTTGCTTTACCTGAAGTGGCTGAACTCAGCTTCAATATTTGGCATACTTTAGCTCCAGGATTGCCTCTCAATTTGTAATGGGAATTAAACAACCAATGTGTTTTGCATAATCTTTTAGCATAGGAGTATTCAATAAAAGTGCTTAATTTTCAGCTTCAATAGAAATTTCTAAAATATTTGTAAAATATAATTATTCTATTTTGATGCAGTAGTAAACCACCATAAATTTTTGGGGCACAGGAAAAAATATGAATTTTATTACTTCTCCACTGATTTTGAAGTAGAGTTTGCATTTGCAATGAAGTCCTGCTACCTAAAATACTGATTTAGGAAAGTGTATATATTAGAATGCTAATTTCCTAATTTAACATTTTTATATATTAGAACTGTGCACCACAAGGGCTCTCATTTTTCTAAATAATAGAAAGCCTCTGCTTGCTGCCATGTGAAGTAGTTCACAATAAATAATGTTGGAGCTGGTAAGAACTGTGTGCTCTGTTAAGTTATTCCTTGTCTCAGCAAGTGAGGGATGGGCTTCAGGCTAGTTTCTAGGCCAAATCCCACCACATTGGTTGATGAGATACTAAAAATCTTCAGTAACAAGTTTCTCATGCATTTTCTGAGACTCTACATCAGTTCAGTAGAGGGATTTTAACAGTTCAATCCAGATCTGAGGTAATAATTAGTATACATAGCATTTATAAGGTGCAAGAAGGAATTTCTTCGTGAGGAACATGAGGAACACCATATTGAGATGTGAGGCATTAGTTAAGGTCTGAGATTCCAGGATTAAGGGGCAAAGTCAAATCTAATAAAACAATTTTGGTGTTTTAAGATTAAAGGACTGTAAAAATTGAAAGTAGGATTCAGTTGCTGGTGTTTAAGAAGCTGCCTGCTCCAAAGCTTTGAGCAGTGATAAGGCTGAGGAAATGCAGGGTGCAAGGGGAGATACAGATGGGGTCTCTCTCCCAGGACTGGGAGAGAGACTAAGCTTTGTCAAGGCTAAAATTTAATTTCAACTTAAAGAGTAGTTTTTAAAAGTGCCAGATGCAATGCAATTCCAATGAGTTGGAGAGTTGCTGAGCTACCTGCTTGAGATAGGCAGTGGTAAGTGTATTTGTTGTGTGAGATACAGGAGCTCTCACAGAAATGCCATTGCAGTTGGGTTGCTTCCTAAGAGCAAGAGTTTGGGATATTTCCTGGATATTTCCTGGCTGTTCTCGCAAATTCTCACACCTTGATGTATTTCTATTTGTTTCAGTGAGATTTGGAACGGAATATGGGGGGGAAAAAGTAACACTTTTATTTTTTCATTCTCTGTGCTGGACTGTCTCAAACATTATTGACCACAGGTTTTCTTATTCTATATGCAATGTTTCCTCAAAAGACAGCAGGAATCTGATCACGTCTAGAAAAAGATATTTTAGCCTACACATTTTCTCTAAAATGTGAATTATTGCAGTGGCTGATGTTTACAGTGAAAACACAAAATAAAATCGATAGCACAAATATATTATTTTGTGCCCTAAAATATTCTTTTGTGCAAGTTTTTCATGCTTTTATGGCAAGTCAGTCCTACATGTTTCAAGAAGTCTTTGTGCTAACTATATTTTTAATGTATTGCTCATCTGGCGATGAACCAGATCCAGGCATGCACACTCAATCTGTGACTATTCGGTAAAATTCTTTGTTATTCTGCTGTGCCCTTCAAGGGTATTAGTTGATCATGTGCTATAAATCCAGGTAAAACAAAATAAATTAAAAAAAAAAACCAAAAGAGCAAGTATTCCAAGTTATTTAGCACACAGGTACCACATTCACACTGGTTACAGTGTGAGTGCTACAATATCTGAAGTTTGCAAAGCAAATTATCACATGACAGATCAAGTTATGGAAAACTCAGTCACTTCTAAAGCAAAAATCCTTCTTTGTTTCAGTGGCTAAAATGGGATAATATTATAATATCATTTAATGTAGACTGAGGATGTTGGAGTTTGGGTTGTTTTGGTTTTTTTGTTTTGTTTTGTTTTGAAGAGTTTAAAAGTATTTGTTACAGATGAGATTTCCAGATTCAAATCTCTGTATTCCACTTTTGGTAATCCAGGTACCTAAACATCTGCCCTCCAAGGAAATGCATCTGCCCTGTACTCAGTAATGTGGCACACTACAAAAGCCTTTGAAATTCAAAATAAAAGGTCACTATAGTATAACCTGCTATTTGCTGGGAAATGCATATGTAAGCGGCTTTTTGTGATTCTTCATGAAGCTTTCAGACAGATATCCCCTCAGGAGCTGTGGATTTCTGTAGTGTGTGTGATGATATTTTTCATTCAGGTTCCATATCAGCATTCTTTACACCAGTACTTCTTTAGGCACCTGGGACTTTGTATAATGGGTTCTGCAAATTTATTTCACTTCTCAGTAAACTTATTTTACTTGCTGTGTGGAAATGGTTCTCCTTAATGTATTGCCACATCTCATTATTGATCAAAGCAGATGTACAATGCCAGTTTCCTGTGGTTCACAAAAGTTTACCTTTGCCATTGCAGGCATGGCAAGTCAGCTGGAAATTCAGAGTGCCAGGAGGGAAGTCCAAACTTACTTTGCAGAAGAAGGTTCTGCTGTTTCACTGATCTGAAAAATCCTGTGCATCCCTCAGTGGTTTCACCTTGCACTCAGGTTTGAACATACCCAACTCTATCCTTTCATATGTAATAAGAAAATATTCTAGTGGTCAGGAGTGATTGCTTATCATTTATAAAGGTTGATGCTATCAAGTTACTTGTAACCTGTCTTGTGACCACTTGTAGTTACCAGCTCTGGAATGATTTTTCTTTTGAAGGAATAAATTTGGGTTTTTTCCCTAAAAACAGGTTAAACTACTCAGAGTTTTTGACCTCTGGAAAGAAATTCACAGCTGACAGGCTGTTTGTGAAGGACTTCACATCTCACATAGTAACCCAGAAGGAAAAAAAAAGTTTGCAGGTTTCTCTAGATTCAGAAAGTGTAGATTTCAACTTTGAACATTGTATTTTGAGTAAAACTCAATATGGCACCAACTGGCATGATTATCATGAGATAACTGGACCCAAGGGATTAGAAGCATTTGGCTACATGTACCTGTAAGAGCCCAGAATGTAAATTATAATAATTACTTCACAATAAAAGTCTGCAGAGCTGTACCTTATTTGCCAAGTAGCTTGAGGTTAGCAAAATGCTTTTGGATACTTTCAGTAATTTAATTTCCTTCGTACCCTAAGGTTACTTATATTAACATCAGTCTGATGAAGGTGTGAAATGAGCAAACGCAAATATAACTGATTCAGTATACAAATATACAGATTCAATGCTCATTTGTAAAGAAAATGTTTATGCCCAGTATTGTTTAAATATTTTAAATTTTTTTTCAAAACTAATTCTGCAGATGCCTTCTGCAAGTGCTCAGTTGTTATTGTCTATAAAGTCACATTTCACTGAGAATTTTAACTACATAATTTTAATACATTATGGTCAGAAGAGAAAGAGAATATGAGATAACTTTAAACACTTTGGCCTTTTTGCTGAACCTGACATTTCTTGGATATTTTAGTGTGGATAATATTCCTCTGTTTGTCATACCAACATAGCCTTCAGTGCTGACAGGGACACTTTCTGTGCTAGAAACTCCTCACATCACTCGGACTGCCAAATGTGTGTCAGCCTCACAAAGGAAAGGGAGAAACCTCCAGGGTCATATGAAATGAGAAGGGTGGTTGATAGCTGATGTGGTGAAGCAGGCAGTTCTAGCACTGCTTACATTCTGGTAGAAGAAAATAGCACATTTAAAGTTCACATATGTTCTCTTCCATATATCAGCACTCCATTAGGGAGGTAAGGAACAAGTGTATTTAACCTGTATTCAGCTCATAATTGGTAAGGACTTTGTGGATTTTTTTTGCATCTTTGGGGTATAAAATTTTCATTTATTTTCTGTTAACAACCAAACTTTTAACTCTTTGGTTACCCTGACCCAAATTAGAGTCTGCTGTCTCATGGTGTATGAATTTGTAAACTGCACCTTAGAACTGCCTCTCCTTTCACTCCCAAGTGAGTTTATGTGCAAGTCCCAAGCTTTTTTATCTGCAAGTGGTTTGGGGTTTTTTCTGTGATTATCAATTGAAGCATTTCACTTGTAAAGTCATTGGAAAAGTTAGATGACTGGATTCATGCTTCCCTTAGATTTAAGGCTTTAGTGGAGCAAATTATGCTGCTACTGGTGGGGAGGGGAGAAGGGGAGAAAAAACCTCCAAACCTTTGATCATTGAGTTTTCTCTTTCTTTTGGGACTTAAGAACAGCTTCATCCAGTTAACCTCCTTCACAGGGTGCTGCTCAGCACAGTAGGAGAAGGCACAGTACTATAGTAATAGGTGTGAGTGAAGGCACTTCTCGACCTTCATCTTTTCTCAGGAATTAAATACCTCTCTGGCTACTTCTTCATGACTAAAGAAGTAACTGAACCTAATTTTTAAACAGATCTGAAAAGTAAAACTTTTTTTTTTTCTGCCCAGGTATAAAGTCTTTGAATATGCAGGAATTGGAAGTAAGTTTTCTTTGCTGCTTTCTGAAAATGTAGGTTGAGTTTGACTTACTCTAAAACTTACCTATATGTAAGGATACAACAGTTGCCAGTGCAGTGCTGGCCAAAGTTTGCAGTCATTAATTATTTCCACCACAGAAATATATCATGCTATTAGAACAAAAGCAGACTCTCCTTGTAACTCCAGGAAATCAAAGTTCAGCCACCCAAAAGTAATAGCCTGTCATTACATTTCTGTTTATCAGAGAACAAAATTTTGCTCTTGCTGACTTGAAAAAGATCCCTGGAGTAAATGCTTCCATAACATACATAAATCATGTTCTCCATCAACCTAATGATATTTTGGGGGTGGCATCATTAGCTTTCCACACATTATTTTGCCTGACAAGGGATGAAAACTCTGTTCTAATTATCCAGGAACTGAATAACAGGGACAAATAAATAATATTGAATTAAATTTTTTATTATCTTTTCAGGAAAAAGACAAGCAAAAAACAAACAAACAAACAAAAAACCAAAATCCAAACAACACCTTTCCGGGGTCTGATTTTTAGTCTCGAGGACTATGCTCTTGAAATGAAAAAATTTCATGTTTTGCTTGTATTGTAATTGTTTATTCTTATAGATAGGGTGGATAAAATACTTGGGGTATTGTCATTGTCAGTGGATTACTGACTTGTCTTAATGCTGCTTGACAAACTGTTCAGGATGTTGATCAAAATCTAAATGATTTTGTGTTTACGGCATCTGCAATATTGTTTCCCCAAAAACACCTCTTGTCTAGGTGGGTATGCAGTGTCATTCCTTCAAGAAATCCAAGACACATTCTTTCCATATATTACTTCATTAAATCAAAACACAAAAACTAAAATGCTTTTAAAACTAACTAGAACTGCTAATCTGTATAAAGTATATTAATCACATTTATAGTAACTAATCGGTATATAAGCACTACTATGACAGAACATGAACTAAATTTTGGATGTCACAGAATGTGGTACTGTAATTTGTGCCACAGAATTATGGTTGCCAGTCTTGCTATTTCTGCTCCAGCAAGAGGGAGCAGTGAAATGTCCCTTGATCACTTGAAGCTGCTCCATTGTGTTGGGTTGGGAATATTTTCTTGTGGGAGGGATGACTGTGACTTCTCTATCCTTTAAGACTGATCTCCATAGACTGGAGATTCCAACTGGAATCCCATGTTGTCCTCTGAAAACAAGGACTGAAATACCCATCTTAAGGAAGAAAATTCTGAACAAGTGCATCTCACTGTTTTTCTGACACCACTTTGTGTAGGTAGACTCCCTCACATGGAGAAAGTAGGGTTCAAAAAAGATGGAAAATTTGGAGTACTGATAGGAATTTTGTGTCTGAATTATTCATCTCTAAAATTAATGAATTTGTTTGTCATTTATAGTCTTCCAAGCTGACCCTAACTTTTCAATTGCTGAAGCATATTCTGCTTAACCATAGTACCACTGTGAATTTTTAACTCATTCTTTTAATGCCTCATGCTTTCCTGGTAGGGTTTGCACAAACTGAGCATTCTTATTTTCTAAAGTAGATTTTGGATTAAAGCCCTGCTAAAAGCACATGAGGCACTTGCATTGTCATGATAAATCTTTATGTCCTGTCCATAAACCATGGATTTCAGGCAGCAAAGCCAATAATCACAATATCATTAATAATTTTCTACAGTGGGCCTGACTGGGATGATTTCAGGATGTTGGTAACTTGTACACACACATTGCTGTGTTTCTGCCTGTACCTCAAAACCAGTTTTACAGAATTTTACAGAACCAGAACCACCCTAACAAGCTATTAGCTCCTAATGACAACCATTCAGCTTTGTTACCCTCTGCTCTGCCAGCTCTCAGTCTTCTGTTATAAAGTTAATGAAATTGCTGACATTTAAATGTCTTCTCATCCATACTCCAGATAATTACCTGTATATACTTTAATGATTTCCCCAAACACTTCATGCAATTAAAGCCATAAGTAATTTGTCTTTCTTCTAAAACATTTTGAGGAAGCATACATCTTAGGGCTATTTGTGTCAAAATATTATTGTCCCCTCTAATTTGGAAAGATTCCTAATATTTTTAAAATATCTGGGACTAATTTAGCTATTAAAAAAACCCAAATTACTTAAATTTGCATAAGGTCTCTTTTGAATCCTGATTTTCCTTGAAGCTGCTCATCTATATCAACATGGTACATATCTGTTCAAACCTAGGAGGAAAAGTTTTGATGCTTGTTGAGAGAAAGTAATTTGATGGATTATTAGGTACCTTTACCTCGATTCTAGTATTAAATAGAAGGTGTTTAGCTATTTTGAGGATTGCAGCTTCAGCTATGAGTGACTGTTCTGCCAGAAAGCAGACATTTCATACATCTCTTGTGTGTGGCTCTCTGAACTTTCTGGACTGGCAGACTACCTCGGTATAATTTTATAATTTGCTCCATTGAGTATCCAAGTTTTATTCATTGCGTAGCTTATCCTATTTGTGCTTTCTGTTTTGGGTGTTACTTGCCCTCTGCTGCCACGCAAGAGTGGCCATGCTGAAGCAATTCTCATCCCAGATGACACGTGATTAAACTGTGCAAAGTTAGGATCAGCCCAAAGTCTGACTCCCTGTGGTGCTGTTTGTCCTTAATGCCTGATAGAGTAGGGGCTGTTCTGCTGCAGTACTTGGTAGCATCATTTCTGTAATCACATTATTTGTTTTTCATTTCTTCTAGAGAGATGGAAGGTACAGTACCTAAGAGCTATTAAGTCAGAGATTCATTATTTCATAGCATTTCTACTTTTGATGGACCACTGTGACTAGGCAGGAAGCCAAGTAGATAACTTTTTTTTTTTTTTGCTTTCATTACAGAATCATTCTTTTTATACAACTTAAGGCTAATGGTTGATTGTCACAATTATTAACAGATTTTTATTTTTTTTTCTGGTGAATGCTGTGCAGTAGATTTTGTTCCAGTATTGGAAATAGAAGCTAGGAGTTCTTATTTCACAATTCCTGTTGCATTTTCAAGTCTTACAAATGGAACTATTGCACCTGGTGATAATTTTTTTTTCCAAGTTTAAGTGTCTTTAAACCTGTGTAAATTCTATTAAAATTCAGAACAGGACAAGTGGTAACCAGGTTGTGATATTTAGTAGGGAGAACTGTCTGTTTTCCATCATAAATCAATAGCTAACACCTATTCATTTCACATAGTCCATCAAAGAGCCCCTGCATGATTGTAATGTTTTTCCCTGTGAATTTTAAGCAGTGAACTGAACATTTTACATTCAAAATACATTTGTCAGTCCCAGCTTCTTTATACAAAACAAGTTTTAGTGTCATCCTGTGTTTTGTTACCTGTGTTTGAGTGTCAGCTGAAAAACTTCTGAAGCTGGTCAGTTTTCTTGCTCCTTCAGATGGAAAAGGAAATGTTGAAAGAATTTACTTATTTTCAGATATTGGCAGATATCACAGCAAAAGCCCCCACTTCCCATTTGATTGGCTCATGTAGTGAATTCTGCTAATGCTCCTAAAGTGCTTTGTAGTTATAAAATATTCTCCCAAGTGTGTAGGAGCAGGCATCCAACAGCAGCTGTTTTATCCTGAGGGGCTGCTTTGCACAAGGTCAGGCTGCTGCAAGGATGGGCCAAGGTCAGCTCTGCCAAGTTCAACAAGGCCACGTGCCAGGTCCTGCACCTGAGTCACTCACCAGCCCATGGGTTGGTCTCTTCTCCCAGATTTCTACACCAAAAGGGATGTCAGCACTGGAGCAGGCTGCCCAGGGAAGTGCTGGAGTCCCCATCCTGGAGGATTTTGAATGAAAGAAGCACAGCTGAGGGCCATGGTTTGGTGGTGAACAGGGCAGTGCTGGGATAATGATTGGCATCAATGATCTTAAAGTTCTTTTCTGGCCCAATTGTTTCTGTATTTCTGTGGTAGTCTGACTGACTGTCACACTAGAGACAACAACACAGCTTTCACTCAGTGAACAGCAAAGTCAACCTTACAGGATTCCACATCAAAATCTTCCCATTAATTTGGGAACCAGCAGACCCATGTAATGCTGTGCAGCTGCAGCATTTCCTAGCTTGGAGATGTAATGAGCCATTAGCATACTACACTGGCTGGAAATTGTCTTTATACTTCAAAAGGAAAAAGGAGATGAAAAAGCACAGAGATGAAACACAAATTTTCCCTATTCCTCAGTTGTTGAAAATACAAAAGGTCACAATTGAAAGCTAAACTTAGGTTGATTCCTGGTGAAGAGAGGCTGTTTCATCTCTTCTGTCTTAGAGAAGCTTAGATATTTAGGAAAACATTCTGGTACCATCTGCAGCACCAAGTGGGTGAGTGGCAAGCTGTTAAGAAGGATGTGGATTTCTGTTTTGATGTATGTACATCATTGTTGAAATTCAGAGAGCCATGCCAAAAGTATTTTGATATAAACATAATGTATTTTTTAAACATTAAATCCACACTTACTTCAAAAACAAGTTTTCTAGCCATTTGTATAATAAGGTTTATTCATGAGTTTTAATCTGAACCTTTAAACAGGGGGTTTACTCAGTTTCCTGTTGCTTTACAGGTTTTAGAAATGTTTGATGTCCTAAATGAGCACCTTGTGTCAGAAATTTCCATAGACACATCACTCTGAGGTAAATTTTTATTCCGTGAAAGTAGATGTCAGGTATAATTGGGAGATTGCATCGAAGTTCAAAGGCAGAAATCCTCACTTTTCCAGATTGAATCAATCTGGCATTTCAGGCTTTGTTCTGGTTCTGTTCTTATCATTGCAGTTTTTGGAGACCACGTGACCAAAAAAATTTAAGTGCATGTTCTAAATACATCTGGTTATTTATTGAAACTTAACAAAATTTAATTTTGTCTTTATGTTGCTTAATTGTTGTATATGGCTCTGACTTGGTTATTTCATAGATATGCAGATGAGGATTTCTGAAACAACATGTGATAAGAACTTGGTAGCCTTGGAAATAGAGGATGTCTGCAATGAAATGGAATTTTTGAATGGTCTCATTATCCTAAGGATTTTTCCTTACACAGGCCTGTGGGAATATGCACTGTAGCAAATGTCAATGATGACTTTTATTTTTCATAGTCATATGGCTACATAATAAATGCAAAATGTTGCTGTCCTCTTAGATCAAAAAATCCAGTTTACCTCTCCATAGTTTGCAAGAAACCATGTCACGCTTTGGAATTGTGATGTTAAGAGGAGTTTTTCTAGAAGACCTGAGCCTTTGGCTACTGCTTCTCTGAGGTTCTGACATCCACAGTGTGTAAGTCCTTAGGCTAATTCTATAATAGCACTGTCCTTAGGCCAGTCCTTGGTTACAGTTAGGTGCAAAAGGTCTTAATGCTGAATTTCAGGTCCCCAGAGCTTCTGATTTTAGGAGGGTTCACTTCTCCCTCACAGTAGCCAGTAATGCTTTAAACACATCTTCTGTCCCCAGGTGATGATCGGAAATGTGTTTGTACTTTAACATTTTATTTTTTGATCAGTATATGGAGCATATCAAAGTCTGACCCTTCACCTCTTGTCAAGTAGACAAAACCAACATTCTTACAAAACAAGCTAAAATACCAGAAAGATGACGTCTAGGAGCTCTGTAATTAACTGGCTCTTGCTCATCCTGGTAAAGCAAAGTATGGGGCTGCTTTTAGCATGTTGATCTCAGAATTGCTACTAGTAATGGCCTGAGTTATAAAAATATCTCATTCAGGAAACAGTTGGGTGAGATGAGCTCAGGTGAAATCTGCTGCAAAGATCCTACAGTCTTCAGCAGGTTTACAAGTGTAGAGGCTTGCAGGGTTGATGCTTTATCATCTGTAGAGCACATAAGATTCTGCATGAACCCTGCTGCAGGTGACCCTGCTTGAGCAGGGCGTTCTTCCAGCCTCAGCCATTCTCCCATTCTCTGTCCTCTTACTGTATTGAGCTTTCTGTTCTTGCCTTTTCTAAAAATATTAATTCTGCATAGCGGACAGGCAGTACCAGCCTTGATTAGCTACATTTCTTTATTCCATTTCTCCTGAATTCTGCCTGGGTTCTGAGGACAACTTTCCTAAACCATGTCCAGCCCCAGCATTAGCTTAAGTCCTTAGTGGTCACAAATGCTAAAGGAAAGTTGCTGCTTTCATTCTGTGTCCTTTGTACTATGCAGAAAAACCTGATTTCCTACAGGGGTATTTAAGCTGTGCTGCTGGGAATGTCTGGCTGGAGAGCCTCACATGATCCCTTGGAAAGTGATGGATTAATAGTGTGCTGGAGAGTGTTAAAGAGCTCTGAAATAGCACATGCTGTCATTTGACAGACCCTGTCCTTTAACAATAGTAGGCCATGTGAGGGAGGGCAAAAGGCTTCCTTAAAACTGACAAAACTCATTGAGGTCTGAGGAAACTGTGATTCACCTCTTAGCAGTAAAGCAGAAAATCCCAGAGTATCCCAAACAAAGCATTTACAGGCAAATTAAGAGCCTGCAGAATTTGAGTGTAAGTGCATGATGCCATAAATACTAAGTGCTATCACTTAACTCAGCTATTAGGTCTAATTAACTTGATGGAGACTATTTGGTAATAATAAGTTAATGGTGTATTCTTTGGAACTGGAACATGACAACATTACACCCCTGTTGATAAAAATGACAGAATTATGGTCAATTACCTTTGGGCAGATACAGCTGTTATTAAATCCTGCTATCTATGCAATGCAAACTCACATGTGTCCTTAGAAATAAATTGCTTCACCAGTAACAGCCTCACCCCCTATTACAGCAAGGCTGCTGTGTGTGCTGATGAGTTGGAGCTTTGCCTTACTTGTTTTGAACATAAAAGATGTGCTCCTTCATTTTATTGTACACAGAGAAAATCCAGAAACCCCTTGATTTTCCTGCTGATATCTGATTTCCACACTCCTCCAATTTCGAGTGGACTGCTGAAAAGTCCTCCCTGTTTCCAAGCTAGACGAGATCAAGTTCATAGCAAGCATTAGAAGAGAAAGCATTCATAGAAAATGCTGTGTTCACCCTGTGGGTTTGGTTGTGTTGGATGCAGTGACACAAGCAGAATTACGCTGCCTGCTACTAATAAAGTTACAAAATAAATTTGGCAAAATGCAAAGATTTAAGTGTCTTCTAAATTGTGAGCCGGTATGTAGTTTACCTTCTCAGTGATAACAGCTTTGTTGTACACAGCAGAAACTGCAATGGAAATCACATCTCACAAAATTATTGCCAACTGGCAACTGAGACCTAAATTTAGAAATCCATTCAGTTTTCCAGTTAATCAACTGTGCTTGATAAAATGGACAGTAGTAAATTAAAATTACATATTAGTCAAGTTGCAGTTATCTATTGTTGTATATAGATAGCACTGGTAAAAATCAATTTTTTGCCATCTTTAATTAGCCTTGTTCTATATTATAAATGTAATTAAAATGCCATTAGTGGCATATTTGTAAAGAAATCAATTCTATTCATAAAATATTTCTTACAGCAAAAAACAAAACAAATACCCAAGCTAAAACAACAAACCAAAAAATAACTGCATGAGGTGCACTTTAGGAAGCTATGCTTTAAAATACAATCATATCGCTCCCATCTTTTCTGTTTTTCCAGTTAGTTTAGAAATGTCAGAAGGCCATCAAAGCTGTCTGAATGCCTAATCAAAGTACAGCTGAATTTCTACATTAAAAACAAGATGCAAACTGATTTTCATGGTATCCTTTATCTTTCTCTCTGAATTCTTGCTCAGAGTTTTATTGTCTAGCTGGACCTAATCTTTCAGGCTTTCAATGTAGGATTTTTTTTATTTTTTATTGGGAGGATTTCTTACCTAGAAAAACAGACTCTAATCAGCTGATCTGAATTATAGCCACCTATGCATGTAGAATTCCAATAATGCTACTGGAACTGCTTAGAGAAAGGCTGCTCATGGGGCAACTGGGAACACCAGCCTGTGTTTTGTGGGGAGATTAAAAGTATCACTTTGTCAGTATTGCTTAACATGTAAAACACGTTCTGCAAACCCCAGTGCTCAGGGGAAGAGCATACATTTTGCTTTTATATTCCCATTATGCCAGGAGCTTTGCAAACTCATAAGCAAAAATGCTATTTCCTATGTTCTTTGAATGTAAAACAGGCAGTAGGCTTGAAAAAAATAATCTCTAGAGTTGTGTGACCTATAAGGTTGTGTGTTTAATTAATGACAGAATTTGTGAAAGGCAAAAGAATCCTCCATTCCTGTTAAGGCTGGGGGTCTTTATTAGGACCTGGCATGTCTGAGATTTCTTTTGCATTCAGACCTGGTGATTTAGTTTTCCCTAGCTGAAACTATTCCAGATCTGTGATGCTGTATTCAGAAATATAATCTCATTGGTGAAAAATAAGGTGATATTTTCACAGTCAGATCTCTGAGAACTGATTAGCAAGAGAGAGAAAATGAATTGGAAAAAAATCCAGCAAGTAGCACTTCCCACCCTTTTCATCTTCTGAATGTATAAAAGTACAGATTAAAAAGATGCATATCTATGAAATACATATAAAGGAGTTTATTATCCACAAATATACTCAAGCCTGATTTACAGTTTGTTGAAACTGATGAGAATTTTTTTTTCAATTTTCTGTAGATCATTGCTGGGAGATTAATTGTTCTGCATCCAGATTTACGGACTTTGGGTTTTCTATCATAATTTTAAAACATTTTTTAGATTAAGATATGAAAATTAAGGTTATCATTGTTTAATGCTAATAAATTTCCTTTCACATGCATCTCATGTATTTCAACCTTAATTTTTGTGGCACAGCATAAAGAATCCTCAGTGGATTGTGAATGATCTAAAGAAACGGCACTTGTTTTATTTCATTAAGGTTATGTAACAGTCTGCAAGTGCACAACTGGGCAGCTGTGGCCATGGGTGTAAAACCCCAATATTCAGTGACACTCCATCTAAAGTTTGCTTGCACTCCAGAATGAAAATAGCAATTTCTACTTTATGGTACTCCCTTATCAAAGCAATTTTCATATTACCATCAGTTTTTTTTTTCTTTCTGACCAGTTTCTTTCTGGAGCTGTTTGGGGCGTTTGTTTTGTGAGTTTGGGTTTCTGTTTGGTTGGGGGTTTTGTTTTGGTTTAGTTTTTCCCCCTCTGGGCTTTTTGTGTTTTGGGTGGGATTTTTGCTGTTTGTTTGTTTTTAAAGCAATCTGTGATTGTGTGGAACCAGTACTTTCCTTTCAGGGTTGCCAGATGTGACAATTAACTAGTGTTTGGATGTTGAGGGACACAGCACTTGTGGAATTGTCACACTATATTTTGGTGTTAAGCTGACTAAATATATTGCTATGTTTTCCTGTGCTTCTGGTTGTGAATGATGTCACATGGCAACCCATTCACCCCACCCTCAGTTCAGAAGAAGAAAGAAAATCTAAGCCTAACTGAAATACTCCTATGTACCAAATTACATTACTAAATAACAAGGTCAACATGCTGCTGTAATTTATCCTCTGCTTCCCAAAGCTATTAGGCCCTTCTCTGCATTACACACTTGTGTGTTCGTTTTTAAAAGCTATCTCTGTTCTAATGTGCAGAAGTACTTCAGTCTCTTGCTTGTTGGGATTTGAAGAGGATTGCTGGTTGTGAAGCTCTTGCCTGTTTAGATGCTGCAGTCTTATTGCTGCCATTGACTTGTAGATGTAAGTTGCTACTTTATGGTATTTCCTTCTCAGCTGCTTTTTTTCAGCATACTGTTTCTATTCAACTGTCTTTTAAAACAAAACCACACAGTTAAATATCAGAGAACCCAGTCTACCCTGTCAGCTAAAGGATCATGAAACAGTGGCATATTTTCCCTTGTCTGTTTCATTGATGGTTTCCAATACTGCATTATATAATGTGTTAAATTACAGAAATAATAACTAAATACTGCATGATCCACTATGGGGAAAAAATCCTTATAGGTTATAACACTCCTCATGGAAGGATCCTCAAATATTATTTGCATCTCAGAAGAGTTAAGATGGCTCAGCTGGGACAGAGCTAACCTACCTCAATCAGGAAGAATAAAATTCTTTCATTTCTATAGTTTCTAATTATATATGATATTTGAATCAATTACATGGAAACAGAACTAGGGATGTGACACTAGTTTGCAGATTTCACATTAACTGTGTCCAATGTACATTAGGAGGAAAAAAATGTTAAAAAAAGGCTTTATTGAACACAGTTTTACATAATGCAATAGCCATCATGAATTTTTCTGTGGAAGTGGTGATCAGGAAAGGAAACAGCAAAATCATCTCCACTGCTATAAACAATTAACACTGTGCCCTCATATGTGCTAAGTATATCACACAGCTTTTAGCTGGGGAGAGTCTTTTTATACTAATGAGCTGGTTTGACAGAAAGTTTTGGGGCTTGATTTCAAAGTGAAAAGAGAGAATGTACAAAATTTCTAAAGTGCTGCTCTTGCAAGTATCTGGTATAAGAGGAAATAGGGAGCAGAGAGAGTGTTTAATGTGCTGTGATGTTAGGCACTGGTTAGTGTTCAAAAAGTACTTCTAAGATGCTGCTGCAACTTCTGCATTTGTTTTGCAAACCTTTCTAACATTTTTCAAGTTCTTGTTTGATAATAAAAATGAGGAATGGCTTCTCAGCAAAGACAGTTCAGCTGTGGAAAAAAGGGAGCTGGAGTCTCCTTCAGCCTGTGCATCAAAGGCTTTCCAGTGTGAGGTGTAGTTCTAAAGTTCTGGCCGAGGTCATTATCTTTGATATGATTTAGCCTGGATATTCTTCAGCTTTGTAGGCACTTGTAAAATAATTAGACGTGATTACACTGATAACTCATGAGCACAGCCTGCTTGAGGCCAAATTGATCTGTAGGGCACAGATAAGGTCTCTGCTTGCTGAATGAGGAGTACTGCATGTAAAAGGGGACCTACAGTATTCAACTTTGAATTTAAAACTTGCAAAACCCAGAATTTTTATGACAGCAGCTAGTTGTAGCTTTTTTTTTTTTAAGTCACTAGTTAAGTAAAGTCCCATGACTCTTCAACAAAGTGGTTGAAATATTTTCCCTAAAACTGCTTATTTGTAGGAAATGGGAGACAAAGAGCTTAAAAGTTACAGGAAGTGTCTTTCTGTTGGAACCTGCCTCGAATAGTCAGCAATTAATAATGCTGCATCATTTAGACATAACCTTTCCACATCCTGCCTGGACATGCTCTCTAATTTTAGAACACATTACTCATTATATGTAGTAGGTCAGGGGATAATGTTACACTCTAAATCAGATTCTTCGTTAATATTTCTAAACCTTTAATGTCTTCTTTCACATAGAAATGCAATTGTCAGCCCTTCAGTGTCACAATTTGCAGCAACAGGATGAGCAGTATATTTTCACCCTTTTTGCTTATAATCATGAAAGAAATACCTGTTACCATCCTTTCCCCAATCCAAATGGATTATTATCCCCAGTGAGAAGTGAGGGATGTATGCTGGGACCTCATTAGAACTGCTTCCAACAACTGCACATTCCTTAGCACCAGCTTCTTAAGGACAGAGTTTCATTAGCAGCAGAGTTTCATCTGTGGATCTTTAAGTGGTTTAATTACTTAGTAATAGTTGTGCATTAAATAATTAGTTAACCCACATTAGATACCTTTGTGAAAGACCCAAAACATTTTTAATCTTAGATAGGGAGAAATACTGTCACAGAGATTACCATTATCTCACAAAGCATGAGTGATAAACTGGGATAGGGGCACTGCAGATGACTGACCTGATTTTCATGGATGTTGCATATGTGAAATCTAAATTGGCTGTCTGATTCAATGACCTGGGGAAGGCTGCTCCAAATGATTTGCCCACAGCTGCTCGATGACCCCGATCATTTAACTCTCAGTCCCTTGCTTTAATGATACAGCATGCTTTGCTCTAATGTGAAAAAAAATACATTTTTCATTGCCATTAAGGCATTTCTGTCACATAGAAAAGAAACCAGCATTGTCTTCATAGAAGAGAATCCAGCAATATTTGGATAGAAAACCCAGTTTACCATGCTTCATTGGTAAAAGTTAATAGAAATAGGGAATAAATGTAAATTTTAAAAAGTATGACTTTTAAACACCAGAAAACACATTGTTGGAAGAGAATGAGCCAAATTAAAGGAAAAGGATCTGATTTTCCAGTCTTCTCAGTTAAAATAGAAGTGAATTTGGCAGAAGTTCTTCCAGTAAAATCTGCTTTAGAATAAAAACACTGCCACTGAAGCTAATGAACAAAACACTCATATTTTTACCAGAGCTAATGAAAAACTCTTTTACTTAAGTCAGTGTACTCTTTTTATATTATCTGCAGGTTTTGCACAGTGTTTGCACTACTTTATCTGTGGTTTTCTCACTTTATTAATTTTTTTTTCTGTAAAAGAAAGGGTTGACAAATGACTGCACCTATAAGTAGTAGATGACACAGAGAGGCATGGCTGATACTGGTGGTAGTGTCAACCCAGGGCAGCTCACTCTCTTAATTATTGGCCCCAGCTTACAGGAGAAAATCTCTTAGCATAGTGAGAGGCCTTTGCAGTAATAGATAATGAATTAACTAGAGGGAGGTTAACAAAACAGTACACATCAGCACATAAACCTCTTCCATTAAGTACTAACTGCATGAATTGCCCCCCTCTCTTTTTCTTTTAGAGATAAGAATAGATTCATTAAAGTAGTTCTAAATATTTTATCACCTTTAATGTACTCGTGCAGACAAGACTTTGCAATGCAGCCTCAGACATAATTCCTAAATGAGCTCTCTCCTTCATAAAACCTCTCATTAATCTGTCTAAAAGAAGATGTGTGTCTGTCTGCTCAATACAACCACTGTCAAACCTGTGATGTGTTGGTTTTATGTGTAATAAAATAAAGCAGCCTAAACTCTGTAGATAAAAAAAACATTAATGACAGGATTATAATTCCTGAAGCTAATAGAACACTTGCCTTGTTTTCTGTGGAGAAATAAGATTCTTGTGGTTTTGAAGCAATGAGTGCCTCTCATAATTAAAATGAGTGGTCATGGAGTGCACTCATTGTCCTTCTGAAATAGAGGGAAATTCTCCTCCCAAGTAGAGGAAAACTGGACCTTTTTAAAACCATTCTGAATTTGTTTCCAAGTCCAAGGGTGTAACTGATGAGCCATTCTCTTGGGAGTGTCTAATCACTATTTAGATTACAGGTGTTAGCTTGATAACTGAAAATTATCTTCACTTTGACAGGACTTGTCACATCGTGACATCTTGTGGAACAAATCATTCCTGGTACACTTGGGTACATCTTCTACCCATCAAATGGCTTCAGTTTTGTGACAGACACGAGGGGGCCACACAGAGAGACCAAAGGGTCCTAATCATTCACTTTGGGACAGTGCTACATAACAGAGCACTCTGCAAAAATCCAAGACATTTCAGGCAGAATGGAGAACATTCCCAAAGTGCACTTACAGAGCCAAATGAAAAAGCAGCTTGTATTTCTGGAGAAGGGGTAGACAGGCATGTGAAGAAAATTATATAAACAGATGTTAAGGGCACTAGGTAGAATTAGGGATTTTAATAAAAAACAAAAACAAAAACCTTTGTCTTGGAAGAACGGTGGAAGTAGAGAATGTGACCCTGGGACTAAAATGTTCATCTTTGTCAGAAGCCTTAACATGGAAACATAGCATCCTCAATCTCCAGGTTGTTGTGGATAAACATTTAAAATCTGCTGTGAGGAGCTGTACATTTATAGACTCTGTTCACACTCTCTTTTAGTGGCCCATTATAAATCTTTATTTTATGTGAAGGGTAGTGAAGGAAGGAAAGATTTTCCTGATTTATGGTAGAAACTACAAGTATTTAATGTTTCAAGGATGGATCTTATCCTCTCTTGGTGTAAAGATTTTGCCCTGAGAGGCAGAAAAACTGATACTAGCAAAGTTCCAATGACTTAAGAAGAGCCAAAGCAATAAAATAATTAACCTGGATTTCCTGTTGGCATTCCTTGCATGGCCAGCTTTAGACAGACCTGGAGGAGGGCACCTAGGCTACTGCTGCAATATGAAATATTTGGTGTATGGCACCGAGAGAACTGTAGTCTTTGGGATATTCCCACGGGCAGGTTGCATATAGTTAGTGAGCAGTTCCTGGAAGAAGGAGGATGCTTAATCATCATTTGAAAAGAAAAAAAAAAAGGGTTGTTGTTTTATTCCAGATGTATAACTTTTCATAATTCCCTTCTCATGTATAATTCTAAGGCAAACAGATGAATGTGTTATTGCACAGAACATGTATTTTATTTCCCTGTGTTGTTGGGTAAGGGCTCAAGCTGGTGCTTTTGCACAGAACCAAGCTCTGTTTCATACAGTCCTTTATTCTGGACTTTGTTTGCACAAGGTTTGCAAATAAATAAAAATGTTGTCTACCTGAATACAGTGGTGATGGAGCACAATAAATCTAAGTGTATGTATCAGTCCCTGATGCTCCTCAAAAAATCCAAATGGATTTTTAAAGGGTAAGTATAGATATATTTAGAATTTCTAGTTTATACATGAATATTGATAAGTTCCACTAAACAAACCATTAAAAATACTTTAAATGCATTAAGATATCTTACTGAAAAGCCATTCCCACTATCAATATCTTGGTGCTGGTTATGCTTTTGTATTAAGTCAAACAAGGGACTTTGTGAGGGAGATGGACTTGTCACTGAGAAGAGCATGGATTGTGATGTTTGAAACATGAAGGACTTTAAGTGATTTCCAAAACTGAGGAAATTGGGGGGAAAAAATCAATGTAATAACAGCATTGTGTGGAATAGACAAACATTTTTCTTGTTGCACTTTGCTTTGACACTCACACAGTGGTATGTGCAGAATATTTAAGAATCACTGGCAAGAACTAACAGCACCTTTGTTCACATGAAGCTTGTCAGGCTGGTTCTATTACTTGCTCTAAATGAAATCATCTCAGGGATCCCATACCTGGGAATTCTTGCAGGACATCTGAGTTCAGCCAGAGTTGAGCCACCAGAGAATGGGATATTTTTTAAGGGTACACCCAGGTTTCCCATAGGAAATCTGGAAATCAGCCCAATCTGGCAGGGAACAGCTGCACCTCAGACATCAATCATGTCTGTACAGGACACCCTAAACTGGACACTTCAGTGTACCAGCTCCACAGTGGCAAGAGTTCCTCACTGAGGCAGGTAGGAAATGCACCACAGCTATTCCTGCAAGGCCCGAATTAAATCAAAATTCTCAGTTAAAAGCAGGTGTTTATTCTTAGAAATGTGTTTAAAAAAAAAGTCCTGAAAATAGGAAAACGGCCTAGAAACATTCATTATTCTATGTTAAAGCATGTTACAAACAGTATAACTTTTTTTAGAACAAGTTTTAATTTTTTTTTATTTTTAGCTTATAATATTATATATTTCCTATATATTTTATATATATAGTATAATGTTATATAGGATATATTTGGTGTTATAATACCAAATATGGAGTTAAAAAATCATCTGCTTGGGGCAAAACAAATTGTCTTTAGCTAAATGGATTGCCTTTATGAATTATAATGTTTTCTTCTAGAATCAGAGCAAAATCATATTTTAGATTCTCAGAATCTTAGTCACCTGGAATTTTTGTTCTGCCACCAGCTCTGAGGAAAAATCTGGAAATATGAATATCATTTGGAGAGGAAGATGGGATACAGGTCTAAAGGCAATCATGGAAAAGACAAAGGTGCTTCTCCAGAAAAAAAAAAAAAATGTTTGCTGCTGCCAGCAATTGAAAACTCTTAACCAAAAGGCTGAGGCTTTTTAAAAATCTTTATATTGATCTGGGACTTCTATATTTTTTTTTGTTTATCTCTGAATGTCATTCAAAAAATAATTGTTGCAAATGTTTAGCAGAAATGGCTGTTTCAGTGGTGCATTTGAGACTAATTTCTCTGTTTCAGATAAAATGATGTGCACTGAAGTGGCTGCTGCATTTGGGAGACAGTGAAAGCTCTTTTCTTCATAAATTATGACTAAGCTGACAGTGAAGGTATGTGCCAGTCTGCTCCTTGAATACCTTTTTTCCATGGGTTTGTATTGATGAGTTTATAGAGCTGAATGCACAGGTATTTTTGTCCTAGTTGGAGGGAAATGGGAAGAAATGCAAAACAACTTTCTTCATCATTTGAAAATTTTAAATTTAATTTTTAAAGAAAGAAAATTTTTCATGTCAGTTACTTATGATATTTTTATAGTAAAGTGGTTTGAAAACCTTACAATAATAAAAAAATAAATTTTATTTTGAGCAGATAGTTTAGGTGGTTTTTTTTTTTTTAGTTTCCTTCAATTTTATATCTGAACAAGTACATGGTACCAAGTGAAAGCCAATCTGAACTGCTTTGGATTGTTTAATGTAGCAAAAATCAAAAATAAATTAGAAAACAAAAAATAACTTGGTTAAAAACATTCCCTTGCATCTGGACAGGACAGCAGCACACATTTCCCTTCTTAGGATTACTCTTTTCTTCTAAATATTGAAATATCTTTTGCAGAAACCAGTAGCTTCCAAGAGAAGTAACCTTATCACATCTCCACCATGGGATTGGAGGAGCTGATTCAAATCTGTGATTTGGTGCAGGGACAGAGCAGGTTTGGAGAGGAAAGGCAGCACCAGCTCTGAGGAGGTGTCAGAATTGTGACTGGAGCCATCAAGAGCGTGGCATTTGTGGAGTCATCCCTGTCCACAGGTCTGCTAAATGGGAGCCATTTATCAGGCAAGTAGGCTGAAGTCTATTTTATAATCCTGCAGCAGGTCACACAGGACATCCTTTTCTTAAAGGGTTTCTTGAGACAGGAGCCCAAAGTGCATCTTTGTTCTTTGGTTGTGTTTCTTACAGCCACAGCCCGGCGTTGCTGCAGCCAGGAGTGTCACTGAAGTGACTTGCAGGGGATGTTCCCTGCTGGATCCCAGAGCAGCTGGCTTCTGCCTCGCTTGCAATAAAACCCCAAACCTCTGATGCACTGGGGAATCAAAGCCATTAACTCCTACAAACCACAGTAACTTTTTGAAGTTACCCTCCAAGATGATCAGTGAACCAGTAAAGGATTTAATGGATCAGTGAGGGGATAAGCAGAGATTTCCACTTCCATCCACAGCCTGTTGAAACAGGAGCCCTAATAGGAACTGTGTTATCAGGCCTCCATCTGCCCACCTTAAGACCTCTCAACAGCTCACAGGAAAAATTCAGGTCTCCCTGATGCTGCTTCAGAGCACTGCTTTGCTGTTGCAGCAAATGTTTGCAAGATTTCCTCAAGAATGAGAACAGGGTATATTTTCCCTCTCGTTCTTGCCAAAGCTATAATAAAATACCTTGAACAGATTCTCTTACTAGAGAATCTTGAATAGAGAATTCCAGTTTCCTGACCCCTGCCCCTTACAAAGCTAATTTCCTTCAGGGGACAAATGGGTTTGTATAGGAATTCATCATTTTCGCTTGTCACAAAAAAAAATATTTGAACACAGAAGAAAATTCAGTCTCTGAGGATTTTTGAAGAACACAATTCTTTCTGCTTGAAATCTTTATCAGATCATCTCATTAGATGGCTCAATCTACTGCAGAAAGATCTTTAAGCAGCTGCTGCACAGACTGAGGGAACTCGTCAGGATTTCCAGCACCTCCCTTGATCATGTCTCCTAATGAGTGCTTAATGATGGAAGGGGCAAGCAGAGAGCCATTCATATTCCATTTCCTCTTTGAAAAGGTTTCACCTGACCTTCCTTAAATGTCCTTCAGATTAGGTTCCTAATAACTTCTAATTAATGCTTTCCACATGCTGCTCTACATAGGAAATCTGCTGTCTTCCTCCTTTCCAATGCCCAGCAATTATTGTATTCAGCCACAACTGTGACATGACCTAACACTGGTGGTGTCTGTGAGGCCACCCCAAATTTATTTTTTTTAAGATGTGCAATACAAGTGCAAAATACGACTTTAGAAAAAATGAATTTATAAATTTGCTTTAGATGTGTAAAGTATATTTTAAATATTCTTTTTTTTATGACAGAAATGTTTTTAGCAGATTTTTGTTGGAGAGTATTAAAGGTTATTATGAATGAGTCACGCTGCAAAATCTGTAGAGATAAATCTCATGCTGTCTTTCATAATCATTGCATGTTGAGTTTAAAGAAATGAATTTTTTACATTGGCAAAGCCTTTATTATTTATCAGTAGTAATGTTGTTTATTGTACAATGATATTCATAATTTTGTGTGGATTTTACATCTAAAAGTAGGTAACTGGAAAAGCAAATTTCTTTTTCAAGATTTAAGGAAGAGATAGTTATATCTGAGTATAAAATAGGCTTTTCTCTAAAATCATTCTGTGTGAGTACAAGAGTTCCCTTATTAGCAGGCAAGTATATGATTTCATCTACTCTTTTTCTGATGACTCTTTCATTCTAAAATCCATTATATATGTGGGTAGTGGAGGGCTGAGATGTAGTGATAGCTCATTTTCCTGAGGTCCAAGCAGCAATGCCATGCAAAAGGCTTCTAAGCACAAACTGTGGCAGTAGACAAAAAAAAAAAAAAAAAAAAAAAAAAATGCAAGCAGACTTAATAAATTTGAAAGTGTGAGCTGCAAAAACGTGGCATTCATTAAATGTGAATGGAGACGGACTTGGAAGAGGAATTTTTAGCATAGTGAGAAATTTTACAGAAATTTATTCCTACAATTCAGGCATTAGGAGATTATAGACACAAGAAGCTGGTAAAGAAGCTTCTTTGATGGCTTTGTGATATTTTAAAATAAATGTTAAAAAATTACACCACTACAATTCAGAGACAGTTATAGTGAGGCAGTGGTTACCTTTTTTTGCAACATTTACAGGATGCATTACTTCACCAAAACACTAAAATTTCTCTATGGAATTACCAAGTGACCTACTACTGAGATGTTTTTCCATGTGCTAAAAATACTTGTGAATTTTTTTAGTATTTATTTTAGAACTGACTTCTCTGTTCTTATCTAAAAGCAGCATGGCTTGGAGAGTTCAGAGACCCCCAGTGCTCACACCACCATTAACAGGGATAGCTCACTGGAGCTGTAAATGTCAAACTGCTCAAATGCTTCCTTTCCTCTTACAAAATTATCAGTATTATAGCAGTGCTCCTAAGTGAGTGTGCCAGCAGTGGCACAATTGACTCCATTCCAGCAGCAAGCTGGTGTGTTCCTTGCATGACAGTAATGAACAGATGGCAGACTCTGCAACAAAGTGCTGACTTCAGGCTTTGATCAAACAACTCATTTCATCACTTGTCAATTGTTGGGATTTTTGGAATCATGATCAAGATGCTTTAGGAGCTAAGTGAAGTCATTTGAACCTTAGGCTAAGGTAACTGTGAATTACTCTCTTGTTCTATGAATTGACACGTTTTTCTGAAAGCAAGGAATTAATCTATTGGAAGTCATGATTGGAGCAGTAAGAAGGATGCCAGTGCATCCAGGCAAGAGGATATCTCTTTTTATATGTGTATGCAGAAACTCCATGACTTAAACCACAACTCTCATGTGAGCTCACACTGAAGTGATTGTCCAGGACAAGTTCTGAATGTATTTCAGACTTCCTATTCTATCCCTACAGTATAATTTATGTTTTCCCTTCCCAGAAGTACAAGTTGTGGGTTTCAGACCATTTGAACAAAATGAAAACTGTCCTGTAGCAGTGACCTGACACTCAATTTTTCCAGTGTCACCAATCTCTATGAAATTTCATGTCTTTGCAACACACGTGTCTCATTTGCATTGGATCACTTCTCTGCCTGTTCTGGGGTTAGTGATGCCTCATTCTGGAAGAAGTTGTCCAATGTCTCTTGTGCTACCTATAATAAAGTTTCCAGTTCCACAACTTCTCAGGGGATGGCTTGTTCCTCCTGCTTTTATTTCAAATGCAGCACACAGAAAACCTGTGACTGTTCTTGCCTTTGTGGCACTGTTACAGCAGTTACTTTAAGTCTGCACTGCCTGATTTACTTCATCAAGTACCTACATACAATATGCTAATTTCTAATTATCTTTTTCCTACCCATAGTGATTTGTTGGATAAGTATTAGTTGTTTAGCTGGTTTTTAGTTCTACTGTTTTTGGTTATTGTAGCTTTACATTTCATGCAGCTTTAGATAAACTGTTTTAGAGGTGAGTAGTGGTTTAATGTCTGTCCTATTAGAAAATCTAAAGAGCTGACATTCTGTGTCCAATTCCATTTTCTAGGCAGTATAAACTAAACTGGTGCACTCTCCTCAGTTCTCAAAGTCTGGGGATTAAAAATCTGTGTAATTCTGCTGGGATCCACATGCCTAGGCTCATGGGAAGAACAGATACTCTTTCTAGAAGAGGATTCTTCCTCAAATTTCATGACAGGTAAGTTATGATAACACCTTCAAATGTCAAAACATCTATTGAAGTTGTGGCAGAATTCAAACATCTTCAAAGTGATTCTGAATCTCTTTTAAATATCAGCAAAATCCATTTTTCTCTAACAGTGTTTTGGGAATGGTTCATTAAATGCCAGTGTGTATCTTTTAAGAGGATCTACCAGAAATACTATTGTGGGAATATTCACAAGATCTACTTCCTAGGCAAAAGTCCTAACAGTGGGAATGCCTTTAGGTTTGACTAGACTGGTCACTATAAACAAATTCAGTTCCAAATAATAATGAAAATTTTCACATTCTCAGTTAAAGCTGTTTATCATTTGTTGCTAAAGGAGGTCATTAGCAAAATCAAATCCCAAGCATCAGGTTAGAAAAAAAAATTATATTTGTGAGTCTGACTCACAGACAGAAAATCTGTGACCTTTGAAGTCTTCAATTACTTCCTAGAACCTGAATTTTCACCTCTGAATTTCTTTACTGAGCTTACTAAAGAACTTAGAGCAATCCCTCAGCTAAAGGTCATGGTGTTGTGTGGTGTTACCTGGGGTTTTATTATTTCCTCATAAACTATGACATTTATAAAATGTCAGCAGCTGGAGAAATCAGGGCTATATGAACATGGAGGAAGAGTAAAAAAAAAAAACTTGTTTACTTTGGCAATTCCATCATTGTGGTTCAGAGTTATGAATGTAATGAAAACAAATAATATTGTTTACAGATATTATTAATTACTGTCCTGGCTTGCCAAACGTTCATGTTGGTACACTTAGGAATTAAAATTAAGTCATATCATACTTTATTTAATAGAGTGTTTGTGTTGTTTCTGACCACAGAAAGCTCTTCCCTGCCAGAACTAACATTATTCCACTTTCTAATCCAGCCAGGGGTGACCCACACTAACTCAGATGACTCATTAGGAGAAAAGTAGATCTTCCTCATATTCAGATAATGCAGAGATTATTTTCAGATAAGAGAGAGATAGTCATAGTGACAGATCCAAATACTGGAGATAGCAGGAGGAAGTCTGTGAGATGATAAAAGGGTCAGCAGAGGGGCATGAGTGAGGAACAGCCCTGACTGCAGCAAGCCCCTTTCTCTTCTTCCTGCTGCCACAAGTTCCTCTGGTGCTCTCCCCACCCTGCTGCCCCTGCAGCCTGACTGCCCATTGCCCCCCATCCCAAATGCCAATTTGTGTTTCTGTCAGGTGAAACAAAACCCTGTGTTTGCTAATCTCCATGCACAGGCATGAGGTGATCACACACTGTGATAGCAGTGAGGTGCTGAGTGCTTGAGACCAAATCCACCAGTGTGAAGCAATGGAAAACCTCTGTCTTCATCTGTGTTTATTTATTGTTTATTTGTTTGGATTTACAGCAAGATTGAGATCAGCTCAGGTGACCAGCCTGAGGTTTTCCTACTTCAAACTGGTTAATTTACACTAGTGCTTGATTGAGCATCCTCTAACCCCTGATAAATACCTACTGAAACCAGAGGGATAAAGAAAAAAAAAATCTCTATACTTTAAAATTTTTATAATCAGTGTTTAGTCCCTGCAGTGAGTCAGGGGAAGGAACAGCAGCTTTATATCGGTACTCCTTAATTCTGGATTTTAGATAGGTGTGCTGTCTACATGCCCAGAGCGAGGCAGGCGGATAAAAGGCTTTGGTTAGAACCAGGCAGAGACCTGGGCACAGCTGAGGGGAAGCTCCTGACAGAAAGATTTACATCTCCTTGAAACTATTCATTTTGGTGTTTTTCTGTTGAAGTTGCAAGTGAAATGTGGCAGCCCCCCTGGGAGAGCAAGTACAGACCTTCCCTCGGGTGCACTTCAAGGCAGGTAGGAGGAGACACAAGCCTGGGGTATCTGATTGAAATTTTGGAGAGATTTGTAATCTGATGGAGAATCAAGAGTTTCTAGTGGCCTTTCCCAGAGGCAGAAGCTGATTAGAAATTAGGAGACAGAGTGGATAAAAGACATGGAAAGGGGGCAAAAAGGGAGCTGATAGTAGGGATGGGGAAGTAAATTGAAAAGTAGAGAAGTGAAAATAGGGGGTTACAGGTAACCTACAGGGCATTCGTGGCCACTGCCTGATAATGATTCAGCTGGCAGAGATGGAAGTCAAACCAACAACCAGGATTAGGCTTGCTCAGGCATCTGGAGTCCCGTTAGCACAGGGGCTTTTGGTGGACTGGGGGATATCTAGCCAGCTGAAAATCTAGCTCAATAGCTAGCTGAAAATCCCAAGGACTTGTGATGCATTTTCAAACAAAAATTTTGTTTAATACATAGGATTCTTTTGACACCTACAATTCAAGTAACAACTAATAATAACTAGAAAAAATTCTGACCTTAGGCTTATCCTCCTGTAGGGTTTTTGAAGACTCATTTTTTGCTTAAATTCCAAAGAATTTTTCTGATCCCATATGTTTGTTATGCAAAATGTATGTGCAGGTTCCTTATGGTCTCCCCCTCCCCCCACAAATTATCATACTGATAAACAAAACACAACAAAGCTCCTTTATAAGTTATCTATTTTCAGTTAAGATCAGACCTGTGTCTTACATACAGCAATGGAAGTGATACTTCAGTTACATTAATGCAAATAAACATCTCTGTCGACATTCTTGTTTATTTCTGGGTCTCACTATGTTCCACTATATGGAATTAAAGTGTTATTTGACATTAAATAAAAGGTGGAAAATATATTTTAACATTTTAGAGCATTTATGTTTATACTTAACTGCAGAATTTCTATTACAGTACAAATAAGAAGTGTTAATTATGTGATCACAATGGAGAAGAATGCTGACCATAACAAGAGGAAGGAGCATGAGTAAGTAATACTGCAAACAGGGCTGGGAAGGGATGGGATCTATTTCAGAAAATATCACAGATACATTTGTTCACATCCAGACTTGTTCTCTTGACTCCTCTTATTGTCAGTGATGAAAAACATGGCAGAGATTTACTCTTTTTTCTGAAACTGGGATCTAAACTAAGATGCTCTTTGTCTTTTTAAAATATGTTCATTATTCTATTTGCCAGCTAAAATTGATAACTCGCACTGAGAAGCTGATCCAGGTGTGTGGTTCCTGAAAAGGCAGATGAACCAGAATAAAACAGTCAGTTATCTGTTGGCAGTGAAAGGCAGCTAAACATCCTCCATGAAACATGGGCTTCATTTTCTGCACTCTTTGCTAATTCCACAGATTTGTGGCTGCAATTTGGTGCCCCTTAAATTGCATTTTATGGCTTTCATCACTTTGTTGTTTTTTGGTTATTTTTTTTTGGGAAGTGAGATTCTGATCTCATTATCAGTGTAAAATCCTTGGAGTTAGGGTTGCACAAGTAAGGAAATGGGGTGTGAGCAGTGATTATTGGCTTTGAACAATTGGTTTGATTATAGGGTTATGCTCTCTCTGCTGTCATTGTAATGAGGTATTGAGATAACCATGGATTTTGCTAAGATACTGATGAGGATAGAGTAGTTTTGCACCTTTTCCCAAATATATCTATTTTTTCCTTGCTTATTGCAGTGGGTTGACTGGTATTTTTGACCACTCTCCCATGGTTTCTGCTAAGTGCACTAGTTCTTTTATTCATTCCAGCATTCTCACTTGTTATCCTTGAACTGGTAAGGCAACTTCACCTGCAGAGGAAGCAGGTCCTGGAGAGATAATGTGGCTTTTGAAAGGAGAGTTGATTGTCAGCCATTTCTTTACATAAGTAGATGTGTACAGGAGAGGAAATAGCTCATCATTTTCAATGCAATAGCAAAGTTCAGAAGTGTTTGAAATAGAAAAAGTATAATCATTAAACATGATGGAAATATTTCAATATTTATTGCTAATATCTATCATCACACTCAGCCCTTTTTATTCATCTGGTTGCACTATTCTTGAATTTGCAGTTTACAGATCCTCTTTACTTAGGGTCCCAAGTCACATGTAACCTACATGATCAGTTCTGATTTTGTGTTGTGTAATTGACAGCATTCACCATACAGTGCTGGTTTTGCTCTCTGCTTCGGAACTTTTAAAACTGGAAAATAATATAATATTCAGCAGTTCATGATACTTTGAAGAGACAGTTTATATCACCAGGTTTAAAGATTCATGACTTGATTCTATAAATCACATTAAAAAGATTGGTTCACCAAGTCAGCCCTTGTCAAATGTTCTTTGAACTGAGAGAAAAGGGTTAGAAAAATAAAACCTTCATGGCCTCACAAAGAAAAAAATGAATTAATATCAGTTCTGTGCCTCCAGCTGTACTGTCCCTTCATACCCAGGAAGTTGTACAGCTGCCTCTGTCAGCACTTTTCCATCTGCGTCCCATTCTTGCTCACACTGCTTCACCTGTGAGCTGAATACTCATGAGCACAGTGTTACAGGACTACTCTGCTGCAAAGGCAGAAACTTTTTCAAATCTGTTTGTCCAGCTTCTTATAAATATTCAAATATTTATTATACCTTTTTTCAAACTTTGTCAAATTTCACTTAAATAATTCACTCTTTCTTTGATTCATCTAAATGCTGCTGGAGTTTGCTAAGATAGAGAAAATCATCCCAGATAAATGCAATGTCAGAGAACAACCAGGAAATGACAAAAAAATTAGACTGAAGTCAAAAGTTCTGGAGCATAGACTATGTTGTGGGCACAGCCCTTTTCTCAAGACAAGAAACACATCCTATAAAGTATGAATAATATGAAAGTCGGGATAATAACAATCATCTTCCCATGAAAGAAGAATCAAGTACCACTTGACTGAATCCAAAAGATGGTGCAACTAAGAAGATGAAGCAGAGTTTGTATAAGCTAAATCTCCATAGAGCTAGAAGATCTAGCTAAGATGCAGCTTTATAATGAAAGTGGGACTTTGGAAAAGGAAGTAATAGTAGGCAGCCAGCTGAACACTTTCAGTCAGACTGACTTTCTCTCAAACATCAAAACTTGGTATGATTAAAGAAAATGACAGCTGAAGTTTGTTTTGCAGAACAATGTGCAAAAGAGGACATGTATAAAGTTTTCTGAATTAATTCCTACTGTGCTGTTTGAAACCTTTTACACAGCCCTGGACTTCCCTCTGCCCTCTCCAAAGGTAAATTCGGAATATAATTTTCATTAATGAAAGACACAACCCCACATATACCTGTTTGTCTCTCTTCCAGGATGGTACTTGAATCATGATGTCTGCCTTGCAGCTACAAAATCCTGTTAGCATGGGCTCAGAAGAGATGCAGAGGAGATCAGCCCAGGTCAAGGTAGTCATGGACTTGAATTCTCTTTCTCTCCCCTCTCCTGCCTCATCACTCCTTGTGGCTTACCCAAAACCTGTGTTGCTGTTCTTTGGGCATAACCAACGTGACAACAGCCTTGGATATAAAACACTGATTTCAGCCTCCTTTTGGCTGCTTTATCAATTATTAATTATTATGTTACTCATATTATGTCAATGCTGTTACATCAGTCATTGGTATTATTATATAAATTATTTCAAACATGTATTTTTTCTTTTCCAAACTTGAGCAAAAGAGACAAATCTAGTCTTCTTTAAGAAAATGGAGTCCCTCTTGACATCATTCCTTATCTGTAATCCCCTGCTAACCCCCAGCACACTTAAGCCTATACAGAACAAATAACAGCATAACAATGACCACTGTCCCCACAGCAAGGGAAAAATAAACAGCAGCAGCAAAACCTCAAACCCAGCAACCTACTGTGAATTCAAGTGCAATTGTTTCAGAACATATGATCCCTCTGTCCTTAGGTGTTCAGAGAGGGATGCCTTTGATATATAGCACTGATAAGAGGCTTATTCCATTAAGCTACAATGATTCTCACTTTCATGCATCATTTGACAGAGAAAATGAGAATTTGCAGAAATAATAGCTAATGTAAAGTATATCATGTCGCAGTGCAGTTAGACAGGTAGGAAATAAAGTTTATATATTATTTCATAGAGTGGTTTGCACAGTTTATTGTATGTTCACAGAAGAGATCCTTTAGGGTTGCTTTTGTTCCATACCAAATTTAAAACTGCTAAGAACATTGGATTTGGATCAGGATGTGTCCTCTTAAGAGAGGGTAGGGTTTCAGTTTCACATAAATATTCTTACAGAAGTCATAAAGGTTAAATTAAAACTGGATGAAGAAGAGGAAAGCTGGAAACAGAAGCATGAGGAAAAGAAAATGGTAGTTGACTTAAATAACAGCTTCACATAGTTCCACAGGCTACCTTATATCTTCAGACACACACAGGCACCACCTTAAAGCTGAAACAATGCTTCTGTGACATTTTCTTAGGGCTATTTTAAAAGCTTCTCAAACTAGTTCTCACCCTGCTTGCTGAAGTTCACACTGAAAAGGGATTTCTTCTCCATGCATTTCTACTTATGGGAGGATGGCATTGTAAATATCAAGAAAGTGCATTTTAATTAATGCCTTTGATCCCAATAACAGATTGGCAATGGTTAAATCATTTGTTGCACAGTGAGTTGTGAAAGTCACTTGCAGTGGCAAAATACATCACAGCCTATTAAAATGTCAAAGATTTTTGGACATATCATAAGCTCTAAGGTGGGGGATATTTTCTTCCTGCTGCACTTTAGTGCATCCATAACTTGATGGCCCTTGTGAGCAATAATGTGAATTGTCTAGCAGAAGAACCATTTACTATTATTTACAAAACTGTTTCTACAAGGAAATAAAGTGACAATGGCAGCTCCTATAGGGAAGGAAATCATAAGCATGATTTTAAATTGTGGTATTTGTATAGCTGTGCATAAGAAATTAGGGGGGTGCTGTTAGGAATTTGATTATTTCCCACACTTCAGGAGCAAGATATAAAAGAAAGGAGGGACAAAAGATGCATTCTGTCATACCATGCTCGTAGAAGAAGGAAATTTGGCTTAAGGAAATTTAGTTTTTCATGAACATGTCTCAAGTATTTTTACTAATGCTGAGAGTTTCCTGGAAAATTTTCCTAGACTCAGAATGTATCAACTGTATTAATAAACAATCAAAATATTTTAAATTTATTTGAAAATTGATGGTTTTCCCCTCTGCAGCCCTTAAATAGAAGATATAAAGAAAAAAACAACAGTAGGAGCGTGTGTGTATTGGTTCAGTAAGTGAAGCAATATCCTGGGATGAGTGAAATCCAGGTTCATTTCACTGGTCAGTGTGGTTTGAAGGGAAAAGTTATTTTCTAAGACCATGGAAATAGCACCAAAACAGGTGAATTAAGGGACTCTGCTACATGCACAGGCAAAGTAAACAGCCAGCTTGTAAAAAGGACGTGATTTTTTCATCAATATTTAGTTAGAAGCTCCCAATTGCTTCTTATTTTGGCCATAGGTAAAGCAATAGAATGCTTTATTACTTCTGTAAGATTTTCTTTGCCTCAATCCTAATCATAAAGAACAAGCAAGTTTATATTAAAATATTGTCAGCTTTTCCAAAGGTCTTGCTCCTTTTTTAATAATGACCTGCTTATCTCTAAATTTAGCACACGTTAGTGTTATTACAGCTCTCAATGCTCTGTTCCCCTCCCTAGTGCCACACTGTTGCATTTCAGATAGTCATGCAAAGGCTGAAAATACCTCAGTGCCTTCACAGTAAGGAGGAAACCTGTGAGTGGTCACGGAGTTCCAGAGTTGGCGCCTTTGCTTTTTAGATTACTTGATCCTCTGAGGACAGCAGGGAGCAGTTGCTCTTTCTTCCTTTGGAAACTTTGATTGTGAGAGAAATACCCAACCAAGTGCTAGTTCTAAGAACTGGGAAAGTCTGTGCAGCACCACTAATTTTGCTTTCTACTGCTGAGTGTAGCTTCCCTTTTCCTGCTACTTCCATGTTATGACAAATAACTCCTACATTTCAAAACGATGGTTCTTGTTAAATATGGCAGTGATCTGCAGTACAAAACTGATTTACAGACCATGTAAACAAAATATAGGAACTCAAGATGTGGTAGAAAATGGAAGAACATTAGAACTCAGTGAAAAAAAATATGCATGTCTAAATAATTCTTTCTGTACTTGCCTTGAGGCAATTTTTAACTACATTTTTTTTTCAGCTACTACATTATTTGGTGTAGCAGAAACCACTAAGAGAAATAGGGAGAGCATAACTGAAGAATAATGCAAGTCATCAAAAAAGTCATAGGTTTTTACCACTCAGTATACTAATTTTAGAACACTGCAGACATCATCGCTTTCCTAGGTCAGCCATATGCTTCAAATATGCTGTAATAAATTTTTCATAACTTCCAATTCTGTTGCTCACATAACTTTCTAGTAGCCATCATAATCTTGTCTTTAAAACATAGCAGTATAATCCAGAACTGTGATGGAAATGTTCTGAGTCTTTGACAAGGAAGTAACAGTTTAACTTCTTGTTTGAAAGCTAATATTTTTAATGTCTGATCTGATCTTTTTTTACAGTGTTTGAGAAAACTGTAAATTAAAACCTCTCCATTGCTCACAAATGATGTGAGCTAACTATGCTTGTATAAACAAGTCCACACAACTCCTGTGATGTGAACTCCAATCCAGTCAAGATGATCCCACAAAACTGTGTTAGGAACCTACTCCACTGTAAACACCGTCACATAAGGAAAAGGGTACCTTATTCTTCATTTCAGAATCCAGTCTGAGAGGTGATCAAAGAACTGAAAAGTCCTGATAAAGGTTCACTCTATGCCTGTCTCTCCTTAATGACCAGGAAAGTACACTGTCTTCAAGCTTTGTAGAAGGGATTTTGAAAATTGAGTTTTCTAACTCAGGAACTCTGTCCACGGGAAGTGAAACTTCTTTTGAACCAAAAATACCCATGAAATCATTTCAGTGCAATCAGCTCAGTCATCACAACCATTGTTTAATATGGAAGACACATGCATTTTTTTTCTTGGCATGGTTTATGCATAAATTCATTCTGAACTGATGAAGTTTATTGGTAAATACTCCACATGTACTTTCTTGTTCTGCTTTTGATGTTTAAAGTATTCAAAAGTATGTACTGTAAAGACTGCACGATACATTTGAAGACCACAAGGCCACTTTTTTAAAGCCTGCTGACATAAAAGTAATGTTTGTTTAGGTACCAGACTAAAATGATATTTTAGGCTGGGTTTTTTTTTTTTTTTCCTACAGGAATATAAAAAACATCTCTTTTTTTATTACTGTGGAGTATTTTCAGAGGAATCTATTGTAGGAAATAATGATTTGGCTGTTGTGGACAATAAGAAGGCCAACTCAGATGCTGTAAACCACACAGTCTTCCAATAAAACCTGAATTGGTACTACCAGCTGGTTTTATGGAGACTGATAACATGGATTTTATCACTACTCTGTAGCGTGAGCTGGGTATTGGCCAGTGACAAAAGTGAATAGCCTCATAATCCTACTGTTATCAGTGATGTTACAGCACCATCTACAGGGCCAGCTAAGACTAAGGTACGATAAAGGAATACCAGTTACACCCACAGAATAATTACTAGTTCCTCTTTGAACTATACATACAAATCTTTAAACTAGTTATGTATAACCAAAGTACAGCTTGTAGAGCATTTCTTCCCAGTGAAAACTCTTCTGTCTACTGTGTAACCTGAACATTTGTGTGAGGGCCAGAAAAGCGAATCCTGTTTATAGTCATCCATCAGTTCAGTATGATTAATAGAACCATTTCAATGCATGCTTATTTTTAGCCTTGTGGAGGATTTAAGACATAGTACTAAACCTTATTTCCCCTTGTAATGCAAAGTCATAATATGAGAAAAATCTTCCTTCCCAGAATTTCTTTAAAAAACCAGCTCAGAAGGTATTTTGGGGTTAAGAATACTTGTAAGAAGTTCCTGTTTTGAAGTACCTTTTGCATGCCAAAATTTTGCCCTTTAATAGCCCATTTTGCTGAAACCTGTCCAAACAAGACAGTGCAACTGCCTGACAGTGGCAAATATATGACAATTTGCTAAATACCTCCTAAATTAATCCTTCTTGACTGTCAGGACTGAGAGTAAATCCCCGGGGATCCGGCAGAAAGGTGAAGGGTTTGTCAGGAAGAGTATATTTTAGATATTCTCACTCAGGAAAGTAAAGGCATTTTTAAATTTTATTTAACCCTGCTCTTTGCATCTTCTCATTTTAGAAATGAAACATGATGATGTGGTTTTGAAACAATTATGCCAGAGGACCAGACACCTTTGCATCTGGATTTGCAGATGTCTTTGGCCAAGTCAGATGATGAGAGGTAAGTAGATCACTATGCTGGTATTTCTTTGAAATTGTCTAAAAATTAGGATTTTATCTTTGTGGAATCCACGGCATAATTTCTGCAGTAAGATATAATTCTTTGCATATTTTTCATTACAAGCCCTGAATGAAGATGATTTCTTCCCTCATTTATGGCAGCTTACCTTTAATGTTTAGAAAAGAACCACAAACCTAAAAATATGGATGGTAAAACCAGCGCCTGGATCAGGTAGCTCTCAACAACCCTAGGAGCTCCAGTGGTCAGTATCAGCTTGTGTCTCCTTGAAATACAGTGTAGCTTTAGATAGTGAAATTATTTACCAAATTCAACAGCACATGGACTGGAATTCAGATGTATAGAGGTACAACTGAAAGTCTCAACTAATCTCCAGTTTATCCTCACAGCACCCAAAAACCCATTGGTGCCTGTATTTTCACTGGGGGGATTCTCAGGGTCTCTGTGAAGTGCTCTGCACATGTTCACAGCAGCAACTGTGTGGGAAAGGCTGCCAGCTTCTCCCCATCTGCCCTGGGCTCACCTCTGAGTCAGAACAGACAAATGAGGCAACATTTTGACTTCATCTTCAGGAGATCTGAGGAGCATTCATTGCCACACCTGATGTGTAAGAGTGACATGATGAAGGCAGCACTCTATCCAGGAGAGGAGAGAGCTGCTTCAGGGCCTTTCCCAGCCCAGGGGGTTCTGGTTTTCCTGGTCCTGTGTTCTGCCATCCCGTGGTGAGTCCCTGCACTGAGGAACATGAGACACACACGGTTCCAGGGGTGCAGGAATGTTCCCAGTCCCTGCAGTGAACGACGCCCCTGAATTACTGCCAGCAGCAGATGAACAGAAACACTCAGGACTTCCCATGTGCATATCCCCCTGTGCAGACAAAACCAGGAGCTCATGTGCTAGCAAATAATGAAGCTTTATAAATGTCATTTTTAGCTGAATTACAGAAGTTCATGATTAACCAAGAGATGAGGCAAGAAAGACTTCAGCATCCTGCAGCTTTTATAGCGCTCCACATAAGGCATTAGGAGACACTAATCCTGCAGACAAGTTGTTTATGAACTACCCACATATCCATAATTAAATTTATGTTAATTGTTCTTGTAACTGATCGAAGTAACTCCTTATTGTCAGAACTTTTAATTATAACATATAAACAAGCTAAACATCTCTAATACAAATAGCTATTCTAATTTATTCCAATTCCAATAAAAACCTAGCCAAGTACTAAAGCTAGTAAAGAAAAGTGATGCAGTTCTGGTTCTTGTGCCCACAATAAATTTAGTTAAGAATCCAGATTCTTAACTGCAGCAAACAAATATTGAATCTCAAGTTTCCAACCTCTGTCTAAGCTATCTTTTCTTTCTAAAACTACCTTTCTTTCTTTCTAAAACTGATGTGTTAAAATAGAAACTCTCTCCTTGCTGATTCCAGATCTTAAACTGAATTTTTCACACTGCCCTATCAACATGTTAATTATAGTTAATTGTAGTAAAATGCAGATACTTAAGGTGGCTATGTGTAGTGAAGGTAGTACCCTTGCTAAGACTTATTTTTTCTGATAAAGTGGTGTGTCTAAATTCCTAAATAAATCTGGACAGAAGGCTCTGAATGAGGTATAATTTTCAAATAAAATTCTAGAGCCAGTTCCATATATGCAGTAACCCCCGACTTTGTCAGGGTTTTAATCCTCATAAACTGTGGGAATCCTCATAAACTGTTTGGCTTATCTGTTGAAGATCCATGGGATGAAAACCTAACCATGGGGGAACATGTTTTGGGTCAAACAAAGAAATGGGACAAAGGCTGGTACCCAATGCCATGGGTTTGGTGTGCTGACATTGTGTGTTCACTCACTGCCTGAGCCTAAAGTAGCTAAAATGAAACATTGCTCTATTTGTACACAGCGTCCTTTTGGCCATGATCACAAGATGGCATCATTACAAAACCCTTCCCATCAAAAACCCCACACTTCTATGTGTAGGAAAGTTGCCTTTGCTTAGATGTAGAAGAGAATTTAGAATTTATCTTAGAATACAAGCACCTCTTTCTGCCTCTAAATTATTACATGCAAATCATTTAATTAAACTATTAAATTGCTACATGATTATTTAAATTATTCTGAATATCTTTTAAGAGTCAAATATCTTCACTGATGTAGTATACAGATAAGAAAATATTCAACAAGGTGGTCAGAGCTCTCTCTGCAGTGATAATGGCTGACCTACCAATCACACAGCTTTCTAAAGCCAAACTCGAGAAAGGAGCTAAAGTGATTGTAATGGAAGGTACAACAGTTCCAAAATCTAACCTAAGAGCAGTGTAAGCTCACTCAGGATGCTTATTGCTTTGCCAGAAATAAGGGGATCAACATTAACTGTGCTGAGTTTTGGACAAGTGTGTCTCAGCATGGAGCAGGTCAAGAGCTCTACCTGTTACTGACACAGCAGGTCATGTAGATCAACATCTAATAGTTAAAAAAAAAAGTCTCTCAAAGTGTACAAACAGGCACAAAGCCTGGAGGAGACATAAAGTAATCCTTCTAGTCTCCTTCCATTCTCCTCCCCTCAGTCTTCACCTGAGGTAAAGAGTCCCCTTTGTCCTTTCAGGGAGATAAGCATCCACTGGAGAGAACCGAGGAGGAGGAATGAGAGTGGTTGGAAGTTCAGCAAACAACAGTGTTAAGTCTGAGAAGGGACAAGGGTAAAGTTATCACAGAGAAAACTGTGCTTCAAGAGGTAATAAATTCAAGTTGCAAGGAATATCAGTCTGGATTCAGGAAATCGAGTAATGAGGCATTACATTAAATAGATTATTTGGAAGGTTATAGGGCTTAAATTACTTAAATACAGATTAGAAAGGTACATGCAGACATTAGTCAGAAATGACATGGTTAAAACTGATACCGTTTTGGGTTGACTTCTGGTCTAAAAACCATGCTAAGGTATCTATTTAGTTCTCTATAGACATCTGTAGACTGTCCAACGGTTCAAAAAACTTTCATTCTCAACCTCACACTTTTTTTTATCTAGATGAACACTTATATTCTGTATATACATCTGCCAAAGAACCTAAAAACTGTGAAGGACGTCTTCCCTCAGAATTACTGGCTTACAATTCTCAGCATCTTTACTGGTAAAAAAGTGTTGTTCTAGTGCCACTAGAATGGCATTTTCTAAGGGAGACTGGTCACCTGGCACCTTTCATAACTTCCCTTGTGAACCCCTAGATACAAACCAAAACAAACACAAACCCAGATAAATGGGTAACAAATTGCTGTAGCATTATTAGATAATTCTCTGCACTATGCTCCCAAGCACACAGATACTGTGTGATCAGGTCAGTCAACAGGATAGGGGCTGGAGCTCTGTTCTAGCTCTTTAAAGCTGGAACAGCAAATTGTGTAGTGAATTACCTCCTGTTACTCAATTATTTTAGTTTTCCACAATGCTGTGGCCCAATACCTGCTAGTTATCTGTCTGTATTTGTGCAGTAAATAGCTATTCTGTTTTGAGTATGCTTTAATGGCCCTGAAATAGAAGTACAGAGAAATGTAGGTGTGGGATGATAACTGAGGAGAAGTGTGACCAATAGCTAATTACTTACTGCTATGAGAATAGCTGCACTGTTGGCAGCTGCATAAAGCTGGATTCAGTCATAGTCATTTAGTCAAACAACACAAGGAGGAATTACCCAAGGTCAACAAAGCAAATGTAATAAAATCAGGCTTTACATGCAACTGAACCAAGAAAGAAAAAGGAAAGTGTTGTCTTGCAAAACCCATGGAAAATGGCACTCCTGGGTCCTTGGGTAGCAAAGGCACTGCCACCAATATCAGGATGCTTCTGGTGGAGACTGTGGGGCACTGGCAGTTTGCCACAAACTCCTCTCCCTGTCCATCTCCTCGAGTAAAGTTGGTGCCATAGGACCAACTCATAGGACCCCCCAGAGGGGCATTAAAGAAGGTGAATGTGACATGAAAGAAGAGAGGGAGATAGCAGGGGCTGCGTGTAGAACTATTTTCCCTTCTTCACTCCCCACTTTGCTGATAACAAATTAAACTAATAGCTGTCTTCTGACAGGACACTTTTGTTAGACTGACAAGAAATTCTTGGCTTCTCACAGACAGTGTGCTCCCTTTTTGTCCCATGACAAGTTTTATTGCACTTCCATAAAAGCAGACAGGGAAATTTACTGTTTATATGTGATTAATTATATGGCAGCCATATTTCTGTATGTACTTTAAGAAAAAAATTATATAGCAGATAACTAGAGACAAGCAAATTCTAGGATAGCTGTTGCTGTTCACTTCCCTTTGGAGACTATTTTTAAATCCAAAGTGCACTTATGTAAAAAAAAAAAAAAAAAAAAAGAACCTAAAATAAGTCTTCAATTTTTCACATATTTGGTTTTTTTTAGAAAAAAAAATTATTAATATTCCAGTGGGGGAAAAAAAAGAGTGCTTTTCTTGTGTAGAATTAGTATTTTGATTAGATTAGTTCAGTCTAGGCATAATTTAAATCAGAAAAGGACATATACAAAGATTTCACACTACACTAGCAGATAAATACTTTATACATTTCTTAAATTAATTCCATATGCTCCTTAAATATGTGCAATTGTTATTAATCTACTTCTTCAGTGCTTTATGCAAAGTGCTTGATTCTCTTCACAGTTAATTAAGCCCTTTGCTGTTCAAATTGCTGTAATCATTGTAACAGGCAGTGGTTTTAAGGATCACTGACCATCTCTTTTACTCCTAAAAATCTTATTTTATATTTTGAAAAACTGAATGTAGATCTTTCCAACAATACATACCAAGATAATTTGATTTCCTCACTCTTCTCTCCAGCACCAATCCTTGTCACACCTCAGCAGCACATGTTTAGAAGAGTTCCTATGTGTAACCACACAAGGCTTGCCTGGCTTCTCTGGGAAGCCAAATGGTGCAGGTAAGAGGGAGCACAAGCAGCTCTCTGCTCCTTGGGTGGTTTCAAGACAGCTTTTTTTCACCCATAACCCAATAGCAAACTCGTACAGACAGAAACTGCAACATCTCTGCTTCTCTTTCCAACCACGGAGAGCAAGTGTCACTGCCATGCCCAAGTTCATCCTCCAAATACTGTGGTACGTGGGACTGAAATTCAACAGAGGTTCACCAAAGAGGGGTGGAGCAGTTACAGGTTCATCTCACAGACTCCAGGGCTGTCCCTGGGAGCCCCTAGAGAGCCCACAGGAGGTGGGGCAGGGACTTCAGAGCCCTGTCCTGTCCTGTCGGAGCTCCTCTGCAGCAGACACTGCCTTCAGCCCCGGTGGGGGCACCTCCTGCTCTTCCCCCACTCCCCAGCTCAGCCTTTTATGAACATTTCATCAGTCTGCCTAAAAGCTGGCTTAACTGAGCCAAGGCTAAGTAGCAGAGGTGCTGGGATCTGCTTGCCAGCTGGCAGTTTGGGATGAAATCAGCCCTACCTTGTGCTTTCTGGCAGCCTTCAAACACACCTAGCATTTCCTCAAAAGATTACTTAGAAATTTGTCATTTGTGGGAGCACCTTCAATGGTCTGCACTTCAAAACTCATTACTTCAAGAATTTGGGAAAATATCAAAGCATTGCTACGATATGAGGGGTTAGTTTTCTTAGTTTTATGTCCTCCCAAAATCTATGATGGGATAGGGTGGAATTAGTACATTGTAAGGTAGATTTTCATTCAAGAGCTCTCAAAGCTGTCTTTTCTAATAAATAAGTAAAAGATAACATAAACAGGAGTGTCAAGAAACAGTACTGTATTGATTTTACCTTTTTTCTTAATTCCTTTCCTGCTTTTCTCTACTCCTTTTCAGTCATATTCCTTTTTTATTATTTATTAATGCCTAATTGGCAGGGGGAAGTTTAGCAGATATGAAGTAATTTTAAAATCTGAATGTAGTTAAATGTGTGCATCTGAATAATCAGTGTATCCCAAGGCAACCTAATATACACTGCATTTTGCTACACAATTGAGTTTAGAAAAATAATTTCCATAATTACAATTGTTTTGGTTTAATAGTATGGGTAATTATTGTGGGTAAGCATTTATTTCTATATTGTTCTTTTTGCTGTAAAAAAGTTTAATAGGAGTATCGTATTTTGAGAATTTCTTGGCGTTTTAAAAATTCATAACCAAGACAAACTATAACTATTTTTGAAGACACAGGTACTCTTTAGCAGCATGAATTTTCTACTTATCTTGTAATCACTCAATAAAATTGAAACAATAAATGTTTTAACTGCCTCTTAGCGAAGTCTTCTTCAAAGTTTCTGTTCTTTCCACAGTGGAACTAGGATTTCAGCTAACGGAATTGCGCTGTCAAAACCAACAGAAGTCAAACACTTTGACAAAATATTTTTAGCTTCATCAAGAAAACTGCAGTATAGAAGTACACTTAGAACACTGAAAATTACCTTCTGCTCTTTTAATTTCATGTGCTGAAATTCATATATTTCAAATAACAGTAAAACAGTTAATTGCTACAGAAATGCCTCTTGACTTCCGATGTCATAGTGACCATGTTCTTTCTTACATTACTTTGTTTTTTGGGTCCTGGATGTTTAATATGTTATGATACCAAAATATACAGTTTCTAAAGAGCTAAAAACATAAGAAGGAAGATTGTTAGAACTAAGCTATTACTTGCTGTGTTCTTAATGTTTTATAGGTGTGTGGTACATGTGAGCTGCATGAAACTACTGACCAGTTTATCACAGAATATACTAATGCCCTATTTCTCCCAACCTCCAGCAGCTTGGACATGCCTTGCAGGTACTGTGGCCCTTGGAGAGCTCTCACTGGAGCAGATTTGTTTGAACAAGAGGAGGAATAGGGAGGGTCCTTAATCCCCAACCCCCTTCTGCTGCTTAATGGGTAGGAAAAGGAGTTTCAGCCCAGGAAAAGATGGGGAGGAGCTATTGGGTTTTATTTTGCTTTCTATTTCTCACTATCCAAATGTATTTTAAATAGGAATACATTTAAATTAATCTTGGCCAGCTTTGTTCTGTCCTAGATGGTATTCAGTAGGTGATCTTCCTGTCCTTTACCTTGGCCCATGAACTCTTTCATCCTATTTTCTCCCCTTGTCCTCCTGAGGAGAGGGGACGTGGGGTGAGCATGTGAGTGACTGACTGGATGCTGGCCACAGGTTATTATTTACATTTAGATTATACAGTATCTATTTTATCCAGATTAAATTAAAAATTAAATTAAAACTATTAAATCCAGTCTCTTTTTATAGCCTATCTCTTCATTGCTACAAGTGACAGAGTATTTTTAACTTATCAAGTAGAAAAGAAGAATGTCCTGCTGCATCTTCCTTTTTGTTATTACACAGTTCCTCTGGAAAAGACTTAAAACAGAAAGTCAAGGACCTGTGAGCTTCTCCTCAGATTCTCCATGGGAACAGAGGCAGGATTCCTGATTATTTCAGTCCTCCTAAATCTGCTGTTTCTTTGTGGAACAGCAAGAAACTACTAAAGAATCTACGAGAAAAACCACATGCTTGTATGACTGAGATGAATCTACAGTTTCAAAGATGATGGCAAGAAGTGTTTAATTTTGCTGTTTGTGAGATACACATTGCATCTGTTAAATAGTTTTGGCACAAAAATCTGAAAAAAAAAAACTGATTTACTATACTTTTGCATCTCCCTTTCAAATACATGTAGAGACCTTCAGAGACCAGAAAAGGACTTGAACACAGTTACCTTGCCCTTCTCTCTAGGTAGCATCCTTGGGTGTTAGCAGCTCATGGTGTGAGGGATACATGTGATTATCTTCTTCTTCCTGCAAACTGTGGAGCATCTCCAAGGCTTAGACAAATTTCTGGATTGTTTCATTGAAGGAAGCCAAAATTTGAAACTGGCTATTATGGCAATCACAAAGAAGTACCCAAAGCTACAGTATGTGCACAGATCCAGTATTTATACTTTACCTGTCTGCAGTATGGGAGGATGGGATCCTTTAGCTGAAGCCATTTGAAATGTATGGCTCTAGACTGACAGTTGTTTCAGGAATTCTTTACAGAGACAGTAGCTGGCAGGGGACACTTAATCTCAGAGTCTGTCTGCACTTAATGCTTTATAGAGCCTAGACAATCACTTTCAGCCATGCATCAAATTTTTGATTTATCATAATAGCCTCCAATGCTACAAATCCATAATCAATCAAAATATTTCATTAACTTTGGATGATTCAATTATGTGATAACTTTTTGTAAAGCCTACAGGAAGTTAAAATGTCTTTATATGTTACATCTATTTCAATATTTAAATATAGGTCTGAATAATTTCTGTTCTAGCTGATGAAATTAATAGTGTATTTGTTTAGTTTCATTTGTTTCTTACTGTTTTTATCATACTGTATTTCTCTTAGGAAGAAAAGTCTGAAAATTTAACAAAGAAATTTTTAATTTTTTTTTTGTCTTTGATAAAAATGTTTGCAATTTATTCTAAAATGAAATAATAGGATTCTTTTAACAATACCAAAATGAAAGGAATTCTGAAGAATCAGAAGCCTGAAGGCAGCTTTTATCTTTGTGTCACAGAGGAAAACAATTCCAAATTAGCTGCTCTTCTGATAAAATATCTGTGCTTCTTGTGCATCCTCTTACAGCTGCCAACATGAGCTACTCTAGTGGATTCTTCTCTCTTATGGAATACAACAAGAGAAGTCTTTTTCCAGGTTTTCACCATCTCTTTTACACCAATATCTTTGATTACCTATTCTTATACTTCTCGTCACCTTGCTGCCCTACCTAAAAGCACTGATCTTCACATGGAAATTGAAAAGAGTTTACTTGGAAAAATATTAATAAATTTCAAACAAATCTTAGGAGAACTACCACGTGAAAATGAGAAATGGAAATAAAGCCACAGTCATATGCACTCATTATTAATGACGAAGAGAAGTGTGAAGATAAAACACCTTTCTTGGTATTGCTGATCTCACAACAGCAGCTGAACTTCAGCCCAAAGCCATCCGACAGAGCTGGGGGAGCGAAGCCGCGGTTCCGGGCGCTGACGCCGTTCGGCTGCTCACGCTTGGCAGCGAGACCAGGGCTGCCAATGGGGACGTTCTGCTGAGAGAAAGCAAGCAGTATCACAGTATCATCCAGCAGGACTCCCTGGACACTCACAGCAACTTCACTCTTAAAACTTTGATGGGCATGAGCTGGGTGGCCTCTTACTGCAGTGACACCAGGTTTGCTGTGAGGACAGACAGTGACAATTTTGTCAACACAATGCACCTGATTGAAAACCTCCTCAGGCCTCTCCCACACAGAATTATTTCACAGGCCATTTAATGACAGGGCACAGCCCTGTTTGGCATAAAGCCAGTAAATTATACATATCAGAAGAATTGCCAGATAACAGGCAATTCTGTTATCTGTTTTATTGTTCAGGAACTGGCTACATCTTTTCTAGAGACCTGGCTGCAAATACCGTAAACACTTCTTTAATGATTAAATATATACATTTGGAAGATGTTTACCTAAGGTTTTGTCTTAATGCAAAGGGAGTAGAAATAGTACCAACTCCTTATTCACTGTTTAACATACACAAGGTCCCATTTTCTCCTTTTGTGTACAATGAAATAATCACATCTCATCACACTGAGCCACATGAGCACATGCTCTTTTGGGAAACTGCAAGAGACGAAACACGTGTTAGAAGAGAAAGTCCATTCTGGAGCATCCTAGGAACTTTCTTTGACAATGGTCAAAGCAGCAGATGTTTTCTTAGTAGGAACAGAACATCTGTGTAATAATAACTTTCAAGGTCCATGGACATCCTGAATCAGGTGCCTGGGTTTTTTATTAGGTTGAATTCAAAGGATTTTTCCTCCACAAAGACTCTGAAATCTGTTCCCTTTACCTCGGTGTTGAACATCATGTCATGCATAGTTGTGCAGTAACAACCCGTGAAGGTGAGAAAAACCAAACAAACCCAACTCTTACATGTTCTCCTATTACCTGGATGGCAATAAAGTTCTCCAGGTTATTCAGTAATTTCTGAAGATGCAGACCCCGCAGAAAAGGACTTGGAGTGCTGGCTGACCAAGAACCAGCATGTGCCCAGGTGGCCAAGAAGGCCAAGGGCATCCTGGCTTTTATCAGGGATAGTGCAGCCAGCAGGACCAGGGAAGGGATTGTCCCTCTGTACCCAGCACTGGTGAAGTCTTACCTCAAATCCTATGTCCAGCTCTGAGCCCCCCAGTCCATGGAAGACTTCTGAGATGCTGCAGTGAGTCCAGAAAGGACAACCGAGCTGGTGAAGGTCCTGAAGCAGAGGTGTGATGAGGAGCCTGGAGGAAAGGAGGCTCAGGGGAGACCCTATCACACCCTACAGCTGGAGGAAAGGGGTTATATAAAGGTGGTTGGTTTCATCTCCCAGGCAGCCAGAGACAGGATGAGAGGAAATGGCCTCAAGCTGCACCAGGGGAGGTTCAGGCTGGCCATCAGGAATAATTTCTTCATAGAAAGAGCTGTCAATCATTTGAACAGGCTGCCCAAAGAAGTCGTGGAGTCACCATTGCTGGAGCTATCCCAAGAAATGACAGGACGTGACATGTGGCACTCAGTGCTGTGGTTTAGTTGGCATGGAGGTGCTTGATGAAAGGCTGGACTAAAAGATCTTGGAGGTATTTTCCAACCCTAATGATTCCATGATTGTATAAGATAAGGTAATAGAGGCTTCACCACGGCCTGAAGCTGAGTGCACAAGCAGCATAGTCATTAACATGCATTACCAGAGACTTGCCAGCTGTACAAATAAAAGGCTATAAAGATACTAATTCCTCGCTTTTGTTTGCAGTCTGTGGAGTCTGCAACACCAATGTGCCGTTATGTAAGCAGTGAGAGTTTATAACTCCTAGCAGGAATAAATACCAAACCTAAAACTATTAAAAGCTATAGACTTGTCAGAAAAATGAACCAGTTCATCAGCCAGCCCATACTGGTGAAAGGATAAAAGAAATAGAAGTAATCTAGAGACGTTTTCCTGTGATCAGTAATTTGTGTTGTGGGTATTAGTGATTAGTCAAATAATTAATGTTGTACCTGTGTGCTTTAAAGGTACCAGAGCCCTGTGCTTCTGCATCCCTATTCAGGATGCCCCAATTTGTCTGAGATACCTCGTGCACATGAAGTAGTACTTACCCTGTCATTTCCATACTTTACCTCCCAGTCTCTCTGCTGGTTGGCATGGGCCAGTTCCAAATCATAACAGTTTAAAGTCTAAATTTTGTAGAAAATTTAGCTCACAAGAATGTCAAATGCTTGTGTTTTTACTTAATGAAGTAGAAATATTTGCCTTTTTAAGCTTCTTAGAAGTTTATATTTGTGTTGAATTACCATTACTGACATCCTTGCATTGGCAGTGGAGGCAATAATTAAGTATATAACAATACTATCATTAATATTTTCAATTAACTTCAGAAAATGAAAATAAGCAAAATCTGGGTCATCTCTCATAACCTGATATGAATTATTAACTCTTTTCCTGTATCACTGCAATGCATACTCTGTACCAAGCACAAGGAACAGTGGCTGAAATTTTGAAGGGCTGCTCTTTAGACATTTATTCATTGTACATCTGTTTCAAGGTGGGTAGGGCTGCTTCTAATAGAATATCAAGAATATACAACCATATTTTACCTATATTGCTTTGTTTTATAAATTCCACATTTATAGCACTGCCTTGAAGAAGTATTTTTATAACTTTGATGTACAAATCGAGGTACCTGCATAGAGCTGCTTCATGTTATTAATTCATTTCCAGATTTTAGTGGCTGGTTTCCATTGGATATCAAGCAGAATTCAATGCTGCAAAATCTCATGTCAGTGTTCCAAAGTTACAGAATGGCTGCTTTCAGCCCTAACTCTCTAGAAACTAGAGAATTGTGTGTTACCTCTGCTGCATTTGATGTCATTTCAGTTTTCCTCCACTGCTAAAGCCTAACATTTATTTGTTCTTTAGCTTTTTTTGGTGCATCAGTAAATAAAGAGGTGTAACATTTAGTAATATGCATTTGTGTACTAGGAAGTTGTCTAACTGTAGTTGTGGTATAAAGTTTTTTGTGAGAGAGAAAGTATCTATGCTGGGAAATAACCACTCTGTTAATTTCTGGGACAAAATTTCACAACTTCAGTAATTCATTCCACCGCAGGTTTTAAAACCTCAAGAACTTTATGCTTTTTACTTTGTACATGAATTCATATGTCTTGTAGAATTGGAGTGAAACAGTTAAGGAAACACACTGCATGCCATTGAAAGAGTTCTTGTGACTTTTTTATTGCAGACTAGGTAACACAATTTCATAGGTAGGTCTGACTTTGCTGGAAATTCCCTTGAGAATGAAGCAATTATTATCAGCTAGCACTTCCCTCTCTGGGTACCAAACTGCTTAGGCTGTGCTAAGGCAGTACTGGGGAAGAGGACCATCTTTGGCTTGTTGATAGAAGTGAGCCAGGAGGAAAAATACACAGAGTTAGCATAGAGAGAAATAATCTTTTTTTCACAGCTCCACATCTCCCTCTACTGAGTGAACTCTTGCCTGCTCAAACTCTTCTGATCAAGTCATTTGACCCTGCTCATTCTAGAATTTCATCATCCCTTCTCCAGCACTGAGTCTTGAGACTCCTGTTCCTCAGTCAGTCTCCAGTCCAGTTAGGCTTGGGCTGCATTTCTTATAATTATGATGAGAAAGAAGTGTGTGAACATGATTGCCTGTGGGATGACCATTAAAGAATCACCTCCCTGGCCACTGAGGGACTGTGCATACTGTCTCATTCAGGGTTAATGTAGTGGTGCTTAAGCTGGTCTTGTAAGATTGAAATCCCACTAGAATGCAGTCTGTCTGTGAAGATATTCCAGAGGAAGCAAACCTGTTCTGCTTTCAACATGAAAGACAGCATTATTCTGAATGGCTGAGCTTTGTGGTACATTATTCATGAGTTATTAGAACTTCTGTTTCATCAGCTGTTATTAGTTTTTACTACCTTGCTTGTCTTCCAGATTTTGAAGAGAACTGTTTGGCTTACAGAGATTGCCTTGCATTTTAGGGACTCCAAGTGTCTCCAGATGTCTTTGTGTTTGCTTTAGCAAATCTTCTGGGGCTAATGAGCAATTAGAAATTCATTAAGCCTGGAGAAATACCAGGTCACATTAGATGCCACTATTCCAATCTAGCCGAGCAGCAATTCTGCTGAGTTAAGTGGGCAAATGGACACACCTGACTGCTTGTTTCTGCTGCTTTATGGGCTGTTAAATGTGAGGACTCAAGCCCTTGCTATGGACCCATTTGGCAGAGAGTCCTTAAATCAGTGGTGTGTGCTATACACACACAGGAATTCCTGTGAACTGTGACTCAGGCTAAAAGCAGAGTATCCAGCTTGCCTGCTGGAGGATAGCCATGCTCTGGAAACCTCTCTGCCTTCTTGAGACTCCATTAGAGAAGCCTTCAGTATGCAACAACAGATCCTTCTAATGGTTTGGAACGAACATTTTTAGGAAATTTGTATTTTTTAAAAAAATATTCAACTGGAATAGTCTTCTCCCTGAAGGTATTAAAAATAGAAAAGTTATTCACACTGCACATGCAAACTCTTCTGGGGAACTTCTATGACAGGTCTTGGACAAGATCCTGTACCATATACTGTTTCTTTTTCTTTCTGAAATAATGTAGACTTCAGTCTGTGCAGCTGTTTCAATTCTTTGTTTCCCACAGTGCACATTTGAAATACTTTATCTGTGAATAAACTAGTGAATGAGTCAAGTGTGGAAAAGCACTGAACAATAATGGACTCTAAGCAGAACCACTGAATTGTTAAACCTTGGAATCATTAAGAGGAGGGCAGGAAGTAAAAGCAGATTTGTTGTCATTCCTAATATGAATATGACTTGATTTCAATATCCTTACAACGCTGATAAACACACTCACATCCAGGAGTTGCTTACTGGCAACTTGGTTGTGGTTTCTGTTTCAGAAATAGAATGTACTTCTACCAATTAATATAGAAGAGAATAAAAACTGTTTTGACTCATTTTTTTTTAAACAAATAGAACATCAAGGGAGTTCATAGAATAATATTTTTTTCCATATTAGACTACCTGCAAAATTACTTGGTTCTATGTGGACACTTGTAACAGAATGGGGTTTAAAACCTGAAGTATGTTCTTCCCCTTTTGTGACAATGATCTTGGAAGATCATTGACAGACATACTCAATTCTGTAGAAAACGTGACCCATTGCAGTTGCTTCTTACACGAATAGATGTTTTCTTGTGTACATCAATGCCGAAGCAGAGGTTTTACATCCATAATGCTTTTTCACACTATGTGGAGTTACATTCATTTTGTGGTATGGGTTATAAATTTCTTTAATCTTCAATGAGATACATAATTTCATGTAAAAATTTATCATTTTTGGGTATTCTGAATGACTAGGCATGAAATGCTATGGGCAAACTGTAGTTCTGGCATAGTCATGAAAATGTTATGGGCTTGTTGTAGGAATCATTCCCTAGAGGGTTGCTCTCACTTTTGTGTTATAATCTACTCAGGTTTCTATAGAAAAACCCACCAAGGTTCAAAGGCTTGTGTTTCACCTGAGCTACCACTGTATGCAGCTTCACACAGTAACTTCCCAGTTTTTTGCCAGTATTGGGAGGGCTGCCTGTGTGCAATGAGAGGGACTTTCCTGCAGCTGGACTCTTCTTTCGTTTATGTGTCTCAATCTCAACCTCTGCAGTGTGACCAGGTTGTGTCATTCACCCTGATCTGTGTAAACCCAAGGAACAAAAACCCAGGTCCTGGAGGCTAAAATACAGGTACTGAAACTAATCTGTGCTAATAAAAATGGGCAGCAGGCTGAGATTGAAAATTATTTCAAAGACTGAATTCTTGACACACAAAGCCTTGTTTGCAGCTTTAGGTATTAACATATTTGCTACTACAAATCAGGCATTGTCTCTCTGTGGGCATCAGATAATCTGATGTTGGTCAGAAGCTCAGTCACTGACATGATGCCACCTAAATATGCTTAAGAGCATCTAAGCAAAACATGGTGGAATCTGACATTTGTTCATATGGATTAAATAGCAACAGGTGTCATCATTCTGTTAGGCTGATAATGTTCAACTACCATACTGAACAGGCCACAGACCTGACAATCCCTGAAATCAGAGTTTCTAGGCACCACATTTCTGCATTTGGTCACTTACCCACTGTCATTTTGTTTCCAAAATCTGAATAAAATATACCACTCGGTTTGCAAAATGGTTAGTGGAAACAACATGTGTGTAAAACTGTCTCTGAATTTGGTGGTGAGTTACATATCAAAGTTGTGTCTCCTCCCTGGTGTCTTGTCCCACTGTATTGCAGAAGCTGTCCTTTCGGCTGGGTCCAGCATTTGGAACATAAGTCAATGGATCGGGTCGGATTAAGTATCTACAAATAGAAATCACAGCTGTTACTAAAACAACGTGGTGCAAGCCAGGGTAAGTACATACAGGTGTAATGTTGAAAAGACCTGAGCAAGACTTAGACTTAATTTGAAGGAGCTTGGTTTAGTTCCTGTGGTAGCATGGGTTAGATTTTTTTTAATTTAAAATACAGAGTTAGAGGAGGATGACAAGGTAACAACATTACAAATATATGTATTATATATTTATATGTGTATTTTAAGTATATACATATGTAGTATAATTTGGTGTTACTTTAAATATAAGTCTTTTTTTTTTTATGTGTGTGCTTTAACTTACACTATATCATTCAGCTCTAATCTTGTATCTGGAGAAGGGTTGATCAGGATGTAGGAAAGGGTGTTCTGATGATCATTCATTTCATCTAGAGGACAGGGGGAAAAAAAGTATTGTGAGGAGCATTACTTCTGACATGTTAACTTGATGAAAGTTCATAGAGCTGCAAAAAAGTGTCTGGTGTCAGAGTGATTTCAAATAAGTTTAGCAATTTCTTTTCAACTGTACTCATATGGAAACTACCTGACATTGCAATCTTTTGAGTTATCAGCTGTAAAAACATCCTGTTTCCTAATGTTTTAAAAATCTTCTGGTTTTTTCAGTCATAGCAATTTGAATGTAACCCAATTTCATTGTGATTTACCAATTTGTCCTGCAGCTTAGGTAAGTTTTTGGTGAGCAGGGACTCCTGTGCTTGGCTGGCATCAAGTTCAAATGATGACCAAGGTTAAATGCAGGTGTATGGCATTCTCATCCATTTCGAGATTTGGTCAATATAAACCTTTTTTTCATTTTTGTATTCACCTAGGAAGCACTTCCCTTTTATCCTTTGTGTCAAGGGCTTGAAATGTGAAGGCTATATAAATGGAAATTGGTATGTTTCTTGCATTTTTAACTGTTCTCCTAATGATGGGTTGAAATTAAGGCTGATAATTTTTACTTTTAAGGTTTAAGCTACACTTTTGTAGCTGCCATTGCAATGTCTTACGTATCATTTTCTCTTGGCAAACTCCTTGGGCTGCTGCAGTGAGACTGGTTTTAATCCTATCAGACTAAAGAGGAGAGGCGGTGCTTCTGTGTTAAATCCTCTTTAGCTTTTTAGGAAAATGTATACCTCAGACTCAGATAAATGTAATCAGATAAGGCATTTAGCTATCAAGATTTTGCTGCTTTGTACATGGTATCCAATAGTCCTAAATTTGAGTAATGAAATGAGTATGTATTTTTGGCTTTTAACTAGGATTTGAAAAAGAAAAAAAAGCAGGAATACATAAAAGTTTTCTTGTTATTAATATAAATAAGAATTCAATTTACATAACATTTTTTTGTTTGATCAAATGTTATTGTGGCCCGTGAAGCCCCTAAATCTTTCTGCAGAGAGTTGTATAGAAACATTAAGAAAGAAGGCATAGAAATTATTCAGATGGAGTGTGGAATAAAGACCGTATTTACATATCTAGAAATGCCTGGTGTTTCTAGAAAATTAGAACCTATCGTCCTGGGTTTCCACCCAAAATGCTACAGGGCCAAGGCCAGAGAAAGGCAACCTAGGCAGTTATGGTTCATGTCTAAAAAGTGCTACAGTGCTCCTGTCCATAGCTTAAAAAACTCCAAAACAATCCTATATATTAAAAAGCAACCTAACATCAGCCTTGCTGGAGAATGATTTGATGGATAAAAATGGCATCTAAAGACCTAGTGAAACATGCTTTCTAAAAATGACTTTCATATGATAACTTGGCATTATTTTTGAAAATTGCGGGGAAAATGCAATATCCTTCACACATAAACAACTCCCCACCTTGCTATATGAGTGAACTTCACAACAGCCCTGTCTTCATCTTCATTTCAAGAGCTTTGTGAAATACGGTGCAGCAGTTCAATGACTGGGGAATGTTTATAAATTCAGCATGCACATATCATCTACTAAATATAAATGTGACTGACATGCTGCCTTGTGGGCCTTCCATCTCAGCATAGGAATGGCTGATAATAGAATGCACTAAAACCACTCCAAGTTACTCTTGGTAAATTAAAACCAAACAACCCAAACATAAACCAACAAAACAAAAAGCACTATCATAAGCTTGGTATTTTGGTTTTGGCTCCATAATTTCTTACAAATAAGTCCACCTTGCACCATGCTAATGTTGCTATTGAAGTACTGTACAGTGGTACCGTATCCTGCTGGAGAAAGGCCCAGGTGCTTCATTCTGTTCTTCACGAGTTCAGCGAGCTCCTGCCTTTCTGACCTCCTGTAGAGGTTCATCCTCTGCTGGTTGATCTTCTCAGCAGTTTTAGCAGAGTGCCTGGGGGCCCTCCTGCTCAGGCGCCGTGCCCACTGCATGCTCTTCCTCCGCAGCAGCGGGTGGTCGGACTGGTCACTGGATGTTGAGTTCCGGTGATTGCCGCGGCAGCTGAACTGCTCTTTGGTGTCTTTGGTGTCCTCCCATTCCTCCACGCTGATGGAGATTTGAGACTTGAAAGGAAAAGGACAAGAGAGATGAAGGGCTGTATTAGATGGAAGAGGATGAAGATGTTCTCTCCTTTTTCTGACAGTGCAGCTGGATATGGGGTTTGGCTGCAATGGCGCTGAGGGGATTCAGCTCTTTGTACTTAGCAAGTGTTCCTGAACTGGGCACCCTTTACTAGACTTTGACTTTTCATGTAAAAAGCTCATTTATAATATAAATACTTTTATCAAGTGCAAAGGCAGGTAAGTGTTATTTTCTGCCCAACTGCACTGTGATTCTGAGAAAAGCAAATTCAGCCTTCTGATATTGCCCTTCCTAAATCCAGGAATCAATTCTGAATTACTTTCTTCCCATTCCACATATTTTCAGGAATCTAAGTTGTGTAACTGCTTTTTACATGTGTGTTGTGGATTCATTAAGTAATGGTTCAACTTTGGCTGCACTGTTTTCAGTACGCTCTTATGACCACAGGTACAACATGCCTATTAACTGTCTCTCAAATTCCCAGCTCTTCCTGACCTTCCAGCACACATGAAATTAGGACGCATAACCTTCAGTGTGACTCAGGGCACCTCTTGTGAAAGCAGTGATTGATTCCTACCATAAAGAACAGTGATATTACTCATGTAGAGACAAATCCCCCCCATAATTAATAGCCAAAATCTGTTGCTCTGTTTTCCTTATGCCACCCAAGTAAGACCAATGGTATGTGCATGTACAAGTACTGAAATAACACAGGTGGATGGACTACAGGTGCACTTCTAACATACAGAAGTTACTAGAGAACATAAAATGAAAGAATTCAAAAGATAACTTTTGTTAAGATAAATGTTTTCAATGTGTATTTTAGATTTAATGAGTAGTTTAAGTTCTAGTTTCAAAACCACTTCCTTAAGAATCCTGAGTTCCTCTTGTGCCATTTGAATGTCTTTTATTGACATAAGTCGAAGTCCTTGATGGTGTCAGTACAAGCACATTACCAAGTTACTGGTCACAGATTTCAATCTGAGTGTTTAAAATAAATAAATTTATGATGTATAAAACAAAGATTATGTAAATGAACAGGCTAAGTTTGTGTGAATCCCCTCAGAATATGCTGGTAGAGATCAGTGACTAAACCAAATTTAACAGAAGAACTACTGAATGTCCTTTTCCTACTTCAGGCCCCCTTTCCCATTTCATGTTATGAAATCTGAAAGCAATATTCTGTTGACCTCATCAGTGCTGAATACAACCTTTCTGTAAGAGGCTCACCACAATCTGTGAGGTTTCTGGGGTCTATAAAACAGTATTTTATATGAGTAAGCTGGATGCAGTGTGAAAGATACTTGTATTTTTCACTTTTATACAAACTAGTTTTTATCTGTGTAAAAGAAAAAAGCAACAAACCAACCCAATCAAACAGCAAAACAATCAAACTCCGTAATTAAAATGAACTACAGATGTTGATCTTGTAGCACTTCAAGTAAAATCACATTTTTAATATTCTAGACTAGGATCTTGCAATAAGCCTCAAGTAAAGACCAGCTAATTTATTGAGGCTCTTCAGCTTAGTCTGCAATAGAAAAGGGATTTCTTTTTTTTTTTTTTTTTGAACAAGCTGATTTTTTGAAGTTTTGTTACTGACTCCGCTGATGTTAGGGAAGAAGAGAGAACCTGGATCTTTTTGAACAAAAATGCAATTTGATTTTGTTGTTTGTTAGACTGTCATTTTGGGTTTGTGAGCATTTTACAGCAAGGACTAAGGCAGGTAGAGTACATTCCATAGGAAAAGGTGCTACTTATGGGTAGGAAGGAGCTTTTTGGTATTAACAAATCTGATACAAAACTGAGTGTAGAGGATGGTCTTGTTTTGCCTTTCTTCCTGCTTGCACTGGCAGCTTTACTTGTCAAGCTCTTGACAAAACAAATAACCAGACTTGCTGATAGCAGTGGTGTAAAGGCAGAGACCAATCATCATCACTACAGGAGGTAAGTCACTTTTTGAGCCAGAAATTAAATGGGAGAGGCCATGTGAAAGAACGAGTTTTTTGTTTCTGTGAATCTGTAAATCCTTAGCTTGAAGTTTTGAAACACTAGCATAGGTGAGAGCTGAAAGCATAAAGGAGGGTGCTAAAGCAAAATATTTACTTCAGCAAAGATGAAGTTTTTATTGTGCCTGTTGAGAAAGCTGTGCAGAATGGCCCTTTGCTGTACACAAGATGAAAAAATTCAATTTTAAAGACAAAGCAAAATGAAAACCCAAAGTGGCTTTCAAAAGCAGCATAAAAGTGTGCTGCCAGTGGCAGCTGTTAAACACAAAGACAAAACTCCAGTGCAAAGTACTTCTCTGTGTCCCCCTCTGTTTTAACCAGCCTTAAACTTCATTTAAAAGTACTTTCATAACTATCATTGCTTTGAGGCTTGATTGTTTTCATGGAATTTTCTTTTCTTGTTCCACAGCAGGTAAATCTGTTGCATGAGAAGCATAACGGATGACATGGTGTCACTCCTGTGCCACACAGTGAAGAAACACTTGCCTTTAAACCCTTGGTTTTGTTTGCTTTTTGTTTTTCAAAAGCAGGTTCCTGTCTCACATATCCCACTGTGTGCCCTGAAGGGTGTGATTGCTCACTTGTGCTGCCAGACAGCTGTGACCTACTCAGGCATGGTGTTCTAATAGAGTGTTTCATGCCCTAAAATCTAAACGTTAGGCTGGTCAACACATGGCAGGAATGGGAATGTAGTCACAGACACATCAGTGCACATATTTGAGATTATGGTGATTGAGATATCTGTGATGATAACACCAAACACCAATTAACTTTAGATTTTTGCTCCCATGCCTTGCTGCTCCCTGGGAGCTGCGTGTAAAATGTGAAATAGTTTGAAGGTGTAGTTTCATCTGTTCCATTCTGAAACAGTGCCGTATTTTTACCTTACTGCAAGTTTTATACTAACTAAATTTTACTGCTCTGCCTACCAAGAATGCTGTTGGCATCCAGGGCACTAGAAATGCTTTTCTGCTCCAAAAGCTGTCTAAACCATTGCTAAGTACAGCCATATTTTCCTTTCGTGATAAATGTGGGGAGTTTGCTCCACTAGCATTTAATGTGTGTAAGCTTAAGGCTTTTACCAGATGATCTTTTCACTGTAAAGATGATTTGTTACCTTCAGAATTTAACAGAAGGCCCAAAAGGAACAAGAATTCCACTGGGCTTCTTTGAAATTCCATCTGTCAGCTTTCAGATTTTAGCAAGCTGTTTGTGTCCAGAACAATGTTGCTTTAAGATCCATTTACTCAAGGATGATCCATTGCACAGTTCCATTTTCTCTGCGGATTTCACTCCCACAATTGAACCTAATGTACAATTTCTGGCTGTAGTTCTGCTATTTCTTCATAGCAGCCTGTATGGGACTGTGTTTTGGATTTGTGATGATAATGTGTTAATTATGGGGATGTTTTCATTACTGCTGAGTGGTGCTTACACCAAGCCAAGGCATTTTCTGCCCCTCACCCACCCCAGCAGCAAGTGGGCTGGGGAAAGCAAAAGAAGTTGGGAGGGGACACAGCCAGTACACCTGATCCAAAATGACCAAACTGACATCCCTTATCCAGGGTGCTTTGTTCTGCAGGAACAGCTGCAGGAAGATGAAGGAATGAGATGCTTGATGGAGTCCTGCTTTACTGAGGATGGCCAAACACCCCCTGCCCATCAGAACTTAGCAAACTCTTGGCTTGGCTTTGCTTTCCCACACAGCTTTTACTTAAGTTATTGAAATTCCTTTACCTGAGCCCAAGAGAGTTCTCCCTTTCAGCCTCTCAGTTTTCTCCCCATCCCACCTCAGGGGGAGCAAGCAAGCCAGCAGCTGTGTGGGGCTCGCTTCAACCAGGACACACAGAAACAGGCAAGCAATAAGCAAATACTTACTTGTGAAGCCATTTCTCGTGACTGACAAAGGAAGGGGAAAAAGAAAACAAAAGACAATTTAAACAGAAGTGAATCTAAAGAAACAAATATGGACAGAAAAGCAGCCATACAGGTAATGGAAAAAGGTTTTTGTATCTCTTTTTATATTTTTTAAGTGTAGTAGAAAAGGTTTGGGTCATAGGTGTGATAGTCGTGGAGAGGCAGGCTAGATTTACTTGCTACTTAGTTACTTACTACTTTACTTACTTACAGGCTAGATTTATTTAGTTACTGGGTCACTGAAAACTTGCTTTATTTTTAAAGTTACAAGTATCTGTCAATGAAGTGAGAGCTTCTCATTTGCATAGTGAAAAAGGGAGTGCTAAAGGATAAATTATACATATTACATATTAATATTAGCATATTTTGTCCTCATGACTCAAGTTACCCGTGTTGTTACCTCACAGCTTTCAGGTATGTGCAGTGCAAATTTAGCTTCTTTGTCTGTTTAAACTCAAATTGATAATCATGTTGAAGGTTCTCTGAGTTATATACCTTCAAATTCATGGTTAGTAGTTCATAGTTCCTGCATAAAAAGAGTGAACTACTTTTCTCTTATTTCCATTTTAAAGATCTTACCCAACAACATTCTTCTGGCTTAATGTATTGAAAAGCTAAAATGATAACCCATGCTTGTAGGTCTCTATCCACAAAGACCACAGACACAGAGCAAGATGTTTTGTATTCTGGGGAAGAGGTAGGTGAGGGGAGATTTCCCTGTCCCTCTCTAGAGGGGAAAGGTTGTACAAATTCTGACTCACTAAACAAGAAATTGCACAAGTATTTGTGTGGAAATACCACTGGAGGTCTGCATTCAGAATCTTCAGCTTAAAAAGACCAACAACTGCTTTTTCTTCACTTAATAAAGGAGGAGTGCCATACTTCCACATATGTCCAACACCTGACAATTTGAAAATTTAACTAGGTGGTTTCTCCAACCTCCCTTCCTTAAGCCTCTACGCGATTTAGCTCAAATTCTTTGTGAGATTACCTGTCAAAGTTGGTGGGAAGTAATAGCAGAACTCCTCATTCTGTTTTTTTTGGACCTGAAGTTAAAGACCCAGCCCTGAATGTGAGAACAAAGCATTGCCAAGAATTTTATCTTATCCTTATTTAATGAATTCTTAAAATCTGGTATGTTCTCTGTTTTGTGGAAAGCTGTGAGAGACCTTTATTTCATATTAGCATTGAGGCTGACTACATTCTTCTCCAGGAAATGATTTTGATGGATTATGTTAAGGCTGCTATATTTCAAAAGACATTATTGCAGTCACTGAGTCCACTGGCTAAGCTGTAAAAGCCACCTGCAGAAAAACTGACGGTCCACAAAGAGAAACACCCATGAACTGGGTGGAATCTTGCACAGCTTTTTATCACGTTTTTATAAAGTTATCTTCAGCTAAATGTACTTCTTCAAGAGCAAGTCTTCCCATTAAGCATTATATGGCCGAGTGTTTTCTAATATTTTTCTGACATATAGAAAAGAAGATATAAACTACCTATCTTGGAAATTAGTTTAAACTATGAGTATTTCAGAAGAGAGCTGTTGCTCACTGTTGTATTTTAAAGCTGTGGTCTAATGAGATGGCAGTACTAATGGTCATGTAAACAAATGGATAATACATGACAGAAATCAAAGCTGCCCAAACAAAAAAAGTACATTAAGTAGTCAGGAAAAAGTAATTTTTCCATTTTTTTATAAATGGAGAGATGGAGAAATGTACACATTTATGTGGCAAACATAGAAATACATATATAAAATACTGCCACTGTTTGGCAGCTAAATTTAGAGAGATCCCAGAATACTTTGAATAACACTAACTAGAAATGAGCAATGAGAGAATGAATTAGAAGGTGTCGTGAGCAGGGAAATGCCACCGGTTTTGAGACACAGTGCTGGCATTGTTGGCAAAGGGCCAGGGGGCCTGGTTAAGGGTTTGGTACAAACACTACTGTTAGTGAGCACACCCAGGTCAGAGCAGAGCTCACTCCTGGCCGTGCCCAGCTGCCCCTTGGCTCCCATCCATCCGTTCCCAGGTGTCCACTGGCTCTGGCACTGCTGGAGCCTGGGCTCAGCCTGGGTTAGGGTGAGCAGCAGCTGTCAGCAGAGGCCTCGTGCACCCTGCAGGAACCCACAGGAAAGCACAGTGACTGACCCACCTCAGATGTTGTGAGCTTCTGGGACTCTGTCCTGTAGACTCCAATTGGAATGTCTCCTGTAGAGGAACAAAGCTTCTGATACAGTCTGGCATATGTCCTAATCCACAGATCCTCTTCTGTGATTTTCATCTGAGCAAATAATAATAGGATGGAGGACTTTTAATTCTTGAGGGTTTATCATTTGTTCACTATGCAACTCATGAAAAAAAAAAACAAAACAACTAAACACTAGCTGGTAATTATCCCATTGTAGTGTTGCACCTTTGCCCTACAACAAATCTGCAACTTCCATTGAGTTTGTCAGGCTGTTTCTTTTGTTTTCTCCCTGTTTAGAATACATTGTAGTGGAAGCAGTTTAGCATCATGAACTTCTGGTCTTGGTTTAAGATTACTTAAAATTTACATGTCAGCCTTCACTCCCTGTCTATTTTTGACTAGAATACAAATGAATAAACTAAATATTGACAGCAGTAAGAAACTGGTGTGGACAGACCGGAGTGCATGAGTATTTTGAATTTGAATTTTGTCCACCAGACTGCAGGCTGAATATGTGAGGAGGAAGTAATATACTAAGCATAAGTGACATAAGAAGTCTTACATGAAGCTCACTTACTTCACTACTAGCTTTATTTCAAGATGTACAAGTTCCTTTTTAGAGATTCAATTGTACTTTCAAGTGTTCTTACATTCACTGTAATGAAGCTTAATGATTGACCAAGAAGTATGTAATTTTTATTTAAATACCTTTTTTAAACCATCATTGATACCTTCCTGCCATTCTTTATAGATCCCCAAAAGCAACTTGTAAAAACTCAATTTGTAGTGATCTGCTTGCTCCCCAGAGTAAATTAGGCGTGGGAGAAAAAGAAAGGTGGGGTTTATTTTAGTAAAACTTACTTCAGCTGTGTAAGTTTGTATGTGTGTACATACACAGTTAAACTGCATTGGGGAATACTGACATATATAATAACAAGACGACTTTTGAACTCCAACTCCTAGTCATTTAATACATCTGATCTTAATGTAAAAACTATTTAATTTTTAAACTGGTTGCTGAACTGCCATTACTATTTCATATAAAATGCACTATTCCTGTTTTTTCCTGACTTCCTAATTTTCTGCTGAATAGAATTCATTGTATTTTCTTGGGGATATGTTTTTTGCTATGGAAGTAAAAATGGCTATGTTTTCTGTTTAATTTCCGCATCTTCCCCCTGATGAAAAGGGAAACAGATGGCCTTCCTTGAACTTTCACAAAAGGAAATGCCGTGCAAAGAAAGTTGAAGTATTTTGCAGACAGTACAGAATCTTCTACAGTACTCTGTACTGGCTTTTTTTTTTTTTTTTTTTTTAAATAACTTACAGAACAAAGAAACCCAGATCCTGGTGTGGTGTCAAGTCCCAGCAGAAGTCTTGTGATAGAAATCATATAATCTTTCACAAATGACTGCAAGATTTTTTAACAGGAGAGACAGAAAAGAAAGAAAAAACCTTTAATGAACAGAGCCGTAGGCAACCAACCACTAGCACTATGTATGACTTTCAAAGGAATTATACATCTGTGTTTACAGTCCATCTCTTTAAGTATCCTAATCACTGTAGGAATACCTATCCCTTTCTTTTGGCTGAATTTACTTATATAAAGTAAGTTTTCCTAAACTGGCTCTGCACGTGCATGCAATGATGGTACAAGATTCAGCAGACTAAGGCAGAACAAGGCACAGGAAATCAAAGATGGATGTGTCAGTGGAGTGAGGTGTTAGCCCTACGAGGTGTGAAATTATAATGAACTCTTCTGTGCAGAAGAAACACTGGCAGATGTTGGATGGCTCTGCAGTCCTCACTGTGTCCCTCTGAGATGACACTGCTATTATTTTATTCAAATGAGTAATCTAAAGGGTTTTTACGGGTGGATATGCATATGTTGTTCTGCTAAACAGTGTGTTGCTGTTGGTTAAAAGGCAGAAATTAATTTTAGTGTAGAAGTGTAGATGAAGGCCAGGAATAGCCATTAGGTCAGCTAAAATCACAAGGATTTCTCCTCCTGGGTTGGGCTGCTGGAATGAGAAGCCCATGGGGGTGCTCTTCTAGCTGTGGCTGAGCTGTTCTTTGCCACCTGTACTCAGGTGTAGCAGGGCAGCATTGCAGTCCTTGGAACACAGCACACACTGTAGCTCGGCTGGCTTCATGCAAATGCCTGAAACCAAGAGGTTTTCACAAAGAAATAGCCCACAAAGGTATTACAGAAATCCTTTAGAGCTATAGAATCTGGATTTGTTCAAACTCAGAAGCTAGCTGGATTTCATTTGATACATAGTGATTCAAAGATTTTAATTTTTGTACTGGTAGTCTCCCAGTCATGATGGGCTAAATGCCAAGGAGCATCTCAAATAAAATTTGTTTGGAAATTAAACACATTTATTATCTTGGTGGCATCATTTCTGCCATGAAATTTTCATTAGATTAACAAGTTTATTCACCGGGATTTGCAAAACCAAGTTTTCATTTTTCAGTTACTGTCCTAAAGATAATTCAAAGGCTTTTCTCTCAGTCCATAATGGGAAGCACCAGCTGAACCCTGATGTTTCCCCGTGTCATTTGCTATGTTTCTTACAGAAGAAAAGACAGAAAATGGGACCATGAAAAAGTACAAAGAACTGCTGTTATAGAATTTCTAACTTACAGTAAGAAATGTAATTCTAGAAAAATGACAATTCACCTATGAACAGTAGCAGTTCAAAGGAAGAACAGGTGGAAATAAAGTGAGAATGAGCATGTGAGGCTTTTTGCTTTAAACACTTTTTGGTGAATGGTGTTACTCTGTCAAGTCATTGCATGATTATTCATGTCTAGGAGCAAATATAAAATATTGAAGTTACCTATGTGATGGCAGGAGCTGTTGATGATTGACAGATCTGTTTCTATACATGTGTCTTTGGTATTTTTACTGCTTTTTATTTTGGTATGTGATGCTGATATTCTGGGGCATGATTAGGATGTTTTATATGCAAATACATTTCCTTCTAGAACCTTAAAATATGTACGTCATACATGACTGGTTTATATGTTAATGGCTTCTTGAGAAAAGTTTAGCTCCAGAAATTTTTCTATTTATGTTGGATTTGCCTTCAGGAAATTTATTTGAAAGTGGAATTGTGATGAAAGAACACCTTTCATGCACCGAATTACCAAGTAAATTCATTTCCCTGCAAGGATGTTTTCTACCTGAGTACTAAAGCATCCACAGGCTATCCCCAGGCAGAGACAAGGCAGGAGGCTGCTCAGGTGAGCAGATGATGTGGGCCATGGTGCTGTTCCTGCTTATGTTGTGTGCCTTGATCCTTGTAGGGTGGTGCTGGGGGATGCTCCTTGGGCATCCTGGTGTGTCAGTGTGCAAAAACGTAGCCACTGCTGAAGACTGAGCAATATTGACCAATTTTCCACCCTGAAACTAGCAACTACTGCCTCCATTTGCCCTGACTGTATTTTCTGATATTTTTTCTTCAACTCTCTGAAGCTGTGCTCTTCCCTGATTCTCACTGTCATCACTACTTCCTGGATTCTGAGCCACAAGGTTGAACTTCTGCCTGTTCTTCCCCCTCTGTGTCTTTGCAATCACTGAATGCATTTCTTGCAAGGGCAAGCATGCCTTACTTTACAGTGTAATGACAGGACCTCTGCAGATCTAGTCAACATGAGTAAGAGGAGAGGACACTATGAAGTAATTGAGGCCTTTATCAGCAAATGCAGGAGACTAATAAATTACATATTAAAGTAATTCTGTTCCTTTCTGTTAGGGACATGATGTGTGGGAATGGGCACTGCATTTTTTATTGCAGAGTACAAGCATTATTATTCTATATAATCTGTAATTTATGTAGGTCTTATAGAAGCTATTTGACTCTGGAGAGGTACATTAACAGAATCACATTATCTAACATTGGATTTTGTGCAATCACAGGGTGATTTTGGGATTGATAACTGAACTAAGATGTCAAGCATGCTCCATTGTCTTTTGCCATTGATTGCTCCCAGTATAGACACACTTTAATGGATCCTGTGGCAGAAAATAGGGTCATCTAGCAATTAAGCACAATAAAATGGATGGCAATATTTGTGTTAAGTCACATTACTGTTCATAGTACCTGATAAAGCAGTGTGTCTAACATGCTGATGCTGAAAACCCTGCCAGCAGCAAAGGGCAGTCGAAACATAAATGCCAGATTAGATCCCTTCTCCCGCTCTTTCTGTTAAGGAATTAAAACACAGAAAACATTTTTAATGCTGGTTTTGGAAGGACTGTAACAAAAACATGAAATAGATATTATCTTGAAAGAAGTCAGAAGTGTAAAATCTCTTTACTCTCAACATAGTTTCTTCCTACAAGTATGCAGCATCTTTGTTCCATAGGTACAGGTTTTCAGGTTGAAAGATCAATGTATATGTTATTTCAGTCATCACATCTCAAACTGCATGGGCATAGTCCATACTTCAGTTTTAAAAAGAAGGAGGGATATCAACTGTGCTTAGCTCCTGTTAACCTGCTCCAAGTCCTTGGTGCTGACAGTGGGTTGCCATCCTAGGAACAGGAAACATGAAGAGAATCTGGTACAAAAGGGAAGAAATGGCACAGGGGTCAATCAGTGCCCTGGTGCTGCTTGCCACACTCTTTCTGGTACTGACCAGGATGCCACTTGCCTTGTGGCCACCTGGACACATGCTGGCTCAGGCTGTCACCCAGCACCCCCATCCTTGAGCAGCTTTCCAGCCACTCTGTCCCATCCTGCAGTGCTGCAGGAGGTGATTGTGACCCAAGGGCAGGACCCAGCCCTTGGCTTTGCTGACTCTCATATGACTGGACCAGGCTGGTTTAGTTTCCTTCCCTCTCTTCTACAGCCTTGCTTTTCCTTTATTCTTGCTTCAAAGAGATTTGTGAGAAATCTAATCCTACCTTCTAGGAAAGAACAAATTAATTTTCTGGTGTTGATATGGAACAACTTCCTAAAAACCTGTCAGTTCAACAGTCAAATTTGTGTGCTAATTGCTTGTACAACTTTAGAATTCATGTAAATTGCAAGAGATCTATGTAAAATAAGACACCAATAATAAGAGATACTAAGCTCTTTTTATAACTCCTATGTCATTATTGGTTTTTATTACTTAATGTTAATTCAAATCTGCTTAACACCTGAATTATACTAAAGAAAAAAAAAATGGAGATAGGAAATAGGAGGCCCCATCCTGAAAGCTAAAAAAGCAGCCTGGCTGTGTGTAAATCACTGCAAATATACTGGATCATTCCAGATAGATTTCTGCTCACCTAACATCTGTGTGCTTATCCCTGTGGAAGATACAAAATCACAGGATTGGGTTTGATTAAAAGATATAGGGATTTGTGTTTATTTCAAAATGATCACTCACGGCTTTATAATTTTTATCAGTAACACCTGCAATATTAAATTGGAAAAAAAAACCCATAGCAAACTGAAGTCTGAATCCTATCCAAAACACTACAAACCCTTTCTTTTAAAAAAGAGGGAGTGGCTACCTTTTTCTTATGCAAGACAAATGGAGATGTCAAGTTTAGAGTGTGGGTATTTTTCCTTTTCTCTCTTGTATAAAGGCCACTGCTTTCTCCTATGTCAGTGCTGATTTTATTATCAGATTTATTTATCTCTAAAATGAGAAAAGTTGCAGCTGCAACAGCAGATGGACATCTGATTTGTGTATCTGTCTTCTGCAGCCCATTAGGTTGAAAAGCCAATTTTGCAAGTATGTTTCACTGCTACCTCAAGGCAACTTGCCTGACATTCTCAGTTTTTCTGAAAATGAGGCACTTAATGCAGAAATAACAAGCAACTGTATGTTTGACTGCTTTAGGTAATTTTTACTGAAGTTTTTAATTGCCTTCCATTTAGCATGAGGGAGTTCTGAAACATCAAATGAACTACAACACCACCTGTGAAGTTCTCCCTGCAAATGTTAAGATGAACTGACTGGGAAATATTAACAGCAGGCAACTGCAAGAGCAATGAAGAAAATGTTCTTTCTTTAAGGTAATTTATTTACCTCTGTTTCAGCAGAGCATAGTTTAGATAGGAAGTTCATTAAATGCTCAGCTTCCAACCTGTCTTCAGAACTTTTGCACAATAAATGAATAAGATAGTCAAGAAGTTAAAATATTTTTAAGTATTTCCAGAATATTTGCTTGAAAAATTAAGGAGCCTATGTAAAGAAAGAACTGAGATAAAAATCCTGGTTTCACTGCGTTGAAGTAGAGAGCCCAGAGAGAATTCCAGAATCCAACTGGAATCAGATTAAGGGAATATGTTAACAAATAATTTCAAAACCCTGTCAGTCATAGTACACCGAGACATTAAGTTTGGTTGAAACACAGTGTTGAAGGCCCCAGCCAGCTGTTGGCCCTTGTTGCCCTGAAAGACCCCAGCCAGTTGTAGCTTATCCTTCATGGATTTACCATGGAGGGAGGAAGTGGAGGAGCCACAGGTGCAAACCTTAAAGGGTAGTGGGGTGGCATTATCCCAGCAAAGCTGAGCCTCCTGCTGCAAACAGCTCCTCTCTAACTTTCGTCTGGTTTCCTCACAGCTCTCCAGGCTATGTCTTTGTCAGAACACCAGCTAAACACAAGATCAAGCCTTCATGTAAAGATAACAAGTCACTAAAGGCCACCCAGATATTTACATCTTGTGGTTGATGTGTTAAGTGTGATATTCAACTGGGTAAAAGATTTACTTCTAATCCTTATCCTCTCATCCACACAGGCTGAATTTTTGCAGCATTCAATTCCTCTGTAAGAAACCAGACTGGGAAGGTAAATTTCTATGGAAAGGCTCTTTTCCATGGAATTTTATATATTAAAATTACTTATGTGAATATTGTACAGTAAATAGTGAACTCTGAAATCCCCAAAATTTAGGAAATTTACGGTACAAGTAGGAAATGGAAATGATATGTTAAATCTGTATAATGGTAATGATTTTGGCATGAATTCACATTCACCAAGGTAGGCAAGGTTGGGGGTACATGAGAAAACCCAGCAATCATACTGATTGATAGACTGATGGGGAGAAAGAATGGAGTGAAGGATTTCTGTCCTTGAAGACTGTCACAATGACATTATTTGTGTCTCACAAACTCAGAATAGGTCAGATCACCAGGGAAGAGGAGAAAGAGGATTGTCCTTGAGTTTAGAGACTTAAACAGATGCTCAGTATTCTTCCTATGTTCCCACCTGTTTTAAGTAACAGTATTTTGAACAAGCAGATTAACTTCATCTCCACACAGCCACAGTTCCACAATTTGAAAATGCCAAATATACATATGGAATATGAAGGTTTTAACTAACATTTAAGTAGTGTTGGTGTCCCTCTCATCATTCTGACAGAGAACAATTATTAACTGTCCCATTATCTCCCATGGATACACAGAAATGTGTACAGAAGACACAGTTATAATGTCTTTAAAATTAATTGGAATTTAAAAATACATTTTAATAAAAGCTGTATGTTTTAAGCATTTAGTCAGTTAAAAGATGTTCCATGTTAATTGCCTGTGTCAGCCTCTTGGACAAATACATTAGCTCTAAATATTTAATCATCAAAAAATATTTCATTCTCCTTGAGCAAATTCCACCAGAGAGTTGGTTGATTTATATTATATTGTAAAATTATCAAATCAAAATTAACTTTATTCTTAAATGAGGGCAGAATTTTGAGAAAAAAATTATCTTTTATGGTAACTACAACCATAAATCATTTCACTGTTTCCACTTGTTTTGAAATCTTTGTTGCAAAATCAGAAAAAGTAATAAAAATATAGCATTTAAACTGAGGGTGGGGGGAGGTAAATCTCCTTACCTTTTCCAATTTGGACAGAGCAAGAGAATAGCAGTCCTTGGCTCTGAACTGCATGAATCTCATGTTGGCTGGGTGAGTTAGTTCTGTGATAATGCTTAGGCTGGAGAACAACCTGCATTTCAAAAGAACGTCATGGTTATACTTCCAGTTATAACAGTTCACAAATGGAAGGCTCTGCATGAAGCTACAGCTTGTGCTTGTCTCCATGTTTTTAATGAGGTCCCTGGAACTGTGGTGGGTCTGGGCCCAGTGGCAGCAGAGGAAACTACAACACATTCTCTGTAGAATTCACCAAGAAGCACACATTGAGCTCACAAAATACTTAAATGCTAGAAAAAAAACAACTTAATTTCATTATCAGAGGTTTTATTTAATGATTGTACAATATCACAAATCTGTAGGAAACAACAAAAACTGCGAAAGTTTAAAGCTTGTCCTTAGTACCAGGTTGCATGTAAAGTATGACTGATTTATGTACCCTTCCAGTTGGTTTTTCTTTCTTGAGGTCTGTTTGTATGCTGTGACTACAGTCTGAGCAATATAGATGAAAAGTGACACCTGTGGGAGTTGCTGAGAAAATGTATGTTTATGTATACTTATGTTCTCACTCTGAAATATTTACATATACAAAATATTTATAGCTTAACACCAATTCAGGCTTCCAGTAACTAAAGCAGTGAAGAAAGCTCAACTGTGAACTGGCTGAATTACACAGATTTTCAAGCAGCAGACTCAAGAGCCCCTCTTCAGCACTTAGGGCTCAAAGAAACAGAAAGAAAATCATAGTTTACACTATTTAAATAATAAACAAGTTGGAATAGAACACATTATTATTTAAATCTTTCCTCTACAGATTTGTGTCAGAAAATCAGATGTACATTTGTAGCCTCTTTCACTGATCCTGGGGCTACTTATCTATGCTTAGCAATAGGTAATTGTAGTACTAATTACATCACTGATGTGGCTTCTGTCTCGCTTTTCATGGAAGCAGCATTTGGTAAGTTAGTGGATGGAAATGGAATTCAATGCACCCTTTTGCAAGTCTTGCCCTTTTTCCCTCACCTTTGCAGGGGGAAACCCCACTGAAATGGCAATTCAAGCAGAGCCTAAATGTGGGGAGACCTTTATCCAGACTATCTGCTAATATGTGTTAATCTCACACTGTCTTTGAAAACTAACACTACAAAATTCAGAATTAGGAGTAATAAGAAATTAAAAGCTGATCTCATAATAAAATATACATAGGAGGAAAAAATGCAGGCTGTTGTATTTCTCTTAAAGATGGTTTTGTTTATCACCAAGATATGAAAACAGATCTATATTAGGAAATCAGTTTCAAAACTGGTATTGGTAAAATATTTTACTTATGAGTGCCTTTTAGCTGAATTAGGGGAAATTGCTCTCCAGGAAGGCAGGGACAGATTGCATCTTGCCCTGGGTGTAAGGCACTCTGCCTGCCAGCTTTTAGCACTGGAGCAGACTCCTTCTGGGTAGAGATCCCTCTCCTAGCCCATTCTAGGAAGAAAGGACTGAATGGGGAAGAGAAAGCCCCCACCAGCCTGATGGAAGGCATGGCTTGCTGTTGAACTCATATTAGGAAATCAGCAAGAGAGACGTGTAGTTCTTTCCCAAACCACAATAATAGACCCAGAAAATAATGCAATGCCATCATAGCACCTCATTTGGTTTACCTGTAAATTGGTGATGACAGCTAGATACCAGCCAAAACACTGACCTGTTACGTGCAGTGCTGGCAGTAGGCTTCCTGCAGGATTTAAAACACACTCTTTAAGAGGTTAACTAGTAAAACTTTATAGTGGGTCAGACCTACTGCCTGAGGAAATGTGCTGTTTTTCTGAGGTGGGTTCACACCTGTCTACAGGAACTCAGTGGCTGGCTTCCTATTTACTTTTAAAAAGTGAAAAGCATCTTAAGGTATACTCCAAGACTATTGGTTTCTGCTTTTATTTTTAAGCTGTGATAACCTGTTCTTTCTTAGTCAGTGTGCCCACTTGAGTCACACTTCTGTATGTGTTGTCACACACTTCCCACGTCAGATAAGTCAGTGCTGTGTCACAGCTTTAATTGGGATGGCGCAGCTTCTAGCCCGAAAGGTGCTAATAACCCTGTTCTTACAAACAATGCCCCTACCTTCCAGGGTGGGGAACATACTCTCCGGGCAAAGCAGGATTGCTAATTTATGTAAATCAGGGAATAATGACACAACTGGTGTATGAGAACTGCCAGCCTGGGCTGAAGAGCCTGGGTTACTGCAGCTCTCACCGGGCTTTTTCAGGCCTGAGTAATTTACATCAGGGCTGTTTAAATCAGCCTGTACCCTCTGAAGGGTTTCACCTGGTGAGACCAAAGTGGAAACCTTGTCAATGATGTGATATTACTGAAAACAGCATATTAAATCCAGGGGTTTAAAATCCCTCTTTAACACCAGAGTTGGTGTCAAGTGCTCTTGCTCTCTACCATGTCCGGCCTTTTCTTCATTACTTTCTGATATTATTAGGTGTTTCTAAGTAATGAAAAAGCTTTCAATATATTTTAAAGGTCATTTAGAAAATCATTTACTTTAGTGCAATGAATGTAGTTTATTCTGTAGAACAGGTAAATACCACTATCTTATGCCTCTTCCCAAAGCTTACTTATTTCTACAACTTTTACATAATAGAAAAATGCAGTGAAATTATTATATGTGTTCTAGGGGGGGAAAAAAGGAAACAAATTTATACTATACGCTATTTGTAAAAGTTTACAAAGTTTTATGAAAAAGTGTTGTTAAGTCTTAAACCAAGTTATTTGTTTTAATTTATTTTATTGTAGATATGCAGTGTTAAAACAGTACTGAACCAGACACAGTTTGTACACGAGTTAAAGCTGCCATCTAGTTGCAAACAATGTGCAAGACAACTGAATGTACTGAGTGTACAGTAACATCTAGTGGCATACTTATTGTATGTAATTTCTCTTTTACAAAGTAAAACACAACAAGGGAAAAACCAATTGGTTTTACTTTTACAAGTTTTACTTTTGATACAACTCCTTTTAACATTTATTTCAGAAAAACTGATGTATGTAAAAAACCTCAGTGAGTGCCCTAGGACTGTGGTTAGGAGTAGATCTGAGTGATGCAAAGATAAAGTTCAATTATAGTTTCAACTCAAATTTCCTAGGTGTGAGTATGAATCACACACCTGTGCAAGTATCAGGTACCAATTCAGAAACTGAAATGCTAGAAAAAGACAGAATTAATGTTTCTGGTGCAATGCAGATTTTACTTCCTTTGAGCACATGTAGAAATGCAAAGAGCATTTAACTGCATTCTCACAGAGATGCATTTACAAAAAACATTGTGGTTTAATGAGCTCAATTTTCTAAACCAGTGGATTCAAACCACTCTTACTATGCATCTCTGGTCTTTTGTGGAAGGTTTGACACAGCAAACAGGTAATTGCAATTAAAGCAAAACTGAATCAACCTCAATTTCCTTCTAGGTCTTATTAGAATGAACACCAGGAAGTCCAAGGCTTAAGCCCCAAATCAGGGAGGCATTTCATAGCTGACTCTGTAGTGTGTTTTGTTTTGTGTGAGATTTTTTTGAGTGTTTTTATTAAGAAAATAATATTTTTCTAAGCTCAAAGCGACACATTTTCTTCATACTCACTGAACCAAGATATTGAACACAAAGGCTTTAATGAGGAGAGTTCTCAAAACGAACAGCAAATCTCAGTATTTTGCTTTTCATCACAGCCTCCTCAGCCTCTTTACTACACTGATCATATTATATTCTCATGATTCTTGCCATGCTGCTGTCATATGTAATATATATATGTGCCTAAAAACTTAACTTCTGTGCAAAACTAGATATTCAAAATCTGAACACTTACTACTAACTTCACAGTGATGCAATGCTTACCTTTCAGCATTAGAAGGATCTGCTTTTCATACGGGCTTTAGCATTACTGTGAACTTTACTGTCTCAATTATCTTTCATCCTAAGTCTTCAAAAGTAACTTTATGTTCCTGCCTGACAGCTAACTTTTAAAATGGTTATCTGGTTTCAGGATGCAAAGCCTTTCATCTAAGCTTTCAGGTGAATACCTCAGGATTCTAAGTGAATTGCTAAGCAGGGTGGATAAAGTTTGCCCATCTAAGACACAAATTCATGCAAGGGAAAACTTAAGTAGAATAAAAAAAGACTTATTGGCATAAGAGCCATCAAGTATTTCACAATTAATGAGGATGTGTAAATAGATTGCAAAAATGCTTTACCTGAAGAGGGTTTGAACATTCACAATAGTCTTGGCATCTGCCATGTAGTCCTCCTCAGCACTCATCGTGCTTTCCTTGTCCACCACCACCATATTGGCTGCAAAGGTGACCCCACACCTTAATAAGTCATCTAGGCTTTTGTGAAGAGAAAGAGGGAGAAAGAAACAAGCAACTTAAATATGGAACACCTGAAAGATTAGCCATGGGTTGACATCTGCAGATCAGCTACATAACAACTTCTAATATAATCAAAGATAACATCTCAATTAATTGGTAGAATAGACTATAGAACCTACTTCAGTAGGTTGATACAGTTCCTCTCTTTTGGTAATGATAAATTTATCTCAATTTTTTTTAATAAGCCTTTAACAGTTACTTGGCCTTATCCACTGCAACAATCTTCTCCATTACAGTTACTTCTGACAATAGAAAAACCCAAATAAACGCTCCAGGTTGCTCTTTCCCACAGTTTTATTTTGGTCTCAAAATGTTAATAAATGAGCTGGAGTGTTTTCAGGATGCTTTTAGGAGCAGCTGCAGAGCAGCAGAACTTTGTGCACAGCTGGGCAACGTTTGTGTGAAGCCCAACCACAGAAAACACTCACAGACAGCTGAGTTACAGTTCTCATCATGCCTTGTAGCTTTGTCTCCAAAATGAAGCATGTTTCAGCTGTTTTAACAACAACATTTTCCACAGATCCTAAGCACTTTTTGACAAGTGTGGTGGGTTTTTTTAACAATTTATTTTGGAAGAATATGTACCATTATTTTTGAAACTGTGCAATATCACCACTGGTTGACTACAACAAAAGAAAAATAGATACTATGTGATCTACAAATGACTGCAGTGCATAAGTAGAAGTGCAAACTTTTTTCCTGAGTAATTTGTATTTCTGCTTTTTCAGACTTTCAGTTGATCCCTGAAAATAGCAGCATATTCTGAAATACCCAGATTTTCTGCATTTCAATGTTTCATAACCTCAACAGCTATTCTTATTTTAGCAGTTACATTCAGCTGGCTTGTGCAGAATTTGAAAAATGCTAATGTGGAAATAATTATAATTCTAGTTCTCAGATACCTCTAGCTAAAGGTTTCTCAAGATTGACTAGATTTCTCCACAACTATGAAATATGTTCAGTTACAGATCTCAAATCCTACCCAAGGACTGGGGGACAGGTACCTACTACTTGACATATTTTGATGAAGTGCATCTCTGCTACGAATTTTGGTAGAGCTGTTTTTTTGTGAGCCATCTACTTCTAACAAAAAAAGAATGTTAAAGGAAAGTCATTCCTTTAGTGGTTTTCTCTCTGAGATGATGATACTTCACTGCTGGTAAAAAAATGATAAGTATTTTAGATACCTATAGATAGTAAGTGGTACTTTGAGAACATATTTTATACCCCTTAAATAAGGAAAATTTGCACATTTTACAAAGTATTTCTTATCTACAGACGATCAGCTCTATTAGTTGTACATGATTTAAAAACATGGTGAGGAAAACACAGGGAATATTTCTGAATCATATTTTTAGAAGTATTCTTATTGATGATAACAGATATCAAAAAAAACCCTCTACAAACTATAGTTGCTTATTACACCAGGAATGAAAGTGATTTTAGTATCAGTTCATGCTGGTATTACTGTACTCTTCTGAATTTTGAATAATCACTTATTCCAAAGACTACATGCTTCATTTTTTTAAAAATGCATTTAATTCTGAAAAAACAACAAAACACCATTAGGGAGGGATTTGGCGATTTCCGTTTTGAAATAAACTCAGTAAATTTAAACCAAGTTTAATTTTCTACATTAGTCAAACAAGTTAACATCTGAGTTATTGATTACTTTGAATACTTTGAGTATTCGCTCTTGAATAGACCTTTTGATGCTGTTTGGGTTTTGTCTTTTTCCTTTCCTTTCCTTTTACATTACCTCCTTACTAAAGTTATCTCATGTTTCATTTCCAGGTTGGGAAAAAGGCAACAATTTAATTATTCTGCCATTATGAGTTCTTTTTATAATTATTATGTAATTAAGAGTTAAGAAAGTCATAGATATTAATAACGTGCAACACTGTCTTGCTTTATAGGAAAAAAATTGTAAACAACATTTCTGTGGGCTCTTTGTGAACCTCGCAAGGACTCAATATCACCAAGGTAAATCTGTAACTGTATCACTATTATAAGCAGGAAATAAGTTTTTTAATTTCTACAGGGGGAAATTAATATTATGGGCTTGTAGCCCCAATTCATTATTCACTATGTAGTGAAGCAGTTTTCTTTAAATTCAATCTACACAGAGGAGTTTACTAAAATATTCATGAGTCCTTGCTCCTCTCTTGTTTCTGCCTGATTTTCACATTAAAGTTCTGTTGCCAAACCTATATTCATAAACGTATATTAGCAGAGGTGAAGACAGAAATGTAGGAGTAAGTGATAATTTAAGTATTGGAAGATGAAGACTTTTGGACACATTCAAGACTGTTTACATTCTGTAGCTATCTTTACAAAACCTGAGTCAATGAATTCCAACAAATTATAACTCAATACAGTCTGACATTAGAATCAGGGCTATAATCTGTTCATTTGAAGAAACATGTGAATTCCCCTAAATAAGTGTTAATCTTATATTTTTGAACATATTAACCTGTGCTCCCTGTCATGCTTTTCCCTAGTGAGCTCCTTCGTAAATCAGAAATTTGAAATCCCAAATTACAGCACACAGACACAGACTATGCATGCAAAAAGCTCATCTCCAACTACAACACACACACACGAACATGCAATGACAATACACACAACAAACCACTGAGACTACAAAGGTAAGTTTTCTAACAGTTATTTCACCTACTTGTCGATAGAGCCCACCATGTAGTAAACCATTGGAAACCAACAGATTGCATCCAGAAAATGCATATCTGGCCTAAGCAGCAGATGGAATTACAAAATGAAACACAGTATCACAACAGCAGCATCTCTTTGAAAATGTTTTAATCAACTGGTAGTTTTTTGGTTTTTTTTTTTTTTAAATAACTTTCCTTAACTTTAGTATTATGATGTCAGTTTATGCAGGAAATAGCTTTTCAGAAAGCTGTGAATCAACAGTTTGCTGTGATCATAAAGTATTATCAGAATTAACATGCTTATATCAATAAATGCACCTCTAAAATCAGAAATGTTATGGCACAGAACAATTCCAAGTATAAGAACAAATGAGTAACATCAAAGACACACTACCAAGTTATACTCCAGTGGATGTCTTAAGAGGACTTAAAATAAGCATCAACAATTCTTAATTAAAATGTACAGTGGAAATCAAATCATCATTTGGGTTTTGTGACACCTACTGCTTTCAAGCCTACTCCCTTTCAGAGGAGTCACTGCAAACGCTGCATAGAGAGAGACAACAGTAAGGGTGTTGGTTTAATTAGCAAGCAGAGCTTTTACTTCACATTAATCAATCAAAAGTGGGTTTAGCTATAAAGTGTCACAACAACACTGAAGTGTGTGAAGTTGGGCACTGTGCTGGCAAAAGGAGCTGGCACTAGAGGGCCCCCTGTGCCCACGGCTTTGCTCTCACACTGCCAGTGGAAGTGATTTAGCCTCATTTAGCCTTCTCAGTTTGTGTAATTCACTGTATGCCAGAGTACCTACATAAAAACCTTCTGTTTTGCCAACACAGGTGACTAAAGAGCTGCCTGAGGGAAAGTGGGACACTTCACAGCAGGCTTTTGTAGAAAAAATCACTTAAACTGCAACAGAACTACGCAAATGGAAGTGTCAGCCCTGGAATCACAACCTACAAGACATATTTGCTTTCTTAGGTTGTTCTACTAGTCTGTGTACAGGTAACCTTCATTTCTGTGTCTTTCACACTGTGATTTTAAGTAGCTGAGCTGTACCACAGTGTTGGGAAAAAAAAAACCCAAAATGCTAATTTATTATCAGATTATAAATGAACCAGTCCTGACATTGGCAAATTTGTCTGAAATATCAAAAGCAAAAAATGCAAAAAAATTCCAGCAGTCATCAAGAGATATAAATGTAACAACAATAATGCAGGTTTTAATTTTCATCCATGGCTTTATATAATTTTAGCTAAAATGTGTCTGTGGGTGTCCTTCTGGCTTAAAGAACTGTTTATCTTTGAATGTAGAGTTATTAAAAATATACCTAACTGGTCCAGGCCAGTAAGTGCATTGTGTTAAGTAGGTTAGTGCTGTCATGTAGCTGTGAAACTGTTATACAGCTTGCTTTTTACAGTGTTTATTAAGCTATTTAATTTTAGCAGTAACATTCACATTTTTGGGGGTAATTTAAATAAAAAAACTTAGCTGAAACATTGGCCATGAAGAATAAGAATATTTAAGTTTGCTATGGCCTTTAACAGTCAATAAAAGGTCAATTTTGTATATGACAGTGAACATGCAGTATGATTTTTGTCACTAACTTTTCTCAAAGATAAGTGTGCCATAATGTTTTTGATTTTCAGCTGGCCATGTGAAAAGGGGTCATCTATTGAATAATGGTAAAATGAGTTTAAAACTTAAGAGAAGGGGAGAAAAAAATTTTCCTTACGGGTTGTCCAGCAGTAATACAATGGGGTTTAGTTCCTTCTTTGGCCGGTAATAAGCTCTGAGTGGGACAATGAAGTTGTATAAGCCATTTCCAGCAGTTTCTGCTGCAACTATAATCAATTTATTTTTGAATCCATAGGCTTTGGCATCTTCATAGTAATTATGCTGGCATCCCTAAAATCAAAGTAAGAAACAAGTTCAGTGGATGTGAATATTGTATTAGATTACCCAATAGAGACCTGGTTAGCCATAAACACTAGGTGATGAAAAGGAGTAGAAAAATATAGTATTATAGCAAACACTGCACAAACTTCATCGCTAAGGAAAAATCAGAATATAGCTCTGCTCAGATGCAAGAGACAAATGAGAATGCAGGGTTACCCAGTAGCAGAAACTTCCTTTACCTTATCTAGTCTTAGACAACAGAAGGGTACTTTTTCATGTAGAAGATGACAAAAGGTGGGAGAACTTCCAATATAAGGAGAGTAAGGAGGATAGCCTTTGGCATACCTAAAATAGGAAAAAAAAAAACATTTTTCAGTATAGCAAATTACCAAAACGCAACTGTCTACACAAATATTTTATGGGATGTTCATACATATGTCCAAGTTTTAGATCAAGTATACAAAATGAACTATGTTTAACAGAGGTTTAAGAATGTATTTGCATCCAGTTTAACAGAATTTAGTGAAAGCTGCCATGCTTTTGGGGACTGAAGGAATTTTGCTTGGGTTTTTGAAAATCCTCTATTGTATCATAGTATGCTGCCATAGTGTTTTCAGCTGGAAACCTCTAAGTTAAAAAAGGAAGGAAAGAAAACAGAAATAACTGTACTTCTCCTCTTCCTTCTCCAATTTTTTTTTTCAAACATTTACCAAGAATGAGTGACGTTATTACCTTTTAGCTTTAATAATGTACTTTCAAAATGGCTGAAATAAATTCTAAATGGCAAATCCTCTTCCCAGTGATGTGAAATTTCTAATTGGCTTAGTGGTTTTTTTACAGGAGACCTTTTAAATCCTGGTGTTTCAGTCTGCACATTTAAGATGACTTGTCCTATTAATTTTTTCTCTGGAGCTTGATAATCTTCCCTGGGGCTTCTCATGCTTGCCACTGGTGGAGATGAGAAACGCTGCTGGTTGAGGCATTGGCTAAATTGTGTATTTCAGTTTTAACACCCCTGTCAGCAATCCCAATAAACATAATTGCTCATCTGCACAGCAGGATTGAATCTTCTGGGTTTATCTCAGTAATGCATCATTACTTTCAGTAACACACTAACAAGCATTTTGAATTAGATGGGATACTTTTGTCCCTTACTGCTTTTTTGTCATTGCTGCATTTTGAAGTCACACACCCAGCCCCAGCATTCAAAAGCCTGTTGGATGATCTGATTATCACTGCATTCTTATGACAGGAATACTTACTTATCTGTTCACAAATTTGTTGAGTGTTCACTTAATAATTACAAAGGTAAAAAAAAAAAAAAGGCCTTAGAATATGTTATGAATGCATTGCAATACATGACTACAGCTGTTAGAACTGCAAAGAGAAAGTCTCCAGCAAATAGAAGAGTTTTTCTGTTTGGTGTTTTTGTATTTCAAAGCAGGCTTATGGTTTTCTAGCATTTCCTGGATGGAATAATCCCATAATTGTCCTTCATGAGACTTGCTTCCTAGAAGTGCTCAGATTGATAAGATTATCAATGTTTTTTATATAGCATTAACCCTTCACATCATTTTACATTTAACGTACGTACTCAAAGCCTGCAGAGACCTCATCGTCGGATGGGGTGGTTTCATCCTCTGACTGGTCACTGAGCAGGTCGCAGGTGGGGAGGGAGGAGTCAGCCACCTCCAGCACCGGGGCGATGCTGGGCCTCCTGCCCTCCTTGCCCCCCTCGGCTGGCAGGGCCAGGGTGGCCCCGCTGGCCCCACGGCACCCGGTGTCCTGTAGATCGATGGCCACGGTCCCTAGGGGCAGGGAAAGCACCTCCTTAGTGCTGCTCAGAACGTCTGAATGACACCCCCAGATTTACTGGGGACTGCCTGGCTGCATGGCAGAGGACTGACAGCAACACTGTGCTGGTTGTGTTTATTCCATTAAAATAAAACAAATATTTAAACCGTACTGAAGGAAAGCAATGCTTTTCCTGACAATTAGTCTGTGTCTTCTTGCTAACTACCTCTTTTAAATCATACCTTATATAATCAGTCCATATTAATATGCATCATCAACCTGCATATTTTACTTATGGTGTTTTTTAAATTAAACAAGCAAGCTCATGAAAACTTCCTACAAACAATCAGGTATGAATGACAAAGAAGTACTCATTATTTGCCCATTTGTTTTGCTTTGCATACACTTCATTATTACTTTTTTACAGTCTTACGTAGTTTAATTCCACCTTGTCAAGTAAAAGAGAATCAAATTCCATTTGTTTGTTTGGGGGTCTTGGTTTGTCTGCTTGTTTGTTTTTGTCTGGATTTTTCTTTTGTTTGGCTTGGTTTTTGTTGTTTGTTTGTCTATGAGTTTTTTTTAAATATGGGGCAAATGTTTGAAGTTGTTATATTAATTCTTTCTATTCATAATTATAGTTTCTTAAAAGTTTAGGAAGATGCTTCAAAATGTACTACTCATTAAATAAGAATATATTGTGATGTAATCTTTTTTTTTTTACTTACCCATGCTGGCTATTATACTGTGTACTGGTAACCTAGAAGCTCCATGATAAGATAATTTTGATTCATGGGTTTTTCCATGCTTTTCTTGCTTCTTAAAAGCAGAATTCTCTTCTTTGGTGATATTTATATAAAAGCATATATCAGTAGAACTCATGATATATCGAGGACCTGGATTCAGCAAAATGTTTTTGTTATCTTCCTTTCTAACACCAATCAGACAGACTCCAAACCTTAATTAGAAAAGGAAAGGCATGGTTCATTTTGCATAGTCCTGCAAGCACCAGAATTTCCATTGTTAAAAATGAACCTCAGGTATATATTTATTCTTAGCACATTATGAACATTTGCAGCTTTCTGGATAACAAGGATGTTTGAAAAATGTCTTCTGCTAAATAGGCCACATCAAATCAAGCAGATTTTATGAGCTCATGAATTCCTAGGCAGTTGAGTGTTTTTCGTAATGCCCATAATATTCTCCTAATGTTGTTCCAGTTGATTTTTTTCTGTCAGATGAATAGTCCTTTTTGGGAAAATATTGGTGGAAAAAATGGATACATGATATGCAAAATTATTAATCATGTTAAATTGTTCCATTATTTATAAGTAATAGAAACCATTTTCATAATTTATTTTTGCAATTCACTCTTAAAAATGTATTTGATTAGTGATAGAAAATAGGGAATTACAGCAAAAAAAACCTCTTTCTCTCCTTGATTAAATATGAGAATAACCCAGCATTTAGGGTTTGATAAATGCTTATTTTGTCAAATATATACAAACATACATGATTTGTGTTTATTTTGGATGTTCATCTCACAGAGCAGCAGTGGGTAAGTGATGCATCACCTGGACCTTAAAGTAGGTATGTTATCATCTAACAGAAAAAAGAGTTTTATGTTTGAACAATCACCAGAATGTACCATGTGACACCTTTAAGTGGAACATTTCCCATAATATGAACATGCCACAAAGGAAGCCAGATTTCAGCTGAGTCCTAAATAAATTTAAACAAACAAACAAAAAAACCCACAAAAACAAACAAAAAAAACCCCACATCCTCCCACCCATTCATTTCTAGATTGTTTTGGACTTGGAAAAGGACTGGTGTTCTTGAAAAACCTTCGAAAAGTGCCTTTTTTTTCCTGGTTGTCCAGCCTATCCTTTATACCTACAGATTACTATTCTCTTAGACTGAGATGGGCTGTACAGAATGAACACAACCTTTTACCTGACCAGCTCCAACTCACAGAAATATATCCATATTAGTGGCCAGATACTTAAACCCAGGAACAGATCAATATGCAGTACTATGCCTTTAGTGCAGAGCTGTCTAGCAGGCAAAACAATTAATTATTTCTTTCAACTTTTGATGGTTGATAAGAAAAATAAACATACTTTTTATGTGCATGGAAAGAAGCATATGTGAAACTCTTCCCCTCATACTCTGCAAAAAATGTACTTTCTTCCAGGCTGATGTGATAGACTTCATTACCAGAGCATCGGCCATACATTTTCTGCCATTGTTCTGGTGATTGCTGACTCTCCCTGAAACATAAGGAGAATAATTTAACATTTAAGGCAAAATTCTAATTAATAAGAATGGTGTTTCATGTCAATAGAAACTACAAATGTCTACTGAAAAGGTTCCATAAGCTAATCTGAAAGAAGTATTTGAGATCAAATCTTGGTAATATTGTAAGTACAGAGATTATTTTAATGTATTAAAGAGCATTTTCTGCTAAGTAATAGACATATAAGAGTATCTACTTTAGTATCAGGAGAGAGGTGGCTCAATTGCTTTGACATCACACCATAATAAGTAGATCCATGGCAGCTTGAAGATGACAGGTAAAACCAGTAGCATTCCCATTATATTCATAAAGTCAGTTCCTTCACATGCTTTGTGACAGACTGAGTACCATTAATAATAACTTATGTAGGAAAGAGTCATTTGTCCTTGGTCATTTGATCTGTAAGAGAGATTTTCCTGCATTTGCTTATCAGTGATCTTTATACACTCTGGGTATTTTTGGTTCCTGTGTCTTGTAGACTATTACAATTACAGAGCTTCTCTTCTCTAGTGCAAGAAAATAAATTACAAAGCAGATCAGCCTTTACTCTATGCAGCTGCTGCCCTTAATGCAAACATTTCAGTGGAAATTTCCAAACCTCAGCAACCCCAACACTTGTAGCCCTGAAGCTCCTGGGAACTTCTTGATTAAGTTTCACGCCTATATGATTTTCACTGGAGGTAACTGATGCATATATACACAGATATGTGCAGACAGGTCATGAATCTGACAAGTGTGTCCTGTGTTTTGCCACTTGGAGCGAAGATCTCAAGATCCTGGGACGTGCTTCTTTAATGCTCATTTATACATTCTCAATACTTAACACAATTTGTATTTTTCTTCCATTTACCATGTTTCTTCACTCTCATCATGGAAACATTTTGTTTCAAGATGAAAATAAGCAAATTTTTGTTGCAACACTATAAATAGTGTACTAGGTATAAAACAGCAGACCTAACCATGCAATTTCAGAACATTTTCCCTTATTTCACTTTTCCCCCTAAAATAAAATGGTCACCTGTTTAATGTCTGCTTGGTTCCAGTGAGTTGTCTGAAAGCTTCCCATGGGGCTGTACTGTAAAGATCACATTAACTTCAAGTCAGAAAGGTTATTTTCTTCCAGTATTTTATATCATCACACAAACCCAACTAGAGTTATATTACTATTTAGATAATCAGAAAACAGTTAACAATAAATGTTAAGATTAGTAATTAAGATCGATAATGAGATTTTAAGTAAGATTTAAGGTGTCTCACAGACTAAAGTTTTGAATTCCACAAACAGCTGAGAAGACAACAGGATTATTTGCACCTCCTTAACAGGTATTTAAAATTTGACTCCTTCATAAAGTTTAATGCAGGTGTTAATAGCAACCATTATAATAAAATAATAATTAAACAGGAACTAATGTAAAGGAAAGCAGTTCACTATTAACAATGGAAGTCCGTTTAACAAATTATTTTCATTATGTACATCTAATTTGGTTTGGTTTATAAATACATGTATATAAAAATTTTATTTGTAACTTAAATAATCTGCTTTCACCTGATCTTCTTACTTAGCCAAACTCAACTGCTCATCTGACTTCACCTTTCATATACACAAATAAAGGTAATTTCACCTACTTTAACACCTAGCAGTTAATTTATCTCTTGTTCAACAATAGAATACATCTGGAAAAGCAAAAAAACAACCCTCTCTGAATTATAAATTGGTCAAATCCAAAGCAGCTTTATGTTTGCAGTACAATGACAAATGCCCTTATTTCGGAGTCTGTCTGAGAATAAATGCTCTGGAGAGTGATGACTACAGTAGATAAATACTAACTAGACATTTTCACTTTTTCGTCTTTCTGTATAAATACAGAGGAGTGTTTTTACAGTAACATATACTGTACATTCTTACAGAAACACACATTATTTTAATCCTTCTGGATTCAAAGTAATGCTACAACTGTTTGTGCAAAAACTTTCTTCTTTTTGCTCCTAGTATACAATGTCCATACTAGAAAACAGTTACTTTTATTATGCTGCTCACATATATTAATTCTGATTGCAAAAGAAATCTTAAGCACTTTTGAATTCTGTGACAGTTACTTTGCATCACAGTTGGGAATCTGTAAATGATCAATGTTATGTGTTAAACAATGAAATGCTGAAGTTCCTAAGTACAGCAAAAAACATTTCCCTTTTCTGTGTTTGATTTTGTGCTGAAGGAAAATTCCCTGACAACTGTTAGGAATACTGCTCTTCTCTTAGAGCCATGTAATATGAAATAACTGGAACAGGCTCTGGATTCTGTGCATGTCACAGAATTAAAAGGTAGGCAGGTAAAAAAAGTATAAAGAATGTATTTCACCACAGTGCTCAGCAGGTATCAAAACAATGTTTTGTTGTCTTCTTACTAGGAGATTCTATTGCACAGTGCCACTAAAATCTTGACATTTGTTGTTCTCAATAGTAACAGCTCTAGGAAGAATTTCTGTTTTTCTCCATTCTGAGCAAAGGGGAATACTAGAAATGTCATACAGAAGGTTAAATAACTCTGCTTTTATATATATATATATATATATATATATATATATATATATATATACACTGAGTTCATGATTACTTGAAAAAGAAGTTAGGATATTACAAGACTTATGTAGTATATATGCAGCTATTCAATTTCTACAAATATATTTAGAGATCCACTTTATTGCATCTGCGTGCCCACGACATTTCAATCAAGAACACCTTATTATTCCAAGAATACAGCATAAAAGACATACACCAGATGTGGTAAAATTATTTTAGTGAATTCAGAGAAGTTCTACTGTGACTATGCACTCTGCAGAGATACCATAATTCTGTACACCTTCCAGCAGTGTGGTCATATTAAAAATCATGTGTTTGTTTGCCTCTTAACATACAGGCACAGAAGAGCATGTCATCAAAAAAACTTTTTTTTTTTTTTAGTTAATTGAAACAGACCTTCAAATTAACCTATTAGAATAGGTATTCTTAGGACTTGTTAGTGCTCCTAAGTATAACTTTGTGATAGAGATACTTCAATCTACTAAACCAGAAATGCATTTTTTTCATATTATATATTGTAAAAGTGGCACAACAGCATGCAACAAACTCTTAAATACTGGGGGGAGGGGGTGTTCTCTTCAAAACTATACTGCTTTGAGTAAGGCATTTTGATGCTTTTATTGTGTAGAAAGTTCCATTTTTTTAAAACTGTAGTTGTGTGGGAATTCAGGGGAAACTGTTTTCCAAGTATCAGCTATGACTTTTTTCATTTCAGCTATGACTTTTTCTTTGGGAGTTTTTTATGCTAGTAAATACTTACTGTCCCCTAGATGTATGAACCAGCAGAGTGATTAATGTAGAAGTAGCTGGACATATACAATTTAGAGCTAGCATAGCATATTTGAATTCCTCTTCACATACAACATGATCTGTAGGGAAAAAAAAAGAGGATACAAATTGTTTTACAAAAATACTTTCAAATGAACAGAATTGTCACTTCCTTTTCTAAGAAAATGGTGAAGATGGATCAATCAAAAGTTGGCCCGAGATCTTCACTTTCTGCTTGAACCTTGGAAATCAGCTGTGTTTGATTCTCCCCATCTATGCTATCTAACATGGATGGCTACTGTTTTAAATCCATATCACAGTTAAATGCTCCCCAGTGCTTGCTGTTAGCATGAAAAGGAAATAGAAATTACTTTTTAATGTAATTCCCATATACCTGTGACAGTATTGAAATGGCAATAAAAAGGGATAAGCACAAAATTTCTAACTGCTTGTCAGTGTAGAAACAAAGTCAGAGAGGTTTTGTAAACCATGAAGGCATTTAATACTAAGTCAGATTTTTCCCCTCTGAATTTGGTCTTTGGTTGTTTTGATGGTTTCAGAATTTGCTTCTAATCAGAAAGATTATAAGTAGTACAGCTGATGATCAAAAACATAGGCACATGAAAATCGCTGAGTAAAGGCAGGCAAACAACCTCCCCAGCTAGACCTGAACTATGCTCATCTGCTTCTGGTTTCACCAATGTTTCACTGAAACCCTTAGAACCACCTTGCCTCTCTAAGCGGCTTTCCTGACAAAATTTATAGTATAGCTATAAGCATGACACTTCCTGAAAATAAAAGTGAAGGCATATTGTGCCTACTCTGTTCCTTTTATTTTGAAATATCTAGAGGCTTTTCAATAACAGAATCATTTACTACTGAATTGAGTAATTAATTCTCCTATTTTCTGAAGATCAGGAACTATTTAAATGTCATAGGGAAGGGATGAATTTAGTTATATAAAGACACTGTCAAATGTAGGACAAAATGAGATTTTTCTTCCTGTAAATATATTTCAGCTATAGCAATTAAATATTTTCTGCAGAAAATGTTTCAGATAGAAATATGTTCTTTTAGTTGACCATATGCCATTAATAAATCTACTTGAATTTCAAACCAGAGAGGGTAAGGCATAGTCTGTGGCTTGAATGGGGTATCTGCAGTCCATTACCATTAGTGAGATGAAAAAGATGTATGGGAGTATATACCAACTTCCTGGCACGGAAAGAAAGAGAATTCTTGCTATTTTTTAATTTGCATAGGATTTTGCCAGATATCCTCCCTCTATTTTTTGTATGGAATGTTGTCATATTATAGCTAAGCATTTTGAAAATATAAGAAAGAAAAAATACACAGGGTAATGATTTCACCATCAGTTATTTCAGATCTTGTATTTGAACCCAAATGTATATACTAGCCTAAATATATACAAATGGAAGTTAATAAATCACAGATGGCACAATGAAGATGAAAACTGTAACTTCCATCTCCAGATGCACTCTACTCTCTAATGTATATGGTGAACTTTTTTAGCAGATGTTTATGTAAAATATAATCTTACCAAACAATACAGCGCACAGCAAACAGAGACTGCTGTCTTACAACAGCCCCTTAATCATGTCTGTAAGAGATTCACATGGTGCTGTCAAGTGTTTTCACATCAGGAGCCATGGAGCTGGACTTGTGGGCTATTTCTGCACCTGCTGGAGACTTTGACCTTCTGCAGGTAAGTTCTTGTATTAAACACAGGTCAAAAATGCCTTGCTCGTTCCTCCAATTATTGGACAGTTTATAGCGTTCCTATAAACTTACTCTATTTTCTGTGTATGCTCAGGACTGGTACTGAGGAGGATTACACAGAACTTCATCTGCTGCACCTTTCAGAAGGGAGCAGGGAGGAAGCTGGATGACAGCTCTCCAGCTCTCCCACTCCTCAGGTCTGGGACTTCGGCTGTGTCCCCTGACAGCAGGTACCAGAATCAGCAAATTACTCATCCCCTGTGACAGCGAGGCAGCCCAGGAAATTGCAGTTTGTCTTGAAGTGAATATTAAATATGTCAAATCAGCTTGCCAGAAAAAGCAGTATTTTGATTGAGTTTATACTAAAGAAATATTACACGTAGAATTTCTGTAAGTTACTATTTCTGTTGAAAATATATTTTGACAGAAGTTTTGTTGCTAAGTCTGTCTCAAATGGATGTAGTAATGCAATGGGGTGAGTTATGGTTTCTGTGATGTTACTGAGGAGAAAACAGACTCAAAATACTGATTTATGCCTGCAGCAGCAGCCATGTGGTAAGAATGACCTAGACCTAGCGTAATTATTCTGAGAAACCCTGCTTTTGTCAATTTGATAAGTTAACATGACCACTACCAGATCTGATAGAGAAAAATGCCCATCCATTATCTCTAGACTATTTTTATCTGTAATTGGACAGATTAATCATCTGCTGCATTCAATATCCATTTTGATGAATCTGGACTATGTTTCTTTGAAATAAACTACTGAAGCTTTGATGTCAGACTTCAACAATCTGTGCTAATCCATGGGTGCCTTTTGAATAAATAGAGAATGTCAAAATGTATCCCTACTTCCTGGAATTGTAATTATATATAATTTCCAAATATTCAAAGTAAAGAATACATATACACACACATACATATACACAAAAATTATAAAAGTTTTAAACTCAGCTCAGAAAATATTGAATTTAGTAGTCTCTGAATTGCATAAATATATTGCACCCTGTGGAAAATCTTCACTTTATTTCTCATTTGTACTGAAATGCAAGGCCAGGACCTTGCACCAAGGGTACATGGCCTTTTGTAGCCTTATGTGTTTGACAGAGAAGTGGGAAGATTAAGAATGTAACTGCCAGCATTATTGAAAGAAAAACTGGGCATGTCAAGACATTTTTATATTGGAAATTACTAGGGAGAAATCAAACTATTTCAGCTTAAGAGATAAGGCAGTTGCCCATCTGATCACTGTCATGTTAGTAGTGGCTGTGTATTTGAAGTGCCTACACCTTAAACTTGCAAAGGGCTTTGCTGGGATCAATATTTATGCCACTGTATTAATGTAAGTATGTTACTATTTTAAACAAAGTTGTTAAAATCCACTGTAAAAAATATCAGAAGGCACAGAATGCAAGGATGTGTGTGTGGCATCAGGTGGGAAGACAGGAAATATGACAGGTCATATGAGCCTGGTCAAGGTGCCTCCATTCTCTTGCTTCAAGGAAAAAAACAAGTTCTCATTCTCTCATTAAAGACAGGGAGGATGTTTAAATCTTGTTTACAGGATGGGAATACATTATAACAATTACTTTTCCCATATACCATTCCCTACTCCTATAGGAACATGTAGTCAGTATCTAAATTTCAGGACTGCCTCATGCAATCTAGGAAGACTGGTCAACCTAAGAGAAGCTGCTGAGAAACTGTGCTTCTAGTGCTTTATGCATTTTTAATGTAGTTAAAAGTTAAACTTTAGTTAGGAGGACTATCTGGTTGTATTTCTTCTAAATTAAAAGAATTCATTTTTTACAGCTCTAGTCCTTAAACCTGCGTGTAAAGAAAAAAATAAAAGGAAGAAGCAGAAATCCTATTACTGAATATTTCAGGTTTATAAAAATGCCCAGTATTGTTTTGGGAAACCTCTGGAAGAAAACAGTCTTTTTTTCAAGGAATATCAGATTTAAAAGAAGCTTTTACATTACGGCAGTAATAAAGCAGCTCTGAATCATAATAGGAAAAGCACTTAGAAAAATGTTCCAGATGGTTGCGACAAATTTCACTTGTAAACACTCTGGACAGGTCTGTAGTCTGCAGCCCCCACTGGGTACATGTTTCAGGATGATGAAGTGTTGGGTGACATTAATACCAAAGGGAGATCCTCTTAGGAAAATGTATGCCAAAAAATACTGTTCTGATGGTTCCAGCAGTGTTTAACCATTTGCAGTAGGTGAGCATCCAGTGGTGATGCTGAAGTTCAATTGAAAGAAATTTAACCAAAGGAGGTTTTCTGGGTATTTTGGTTGGATTTTTGTTTTGTTTTGTTTTTGTTATTTTTAAAATATGCTCCAAATTCTATAACACTTCAAAAAGACGTGAAAAATTGCCTCTTTTAAAGTCTAGTTGTATATAAGCTCCTACAGAGACAAGCCATTAGGAATAATGAAACTCTCTTAAAAGCACAATTTGGAAGAACAAATGAACATAGTTACTGATAAAGGAAAGCGGCCATGGCTAAGGGAAAAGGGATTATGTTTGTGCTGGGTGGTTTTAAGAGGGAGATGAAAAAGTACCATCATTCTCATCACAGCATGAGCCTTATTCCCCTCTGTGCCATCTCATAGCTTGAGATTACACTTTTATAGCTTCAGAACTGCTACTGATGGGGTTTTTTCTTCTTTCTAACCCAGTGGTAAATTCCATAGCTTTTAAAATTACAGCTTTAACTGTTGCTCTGGAGCCCTTCTGCTGGAATTTACTTTTTCATCACATTCTGGGATGATGGAGGAGACTAATATTTTTCCATAGAGTTGATTTTATTTTTGCATGAATCAGCAATCTTTTCTTCCTTGGAATATCATTCAAGAAAATTGAATTTTCAAAATTGCAGCTGAAAAGGAAAGCGTCTCTTCTAGTTCAGAGCTATTTCTCCAAAAGTATTTGTGTGTTTTTGCACATGAGCATTTGTACATCTATATACTTACATATGTGACTTTTTGGATATAGACAGAAGGAGAAACATATAATGCAGAGAAATAGTTTGTCAAATAAAAGTTGGTAATCTCTTCTTATAGGAGTGGATTTTCTTGGATTTCTTAACATAATTTTGCATTTTATGCCATGGTTTCTAAGGCATGCATTTTACTAGATACAGAATTAAATTATATGTCTCTTTCCAAAATATTTGCAATTAAAATCATATTTTCCATACCACTTGGTAAAAAACAATCCAATTAGATTTTCTCCTCAATCATTTGTTGGACTAAATCTGAATAGATCTTCTTATACACCTCTTAGTAACTATGTTTTAGTAGACAGAAATGAATTACAGCCAGAGGTATAGTAACCTCAAAACTTACCTGGATCTGGAATAAAGGAGTAATTATACATCAAATAATCAAGCTCTCTATATTATGTAGCATAAGACTATTAATTCTTAAAAGTGCTTGTAAGTAAGTCCTTACCCTTGCTAGGATGTGTATTATTTTACAAAACTGCACAGTTTCCAAGTAGTAAATATGCCCAGGGATTCTCACTTTGCTTGTGTTCATGAAATAAACTGTCAAACACTATCGAGTCCTTCAAATGCCTGCAGTCTTCCACTTACCTGCAAACTTGATGTGGAATTTGTTCTCAGGCTTCAGTATCTGAACATACAAAGGACAATTTGGAGCAAAGTCTTTAACTGCCCATGCTCTTAAAATGGTTTGGTGATCCTAGAAGAAAGGGGGGGGGGGGGGGTGCCAATGAAATACAAACAACCATGTCAGATCAGAAAAGGATATTATCAGACCTGCTCCATTGAAGAAAACTCATTTTAAGACCATGTGGCACCAGCTGGTATGAATGTTTATGTGCAAGTTATATAATTACTACTACTTATTAATATCCAGGAATCTTCCACTAAATAAGGCATTTTGAACCTCTCATATCTTTCTGCAAATGCTAATGATTGTGTTATTTGGAAAAGGGTGGCATTTGGATATGGAATGATTGTGTGAAAACTTAAGATGGCAATGATTAGTCATGTCCAATTAATCAAGAATTATATAGCATAGATGTCCTTCCAAATAGACACATAATTAAAATAGCATTAAATGACAACACCAGGAACTGAGAGTTTAAAATTGTGGGTAATTCTAAAAATATCAGTTTCATTAAAAGCAGATCTGAATTTTTGTGGAACTAAAACATTTGCACAACTGATGTCAGGATGTAGCCAGCTATTAACCAAAGATTCCAAGAGATTTTTCAGGCTGTTAGTTTTTGTTCTTGTTACCACACAACAAGAAGGAGTTAACTGCAAGGGGAAGTGCTGCTATCCATAAAAGTCATCTATGCATCTATAATGCATTCATGTTTTGAATTTTGTGAAGTAGGACTAATTCCAGTTTATCATCCATCCTTGTTTTGTTTATTTCAAAACAAAAAGAAATAAAGAGCTATATGTAGGAAGCCATGCCTGGATTGAAATGCCTTGCCTTGTCATGAAACTGGTTATATTTAAAGATAAAATATAAAGAATGATTTCATTATGATTTCTTACAGCATCAGCAGTAAGAAAAGGTTTCAGACTCCTGAACACAAGGGAAAATCTCTGCCTGGAATAGAGTGAAATTGACATTTTCAAACCATAATATTTTATTATCAATTGAGATGTTAACAAGAACTTTTTCTACTAGAAAAACTAGAATGGAGTCATAAGAGGATGGCAAAATATCTCATTTCACATTTTTCTTACCAGTAGTTTCATAGGAGTAGGATTGATTACCCTCCTCAGGATTTTTGTGTGTGTGTGTGTGTGTGCTGTTGGGTTTTTTCTGTTTTTCTCAAGGTAATGACACAGCAACTTAGAAGCAGCAAGTGACTGGGTAATATGCTAGATGGTTGTCACATAGCTATGTTACATGCTTAGAAATATAGTTATCTCTATGTTAGATATTTTATTGGATTTTTTAAATTATATTTTTTAAGCCTGTTTTTATCAGAATATGCCATGTTTGTTAAATATAAGACTGAAGATCTCATTATAAAATTATTCAAATTACACTACTTAGTTAAAAATTCAAGAAAGCCATACCAATTCAGGGGGTATGCACTGTTCATCTAATGACCTTGCATTATTGTTTCTTTTTTCTCTTTCCACTTGATCTATCCCTATGTTTGTGTACAAAAGCTTGTTATTTGGTTCCCAAGTTTTTTGCTCAGTTATTCTCCCTAATTCCACCCTGAAGAAGCACTCCAGGGGAAAGAAAAATACAGATAGGCATCTTAAGTGATTTCTTAGATTCAGTCTCTTCATATAGTACTGTGGCTCTGTATTTTAAAAATGTAGTAATTTCTATGCTATATTGCAGTCACTTTAAAAAATGTTCACCTTTCTCCCAGTATGCCATGGTTTTGGGAAACTATGTACCACAAAACATGGTTTTGTGTGTACATATGTACACACAACAAACACAGGTACCTGTGTTTGTTCCCATTAATAAATGTTTATTTCTTTGGAAGGTGAGTGAAAAAATATATTCTCTTCTATGTGACCTCCACACAATGAACTGCAGTCAGTGATCAAAAAATTACCACAGATACAAATGGTGATTAATACAGAGGTGATATTTAAGTTCATGTATGAAAAGCTGCAAGTTTTAAAAGTGGGTGTATTTAAATAATAAGAACTCAAGGAAATGCATTTAATTAATATTTTAAAGTGATTCTGTTAATTGAATCTCCTTTTTTGCCAAACATAACTTGATAAATTAGTTAAATCCTGCTATGTTTGCATCTATATTGTGATGCCATTAAGGCACTGTAATTTAGATTACCAGTACAGCAGAGTCACACAATTTGATTAATGAAAGAGGAAAAAAAAAAGGTGCAAGTTTGAATTGGACCATCTCTGAATTTTCCAAAAGCCTCAGAACAAAGCTGTCAGCAATAGCAGAAGTGTTGTCACTAGACATTATTAACTAACAAAATAGCAAGCAATCAATAGCCAGGGGTTTCCATAGCAAATGAGTAAATCTGCTTGAGCACTGTAGCTGGGGGGATAAAAACCCTCACAGGATTCAAAAAATCACTTGAGTAACAACAGCTTTTCTGGTCAGGAATCTCCTCCTTTTATTTTGACAGCTGTCATGCACAGGAGAGAATCCAAGGCTCTTTTAGCAGTTTGTCAGCTTCTCAACAACAGCAGGGTGGAAAATCAGTTGTACTTATAAAGACTGTTACTGGGATGACAGCTGAACTTCCTTCAGCCCTGTGACAAACCAACCTTCTGTACACTAACATGAGGCTGGAGCAGTGGAGGAAATTCAATAAATTTCATTTCACAGCCCTAGGGGGCAGCAAGACAAAATGATTTTTAAAAAATTTAAGAATTTTCTACTTGCAGTGTAAGTAATTGCATTCTCTGTGAAAAGGTAATCTGACAGCAAAAGACATAACAAGGCAGAGAGGTGACACTTTGTTTCAAAGCTTCAGATCCCACTGACCCTGAGATATCACTGTGGCCCAGGGGAAGAGACCAGGAGTCTGTGGTGAGATGTGCCTGTCTGTGTGCTCCAGGTACAAAGAGAAATGGGATTTGATAGGTCTGTAGTGGCAGCTGAAGTGTGCCAGGTACCACTCTGATGTTTCCTGGGGGCAGACAGGAAGAGCTGCAGTGGGCCGAGCCAAACCTGCAGCATGCTGGCCACAATGGATGGGAGCTCTGGGAGCTCCATGCAGAGCCCACTGCTGCCCTACAGCACAGTCCAGCAGAGCTGAAAATTGTCTCTTCTTTGCATACAATCTAAAGCAGTTATGAGCAGAGATGAACAGCTGACTGGTGGTGTTGCTGTCCTTAATGCTGCATAAACCTTCCCAGTGTAGTGTAAATCACACACTCTGATTTTATGGGATTTCTATTTGTAACCACGGTGCAACTCTCAAGTGCATTATGTGAAATGAGATGTTGTAGCTGATTTATTCTGAATTCATGGCTGATTTAGATAAAACAATTGGGCTGTTTTGGAATTTCTCAGTCTCCTAGAAGTCACAGGTACTTTTCAAGGTATTTCCAAGAACTCTTGCTTGTTCTTCATTTTAAATATCCCAGACCCTTTGTCACTCCCAAGCAGTAGGTCTGCCTTGCTTGACTGCTCTGGGATTACTTACTGCCAGTTCAGTGCCTTTCACTGCTGTATTTTCAGGAGTTTATTGCTGATTAATCAAATTCAAAGTCCTTAGGTCAGTAAGTTTAAATGTTATAGCAAGAGCACAGGTTTATGTCTCAGGGAACTCAGTGAATTTCTGCAAGGGATGGGTCCAGAACAGGACCTTTAGCTAAGCTCTTTTAACTAAGTTCTGATGCCAGATAAATTAGTAAGTGATAGAAAATATATTAAGTAATGCTATAGATATAATGCAAAGCTTTCATTTCCCATTTTTAACTATATCTCTTGTCAACATTTAGGAAAATAATTGCTATTTCTTACAATGTAGCACCAAAACAGTATTTTTAGTTGAGATTGCTTAAAACATAATTACTGAATTATAAATACTGGCTCTGTCTTGTTAGGTAATTCATAAGCACCTTCAGGGATATTCAGACTAATACTGAACCCCTTTGGACTTCAAGATTGAACTGAATGAGGCAAGACTGCAAGAATTTACTGTAGTACACATGGTGAAAGATTTCAAGTAATGTTCATAAATCCATCCTAAGTGGAATTTTGTTCTGGATATCTGTGATCAGTAGATAATTCCATTATCTGGAAGACTTCTAGTTCATACAGTTTTATTCTTTTATCAAAGAGGCACTGCACAGAAGTTTGTATTAGCTGTGTTCATTTGTGGACAGTAACTTACCTGACTGCAAATAACAACCAGCATGGGCAAACCCATAGAAACTTATTTAAAGAATCTTGCCATTTTTCTTTTTTTTTTTTTTAATTGGCCAATATGAAAGAAAAGTTGTCAAATAGTCTCATATATATTGGTTACTTGTATTAGTCACAAATATATATATAAAGCTGAGTTCAGGCTTTACTTCATTAGTTGTGAGTATACTAGTCAGTTGATGTCTCTTTTCTGATTCAATAAATACAACTGATTAAACTGAATATCTACAGCAGTTCAATTACTTTGAATATTGACAGAGTACCATTCTTGGAAGTGATTAATGACCAGTTATCAATGTATCTATGTATCTACTATGAGAGTACTTTTATGCTATTCTGCCCTTGTTGCATAAAGAAGAGCTGAGAGGGGAGTAAGGGCAGTAAAACCTTTCCATCCTCTCATTTTTCCTTCCCCAACTTACAGCTGCTGTCCTGTCCACCTCACAGCGGCTGCTCAGGATGAAACAGGCTTCAGCATTGTCCATCCTGGAAGAGAGGAGACAAACCTGTCACAGCTCAAGCAGGTACTCGTGTCTCACAGTCAGAGTCATGCACAGAGAAACAGAACACAAATTTGAGTCTGTTCTCAGTTCTTACACTGATGACAGTAAAAGCTGTGTCCAAGTAGTAAAAGCAGAGTGGCCTCAACCTTAATTTACAAAGTATTTATCTGTCATGAATATGGAAAGTGAATAAACAGCACCAGTCTGCCTGGTGTGTTGAGTGCAATATGCACAAGTCGTTAGTGGTAAGAATGAACAAGAGGGGGCAGATAATAGACTTGTCTTGCCTAGTGAGAGCAGAAAGTTCAGTAGATGTACATGAATAATGTGTTTGGCATAAATGACAGCCATTTCTGTGTACATATGCATTAAATGAACTATTCTAGTTCACTATGTCTTTGATTAGAAGAAATCATGGGAGCTCTATGAGTAATTTCAGCTAAGCAAAGGGAGTAATCCTGGGAAGACAGGGTCTTTACCAAAGTTTCAGGAAAGAAAATGCAATAAAATTAGATGAGATTTTGTTGCAAAAATGTAGTCTTGTTAATTGGCTATTCAGTACTGATGCAGTCACCCAACTGTTGGTATTCCTTTACTTTTTGGTGTTACCTTTATCGTGTTATTTTGACATTGGTTCACATATAAAATATGTGAACATTTTGATAATGAGACCCTTCTTGATTATTTTGTTGTTGTTGGTAAACATAACTTTATTTATTAGAAGAATTTTATCATGTGCCTTGTAAGCTCCTCGGTACATTATGTTCTCATTAAAAAGAAATACACCAAACATCTCGGGTACTGGGTACTTGGTTCTAATAAATTCCCACTATGCTTCTTCCCTCAGGAGAGGTTGAAAATTATTCTGTGACAGGTACATTCAATTACATGTTCTGCAGGAAAAAGCACAGTTCCATAGCTGACTACCTAGGTTATTATAAGTGAAATTCAAGATTATATTTAGGGAACAGCCTAATTTTAATTCTTGTAATGTGTAGAACAAATGTCAGCTAAATCCACATATGAATTCCTTCTTGAAATCAGCAAGAAAGCAAAAAGAAAAAAAAGAAAGGATCTCTCCAAAAGAAAATTTCTAATCCTGAACAAAGCTTTCTTGTCTTGTCAAATTTTAAAAAATGTTTTTTCAGTGGCAGAAGTCTGAGAATGTAAATGAAGCTTCTCACAGATGAGATTCTTGGAAATAACTCTCCTCAGGTAAAGAATGACACAAATAGCCAGACAAGTAATGGCTTAATTTTAGTTATCTACAACACAGAGCAATGCAGATGAGTTAAATCAGTTATTTGCTAGGAATCACCTTTCCCTCTCTTTGGAGAGTTTAAAGAGATGACCCTTCTGCATGAATTCCACTGTGAATTCCTTTGCAGCTCAACTGATTGAGCCTCACTGGTGTGTGTGAGGAACTGTACTTGACTGATGTGTTTTGATAAATGTCATTCACTATTAATTGGCAGAGAGCATCTCTTAGAAGTGGTGGAAGTATGTGCTAAGAGGAGGGCCCTGAAGAGTTCAGGTATGTATAGCAGAACAGCTGCTTAAAAACTGGCTGAACTTAAAAAAACAAAACTGTATATTGGGTTCAATATTTCAGATATTAAGGAAAACAAGTTCTATCAAAGAGCTTTGCTTCGCCTTCTAAATAAACATGGCTTTCCTTCTAGCACAGCTTTTGTTGCTTGTTAAAGTTATTTATCAAACAGCATGAATGAAAAAGTAAAAAAGAATGGTCAATATTTGCCTACTTAGCTCTCAATAGGTCTTGATCTTTTAGGGCTGAGCCTTGCAGGTAGATAACTCTTTGGGACCACATTGGGATTTGTAACACCCTTCGGACCTGAGCATCCATCTCCGTAGGACACAAAATAACCACATAATAGTCCTGTCAAAATAGAAAAAAAAGGGGAAATAGTAATGGTTAATGTTGCTGGAGAATGAGTCAACAGTGACTTGAGATGTCAAAAATGTCTTGGATAAGACGCTGACAGGCAGAATTTATTTCCTCAAAATTTCCCCTTCAAATTAATGGGCCAATCCAAACTGCTTCCTGTGCTACTTGGAAAAGAAAAAGCAAGGATGGTTTGAAGGATCCTTAAGTGTGCAAATGAAAAGGAGGGATAAATGGAATGTGGGAGACGAGAGTGAGAGCTTAGGCCAGGCTGGTCACAGAAATCTTCCTTTCTGCAACACAGAGATTTCTGCAGAGAGGAAAATGGCACTGGATGCAGTACAGCATCTGTATCCTTCAGCCTCTCAGTGCACAGAAACATTAAAGCTGGAAAAGATCTCCAAGATCATTAAGTCCAACTCAATTTCAGCTGTGAAGTGAATGTATATAAACCCTTTTAAGCTACCTGTGTAGTATTAGAGCTTTTCTTCTTTGTTTCCAGTGTATCACAGAGCCTGACTCATTCTTCAGCTTAGTTAACAAAATGTTGCATTTCAATTTCTGCTTGTATCTATAAAGGACTGGATTTCTTTGTGCAATTGCTTATGCCTCTTACTAGCTAATTGTTTTGGGGAATATTTTGGATTTGGGATTTGGCAAATTGCTGCTCAGTCATTTGAGGGTTGTATTTGTGTGATTCTTGCAGTATTTAATGAAGCATGATACCACAGGTAACTTAGTAAAAGACACAGAGAAGGTTTACTAAAAGGGAGAGTCTGTAGCAAAGACAACGATAATAAATCCAAATTGATATCTCATGGAAATAAGCATCTAGGTGTTCCAAATAAGCCATGTGACAAGTCTGCATTACCTAGGGAATATGTGCACACTTAACAAAATCTGTGTATTCTGTCAACATCTTTGTCCTTTAAAGTACATGATTTTTTTTAATTAATTTCCACAATTCCAAGAGGATCTTATCTCTGCAATCCTGTACAATGTGCTCTAGGGTGACCCTGCCTGAGCAGGGAGGTTGGACCACATGATCCCCAGTGGTGCCTTCCAACCTGACCAATTCTGATTTCTAACGCTGGCAAAAAACAAAGCAAAACATGAAAACCAAAGGATGCTTTTAATTGTGAGGAATTTTGGAGGATCCAGTCCCAAAACAATGGGAAAAAATAAATTTAATAGCTTTCAGTTATTTTCTGTCTTAGGGTAGAATCTAAGGAGTTTGCATAGAAATACCTGTTTCTAAAAAGTATGACACAATTAAACAAGACACTAATTCTACCTATTTAGTCTTTTCCCCTCAATACCTCAATTTAAAATGCCTCCAAACTCTGTATCTCAACTTCTTACTGCAGGTATAAATTCCCAATTCACCTATCTCTTCCCAAAATCAGTTTTACAAATTAAAAACAATTTCAGAAACCTTTTTTAAAACAAACAAACAAAAAACAAAAACCAAAACAACAAACAAAATGTTTTGAGGGGTTTATTTGTTTGGGTTTTTTTTCCATTCTCAGTACCTGCAGTCTGGGGTGGGCATAGAACTCATTTAGGAAATCCATGAGTAAGTCAATCTTCAGAGAGCTCACACACAGCACAACGTGTTTTTCTGTCTGAGCTCTGTATCTGCTGTAGTTTCCTCCGGACTTTTGCCTCTCCATCCACAAATATGCCAGCTGTTCAAACTGCAAGAGATGCTGATTGTCAGTGAAATAGAGACCAGTAGGTGAGCATTACAATTCTATAATGACTTGGCAATGTTGCATTGCTCATCTCATGCCCCTATGAAAAGCTGCCCTTAGCCCCAGTATATTTTTCTTTGTAAAATGTTCTCTAATATGGTGATCACAAACCACAGCAATAGTGCCAGAATCTAACACACACAAACAGCAGTGAAAATTCATTAAAATACCATGGGAATACACTAAATCACAGGAGTTTAGAAAATAATGAAGGCTGGTACCTTATTCCTTTAAGTATTTTATGCCTCTGAGCTGTCTTTTTCTAGTATTGTGACCTAATTGCTTTCCTCGTATGAAAGGTTAATTTTCACACAGATACGTGAATATACTTGGAAAGAGGCACCATTTTTTCTTAGTTTGGCAGTAACTCTTCCCAGAGATTTTATAATGTTCTGAAGGTGATGTTCTGTAAACTCTCTTATCTGCCTTATAATTTTAGATACAACTTCAATACACAGCAGCTGCTAATACAGCAAGTTTGCCTTTGTCAGCTGAACAACATATGCAGGTATGAAAATACTATAACAGTTTGCAAAGAAACATACAAATACCAGTTCAAAGATTCTTGTAAGTAAGACATGCTTAATACTGAGATCAATTTAACTGTATGGCTGTGTGATAGCATCTTTTTCTCCTCCACATTTCACTGATGGAGAGGCTGGATCGTGAATAATAACTGATTTCATTTCATTGCAGGGCTCAGGAGAAAATGCCTCCCACTCCATTATGTGTATGGAAAACTATAAGAAGCCCCATTATCACTACAAAGGCATAAAATAAAGCAGCTAATAATGGTAAATTTATGTGAAATTCCAGTAGATTCTAGGTTATTTACTGCTCCTGTGGAGCTCTCGGGCCTGAAGTATTTATCAGAACCACCTTAAGGATGAAATGTGCATGTCCCAGGAAATTTCAAATTTCTTAAACAGAGCACATTTTAGTTTTCAGCAGAATATATATTTTACTAATTTTTCACGGAGTGAGAATATAATTGTAGGGGTGCATATGGCTATGAATACATACATTCAATATTTAATTAGAGTGTTAAATAACTTCAAGAAAATTAATGCTGAAAGCTTGAGCTTCCACCCTCCCAGGGTTTATGTGTTGTCTGCCCACACTGAGCTTTAGCTCTCTGCCAAAGAAGCAGAGGAAACTATGGCTGTGTGAGAAACTTTGGAGCTTCATGGTCTAGCAGGTCTGCTGTAAGCTTTGATAAAAACAGAGTGTCTCCCCACATCCTCTTTTTCTGGCACAAGGGCTGGGTGATCACCACGTGTGCAACAGTGAACATCCTGGCAGGGTTTCCCATGTAACCTCAGGGTCTCTGCCATCCAGCCTCACCTAATGAGCTGGAAAATGCTTGGTACAAATTTAATAAAGCTGACTGACTCCTTGAAGTACTTGGATTTTCATAAATTGCTCTTTCCCTGTTGAAACTGTTAGAAGTCCTACACTTAGGCAGGCATGAAAAATTCCTAACTGTGCTGCTGGCTCTGTGTGCATGTGTTCCATACACAGCTGTGAACCCAATTTGCTTGAGTTGCAGATTTAATGAGATTTTTTCAAGTTAGCACTGAACTGTAAGAGTAAGAGAGGAAGTGGAGACAACCAAGATTAGAAACAGGGAGAGCCTGCAGAGGAAAAGCTGTACTCATAAAGAAAGTGCTGGCTACTGTTGTGGGGTTTTTTTGTAATTGCTCCATTAATAACAAACCCATATCTCAGGATAAAGGAAGGCCTCTGTGGTACATGACTGGTGCAGAAAACTTTCATCAGCACCTGAAAATTATTATCAGTGCCCTGTTTTTTAGTATAAATCTAGAGTATAGGAGAACATACAAGAAAAAAGAAAAAAAAAACACAATAGAAGAGATAGATAGTTCTTTTTTCTGACATTTTCCATGCAATAATAATAGTAACAGTAAATTATTGTTAAGTTATTATTTCAGTTATTGTTCCTTGGTTTCAAAAACAATTCTAAAGAGAAAAAAAGAATCCACGTTTACCTGTATGGGCAACACCACAAGAGCAACACAGATCATAATGACAACAAGCAGCTTTGAAGGCCATATCTTGGGTGTAACATCCCCAAAGCCCACAGTAGAAAATGTCACTATGCAGAAATAAAGGGAGTCAAAGAGAGTCAACCTGTTTCCTGCTCGTTCCAGATGCTGAATTCCACAAATACTACGTAGAAAAGAATGAATAAAGACATGAAAAATAAAAACTGTTCAAGCTTGGTGATTATACTTGCAGAGAACTATTTTCAGAATTCATAAATTGCTTAGCAAAAACATTTTTTTCAAAGAAAAGTAAAAATTAGTATCAAACCAGAAGAGCTACATTGTTACATTTTTCAAGTGTCATTTGTAATAAAAGAAACACATTTTTAATTATTCTAATATGATAGGCACAACTGTTGCTAGGTTTTGCTTATTGGCTGTTGTGAAGGAGAGGTGGTATATAGAACATCATGGATTGATGCAATTCCTTTCTAAACCAGAACAAAACAGATGGTATAGAGCTGCCACCATTCAACATTTTTTATAGATATGTTTCAACTTTTTCAGGGAGGTTTGCTGCCGTGGCCAAGAAAAGTGCACATACAGCTTTCTGTAAATCTGTCTCTGTGTTGGTCTCTGGCCCTTTCTGTGGCAAAGTTACTGATGTGAACCAGTTCTGAGAGCACACCTTGCACATTGGGAGGCTTCTGTTGTACAAGTGGGCACCGACTGTCTGGAATGAAGTGAACGTGGGAACTGCAGACTACTGAATTATCAGAGGAAAGAGCATCCAGGTCAGCCTTCAGGTAGGAAGTGGGAGGTGACAATTGGTGAGTTTCTGCTCAATGGAAGTACAGAGTAGAAATACGGGGCTTGGCTGGGTCTGCAATAGCAGAGCAAGTGGAGTTCACCCCTTCCAGTCACACATTCCTGAGAAGAAGTAAACAGCAGCCCAAGCTAACTGGCAATTATTTTTCTTGGAATCAGCAGGATGTGCTTTTGGTAACAGAATCTGTAACGGAATCTCTCCCCAGGTCATCCTGCTATTTCAAACACTGCAAATTTCAAAAATATTTCACTTTGTAAATACGTAGCACGGCAAATTGTTTCCCAAGCTTAAAATATGATCTTCTCTGATACAGTGGAATTACTTAGTTCAGTTCAGGCTTTTAAATTATATTCAACTATGTATAAAAACCCCAATGTGTGAACCACCCTGAGCAGCACTTTTTCCCCTTGGAGCTAGCAGGATGATTTCTCCTCAGAGAATTAGATAAATAATTAATAAATCATATTCCTCAGTAATTATTCTAGAACATACTAAATATTATTTCTTCATATATGGTATCCAGATGGTAAGGGTCCTTCATTAATATCTGCCATGGAAAGACCTTTGCATCACCAGGGAGACCCTGTGTTTATAACAGTGTTAGCAGTTGTTCTTCTTTTCTCTGTTCTGTTCTCCAAATATAATTTAGCTGTGGGCAGTGGCATTTCCAGAACATATGGATCAAATTCCCTGTTTCCTTTTCACAGTTCTAGCATTTGTAGTTTTCACACATCTCAAAATGTTCTAAAAAGGGTTGGTTTTTTTTCCCTGTTGTTTGCCTAAGTTTCATACTTCAGTCAGAATTGATATTTATATTCCTATCCAGTTCATCCCACATTTTTCACTGGAGTTGTAATCCAGATCTTCCATTATTTCACTGTGTTCACAGTTTTGCTGGGGTTTTTTTTTGGTCCTTTTTTTAGTAAAAGGATAATTATATTTTTATCCCTGAAAATACTAACAGAAGGAATGTAAGTAATTATGCTAATGAAGCTTTCTTTTGGTCTCAGACAAGGAAGTTTCTCAAAAGGCTTTTCTAGTTTTAATATGAAATAATGAAGTATATTGTAAAGGCACTGAAGCATGGAAAATTGAGCTATTTTAATATCAATATTCACATAAGTTACATGTAGTTTTAAAAGCAGAATGCAGATGGATTTTAAATTCTTCATTTTTATTATTCCTACTCACCTGTGTGCATTTTCTTCTCTCTAGTTGCCTTTTGTGGATATATCCCAGAAATGCATAACCTTAATTTCAGGAATTAAGCTCATAAGGGCCAGAAAAGCAAGTTACACTGAGCCAGGGATATTGTTCCCCTCCAACAGGACTACTACACCATTGCCCTCAGCAGATTAAATATCTGTAGATGGGGTTGTAGTGAACCTTAATGCATGAGCCTATCATTGGTAGAAATGTCTTTTTTCTGGTGCTCATACCTGTGAAATTGCTTGGTGTTTGTAAATGCAAAAGGGTCAGCTTTACTCCTTGTAAGTGACAGGATGGATTAAAATATAAAAATTTGTGCCATCAGGCTGTTTTTTTCCTAATTTTCAAGGAATTAGAATTGGTTTTTTATTTCTTGCTTTTTTTGTAAAACCTTAACCTTTTTCAATAGCTTGATAATAGGAAAATTCAGGAAAATTCAGGAATTATTGTTGTTGTTATTATTAAGATTTCCATAGCCTGCCCACCCAATCATACTTTAGTTGAATTGAAATAACATAATATACCATGAACCATTTCAACCTTTTCCAAGTGAACAATAGAATTCCCGTTGAATTTAGTGAGATCAAGATTTCATTTGATCAGCTTTACCCCCTTAAAGGTCTGTGTATTCATTTTTCTTCCATCAAATTAATGTGCCTGATCCAAAATGTTGTGAATTTGAGATGTTTCTCATTGAACTCAGTGGGCATGAGCCAGAGCTTCCCACATTTAGTTAACAATATTAAAGTCAGCAAGAAAAGGGAGCTGCATCTTTGCTGAAGAAGAAATTCAGCTTTTTTAACAACTTGCTGATCAAATTCATTTATTTCCTCAAAATTATTTGCACCTCCTTTGCAGTTCTGCCAAACTGCACTTGAAGCCCTCAGCCTGCATACATGGGAATGATAAATCCAAAATCAGGTTACCAAGTCTGGGAGTTTTGGTGCTCTGCTGTTTGTCTTTACTGGAGCCAGAGAGCACAAAATGCAGGGAAAAACTGATTTTCAAAGAGACAGCTTTAAGGGAGTCTAATTAAAAATTAAAATATTACCTCTGTGACTACTCTCCCAAGAATATTACACTTTCAGCTCACCAACTATGCCTTTGGAGAAATGTTACTCAGCACTGATAGCACATTCCCATCTGTCTGGGAATTACCTGATTACACCACAGAGAGTGCACAGTGGAACATCAGTGGATGCCCAAGAAGCCAAGTCCACATGGATTAGTTATTCCATTCCCCAGAACTCATTGACATCTTTTAATACATCCCAATTCTTTAGATGAATAGTATCAGCTTTCTTTTTCAGAAATGAAGTGTTAATCGTTACTTTTAGCATAAATTCTGCATGTAAAAATATATATGTTCTTGGCTGCTGTCTTATGTTTCCTGACATTATGAAATGTGCAGTAATTCAGACTTCATATTTTGCCTGTTTTGATATTTTGGTGATATTTTTACCTCTTTGTTTGTTTCCTCTTCCTCTTTCATCTCCTGAAGATAAGTAATTTATTTAGTCATCCTTGGATAAACAAAATCATTTCAAGCAGGAAAGGAATTTACAGTAAAGGCAATGCTAACACCTACTTGTTTTTGTGAAGAAAATAAACCACTGTAATAATCAGTACACAGACAGTCCCCAGTTAAACATAAGGCAAATTCAGCACCTTCTATGCCAATTTTAGGACTCCTGTGAATTCAGGAAGAATTCCATCTTTTCACAATGGATCTAAGGGAGGCACTCACAATTCAGCACAAATTTGTTTTGTTTTGGTTTTTTTTTTCAAAACATAATTGCTTCAATGCAGAGGAGATTTAGTATTTCTAAAAAAACCCACAGAAAGCCAAACTAAGCATCTGCCGAAGCAAAAGTGGTATCAGAAAATGTATTACAAACATCCAGAGGACAGAAGTATCTTTCCAAACACTCTGATACCACTGCACTTGAAAAACAAAAAGTAAAGAGAATAACATGTAATCTCTGAAGATTAGTAATGTTTAGTTTGGGTATTATTTGAACTTTTGAGAGTTCGGTCTCTGTTTTACTGGAAGCTTTCTTTCTAGTTCCAGGAATCTTTGTTTGCTTGAGTATCTTATGTGCCAAAACTAACTCCTGCTTGTAAATAAGCTGTCTCTACATGTACTACAGAAATAAATCCTGCAGAGTAAAATAATCCCCGAGACAGCTTTTATCATGTTGCAGAAGTATGTCACAGAAATGGATGTAACAAGAACCATTTGGATGGTATTTTGCAAATACTGTACATTAACTATCCTTATTTATAACCAATTTTTTAGAGTCTATTTGGTATCAATTTATATTTTCATTTGTCAGCATTGACAAATTAATCTGATTTCTACATTTTCGCTTCTATAGAAAATTATCGTTTACACATACAGGTCTAAAATAATGCACCAGGGGCTGAGCCAAAAGTCAGAACTGCTTCTGTGTGCTGAGGATTAGGCCAGCACTTTTTGGAGCTGTACCTTTGAGCTCCACCTTGTGTAATTACTTTGCCATGTTTGCAGCAGCTGGCTGAAGGGAATAGCCAATGAATGTGTTGAAATCAACATGGATTCATTTCATCAGTTCAGTGTGATTCTGTGGCAAAGGCTCAGTGCTTCTGTACTACAGAACCTACACCTGAAATAACTCACAAGAGTGGCAATCCTGCTTAAGCAAATGTCCTCAGTAGTTTCTCACATCTAAAACTCTAAACTATTTCCTCATATCCTACCAGAGAACTGTGATGCTAGGAAAAATTGAAAATTAAACTTTCATTATTTGATTGTCCTATACTCCCAATTGTTGTTAATGTTATTTCAACAATTTATGAGCCTACTATCATAGATTTTTTCTTTTTTCTTTATGAGAAAAATTGGAATGAACTATCAGTCAACAAAATTGTTGACAGACCACTAACTCCAGCAAATATTCATGGGTAAAGTACAAATACAGTGAAATACTGAAGAAAAGGACCATGGTGACTTTCCAGGAAATACTGACAAGCATTTGAGACATATTTTACCTCTATACTGACTGTAACTTCTTAAGGAAACTTCCTCAATCTCTACACCAAAATGAAATGTGCCTATAGAACAGTTTATTCTTCAGTCTCACTCTGGAAGATATCTCATAAAAGTCTGATAAATGTATAGAGGTCTTGCTTAAAATTGGCAAAAGGTGCTCACTACTTGCCAAAGATGTTATAATATTAAGCTGGTGCCAGTCTTAAATCCTTGAAATGAAAATGGTGCTGGGACTAATGCTATATTTGGAGAATGCCCTGCTTTTTACAGAGGAAAACAGTTTTTCATACTAGAAATTGACTCTGTGGGGTGTTCAGTCTTCTCTAGAACATCATGTAGAGCCAGATGCAGTTTTGTCCCACATTTTAGAATTAGACATTATGGAACAGCAATTCTCAGTGTGGAGATTTAGTATTCATAGAATCATTAGACGTGCAATTTTCACAAACTCCGGGCTGAATACTAATATAACTCGAGTAACATTAAAGTGCATTTCTTTTTCATTCCTGTATCAGATGCATATGGAAATATTGTCTGTTGACTTCTGAGTGACAATACATGCAGAATGTGAAAGTGTTGGTAATCACCCTACCTGTGACCCAAAAACCTGATGCTTTCTGACAGAAACCCTGATTCTTTTGTGTAAATAATGAAGAGGCAAACAAAAAGAACAAAGGATGAGCAGAAACTGCAGCAAGTAAGAGAGTGAAGCAACAATCACAAAATACTCTGACCAATAATAAAATGTTAATCACATCCAAAAGCCCTGAAGATGAGGTTTTAACTTACTAAAAACCAAATGCTTCAATTCTTTCCAAGCCTTGTGCCTCTTCTCAGGTCTTTTTTAAAATCAGTGGGTTTTTTCTAATGTATTTTCTAAAAGCAGTTTTCCATAAACAATATTAAAATAGAAAAAAAAACCCCACTAGTTTAAGTAGATGTACAATTTTCATAAAGTTAGTATGGCAGAATTTGGAACAATGTATCATGTAAAGTATATCAAATTTAAGCATGACAATGAGAAGATGCTATTTTCACCTTACATTCCACATAAAAGGCTTTAAAGCTGTAACGAATTACTTAATTACAGGACATAGAAAATAATAATTGCATACAAGACAGTGAAAGAAATGAGGGAGAACTGCTGACTGGAAAGATGAAGGTTGTCATGCTGCCTTTAAAGTAAATTGGCAGAGAAATTCCCTTGCTGTTCTTAGTTGGCAACACCTGATCTAACTAATGCAGTAGATCAGCTGCAAGGTATTCCCTGACAGGACTAAACAGATACTGGATATTGTGGTTTCTCAATATTAAAGGACAAAAGTTGTAACAATCTCAGACATTTTTGCAAATCTAATGCCTCTTCATCAGACAGTTCAACATAAATCTTTCTATTTGTCCAGATAGGTTTTTTCAGAGGCCAGCATTCATTTTCATACAACACTGTCCCTTTTTTTTTTTTTTTTTTTTCCAGAATCACAATAGGGAAGGGCAAGATTTGGATTAATTCAACAAGCTTTGAATCAAACTTTTTGGTTCTTTGGGACTTGGAACACAAGCTGAGGTAAGTGCAATGAATTTACTTTCACTACACAACAATGCCACCATGTCAGAAATTAATTTGGACCCTTTCTTCAGATGGAAAGGTCATTTTTGTTTGTTCCAATTTTATCTTTATCCCAAATAATGATGTTTGATGACATGATTATTACTTACCCATGGTGTCCTTCATAAGCATTTTCCTTCCCCAAAGATCAGAACATTATATGCAGCTAATGGTTGCAAAAGCTTAACTTATAAAAATAAACTCTCCTCCTAGGAACACATGTGACTTCCAGCAACTGCAGAACATCTTGTTAAGCAGAATAGGGTATTATGAAATGACCAAGTGTATATAAATATTTGTTGAATCTGAGTGAGAACCTTTCTACTCCTGTGCTGCCTTTAGTGAGATCAGAAGTGGAGCTGCAATTACAGAGCTCTGGTCATTGAGACTGCACAAGCAGGGTCCCTCTGTGGGCAGCCTTCAGCTCAGTGTGTTTCCACAGGCAGGTCTGTCCACACTTCAGCCTCTAAGCTCAAAGGAGCGCCTGTATTTGTGTGTGCTTTCAGTCTGCCCCAGACCTTTGATGGTAAACAAACTAAATTTTGGCAGCCCAGCTTCAGTGTGTCACCACTGTGGCACCCAAGAGCTGGAGCCTGAGGTTCCAGTCTGCTCACACAAGGAGTCAGGAACTACTCAGGAAACAGAATCATGCAGTCACTACTGAACCACCAGATACCCCTCACCTGCAGAGTGCCACAGAATTAGGTGACACTCTATACCTATCCTTCCTTGGGAAGAATAATTAAGTAATCTATTTATAATATTCAAATATTTTATGTGTTCTGCTGGAAAATTCAAATGCAAACCTCTAATTTAATACACCCGATATGTTATGCTTTAGAACATCATGTTTAATGTTTCTTGCAATAGTTTTGAAACACTCTTATGGTGTAACAGTTGTTATGCAAACCACCCACACTACCTCAATCAAACTGAACTAACAATTGAAAGATTCATTATCTGAGTATTTGTTAAATATGCATAAGAAAAAGTGAAACTAATGTGCAGAATATTCTGTGAGCTACTGACAGAAACCTTTTGTTAATCTTCAACCTAACTCAAGTCATGGCATATTTTAATGACAAATGCATTTAATTTTATTGTTGAGTCAAAATTCTCATATCAGATTTTTGCATTTTCATTTGATTTTTAAGGATATTCATGGATCTTCCTTACACTGACATCCATTTTTACATCTCCTTGACAGCCCTTCATCTGTCTGCACTTTGAGTGCAACTTCTTTTTGCTGCTTTCATTGCTGCTATTGAAACAACTGCTTCAGGACAAGCCAAATTAGCTCGCTTCAGCTGCAACATTTTATGGTTGCTAGCACCATAAAGAAAAAATAATTTCTTAGAAAATAGATACGTAATATTCAGGAAGAATGGACTTTCTTGCAGTACTTATCCTGTGGAACTCAAACCAGTAGCAAATACAGACTGGAGTAGTCTAAAACTTGCAAGTGACTCAAATCAACTGCCTCTTGTTTTACCCCTTTAACCACAGCCATGAGGCATGCAGCCCTTTGGAAAGCTCACAAGTGGTATTTTCCTTTCCAGCTTAAATTTCCAGAGGCTTTGGGTAATGAGAAACTTTCTATTGTCCTCCCTTATGGAAACTATAAATATAGAAAGAGTGTTTAAGATAAAAGGCTGTAGTCAGATCACATGAGGATAGTGGTGTACATTGCTTGCATTTCAAGATGCCCTATGAAAACACTAACTCATCAGTGGTCTTTGTTCTCACGGTAAGTGTTCCCCTTCAATATTTTGGCTGTTACATGCACAAATTTGGCATCATTTAAGCTTCTTTCATATGCCTAGGTGTACTAAGTGTTGGTACCTCTGTCAGTGAGGCCACCCATACAGGAAGGAACAAAGGCCACCAGCTACTGTCAGATCTGTAACCTCCCTGTCAACATTAGAAATAGAAAATCTGGCCAATAATTACAGAGAGAACTCTGCAGCTTGCCAGCAACGTTTGCTGGATCTGGGCTACAAAAGTAAACCCTCTACACGTGTGTTTAGTTTGTCCTCAATGTAACTGCTACATTCCATGACAGTCTGAAGGCAAAGACAGTTCAAACAGGCAGTGAACAAATGGAAGCATTTGCTGTGCTGCTGCTTTACAAGGGGAGTGTCCACACAGCTGCTTAAAGGGATGGCTTATGGGCAGACCCAAGAAAAGTGCACTGATATACCCAATCTGTCTGTTTAGAACACTGTCTGCAGATTCATGATGAAAGCTCACTGCAGAGTGCCAGATACAAAGAGGTGTATGGAAACTGTAATGTAATCTAAAATATAGCCTAGAGTTTTTTTAAATACTCATATGGTATGCTTTGGCTCTTTTATTTCATAATAAATTGTTATTAAAAAACCAGGAGAACACATGAAAATGTGTGCCACATAAATAAATTTTCCTTGTTTGTGCTCCTTCTGGAAAGGTATTTTTACTTCAGAGTCACCTCCTTGTTGACCTACAGTCTTAGCTAGAGACAACCCTGTGGATAGTGACCAGGGAAGCAACTGGCCTGTGAAAAAGATATAATTAAGCACCTGACTTAATGCTTAGGTTTGCTAAAACACCAGAAAGGGGGCAAGTGTTAAATGGAGGTTGTGTAATGGGGTGAAAATTACAGGAGGTAATCTGTGAGGAGATAAAAGCAATATATTCTATCATGCATTACACAGCAGACTCCTCTATGGTGTGAGTTCCTGCTTGGAAACCCAGCAAATTTTTTAGCCATGAGCCAAAGGGCTTGTATACCTTGAACTCTCTGTGAATTGTTTGATCAACAAGCTCTGGGATTTCACTGTCATCATTTTCCTCCTGTTCCTCAATACTGTTAACACTGCTTTCCATTGAAATCTGATGATTTCAATGAAATGTTTTAGTTGAGTGAAAAATCCGGAACTTATAATACTTAAAGAGTTCTCTGAAAGTCAGAGAAATTTTTCTTTGGGACACCTGTTTTGACAATGTGCTTGCTTGAAGAAAACTTTCCAAGTCTAATAATTTCTGTGGCTGAAATTCAAATGGATCTATACATATTACTCTTTTCAAAAATCATTGAAATCCAAAACCTCACAAGACTCTTGAAATGTGAAGTTTAACTGTTTAAAAAACATTAATACTCATCATCTAAAACAAGGGCACAGGTGGTGTCATAATGACCAAAAAACAAGAGAGACATGAGTAAAAAGGGGAACAGTCAGGAAAATGGGATTAATGATCACAACACCCGAGAGATGAAGGCGGGGAGGAAGAAGGAAGATCACTGTGCCTAACAGGACTGACAGCATATTCTATTCTCTCTGCTATGTTTTGTCTGGCATGTTTTCCCCTTGATTGCTTAGTCCATGGAGAATATTCAGTAAGATTTTATTCTTACTACACACACACTACAACTCATAAAATTAGACTTTCACTCTGAATATTCAAGAAGAAACATTTCATATTTGCCTTAAAGTTGGCTGAATATTTTGTGCATTTTTTTTTTCTTTTACAGTTTTACAATATTAGTGAACAAGAAGAGATCAAGTGAAGGAGTACAGTTAAAAGATGACCCACTGTCATTCTTTTTGCCACAGGGAAAGGTAAAACAGAAGTAAATTTCTTTACTGAGAGGGTTTTTGGGCAGTGCAACAGACTCCCCTAGGAAGTAGTTCTGGCACCAAGCCTGTCACAGTTCAAGAGCCATCTGGACAAAGCTTTAAGTCCTAAAACTATGATTTAGTTTTAGGTAAACCTGTTAGGAGCAGGGAGTTAGACTTGATGATGGGTTCCTTCCAACTTGAAATATTCAGTGACTTATCCAATTTTAGTAAATGCAAGTACATGCCCATATGTAGCTGTGCCCTCTCATCAGTAACTTTATTTTTAACTTCTTTGCGTAAGGTATTTGCATTTACTTGTTTTTCCTCTGCTCATCTCTAATGAAAAGAAACTTGCAAAATATAAGACTGTATTTAAACCAAAAAGCAGATTAAGTGCTCATTCTAGCAGTTGAATAAGGTTTGCCATGTACAAAAGCCAATGGTAATAATGACCTAAAATATATTTTAAAAAGTAACTGAAATGGAATGCCACAAAGAGTTTTGTTCTGAGCAAAGCCTGCAGTTACAGCAGACTGTGATGGGGTGGGTACCTTTAAACAGCCTTGTCACTGGTGTGATCCCCAACTCCTTCAGCAGGAGGGAATGTCCTGCTTGCTCTGCAGGGTCATCACAGACGGTGCTCTGTGCCCAGAGGAACTGACAATCACATTTCATGCCTGTTGCTACTTTTGCAGTCTACAAAGTCAACCCATGGCTGGGTCTTCAGGTTTTACTAATGAACACTAATTATTTTTAGTTTCTTATCACTGTGGAAGTGGCACTTCCACTCCAATATACACTTCTATATGGCAGAAATGCACAACCTCCAGAAATGTGAAAAAATACAGCTGTGTTGGTGCAAAGACTGGGGGCCTATGTTCAGCTTTAGGGATATACTTGAGTTCCTTTACAAGTACAGTTAGCTATTTTACTATTTTACAGTTTTACTATTTTATTTAAGGTTGAAATAACACAACTCAACTAATTTACTACTTTTAACTTTTTTTTTGGAGGTTTTAACTGCCAGTGGAAGTACAGAACTCACTAATCAGAGTGCTGTTTATTTGGATTATACCCTAAAGGGTCTATACCTACAAACTACTGTTTTATGTGTATTTATCATGGAAGTGTGACACTCTATGGCTGACTGTGCCTCTACTCTTCACTTCTTTGAAAAACATCTGTCTAAACATTATAGTAATTTCTAAGGGAACACTAACTATTTGGAATAGATTTTTTTAAAATGCATTTTAGATGTGATTGTCTCCTTTTAAAAACCATTCTAAATGCATTAAAATCCTTCTTTTTTAGATGATCTCGTATCCCAACCTGATCTCTGCCAAAACCTCTGAGATGTGCTTTCAACATGCCAAAAAGTTATGCTTAATACAGACAGAGAGTGAGTGAATAATTCCTGGAGGTTGGTGTCAAGTTCTGTTTGTATGGCCAAAGGTATACCAAACAACTTTTTTAAGTCTTCACTTTCTGATTTCAGAAGTATGAACTTTGCTGAACTTCACACCCTTAAAACATAGTTGGAATGTGAAACAGACATCAAAAGTGAACAAAGCAGTGAAGAGTTATGTTGATCCCAAACCACCATAATGACGTATTGCTCACTGGAGAACCACAATAGCTGATGGCATCTGATAACACAGTTAAATGCCTTAGCATAAACCACTACAAACACCAAATCTTTGTAAACTAAAATAAATGGCTTGTCAGACTAATAAATCAGTCAATGAAAGATATATAGTTTGTTGTTTTGGTTTTTTTTTAAGTCTGCATGCTAATGACAACTTCATTTTTGAGCCAGGAATTGTGAGTGAAAATGGTTTGATGCCAGCTGCTGAATGGTGAAGTATTTACCACGAACATTCTCAACATAGTTACTCACCATTGTTACACTTGGCATTCTATTTGCTACTGTCTAAAATGATAGGATATTTTCAAAGACAGCATGTGAGTATCAGGTTTTTCTTTTTACTGCAAAGAAAAAATGAAGCTTATGAAATGTAAGGCCTTCCTGTAAGGAAAAAGATGGAAGACTGAGGGTTCTAACACTTATTTTGTATATCAAATTGACCCTTTAAGGGAACTTTACCTGTTTTTATTTAAGTCTTCCCCAAATCAACCCAAAACCTAAGGTTTATTTTGCCAGTATGATCACACAGTATTTCACATCCTGCAGGCTCTGGTTACACTCCAGATCAATTTTCATTCCAGCATTTTATTTTCCAGAAGTTATTTTTGTCACCCTTGTTCTGAAGGTAACAAACATCTTTTGCATATGTAACATTTACGTTTTCACACAAGGGATCAATTTACAAGCTTGTGTGTTTATAAACCAATAAAAAGCCAACTAGAAAACCTATATCCTGATAATCTGCATGCCTGCTCAGTTCACCTCCCTGGCTCCCTGTGTCAAATCCTTTCATCTGACTGAGTATTTCCTGTGAATCTTTGTCAAGTCTTGATAATTTTGAAGACATGCACATCTCAAATGCATATTGCACATATTAAAATATAGTAATTATTTGGGTTTTTTTAATTGAATATACCATTCTATTCCTCTTTATTATTCCTTATTTATCCTTGCTCTTTGGACAACCACTTCTAGATTTTCTCCAAACCCCATTTTATGACACAGAAAGCACATTCTTCTAAATTTATTTTTTTAATTTTACTGAGACATTACAGATTCCTCACAGTCACTCTATTTTATGCTTTGTTCCTGCAAAGGAACAAGAACAGGAATGCAATTAGACCAACTTTGAGGAGTTTTACATGCTCCTTTATATGTGTTGGCAAGCCATAATTAGTTAATATTAGCAATAAGCTAGATTTTATTACCTCTTACAGAATTCAAAATACGATTGCTGGAGAAAGGACACCATGGAGATACAATCTTAGAATTGTATTTCTAACAGTCCAAATGTTATATGACTCAAAATAATTTGCTTTTTTTTCTTCCATTTGTAATGGTAATTGGTCTCTGCTGCCAGAACAAGCTCTGCTTGTCATGGTATCTGGTAATATTATTACTCTATTTCAAGATGTCATGATAATAAAAGCTGAAATTCTCCCAATTGCATATTCAGAGTCTATAGTGTTTTCCAAAATATTCTGATGCCCCAATATTCTCAATGCATCTTTAATGAAATGTAGTCAAGATTATTGATGTAGATATTAGCAGCATTTTTTATTTGAGAGAGATTTTTACATCCCATGGAAGTTATGGGGGTAAATATTGGGAAAGAACCTAAGTGAAATTTTATCTCCTTCTTGGGCAGGGGTTTGGTTTTGAATATATGATTTGCACTCTCCTTAAATATGCATAATCTGATTACTGAAGTTTCAGTACCTTCACATGGCATAAAAAAAGTATTAGAAGAGAAAGATAAAAATGCTTCAGAGGATAGAGGCTGGAACTTTCAGAAAGTAAGTATTTCAATGTCTAAGTCCCACCAAGAGTAAAGGCCTTGCACGAGAGGCTGAAATTTCTTCCCAGTGTCAATTTAAAATATTGATTTATAGAGTATACTATACACAGAATAGACTGTGAAATTGCAATTACATTAATTGTCAAAGGATGATTTACCTGACCTATAATGCAAACATACACACCGTATTGTACTGAAATACTGAGATATTGTGTGCTACAACAGAGAACAAAAACCATGGATAAGTTAATTTTGCCTTTCAAATTTATACAAATTTAACTTTGCCCACCTTTATCTACATTGAGTTTGGAACTACTGATTTTCAGATTAACAAATGACCTGCAACCTGGTCAAATTAGCAAAGTTTGTAGCTTGAAAAGATCACAGGGACATGAAGCTGACTCATTTTCCAGGGTGAAATAAAAGAACAAAAATCTCTCAATAACACTGTTTAATTGTTTAATTTAATATTTCTGTATATATTCCAAATAGGAGAATTTGCTTATAAATAATGTTGACACTCCATTTTAGAGAGGCTTTGTGTAGGCAGCTTTCTGAGCTATCATTTAGTCTGATTATTTTTAATTTTAGGCAAACAAGATGACTACAAATGTATCTCTCACACTAAGAAGATAATTGAGATTGAACCTTCTAACCTTTATGACTTTTTTCCACAGATCACAGTAAATAGACTATTTAAATTGTTATTAATTTTGCTGGTGTCTGTGTCTAGTTTTAAATATTCCATTACATCAGTGGCACAGAGAATTCCCTGCATGAGCCATGGGAAAGATGCTGACCTAATTATTTTAGAAATAACTATGTAGAAAAATCTAAAAGGATTAACAAAGGAAATATTATGTCACTACCAAATTAATAACTAAAATAGCATGAAAATCACTGTATAATTATCTAGGTTTCCATAGCAACTGTCTTTGATGGGTCGCCAAAAAGACTTCTGATTGAGCTTCAATACTTCTGCTCTCCCTGCAATACATGATTTCTGATCTGCCTTTGACAAACAACCAACCAGCATACATCCTTATCCTACAATCTTTAAGCAACAATCCTCAAAAGCACTAATCAGCCACATGCTTTTTTCAGGTCTGAACTCTTGAACTTAAATATGCAAAAATATTTTTCAAGTGTATTATTACAAATACAGAGCTACCAAAAAATAAAATTTTATATAGTAATAGTTCTTTTTTGTCACAAAACAATAGCTGCATAAAAATATGAAAAGGTATTAATCAAAGAAACAATTGTGGGTTTTATTTCATTCTTTCATTGTAATTTTCCATTACATTTGCTCATCTTTTGAAAAGCCTTAGCCATTTAAGTACTAATCATAGGCATGTAAGCAAATGGATCCCAGCGCTTGCAAAGGTGAAAGAAGTGTAGCTATCCCATGGATTCCAAAATAAACTCTTAAGAGTTTTATCTGAATTTGTTTCATTTAAATAATCAAAATTGGCAACTATTTTTGGCACAGTGTTTCCACATGTGTTTCATACAGCAGATATCAGCAAAGCCACCTTAGGAGTTTCTGTAAAAGAGATAAACTCTGTACTCAATATGTGTTTCTCCTATCAAAGCTCACGAGAATGTTGGTCTCATGCACACAGCTTCTCCCAGAAGGCAGTATTTCACATAAACTCTAGCTGAATTCATGGATTATTTTCTCACAAATAACAAGTGGATATTTTAGGAAATGCTTTGCTGTTGACCTCCCAGGAGCTGCACAGCCTTTTCATCGTCCCCTCACTTAAGGAAGTGTTAAAGCAGTGTCTGAACTTGACCTCAATTTTCATTGCACACATGCACAGAGAAAGTACCCATCCACGCTGCCCTGGTTCCAGGAACTGAGGAGCAGGACAGGGGGAGGGTGGGAGTTGGTCCAATGGACGTGGAAGGACTGCATGTGCCACTGCCCTACTTCTAGATCTACTTGCTGATGTTGGGAGAGCACTGCACAGGAATACTTAAAACAGAAATAGAGACCCCATGTTTGAAACAAACAGGTTCCCGACAGATCTGCTTGGTTTCAGAGAAAGGAAAGTACCACTGCTATTAGTTCAGTGCTTTGTGGGAGTCTTGCTAAATAATTAATTTTGTATTGTTTACAGTTACTTAGAACTTTCAATTAATGTTGTATAATATTCTGGGATTTAAATTCTGAAACTCCTGTTTATTCTGTTAGCTCCTGAAACTTCACATGCTTTACTACTTTAGAATAATTGGATTCTGAAAGACAGAAGCACAGTGTTATCATGTGCTGCCCTGATATGCAGAAAATCTCTCTCAATCAAATTGAGATTGGTCCTGAAGACTGAGATTGCTGTACAACAAAACATAACATCCCAGAAAGAACTGCAGACCCAAAAATCCACATTTTATTTTGCATTACATTATCCACCAACATTTTTCATCCTACTTAAGGCTAGGCATCTTTCTTGGATAACTGCCTGTCAAAATCAACACATAAAGGTAAAGTCAAGACCTCCACGGGGTGATTTAGCTCCCTTCAGATCACCTTCTGAAGTGTTTATATCTACTTATTGATAATAAAGGGAACTGGAGCACTGAAATACCTTTTTCTCTCTAAAATCTTCTGTGATTAATCCTTTCTTGGTTGGGTGGTTTTTGTTCTCTGACACATTGTTCCAAATCATAAGGTCTTGACTTTTCTTGTTTGGACTAGATCATTGTTGGATTTGTCTTCACCCTTTCAAGCAATTACTCCTACTGCTTCCTCTGGATGAGAACGCTGAGTGGATAACTGCCATTGAGGCTACAGTACTGGCATTCTACAGGTATTCTGTAAGCTACTGTCTGGATTTTCAGATGCTGGAAGCACTGAAGTGTAAAAAATGTTAAGATAGACCTCAGTGAGCTTTCCATGAAAGCACAAGCAAAGTTTGTGCAGGTTTGAGTATGAAAAAAAATAACTGTCCATCTCAAAGAATTTGTAGCCATCACTCTGTAGCTAATCACTCTACACTGGTGATATATGACTAACACTGCTTTAAAATTGAAAATAACTTTTAATAGATGAGTCACTGTGTCACAGAAAGATGCCTTAAATACTCATTCGCTGTTATTTGTCTTCTTGTACAGTTTACAGAAATAATTAGTATTCCATTTGACAAACAAGTGCAAACATCCATTAGCTTAATGACACAACACATATTATGACTAGGTCTATAATTCTTGCTAGAACTCTCTCAGTACTAACTGCTGAACAGTCTGTCTGTCATATTGGAGTGCACATGTTTTAGTAGATGCAAAATTGCTCTGGTTACAATGCCACTGAAATTTTTAAACAAAGAAAAATTATTGGACAGCCTAATCTATCTTTGAAGTCAGGAAAAAGGAGAAAATAAAAAACCCTTGTATGTAATCGATAAATTAAAGATATATGAAAATGGTCTTATAGATTTACTGACCTGCAAATGAGTTCCACCCCCACATCCATAAACAATTATCACCAAGGATCAAAGAGTGGAGTAGAGCATAAATTTTGTTGTGATTACTGTTTTTTCTGTAATAACGCTGAAAATTGTCAGCTGTATACAAAAAGACAGAAGAAGCCTTTTTCTACTATACTCTGAGTGCAAAGGACAGCCTGAACAATGGTGTCTAAAAACTGTGAGATTAGCCAATCAGTTGTAACCTCAGATAACTTCCTTTTTTACTTTTCATTGGAAAGCTTCCACCTGAATTGTAAGACATGAGCTGGCACATGCCCATCTGTGTAACCACCACTTAAAATATTCTGATGTGGAGATGTAAATGATGGCTTTACAGATGATACATGAGGTGAAATTCATTTTCTGTGGGTTTCCTGCTAGTTGTCGTAAAGTTATTTTGAAAATTATTATTATATGCAGACAGGAACAAAGCCAATGAGGAATCTTTCTGGGCTTCATATCATCTTATAAAATTGTGTAATTCCCATAAAAAGCTCATTTCCATCCCTGTCTATGTGTCTGCCAAAAAAAGGTGGCTTTGAACAGAAAACCCTGTGTTTTAAAGCTATATTGGCTTCACAAGTGCTGATGTTGCTCTTGCAGCAGATGGCACAAGCCTGGCAAGCAGGAGCTAAGGCGGCTGTGGGGTTTCAATTGAATCCACCCAGGGCCTGAGTGTCAGCAGGGAGGCTCGATGAGGGCAGGTGTCAGTGGTGCCAAAAGCACACCATGAGCATGTCCCTCATCCTCTAAGGGGAAAGTGCTCTGCAGTGAAGGCACTGTACTCAAGCTACTCATCATTTTACTACTTAGTCATTTTGCTTTACTGAAGCCATGGTACTACATGGAGCAGGGCAGTGTTTCTAAATGGAACCAAAGCATGCTTATGAGAACGGACTGGTGATGACTGAAAGGTTTTCTGTGTTGTGCAAGTGCTAGCTCCCAAACGTGTTTGGGGGTACTGACCTGGGTACTGCTTGCCTTTGCAGAAAACATGAAAGATCAGTCTGGTGAAAAGCACTCCTAAGTGGAAAGATTCCAGCAATGGACTTAGGTCCTCCTTCAGCAGGACAAAACTCATATAAGATCTAAATGATGTCTATAAAACTAAATGCTCCCTCAAATTTGCCATAGATGTAACATAATCAAAGACACTAAGTTAATTTATTTGGACTGCTTATAGAGGGGTTTTTGGGTATTTTAAATAGATAATCAGCAGTATAAATAAAGAATGTGTAAAAATGCCATTATGTGTGTTCACATAGACAAGAGTAGCAACCACTTGAACATAACTCCAGTCTTAGAGAAGCTGCAGATATTTGAACTACTATTCTCAGTCAAAAAATGCTTTGTTTCCTTAGTTACTGCATTACTGGGTGTCTTCATCTCATTTAGCTTATTTTCAAGTCTAGCAGGGTCAGTCCTAGGTCAGTAAATAATGAACTATAATGAAGTAGTATCTGCAGCTATAATTACAGGTGAGCTTGCCACTTTCTGCATGTTTTACTGTCAGTTATCACAATGCCTGCTGGTGAGCAGGATACATAATTTGTGCAGCATTTCAGTAAGATATTAAAGTAGGAAAGTAGGGATGTAAAAAAAGGTGAAGCAATATTTACTCAATAGCACCTTGTATTGTAAAAACTAAAAAGCAAAATTAAAAATGTCCAAGTCCTTATGCTTATAAAATTACATAATGTTCAATAGGAGATTAAATATCACAAAAATTCATTACTGTCTGGAACAGGTAGCATTTGTTATTAAGCAGGTGTGTGGCCCTAAGGACAAAGGGTAAAATTGGACCATTCATTTAACCTGGCTAGAGCAAACTCCTCTTCTAAAAAGCCATGTGGTATGTTACAGTTATTACCAAAAGGGTTAGGCAGCGCATAACAGTGACTATCAGAAAAGCAAGCCAGAGAAATAAAGTAAGAGAAAATCAAATTACTGTCTCCAAAATGACACACTAAACTTTATCAATGTGCTGACCTAAAGGCATCTTGTCTGGCAAAAACAAATACAGGTGATTTAGCCTTTCCACACAGAACCATCTTCTCTCTTCACTGTTCTCTAGTACACCAGCTTATATCATGCTGTACACAGCCCTGCATTCCCCAAGTATGATTCTCAGTTCTCAGGCACTACTGATGAGAAAGTTCTGTATGTTAAGTAAGCTACTGTATAGCCAGACTAATCATGCCAGTCTCCTTTATCTGCCTCCAGCCCCGGCTAACACCATATCACTCTGCCACAATGTAAACATGGGGCAATTGAGTGGTGTTTCCTCTGGATGCAAATTCAAGTTTTTCAGGTCTTGCAGCAAAATATTCTTCAGAGTAATACATTTTGGTTGTTTGAACCTACCATCCAGTACCATCAACACTCTAGATTAATACATTCTATGCTGTCTGTAATCTGGATTATTAACAGCTATCCCTTGTTATCCTTAGGGGAATCTGACTCGGTTAAAATCCTATGGCTGAGCTAATGCACATTCTTCTCTGTCCCAGCAGACAGAGGAAGGTGACCTTGGTGTGGGTCAATTTACTTCTGTTGGAACTCTTCATATGTGAGTGACTTCTCTGCTGAGGCTGGTATATATGCTTGCTTTGTCCTGTGTTTTTTACTTCATCTGTATTTCCTTCATTAGAGTGAGAAGGATTCCTTTCCCCAGGCATGTACATTCTGTTTCCAAGCCCAGAGCACTCACACCCCAGTAGTATAGGTGCTACTTAACACTTTCACTGAAGTGTTTCACCCTTCTTATTTCACTGCATGGTTTCCACCAGGCAAGCCAACATGCATAATAAAAATAAAGGGCATTTGGCCACTTACCAAGTGAAGATGAGACATAGTAAGGTAGATATTAAAATAAGGACTTGGTTAAACATTGCAGACTGTGTGCGTTGGATGGCTCGGTGAAGATCATTCTGTAGTAATGGAAAATAAAGTATTATTTTTGGGTTTGAACCAGTAAGTCAGGATCTGATTCTGTAGAGGAATTATGCAGTTCCCTGACAGCAATGCAGTCACTCAAATGCCCTTATGAGTTCAGTGATAATACAGAAGATGCAGGAGCGCCAGCTGTGATTCTGTGATTATTTAAGTAATATTTAGTTCTTTGTTCATCCCAGCACAATTCTGATCCTACTGCAAGCTGCTTTGAGGTCTGCTCATGTCTAGCTTACAAATTACAGGCTGCAAAGCCCAATTATGGCCTAACAGTTAAGTTCCCTGCAATTGTGTATGAATGGCAGAGTAGCAAAAGAACCATCCACTGCCATTTCCTGTATTGGCACAGTAACAATTTATACTAATTGAGATTTCATTTCACGTCTTAGTTTTTTTCTAATTTTGATGCAGAAAGCAGTTTAGTAATGCTTGACCATTTGGATAATCTAAATACAGATCTGGTTAGATTCCTATTACGGTTGGACTGTACTGCCAAAATCCCACTAAAAACAATATACAAAAAAACCCACAACTTTAGAATATTTATTTCCTTTGCATACTTACAATCATATTTTCTAAAGCATGCTTTGCCAGCCAGCAGTTTAAAAATACAGGAATAAACAGGTTTCTTAGGACTGGCCAGAAAATCTGCAAGAAGAGTTAACAAATTCATTAGAAGCTTTTCTGATGAGGAATAGAGTTTAACTATTCAAGCATAAATGAAGCACTTGGGAAAAATACTTACTATTAATGTGTTTCTAGCGTGAGATTTGGCTTTAAATAACATTTTTGTCTTCCTTTGTGATTAACCACATGCAAGATAATTAGATAAAACAGGAACACAGTCCATTTTTAATGCAGACATGAGTGATTCTTACATTTCTACAACCAGCTGGTTTTATTGATTGTGCTGTAGTTGGAGTTAGAGGGTTTTGGTTTTGTTTGTGCCCATGCAAGAGGAAGTAGAAAGTTATCTGTATGACTTCACTCCAGCAGGAAACTATCTTCTTATTGTTGGCAAATTTCTGTTCCCATAGGCAAAAACTCATTATCCACATTAGGAGAAAATTTATTTTAAAAAAGTAAGAGTGCAGCTGTAAAAGTGCAATGTGCAAATGTATTAATTCAAATATGTTTACCGTGATGATGAAAGGGACAGCATTAATTATTTCCAGGAGAAAGGGTATTCTCAGAATTTGTTCCCAGATATTTCCCTTCAAAAAAAAGGAAAAAAACCCCACAATGTCACAGTCAGCTTACAAACAAATTTCTGATGAGAAATACATGTGATGTCCCAGTGAAACACAGGGAGTCTCTCCCACAACTGAAATTCAGGGATATCATTCATCTCAGATTTAAACACATGTGACAAATGTGAATATGGAATATAAATCACTCTGGATCCTTTTTCCTACAGTCTATCATATGTACTTCCCAAGTAAAAGATATATACTTTTGAATCTTCTTCCTTTCATCCTTTGCATTTATCATTTATTTTTACTTTGTATTTTTGTTTCCCAACTGTTTTGGAGAGGGAAGTAAGAAGAAATTAAATTATTAAAATTTAAATTAAATATTAATATTTAAATTAGGACTATAATATCAAGTTTTCTGTTTCTGCCACCAATACTTCAGAACACTTCAGGGCTTTTTGGAACTTGATCTTGCTTCCATGAAATGAGAGGTCTTCCCACATATTTCAGTGAAGTGGCATTGATCTTTCAATTTGCTTACTGCTAACAACAGGATGGGGATAATTCTACTTTTTTTCCAAATCTGTGCAGTGGCTGTGACTGATTAAATGCTGAGGTGAAAATCCACATATTAGAAAAGGAAGGTAGTTGAACTTCAGTGACTTACAGCTTTACTAATGCTGTGTAGTAGAACTCCATCCTAGGTAATGCAATAATAGTGTAGCACATACCATGGCAGTATTACAAGAAATTGCAGTAGAACATTATATATTCAGTTGCAATGACATGTTCATCTTCCCTGAAAAAATAACCACCTGATACAGCCACTGAAAGTTAAATACAACCTCCATATCACATATAATTCTTTCTCCATTTTTAACTCTCCACATTTGGAAGCCACTATACCTCAGGGACAGGGATTATTGTCTTCCATCTAATTGCAATTGGTGGGAGTCAGATACACAAGTGAAATTGTGAGGCTATAAACTGAGAGGGTTCTGTATGAAGAGTAAAATCAAAATCAAATCTGATTTTTCAAATTGAACCATTTTGTGATTTCACAGATTTCCTCATTTTCAATGTTAGGAGTTTCCTCCTCTGCATTATAGAGAAGAAATGTCACATAATTTACTTTGTGCAGGCATAGTGCCAGTATGGATGGGCTCCAGGTAATTAGGGATGTGTGCAGCTGTAGAATTCTGGCTTCCACATGGAAATGCATAAATGCATCATGAGTTCTGCAAAACTGCCTTTTGCAGCGAGAACGTATGGTGCTGCTCAAAGCCCTGAGAGTGCCTGAGCACCAGGCATATGCAGGATTGCCAGATGTCTGCAGCAACTTTTGACAACGGAGATTTTTGATATAGACATCTTTCAGAATTCTGGCCAAGGACAAACCCTCATGTAATACTCTAGGCTGTGAGAATGCAGATTGTAAACCTTCCATTCCTGGATCCAAGTGATCAGCATCTCAACACAGTGCTGCATCCTTTGCATTCCTCTCTATTTAAAAGCTATAAAAAATGCAAATTCACTGTGTCATAGTAGCATGATATGTTACTCTCCCCTCACTATTCTGCATGTTGAATTATTTCTCATATGTCATGAACCAGGTATCAGAAAGATCAACTCTTGGAGTATTCTCAAATGACTGCTTTATTTATTTTACAGGTTATTTGTGAAATCCTAGTAATGTGCACTCCAATGCAAACACAATCATTTTTTCTTGTTTTCTTGCTTGATAATTCTCTAACTTGTAGAAGTTAGTTACCTAAATGGTGAAAGCTTTGAAAATGTTTCTGAAAAATAAGTAATCTGCCACAGATTTACATTAACCAAGGCACCTTTGGTCACCTTGGCTGTGCAGAAAAGCCTTACAGGGAGTGAAATAATTCTTAGCTTCAAGAGAATGGTGTAAATAAAACTAGGCAAACATGACCAGAGGAAAAGAGGTGTTTGCCTCAAGTGGATTGATGTGACTGACAAATTTTATTGTTCCTCAGATTAATCCCTTAGTTCTTTCTCTTAAGGGGAGTGGAATCACAAATTTGCCTTAACTTCTGTGACAGGTGTATGCTACAAATCAAGGTAGCGGAGCTTTCCATCCATCACACACTGATGAGTAACTTCTCATGGAAGCTGATTTGCCAAGAATTCATCTTTTGTACCCACTGAAACTGATACAAATCACAAGCAGAATGGATGAGAAGAAAATGCTGCCCAATAAACTCAGGAACAGCACAAACTGTGAATTCCCTTTAGTATTTAGACACCAGGATATAAATTTGCCACTATTTCTGCCTGTAATTGATTTGCACTTGTAACCCCCAACCCTTAAATAATATATGCTTCAAGGATTAAGAAGAATAATTTTTAGACAGCAGACAACTGCAAGCCTCTCAGCATTATTGGGCACTAAGGAAAACATTTATGCCATAATCACTTAGTAAGCACACTGAAATATAACTCTAAATTCAGCAGTGGCTCTAATAGCTCCTGAGTGTCAGTAATACTAAGATAATACAAAAAAAATATTATCCCCCATGATATCTTCAGCTGTTGAAACCAAATATTTTCATATTTTCTTTGGTAAATGATTTCAAATGATTTTAGTATTTTTCTCCTAAAGATATTAAAAATGCAGAGATAGAGCAGAACAAAATGGAATGAAGAAAACTGAATAATTATATTAGAAAAAATTAACTTTTAAAGGAGAATCCAAATACAAAAATACAAAATCAAATTATTTCAAGACATTTTGAAAAGATATTCTGATAGCATCATACAGATGAATAACAGAAGTATGCAGATATCATGGGATTTTTTTTAAGTACTCTATTGCCCTAGTTTTTCTGGGCACAGTTTGAGAGGGCTAAACCTTAAATTCTATGTATTGAGTAACTACAGCTTTAAAATCAATGACAATTCTGTCCAGACAAATGAAACTGCACAACTTAAAATCAGAGTCAAAAAATCAAGGTCACTTTTGAGAATGTGTTTTCAAATTACAATGGAAATAATGAGCATTTAATTGCTGATTTCCACTCTTTAGATATTACAGTTTGCTCATAAGTTTGGGAAACAGGACTGCCTGTGTGACAACACTCCATCCTTGGAAAGTGTGTTTTTCTCAACTCCCTGATGTACACCAACATGGGCACAGGTACGCAAACTTTATCTTGAAAGATTTAACTCATCATTTTTTAATAATTCTGCATAGAACTAACAAAGAGTACTTACCTTGTAGCTTAGATAACTTAGCAAGAGAGTTTCAAAGAGACTTATTACAGCCACAGACACCTTAAGCAAAGTGAAAAAAAATGTGTATTAATATCATTTTCTAGAAAATAGATATTAACATTACAATGAAAATAAAAGATCATATAAAACAGCTCTTCCATGAATCCTCTGAAACCCTCTCAGCTAAGAGCATTTTGCTTGAAGCTTAGATATTGTTATTTTTCTGACTTTCTTTTATTCCTAAACAGTACCAAAATCTTCCCACGTGACAGAGAGAGAGAGAAAGAAGCTGTAAATAAGCAAACTCAGTCAGCTCTTTACTTTCTTGTGAAGATGTTATGAATGTGTGGAATAGCAACTGTTTTTCTTACTGTGTATAATGCAGAAAGTTGAAAGCAGAAAAAAATTATACAGATTGATTTCTAAATTTAAATGCAGCTGAGCTTGATTTATCAGCCTCCAATTCGACTGTGTAGTTAGTGCGTGTATTAAATAGTTTAAAATATTTAAATAGTCAAATATCAAAATAGTAAAACAAAATACTTAATACTTATCTTACTTTATAGATATTAAGAATTTACTGATATTCTTTGCACAGAAAGTATTTCTATTTTAATGTGTATTATGGGGATATTCCATCAAGATGGATTCTATCAGGCTGGAGCCTGAGGTCAAGCCTCAGGATTTTAAATTTTAAATTAATGCTCCCTACAGCTGAAAGCTCTGAAGGGTGCACAGTCTCTTTATCTAGAAGTAAAAAAAAGATGCTATGATTTTGGAAATAATTAAAATATAAAAATTTATTAAAATAGGCAATCAAAATATATCAGCTTCTCCAAAGTGGATATATTATTAGTTTTAGATAAACTCAGGCTTTATTTTCAAATAAATTCCTACCCTTACCAAATAGACATATTAGAAAAGGACTGCATGCAAAGACAAATAAATATCTCAGTATTTTTAAATTAAATTGAATAAATTAATCTGAATACTAGGTCAAGAATTATTCAAACTTTGCATATTCTACAGGTATTTTCAAAGGCATCTTCCCTTAGAAAATTGTGTATTACACAGAGGTACAATCATTGCATTGGCATTGCACCAGTCATGGTGAGAGAATATAATGGTATAACCTATCTGTAAGCTTAAGTAGTAAGTTTTTCTTAATGAAAAATATCATTTCACAGAGAGAGTTAGTACTGATCAGCTGATTTCTATGCTTTTACTGCACTTGGTGTTCAAGATTTCCCTGCTGACATCAACATTTCCAAGTATCCTTTAACACAGCTACAATTCTGTAAATCACTATCATCTGCAGTTGTTACATGGAAAGAGATGAATTTGTCATTTACATATTACCTGTAATCCCCATAAAGGTAAGCTTCGATTCACCCAAATAATGGGAGACCTGTTCATTACAGTAGGGAAATAAATATGAAATTAATCATAATCTGGTGTTTCAGACAAAGAAAAAAGTTGTACATGTGAATGGAAATTAGAGCAGGCTTATTGAAAAACAATTCTTAGTAAGAAAAACTTTACATCAGTAGTTACCTACTGAGTATTGACATGAGTTGTATTTCTAATCCACAGCAAATCATGAGGTTCCTGTGGGAAACTGACAATCCTTTTGTGTGAACATTTTGCTGTCTATATAATGATATAAACGATATATACCTCTTAGGGGCTCTGATATCTTGGAAGAATCCTATCAATGCTAATAGGCACCTGATACAGCACCACTGGAATGGGAAACTCTCAATGGCACAATAATTTACTGTTAATAATTTACTGCTACTCAGAATTGGGTTTTTTTACATTAAGGGCAATCTTTTTTATTTCTGCAAGGTATCAGAAGTGATGGAACCCAGATCTCACACCAGCATCCAGTCCAGCAGTTCACTTTGCAATCAAGAGATATAATTAAAATATTAAATGCATTTTGAACATTCAGAAATGTAAGTAATGGCTAGAGATTTACAGGAACATCCCTACTGTATATTAAAATGCCATCATTCCAGATGGAAATGGATTTGTCTTCCTGTGTTCCCTTCCCACCATTCTGTGGACTTTTGGGTTGCTGTTTTAACTTAGGAACTCACCAATCAATTGTTCCAGGTGTGTAGTTTTGATTGGAACAACTCCGGTTTAATTCCTTACTGATAGTTGCCATACCATCCATGCAAAGTCCATTTTCATTAGCAAATGTGTATGGGAACACAGTCATAAAAACATATGGGAGGAAAGGGATATTAATTACATCATTAAGTGGTCTAGGAAATGCATGCAATAGTTGAAACTCAAGGCAACCAATACAGACATTTTTAAAAGTAAAGTAACTTTTAGAAAGTACTGCTGTATGTGTTCCATATCTGTAGATAAAGGACTGTGAAGCATTCCAGATTACATTTTTGAAGATTTCTTTTCAAATTTTAAAGCAAGACAACTGAAATGGCACTTTGTAAAGGTTAACTAAATGCACAATATACACTGACGATCGAGACCCTAGAAATCCTATCCCATGGATAGGCTGTGATACAAAGAGCACATCCTGAACAGGAGAGACTACAGCAAACTATGCTTGCTGACCTCTTTTGAGGATGTGAGGAGGGCTGGAGATGCATGCAGCAGCATTTCAAGTACAAAACTGGTGCTACCCAAGTAAAAATATTGGCGATTATACACATGATGTTATCTTGCCTTTAACTGCTGGCACAAATCTTCCTTTTACATGGTCATATAAGGATGAGGGAATATATCATCTGTAAATGATGACCAATGTCCTCGCTCATCCTCAGCAAGCAAGGTCAGCAGAAAATAAAGGGATCTGCAGCCCACAGATTAGCAATAGCTGCATGTGTACCAGCTGTGAGTGGGACAGTGCTAAACTGTAGCCATTAATAAGGATGCTTTATGTCTTAAACTCTTTCCTGTACACCCACTGTGCCTGAAGGAGTAAATGAAAGACACCAACTCGTGCAGACATTTCTGAAAAACAGGAAATAAATCTGATGAAAAGACTTGCTTCCAGATTTGTTAAAACCAACCAGGTGAAAATATTTTCTGTGGCCACGCTCTCAGCATGCTGAGTAGCTTCTTTCATCAGGCTGTGACCCAGCACCTAGAAATTACTTTTTTTCATATCACCACATCTTTAAGAATGCATTCAAGCAGGACTTTTAGTATCAAACCCTCAAGATCTCTAGGGCATTAATGGGCTGCTGTTTGTTTGTCTGGCACAGCTTCTGAGATTAGGGCTTTAGTGAGCAGGCAGAAGGACTTACCTGAATCTTCTCAGGCAGACAAATGTTATTCAGAGACAGAACACACCAGCTACTCTCTTAGATGTACCACAACACCATGTAAGGGAATAACATGCATAGAAAATATAAATACACTCTCTGGTGAATTGTAAAACACTTGGATTGAAGGACATGCCAGGAGAAGTGTGAGGCATTCAGCAGTCTGCAGATGTATATGAATATGCATCTTGGCACATAAATACAAAAGTATATTTGGCACAAGGTCTGATATTCTAACCTGTCCTGCACACCCAGAGAGAACCATGCAGTACAATACACTCATCTGGGCTCACCACAGCTCTCATAATGAAAGAATTGCAGCAGGGAAGAAACCATGATTAGATGGAAAATGTTACGTCCCTTAGCTGCTAATATGCCTTAATTTCTAAGGATGGATTTCCTCTTCTCCACAACTTCTTGTGGAAACTTTACTGCTTGTTTCCTCTTATTGAAGAGACATTCTAAGGTATATGTAGAGTCAAAAGTAGTTTTTTATAGGTCTTGTTTTTCAGGGAAATTTCTTCATGGCCCTTTTTCAGAGCTTGCAATTTCTCATGATAAATTTTGACCAAAAAAAAATCACAAACACATCTTCTATTCACATATCCTTCTCTCATGCACTGCTGAATAAAGCAAGTGTTCTTTAACTCTCTTTTCTTTGGATTTCATTCTGGTAGGGTATTTCTCTGATGCACTAGCTTTTTTTGGTGTTACCCTTACTAGATTTAACTGATATCCAAGTATTAAAATTAGAAATCAAACTCTGTCCCTTGCCTAACATTGTGTGAAGACTGCTCGTTCTCTCATCCTAAACTGAGCATTTTCTTATGTGCTTTGTTTCTTTCAGCATTTAAGGACAAAAGAATCAAATTAAGTGAAAGGAAGTACGTTAATAAAATTAAATGCTTATTAGCATTAAAAATTGAGGAGATTCAATATTCCCAGGATATAAATACAACAGATTAAATAAATTACAATTTCTTCTACATTTGGTGATTAATTCTGTAACACATTTTAAAAAAAGGATGATATAGAATACCATACTGAAAATTCAGGGTGTGCTACATCATTCATTATATGCATAAATCATTGTGAGTATAGAATGTACCTTTGGTCTCATTCTTCTGAAGTGTTCAGAGAAAGCAGAAGGCTAGAAAATTATCATCAATATCATCTGCATGAAAACTCAGTTTCGTGTATTTGTCTATCAATTTCCGGGGTCTGGGGTTTTAAGTAATTTAAGCAAAATCCAAAAAGAATTGTTGCATAAACTGGGAATCAGACATTTGCAATTTTACATAGAAATGTCATGTAATAATACATCTAAAATATATATTTGCACAATTACATCTGATGCACAGTATCTAAGGAGAGAGCTGGGATTATTTTAGTGGTAAAGGGAAAAAAATAATACTGTTATTTTAGTTCTTATTTCCATTCACAATGTATGAGCAGCTTTGTAATTCTTTCAAAGTATCTGGAAGACATAAAACAAATCCTTCATGTACTCATTAATTTATTTCTTATAACTTAAATAATGCTTTGAGAGTAGAAAGGAGGAAAAAACCCCAAACGTTACCATCCAAGTCCTTGTGTAGGATCATCCAGGAGCACACGAACTATGTATAGGAAACAGCTTAGTAGCTTGAGAGAGAAATTGAATAATCGTATTCTCAGACCTAGAAAGAGAGGAGAGAGGAGAGAGAGAAGAGAGAAGAAAGAGAGAAGAGAGAAGAGAGAGAAGAGGTAAAGGCAAGTAAAGGAAGAGAAGAAGACAAGACTGAAATAAGTTCAGGGGTTTCAAAGTTTCACCAGCCTTCAAGGTAAAAATAAAAGGAACTAGAATGGTCTTGTAGTAAAAAGCAAATGTCTATATAACTCAGCCTGTTTTAATGTAAAGAACTATGCAGTCACTTGTTTGAAAGCTATTCTATGCTGTTAATCCTTCACTCATACCATTCTTTGGGTCTTTGGTAGTTTGAAAAGTTCACTTTCTTGGGAGGGAAACCAGAATTACACAATGCTTTTTGAGATAAAGGATATAGCAACATGAAAAGACATACTTTCAGCCATAGGCAGGGGATATGCAGTGGCAAGCATTTAAATATTAATATCTAAAAAAGTCTTCATGCAGTAGCTTCACATACAGAATATGTAACTCTATTCCAACTTATAAAATATTAAACTGGAGTTATTTAATACTGAAGTTGAATAACTATGCATTCAAGAATCAGGACATCTAAAAGTCATACTGAGTGCACAACTGAACTGAATCAACAACTTGTTCTACAGACCATGTAAATATTCTAGCTGAATAGATAGACCACAAATACTATCACAAAATATTGCACTACTTCCCACAAACATGGGTTTAATGCACAAAGACAGGATTCTTTCAAAGGGATCCACATGGATACTTACTGCTATCACACAGGCAATTTATTTCTCTGCCAAATGGAGCTGTTATCGACTGAAATGGAACTTTGTCATATTTTTATGTGATTTAGCAGTCCTTAGAGGATTAAGGTTTAAATTTTTAGTACTGCTATTGAATTCAGCGGACTTTTTTGCTAGTGTGAATGTTTTCATCTGACTCTTAGACGTAAGCATTCATTTACTAATCAATTCAAAACTGTTCGTTGACTAACAGGTGATTGGAGGTCATTTAACCAACATTTTTTTTTTAGTCTTGCAAACTGGGAGTCCAGTTCTGCATGGCTGAGCCCTTCTATCCAAAGCAGAATACTCTGAGTCTTACCCAGATGTGACTCCCCTTGCCTCAGTCACAGCAAAGACACTGTGCTTTATTGTTGTGTTGCAAATACTTCAGCAGATCTGTTGAACTCAGTGCAAATACTTCCATGGTTTAAGAACTACCCAAATAATGCATACCCAAAGCTGTGTGCATACATTCCCTTCTAAGGAGAGAATCACAATCATTTTATAATATTACTTTTATAACTTTACTCAGTCTTAAGTTAAAAATCAGCACCTTACAGATAAAACTCATAGATCAGTTTTTATGTCTACTAGTTCTTTTCCCATTAAAATGCCATTTACTACAAACACAGAAAAATAGAAATTGGATTCTTAAATATTTTACCATGCAATTTCTTATCAAAATCATTAGGTTTATTACATAAAACTGCTTATTACTTTTAATTGTGAAGTTGTAGTTAGCACATAAGAACTGGATGAACTTTTACAGCACCTTGTTTCTGTGAACTAAGGGTTAAAATCCTGTGGTCCGTCAGAAGTCCCACAGCTGATACTGGCAATTGGGTTTGAGAACATTAACCTAAGGATTCCTGCTCCCCTATCAAGAGTAATTAGCCACTGACTATTTATTCCCAACATGGTTGAAGGGGGGAAGGACAGAAGGAAGCATGGATGGAAGTGGTCTCCTATTATTTGACTTGGCCATTGCGATGATCTTCATTTGCACGTTCGTTTGAACTGTTACTGAAGAAAACATGAATTATTTGTTTGCCCTAAGCCTTTTGTAGAAGTCTGCTGGAATATGAATGATTGTCCTATTGGTGGCCAGGCTATTACAACTAGGAAAGCAGATAGAGTTTAAAAAAAAAACTATAAACCTAAACAAACAAAAAAAGCCTATCAATTTTGTATTGTCTAACTTTCTTGGGCAAGTATAGAAGTCTGTTGTTTTTCTCCTGCTTTTTAGCTCCATAAATGTTATTCTTGGTGTGAAACATTTGTTTTCTGCATTGATAACAGCCTGGTTTCTAATCGTCCTTTGAAATTATATGTTGGTTTAAATGCCAGAAGAAAATTGTTCTTTTCTGATTAAAAGCTACATCAATACAGCAGACTGATGGTTCAGCCTGCTGCCTTGAACCCTTAACTCTCAAATCTTAATTCTGATAGCTCTGGAACTCAGGCTCTGGACAGCTTCATAGGAATGGCTGTTTCCCACAGAATGGGAGGCAGAGTTTTCAAACCAGCCATGCTTTCATCTAAGGGTTTCAGTAGAGAGTGGATTTCGTGGCTGGGGTTGTTTATAGAGCAAGGTAAAGTACAGATTCTGCAGCGTAGGTGATTGGGTCAGTTACTAAAATATAAATACAGAAAAACAGGCTTCAAGTCTGTCCTGGGTCACCTCTCCTTGCTCTGTGTGCCCCAGCCATTAGTGACATATGCAGGCACCCTTCCTAAAGTTTGGGTAATTAATGCAGGCCTAAAAAATGCTTTTTTTCTCTGGTAGAAAGATTCTACAGCTTCATAGCTGGGGGTTCTCATGTGAGTTGGAAGCAATGCATGTGTTCCACTATCACGGAGAAGTAGGATTTCAAATGTGGGAAGGAGGTGCACAAACACTACAGAAGGCATTTAAAGCAGGTTTTTCAATTATTATTCGGGTACAAAGGAAGCATTTCATATTTGTTTGCTTCCTGTCTATTTTTGTTCTGTATTTCACATGTTGTCAATGGATCAACATCGTCTGCTTGACTTAATTTCGTTTTCTCCATTCAGAGCCAGATTGCTTAAGTAGCAGGGTCATTGGCACAGAATATCTCTATGTTTTGAATATGAATGGTGCCTGAAACTTGTGTTTAGCTCCACCCATCATGCACTGTTATGCAGTTATATATTGTTTAATGGGAATGCAATTTCACCTTGTCTATGTAAGAAAGTTGTTACATACTATTTGTTTTATTTAAAAGAAGAATTGATAATAACATTTCAAAATCTACTTGTTTTGTCAACTAAATATAACTATGTCAAATCTTAACATTTCCTTCTCAGTTTAAACAAGTGTTTGCTGTTTTTGCAACATTTTTAAGTATAGAGTGAGACATTATGTATACCACTCCTGACTGTGACTTTCACTTTTATTATAAATTCTTCATGCTTGCATGAAGCCTTGCAAGCCTTGAAGCATGCTTGCATGCTTGCCTTGCAAGCATTTTTGTAGATTAAATGTCAAATTTAGAGAGTTGGTCTAAACAGAGTGACAGATACCAGGTGAGGATTTTAGAATCACCTCCCATTATTCCTTTCCCATAAGTCACTAATATATAGCTGATTTTCAGCAAAATCATTATGGTGGCTTTAGGAGCTGGACCAGGATATACTCTTAATAGTTCATATCCTAGTGATAGCAATCCTTTATTCCCTCTTCACTGACTTGAAACTTGTCTTATCTTTTCCCTTTGAGATTTATTGTTGGGTGGTTGGGTGTGACAATGCAGTGTGTGGTCCTGGCAAGTTACAAGCAAGTCATGCTTGCATGACTATGTCATTTTCTCTTTCTCTCTTTTTTCTTTTTTTTTTTTCTTTTTTTTTTTTTTGCAGGAGTCCTGAGTAACACCTTTGTAAGATTTTTTTTTTTGAATTTGATTAGACATTTGCTTGCAGAAGACTGAGTAGAAACTAGATTGACATGAGACATAGATGAAGGCTTGTGTTATCGGTTCATCAGTTTTGATAAGGATAATAATTAATAAAACAGTTGATATTTCAAGTTACTGGCCCATTAGTGATTTAGACCAGGATAGTATTTTGCAGAAAATTCTTATAAATTCAAAACCTGACTCCTCTGGTTGATAAAACCATGTGATATTATAAAAAACTGTTCAGTGAACAGGTTTGATTTAGTTACACTATGCAAAAAAATTTGCTGATCCTGATTAATTTTTTTTTTTCTCAATGACAGCAAGTCCATCTTTAAGATATGAAGGAGGGTTTTTAGCACTCCCACTGAACGCTGTCTAAAATCTATTATATTTGTTTATCAGCTCCCTGGTACCTCTGGGCAAGAGAGTCCTCCTGTTTCAGTGGAGGACTGAATGAGTACATGTAACTGGAGGCAGGTTACAGTGCCAGCAGCAGCTCTCTGCAGGCTTTCTTTGGGGGGATTCTGCTTCTGAGTATTTGGACAAGAAACAAGATCTGCATAAGCAGGAGTGTTTGAACTTATTAATACTGACTACTTTGGTTTGGGGATTTTTCTTGTTATTCATGGTGCCTTTTTTTCTTTTTTCTTTCTTTTTAGAGGAATATTTTTCTTCCAACACTTGGAAAGTAAAAGAAGCTTAGCCAATAAAATTACCAAGTTATGTGATATAAAACTGGTATTTATTTATTGCTAGCTCTTACAGATAGAAGATTTTTTTTTGTATGCCTTATTTTTAAAGCTTGATCTAGTCTCCCCAGTTTTGTTTGTCTGCATATTTTCAGACTGGGACATCAAAAAATTTATTTATTTTATTTTTTCTGTCTTTTTCCAGGCACAACACCATGAAACAATTTTAACTGGACAAAGGAAAAAATGTATTCTTTGTAGTCTAAAAGCTTTATGTATAAAGTTATTGTAATTTTAGTTCTTTATATGTGAAAGGCAAAGAGAGGTTACTTCAATCCTGCTACACAGAAGAAAATTGAGGTCAGTTACTGATCTTCTGACCTATGAGGTCCATCCTTCTAACCAAGACTGGATAATATTCCATGTTTCCAACCCCTTGGATCAGCTGCATGGCTGTATTTAGAAAGATTAGCATCTTAATTTCTCCACATTATTTTCTTCCATGATGGCCGATAACTTTAAGCACATATATCAATGAAGGTATATTTAGCTGAGACTATATTGTTAAGACTGTAAGTTCAGTTAGACTACAGGCTAATGACAAAGACTACATTTCTGAAGTACCACATCTCCAATAGTGTCCTCTCCAAATTCTTTTTTTTTAAGTGCAGATAAAGTTCAAAATTTTAGGAATACTTAACACTTCAAAAAGCTGGGTACTTTTGCAGCTTTTTTTCCTTCACCATCTTAAGTGTCTTTGCTTTTCTAGTCACAAGGTCACGATTTATCAATGAGCACTGCTGCCAGATCACTGCAAATTAGTTAACTTGATCACGACACAGAAATAAAATCATGATTTTATTTAATAATTCATGACATCACTAATTGTTTGATCCTACATGAGCACATTATTTTTAAATTTAAATATTTTAACTCAGAAGAAAATTAATAATATCTTCACTGTTGCCTTCAACTGATTTTGATTTTACTTTAAAGTATCACAAATATTCTTAAAGAAATTAATCCAACTGCTTACTTGATCTTTGGTTTTTGATGAAGAAGAGCTTTAGTCTCTCTTTAAATGTATTTTCATTCATATAGAATTCAACTTGCACCCTGAAAAAATAAAAAATAATGTATTAGGATTTCTTGATATAAAACTGGAGGGACTTATATAGAGTGTTCAGCCAAAAGCTCATTTGGCTATGAATGACTAATATTGAAAGTATAAAAAAAAACCCCAAACCAAATAAACAAACAAAAAAAAAAATATCCCTGCCACCACCAAGCAGAAGACCTTTCATTTATCCCCTTTACATGCAGAATAATTTTCATATTACTCAGTCTACATTGTAAAATAAGAAGGCTCTATGCTCTTGGGATTTTCATTGGATAGCCATTTTCCTATTTGCATGTTAGTAGGGAAGATTTCCTTGATGTCCAGGTTAAACTTCCCATCTCAGTTTAACTCCTTTCTGTAAAAGTGACATTTTAATGATTCTTGTTTTTTCTATCTTCTTCACATTTCTGTTGAACGTTCATGTTTCAGTCCACTTGCTTGTACTCACCTATCATCAAACACTTGTGTACCAGACAAAACCACCCTCTCTGAACTTGTTTTTGTCACCATGAAACAAAGCCAAAAGCAAAATTATGTTGCAATCACAGAATATTGTACAGAAAATAATTCTCCTCCTGATTATATTAAAGGCACAGGGGCATCTTTCCTCCATTCCCTCCGATCTGCCTGGATATATTCCATCTTTCTGTCCCTCAGTTCAGCCTGAGTAGCACTCATGCAATAATTATACAGACTAGAAGAGAGAACTGTTGCAGGGACGGGCCAGGGAGGAAGGTGTGTACCAGTTCTGCAGAAAACCTGGGGCTGTTCAGAGTTGTGGAGCTCCAGTGCTTGCTGGAAGATGAGAGCAGCATTACTCACTGAGGTCCCTGCTCTACCCAAATTACTGAATCTCCCTCCCCAAGCCAGCTGTCCCCCAGCAATGAATCTCTACCCCAGCACATCTGTGCCTTCCTGAGAAGGCAGAGCTCAGCTGGAGAAGGTCTATTATTGCTAAAGAATAAAGTAACATCACACAAGTGAGTTACTTTCCTATGTCTCACTTTCTCTGTGGATCATCATGTTTTGCACAGCTGCATGTACTTTTTCTGTTCATAAGCATGCTTGAACTTTATTTCAGCATTTCTTCTCAGCAGTCTTTCATCAAATAACTGTACTTCAACTATTTGGTTTTATATGTAGTCATATTTTTCTAGCAGAATCCTGACTTTAGTTTTTCCCTTCTTGCATGTGAAGACTTTTGCTAAAACAATTTTTGTACAATATATTGTTACCTGTAGTGTCTCTCAAATAGTTGTATATACCAGGTATTTCCATACACTTACAGAATTCTATACACTTACATTTTCTTATAGGCTTAGAATGGGTGGCATGTGACTTTCCATGCCTGCGTATTACCAGAAGTTTAGGCATATCACTTTGAAGGACAGGGTCATAAAAAGAAGGCTCTGTGATTCACTCAATGAAGTCAATTAATTTTAACTAGTCACTGCCTTTGGTGTGTTTTATTGTAGTGTTCCTTATAGGATGGGTAATTACACTACCTCCTATTCAGAGGAAGCCCAAACACAACCTTATTTTTAAGAATCTATTTTCCGAGGTACTTCCTGTCATTAATGCAGTGACAGTTTTAGTGGGAAACATCTCCCATGATTTGGCAGCTGCCACATGCTAAGTGTACATACTTAATCTTCAAGGATATATTTCAAGAAGTAAACAAAGTGGCACAAGCTACTGAATAAGGGATGATATTGAAAAGACGCACAGTGTTATTTGGTTTTTTTAATACAGTCTGAATTAATCTATCAGTGTTTTGGTAAAATTTCAGTAATCACTTATCATGAAAAAGCAACATGTGGGCCATGATTTAATGATAAAGAGGGAAGAGGATGTGGGAGCTAATCACCCTCCTATCACCGGCACTCTGATAGCCTTCTAACAGCTGTCTACTTGGCTTTTCTTAGAAACCTGTGCTCACAGGAAACTGGGATTCCACGGTGCAGCAGTTTCCATGGCAAAATGGATTACAAATGCTGCTAGTGCCACTTCTGTGGCTCCTTCTCCACCCTCTGACTTCTTTAAACTTTAGTAAAAACTGTAGTGGCCTTCTACATTTGCAGAAATACATTATCACGCATCTACAATCAATGCACTTTCCTGGTACTCTGGCTACCAGAGAATATTTCACTTTGTTTCCTGAAGGTTGCTATTTACTAAGTAAAGTAGGACTGGCTGAAGCACAGAAATCTCTAGATACTGATCTTTCCCAAGACTGCTTTTAATTTCTAAGGAGAATACTCATTATACTTGAATGTTCCTTACAATCTTGAAATGGCTAATGTTTTACCTCAAGTATTTGCTCTTTTCTGTATTTCTCCCACTATGAAGTGTAGCCTAGAAAAGGAGGTCTCTGGGAACCTACAAAAAATAAATTCTGATCCCCCACTGAAATACTGAGAACATTTTGTAGCAGTTTGTAAAGGGCTTGAACAAGATTTTGCTGGACTAAATTAGTACAGGTTAAGGTTGCTTCAAGTGAGGGAGTGAAATTCTTGTGTCACACTTATATAAAAACTTGATTACTCTGTTGCAGGATATTTTAAATTTGATTCCAAGCAAGTGGTTTTGACAAAATGGCCCACCATGCACATCAAGGTGGGCCATTTTGAACATGTCCATGCAGATCACCTGGCCTACAGAATACATTTGGGTTTATTCTGTACTTAAGAGTGTAACTTGAATGTAGTTTCAACAATTTGTGCTTCATATTTATCTTCCTGTAAAAGACCCTAACCAGAAGAAAGTCAAGCTGAAGGATTAAAATGCTATTCCTTGATAGTGGTTACAGGGAGAGAAACAGTTGATGAATGTTTGCAGTCAGTTAATAGTTCAGAATTTTTCAGTGCATGTAGTTGGCAATGAATATTCCATGAAAAGCTGCTTTTGGATGTTAAAAGAACAGGTCTCATGCTTTACTGACTCTTACTTCAGCTGTGTTGAAAATTAACAGATACGTGATGTGCCTGCAGCAAAAACTACTGAAGTTATATTATTGTCTTGAAAGCACAGTGTGGTGGGTTAAAACTCAATGCCATTGGTAGTGGTCTTCACTAGTTTAAACCCAAAGAAGAGTGATGTCACTGAAATAATTTCAAGTCTTCCAAACAGTAACAACCATCTTGAAATACCCCAAGTCCTCACTGCATTGTTATAATTCAGTGAAGATACAATTTGCAATTACCTTTTCATGTAATACGAAGTATAGCAGGAAAATCCTAATTCCTGCCAAGGATGCTAATGCAGAGCAATGCTGGTGGCTGTAAAACAGTGGGACCAATCTCTCTGTGCTCTGGCTACTTAACTCATTTTCCCTGCATTTTCCTATTACTACTTACAATGTCATTCTAACCCCATAGCCCCACTTTACTGCATTAACAGTATTATCTTGCACCCTCAAAGCTACAAATTGTCTTTCTTTCATGTTAAAAACCAGATTTGGCAGAAATAATCACTTTACAAATGAAAGTATGAGCTGGATTTCTCACTACGTGCATGCCAAGAGCTGTAAATGTTTATGTTTACTGTTTATTGATGTTGGAATCAAGAAAAGGTATTAAGTGTACAAACAGAGCCAGTATGAAGATAAATACTTACATTTATTTAAATCCATCATTTTGGAAAAGTACACCTCATATTTTTCCTACAAAGAAAGCCTTGTAATAGGAAAGGAATATGGAGGGTTTTTATTAGTATTTGCCAATTCAATATATGTGAAATCCTGTTATATTGCAGACCTGAAAGCTTATTATGTAGGGTATAGATGGGTGCTTAAAAATGAAGAACCTGAACAACTAAAGTGAACTGCTATTATCAGAGCTTATTTTAATGCAATAAAAAAGGAAATAGGCTTTTTTTTTTTTCTTTTTGCTTTCATTAAAAGGATTAAGGTGTTTAAGGATGACTGTCATGGGTAACACTTCTATTTGAAGTTTTGCAAGTTCTGAAACACTCAGAACTCTATTTTAAAAGCACAGTAAGCACACTTACTGGAGGTTTGCCATGTACTGTGCTGGTGAAATCTAACTTTTGCAATATGGTTCTGCACTTTCTTAAACATGATTCTAACAAGTGCAGAGTACTTAAAATTGACAGGTATAAGGGATTATGGGATTTTTATCAGTTTAGTAGGAACAAACCAATAACTATTTTCAAGAACTCTGCAGAACTGTGTTTGTGCAATATTGTCTTGTAGATTCTAAGATAGCATCGGAAAACTGGCCAAACCAAATTTTTCAGGTTGCACAAAGTAAAAATTTGTATCTGCAACCATAAAAAAATATCTTCTATGTCAAAGCAAACTTTTCCTAACTCTTCAAACATCAAAATTCTAAAAAGTTCAGCCCTTAATTAAAATTATCTTCCCTACATTTTAAATAGTACATGTATCTATATTTTTATGGATAGAAATAGAAATGTGTCTTGAAATCTGAATGTAGCCAGCTTCATGCTTCTTTTTGCAATCAGTTATGTAAAACTGTCTTTGTGAAACCAATACAGGTCTATGGCAGCAATTTAATAGTACAGCAACAGAGAGAGGAAATGACATTATCAAACATTTCTGTGGAAAACATCTCAATTTTTTCCTTCCTTTGAGGGATTTTTAAGAGAAGACTGATAGCAAGAGATGAGATTCAACAACAGGCAGTATGCATGCTTTTCAATCAATTAATAATACTTTTTTTATTCATCTCTTATTCACAGTGTTCCACGTTCAGAAAAGGAAATTATTATCTCATTCCTGCACTCACAAAAATCCATCAAGAATTCACCATTCTAGCAATGGTGCAGTAATAAAAAGAATGAATCTGCAATCTGTAATAATTGTTATTAGAAATTTTCTTAAAGGAGAAAATACTATGATGCTTTACTATGGGAAAAAGAAATATCTAAGTAGTTTCCTTCACACACTTGACTTTTTACTGCAAATATACTTTTCTGTTGCAAGTCTATTAGCTAAAGTGAGAAAGTTAATAAAACAAATGTGAATGATGCATTAAGGAATAGTGCACTTTGAAGCTAAAGTTTGAAAGAAAACCACTGAAGAAGGATGCTTAGTAGATTTTTTAAAACTTTTTTTTTTTCCATACAAAGTGAGGAAATGGATATCTTAAAACATTTTTATTTCATGTAACAATAGCTCTTTTCAACTTCTGGGCTAAAATACTTCACATGTAAGATATTTAGAGCAAAGAGCTTCTGCAATGAAAATCCATTCTGCAAGCCTTTTTTACTGGGAACATCTGAGTAATGGGATATTCTCCATGAGTTTGATTCTAGGCACTGTTCAGTTTTATGGAGTTGTGCCAATTAACCAGGTCCGACTAGCAGGAAGGTTAATTTGTTGCTTTTTTTTAATTTTAGAATAGTGGCAACTATTTGTCAAAAAGAGACCTGAAAGGAACTCGCTGAAATCGAGCGTTCTGTGGTAACTCCTTTCTGCCAGCCCGGGTTTAACTGAATTAGAGCATTAGGATCAAAATACAAAGTAACCCATTGCAAGCTTTTTTTTTGTACTCTGTTCCTCTGTATCACAGCTGCTCATCTCTTATCAGTTGTTGATCTTCTAAAACAAAGATACTTTCATCTTCTAAAACAAAGTGCAACTCCAGCACTCTCCCTGTCCCCTCAGTGATAAGAGAGGCACACACAGGGTCAGGCAGTTTGCACGAGCATCTCACACACAGAAATTACTGTTCTTAAGAGTAATAACATGTCTCAAGTTGTTGATTTAAAATTTAACAGTAGTTTCTACAACATGATTTTAATGCTGATCACTGCACACCTTTCATTTGGAGCTATTTATTTTTGCTTACCAAACTTCTGTATGTATGTCATGTTGCAAATTAACTGTTACCTCGATAAGACTCTTGTTCTCTCAAAAAAAACCCCTTTGTTATGTTCCCAAGTGGACACACCTGTGTCTACACTGAAAAAAGTCTGCAGGGTCAGGAGTTTGGTAGCCCTCCATCTATTTGTCCCCTTGCCCCCAGTCTCTTCCTTTGGTCCTCTGAAACCTTTTCCCTACTACTTCATCCGTAATCAGTGTCTAAATTTTACTTTTCACCATCTTGTCATTCCACCTCCTCCTTCTTCCATTCAAATTTTAAGAAAACATACAGTCCCTTTTTCAGCAGTTCATTTTCTCTGGTTCCTTGCAGATTCCACCCTTTCTTTCTTCCTCTGTGGACTACAGAGTTTCACTATTTGACTTGGAAACATTGAGGAAAGGGTGCACACCGTCCCACCCCTGGGGTTTTTTCTTTGCTCTAATTCCCTACACGGACCTTTGCTGTCAACCTATCTTTTTTCTTTACACTCTCACCATCTAGAATTGTAACTCAGGCTCTGGACTTCACTACTCTTAAAGTTATCATTTCATGACTTTGAGAAAGCTGTCTTTTGAGATGTTTACTTTTTCTCTCAAGTTATTCCATCAATTAGTCTACTTCTACTTCCACTATTGCACATTAGGGTAACTAACAAATATCAAGGCTTTAATAAATAAACTCTGCAGCACTGCCTAAATGCCACATTGGCATCTCAGTTTTGGTGCTATGGCCCTTAAAAATCCTTCTTCCTCAAGCCCAACAGAAATTTAATGGTGACCACTTGTAAAAATATCCACTCTATGTCCAAACTAGATGGATGGTAGTGATGGAGTTGAGTCACTCCTACCCAAACACTTAACATGTGATGTTATTTCTCTGTAGATTTTATTTTAATAACTTTAGATTCAATTTGCCCCTCCATTTAACACTTTTCTCTTACAAAGCAAGCAGTAAACACGATGAGGGACATTGTCATGGAGATTATCCAGATAAAGATAGAAACAGGTGTTCAGAGAAATAACAGCCTCAAACTGTTCTGGCAGATTTTGTTATGTCTAAAGAATTACATGAATAAAAACCTTAGAGATTCATTGCTTACTTTAGGTATGACAGTTTACAGGTCCATACACCTTTCCTACATATAAAGAAATACCACTGAATGAAACGTGCCATCTTTGCTTGTTCGTTGGTTTGGTTGGTTTGGGTTTTTTTTGGTGCAGGTGTAATAGTCCAGAGCTTAATCCAGCAAGAGACACTGTGTGAACTTTGGTCTCCCGTTAAAGAGAAAAAGGATAAACCCATTAAGGAAATGCTGAGCAAACTCTTCTCACTTTCATCCCTTGCAAGTGATTCCAGTTAGTGTCTGATTACCAGAGGAATTCCAATCACTATTTACTTAAACTCTGCTTCTCATCCATAAGTCTCTGACTGTTCTGTCACTCCCCTTCTGTAAGTTATCTTTTACTTCTCATTTTTCAGGATTTCATCTTTTCAAAAACAGCACGGAGAACAAGGCCAAGTGCTTCAGGATTAGATTAGATGGCTAATCCCAGTTTTATTTTTACTTTGAAATAAGGAGATTTAATTTTCTGAAATTGCAGCAGAGGAAGTAAAAAAGCAGATGGATAGAAAAATCAAAAAAAAAGGAACAGAAAAACTTTGTGGGTGAATCCGAATCTATCTCTTTTTAAGTACCACATAACCAAGTGTAAAATATTATTTTAAATAAGACTTGTTAATATGTTACCTTAAACCAGAACTCTCTTCTTAGCAGATTTGATCCAATGTACACTGAGATTAATGGAATATTCTATTCACTTAAAGCTGAGTAAAATAATCAAATAGTAAAAATATTCAAACTAGGTATTTCCCTATTGCTTTAAGCACTTAATTAGTATTTTTCACCCAAAATAAAGGTAAATTTCTTTCTATATCAACTGTAGGATGTATTTTACATAAAACTGGGAGGTCAAGGTGAGATTCAATAGAGCATATCTATATATTGACTCTAATATAATTCCACAGCTTTTTATTGTCACCATCTTGTTCTATTATTACTTCTGTTGGCTACCTTTTCTTCTTTTGTTCTTTTTTACTGTATTATGCTAGTTATACTTGGCAGTCTTCAATTATAGCCAACAATTTATTCAGTGTTTCCTGAAACAAATGCACAGTACAATTATACCAAGTCAGAAAAACATATTTTAAAGGCTTTGGGGGTTTTTTTCCAAACTCAAATATTGGGATTTAGTAAATTAATCTACATTTTTACCAATGACATAGTAAATTATAGGGGAATATTAGCCGCACCTACCCAAAAGGAAATGGATCTTTATGAAAAATGGTCTTAAACTACAGCATTCAGTGTGAATTTACACAATATTATATGGAGCCTTACTGATTAACATTTCATAACGAGAGAAGTTTCAGAAATGCAATGTTCTAAGATAGAAATGTCAACATGTCATGTCAAAAACATGTCCTCTTTTTCCCCTCTGAAAAATGTTTTGTTCAATGAGGTAATTATATTTTATATTTTCTTTACAGTTCTTTAAGTAGAAAATAGACTTTGTTTTCCCAAGGAAGATGCGTTCATAAACCAAAGTATTGTTTTGTTTTCATTACAATTTTAGTATACTACCTGGGATTTTTGACCCAATTAAAAGAGAATGTGCCTTCTATATTTCCTGTGATGTGATAATAACATGCCTCAAAACCTGACTCACATAATTCCCTCAAAAACTATTCATTCTGCTGCAGAAAAAAATCTTGCAAGTAAAATTCATCTGCAGTGAAAGTTTGGTACTCAGTCTACAACTCAGCCGTGCCCATTCTGCAAAGGCAATCCAGGTATGAGCTATGTTTTCAGATACCAGTGGACTTACTGCCACGTCACAGGAAAGCAAGCAGTGAAATTCCTAAGACACAATAATCTTCACACATTTAGATCTAACTTAAGTAGAATGAAGTTTTAGTCTTTGGTGCTCTCATCTGTAGTCTGTGTGTGCAATCCCCACACCTGTGATACTCACATCTTTGATTCCAGTTATTTGACCTCTTGGCTGTTTCCTTCAGCTCAGGAGATGCAAAGGAAGAAAAGTGCTTCGTTTCACTCCATGTTATCACCTTTTCTACTTACTCCTTTCCTCCCATCCCTAATCCTCACAACTTCCCCTTGCCACCCCCTAGCTGTCAGCACAGTTTGCTTTGTCACCTCCTCATCCCCTCCGGAGAGGGATATGATGAGTGTGGAATGAGTGCCAAAGCTGCTCTCCAGGGCCCTCTGCAGCAGCTCATACAGCACAAACAAAGCTGGCTGAGATGTGCTATGTGGAAGGTAAATCCTTGTACATATCTATGGTGCAGTGTAAACATGTTTATTTATACAGGACTGAGAAGTTAAGATTCTAACTTCCACGGAAACTGCCTGAAAACTGTGCTTGACAGGTGCCTTGTAGTGTAACAGAGTGTAAACAGAAGTCTGACAGTCCAAATCACTCTTGCAGCAGTAATCCACAAAGGCCAAAATGATAGCACTTATTATTTATCCAGCTGTGTCTTTAAAAAGACCCCACAACTAGAAGATAAACAAACAGAAACATAAAAGTATGAGAAAAAAAATGTACAAACGAGTCATAGTGAGCAACCACCACAAAAAGGCTTAAGCACAGGTTGGTGGAAGCAGTAGCAAAGCCTTATGATGTAGCAAATAAAAGAAGCTGCCCATGATTTCAGTGTCTGTAGTAACAATTACACAGTGTTATCAGGCTCAGGCTGCTGGAACAGAGGGGCAGAAAGTTCCCTTTCTCTTGCAGCCTGCAGAGCAGCAAAGAGCAGCCCTGAAAGGAGGATGGGGCCAAGCCTTTGGCTTTGGTTGGAGCTCACTATTAGAGACCTGCTGCCAGAGCCTGGCAATGCAGAGGGGTTCAGGACATGAGGTATGACTGATAAACTGCAGGCAAAGGTATACACAACTTGGGATATGTGTGTGCTTGTGTGTGTGTTAAGCATGGACTCCTTTATAAGTATATATTTAGCATCTCTGCAGAAGCAGCAAAATCATTAAGGAATAGTCAGCTGCATGCTTTCACTTAATCATCTGTTGGATATTTATTAGGCTTTCAGGAGAGTCATCTAGGCAGTTTTTAGTTTACAGAGACTGTAGCTGTTTGATTTACATTTGGAACTAGACAGTTGATTATTTATGAACAAGTAGTTCACTGCTCTCAACAATGCAATTGCTTGCCAGCTATCATTAAATCTATAAGTAGTGACCAACCAACACTTGATTTGCTCATTATCAGATAAACCACCAGTACAGATTCGTGTACAAACCAGATATCAACTCCACATCACCCAAATCAGGTTGTGCTGACTGTTGGCAGACAGCAGTAGGCACCTTGTCACGTTAGGATGTTGTTTCATGACCACTGGAAGAAGCTGCCATCTGTACAAGTGAGGGAGAGTGTCTCTGCTCACACCCCTACAAATGGGTGATTTCTAGATTAGTCTGACTGGACTTTGCTCTAATTGGAGCCTGTCTGTATTCTTTCCTTTGGAAATTTTCAATCAGATCAGTTTGTTGATCAGACTTATCTTCATCGTTGTGATTCTTACACCTAATGCAAAGGTAGAGCAGGAGTAAGCACTCTGGGACAGTGGAAAAGGCAGGCCCCTAGTGCACTTGCAGTGTTTGGCTTACAGTGATTGCAGCCTCTTTGTGCTGGTGTAAAAGACAGCAGAAATTTGCTGTCACAATGGACCAATTCTTAGATGTCCAAGTAAACAAAATAATGGGAAGAAAGGATGGGCGGGCAGACAACAACCAAAAGCTCTGCTCTAGGATTGTACAAGGAGATGTTCAAGGAACTGCATTCCTAACTGCGATCACAGAAGTAGTTTCTGCAGAACACATCACATTGTTACTTGACCATGCTAATAATCATCCATTCAAAGCCCTTTTCACAAACACAATTTACTCCCGTCCAAGATGCTACAGAATGCTTCTCTGCAACCTTTCCTTAATGACACTGCCTGTAAATGTTAACTAACAGAAAAGCTCCAGAGCACATTTTAGCACTTCAGAACACAGCATGTGGACCACTTGGGTGTCACTGGGAAAATGCTAATGATTTGTTTCAATAATAACTACTGATGATAGGAACAAAATTAAGATAATATGGAAATTTGTGGAAATGAAATAAGTGTTGATGGAGGGAAATGTTCAGAAAAGGAGTATACCAGAATGAGGTTATATTAAAATCAGCAACAGTGTGTTAATTGCTCTGCTCTTACATTACTTCCTTTTATCACTTACCATTGCCTGCTAAATCAATGACCAAACGGACCAGTTCATTCTGCTAAGTAACAGACTATGTCTGCCTTTGTGCAGACTCTCTTCAGTTTTAAAAGAAACCTAATTGAGGAAAGACAAATATAGCTGGCAAAAAAAAAAATATTGTAAGAGCTTTCCCCCTTTTAACAATGGCATTTAGAAAACTTAGAATCTTAAATTTCAGCTGTGTAAATTTACAGCATCAACTGAAACAGCATTATACACTGCTAGGTTACTAAAATAAAACATTCTGTAATTCCCTATTTCAATTTGTAGTGTTTATAAAATCAAAATTGATCCTTTTACAGGCATAGTCAGAAGTGCAATTCGGATGTACAAGTAAGAAGATGCACAAACACAGTATTCCCAAAAGGAGGCTTTTACAGGTCATATTTTTGTGCTAAGCTGATTCTGGAGAAGGAGCAGATACCCAGAGCCAATAGCTAAATCCCCTGTTCCATGCTACTACACAATCACAAATCTACACCTGAAGGCTATCGAGCCACTGTTCTGCCCAGGGGAACACTGTGTTCCATTTAATGCTGTAATCTTGGCAATTTTTCCTGCATTCATTCTTCCATTTCCATGTTTGCTGTCTTCAAATGTCTTTCAAAAACCAAGCCAACCTCAAAAAAGTGTCTCTCAAGTGTCATGTATCTTCCAGATTAAGGGTCATTCGGTACCCTGAATTTTTCACTGTTCAATTCGTAATTGATCTATATATCCTGGTCCTGTGCCCCATCTACTCGTTGCACATGGCTTGACTTCTGCCCCACTCTTTTTGAGAGGGGAATCCTGTGCTACTCTGTTTCTCTTCAGTGTCTAGGCTCCAATGCCAGACACTGAGTTGACATATTTTGTAACCACAGTATTACAGATAAAAGCAAAGTTAAAATAGCAGGTAAATAAAACCCTGGCAAAAGGCGAACCAAAATATTCTCATAATGTGCATCAAGAATGACAAAAATATAAGTACTAGTTAGCATGTCAACAAGAAATGAAAAAAACTATAAATGGCACCCATGCCAAGATCTACAAGTTGGATTAGCCTGGGAACAAACTAAGAATGAAGCAAATGACAGATATAAATAGACTATGAGCTGTAGCACTCTGCTCCATTATGAGATAATTGGAAGAGATAGATAAGGGGGAAGTCTAAAGTGAACATCATGTACTAAAATTTTTATAAGGCATTTCAAAAGGTTCTCTGGAGGTTGATACTGAAGGTAAAAAATCACATGCACATAGAAAGGAAAATAAGTAACAACACAAAAAAATAAAATAAATTTGTTCTGATATAGAGTGCTTACCCTCAGTAAAAATACTGTAGAAACATGCCATTTTTTCATATTTTTAATATAATAAATCAGCTTAAAAGTCACAGAGGAAAAGAACCTACTGAATAAGAAGGTTATAACTTGAAAAAAATATAGGACAAACCCCTGTTTTGTAAAGGAATGTACAGATAGAACAGAGAGCCTTCTAATAGAATAAAACAGGTAATTTCTTATTGACATAGCAAAGCAGAGGCTGGTTGCATCTATAAAGCAGAAATAAAGCAAAGCAAAATTAATCTTTATTTGCCTGGACACAAGACAATAAGAACACTAAAGCAACAGCATTTAATAAATATTTTTCAAATTGTATACATCTACTTAGTTGAACTCAAAGGAATTATAAATCAATATACCTTACTCTCTTTCTGTGGTGTGGATATATTAAAGTTTAGGTAAAAATGTGTTCATCAATATTTATTAACCAGACTCTGACCTCTGTGTATCTGGTCATAGAGATGCTAAAAAGATCCATATACAATTCTTCTCTAAGGAGACATATATCCTGCTACATTAAATGAGATTTTTGCTGTTTGTCTCACCACAGGCTAAGAATTCATCTTCATATCTCATAAATAGGAGCAGAGGGAAGAACTTTGATTTGTGCTCACTTTTCAATCTTCATCCCTTTGTTATAAGGAAATTAGTCTACTTCAGTAGCTTTTCAGGCTAAAGTTTTCTGATATTCTACTGCATGCACCCTTTCCTAGGATTTTATCTTGCAATGCAAGTGGAGGTTATGTATTTTTAACAAGGGAAAAAGAAGTATGAACAATTTCCAGGATTGTGTGACTTGGAAAATCAAACAGTTCCAAGGCCTTTAAGAATTTTTCTTCCCTTTCTAATAGCTCTATCCATCTTTCTCTCCTGGTACCTCTGTGACTGAACTAACAGTCTGAAATTGCATTGTTACAGCTGGAAGTCTGAAAAATTATCTGAAAGGCAAAGCTTAGGACTTATAGTTTACCAGCTTCACTGGAAGAGAAGGAAGATGATGGTTCTGCTGCTACCTACATTTTACACATCTAATCCACTCATCATAGGTACTAAGAGCAAACATGACATTCTCTTGCATGTTTTTGATTCAAATCCCTGCCTGGGCTTCTCATGTTGTCTGTGGTCACTTGCTTAGTTCAGCACTCTACTCTTCAGCTCTAAAAGGTTTCCACAAAAACTACAAATAGATAAAAGTTATAAAATCAGGCTCTCATACCTCAGAGTGCTGTCAAATGTACATGATAATCACTAAAATGTGAATGAAACAGCCTCAGTTAAAATGACAGAGTGTAAAATGCCTCATCTTCAAAATGCTCCAGATTCTTATCACTAATGAAGCCGTGCAATAATGGCTGACTTGGGGGAATTTGAGGAGAAAGCTGCAGCCAATTCAGTCTAGACTTAGATATTAAATAAATTAGTCTACCTGGATTATTGGTTTTGTTTTTCTCAGAATCTTTTTTTTTCCAATTCTGCACAGTTGAAAAGGAAATTAGTATAATTTATCAATAGACTGATTTTATTCCAGTTGACTGTATTGAACTATTTTTCCTCTAGAAATGGAGAAATGTATCTCAGATATATTCAAATATACTGTTAAATAGCATTCCTACTGTATTTATGGAGTCTATTTATGCCAGTATTTCAGCATTTATCCAGCAATCCCACTTATGCTGCCATATAATGGGTGAGATGATCAAATATACCAATGAGAAATTTTCTATACCACTCTGGCTTTTCTCTATCGTGCCTTTAAAAATCACCAAATTTTTAATGAAGCTATTGAATTAACTTTAAACATATAGACTACATTTTTTTTTTATTCTGAAGATCAACTTGACACATAATTTTCTTTTTTATGCTTATCTTTGTAACATCTTATCAAAATCTCAGCTGGACTTCAGAGTCAGATTTAGAACTTCTGTGTATGGTTAGAGAGCTATGTGGTAATTTATGAGAGACTGCCTTGTAAGGTTAATGAGAGCAGAACTTCCTCTTGGCTACCTAAATGCCACCACCTTTAATGCTAGCTTACCTCTGATGAGAAATTACTTTTTAAAGTAAAGCTTTACACACAAAAGAAGGAATATTTCAATTTATTATTTGGCACTGTAAACTTCGGCCTGGGGTACTTTCCAAATTAAAATATGTGAAATTAAAATAAATACTGGGCATACTTTGGTTCGTAATATAATTATTTTCCCAGACTCCTGATGCTCCAAATTAGCCAGTTTACATTCTCTTGAAATAAATGGGATCCAGTGCTAAGGTCTGCAAGAAAACCAAATGCTGTAATATGCAGTTATTATTTTTGTATCTGCTTGTTGTTTAGCATTGGACTTGTAGAGAGGTTGTATTTACAGAAGCACCCAAAGCATCTCCATCCTTAAAATACTGAGTAACAACAAATTAGCATATTCTTTTCAACATTTTGACTGATACATGTCTTATCTGTGAACCTCTCAATCTCCTAGAATATTTTTAGATTGTCAAACAGTGGTGGCTAAGCTGTCACCTGAAATATTCTATTTAGGAACTGACAGTATGCATTGCCATTTAAAATATATAAAATAAGAGGGATACACTGGCAGAATGCTCCATGAACTTCAATATAAGGTAGCACAGGATTCTTTCCAATTATACATTAAATGCATATATTCCAATTTCCACTAGTTATACATACATCCCAACTCTGTAGAGGCTCAAAATGTAGTCATGTATTTATCATGACTCATTTATCAAACTGAGACTTAGAGTAATAAACTATTATTTCACATTTGATAGTGAAAAATTCAGCACAGAATTTACTGGACTTTTGTTTCAACTGTGTTTCTATTTTACCAATTATGCCTGTATTTATTCTAATGATAAAGGCAACTGAAGCTAGCTTTGAGTTTTCCACATATTGGGAAATCTCTGCAGTTATATCTGCTGCCTTAATAAGCTACACAGGATCAAGGTGAAATAAATGAAGTTGATCAGAAGTCATGATATATTGCCTGGTACTTCAAGGGAAAAAAAACTCTTCTACTAAGACTGAGACTGGTGAAATGAACTCCTTTTTAGGAGAAGGTGATAGTCAATATGAAAAGATGAAAATCCCTCTGCTAATTACTTAAAAAGCAGTTTATATGTGCCCCAATCCTCCATAACTGTCACAATACTCTCTGGCTAACTTTCTTCATGTAGATTTAGTAGATGTACAGTATTTCAATGACACATAGGGAATACAACTGTGGCCAAAACAATAATGTACACTAGTGATGCACTTTAAATGCACTTTAGGTGGCATGGCAATCTCACAAGTAAAACACTGGTGTTTGGCTTTCACAGTCTCATAGTTTCAACTATAGATCTGTCAGAGGTGGAGAGACTAGGAAACGAGGAGAGCATGGCAAATAAGGAACAGAGATGCTATTTGGGTTTTTTATTTATCTGTAAGGAAAAACACCCAAAACAATATTCAATAAAGTTTAATTTTTATAGCTCTCTCTTTATTCTAGTTATAGGCCGCAGCACTGCCAAAGGAAAAATATCACTAGTTAATAATAGCACTCTTAAAGGTAATGACATTATATTTTTACTATTTTTAGAGTTTTTAGTAACTAAAAATATTACACCATTATCTTTTGGATCATATTCCAAAATTATGCAGTGACCATTGTCACAACACACACAGGAGCATGGAATAACATTACATGAGATCACCTAATTTTTTCTTGCGTGTTTATTTCTTCTCCAAGCTACATTTTTCCTTCCAGCTGGAAAAGATTAGGTAGGATGCAAGACTGTGACATCAAAGGCAATACATAAAGTCAGTTTAAAAGCTTATGTCTTTTTTTCTGTATTCTGCTTGACTCCCCACCTGTCCACAGGTTTAGTTAGATTTAAAATATTTGTTTATTACAGGGCAAGAAATTATGGGAGCCATGCCTGATCTGGAAGGGAAAAAGTCATAAGAAGTAAAATGAAATTTGTCAAGAACTTCCCACAGACACCTTAACAAGCCTAGAAAGAACTTTTCTGAGATTCCATTTATAGCTGAAGTGTTAAAAAGTTGAAAAGAAAAAAAAAATTATACCACATATGCTTTTTACACATGCCCAGGAGCAGGGTAACTTTATAAAAAGGAGTGCCTTTTTAAAGTTACACATTGAGACAGTCCACATATGCAATCTGGAAACACTTAGACAACACCCCAAAATATGCCATTAGAATGCCAACAACTCTGAGAAGTAATACAGGGCTGAATATCAGATTATAGCAATTTTCCTGAAATGATGGGAGCTGTGCACACTTGCAGTCTCCCACAAGCACGTGCACACAACAGGAGAGTATTTAACAGATAAATTACAAAGAGAAGGAGCATTCAGGCAAATACTCAGGAAAAGACATAAACCAAAAGCCCAGCACTTGACAGGATGTGTCTCTCCTGATGCTTCCCACAGAGACAGTCTCTCCTCCCTTCCACAGAGAAATCTTGTGGAGACTCCACTTCCTCTATCAAATCATCAGGAAAAGAGTGCTGATGACATTTCCTGCTGATGACTCCTTCCAAAAGAATTGCACCCTGATACATATCTGTATTCATTCTCTAGTATTTAAAGCTGCTTTGGCTCCAATGATGACATGCAAATGGAGGATAAAATATGTAGGATTTCTGAAGTAATACTTGCAGCTTAACACATGTATACAGTGCAATATATCTAACAGTGGATTGGAATTGATTCCTTCCTTTCAAATGCAGCCTGATGCACAGATATGATTATTGTTTTACATGGAAAAAAATTACAAAATTTTCATATAAATTATAAATGTCTCATTAAGGAGTGGCAATGATTCAAGAACTCTGAACGCATAATTGAACAGGTGCTTTTAAAAGTCATTATTATCTCTAAAATGTCACCTGTCTGATACTGTTCTCTCCACAGCTAACAGGGTACACATAATTACTTACTTCATATAAATCTCAGTCTCCTTACTCAGAGTGAGCTATTACACTTCCTGATTAATCATAAGGCATGGTTTTAATTATCTCTTCATTAGTTTAAGAAAAATGTAAAATATCAAGTTTCACAATATTTTAAAAGTTTAATTCTGTCATCTTTATTCATATTAAATAACACTTAGTACTCTCTGAAGTAAAATGCTGTTCATCAGTTTTATGGCTGGCAAAATAGTTTGCCCAGTATTTAGTTTTTCAGAATAATGATGTCAAACTTTCAAAATGTGCCTTGTGTGTGCTTAGAAAATCCTTTAGCAAGTGCCTTCAGAATACTGGCCTAGTCAATGCAAACACTATTTTTTTTCCCCCTTAAATATAACTTCCAAAATGAATGCATCAATTTCTGATTTTGCTGGACAGTCAAATTTACTTAAAATCTCTTTAGCTAGCTGTATTAGTAAGGGGGGTCAGGACAGGTGTTGTTCTGTTATCTTGTTTGCAAGTCTGACACAGACCTTAGTGCGGAAGGGAAAGCTAATCAAGACTTTAAAATTAACTCAGTGCATTTTGAATGTTGTTTGTACCATTTTAGCTAAATTGTAGTTTTCATGCAATCTGCGGTCAATGCCAGTACAAAAATAAATGATCATGTGGGTCACTGTTTGAATGCAGTCCTCAGTGTCAATGAGACACACAATATCTGCAATGGCTCTGGTGAGATTAGCTTCTCACTGATGATAATTTTAGGTGGGTGAAAAATCTACCTAGATTTTGATAGTCTTTATAAAACAAGGTTGATTAATCAACATCTGCCCATTATAGAGTAGGCTGCTCCACTTTTTGTGTCTGTATTATGTTCTTTGAATTACTACTGAGAGACTAAAACAGTAATTAAAGACTGGATATTATCTACAAAAATGGCTTTTCAAAAGGTATTTGTTGAACTGAAAGCCTTTTGAACAATGATCAAATTCTAGATTGCCGTACACAGTGAAAACATAGCTCGCTCACTTCTCAAAAGGGTACATTCAGCTAAATATAGAGCTCAGCCTTCAGTCCCTCTGTTAGAGCTGTCTCTGCTCCATGGTGAGAACTACAGGGCAACAGTGATATGTGACCAGTGCCCTCAGCTTCTTCTGAATTTGGTGTGAAGATGAGAAACTAAATCCCATTCCAGGGTTAGAGAATGTTGTGTATCAACAACTGTTATTCATAAGTGACAAGTATAACCACAAGTTTTCCATTCGCAGTGCAGCTTTTTGGGTTTTTTCCCATTGGCATTTGGTTAAGATTAGGTTTGGTAACCCTGGTTTTGTCTGTACTGCAGTTTTCTTGAGCCACAATGTCGACAGAAAACAAAGTGAGAAAAACATAAAACCTCTAGATCATTTTTGGTTAATCAGAACAGTAAATGAGCAAGGCTATTTTTCTATGTTTACTCCTTATTACATATTTTAACAATAACTATACCGTGAAGGAGCTCTGTAACTTTAAGTTATAAATACAGCAAACAGCATTAATTTTAACATCATAGAAATCAAAGGGCAAAACTCTTTTCTTTACAAAATGCCAAAGGGGTTTGACTCAGGGTATAGAATCTAGGAGGGAGGGCCAGACTTTCCTGGCAGAGCTAACCCATAGCAAGGACTGTTGCTCAAACTGTCATTGTCCCTGCCAGGCACATGACCCTTGTGCTGGTGGCTGCTGGAGATGCAGTTATTAATGGCTAAATCTGGCAGGAGACTTGTCACACCCAGGCACAGGGGAAGGCAGTCTTCTCTTTTTTGCTACCTCAGTAGATAAACTTGCACTGATAATTATCTTATGCCTTCCTTCCACATCTTCCATAGCTTGGTACTTGGCAAGGCAGGCACAGAAATTAGACTTGGCAACCTCCTTTCCACCACAAAAATATAGCACTTCCCAACAGGTATCTCCCTAAGTGGAGACAGGATTTGTCCCTCAAGAGACCTCTGAGTAAATAATAATATCACTGTTTTTATCTGTGAGGATAAACACTGGGTTTTGTCTCCTAATGACTGTTTCTGTTTTATTGCTACTTCCCACCAGGAAGTTGACTGCTAACATAATTAGCAGATGATTGCACGGGGGAGGCTGAAATCTTTAACAGCTGTTTTAAAGCATTCTGCACCAAATCTTCTATGCTGCAGAATACTTACAGCTCTTGAATGGCATTCTCTCCAATGACACAGATTGTGGGACCATGGAATGGAGGCCTCCAGGAAGGACTTAACTTGTTCATTTACTTGGAAAAAAAGGTGAAGAACTCATGTTGAAAGTGTTTCGTGGATTAGTATAAGCATTTGGGCATACTGTGACAGAATTCGGATAAGATAAAATCACCTTTGATTGTGAAGTCTAGAAACTAAATGTACAGCACAGAAATAGATTTTACAACTTTACTCTTTCTATAAAAGAAAGTGCAGATTTTTCTGATGCTCCAAGTGATCTATTTCTTTGTTACAGGAAAAAGGGAAGACAGTATGAATCAATGCTACCATTTGTTATAGACAAGTCACTATAAAAGAAAGGCAGAGTGCAGCACAGAGCTTACTATTATAAAATAAATAGTCTTAATCATTGGGTGTGATAGAATAATAATCATAAAATTAGGAGGGAAAGAACTGCTTTAGCTCCCCATGGAGTATTATAGAGTCTGCCAGATGTAAAGTAGTATGTGTCAAGTTGTAGATGGAAAAATAAAAGCTTTAGCAATAAATCTATAATTAAGTAATGATTGAAGTACCAAGTACATTTACAAACTGAGCATCATGGTGTCCCAGAGGAGAAAAACTACTTGGTCTGTGAGAGTTTTCAAGATGAGACACTTAAATGGTTTGTGCAGTATAAAACTTTTGCTGGGATGTGCTACCAGTATCTTCTTTCAGTCATAGCAGCACTGAAATTACTCTTCCCTTTCCAGGTCCTTTCCCAGTTTCACACTGTGTGCTAGTTTAAGTGGAATACAGAAACACAGAAACAATGCACTTTGTCCTCCGTTGTTGCAAGAAATATGGTAAAACACAAATTAGAATGAGGCTAATGACATTGCCTGCTACAAAGCATTACTTCCTCTCCCCTACACACAGGTGTTTTACCTGTAACACGGACCCAGTCAAGATAAATTTAGAAAGATGTTGAGTATGGAAATATATTAAGTTTACTTTCCTGGGACTGTGCTCCTAAACCTCCCAAAGTGTGTAAACTCAGGCCTCTTGCTGTGGTAAATGCAGCAGTTTTACAAACATCAATACTGTTCTTAATTACTTCTTTTTTAAGCAGCAAGAAACTGCTTTGCCTGTACACACAGCAAGTTTTTTCAGCGTTTAGGGAAACTCAGACTTTTCAACTACTGCTATGCAGAGTCTGACTGCAAAGTATGAAAGCACTTGCCCTCAGAGAATTAAGACTGTTAAGATCTTGAGCAATTTCAATCAAAATCAAACGTTTACATTAGAGTTTAAGCTTCTAAATCTCTTTATGGGTTTTGAAAATTTAGTTACAAGGGCAAAGCAAGATAAATTTGACAATATCTGCTCAAGTCCTTTTATTTGTAGCCTCTGTTAAATGAAAGAATTCCTGTAAGCTAACATGTTTTCTAAAATGAGGACCCCAAATTGACTAAAGTATTTCTCGAAGAAAAGAGGAGGATTATTTTGAAGAAACTGTAATAGAATTTTCTTTTGAGGAAATTATAATAGAATTTTTTACAAGTTGAATCTAGACTCAGTTGTTTTAAATCACTTGAATCAGAAACGTGTGGGCTTTTTATCCCTTTTTAGTTTAACAATCTCAGGTGATTTCCAAAAGGAAAGGCAAAGGGAAGGCTTCACTCACTAATTCACACTGTGACAAATAACTGTTAAAGTGCCTTCTGAGATTTACAGTGGGGAGCTGTTCCTTGAAAGTCACCAGTCAACATGACAGCCAGCAGGATACAATTGTCCAAGTGATGTGTGGAGGTGTTCTGTATTATGTGAATCTCCTTCCTTTCCAGATAGGTGGTAATGTGCATTTATGCAGAAAGCACACCAGAATGGAGGGCTGTTTTTAATGTAATCCTATAAGTACTCAGTGTAAGAACAGTCCTTTCACAAAGGTAAAATTTAGCTCTATAGTTTTAAAATTAAAGTATATACTGTAGCAAAATGACTCAAATTTTAATCTCAATACAGAAGCAGGATTTGAAATGAATTTCCAGTACCAGTTAATGTTCTTGTTATATCTGTACAGAATAGAAAAAGAAATTTACAGAATTGGAAAATGTAAATTTTTGTTCTATGACTGAAACTGTAAAAATATCTTGCAGCAGCATATAGAAAAGTTATGAAATCGGATGCTTTGAAGGTGGGGGTTGGACTACCCACAAGTTATCTGCTCATATTGTTTCCTTGGACACTCCAACTGCCAAACCATTCCTGCACAGTTCAAGACATTTTTGTCAGAGCAGGCAGAGGAGAATTTGAACAGTTCATCAGAATAAGCAGTCATGCTTCAGTGGTGGGAAACATTCCTGTCTTGCTAGAATTCACTAAACCAAATGCAGTTTTTATATCTTCAAGAGCTTCTAAAGAAAGGATTAAATGTCTGGGCATAAATGATTTAAGAAATGTGATGTAAACTGTGTTCTGCAAAATACTAAAGGCCTTAATAAAAGGGCAGTGATATGGAGAGAACATAAATGCTTTTCATTTTTAACTTGGAATTCCTTCTTTACACCTCTATTGCGCTGTGGTTTGGCTGTTTTGAAGCACGTGGTAACTATGAACACAAAAACCTCTTCATTGTAGCTTTCACAAACTTACATGGGAACCTAAGAATAAACATCCTCTTTTATCTCCTCCTCTGCACAACTGACCACCGTTGAATGCGCCACCTCTTCACTAGGTAGGGTGTTTTCTAATTTTATTTGTGTTTCTTTTCCACACAGCTGGTAAGAGTAAGGACTGATGATCAGTAGGGTTATGAAACATTTCATTGCATAGTTTACTATTACAATCACAATTTAGTGAAAACTGGCTGAATTAGAGGTGAATAATTGTGCTAATCACTGAGTTCCCCCTTTACTTCTGCTCATTTCCCAGCAGCCAAACTGAAAGATAAATTGCATTATGATGGTAAATAAACATCTCAGAATATTCAGCAAATCAAAACAGTGTGTTTCATTTTCAGATACTTTCAATAATGAAAGCAAAATGTAATTTTCACAAAGGGTTATTAGCAATATTTACAGAACAAGTGAAAAAGTCAAGGATCCCACCTTCTCTTTACCCTTAGCCCAGTGCCTGGTATATTTCCATGGCCAGGGGAAACGTGATCCATTGCCCTACTTGCCACAGAATTCACCCACTTGACACACACACATGCTCTAGTTGGGCTAATCTTTTACACACTGCCTTGTAGGAGTGTTCTCCATATAAAATGAGTGTAGTGCAGCATCAAATATCATCTCCAGTTTTCAAAGGGAACCAAATCATGCTTTGCAAAAACCAAAAACCAAAACTGATTTTAACATTCTTTTCTTGGAAAAAAACCCAAACCACTCAGCAAATTCAAGAATGCCAATAAATTATTCGAAGTAGCTTTCTTACTGAACAAAATAATTTGTCAAAGATTCAGCATGTTCTTCTGCACACAGCAACTTCTTTTATGAAAAATAATATACAATCCAATTTGGCGGTTTGTGGAAGATGACAGCCCAGAACCCATCTGTTACTGAAGCCAACTGCAAGGCTGGCTATGAATCTAAGCTGTAAAAGCAGAATTTCTGGGGGGAGGGGACAGAAATGCAAAAGCAGTGAGATGGATGTTACTGTATTGAAGAAATAGAGGAAAGGAACGGATTATGAGCTAGGTAGCTAAACAAAAGAAAAGTCTGAGTGAAGCTCCACTATAGAAGTCCCCAAGAAAAAAAAATTAGAAAGCTGTCTTCAAGCTCTCCCAGGTAGAGATCTAAGAACAAAATTCCTGAATGAGAGTTCTGTCACAATCAGCTAAGCTTTTTAAAAGCACATGTGCATTTTACAAATTAACAGAACATTTAAAAGAAATAGGTGATCAAGCTCTCACCCTAAAGAAACATGACAATTAAGGATTCAAAACTGAACTATGATTATGGCAGAAATATATCCTTCAACAAAAAGAGGAGAGGTAACATAATTTCAGTTATGTTTATTATTAAATACTACCATATGAAATATAATGGCAAACTATACTATTAAAACTGATTTGGTGACACAGAATCCTAGATAAGAGGAATAATTCCATCTCCTCTCTAAAAAAACAACAAGCATCTAAAAACCAGGAGATGGTTATCAGCATCTATCAGCAAAAAGACAGCATTTTTCCAGAAAGGGCATAAGGGAAGGAGAAAAGACATCCCCCAGGGATGAACAGACTGGAAGGATCAAAAAGCGAATGGAACTAAGACAAGACAGAGCTTGGCTGGTAAGAGACCTGAAGTTCACAGATCACACATATGGAAAACCCTTAGCAAACATCACACTGCCAGAGTTGAGAGCAAGTGGAATTAAAAAGTTTCAGTGAACTGGAAACACGCAGGAAAATATCTGCAGCATCTCAGCCAAAGTCCAATAACTAAAATGAACTATCTTGATCATGTGCAGCCATCTTATAAGGCTACTTTAACTGTGTTTCAGAATTCAGATATTCCATTCATAGTTGACATCCATTCAGCTGAAGGGGTTACAAACCCCTTTCTATTGCACACTGCTTAGAGTAGAATACAAAGTCTGTGCTTCACCAAAACCAACCAGGAACCATTTACCTAAGAGTGCAAAGAAAAGACAATAAAGCTGACAAAAATAATATATACTTGTGTAATACCAATCATTGCAAACTAATAAGAAGCTTATCTCAGGGTCCCCATAGGTCTCCAATCTTTCTCATTCAAAGTTTCCTAGAAGTAGGTCTGATATTCTAAATATTCCACTTGACACTACTACTTTGCAGAGCATGCATGCTTCTTCTACAATGGATAGCAGCAATATTCCAGCAACATAGGAAGGAATGAATACTTCAATATTACACATTATAGCCTCCAGTTCAGGAAAGTAAGAATCTGGACAGACAAACAACAGATAATACACAAGATCTTTGCAAGAATGGCTCTTGTTCAGTTACTGGAAAGCTGGTATCCAAAAACACTGCTATGGTAACTTGCAGAGCTGGAGGAGAGCGTGCTGCTGTCACAGCCTCATGTGAAACACAATCCTGCTTGCATTGTGGGGAATTCCCTGCACACCTTCCTACAACTGTGCAGCTGTGCCCAGTCTCAGCACAGACAGCATATAAAGATCTAGAAAGCCATTTACATTTTTGTATTTCAGATTGTGCCAGAGATCTTTCTTGTAATGTTTGTTGGAATATTAATGAAATAATTAAAATCAACCATTAATTTTTCACCAGTTTTTTGCTGCAGTTTTCAAATGGTAACCATTCTCTGGAAGACTTTTGTGCTATAATTCTGCTATCAATATTGTTTTAAAAATTACTTACTTTTATTTTGTTAAATGCACATAGACCTGAAATAGACAATAGCTAAAAGGATGCTCTGGGTTGTGCAGTTACACCATTTGCTATTTGAGACCAGATCATGCTTCTTCTGTAGAAGGTAACTTCATGAAGTGCAAGTCAAACAACTGGCATCTGGGAAGTGCTTGACAGAAGTTTAAACTAGAGGTGGAAAAAGTGTTAAGCCCCAGAGTGATCCAAAAAGCAAAAAATATTACAAAGCATATTTTGTAAATTTTAGCCATCAAACCCCAAAACAAATAAATAAAGTTGTTCAAATAAGAAAGGTTGTGGAGATTTTTCCTATTCCAGTAGGAAATAAGATGTAGGTATAACATGCTAAGATTACATTTTCTAAAATCTCAAAGAATCATAAGTAATGACTACATTACATTATACTTATAATTTTTTTAAACAGTAAAACCATGCTTTGATAAACATACTATTTAACTCTCCATTATGCAGTTACAATGCTGTCATTTCCAACCAACAGCATTCATTTTTTTGACTATATTAAGATGTCATTAACCATTTCATAACTGTCTGAATAAATAGCATTTAATTGCTTCAATGTAGGGCATATTATCCTAAACAAAGGTAATATTTAGTTACATATTTGCATGATCGTGTGATTATCAATAAGAATCCATATTTCCTTTAAAAAGTCGTGATAACCTGAACAATGCAGAACAGAATTAAAATCAAAAGTTTCTGACTGCCAAGTTAAAGACATACTCTGACAATGCAAATATATTGAATTAAAATCTATCCAATATGTTGCCAATTTTGCTTTTTGACATTGTACTACAAGAGAATGTTAGTACAAAGTGGATATGACACATAATTTTGCAAGATGGGATCATGTAATAGTCTCTTGAGACACCAGGTTGTACGGTCCAGCAGAGTGGAATGACGCTGGTGCTGTTCATGAACGCTGTTCATTCAACATTTTGAAACTGAACACACATTCACATGGCTTGCTTGTTTCTTTTAATGTCTTTGTTTATGGTTTTAAGGAAAACACTGACTTGAAACAAACAAATCTTTTTCTACCGGGTGTGATTAAAGACGCTGACAGACTTGAAAGAATTCACAAAGGAATAAAATCATGGTAGTTGCGTCCATGCCTAGGATCCCAGCATGGAAAGAAACTGCATGTGAAGAAGCCTGGGTACAGGACAAGGAAAGCATGCTGCAATTAGCATGTTTTGTTCAGGACGCTCCCTCTGTGAACGCTTTCCCAGGGACACATCTCTTACCTGTGCTGCTCCTGCGGTGCCGCGGGGCCGGGCAAGGCTCCGCCGCCGCCGGAGCGCCCCACAGCCCGCGGGATGCCCGCGCCCGCCCAGGGGCGCCGGCCCGGCTCGCCCGGCCGCGGGCGGGGCGCGGCACCGCAGCCCTCGCCGGCCCCGCACCCGATGCCCGGCAAAGTTTCCCCCGGGGCCGCGCTCCGGGGCCGGACGTGCCCTCGGGGAGCGCCGCCCGGCCCCGCGACCCCGCCGGGACCCCGCGCTCACCTGTCGTCGCTCTGCCAGCCCTGGTCGCCCAGCAGCAAGTCCCGAAAGCGGTACCGCGGCGGCAGCGGCGGCACCTCGCTGTCCAGGTCCACCATGCTGCCCGGAGCGGGAGGCGGGGGCCGGCCGGGAGAGAGGGGCAGCCCCGCCGCGCCGCCCGAGGAGCGGCCGGACCCGCCCGGGCGTGTGGGGGGCAGGAGCGGCGCGGCGGCAGCGGCGCGGGGCGGGCTGGCCCCGCACAAAGGCGCGCCAGGGCTGTCCCCGCGGTCCCCGGCGGCTCGGCGGGAGCCTCTCGGCCCCAGGAGCCAAGTCCCGCCCCGGGGGGAGGCAGGTGGCGGCCTCGGCGGCGGCGCGACCGCCCCCCGCCCACGCCCACCCTCACAGCGAGCGGCGAGCGCGCCGCCGCGGCCCACAACAAAGGGCTGTGCCGCGGCCGGGCCGGGCTGGGCTCGGCGGCCGCCTCGCCCCCCGAGCAGCTCCCTGCCTCCTCCCCTCCTCCCGGGGCTGCCTCAGGGGTGCTTTTCCGCAGGCCCCGAGACGGGAGAAACGGGCGGTTACCGCAGGTAGCGCCCGCACAGCCCGCTGTGTTGGTGACGGCGGGGTCGTCTGGGCACGGCTGGGGCTGCCACAGCCTCGCCCGCTGCCCGCGTTAACCGGGCACACCTGGGCAGTGCCCGCCCTCGGAACGCCGGCTGCGGGCTGAGCTCCGCTCGGTTCCTGCCTCTGCCTAATCGCTGTGGGACCGAGCAGCTGGTGCAGGCCCGGTAAAAAAGAAAAACTACAGAGAAGTTGAACTGTTCCCATGGTTGAGATTTTCAGGTAATGCCTGAAAGTGTGAGACTCTAAAAGTATTTTAGACTCACAGGATCGGCTCAAGTAGGGCAGCCCTGTAGTGCCTCACATAGCAATGTGCCCTGCTGAGTATCCGGCTCTGAGCTCCATGCTGTGATGCAAAGATTTCCTCAGGTAACCAACAAGTAGCTCAATTCAGGACTCAGATTGTCTCTGCTGTTGTTACAGTCATTACATCTTTCCTTGCTTCTTTAGTTGTTACAGTCATTGCATCTTTCCTTGCTTCTTTAGCATAGAGGTCTTAAGCACAGCCACAGTGATTGCTGTTTCTTAAGAGAGCTGCAGTGTTGGTCCCAGGCCCTATAAAAATCTGGGATCACTGGAGTATGACGCTTACCCTTTTTCACAGCTTGCTGCACTCAGCATTTACAATGTGCTTCTCAGGAAACCTTGTTAGGTGAAGCAAAACAGATGCATGCATGTGGCAAGAGTTCAAAGGTAACTTGCTCTTTGCTTTGGTTCTTGCCAAAGTTCTTGCCAGTTTTACCATGCTGTGTTCTGAGGTCGGAGTTCTCTAAAAGTCTAATTTTTAAAAAACCTTTCTTCAGAATATTTATTATGTGTTGCCCACTTTATTCTTCCTCAGCTGCTGCTCCAGATAAAGGAGCTCTCTCTTGTAAGAACACATTGTTTCCTCTCTCTGCCTGAGTATCTTTCATCTTGCCCAAACATGAGATGGGGTGAAGCCTGTATGTTACAATATTTTGTTATAAAAGCAAAGCAGTTAGGCTGACTGCAGTCCTTTTCTGAAGTCTATGAATCCTAGACTGGCTGGGAAATTAATGGTGTTTCTACTCTATCTTCTAGCAGCCTCATTAATTTTTCCACCTGAATTGATTAATTTAACATGTGTTTTCATACTTGAGGAGCTAAGTAGCAGGAGAAGCTTTTGCTCTTTTTCTACCATGGAAATGCACTTCAGACAGGTAATAGCTGCCTGGGAAATGAGCAACCTGGTGAGCAGTTGAGCAGAGCTAATAGAAAACAAACTCATTACTGAGGCTATAGTCATGCAATTTATACAGATGCTTAATTCTGTGCTCCCAAGCAATAGAAACTCTTTGCAATGTAAAACGTGTTTTTACATGTCTGACAGTATGATGCCTGATTCCTCTGGAAAGCTCTAAGCGTATAAAATTGGGCAGAAAGGGAGTTTTAGTCAGCTGAATCCAATATTCTGATTAGTAAATCAAAACATTTGGGCAACTTTTGTCTTCAAGCAGAAGAGACACTGAGTCATCTGCTTGGAGACAGGTGCTGGTTATGAGCCATTATACTGGGTCACTGTGCTCAGGCCAGGTGTTCCTTGTTAGGTGTTTGTGTTAAACAAAAGCTGTGAGCCACACTCGGGGACAAATGTAGGTTTGTACTTTTGGGGTAGTTCTGGCCCTGAGAAATGTCAGAAGCATCTGTGATCCTGACTCAGGGAGTGAATACAGACTTTAATCAATCCATTTTTTTCTGTTTGTCAAAGTGTGTACAGGTAGGTAATGCTCGGTAGTTGACTCTGAAGTCTGAGAAACACAGTTCTTAAATGCCTATCTGAGTCTACTGCTAGAGACTGGATTTATATCCTGCATCACACCCAGGTACAGAAAGAGCAAACAAAAGTATTTGGTTTTTCTTTTCAGGTTGCCATATTTTTGATGGCATATAGGTAAAACAGACTGAAGCAATGCAAATGGCTTCCAGAGAGCAATTGCAGTGTATATGGAGGGAAACTTAGGTTATTAATGTTATTCTTAATTCAAGATGTTCTGCCCTTCTATCTAAATCTGAATTATGCAATCTTCTGTAATAAAGTAAATCAAATTATCAGGTTAGGTTTTGATATTTTGCTCAAAATGCTTGCAAGGTTCTCTTTAATCAGTTTGATTATTGACACTCACTGGGACATTCTTTAGTGATGGTATTGATACCTAAAATTATTCAGGTAAAACAAAGCCAAATTTTATTGAAGGGAGTTAGAGAAGCATCTTGGCCATGGTCAACTGCTCCATTTCGATTTCTGAATGTGTTGCTGGTCCTCAGCATTGATGTGCTGAAATAGTCCTGCCAGACACAGTTCTGCCTTGTTCCCTCCATTGCTTTTTGAATGTCTACTATGGCTCAGAGACTTGTCGTCCCCAGCTGATAAGCTTATTATCCCAACCATTGTTTTTCTTCTCCTAAATAAAAGTTTGAGGTTTGGGGAAGAAAGAACACCGGTAAATACAAATTTTTTAAACAAAAAGGTGAAGAAGGATGAGGCATTTGAGGTGAATGCACAGAAATCCTTTTAAAGAGTTCTGTAACAGGAGTAACTTGTATTTATTGTCCTTTCAAGGAAGATAGTCTGGTATTGTCTGGATGGCATTCAGGTAACTCAGCAGACATGCACAAGGCTCTTACTGTAAAGTGAAGTCTGGGCTGCAGTGGAAAGTGGTCAGTGGAAATTCCCTCCCTGCAGATTTTGTGTGGTTATTTTTTATTTGTCTGTTGGTGTTACTAAAGGGTTAGGCAGGCTGAAAAACTAGTTGGCTAAAAAAAATAAATCAAGATAATTTTGAGTTTTCTCAAGTCTCTTTTATTCTTAATTTTTATTTTTTCTTCCCCATAATTAAGAAGCATCAGGATGTCTGTGTTGATATTGGGAACTTTGGAACTCTCACTTTTCTGCCAGCTGATCAGTTCTCACTCAGGTGTGTCTGTGTGGCTTTGGGTTTAAGGCTAGAACAGAGAACTAGAGTACTGTCAGTGCTGGCAGTCCATGGAACAGTTCTGCACCTTTGGGAGCTGAATAGAATGTTTAGGAACTTAGCATTCAGAGTTCAAAAATTATTTGGGGTTTAGATTAGTAAACAGTACTTCATTAATCTTGTATTTACTTAGGCTGCAGTTTCATTTCCAAAATACTCTGTAGAAAAAGCATCATGACTATATCTGTTAAAAAGCATTTAGATGGAAGTGTGAAGAGTCCTTGCTGATAAATATTTCTTACATCAAAAAACTGAATTTCAGCATTAAGAAAGGTATACTTCTCAGTTAGAAAACAACATCATTTACTTTTTAAAGAAATTTGTTACCATCTTTTTTTCCCCTGGGGCTTTCAGACCATCAACTGCAAAAGCAATCTCAAATCTGAAGTACAGGTGCCTTATTGGACTAAAATTGGCTGTTCTAGACTGAGTCTCAGCATTCTGAAATCTGAATGTATCTGAGAGGTTAAATCAAATCAGGAGCAAAAACTGGTGAGAAGTGTGTTTTGAGGACATTCCCTGTTTACCTACCTTGTTACAGGATTGTTATTTAATGATGTGGCGTGTAGGACTAAAGACTACATCAGTGAATGTCTGAATGGGTTTAAATTCATTGACTGCATTTTTGAATTTTTAAAACTACTGCACACTGATAATCCTTATCAGTAATGGACCTTGGCCAGGATGCCAAAGGGGGCATTGAGTTGGAGGAGGGCAAAACGCCCTGGAAGTTCTATAGCCTCTGGTTTACCTTTACCCAGTATTTGTGCTTGTTGGGGCTGATGGAAAGAGAAGGGATGTTGCTGAGCAGTGCTACATTTGTAGAGCCCACAGCATTTCGAGATGGTCCTTTTAGATCCTTACCTCCACAACATCTTGTTCTTGCACATTTTCTTCATGTAATCTAAAACACAATTTCTTAGGCCCATTTTGTGTGTCAGTTACTGCTGGGTGAGGGCAGCCTGTTTTATCTTCTCCATTTTTGTGACCATAACACCAAATCTGTTAGATCAAGGAGTACCTGTTTATTTCCATTTCAACTCCAACAACTGCATGGACTCTGCCTTATTCTTTTGTGTCATCTCCTATTCAGATGATTACATGAATCTTTCCCTTTCAGCCTCTGTTCACACACATTATAATGTGAAAGCATCATTTTCTTACTTCTCCCTTGCTGCAAAGGAATTGTCACTGCAATCCCACTCTTCTCTTTCACATCCTTTCTTAAAAAGGACTCGCTAGAGAGTTAGGGCAAAGTGAGCTTATTGGGTTTGTTCTTTTTTTTGTTCCCTAGTTTAAGTGTACTGTTGTTACACCTTACAGGATTCTTGGTTTTTGGGGATAAGGGCCATTTTTAGTGGGTTCTGAGTATTACCATAGCATAAAAATGACAGTGTAGCCCAGTAAGTTTCTGCAGAAAGAAATACTTGTGTCACCTCCTTGCTAGGTAGCTTCATCATATGCTGGACTAGTAACAGGGAGAGTTGACAGTGACTTTAATTGTCCTTTAGGAAAGTGCAGCCATTGGGGGAATACTACTGATATGTAATAAAACTTTGAAAAAAATAATACATTTTTACAATCTCCAGACTGCTCCATGCTGTTGTTCTGTTTGGGGTTTTTTTAGGACCATTTATTTCTAAGCAAGTCTTGGTATTCTTATATACCTTTAAATCTTTATTTATCCCATTTACTTTTTATTGTCTGTCTTGCACATCTCTTTATTTTAGTGTCTGATATACCTTCCAGAGTGCAATGCTGCAATGTTTGGAATGGTTTAAACTTCAGGGGAAAAAATGTTCTTGGAGTCCTCCTATCTTTCCAATTGATGCCTGTTTTTTTTAAATGGCTGTGCAGTAGCAAACTGTTCTGCTGGCATGAAAGGTTTGATAGTGATTCAGTAACAGTAACAGACTGAAATAGCCCAAAGTGAGAACAGAGTTTTAAGGTCACTGTAAAGTTCCAAAGCTGGGGCAGAAAATAAAATGAAGAATTTCAAATTTGATAATTCCTCTGAAAGCATTAAAAAAAAAAAAAAAAAAAAAAAGTGGTTTCATGTATCTAATTAAACTGCAGTGTTGGTTGGTAGAAGGCATGTTTTCCATAGCCCAGTGAGCAGGACTCTGCATTGCAAGTATGATCTTTAGAGTTGTTAGAGACACAGGGCATCCAATCTGACCTGATCCTTTTATTCTTCTGTGCTAAACCATCAGAGAACAGATCTGAAAGGAACAGTGCACACGTCAGGGCCACCTGGGCCTGGTGCACCCCGGCCCTCTGGTGTCTGTGGTGACCTGGAAAGAGCTGTAAGAACAAGAGAGCAGCAGCACTGCGTCATGGGAGAGCAAGCTGCTGGGAAATGCTGATAACCTGGAAATTGCCTTCCAGTACATCTTCACTTGCTGCGAGTAGGAGGACTTACTTCATTTAAAAGTAGGGTTACTGACAGCTGCTTTTATATAGGAGGAGAGGAGAACATCTTTTTTTTTTTTTGCAAAGAACACCTTTTCAAGTAATTTTCACTTCACTTTTGAGTATAGAGCAGCAAGGCAGGAGAATGAGGTGATACTTAAACACAAGTAATCAGAATTGGGTTTATATTACTTTTAGCATTGGACACGATAGATCTACTGTCTAAGCACGTGCTGTTATCTAATTTACCTTAGAAGAAGCAGAAGGAACATTCCTAAAGAATTCCTAATGTTGTGTTTCGGTTTTCAAGGGTCCTCCCATGACCTGTTCTTGATGAAATGGCCTGAAGAGCAACAGCTGTTAAGACAGGAATGCAAGTTCAAGCATCCAAAAGTGTCTGAGAGTGCATGTGCCACAGCTGATCCTGTTAAAGGGGATGATGAACCACTAGGGAGTTAGCAGGTGAGTTCTGAAAAAGGGAAGGGCCAACTTGCAAATAATTGTATGGGATAAATGAAATGGTAACAGGAGGGAAAACAGTGGGAATGGAGCAAGTGGTCAAAACGAGAAGAGGTGGGTTTGACACTGTTGTACATTCAGCCTCTGGCATCAAAAACTCTGTGTGGACATTCCAGCAGCCTTCATCCAACTCGGGCAGTGATTGGGCAGGTGGGACAGGCAGGGACTCGAAGCTGGGGTGTGGTGTTTCCTCCCTGCTGTGTGCATTAGCAGGTGTTAAGGAGCAGTAAAGTACAAAATAAGTATCCACATCTACTACAGGAGTACCTGTTAGAGGGAAACTGTGAGGATAGCTGTGGGTGGGTGGGTGCGCAGCTTTGTGTGCATGATTAGAACTTTGGGGGATTAGTGAACAATGGTTCTTTATTTGTTAGGTGTTGATTAACATTTTGTTTAACAGTGTATTGGCCGAACTGAATCTGAAAGTATATTCCAGTGATTGCCAGTTAATTGTGTTCTATTAATAAATCAATAAACCAGTTTGATTATGATTTAGTTTAAATTAAATCAAGTGAGCATTTTTTCCCTGTCACACCCTTAGGTTGTGATTGTAGCAGTTAAGTGATGTGTTAATGTAATCATGAGTCACAGAAGTTGTGTGCCAGTGGGAGGAGAGACAAATGTTGAGGTTGCAAAGACAACTTCACTATTAATACAGAGGGATAAGACATTTTCATGACAATTGTTGGGCAAAGCAGTGGCTGATTCTTCTGTGTGCTCTAATGAGGTCATTAAACTCAAGTGTGACGGCAAGCATGCTGTTAGAACAGGCTGAAATGATACTGGCTAGAGATGCTATTTCAGCTGTGGCTAATTAAGCTCCTATTACCACTTAACATTAGTCCCCTACACAATACATTGACTTCCTGAGATCTGTGTTCCTAACACAAAATGGCTTCCAAACACTGGTCTCAAAATTATTCTGGTTTGGACAAACACTCTGAACTTTGATGTTAAGCCTCCATGTTGAGTAAGGAACTAATAAAAACTTTATTCTGACCTCACACTGACTTTGCTTTGTGGAGGAGTTTTGGGCAAGATAACTTCCAGCCTGTACTTTCCTATGATCTCACACCTTGACATGCAGTTTTGCTCATACAGGGAATGTGTTGTGATATTGTGGCTGTCTGGCTGTGTCCACAGCAGTATTTTGAGTGCAGTCACACCAGTTCTCAAAACAGTAGCTCTGCTTCCTTAGATGAAATCCAACTGCTCTTGGTTGCATAACTACTTTGATGTTTCTGCCTTTCTCATGAGTAGGAGGTAAACTCTAAAGATGAGGGTTTTTCTCCTTGCCTTAGAAGTCCTGAGGCATGGTTTGTCTGTGTGCTCTGTTTTGGTAGAGACTGGAGGTGGCTAAACCAAGTGAGACCCAATTAAAGACAATCGATTTTGAACTGATAGCCCATGGAAGAGGTGAGGAAGGAAAGAAAGTTTAAGCTCCTGATTCTATTTCCATTTGCCTAGGGTAAGTTTAATAAATGACCTAAGAAGATCACAAACCCAGGACTGGAAATGACTGAGTTTGGTCTCTTACTTTGTGATTAAAGATGGTTTTTTTGTATCAGCCTATGTTATGTGTATACAAATATTGCTTCAAAGCTTTACCAGCCGAGTCTTCTAATTTTCAGTTTAAATTTGTTCATAGACATTTTATATCTGTTTTTGCATGCTTATCTTTTAGCTTAAATAGTTTTAGCAATGCCTGTATTTATAGAGAGCAGTCAGGAAATTTGTGATACCACTTCCAGTTGTGGTTTAGCTGTACCTGAAAGTATCTTTGACTGTATTTCAAGCCCATAATTATTTGACATGTGGATTAATAACCCAAAAGCAGTTTGAGCTTCATCACATCCGATTATTTAATACTTAAAACTGGAGAAATTGCAATTTTGACAGGTGCATGAAATATCCATTTACTAATAAGGTGTGCACCAGTAACTGCAAACTGGATGCAGATCAATCATCACAGGGTCATGGAGCACGGTGAGAATTCATTCTCCACAGGAGTCATTTGTCAAGGAGAAGGGAAAGGAAGAGACGTTTTGCTCTCTGAAGTCATTGCTGTGGGAGAAACAGCTGAATGCCAGTTTTACTAAGACTGTTTTTTAGAACTGGTGACTGAAAACACAGCCCAAAGTTTAAAAAAAATTCCACCTGCATTTTAAGAAGAGAAAAAGTTTTAACTGCTGTAAATGCTGTGGAATTGCATTTGAGATTGGTTTGATTTGAGATCTGTTCTGTAGACATTCATTTTTATCCTATAGCAGCACGCAAACTAAGCTAGTGATTTTTAAGGATATGTTGTGTGGATTTTGGGAACATATACTATATGGATCTATGTGTACTCCATCTAGTCACACATCACCACTGTGGAGCATCTGGCCTGTATCTGTTTTATGTCCATCTCCTGTGAGCACTTTGTACTATTACATTTTTTTTCTCCCTAATTCTCAGTCTCAAGCAATCCTCTTCATATGATCTACATTTTCACTGGAGATCACTTGTGAAGTCAAACATTTAATGAAACTAGTGATAAGACTGTTGCTTACATAGACCCATGGGAAGTTCCTTTGTTAGGCATATATATATGTTCCTTTTCACATAGTTTTATATTTTTCTTTGGAAGGTTCATTACCTTTGTTACAATCCATTCAGATCTTCCATCTTATTTCTCATGTGATACTGAAGTGCTTCAACATCACCTGGGTTTATTTAATGAGGAATATGACCAAATACATTTCCTTTGCTGTGGGTAGTTGGTGATCTTCTATAAGAAACAGTGAGTAACCCCTTAAGTCACTGTACTTTTGCCTTTTTATTTTGATTGCTTGCAACGTATATTTTGAATTATATTTTTACACACAATTAACATGAATTTGTTTCCTAACTAAGCATATAACACAGAAGGAAATGCAAAATAATTTATTTTTACAACTTTTAGATATCAAAAGACATAACTTATGATCATGGAAGGGATAAATACAGGGGGAAAAAAAGTATGATGTAGAAACGAGCAGACCACAGGGAAAGGAATGTGTCAACCTAAATTGCCAGGCATTTGTTTATTTATTCATTTAGCAAGGTTTAGAGAGGGGGTTTAAAAAAAAAAGAAACACTTGTGTGTTGCAAGAGGTTTAGGGGAAGTGGCTGCTGAAATCAGAGTATAAATGTTTTGCAAGGTCAGTCCATGGACCAGTTAAGTAAAAAAGCAGTGGAAATAACACAAAGTAATGAAAAAAAAGTAGGCTACAACACTGGATGTGTTTGCTGAGTTTTTGAATCTCTAGAATGTTGTTCCTGGGCTATGCAGCTCTGCTCATGTGTTGGATGCATTGTGCTGCAGAAAGAGGTAAGATTTAACTCCTCTCTTAGAGTGTATATGAAGGTGGTAACTAAAGCAATATGCAAAGGCATTGTAGGGTTTTTCATGAACTTCTGACAATAATTGACATTTCTTCTGGCAGCATTTAGCGCCTTTAGTATTTAGTGTCCTGTCATAGGATTACTTTCACCTATTTATTTTGCTGTTGTTAATCTGTTGCCCAACTTTTCAAATGCTTTATATCACTATAAACTGGAGGCAGACAACTAATTTTCTATTAACTACATTTGCTAATTATTCTAATATCTAAAACCAGGAAGCAGTTGGTAGATTAAAATAGAAATGCACATTTATGGAATATATTGTTTCTGTCTGGAACAACGTGTAAGGTGATCTGAGGAAGATGAGTGATTACTACATTGACTGAAAATCTTCTAATATATCTATTGACTGACTGGATTTAGTCTAGGAAAGGAGATAAATATATACAGGTATGCTTTTTTCATGTTTAAAAGTATCTTTTCAGAAACTGCTGATGTTTCTGTTTCTCTGTTCAATGTATTTTTCTCGGTTTGTGTTTATATAATTTAATATATCCTTAGTTATTTAATTTGTTTGCTTTATGTCTGAGTTTCTTGGCATAGAGTGTTGTGCAGAGGGTGCTGTGTGGTTTTGAGCTAGTATGTCTCTGCTTGGTTCAGGATGGTTTTAATTTTAGTTGAACGTTACAAAGACCTTATTAATCAAAAAGATCCAATGGATTTTACTTCGAAAAACTGAAAAATCAGGAAATTAAAGGAATGTCCTATCTTAATTAAATATAAATAAATACTGCCTCAAAGCAACTAACAGTCTATTTTGTTTGCAAAGAAGTGCAGAAAAGTCCTGGAATTTGAAACTAAAGTTTGCCTGAATTTGCACTTTGTTTTCACAGTGCTTTCTTTAGGTCAGGGAGATTGGAAAGAAATGTGAATTCAGCAAAATTTGATTTATCCAGGACAACTATTACCATGGATCATGCAGGATTCTTGTTTAAGCTTCATGCTGAAAGTCTGTGAGAGTTGTGGAAAGTCTTCTGAGTGCTGGGTTTTGCACAAAGGACTGAAAGCCACTTGCACCCGGATTTGTAATTGTACTTTTTAGACCCTGCTGCCAGCATATTGTTGGCAAAAAAGCAGCCTGAGCTATTTCTAACTGAGGTCAAGTCAAATGTAAATACTGAATGAGTAATTCTAGCTCTCCTGGTTTGTCGGTAAGGAATTTGAAGGTATCCATTCTGTGCATGCTTTTTAATATAGAAATAAAACCCTCAGGTATTGGTGAGTACATGATGGAATTAATATAGTTTTGAGGTACAACCTGCCAGCTGATCTCTTCATCTCAAGCCACTACGAAAGTGCATACACACATACATACATATATATATATGCACATACTCTGACACTTGATGGTAACACATAGTTTAACATCAGGGCAGGAGTGGGGAAGAGTTGAGATAAAACCCAGTGAGACCCAGCAAATCTTAGTAATGGTGAAGAGACTAAGGAGATGATCTTTCGTCAGAGGGGGAGTGTAAGGTAAGCAAGAAAGAGTTAAGAGGGTGCATGCTGCACAACAATAAAAATATGATACAATTCAGAGGGAGGAATAGAGAAGCTGTCACTATACTCAATAACCTATTTTTTAAATTATAGATTTCAGTATGCACTCTCAGCTTGCAAACTGAAAGTGCTAATTCAAACAAGGTATAATTAGAAATATGCGGAATTATAAACATTCATTTTCTTGCCATTGAAAAGAACTTTTTGGGTAAACTAACAATTTTTAACACATTTGAAAGAACCAGCTAGAGGATTCCTGTTCATTTTGCTTATTCCTACATTTTGCAAAAAATGTTGTTAGAATTTGAATCTGTCTTTTTCTTGCTAAAAAAAGCCTCTCCTGCAGTTTTTAGAGTAGCCTAGTACCCTCTAGTGCACAGAAACAATAATTTTTATTCAGATGTAATCATTCATAGGAGGGAGAATACTTATCAAAGTAATTTGAAAAAATGGGTGTGAGCCCACTCTTCCTTTAGCACATCAGCAGTATTGTCAAAGCTTGTCTAATTCTTCTGGCTACTTAAAACAGCCAAACTAAAGGTATTAAAGCTCAAAATTAACATAACTTTCAAATTATACAGTTTCAAATTATGTGGTTTTGTTTCTTTGCAACAAATCTTTTTTTGTCCATTTTTAAAATCGTTTTATAAAATTATGCCTCTAATTTGGTCAATACTCCCCTGACTGAAATACAACAAATGAGTTCTCAAGGATGTGTCTTATGTAAACTCAAGTAAAACTCACTTTCCACACCTTGGGATTTCTAACACAAAGTGAGCAGATAAAATACACCTTCTTCCACAGCAGCTACTTAATATGTGGTGTCATCTCTGCAGTGCAATTCAGTGAGCTTTAACTCCACATCCCTCACGTGAGGAAAGATCCCAAAGATTTTTCCCATAGTCCTATTTCCAGGCAGCATCTGGACAACCCATAGGAAGATTTCAGTGAGAATGCTGCTCTTTTCTCAAACCCATGTCCTTACAGCTAAGTGGGGAGAGGACATCTGTGCCAGGTCTCTGCTGAATAATGTATCTACTCACCACAGGATTTCTTTCTCTGGTGGGCATTTCTTCTCCCATTTACTTTCTATACAGAGAGTTCATTCCTTTTCCAAGGCTTTATTACCTCAGGGCTTGTTTTATTTATTCCTGATGAATGCTCACCTTTCATGTTCAGATGGAAAACAGAGTTCATTGCATTTAGTTAGCTAGGCTGTTCAGACTCTGTTACTCTGTTCAGTTTCCAAAATGTGTACATTTCAGCCACCTGAGCACTGAAAATTAGTCACTGAAATGAGGGAAATTAGTTATTGACAAAATCATTTAGTCTTTCATTAACAGTTTGCCAGCATTTGCTTCTTTCCTCTTTTTCTGACTTTTCTCATTCGCAAGCTGTTGAGGAACTTCTTAATAAAATTAATTCAGGTTCATTTCTTGTAGTTCATATGGACGTGGCTGTACATTTCATGTGCACTAAAGAAGGCCCAGAAAGGAGCTTTTGGGCAAGGACTGTATGATATTGAGCTAATAAGAAACACCAGACACCACTATCCACTCCCCAAACTGATTCAAAATGCTTGGAAGCTAAAGGTCAGAGTGAATGCCCAGACTTAATTATATTGTTTAATAAGGAACTTGTAAGTAACAAGAGGAAATAAGTTTTGGAATATCAGGTGATCTAAGCCTGGAGGGGGAAGTTTAGGCAGTGTAAAGGTGAGAGAAGGCTTGGCAGAACTTAATCAAATGGCATATGAAATAATATCAGTAAAGGTAGTGGTGGGTGGAGAAGAAAATAGTTTGAAAGGAAACTCCAGAGTGCACAGAGTTGTTCTCTGTGGCAGTGGAAGGACAGGCCTGGAGCAGCTCCTGCAGATGGAAGGGCAGGAGCTGCCTTTGGTCAGAACCAGTGCATTGATCTCCTCTCAGGCTGTGTAAGTAACATCTCTTTCATGAACTGTCACTGTCCTGGGTGGTTCCTTGGCACCTGGCTGTTCCTGTGTCCTTCTAAATGTCTAGTCACATTCCTACAAAATGTGCATCCTTGTCACTTTCCTCTGTTGTGCTGATTCAGTAGAAAACACACTGATCACAAATGGCCCCAGGATTTCTTGCTACATTCCTATTGCAAGATTGTTTTGGTGCTTGTAGCATGTCCTTCAATCACCAATGTTTTTATTTAAAATTTTTAGCTTGTGAAGAGCCTCCTCCTAGGAGGGTAAAAGAAGTGCCTACTAAAAGATGGGACAACCCTCCCTATCCACATGGGACTCAAGCAACATACAATTGTCGGCCCGGATATGTAAAAATGGGAAGAATTGCATTTCGGTGCATTGATGGAGCGTGGAAGCAGCTGGCCCCAGTGACAGAATGTAGAAGTGAGTATTTATGCAAAATATCTGCAGACATTTGATCTGGCAGACCATATTCCTTGCCAGTGATGTCAATGTGAAATTGTAGTTTTGCTCATAAATTACTTGTTTCTGCAGTCTTTAAAATATCACCTTAAAAAGGATGTGTATGTAAGGGAACTTTAAGTTCCTTTTCTCCAGAATAAAGGATTTATTTTTAAATTTAAAGAATATCTTATTCTAAACCAGCCTTATTAACCCAATTTACATTATTAAAATAAATTATTAAGTTCTTAGAAGCTTGCTTTCAAAAATTTTTAGTCTAACAGGATAAAGCACAAATCTAGTTTCTGAATGTGAGTCAAGAGACAGCTTATTCAACTATTTCTATGAAAGATATAATTTCTTACACGTGGTAAATTATTTTTCCCTGCCTTTTCTTTTAAGCTGTATTTCACAATTAGGCTGAGAGCTGCTATTTATTATCTCTAGCATACTGTGCTGAGTGTTTTCAAGCATCTCACACCCTCATACAGAGTTCATTACTGAAGATATTGAAGTTTGTCATCATTAGTCAGTAGGTACTTCTTTTCTGTAATAATTGAGCTTTAAACACAAAGGAATTTTAGAAACAAAGGGTTATGATTGTGCATGTAACATAGAAAATTTTTACTAGTACAATATAAATATTTGATTTGAGAATATAAATAGAAGTTCTGGGTGTTGTTCAAACAGAGATTGATTCACACCATGAGTAAGAATTATTAAGTCACTAATAGCTTTTTTTGCATTTTTGACTTAGTCTCTGTCTGAGTGTTTAGATTTCGTTGTGTAACTAGTGAGGGAACACGGGCCTCTCCAGAATATGGTTTGCAGTATGTTTTAGCAAATGCTGCCACCCAGTGAGCAGCTGCTGCCACCGGCAAGGAGCGCGTGGGGACAGAGGAGGGGATGCTCTGCTCAGCCTGGGGGAACACGGTCCCTTGGCAGGACAGAAGACAGAAACATTGATCAGGAGTTTCCATTTTTTCTGAATCCCACTGCAGCAGGTTTAGGGCCTGGTCAAACACATCTTCGTTGGTAAAAGCAGAGGATATTGATAGGCCCCAAGAATTACATTGCCTTGCTTGACAAGAATCAGGAAAGATTTCTGGTGGGGAGGGGTAATAGGTTTCAGCTATGCAGTTTATTTTGCAGTCCATGCTATGAGATCAGAAGAGGATGAGTGAAATTGTTCATTTTGCCACTCTTTTGGGAATCCAAAGCAAAGAGCTAGGGCCAGGCCATAAGGAAAATCCTGTGGGGAGTTTTGAGCAGCAGGCACTAAGGACCACAATAACTCCAGTGGCTTTAGATCACCTCAGCACAATCCCCAGCAGACTGAGGAAGTTTCATTTCTGATTGTGCATGGATTCTCTTCTGGAGACTTTGGTGCAAATTATGCCACAAATGATATGAAAATTGCCATAAATTTGTCATCAAACTGAATATGAGTTCAGCCTTTTTAAAGGAATAAAACATGCAAATTTGTTTTTTGGGGTTTGTTGTAGGTAGGTTGGTTTCGGGGTTTTTTTTGGTTTTTTTTTTTTTTAAAAAGCATACTCCAGTATGTTATCATTGAAAATTATTAAAATAGTGATAAAAAGGAAATGTTAATCATACTTATGCTGAATATTTCTGAATTTTTGAAAGCCCCTGAAGATCCATACTTACTACTAATCACTGGAAAAATGCTTTCTCATTTTCACTTCCCTATGTATTGGTATAAGTAACGCTTTTTCCCTTTTATTTTCAACCAGATAAGCCCTGTGGACATCCTGGAGACACTGAGTTTGGTGTCTTTGAACTTACCAGTGGAAGTGAATTTGTTTTTGGTGCCAGAGTTGAGTACAGATGTAATGATGGGTAATACTAATTTAATTCAATGTATGGGAATTAACATAAGGTGCTAATTATACTGTCAGTTATACATTTGTTCTCTGTAATACAGCTTACTAATATTTAATGCTTGCATATGTGTTGTAAAAAATGTTTGAAGGAAGACATTTCTGGCAGACTCACTAACGTGTCTTCACTGAGTGCTTGAAATAAAGTCTCTAACCATCTTCTCCAGTGAAAACTGCAGCAAGTCAAATACATGGTATTGTGCCTGTGTCTGGATATTTTCCTCCTGAAAAGCAAATTATTTTTCGTACAGTGCTTTAGCCATGCTTTTGCAGGTCTTATGTTACTGGAATCTAGCCTGAGCTCCACAAAGAGAGTTCCAAAATCAATGTTCTCCTTAATCCCTTCAGTTCCTCACTGTCATTTCAGAGTAGCTGTCCTTCCTCTGAGTGTATTTGTTATGTAGCCAAAGCTTGCTGTCTCTGTAATGGAGAAGCCTTCTTCCTCATTCCTTCCTACTCTCCGATTTGATTTGATATTTTTCCATATGCAATTACAAGAAAGCATACAGGGAAAATGCAGGTAAAAAACTACTCGGTGCTGTCACATTTTGGTTATACTATGCTGGAACACCTGAAGCCATCTTCCTTTGCTTCAAAAACACATAACAAAACTGTATTTTAGCATTTTTTGCTTTTTATTTGGTAAGATACCAGATGCTCAGCCAAAGGAATTACCGTGAGTGTCAGGCAGATGGATGGAGCAATGACATCCCTCACTGTGAAGGTAAATGGAGTTTGACATTAACTTCTCTATTAAATTGTCTTTTTATCTGTCTGATATTATCTAAAATAGTCTGTGACTGCTTTACTAGTATTAATTCACCTATTTTAAATTCAAGTTAGGGAGCAGAGGAGCTCTTACAGTGATGTCGCAGCTCTTTTAGTCCGATGAGCTTTTGTTAAAAGCCCTTCACAAAGTGGAGTCCTGTCACTTCCAGACTGGCTTAAAGCTCTGCCTCCCCCCCACCCCCACCCAAAAGCCCTGGCAGAGTAGCTGCTTGCAAAACATGGGTGCAAATGGCATTTGGGATGATGAGTTTCAAACCAGTGTGAAGGCATGTGTGTTTTTTAGCTACTTTCTTCCTCCATCCTTGTGAACATCCTAAGTATTAAGATTTTGTTAAGGTCTCCCTATTAGCATACTAATGTGGAAGACATTCAGTAAGCAAAAGTGAGAGCAAGGGGGACACAGACATCAAGACTTAATAGACTGGATGGCTTAGATTATGGTTTTAGAAACCTTTTCACCAGTTTCAAGCCTGTATGATCATGAAAATAAGGTTCCTGCTCTTCACAGGGATCATTTTTAACTGCTTTATTTTAACATAGGTGGGCAGCAGTGACATTTTTGTTTGGGTTAAGCATCTGTGTCAGGAAAGGGTCTCTAAGAAAAAAATTAAGTTGATATCTTGACTAGGGTTTTTGTCTGTGGTTTAATATTTCTTTGGATATAGATACTTTGCATTTAGTTTACTGGATTTTGAGGGCACTCACACTTAGCTATTGAGGCCTGTCTGCACTATATGGAGCAAGGGTTTCCAACATTTTTTGTCATGTCTCACCAAGATACTTCGGTTTCAAAGTGCTCCTAAGTTTTATTCTGTCATGGTTGAGTTTTCACTGAAATAAAGAATTTGTTGTGTGTCTGAAATGTGAAAAACAGAGAGACAGAATATGAGCTCATGGAAAAGGCAGATGACTTTTAAGATGGCAAATGTCAGAGAGAAGTAAATGTGGTAAACAAAACAGAATCCACTTTTGTACCTGCTCAGTAATATCCATGAATCTAAGAATGAGCTTTGAGTCATTTTCCCCCCTAGTAAGACATACCTGATGACATAAGTTAATTCTTTTTTTTCTGCAGGTACATAATTGGGAGGTACAAGAGCTCTAATTAATGTCTTCCACTGTGTTTGTTTACTTTAGTAATATAATTGCTCTGATATCCTTAATTAGAATTTTTGTTAATAACTGAACTATAATTTTAGTTAATAACTACACATTGTTGTAGGCAGTGTGCAATGCAGCACTGTTCCAGATAGCAAACTGTCCATAGCAAACTCGGTTTGGCACAACTTTAAACAGTCAACTGATTTTGGCTAATTTTAATGGTGTCAGTCAAGGCTTAGCGAACCATCCATAGAATGCAGGATCCTAAGATAACTTAGATTGAGTGAGGTCATCTAATTCAGTGGATGCTCTGTTTTTAGCCTTCAACAGCAGAGAAGATGATGATGAGAGAGGGTCTAAAAGCTTCTTCCTTTGTCACTCTGTCTTATTACTTAGGGCTTTGTATTACACTTGCTGCAAATGGTATCTGAATACATAGCAAGAGTGTATATTTTTTAAATGTGTAAGGAAATGATAGTGACTCTTTTGTATTTTAACTTTTTTGTGTGTCAGCTTATTTTGCAGACTAGACCTCAAAATTACTTATTTTTCCCTTCCCTGTTTTGTTTTTCCAGTGATAAAGTGTTTACCTGTACAAGAACCTGAAAATGGAAGGATAATTATGACTGGTGCATTTGAGCTAGGCCAAGAATATTCCTTTGGCCAGGTTGTAAATTTTGAATGTAATGCAAATCACAAGCTTGTTGGAGCTAAAGAAATCATTTGCTCTGCTAATGGAGAATGGAGTAATGATGTGCCTCAGTGCGAAGGTAAAAGGACACTCTTTACTGTGTGTCATTAAGAAGCTTTGTTCTTACAGACTCCTAAACTGTGGTTACCATATGGGAAGCCACAAAGTTTTCACTTTATCTCAAAGCAATTAAGCTTGGTTTGTCTGTAAACAACCTCCAGTGCATATATGAAAAAGTAGGATAAGAAAGAGAAACATAATAGTATTGGATGCTAATATAAGGATAATAGACCATCTGTTTGTTCCATATTTTTCCTACAAGCTGCAAGTATGTTTTGCCAGGCTGCAGGCAACTTCTTTGCTATGTCTGCATAAGAGTCAACCACTTCAGTGTTGATTTAACCAAGGTAATCAGAAACAGCTTTGAATCTGTGTGAACCAAGTTTAGTTAACAAGTATGATTTTAATTCTTAGGGTATATAGAATATACCCTATAATATATATATATAAATATATTATATATATTAGAATATATAGATTTTTCTTTCCTCACACTGATGTGTTTGGAAAAGTTTGAAGGCTAATGTTTAGTTTTTACAGAACCCCAGAATCAATGAGGTGGTGTGGGACTTCTGAGGGTCTCTCAAAGCAATTAGATGGGGCAAGTCGCTCAAAAACGTGTTCAGTCAGCTTTTGATATCTCCCAGGATGGAGATCCACAGTTTCTTTGGGTAACCCACTGCTGTGGTTGAACTTTCTTTAGTAAGAATTTAGCAGTGGCATTTCCTATATTTCAGTTGGTGCCCCTTACTTCTCACTGTATGGCTGGTGGCCAGTGAGAATGAGAAAGGTCCAGTTCCATCATCTTTGCTTCTGCCTGCCCCACTGGAGCCAGGAATTTACTCATGTGAAAAAGACTGTCCCTCCTCCCCCAAGCCTTCTTTACTCCAAACTCACTTAAACCTCTCTCTATCTGTCAGTTTTTCCAATTCCTTCATTATCTTCCTGTCCCTTACTGGAGCTGCTCCAGTATGTCCCAATGTTTTCTCCACTGGGAGTTCCAACCAGGGGAGATGTAGAGGAGAAGCATCACCTCCTTTGGCCTGCTGGCAACACTTTTTCCAGGGGAGCCCAGGGTGTTTTTTTTTGCTGCAAAGGCTCATTGCTGGCCCCCGTCTGACTTGTCCACCAGGACCACCTACTTTTTTTTTCTGCAAAACTGCTTTGCAGCCAGTCAATCCCATGCTGCCCTGCCTGCAGCTGGTATTGGTGGATGGGGTTATTCCTCCCAGTTTCTGAAAAAAGAATGGATGGGATTGGATTGTCAGGGTACAAGCATTTAAATATTCAGAACATCAAGTTTCTTAGATTATTTCTATGTTATTTGATGATGAAGTATGTGTTTAGAAGGACAGAATACATATGTCAGGATGGCAAATGCATTTATGGTTTGTTCGCAATTCCAGTGCTGCATTTTGCTGCTTTGAAACCCCCATTTATTGTATTTTGTACAGCATGAAGTGGAATTAAACATTTATGGTTTTCCAGAATATTGGGAATTTCATTAAACAGTGACAGGTCCCATGAACTATATTTAATTTTAAACACAAAGTAAATTTAGTAAAAGAATCCAAGACAACTCTGTGGTGTCCTGTTCTGTGATCTAGGAAACAAAACTTTTAATATCTTCTGACTTTGTGAATGCATTTTTAGGAAACTGCAAGATCTTGGTGGTTTTATTTGGTTTGGCAAGGAACTGGGAACATTGATGTTCTTTTATAGATATTAAGCATTCTAGTGTCAAGTTTTCAGATACATTAAATTCTTTTCTCTTTTTGATGTCATGATTTATCTAATAACCTACTGGCTCTGAAAGCACATGAGGTTTGTTGGAAATTACAAATAAATTATCTGAAAAATAGAAAATCCTAAATTTCAGTTAGCCTAGTGTCTTATTTTGGAAAGTCTTCTGCCTTATCTCTTGATTCTAAATCCATTAAAGTCCAAAGACAAGTTCTGAAATCTCTCTCATGAACCAATTTGCCTTGAAGCTGTGCTACACCACATTTTCCACCTGGAACCCAGAATCAAGTAAGTGCTCAAATAAGTTCCAAACAGCTTCCAAATGGGAAAGTTTTTGTGAATTCAAATTAACCCCCCTACACCCCTCAAAAAAAAAAAAACCCCAAAAAAAAAAAACCCTTAAATTTTATTGTCATAGAAATTTATTCTTAACAAATAAAAATTAAAATACCTGGATTTTTGTCTGTTTCAATTTCAGAAATTATCTGTGCCGTGCCAGAAATCCCTCATGGATATGTCCGTTCTCCAAAGAAGTCTTACAAGGAAAATGAACTAATACAGTTTTTCTGTAAAGAAGGATACAAATATGGGAACAGAGCAGATGCACTGTGCACTGGATTGGGATGGAATCCACCTCCCTATTGCACTGGTCAGTCTTGCCTAAAGTGGTTTTCCACATTAGTTGGTTTTGAAAGTCATTTTACGGATTAATAAATTCATTCATGACAAAATAAATCCATCCACATCCAATATCCATGAAGACTGGAAGGATTAAGTGCTGAGGGGACCAAAGAACTGGGTAAGAGCTTTTCATGAAGAGCAGTAGCAAAACCAGAATCTTATTGTGAATCTCTACAAATTAATATATATACAATGCTAAAACTCTATTTGTTTTTAACTCTCAAATGCCTTCTGAGCAGTTCATGTGACAAATCCATAATTCCTGAGGCTAGTCATGTTTGACATCAGCCCTCTGGGTCATGGATTTTACTTTAGTTTAATTCAATTACAGCACTTAAAGGCTGTATTTAAATCTCCAAATATGCATGTCATATCCCAACTGAAACAGTTCAATGACATGTTGGGGAATTTATCAGTGCCTTGAATTTTATTCAAGAAATCGCCAAGATCTTAGAACTGGAAAAAAAATGTTGGCAACAGGGCAACATGATAGGATTTTATGCACCACCCACCTTCCTGGGACCTCTTCCAGAAAGACTCCTTTAGAAATAAAAACTTGTTGTCAGTCTTGGGGCCCACTCAGTTTTTGACCTTTCCGATTCAAAATTAGTAATGTTATTAATTAATATGCATTGCCTACAGTTTAACAACATACTGCTTTTGAGAAGTGCCAAACAAAACATTCTTCTAGACACTCATATGCTGGGCTCTGGTGCTTGGTGGGTACTCAGATAGTAGTTCTGGATCCTACTGGGGTTATCACTGGGCGTGCATGAAAACTGATTCACCCACCCTCACTCCGCAGCAGCACCGACCTGTAGTTACCCTAAAGTCATCCCCTCCCAGCACTGAGGGTGTTGGTGATGTTTTCTGAACTGGAAGAAGACACAAAAAAGCCCCAAAAGACAGACTCTGATTTATAAGTCTGTTAGCCTGACTTCTCTGGGCATGAAGATACCTTGAGTTTTTTATAATAAGATTCTTGACCTTTTTCAGTTGTTGAAATACTTCCATTGTCAGAGAAGGATACTAATCTTAATCACACAACCTTTTAATGATCAGTTCCTAGTCAAGTATAATTATTTCTGCATTTAGGACCTGCCAGTGCAACTGCCCTCCTTTGGGATAGTGTCCATAAACGAACCCAGGAAAACCCAGCTGCAGATCTACAGGAAAAAATTAGGTTTGGTTTGATGGCTTCCAGTTCTCTCTCTTTGCAATTAAGTTTTAATCTTCTAATTAACATAACATCAGTAACAGCTGTCACTCTTCTCTTACAGAACCATACATTTCTAAGAAGCCTCTTTTTTAAACAATTTTATGCATTTATGGCCAATATACTATGAAAACATGAACTTATGCAATATATAAGACATATTATTTTTTTTCCCCTGTTTTTTTTATTTAGAAATTGTATGCTCTCCTCCAGTAATTTCCTCTGGGAACTTTAGACCTCAAAAAGACAAGTACATATTGGGTAATACAATCACAGTAGTGTGTGATGATGGGTATCATTTCAAAGCGATGACTGGCAGAACCACAGCTGAATGCACCAAAAATGGCTGGGTGCCTGATCCAGCTTGTGTCCGTAAGTAGCTCTCATTAATAAAGTTACAATGTGGAATTGTTGAAGTATCTCAGAGAAAAGAAGTTAAGAGCAAAATTTCAGGAGCATTAGATACCACAGTTGCTTATTTTTTTCTTTGTACTGTAAAGATTAATTTGATGGTTTAGAAAAATCACCTGTAAAAACAATGGTGTAATCCACATTTTCATTGTGTTTATTAACACATATATTACCTCTTACTGTGTTTGTAAATCTGTTAAAATGTGCTATAGTCAGCTCACTGTCAGGAAGGTTTGTGCTCCACCTGAGGAATAGATTCCCAGTCAGGATTAGAGGACACAGGGAGTTTAAAGTAGCCAAACCAAAGGTAATGATTTGAAGATACTTTACCTTGTAGTATCACAGCTCTAGATTTTTACTTGTAATTTGATGTTGCAGTCAGAGGATTTTATCTATTTTATAATATATCAAATAACAAAGCACAGTATTCTTGATGGTTGATGAGTTCTTTCTTGGGTTAAACTTCCCATAACTGAAATGGTAGCTTTGCCCGGTAAGCACAGTATAAAAAAATTAAATATATAAATTAGCAGGTAGTTTCATAATTTAACACTCTTTCATCTTTGTTCACTGAAAATAAAACTGTGAGATAAAATGTGAGAGAAATCCCGATTAAATCAGTCTTGTAAAGGAACCTTTGGATAAGATGATTAAAGCTATTTCAGTGTCTGAGTTAATGTTTTCTCTGTATCAATTGGGTTCTAACATTCAGGTGTCATTCTGAGCCCACTTCACTCATTTTTTAATGGTCTGCACTGCTCTGGCATGTAGACTCTAGGTCAGAGCATTTTGGGAGGAACCTGGGTAAACTTGAATGGAAGCTTCTGAGAATCTCCTCTCTCTATCCTGGACTTTCCCCTGGAAAGGGTCAGTGCTTTTGTGGAACCAAGAGAGGAAAATTAAAATGCTGCAGCTTTAAAATAAAAATAGTCAGGAAGAGCTTTTGGTGCAGGAGCCCAAAATTTATAAATGGAGGTGGCAGGAGTCATCTCAATTTTAAGAGTTCACAGTTCAGTTTCTATATCTGAGCCAGATGACTGGGTTCGCCTTATGGTCAGAATAGTAAATTTAATCAAGACCCTCTACGGTGTCATCTCACTGAACAATGAATACTAACCTTTGGTCCCACAAATCACCCTCAGGAGTCTGCTGAGAGTGCTGGCTGGATTTCTGTTGGTTGCAATGAAATTGAGGGAAGTAACACAGCTATAAGCAAAGACCCCAGGAGGAGAGCATGGTTGTTCCTGCACTCCTTACCATCTGCCAGGGTGTGCAGTCCTGGTTCTGTCCATTTCTGAAAATATTCAGATGATAAAGCTGAATCTGAATTGTGTCCTGAGCTTTTCATCGTACATGTGTTGATATTGTTGCTGTTCCATTCTGTTTCAAGGGAAACCGTGTGACTACCCACTTATAGAAAATGGCAAGCTAAGTTCTTCATATGAGAACTACAGAAACTATTACTTTCCAAGAAGATTTGGACAGACTGTAGATTACTACTGCCTCGAAGGCTATTTAACCCCCACTGGAGATTACTGGGTTCGAATTACCTGTTCTGAAAAGGGCTGGTTTCCAGAACCAAAATGCCTGAGTAAGTACATTTCCACTATATACTCAATTCTGGTTTGATTATCAAAGATCTATGCAGGAGAATTTGTTCTGAGGGAACACAAGGCAACCTAGTTGCTGAAAGTCAAACTGCTTTAGGTGACCCCTGGGACTGCACACAGACTGTCTTCCTATTTGCAGAGCACAAAGTGTCACCTTTGAAATTATGCTTTTGGATTTTGAAGATTGTTTACTCCTGAAAATATTCGTAAGATTAAGAAATATATAGTAAACCTTCCTCTTCTCTGGCTTCTGGGAAACATGAAAGCATACACTTTCGTCTGCACCACAGCTGCATACATGGGTTCTACATTCTCCCTTCTGTGGCTTGGGCACTTTGGCACTTAGTCTTCATCCTCTCTGAGAAGCATTGCCTGGGCCCTTTGGAAGACTAAATTTTAGAGTTGAAAAGGTGTCACACTTTTGCAATAAGCTGAAATGGATCATGGGTAACAGCAAGAGAACCAGATACACTGACTCAGATTTAAAATTAATTTGACTTACAATTAATCTAAAGTGCGAGATGAGGCCTCCTCTCACACATCTTCAGTCACAGCAAAGTTCCTACCTACTGGTAGGGCACAAAAGTGGATTACAAAAGGTTGCTCTTTCCTTGTTGCCCTCAGTGGAGTGGTGCTCAGTGCAGGAGATGAGGAGCCCCGCCTGGAGGAAAGGAGCAGGCACTCAGATAACACAGTATAACATTTCTTCAGCCATCTGCCTTATATCTGGACTTTTGGGGACAGCAGGCCTTAGAGCCAGCATGCTAAGCTGTTGCTAAAATCTCTAGAGCTGGTTTGAGAGGCTGCCACTCTTCCACAGAGGTGATAAAATCTCCTGGAGACAAATGCTGGAGTTCACTCTGGGCATACACCAGCATTTTAGAGACATACCAGACCAAACTGATGTGAGAGGCACTGAAGTGAGCCAAGCTTGCTTGTGAACAATAAGTAAGAGATTTTTGGTTACTGGGCCACCTCATATTATTTTATGTAGTGACTTCCACTTCTGATCTTGTGGTCCATTAATCACAAAGCACTCAGACAAAACATGCTTTCATTCAAATTTGCACACGAGTGTCTTTTTGTGATACAAGGCTACAGAAAGGTGCTTGGAGGCCTGTTTGTTAGTAACACTTCTTAAGGATTAATTTCCCTCAGCTCTTGCTGTAGAAATTTCTGTGGTTAAATGTTCTTTGCTTCCTTCTTTAGAAAAGTGTTCCATCACAGAGCTGGCAAACGGTTATTTCCTACGCCACAGCTGGAACAATTTTTACAAGGAAGGTGAGAGAGCCAGGTACGTCTGCTATGACAACTACGAGGCTCAGCATGAAGAGGTCACATGCACAAGGAATGGCTGGGCACCTCCTCCGAGATGTACCCGTAAAAGTGAGTGTGCTTGTGTTTTGGTGAGGTTTCTATCTTAATCTATTTGCTGTAGCAGTAATTTCTGAAAATGAAGACTCTCCTTCACAGAATGATTTAGCAGTAAAGAATTTAACATACTACAAATGTTTTCTCTCAGAATATAGGACTGAAACATCCAAACAAGGCTTCCATTCATTTAAATAGCATATTAAGCATTATGTATTAACAATGTATGGAATTAAAAATTTATTCAATTGACCATGTATTAAACAATTTTATGAATCATACTGCTGCTTCTATTTTCACCCTTCTGTTCTGATTTTTATGCATGTAGTTTAGCAGTGCTTTACTTGGAAGAAATCTTGTCTCTCTCTTTCAGAAAAGTGCCATCATATCATTTTTGAGAATGGCTATTTGAACTTGTATCAGGAAACATACAATTTAAAAGAGAAGATCCTGTATACATGTCACGCTGGCTTTGTGACTCCAGAAGGACAAGAAACAGGACACACACAGTGCCAAGGGAGTGGCTGGACTCCACCTCCAAAGTGCATCAGTAAGTAGCTAAAGGTTTCAGAGCTCCCTGTCATTGTCACCAGTGTGTCCTGTGCACATGGTGTTCTGTGGTGTTCCCTGGCCTCAGAGATTTGTCACCTTGGTTTGTAAAGGTTTCTTACTGGGCAGAGGGACACTCAGAGGGCTGATCCTCCAGAGATTAACCTCTCTCAGGCTCCAAAAAAATGTAAAGGATCTTTTTGGATCTCTTTAGCACTGAGTTAATGGTAATCACTGACTGGTTCTTACCTGATACAAGGTACACTTGCCCAAATTTACTCCCAATTTATGAAGCAATGTCTGTGAACTGAGGCATTCCACCAAGGACTTTATGTGACCAAACTAGAGACAAATAGGATTAATTAATTCAAAGTTCCTTCCTCTCCTGAACACAGGTGTAGTACAGTAAGGGACTTAATCTTGTATTGTTATATGTTGGTCATAATATTGACCAACTTCAGCTGCTATTTTATCTTGTCCTTTTATTTCAGACTACCTTTACCTACAATTCTGTGGCTTTTTTTCTGACTCACAGCTGACCATGGGAACAGCAGTACAAACCATTTGCTGTGACACCTAAATTAATAATAATGATAATACCGATAATAATATGTAGCAAAAGGAAATAATTTCATCTAAGGAAGAAATATTTACCCTAAATATTACTTTTAGACAAATTTTGGAAGATTAATGCAATAGATAATATGTGAATATGCTGCATATTCTACAATAATATTCTGACAATGCAGAATTATTGATGTTTCAAATACAGGGATGATGCTTCCAAAGAGCAGTGTTTCTGGATAACTAAATACACTAACTTTGTTTTATTCTACAGAATCATGTAAAGCACCAGGGGACATTTTGATTCACCACACAAAAAAAACTGTGTTCATGCCTGAAGATACAATTGAGTATTCATGTTTGGAGGGATATAAAACTACAAATAACATGCCAACTGATAGCACAATGTGTGGCAAAAATGGAGAATGGAGTCCAGAACCCCAGTGTCGTGGTGAGTATTTTTGTGTTTGCTAATTAGTGTCATTCTCTGTATAGACTCTGTGAACCTTTTTTCTTTAAGCCGTCCTTTGGTTTTGTTCTAACCAGTAGCATTTCATGTACTTTCTGTAGGTTGTCCACTATATGTTAAAATATTTTTTCTCTATAGAAATTGAATGTGCGCTGCTGCCATTGAGCAATGGAGATTTCTCTCCCAAAGAGGGTAAATACCACAGTGGAGCTGTTGTGAAATTTACCTGTGCAAAAAACTACATAAGGGTGGGATCTGCCTCTACTCAGTGCTACCACTTTGGATGGTTTCCATCACCACCAGTGTGTCAAGGTAATGCTGCAATACTGAAACAGAGCTGGTAAATGGCTTGAACAAAATGTTAATCAGATTATTGACTTTAATGTTTGAAAATTTGTTCACAACTTCATAAATCATGTGCAGTATGGCAATGATTAATTTGAGTAGTGTCCTCTCTTACTATATTCCAAAGGTCCTAGTTTTGCCATTGCCTAATATTGATACCCATCAGATATTGCATCCTGTGCTCTTTTTTTTCTAATCACATGAAATTGAAGGAACAAAAACATTTTGGAGGTGACACAGAGCTGGACCCAAAAAAAAAAAAAAAAAGAAAACCAGTGAAGGATTTTCCTGTGAAATTCTTTCATAGTATGAAAGATACTTCTGTATGAGTATATTCATACAGAAGGAAAAATATGTATCCCTGTACTTAGCGTTCTTAACTTAGTACACATCTTCCTGGCATCGGAGAAGAGCTTCTTGTGCTGGTGCTGAGCCCTCTTATGAGGTGCTTCGGCTTTCACAAAGCTTGAGAGAAAAAAGGGACCTCCCTTTCTTCCCACTCAGTCACTATTTTGGTGACTTACTCTGTCATCCTTCTTTTTGCACACACTCTTTTGCATTTAAAAGCAAGTTTATTTCATATATTTGACTCTAGCTCAGGGACATTCTAAGCTCCCTTAATAGGAGTTTCACTCACTGCACACATTCTGTGTGTGTGGTTTTTTGGGGTGCTTTTCTTTTGTTTTGGGTTTGTTTTTTTGGGTCATTTTTAGGATATAAGTTATTCCTTGCAGAATTGTCAATTTTCTTATTGTCTTTTAAGAATACTGAAGTTACTATTCTTTTAACATTTTTTTTTTTCCCTTAAAACTGGGTTAGTTTTATCAACCATTTTTCTCAGAGCAGGGTCACATGTATCTGTTTGTGATCTCCAGCCCAGCATGAATCCAGATATTCGAAGGCATAAATCAATGACCTGTTTAACCCATTCCACTGATTTTTCCTTCATTTTAATTGATACATTCAATTTGTTTTATGTTGTACTTAACATATAACTGTGGTGGAAGTACTGAGTTCAGAGCATAGACTTGATCTCTTGATTTCAGTGAGTGTCAAAGGCTGTGGACCTCCCCCTGAAATTCCCAGTGGCAGTATTGTTGACGGCTCTGTGGAACAGTACCAGCATGGGGACAGAAAGCAATATGAATGTAACGGCGATTTTAAGTTGGTTGGATCAAAGGAAATAGAATGTATTGATGGACAGTGGTCATCTCTTCCCTCTTGCATTGGTAATCTACACAGCTCTTACTTCTGAGAAGTCTGTAATTCTCTGCAGGCTATTACCTCATAGATATTTCCACAATTAAAAATATGTATTTGCAGATGTAATGTTCTGTTCAAAGTAATAAAATAATATTGCATGACAAGCCATTACCTTGTGCTGTCACTACTGCTGCAGTAGTGCTAGCCCGAAGCAGGAAGTGCAGTTCTCACAGAGAGGTGACAGCTCTGCAGTCCTTACAATGGTTTTCAGTTCTTGTAATAATCCTAACTGAAAGGGCACATTACAAATGTGCAGGTGTATGATCAATTATAATTTTGGCTGATCAGAATCAGTGATTCAGGTAACTTGAATCAATTGAAGTTTTCCTTACTCTTTATGGCTTATGTACCAACAGTTTGGGAAAGTACTGTCAACTGAAACTACCTGTGGATCATGCCAGTGTTGGAAAAAGAAGGGAAAAGACAGAAAAGCAATTTTGAAAACTGACTAAAAGATATAAGCACCCCAGCTATGTTGAAATTTAGTTGCTACAATTAGTGGGTGTAGGTTTGGTTCGCCAAATGCAAATATAGTTATTTTTATTTAAGTTTTTTCAGCTATTGATCTGTGATTCCTGTATTATTGTGGAACACCTCTGCTCTTTTCAACAGAAGACAAAGTGCCCTGTAAATCACCTTCCTCTATCCCAAATGTTGTCCTGCATCAGGCAGACCAGGACCAGTATTCACATGGGGATGAAGTAACTTGTGGATGTAAACCAGGCTCTGACAATACTGAGGAAATGAAAATAAAATGTCTTAATGGAGAATGGAAGCCTTTACCTGTTTGTGCTGGTAATCTGTTTCCATAATACTTCAGATGTGAGTGCAACATAGTTGTATACAAAATTTGACTAAGGTGTATACAAAACGGACTTCAGCCATCAGTATGTAGCCAGACATGCTATAGTTTAATGCATCAAAACTAAGTGGTTTTAATTTACTGCTCTTAAATGGAAGCATATCTTTTATCCTGGAAAGACTCTACAGTTTGTAAAGGGAAGGAAATAGGATTTGCCCAGTGGTTAAAGTCAATTATTTAAAGGAATTAAAAATAATGTTAATAGCCACAATGTGTTACACTTGTTCCACCCTAACTACTTTTATGTGGATTAGTCCTTGTCACAGAATAATAGAATGAGTAAGGAAGGGACCACAGTGGTCCAACCTCCCTGGTCCAATCTTCCTGCTCAAGCAGCCATCCAGTAAAGTTCTTCCTCAAATTCAGTTGAACTTCTGTATAACTGATGACATCTTCATCAGCATATATTGTCAGATCTAAATCTATTTTTTAAGTTCTTTTTTAATTTTTTTCAGATGCATCCCCTCAATGTGTGATTCCAGAGTATGTTGTGCTGGTGCGCTCTGGCCGGTATCCCATGTCAAGAAGGAGGACTGGGTTCCATAAAGTTATAAATTACAAATGTACGTCAGATGATGAAAATGTTAAACAGGCAACTTGTGTGTCTGGGAGATGGACACCAGAGATTGCATGTACAGGTGTGTTCTTACTTTTGCACCATTTCTTTTGATGCAGACATGATAAATACTCATTATTAAGGATTCTTAGCATTGCTGTATCACTAGGCTGAAATAAAAATGTTTATTTGATCATATGGTAAAGGGTAGTTGTGCCATCATTGGAGCAGTTAACTAGGTTTAGAGATGCACCACTTTAGTAAGGCAGACTTAATGCTCTCTGCTCTGACAATTGGAGTGGTTGTCACTGGCATTTCCAATGTGAGAAAAGATGTAATGATAAATTTAAGCTCAGTTCTTCAAAAGGGACTTACCCTGATGCAAAACAGAGAGCACATAGTTCAAGCTCCAATCAGAGTTCCTTTATTTCCTCTAAACCTTCAAAGTTTTTCTATGCTATGTTTTTCCTCCATTTTTCCAATTGCTTCCTAGTGAAACTATGAGAAAAAAGCTGATTTGGCCAATGAAAAAGCGCAGACCCGGAGGAGGCTGCCCATATGTAACACACACCAGAGGTCTTGTCACGCACCAGTCTTCAGGGCTGCCTTTATGCACAGCAGAACAGGATATTGTCTGTAGGAAGCATGGTTATAAAACAACCATTGCCTCATTCCTTGCTTTGGTTATACCAGATTTATGGGAAATTATGCCTGAAAGCGGGAAAAATATGGCAATCACTGTCCCTACCTTAGTTACTTTCTGGAACCACTAGAAACAAGAAACCAAGCTCTGGAAGGCTCCTCATATCTCTGTCCTCATTCTAGATCTACCTCATTCTCTCCCTTTTTCTTTCCTTTGGCAGAAAGAGTCCTTCATCTTTGGAGTGGAAAAATTTTAGCCTATTTTTTTCTTCTATTTTAGCTTTGTCATTTAGCTCTATCAGCTTAGTCTGAAGAAAAAACAAAACTCCAGACATTGGTTCAGTTTTCCTAAAATAGTTCATTATAGAGAGAGGAACAGGAAAAGCACACAAGGGTGTGCAGCTGTGTGAGAAAGAAAGGAGGGACTACAAGAAACTCCATCTTAGCTTGGTGTAGACAGCTGTGACTGTCTTTTCTATGACTCTGAAAGCATATGAGCAGCTGAAGGCAGCTCTGCTGTTTTTGAAGCAGAACAAAATGATCATAGTATTGATTAAAGCTTGAGATAGCTATTGGAGTTTTCTAGCACCAGTGTTGTCTTAGTTATTTGTGTTGCAATCTCTGCTGAACTGCTACACTTTCTCTTTGTTCTATTGTACCATGACTATGTGAACTTAGCTGAGGAGAGTGTGTGCCCACCTCCACCTCAGGTGCCTGGTGCTCTGCAGACAACAGTAGGAAGAAACTTCAGGAATGGGAGTAAAGCATCGTTTTCATGTCCTGACTGTTTTGAGCTCATCGGTACAAAGGAAATAACCTGTATAGAAGGGAAATGGCAATCACCACCTTACTGTGTGGGTCAGTACTGGCATACTTTTTTCCATCTTTTTTGTTATGAATACCTGTGTTGCTCATTTGCAGTCATCATGAGCAAGAGGCTGCTGTTACTTTCCTAAGATTACCATGGACAGGGAACTGCAGGAAAGCAGTAGAACATAAGTTGCTAAATAGGGTGCAAACAACTGCAATCTTTTCGTTCACACAGACTTAGATGGTGTATACAATTTTCAGGTAGTCCCTCAAGAGCTGTGTGCTTATTTTTTTGTTTAGTATATTGCATAACAGAGTCTCAGTTTTGACTGGGGGCCTTAAATTATGTCCTGTATTCTATAAATTATTTATTACTTAGTTACAGTTGCAATATTGATTGTCTTGCATTATTGTTTATCTGTGTTGTTTTTTAGAAAGACCATGTTTCGCACCAAAATCTGTAGAATGTGCTGATGCTCCCAGGCTGGAAAATCCAAACTTAAGAATTGAAAGAGAAGGGAAAACAATTTATCTGCCTGGTGCTAGATTTAAGTATGTTTCTCGTCCTGGATACATGTTAAACGGACCAACAGAGATAAATTGCTCTATGGGAAATTGGACTGCAGCTCCTTCATGCTTGGGTAATATCAAAAATTACTTTTTTTGGACTGCATTTAGCAATGAAATTGAAGGAATTTTGAACTGAGGTTGATCAGTAAAAGGGTATTTTTCTACTCCGTATTTTGCTGTGGAATCTTTTCTTCTACCATGGATGTCGTCAGAACAATCCTCATTGGATGCAAAACTGACTGTCTTAATGCAGCTTAGTTTTTAAATATTCTTTCATATTCTTGTAGTCTTTGTTCAGTTCATATCTCTGCCAGATGAGTCCTAGGCATAGCCTCATGATCCAAGGATCTCTTTTCTACAGAGTTCACTGGTGACTTAAAGTTGCTATGGTGCCTCAGGGATGGAAATCACATCAGTATAGCAAGGGCCAAAAGCCTCAAGTAAAACTTTCTGGCATATTTAGAAACAGAATTGGAGCGTTTCAGCAGCTGAAGTCTGTATATTTGGGGGAATGACTTATTTATTCTTCTGTATACATTTTATACATTTATTTACACATATATACCTTTTATACATTTATTACCTAACTATAATTATATAATTATGTAATCCACTGTTAGCAGATGACTATGCCGATATTAGAAATAGCTCTCTAAAGCACCTGTTTGATGGAAAAAGTACATTTCTTCAATGTGTATCACAGTAGCACAAGCATCAGATTTCTGTTATCTTTTCAGAAATGCTATGTGGAAGTGTTCCAAAAGTTGCCAATGCTCACTTTGAAGGCAGACAGAAGGAATCTTACGAGCCTGGTGAAACAGTTCAATACCACTGTGATTCAGGGTTCCTGATTGTTGGTTCCCTTGAAATTATCTGCAGGAAAGGAAACTGGACAGCACCACCCTTCTGTGAAGGTATAGGTTCTACTTCCAAGTAGTCCATGATCCTTCTTAGCATTTCACGTTGTGAATTAAAATAATTTTTACTTGGGCATGCAGGTGAGACAGGCCAATAAAGCCAGCAGGTGACTTCCTTTGAATGGGCTGCTAACACACCTATTTTTCTGGCTTCTGGAAAACAACAAAGCCCTGTGGGCTGGAGCTGGTAGCCGAATCCTGGCTCTCTTGAAATCAAGCAGACAGACATTATGTTGGAATCCTGCAGCATCCTGGCTGCAAAGGAGCAGATAACTCTAGGGCAATGGATCTTATTGTCACATCTCTATGCATGTCAATTGCTGACAGAGGCTTTCAAATAATAAATAAATCATGTCACCCTCCAAACTGGTGGCACAGGATGTTGTGCAGCACAGCTGGCTGATCTCTGTGACCTCTCTTTTTAGTTTCTTTAGGCAAACAATACTGGGTGCTGAAGCATTGCAGAATAAACCATATAATATATCAGAATAAACCTTCTTTTTCTACCTGTAGAAAATGGTGTGCATAACTCAAAGTGCTTTTTGCTCACCAGGAGCTCTGGAATGCCATGCTGTGTGAGTTTTCTATGGCTCACTACACACCTCTCTTTCCAGATGTCAGCTGTGGAGCTGCGCCTGAAATCCCCAATGCGCGCATTGCAAGCGCTCCTCAGGACAGGTACCTGCCCGGTGCCAGGGTGCACTATCAGTGTGAAAGGAATTTTCAGATGATGGGTAGAAATGACATCCTTTGTTCAAATGGTCAATGGTCACAACCACCAGTTTGCAGAGGTAAGATCTGTGCTTTTACCTTGCCTGTTAGTGTAGAGGCAACCAATTCTCTATCGAAATACTCTGAAGACTTTGCCTTTTTTACTTGTTTTCTTTGGCCACCCCAAATTTGAACTTGCTATTGCTTCCTTACACAGAACTTTAATTTAACTTGATGCTTCTAGAGATACAGGGAATATTTCCATCAATTGCAAAAATGTTCCTGAAGCAGCAGGGCCTAAAATGTGCTGCTCTGTCATTCTCCTGTATGCTGTTGGTATTTCCCCAGCGCCTACCACTTCAGTGACTTTCAGTGGACAGACATATAAGGGCTTCTCTTGTGTTCAAAGCTGAATGGAAGCAGCTCTTCTTCTGCAGTGCTCCACTCTGACCAATGCAGACCCTAGCAGAGACCCAGATCTAAACTATGTAAGATCTGCTAGGGGCCATGGAAGTGGAAGGATTGTTCCTGTGACAAAGAACATTCAGGAGCTGTGCTCCAGTGTTCCCAATCCCAATCTGTGGCTGCAGGGTGAGCACAGCTCCATGGAGCTGGCTGTGCTTGCCCAGCCCTGAGCAGCACAGGCTGACAGGCTCCTCCAGCGCTGGCCAGCCCTCCAGAGCTCTGCACTTCAGCAGGGAATCAGTTTGGCTGCTGCTCCTGTGATTTCCAGGAAGGCCAGGGCTCCCCAGGGAGCTGATGTGCTTCTTGTGCATAAGTACAGAAACACTGGCTTTTTCTAGAAACTCCTATTGACCCTGCCATCTCCTGAGAGTCCCAAACAGTGTTCTGCTGCCACTGCCACATCTCATTGCTTTCCCCATGGCGAGCTCCTCCGACCAACCTGAGGTCACAGAAATTGTAACAAGGCTAATTCCTTTCACATCTGGTTGTATAGATGAACGTCTTAACAACTGCAAAGGTGACAGCAGCTGTGTCTCTTTTCAGATGTGACATGTAATCCTCCTGTAGAAATTGCTGGTGGTAGGATTGATGGTATTAGAAAGTCCAGGTATATGCCTGGGGAGACTGCAAAGTATCAGTGCTGGAAAAATTTTAAGATGACTGGGACTTCCACTGTAGTGTGCAAAAATGGGACCTGGACAGACCCGCCAACATGCAAAGGTAACTTCTTTCTCTCTCTCTTTATCTCTATCCAGTCCCTTGTCAGTGATAGTATCATAAAGCTGCCTCATTGTCATTTAGCATCTCAGTGCCCTCACAGTGCACAGCTGCCATGGCTCTAGCACACTCAGGACAATGCAGGCCATTTCCCAGGCCTCTGTTCAAGTGGGATGAATTTACCAAGCTGAGTGACCCAGGTGGTTTCACTCAAGAGGGCCAAGTGCCACACCTTATGCAGGACAAGATGAAATCCTGCAGACAGCTGCAAGCACTTAAGCTGTGCTCAGTGGGGGTGAGCTGGCAGTTGTGAGCCTGAACATTGGAGAAATGAGAAAGTCTTGCTCCTGCCAGCTGTTTGGTTTTCTCTCTGCTTTCCTCTGCTTCTCTGAGTAGTGCCAACATAGTGTGGGTGGTATTTCTGACCAGACCTTCTCTGCAGTTGAACTTCCTCTCTGATTGGGAAATTTCTTTCAGGCCAAGGTGGGAGATGTGGCACACCTCCAGCTATTCAAAGTGGAGAGCTTCTTGTCTTCCCCTTGCAAGAATATCAACAAGGTGATACTGTGGAATATAAATGCCCAGATTTCTATATCTTGAAAGGATCTTCAACAATCACCTGTCTTAATGGGCAGTGGACAAGCCCCCCAGTTTGTCTGGGTAGGTTGAAGCATGTGCTGCGTGGCCAAAGGCTGTGTGACTGCTCCTCTTTTCTTCTGAGACCCTGAGAGCAGCACTGGTGCTGGAGCCAGAATGCTGGTAGGGCAGAATGGCAGTGAGTCGTCCTTTTGTCTCAAAGGAGTTTCTGCTTAAGTTCAGTTTGTGTAGTCCCCTCTGCTTCCAACAGGTCCACAGGAGGGGAGTTGGCTGAACCCTCACTGTGAGGGGATCTTCATCACTTGTGCAGAGCTCCCAAGTGCTCTAGGGCTGAGCCATGGCTCCACCCAGCAGGCTCTGAGCCAGGATGGGTCTGAATGAGTGGCAGTGCTGGGGAAAGCTAAGGGTTCCTCCATGATGAGAAAACAAACTTAGAGAAGTACCGAGCAGAAGGGAAGGAGGGATCTCTCAAAAATATATATGGGGAAGTCCAGTGGTGTTTGGTGTCTTCCCCACCTGTGCTTATTCTTGCCCTGTGTGACTATCAGTGTGACATGGCTTCTCTCAGGACATTTTTTCCCCTTTAGCTTGGATGTGAATGTCTTTTCTGTTGCAAGTAACAGAGGGTCAGAGCACACTTGGAAACATTTTTTGATGTGAAGAACTTCTGTAGGCTCTAGGGGCAAAAAAGTTACATGTGGTGTGTCTGTATGAAGTACTGACGCTCTTCTCCTGACTTTTTCAAGTGGCCTGTACAGCATCGGAAGAAGATATGGACAGCAACAATATTGAGCTGAAATGGGTTGGACAAGCCAAGCTGTACTCCACATCGGGTGACTATGTTGAATTCCGTTGTAAACAGGGATATTTGAAAGATCCAAGTACTCCCAACTTCAGAGTCCAGTGTGTGGAGGGGACATTGAAATACCCACGGTGCACACTGGGAAGTAAGTCATCCCCTCTTCAGCTTTGCCTGCTCTGTTGTTGCATTTTCAGTGCTGAAGGGAAGCAGAAAGCCTTTGGTTTTCTTGGCTATGCGCCAGGGTGTGGGAGCCTCCTGGAAGCTGCAGGAATAGAGGGGCAGTGCTCCCAGGAAGTCATTGCCCTGCACACCTGAGCTGCAGAGACTGCTGGGGAAAGGGCACTCCAGGCACTCACAGAGGGTGCCAAGAGAGCATCAGTTGTCCAGTGTGAGATCTACAGGCAAATATCAGAATTATTTTTTTGCAGGGAACTGCTCCCTGAATAGGAACATTATGGAAAACAACAATATTCAGTTGCAGTCATCCAGCCAGTCAAGCCCTCACTATCACTCAGGGGACTCTGTTGTGTTCATGTGCAAACACTCATACCGGGAGGTTTCCCAGAAGGAGAAATTCAGAGCACAGTGCCTGGATGGAGTGATTGAATATCCTCTGTGTCAGTGTAAGTGCTTGCTGCCAGAAACATGGGGCAGGAGTTGCAGGAGGCAGTTCTGCTGAAATTTCCTATTCACTGCTCTGAGGAGCCCCTGGGGTCTGTCAGGATTGATACTGATGCCTTCCCCCTTTTTTTCTCTTTACACAGACTGGTGGTAAAAGGAAATGACATGAGGGAGCCCGGCTGTGGCAATGACAGAGCCCTCAACCAACCTGCTGACTTGAGCTCAACTTTCCCTGGTGTTTCCCATTTTGCTGTGTTTTGTTTGCAGCTTAGCCAATGTTCAGTCTTGGGATTTGTTCTTGTGTTTATTACTCGATGGTTGTCTTTGCATATTATCCATATTAGATCTAGTTTTGTAAATGTATTTACATTTTATGCAGACAAAGGGTTATTGCTTACATTTTATCCATTCTATACTGATCTCACTGTTATTTTATTAACTACTGTGGCCTGAAAACAGGCTGGCTTTGATGGTATACTGAGACAAGAATTAAAGCTGACAGTTAATTTGATTATTAGCACAAAAAGCATGTTTGGCCTTGTCTGTTTCTCCATACACTTGCTTGGAAAGGAGTATGGGGTGAGTGTCCTGACTGCCTGAGCAGAAAGAGCAAGTAATGGACTCTCTTTTGAATAACTCCAGGCAGTCTCCAGCCAGAACCAGTTCTTCTGAGGGGCCTTGCCTGCAAAGGCAAGATGTTTGGGTGCAAGTAATTGGGATTTCTAGGTGAAAGGGGGGACCAGTTCCTGGAGAGGCCAGTCTGTGCCACCCCCAGCCGCATCTGCTCTTCACAAACAAGGAGAAAGTGCTTGTGGAAATCAGTGGCAGCCTGGATGTGGTAGCCATGTGCTAATGCACTCCTTGATTCAGAAGGGAGAGAAAAAAGCAACTACCAGAGTACAAATCATTCACTTTAGAGGAGCAGACTTTGACTTGTTTAGGAAAAGAGGAGATGGCATTGCTTGGGAGTCCTAGCAGTCCAGAAAAGCTTATAGATCTTGAAGCACAGAATCCTGCAAGCACAAGATTACTCAGTTCTCATCTTCAGGAGGAAAAACACATCTACCTGGACTGACTTATCTCATCAGAGACTTCACAGTCTCTCTGAAGCAGAAAAGAAATCAATGTACAGGGAACTGAGGCAAAAACAGGCACCAAGGTGAGCTGTCCATGGCATTGATGTGGCATCTATGGATAATGTTAGAAAAACTCAAGCTCAGTGGCAGTTACAAGGGACATCAAGGGTCACAGGAAGGTAGTCTATTGCTACACTACAATTAAAACAATCAGTAAGAAAATGTGGCATGTCACTAGGAAGGTGATTTAGTGGCAGCAGCCCCACATGAAGCTTGAGTGTTTGGTGCCTTCTTTGCCTCAAAGTTCATCAACAAGATGCTACCATCATGTCTGCAATCCCCCTCATCCTGTCCTGTGCTTACAGTTACACAGCCCGTGTTGTGTGTTCAGCCAGAGGAAGTGATGGGAGTAAATGAATTCTACTTCCAACAGCTGTTCCAGCAAGGGCCCTTTAATCCCTTTTGCTCCAGTTTGCTCTGTAAGAGGAAGGGTATTCCTGTTACATGCACTGTGTAAAGTATTTTTATCAACCTTTTTTTCCACCTATTGCTTGTCTGGTTTTTGACCAAATAAGCAGAATTTGTCTATTCCTGAATGCTTTAATTTCCTTTTCTGTCTTATTCGTTCATGTAACTCTTGTAAAAGCCTTGAAACCCATACGCAGCACCATAAATGCTATGATGTCACCGACAGATGAGTTTAGACATGAAAGAGAGAAGACAACCTTAGAGTGGCTTTTTTATTAAAACAGACTAAAATAGATTCAAGGCAAACATTGTCCATATTGCTGGATTTTCTTCATAGCTGTAGTCACACTTGTTCTCAGGCAGAACCTTAAGAGTATCCATATTTAAGTGTTATAGGAAATCATACCAAGTACTTGGATTTTAATATTCTTAAAATAGTTTTTAAAAAATTAACTTAGTAAATTTGTATATTTTAAACTTTTAAGTAGATTTACAGATATTTTAAAAACTTTCTTTTATACTTTCTGTTTTATGTTTTTCCTCAAGTTCAATCCTTTAGAGGCTCCTTACCTGTGAAGGGAGACATGATTGCTGTTAAGATGTACAATTCCTTCCTCCAGCTGTTATCATGTGTATGCCAATATTGCATCCCTGTGCTGCACTGCTCATCCTCATCCCACAAAGGCCTTTCCTTTCCATCCCCCTCCAGCTCAGACTCAACATTCATTTCCCAAAGCTGAGTGGAGTGTCCTGGAGAACACCAGGCCACCCTAATTCACCTGTTAATAAGAGATAAAGCACACGCACATACCTTTCCTATAAGCTTTCCTCAAGTTCATACTTGCTTTCCTCTTTCAACACACCTTGGATATGCCAGCTGTCCTCTCTTGCACTGAACTTGAAATAAAGTTGTGCCAGATTCTGCTCCAAAATGGTTCTGTTTACAGTAAAATCCAACATAATCCCCGTGGTAAAAGTAATCTTGGTCTGCATAGAATGCTTGCAGTAACACATTGTTTTTCTCCATTTCAGTTTTTGACAAAGTACACGGCTCTAAAAAAGAGAGATTTGATCAGTGCTAATAAATGGATTGGTTTTGGAACAGAATATTTTGACCAGGCTACACTAAAACTGTAAATTATTTCCTATTGTCTTATATATACTGCAGGCATATCATAGTTAAGGAATAAAAAAAAAAACCACCAGATGAGCTTAACTTATTTCTATTAAAACTTTCATATGTCACTGAAGACGCCGAAACAGTTTCAAAATTTCTAGCTGACAATACTCAATTTATAAACTGTAAGGATCTGATTTTAGAGAGAATTGGGGTTGTTCAGCCTAGCAAAAAGAAGGATCCAGGGAGACCTCCAGAACCTAAAAGGGGCTTATAAGGAAGATGAAGGCAGACTTTTCAGTAGGGACTGGAGCAATAGGACAAGGGGTTATGGTTTTAAACTACAAAAGGGTAAATTCAGCCTAAACATAAGGAAGACACTACCACCAAACAGTGAGAGTGGCAAAACACTGGTACAGTTTTTCCTATTTTCCCTTTTCCCAGAAAGGGCCAACGTCAGGCTGCACAGGGCTCTGAGCAGCCCTACCCATTGCAGGGGATTGGACTAGATGACCCTTCCAGGCTGTTCCTTAAGGCTATGAATTATATAGATAAATAAGTGCTGCTTTATCTTGTTTGTCACACCTACCTATACAAACTGGTGGTGAGGTCCATTGTCCTTGAGAACAGGAGATTCTATCAGAGCCTTGCAAAAAATGATAGTCAGAGCAAATATACTGAACTGAAGAACCACTGTCATACTGGGGCAGTGCTGGGAGAGTAAGAACTCCATTTGCAATAGAGGGTGGAGAGCCACATTTTTCTGTAGCAGCTGCAATAACAATAAAAACATTTAAGAATAAGACTAATAAATCGACTGCTTTATCATAAATTAAATTATATGAACATGAAGGTTTTCTTTTTACAGTTCTCTTTCACAGAGCTTTCAGTTTACTGGGCTCAGAGCAGAGCTTCCCCTTCCTTTCTACAGCCTTGCACAGCAAAGGGAGATATATCACTTTTCCAAGCTTGGCTGTATTCAACAACAGAGTTGTCTTGTGCATCTGTATTGTTGAAGCCTAAGCACTGATTATTTACAACAGGCTCCAGTCCCACACTAAAAGCAAAGCAAATAATTTCTAAAGAGGTCTAAGATTGATTAATTAAAAACACAATTTAAAAATTATTGCTTTACCTTGAATAACACATTTTGGATAATTCAGTCTGCCATGATCACACTGTGTCCTCCCAGGAGATGGAATGGCAGTCTGGAGAAAACTATATCCCTGTTTACATTCAAACTCTATGAGATCTCCATGGAGGAAAACTAATTCTTCCCGTCTCCATTTCAATGTTAAGTTGTTGCTGTCCATGTCAGTTACATTAAGAGTACATGGTTCTAGGAAATAAAAATTGTTTTAATAAAAAGCCACCTTAACTGGTTTCTTAGCTCCCTTTTGTAGGAGTGAAGAAAGAGAAACCCAAGTCAATAGTTCTAGAATGCTTCTGAATATTGCAAGACAAAGAACTGCAGAACTGCTTAAAAAATGCAAATTAAATAAATGGTTTGAAGTGCCAATAAAAATCAAACACATGCAAAAGGAATGGATACTTTCTGACAGGTCTTAAAACCCAGTGCCAGGATCACATCAGGGAGTGTAGTTTTCCATTAGGTGATTAACCTCATTAACTTCTGAAAACCACTGTTCAGTGTCAATAAAGATTACAAAAACAAATTTCTACAAGTTCCATGAGAATCACTGGCTGATAAAGGCCCTTAGGATGCTTTGCTGAGGGAAAGGCAAGGATAACTCAGTTACTGGCAGTCTGGTGACAGCAGGGTAACACCAAATTCACATGGAATTTTCCTGAAGCTCAGTGTAACACCAAATTCCCCTGGAATTTTCCTGCAGCTAATATCAGCATGTGCTCTTTTTGGTCTCTTTAGGTGAGTGTTGAAAAGAAATCTCAGAAAACATGAAAAGGATGATGGGCTTCTTGGGATGCTAAAGAGACAACTAATGCTCACAGAAAGTGAGATTTCATTCTTTCACAGGATTTTTTAAATTTGAGTACTCAGATCCAAAAATGCTGACCTGGACCTTTCAGTCTAGATGAGGTAACTTCTGTTCATTTAGAAATATTCAATTAAAACTGAACTGATTGTGTATTTTCATTTTCATAGATTACAAACTGAAAGGTGAGCCAATTTAACAAAGGATATTAGTAAAATGTAATTATTTCATTAGAGGAAGGAAGGAAAGATAAACAAACAATCTTTTTTGTATTCCTGCTAGCACTGGTAATTTTCTAGTGAGAGTTCTATGCATTGTTTTGAGCAGCATACATAAAAAAGCAGCACAGAAAAATTTGAAAGTCCACAACAGGATGAACCAACAGATATAAAGACACATCATTAAAAAAAAAAAAAAAAAGCCTGAAAGGTTAAAAACAAAAGTCCAAGTAGTCATTGCTAATTCTTTGTTAATTGTATCTAAAAGCCATTTTGGGAATGGCCACACCATTCCTTCTAATCATCTATTGAAAGACAGGAAGAAATTAACTGAATGGACAATATGGAGAAAAGAAATTGGAGAATCCTCCCAGGAAACAGGGATAGCTAGATACTAAAATAGCTCACTCAGGAAACAGAGGAATCTATTTAACTGGGTGGTTTTAAGAACAGGTCAGAGGATACCCAGCAGGAGAGGCCTGCTAAAATTTATTTTTGGTTCATCCTCATATTTCTGGAATCTTTATTAACTCCAATAAAAGAGAAAAGATGGTAATGAAAAGATTATTTAGAGGTTCCTTCCAATCTTCCCTTTTTATATTACATATGACAAACCTTGCTTTTTCTTCCAAGACTCACCTAAGCAGGTTGGTTGTTCTGTCCAGTTTCCATGGTCACAATAAACAGTACTGGGCCCATCCAAAAAGTGGTAATGCTGACAACCATATTCTACCCAGGAACCATTTTTGTAACTTTCCAATAATGGGCCCAGGACAGCACCATTTTTTATCACAGGTGGAGAGGCACAGACTTGCTGCATTTCTGATATGGGATAGAGAGAGAGGCAATTAGATCTTGATTCAATTACAACATATTAACACTTGGCTTTCGGAATTGCAGACATGCATTTTATTTCCCCCTACACTTTAGGGGGAATTTACACATACATAGATGTATGCCTACTTTTGACTCTTGACTCAATACAGCTAGTTCTTTTTATGTGACACAGACCATCTTATTAGTTACTTCAAATGTTTCATCTATGTGTGGTTCAAAAAACCCTCACTGGAAGTATTAATCAAAGGAACAACAAAATACTCATGAATTTGCATGTCCAAATAATATTAAAGGGTATAAAATGACTGAAAGTAAATCCTTTGTATGAAATAAAATTACAAATACAGAGCAGGCTTATTGGTGTAATTTAGAAATAAGCAACAATGGCCTTTTATTTATTGGCTACATTGACATCTGTAGCCCATGCAAGCATTTTCAAGAATAAGGAACTGTCCCATAGCAAAAGAATAAAAGTAGTCATAAAATGTCTATAATTGCATTTGAGAGTCCTTTTTAAATAAAAGAGCAATGTTCACCTACTCATATCTTCACTGTGATGTGTTTGACTTGCCCTTATTTCTGCATCTGCCTCAAGTGGTGGTGGTGCTGTCCCAGATTCCTGTTTATCCACAGTTCCTGTAACAATAGCAGAGACTCAGAACCAGTTTTTACAGAAACAGCTCATTCTGAAGTACTAAAACAGACAGACATGTTGCACTCTAAAATGTAATAATCCCAGTGATTATTGTGAACCCTAAGGAAAGATGTTACAGGTGGCAGCTGAATTCACCTACTCATCCTTTTTAATCTGGGAACCATGGATTGCCTGCAAAATAAACACTTTGCCTCTCAAGCCTTTTAAGAGAGGAAGGATAACAGTTTTGCAGACATAGAAACTGAGACTTTCCAGAAAATTAAGGCATGGGTTGAAGAATCATTTCAGTTCAGTTGCCAGCCTTCACAGAAGTAACTCACCAATACAGGTAGAGGGTGATGTCCATTTTCCTCCTTCACACTGGATTTCCTCAGATCCTCTCCTTCCCAGGGTACACTGTACACGAACTTTGTCTCCATTATGATATGTTCTCCTGGCTGTGCTGATGTAGTCATCCATGTGGCCATGGAGTGGTGGTGGAGGACATTTATTTTTTATGTCTGAAAATAAAAAATTGCATATTGTTTCTCTCTTACCAAAGCCATGTACACAATTAAGCTTACCATACACAATGCAAGCCTATCACTCAAAAGGCTTTTTATGCCTAAGGCAGAATAATTTCTTAATAAAATTTTCTTAATACAATGGGAGACTGAACAAACAAGTGATTTTGCATTCCACAAATATAAAATAGAAGTACTGTGTCATTGTACTGCTATAAACAAATTCGTAATTTCTCCACAGAGACTTATTAAAATGTTCTTTGTAGGACTCCAGGAAATAGAGATTTTCCATACCCTTCATTCATATACTATTTAAAGCAGATTATGTATTAATTCTAATGCTACAGAAGAAGAAATAATCATAGCCCATTTCCTATCTCCAAATTAAGTTTGTGATTATTGTATCCTCAAAAGTAGATTTAGGCCTTGTTTTTGTCCTCCTGAGCATCTCACCTTCTCTGCACTCACTCAAGAAAAGTTCCTGCTGTGTCATGAGAATAAACACAGGGCTGGAGTCTAAGCTATAGTAAAGGTTGTTTTGTGCTGCTTCCTGCTCTGTTCTACATCTCAACTGGTTCACCTTTCATTCTTTTGGAATTTTCTTTACTCAGACTATACATTAGCCCCCAGTGACTGGGGAAGTGATAGCAATTGCTAATGGTGTGTTTCTGTCCTCAGGACAATATTTTCATTAATTCTGTTCAAAACAAGTAAAGTCTGGGGAAGCTGTACAGCTCTGAAAAGTACCACAAGCTAAGGAGGACCTTACTACAAATTTTTTTAATGCCTCTCAAGAAGTACATCCCCATCCCAAAAGGCAGGATTAAGCAAGCCTGGTTAACCCTTCATGTATTCTGAACAGTTTATTGAGCTTCAATGTCTAAAAAATTCCCTGTAACTGTTGATTCCTGCTTCTCTGGGATAGAACTTGGAGAGGTAACAGTAAGAGACAATATCTGCCCTGCTGTTAGAGTTCACTGAAATGTAGCTCCAATTGCCATTGCTTCCCTTCCTGCTGTCTTGGCTCCATGCCCTTTGACTAACACTTGATTTACATTTAGGCTACAAACTGGTACAAACCCTCAAGCATTTCTTGAAAGAAGGTGAGAGCTTTTCTTTAAGAATTTGACACAGTAAAACTATAAAATCAAGGTACCTTCACACACTGGAGGGTCTGGATACCACCCAAAATTATAGCATTGAATTAAGTCAAATCCAGTGACAGAATAATATTTGTCACAGAAAAAGTGAACTACATCTCCTTCTTCATAGGTTTTCTTCACAGGATAGAAACCTCCATGAGCTACTTCACTCAAAGTGGAGCAAGTTATCCCTGGGAAGACAAGACAGCAGTGAAAACCCGGCAGGCTGGCTCCAGCAGGTGATGTTTATGTGTCAGGGGATGAGTTTGCAGCGAGGATGACGTACTGGTGCAGCTGGGGGGGAGCTCCCATCCATGTGCGAGGCACAGCGCGGTGTCCGAGGCGCTGCCGGCTGCGCTGCGGTATCCGTGCTGGCAGCGGTAGCGCAGCGTCCCGTTCAGCCGCACCTCCTGCGCCGCCCCGGAGTAGCTGCCGTGCTCCAACCGCGGCACCTGGCACGACTCTCAAAGAAATAAAGCACAGGCAGGATGTTAACTGCTCTTTTTGTTGTGAGTATTCCAAAGTTTCCCTTAGATACGCCTTAAAAGCGGCCAATCCCGCGCAAAATAATGAATAATTACAAATGCAGTTGTTGGCACAAGTATTCCACTCATTATTTGGAACAGAAAGTTCGAATGGGAATGGATTTATTTGAAACAGTGTGATTTAATCTCTACTGATTCATTTTAGAGATATCATTTTATATGTATCGTTTTATATATCTTTACAAATGCACAAAAGCAGCAGCATGTGAAACCTGACAAGTTTTTCCCCAGCGGTACAGCTGAAAACCTGCTTTAGGAGTTCTCAAATGACAGCCTGTCAGAGGCAGTTTGGCCCTACAGGTACAGCAAGGACAGTGGAATTAGATACTTCTGCAATAGATTAGAAAGGAGAAGAATACAGAATACTACCAAGTTTTTTAATACAGCTTGGCTGGAAGGACCATCCTTGTGGCTGACACTGCACTGTATCTTCAGTAGCACCACTTGGGGTGTGGTAGCCTGGATTACATTTGTATTGCAATTTCTCATGGATTTTGAAGTCCATTTCTGTACTGTAAAAAGAGCCATTTTCCAAAAGAGGCTTGGTACATCTTCCTGAAGGAAAGACGACAGTTTGGTTAGAAAGAAAGAATGGAATTTTTTAGTTCTCCTGCAAGCAAAAAAGGGGGTTTCTAGCTATACTGATCTAATCTGATTTTCTTGATTTATTGAAGGAACAATCAAACATCAAGCCACTGGTAACCACATGGAATAGAGCCAAGGGATCTAGAGCTAGGGAGATTCAAAAAGTTATACATCTTAGGGAAAACTAATAGTATTCCCAGACTAAGAAAACTGGAAAACTTAATGTTCTTATAAAAAACATATATATAAATGGGTAAGTAAATGCCCTTAAAATATGTATTATTGTAAAAATATTCCATATGTAAACCTATGTAGCCTTGACATAAATAATTGATTGCACCCTGTACATTTTATCCCTTCTGTTATGTAGCTTCTTTTCCGATATGTCCCAAGAAAAGCAGCCAGGAAATGCTCCTGCTGGAAGCAATGAGGAGATGAATAAAGCTAACTCACTGTAGCATCGTGGCACTGGAGACCATCCTTTTGCTGTACAAGTTATTCTTCCATCTTGAGTCCCACTTTCAGTTGTGTAACCAACCATACAAGAATAGGAGAGCTTTTTTCCTTTATACATAGGGAAATAGTATCTTTTGAAACTGTAATAGTACTGGGCAAGGTTTCCATTTTCTATCTGTGGCAAATCACAAGGTGTATCTGTAAAAAGATCAATATATTTCCCACAGAAATATTCAGCCCAGATATGAATGTTTTTGCATTAATTTATCTAATATCAGCTTGGCTGATTCAGGCTGTCAAATAAGAACAAAATTCTGAATACTTACGAGCATGAAGGGCCTTTTATAACCTGCTGAAATGAAGATATACTACAATTTTTATCAGCTGTTGCTCTTAGGATTCACAAGAATATCAGCAGTCGAATAAAACCTCCTTATGTTAACTGGGCAAAACTGATGCAGGACACCTTCATTTTACTCTACTTTGCCCAGAAGCATGAGAACCCTTTGCTGCACAAACATACCAATGACTACTGTAAAATTCAGTGACAAGTGTCAAGATTAGCAGTGCCTCAGCTCCTTAATTCAGAAAATGTTACCAGAAAAGTAGGACAAGCTGCTAGGAGGCAATGTGGGAGTTAGGCTTGATTAAGAAAAGGAATTTAATAACAGTCAACAGAAAAGAAACAAGAAATTGAGATTAAGGAAATAACAAGCAGGATGGCCATTAAAAAAAAAAAAACCCAAAGCAACAATCCCCAGTAACAGGAGAAAACATTTTTAAAGAGTAGTGCTGAATATGACATTAGGTTACTTAAAGAAACCCCAAAATAACAAAGCTAAAACAAACAGAAAACCCAAAAAAACAACAACCATAAGAAGTTGGTGCTGAAAATAGGGATAAAAAAATGCAGGACCACCCCATATTAACTTCTGCAGGTTCCATGTAACTATTTTGCTTTGTAACAAATTGAAAAATACTTCAATCTCCAAGACACTTCAAGACATAAAATTTTTTAATAGTACAAAATTTCAAATGGTACATATTCTAATAAGTACACCATTCCTAAAGAAATTTCTTCTGAACTAAAGGCTGAACATTTCAATATTACAGCTTTGAGGCTTAGACAGGAATCAGCCATGTCACAACAGAATTGTATTTAAATTTAAAAAGCAGTGTTTACTCAGTAAAAAGATGAAAGACATTGCACTTAAGTTACCAAGACTGCATATTCTAGATTCAATGTACAATAGAACTCGGTGTATTTACCTTCTGCAAAGAGTTGCCTTGAACACACCATAACTAGGAAGATAAAACAGCTTTTAAATCTCATCTTCTTTACTGTCTCCCTCTGCAGTTTCCACCATCTGTGAAAACTCCCTAAGTATTACTTTTGTAAATAATTAACTGAATTTTCAAAGGTATTCAACAAATGCCTTAATGTCTGTGGTATTTTGTAACAAATTAATTCAATGGAAAAACTATTTTCATTTATATTACTTCTCCAAATACCTTAGCACCAGACTGGTAGGATTCTACTTCCATTAGACACACTTTGCCACCTGTAATTTATCATTTTACAGTGAAATCAGGCAACGAGCTTATGGAACAATTTAAGCTTGCTGATTACTGTTCCCCTCACAACCTCCAGAGTCCCAAGTTTAAAGGGCATTCTTTAAACTTAGCACATTATTTACCTTGGCTGAAATCAGAGGAAATAGACAATTCCCCCATCCTCCAGCCTAGCCTCTCAGTAAACCAGGCAGTTGCATGATATAGATATTCATAATTTTGGAGTTTCCTACATGAACGACAAAGCCACTATTATTATCTGAGTTGTGTTGAATACAGCAAGCCTCTTCCTTGTTTATTTTTTAAACAAAACAACAAAACAAAAAAAGAATCTAAGTTACAGTCGCCTATATGACTAATAGCTATCAGTTGATTTAGCATCATTAGAGATATAATGCTTAAATTTGGGAATAGGAGGGTATAATTTTACGGTTTACATTATCTTGGCCTTTCTCTGAGAAAATACAATTCTGAGAATGCAGAGGAGAACAGAATGAGCAGAGATGCTGGGATGAACACAGTCTCTTCAGCCAGAGAAGATGCATGCTGGTATGTATTGCTCACTTGATAGGAAGAAAAAACTCATAGCTCACCTCCCTTGAAATGTCAGGGCAGAATTTCTAAATTCACCCTTACAACATTTTGTTGTTCCATCACTATCTTGCATTGTTTACAAAAGAGAAAAATTATATTTTCTTTTATTGCTACCATACATGATCCCTCATGACATTACTATACTCAAGCTCCCCAAAACCAGCCAGTTTTGAAATCCACAGCCCAAACCTCCCTGTCTACACCTCTAGATCAGACATTACTGTCCCCAACAAACAACTGCTTTAAATGGAATTCTACAATATCTAATCAGAGTGAAGAATCCCATGCTGTGTGTCATATTCACAGCTGTGGGACAACAATATATTACTGCACTAGTGAAATTTCCAGTGAAATCCAGGTAATTGATTTTATTGTACAATTGCTTTTGGTAGTAGTACAAAATACGGTTTCAAAACAGTATGCAATACAAAAAGTTACCAAAATGTTAATGTCAATCTGAAAAAAAAAATTCAAACAGTAGTTTAACACTTATTGGCTTTTTTTATAAATCATTTATGCATTTATAAATCATTTATCCATATATACTGTACAAATACATCTTCCTATACATTATTTACATTTCAGTAGTAGGCAATACCAAGTGTGTCCATCACCATCAAAATTGCTTGCAGAGGATCCATGATTTCTTGCATGTTGTCTTTCCTCAAGACCCAGTCTGGTTTAATCCTGTGAAAAGATTAGTGGCTTGCATTAAAATATTTCAATGTCAGAGCAGAAATAGAAGACTAATTTTTAAGCACTTACCTTGAAACTGTTTTTATTCTTAGAGGAGTTACTGGAACAGAGGAGCTCCCACCCAAGGCAGTGTTTGTTTTCTGTTTCACGAGTGTTCTCTCTGCATCCATCCTGTGTTTCCGAGCTGTGAGCTTATAGAGGCTCTGGATGCAAGAAACTGTTCTTGGCATGCCTCGGATTTCCTGAGGAAAGGTGAGAACAGCACACAGTCAATACTACAAGTTCAAAAGCAGCTTAAATCAAGAAAATACGACTGTGTTCACCATCTTGGAAATGCAGGGGTTTTTTAAACCAGAATTTCATTGAAATTAATAGTACAGCCATAACAGGCATGGGAGACAAAAAAAATTACAAACATCACCAAAACATGCAAGAAAAGTATATTAAATTAAACCATTAATCCCACAACATTTAGGTCTTACCAAAGCTCTTTTAGAGTCTTTTGAAAGGATGGCCAGCAAACAACAGGTCTTTGTGAAAATGCTTCCTCCTTTCTCTGAAACTTTGTCCCCAGCTTTGCCTCTGTACATTTGTAGTAGGTCTAGTAAAGTATCTATGGAATTTTCAGCTTCATAAACTGCTCGAGTAGTTCTTTCGTACTGTTAAACAGGAAGGAGACAAGAGAGCTTCTATAGACAGATCTTTAAAGTATCTTTAGTTTACAGGTTGCTATTTAGAGGTTAGAGGAAAAAGCAAAGCCCATATTCTCCCTTAGAATAAATTCGTAGCTGAACTAGTATCCAAGCAATACAAACCACTTCTGTATTTACACAATTGTAACAGATTATAGAAAGGTGCCTTTTGTGCTTCCCCCCTTGTTTAGAAACCCATAGAATCTGATTCCATATTTATAATAAAGAAATAAATTAGAATAATTTCAGAGAAATTTTAAAAATATTTGTGATACCTTGCAATGCCTAAAGGCCATGAAATAATTTTTTCACCAAAAACTTTATATAACTATTACAAAGTAAACCAATAATTGGTTTCAGAACCACAGTGAAAAACAGAACCTATTTTTATTCAGAACTACTACTTTTGTTGCTCTGGATTTATGAAGAAATTTTGCAGATAAACAAGTACCACAATAAAGTAGCCTACACTGCTTATAAACCTGCAAAAGAAAATATTAAAGCTACCTTTGAAACATTGAGTAGAACCTGAACTGAGTATCTGATCACATCCATGCATGGAACACTCCGGTTGCAGCTTCGAATCAGAAGGAAAACACTGAAGATTGCTCTGCTCTGGGCCATATTTTCACAACACAGTGGGGACAGCCTGGTAGCCACCTCTAAAATAATTAAAGAAAAACAGATAGAGAAAAGAAAACTCTGAAGTTCGAGCAAAATTATTACAAACTAGGATTTTCTCTATTTTAAAGTAAAAGTTCAAAGTAAAAACTGCAATTACTGATTTAAGTGTTTTTAAAGCAATAGTTTTAATATGCTGGACTAAAAATTAAGAAGATAAAATGATCCACAGAGAACATATACTGATAGTAAAAATTATAATGAACTTACGTAAAGTATAGCACTACCAGGACTGACAGAAAAATTAGAGCAATCATACAGGATTTCCTTTCTCTACGTAACCATTTAAATATTGTTCTTAAATCAATAATCTAATTTTAGTCTGGAAAACCCTCCATTATACCCTCTAACGCTTACATTTTATAGCCATGCAGAAAGCCTAAATATCATTATGAACTCTCATCAGCTGAAAAAAATCCAGTTTTTATCATTCTGAAAATCCATCAGTTATAATAAAACAAAATACTTACCAAGATGCTTCAGTGCTGCAAGAATGTAGGAGAGATGTTTGTATTTCAGGAGGTGGTCAATCGCAATTGCAGTTCTGTTACCTAGCTTGTTTTCTTCCCGGCTCTTTTCATTGGCCTTTTCTAAACTGCGTCTTAAAGCTCTGGTTTTTGCTGTGTCAGTCATCTTTCTCCAAGAATATCCCCTCCACAAAGCCTACAGAAAAGAAATTCCACAAAGAGAAAAAGTTGTAAAGGAGAGACAAGACAGCTGAACTTCCATCACCACTCCTAATCAGTTTTACACAAGTCTGACAAAGTATTGAATGACCTTAGCTATTCAATTTTAAGTCGTTAACACTCAGTGTTTGTTTATCTTTGTCTTCAAATACTGGACTTTCAAAGACAAAAGGCAAAAAAATCCATATTCAGTCCACACACACTCCCACTAAGTCATCTCCACCATTATCTGCTTGGTATTCCTTCACGATCTGTTTGCCTTCAGCTTTCACAGCTAAACCAAAGCTGATTTGGCCTGCAATTTCAGTGATAAAGTCATCAACCAAAGCAAAGGTCTTTCCTCTCCCCAAAAACCATTGAGAAAAAACCAGCTAATAAAAATAAACAAACCCAAACCTGTTATTTTCTTACAAGAGGCATTTACCTGAAATTTAACGATTCCCACTGCCAGCCTCCTCCTGCGCCTGCGGGCGAGGAACGCGCGCGCGTTTCTCTGGATCACGGTGGCCGCCTCGCTCCTGCGGTTCAGCCAGCCTCGCAGCGCGCGTTGCAACCCAACCACTCTCCGGTAATCTCGTAAAAATCGCCTCCTTTGTATTTTTGCTCTGAACCAGCTCTGTTTAAAATGAAAGCAGCCTTCTGTTTATTTAAAACTCTTCCCCTATGTTCCCTTTTCCCACCCTAAATGAGCACTGATAAAAAGTGAGCATTTTAACACAAGCTTTGATAGATACAGGCACAATAAACATCACCAGTCATAAATAACCTCCATGACTCTGATAGGCCTTGGGTAGCTGAAATACAAGACTGCAGAATGAAATCTTAATAGGAATTCTCACAGAATTCACAGAATAACTGGGTTGGAAGAGACCTTAAAGATCATTGTGTCCAACCCATTCCCCAACACCTCAACTAAACCCTGGCACCCAGTGCCACATCCAGTCTTTTTTTAAACACATCCAGGGATGGTGACTCCACCACCTCCCTGGGCAGACCATTCCAGAACTTTATCACTCCTTCTCTAAAAAAATTTTTCCTAATATCCAGCCTACATTTCCCTCGACACACTAGGGAAGCATTCTGAGGAGAGAAAGGTAGAGAAGGGGATAGATAGAACAGTTTTCAATTAGAAGGGACCTACAATGATCATTCAGACCGACTGTCTGACCAGTCTTCAGGGCTGACCGAAAGATAAAGTATGTAACTCTCCCAATTTATACTTGTGTCCAGCTTACTATGACCTAGGAGTTCTCTCTTGGCTGGCTTTTAAGGAGAACCACCATTCCACTTTCCTCATTTCCCAGCTCTGTTTCTTCCCTTCTATAAACAAAGAAGGGACACAGGATACTGTGTGCCACATCAGAGCAAAAAAATCCTTTTCCACCCATCCTCTCTTGCCCTAAAGGAAAAACCTAACTTATAGGAAAAATGAACAATTTGTATATATGGAGAAGTAGTAGGGCAAAGTTTGCCATGACATCCTTGACCAAAGAACACCTATTTCAGAGCTCCCATTTCAGGCTCTCCATTTATCCAGTGTTGATTTCCCATACTGGAACTAAGCTAATGGTCAGTTTGGAGACCTGCAAATAATTAAAAAAAAATTGGTAGTGCTGCAATACAGACCTGATTGTGATTTTGTTCTTAGATAAGTAAAACCTTGTTTTATTAAAATCCTGCAACCTACACTGGCTCTGATACCACTGGCAGATCAGAAGCATCCAACCAAATAAATCACAGTATCCCAAGGGATTATTCATGTAAGGAGATGCTCTACATTTCACAAACCCTACAGGTTGTTGTGTCTGATCTTTTCTACCTCCAGCAGGACATAAAGAAATAGGCTAAGACAGCACTCAGATTTCTTTAGCAAGCTTGACAGTCTGGAGGAGATAAACTTTCCTATCCATTCTCAGGTTTAAAATGCTTAAGCCTCCAGAGCTTGCTTAGCTGTGTATAAGCAGCCTTATTTAATAAATCACAGTCTCCATAATTTAGCTTTATGTGAAGGAACTACATTGTCTTAGTGCTACAGCTTAGCTCATAGAAAATCAGTTAGACTACTACACAAATCATTCAGCCTTAATCCGACCAACCTGTATTATAAGAACAGATGAGATCTGGGTTTCTGCAAGTTTTAAGGTGAGATGAATTCTGTAGGCCCTTTGAATTTTAATTGCAGAGATATGATGATATGCAGCTGCTGCAAAATAAAGAAGTCTCTTCTTTTGTTTCTGTTCTGAAATCTGTAGAAGTAAAACAAAATGGGGAACATCATTAATTTTCATACTCTGAGGTAGCTGGATGTCCACACAAAGAACGTAGTCCACAGCAATATAACATTAGATAATGAAAATCAGAACTAAAGTAAGCTACCACTCTGCAGTACTAGGTCTTTAAATGGTAACACGGAGAAGTGATTGTAAGAAACATCATCAGTAAATGGCAGAGAACAATTTCACTGCAAGCCTATGTGTGCAGAATTATCAATTATAGGTAAGCCACAAAGATCTCAGAAGCTAAAACAACACCCAACAGTGAAAATCTACTTTAGTTCTAAAGAATTGTAAGAAAAGGCTCAAACTGTGTTTGATCTATTCTGACCCCAACCAATACTCAAAGCAGCCAAGAACTTAATTTCAACACCAATAAATGAAGTTTTCCTCTCCTTGCCAGTCAGAATTAATGGTAAAACAGCTCTAGAGATACTTTACATCCAAAGTAAAGTTTTAATTTGAATTATACCAACCTTTTTCCTGACTAAATAACCCCGGATAAATGCTTGCAGTTTAATGACAGCTCTTCTAGTCTTATTGTATTTCACAAATTGAACCCTGCCTTCCTGCCAAGCCCGCAGATGTTTTTGGATAATTACAGCAGCAGCTTTTTGTTGAACAAATTCCCTTCTTGTCTTGAAACCTCTATATGTGTTCTGGATCAGACATGCAGCCTGGTGCTTCTGAAAAAGATACCAAAGAATGCATTGATAATTAAAATTTGTTCATTCATGTAAGGATCAGTATATGTTTATTTTTGGTTCTAGGGGTTTTTTCCCATCATAAGAAGAAAAATGGAATGAGAAGTGCAAGTAAACTCATACAGTAGCAGTTTATATAAAATGCATTTTCACAGTTTGGAAGGTCTTTTCATTTACGTCAATGGGTTCAAAATATGGGCTTAATCTTTTGCAAGCAATACAGCCAGAAGAAACTTTGGCATTTTATTTTGGTATCTGTATATAGAGGGATAATTCAACAATTGGAACTATTCAAAATCAAGAATCAACCCTGTTGCTTAAAGCAAAAAGGCTATTTCATATTTTGGAGATTAAACACCTTTTATTTGAACAATCTTTGCTCAGGTTCCACCTTTTCTGTGCTTCTGCACATTGATGGCAAAAATCACTCAAATACATTGAAAACTTTTCATGCAACCATGCCACATCAGAGTGCAAAACATACCTCTCTTAGAAGCCTCCTGGCCCTGTACTGCCTGTATGCCAACTGAATCTTGATTGCAGCACTCCTGGTTGCCAGAAACTGCTGCCGAAGCCTTCGTGCAGCGCAGGTCGCTCTCCAGGCTCTTTGAATGGTAAGGGCACAAGACTTCATTTTCAAAAACCTAACATAGAAATGCATTTTAAAGTAAGAAAACAGTGATGGTTTATAAAATCATTAAGACACATATTGGGAAAGCACAGCTGTTCTCAACCAGATCTTGGAACATCAGAAAATGGGACAGCCAGTGACACTGGCAGAAGGAGTGGTTTAAACAGAAGACACTTTCTGCTTTCCCACAGGAAGTATTTCCCTAACTTACTGCCAAAGGAAGCTGGAGAGGAACACAGCAGCTTGAAAAGCATTGGACAGACTGACATACAACAGGTCCATAAAAGGTTAATAACAGGAATAGGCAGGGATGTTTAAAAAGCAGGGATGCTGAGGGAGGACCTTGTATCACTGAACAGCATCCCCGACTGCTACTGGCATGGGACAGTTCAGAAGGAGATGAGCTACCAGGCTGACCTCATAGCAAAATAAACATAAACCAGTTTAAGTATTCCATTGTGGATTAAAATGAAATAGTTTTTCAACCTACAAGTTGTATGCTGGAATTTTAACAATATCCAGGACATTTTTCTTGCAAAAGAGAGAAGTGAAAAAAAGATCAAGGCCTACTCTTTCTAGAGTCTCAATACACATAATCTAAACTTGTGAAGGAGCTTCCATTCCAGGAAAATGATTAAATGTAATGAAAACCTTGTGCAAAAGAGCAACCCCACCTGCACCAATAGGGTTATGCTCACACACATTACAAGGATGCTGCAGGGGCAGAGGCTGAGAACCTGAAGAGTTCTAAAGAGTGTAGTGCAGCACTAAAGAATTACATAGCAAAAGCTTTGCAAAGTGGAATGATGCATCTCAGACTGGGCATTACCGAGTCCGAAGCTGTTTGGCTCTGAGGTGACTCTGGATGACAAGGGTAGCTCTGAGCACAGACAGGGGGTATTCCTTCCATGCCTTGTGACCTGGGAACCAGGCTTGGATGGCTCGTGCTGCTCTCATTTTATTAACCCACTGCCTGGCTTTATAACCTCTGTATGCTGCCTATTAGAGAAATTAAAATAAAGAAAAAATCAGAACTGTTAATAGAATGAACACAATTAAAAAGAAAAATATCACATCAACAGGAACAATTTTTGGGATTTCTATCTCTAAAATACTACAAATAGTTAAGTTCTCACAACTAGAAGATGTTTTCAAAAGCAAGTAGAACAGATTCAGGGAAATACCACAAATGCTGCTCTTTACTATTAGTCTGCAAAAATAACTCTATTGTGAAGAAATAAATACAAAACATTAAAAAACCCAAACAAACACTCAAAAAAACCCCCACTTTTATGATTACCTGAATTGTGATAGCAGCTTTTTTCATTTGATGGAATCTGTGTTGATCAATATTTCGCATCCGATGGGCTCTGTAGTGCTGCTGTATTAACACAGCAGAAGATTTGCATAGAAGATATTTCTGTCTCTCAAGGAACCCACGGAAAGAGGCCTTCAAAGAAAAAGACAAACTTTGAATATTTCACCACTTGCATCATATCAGCTGGGAATGTTTGCATTTTTCTATGTACAGCTGTACTCACTGGCTTGCTATAAAAACAACAATTAAATAAACATATTTTCAATGTCAAAAATAATTTTTTTTTCTACCTTTTAAGGAAAGTAACCATCCATATATTATTCAGGATGTATAAGTTAAACATTCAGAAAATAACTAAGCAGATACCAATCCCCCCAAAACATGGAGGTGAGGCACATCTGATTTCTATTAGTTAAGTAGAGCATGTGGTCTCCAACAATAGAGTAAAACCAACCTAAGACAAATAGGTTAGAATAGTTTGAATTGGAAGGGACCTTTAAGATGGTCTGGTTCCAACCCACCCAACAGGGGCAGGGATAACCATTAGATCAGGCTTCTCAGGGACACAAAATATTATGAGATATTATTTCCCTTTCTTCCTTGATCTGGGGGAATTTCCCTCCTTACTTTCCTCTTTAAAAGGTCAGTTAGGCACTTTGATTAGTCTAGGGTCAATTAGTAAACCTAGGAAGACTAATATGGTTGATTTACTCACACCTTCCTGAATATGAGTCCTTAGGAATGTAACAATTTTGGTTTTTGCCATTTATATCATTTTATACTCGCTACCAGTGCCCTTCTCGTGAAGAGCTTTCACTCATATTCTCATCAAAGAAAACATTCATTAAGCCACTATTATTTAGAGGTGAAATTCAGTTGTCTTAAAGAACCTTATTTGTGTGTACTGTGGTAGTAAGCTTTATATGTCTGCCCTGTAGTACATTTCTACTGTGAAGAATTGTAGAAGTGAAACAGTTCTATTTCACTGAACTGTGAAACTGATTCTATTTAGTTTTAAACTGTGGTTTGCAAAAACAGTAGATCATTAAAACACCTCTAAATGAAAAACAAAACACGCAAATCCCAGTACTATTCATTCAGAAGTACCTGAATTTTAATTGTGCTTGCTTTCATCTTGTGAAACCTCTTCCTTTCGATGTATCCTCTGACTGTGGCCTGCACAAGGACAACGTTTCTCCGGGTTTGTAAGTAAGCCATTCTCTGCTGCTTCACAATCAGGTGGGATCGGTAGTGCCGCTGCAGGACAACAGCTGCTCTTCTATAGCTCATATACAGCGACTTACATTTATGCATTAAGTAATAGGATTGCAATGTAACAGCTGCTGCTCTGAGTTGGATGTATCTTCTACGCTGCAGAGCCATCTGAAGAAAAGACTGAATCTTTCTTGCAGCTCTTAGCTGCCTTGCTCTTTTTCTTGCTTTCATAGCTCGGAAGGCAGACTGAATAACTACTATGGCTTGTCTTTGAGCCAAGTACTGTGCCCTCTGTGCACGAGCCCTGAGACACCCCCTGTACCAGCTCTGAACAGCAACTGCTGAGCTCCGGAGCTGTGCATAGCAAGTCCGGGCTCTCCAACATCGGAACACGGACTGGATCATTATTGCTGCTGATTTCTGCCTAAGAAAGCGTCTCCTCTCCATGCACATTCTTAGGAACGACTGAATGCATCGTGCAGCAACATTGGCTTTATACAACTGCCTGGCTTTCTTAGCACGAAAAGCAGCTTGAAGGCAAATGACAGCCTTTCTTACTTCTGCATAATTTCTCATGGCAGCTTCTCTTGCCATTTTGGCTCTGAACCTCTGCTGTGTGACCCTGGCAGCCCAGCACAGCTGTTTGTAACACCTACATTGTACATACATGCGATAGCTGGACTGTATTACAACGGCTGAAACATGCAGGAGTTTCAGTTCCTGCCGTGCCCTCATGCCCCTGTATGCTGCTTGAATAACAAGAATAGAATTTCTCATTGTCAGATACTTCTTGCGTTGGTTCTTTCCTTTCAAATAGCATCGGTAGTAGTTCTGTATAAGCATAGCTGCAATTCTCATATTCTGATAGGCCCTTCTATCCCTGAGCATTCTGTAGGATGCCTGTATTGTACTGGCAGCTGAATGCATGTGCTTGAGACTTCTCCTCACCCTGACACCTCTGTACACAGCCTGGATGTGAATAGCTGCTCTGCGGAGAGAGTGATATTCCAAAGCATGCTGCCTTGCCAGAGCCAAAGCTCGGTACCTTCTCTGAAAGACAAGAGTAGCTGCTTTAAGAGAGAGATATCTCTGACGTTCTCTGAAGGCTTTAAAGTTTTTCTGAACCACAGTTGCAGCATAGTGCATTTCTTGCTGTTGTTTTCTCACTCGCATGTCTCGAAAAGCCCTCTGTATACAAGTTGCTGCTTTCTTCAATGAAGTGTAATGCTCTACAGCAATTTTCCTGAGCCTGTGGGCTCTGTACCTCCTCTGTATTAGCTGGGCTGCCCACTGAACTTTCCTATAATGACAGTACTGCCTATACATTCGGTAGTTTCTCTGTATTGTAAGTGCTGCCTCACGTTGTCTCTTCAGGAAGCGTCTTATTTTCATTCCTCTGTAAACAGCTTGAAGAACTAAAACAGAATTGCACAGTTTTAAGTACTTTTCTCTCTCACGCTTCCCTTCCCTGTAAGCTCGATAACGTTGCTGTATGATTACTGAAGCAAGCCTGAGTGCTTGATAAGAAGTGTAAATTTTATGCATTCTTAACATTGCTTGAATAACTGTAGCAGCTTGATGCATTTGCTGCATTTTTTTCCTTACCACAAATCCTCTATAAGCAGACTGTATGATAACAGCAGCATTAAGGAGAGAGAGATATTTTTGACGCTGAATATTTGCTATTTTTGTTGCTCTGTATTTTCTCTGAACTACAATAGCAGCTGACTTAATGGAAAGAAAATGTTTTCTTTCAAGGAAAGTTCTAAACCTTCTTTGAATAATCACAGCTGACACATTCATGATTCTGAGAAGTCTTCTTGTTTTCATTCCACGGAATGCAGCCTGGATGTGCAGTACAGCATTTTTCATAATCATGTATTTGTGAACTTGTGCATCTCTTTCCTTACAAGCACGGAACCACTGCTGAATCTGCCTCGTTGCAAGCAACAACTTTCTGAAATTCCTCTGTTGTTTGTGCATCCGATAATAGGACTGGATTATTGCTGCTGACTGGTGCATAGTTTTTAAGTCTTGTCGGACTTTCATTCCTCTGTAAGCAGCTTGGAGGATAACAACAGACTTCTTTAGTTCCAAGTATGTTTTGCGTTGTACTTGACCTAAACAAATTGCTCGGTATTGCCTTTGAATTCTTATTGCTGCCATTCTCATTGACTGATACTTGATGCTCATGCAATACATCTTAAACATGGCTTGGATGCAAACAGCTGCTTGGTGCATACGCTGAACCTGCCGTCTCACTCTTACACCTCTGTAAATCGCCTGCACTTGGACTGTGACTCTTTTTAAAGACAAATACCTCTGCCTTTGACATTTAGCATGAGTAACTGCACGGTAACGCCTTTGAATGGCTATAGTTGCAGATCTAAGTCTTCCATATTCCTTCTTGACCAAGTAAGATTTGAAGGCAGCTTGTATAGTTGTTGCAGCTTTGTTTAGTTTGTTCAGTTGTCTCCTCACAGTCATCCCACGGTAAGCAGACTGCAAGACTAACACGGCTGCCTTGGTTTGTAGATATATTAAATGTTGGGTTTTTTTCATACAGTAGGCTCTGTAGTATTTCTGAATCACCAAAGTGGCTTGTCTTAGTTTCTTGTATTTTAGTTGATTTATGTGCATTCTGTAATAGGATTGAATAATTGTTGCAAGATTATGTTTCTTCTGAATGGTTCTTCTCACAACTTTCCCCCTCCATAGTGCCTGAAGACGCACTGCAGCATTTCGCAGATGAATGTATTCTTGCCGTTGTCTCTGGCCTAGAACCGTGGCTCTGTAATGCCTTTGGATGGTTAGCACAGCATGCTTCACAAGCCTGAATTTCTTCACAGCCATGAATTTTCTGAAGGTAGACTGTATCTTAGTAGCAGCAACGTGCTGTCTTTGAATCTGCTTTCGTACCCTCCAGCCACGAAAAGCTGCTTGTAAAGAAAGCACTGCTGCTCTTATCATTAAGAAGTTCAGTCTTTGTCTCTTACCACCCTTACAATTTCTGTACCACCTTTGAATCACAATGGAGGCCTGAACCATTGCCTTGTGTTTCACTCGTGCAGCGTGAGCTCTAAAAGCAGTCTGAATTTTAATAGCAGCTCTGCATTCAAGTTTGAGCTTTTTGCGTGTTTTATAGCCCCTGTAGGCTGCCTGTAAGCACACAGCTGCTTTTCTAACTTGCAAGAACTCCTGCCTGTGACACCGGGTCATTTTGCAGGCACGATAACGTTGTTGAATGACAGTGGCAGCACTATAGATGCTTAAGTACCGTTGCCGGTCCCTTTTCATTCTGTAGCAGGCCTGAAGTAATATTGCAGCCTCCCGCCACCTTTGTATTTGTTTCCTCACAAGATAGCCTCGAACTAGAGCCTGAATTCTTATGCAACCTCTCTTCAATTTCCTATAATCCTCTTTAAACTGAAGAGCACGTCTCCGAGAACGATACCTTCTCTGGACATAAAGCACTGCTTCCCTCAGTGCACAGTAACGCTTACGGACTTGCCTCATCTTTGCAAGAGCTTGAATCTTCACTGTGGCATCTCTCAAGTTTTTAAATCTCTTCTGGGCAACATAAGCACGGAAACTGGACTGAATTTTGATCACAGATCTCAGGATACAAGCCTGTCTCCTGGCTTGCATCCCTCTGTAGGCAGACTGGAGAACAATGGCAGCCAGGCGCACCCTCTGGAAAGCAGCATTTGCCTTTTTAGCTGCCACGTGTGCCCTATACCGGGTCTGAATTACAGAAGCAGCATTTTTAATCTCTTTGTATCTTTTCACCTGTTGGTATCTTCTCACGTGTGACTGCAACATAGTAACAGATTTTTTTAACTGCAGGAATCTTTGTTTCTCTCTTTTCATTCTCCACAGTGATTGAATAACACACGCTGCTCTTGCTTGTCTGTACAGCTCTCGTGCCTTCATGCCCCTAAAAGCAGCTTGGAGAACTATCACTGCTGCACGCTTTTGCAAATAACACTCTCTCTCCCCTTTGGCCAGTTTATAAGCTCTATAATACTGCTGAATTGTCACTATTTTTGCCCTGTTCTCCTGGTAAACATGTCTGGCCAGCTGACACCTGTACCAAGCCTGAATCTTGATAACACTTTGCTTAACATGTAGATACTGCTTCAGGTCCCTGTGCATCCTGTACCAAGACTGTATGACAAGGGCAGCCCTCTTTCTCTTAGCCAGTTTTGAAGATTGCCATTTTCGGAAATAACTCTGAATCACTAAAGCTGCTTTAATTTTCTGCTGAATTTTGTATTTTCTCCATCTTCTGAACGCAGACTGAATAGTAAGTGCTGAAGACTTTAGGATTTGGTATCTTTGTCGATCTATTTTTGCCAACTTAGCTGCACGCAGATGTCTCTGAATTGTAACTGTAGCCCCAACAATTTGTTTATATGCAGCAACAGACTTCACCATCCTTATCCTCGCTTGTACAAAAATAACACAGTGTCTTAGCTGTAAGTATCTTCTCCTTGCAGAGTATCTCTTCCAATAAGCCTGCAGGTAAAAAAAAGAAAAAAAACTTAGTATTTTCTTCATAGTATGTTCAGTTAAGCATGAATAAGGACTGTCATCTTCAGACTAGTTAAGATTTCTTATTCCTATACTTATCAGAACCACAGAGTATTCTGAGTTGGAAGGTGTGACAGCTAACAGCTGCCCTGGAGGCCTCACAGCCATAAATAACCCTAATTAGAACTGGACCAGTCTATGCTGTTAGGGAAAAGTAGTAAGCATCCCTAGGAAAAGGCACTGGGAACCAGGAGATTCAAATTCAAACAAGAGATGCCAGCCAATCCCCAGTGAGCACAGATGCAGGTGGCCATTGGCCAGTGAGCTGGGTGTTACCAAATTCAGCCAATTAGGACCAGCCACGTCGGTTTTTGAAAGCCATATAAAAGGGAACCCTACTCAGTAAAATACGCTTTTGCCATGGGAACTTTGGTGTGTTGAGTCACATCCATCTCAACTGTGACAGGAAGGGACCCACAAGGATTGAGTCCTAGACTTGACTGAATGGCCCATACCAGGATCAAACCCTGACATACTGGTGCCATGCTCTAACCAACTAAGCTCATCTCTGGCTCTTAATCCCTAGGAAGTCAATTCCAGAAATCTATTTTTAAAAAAAGAAAAAAAGCAAAAGCTAAATGGTTTTTAAGCATTTTCAATTCTGGGAAAAGCTTCCATTTGCCCCAGCAACAGCAGATTCCCTTTTACACTATCTGATAAATCAGTGATTCTTTAAAAACTATTCTGAAAAGTCTTAGGAGTGAAATATTTATCTTTGGGTAATGGTGATAGAAATATCATGAGAAACTGAATTAACTGCCCAAACTACCATTGCCATGTCTGCCACTCTGAATGTGCCCACTGCAGGTGACATAATACAGGAAGAATAATTTTAAAATTTTTTAAAGCTTCTTTAAGTAATGTTCAGCAGCTGCAAAGAAGAAAATGTACCAAATCTCATCAGTCCTTATATAAATGTTTAACATCCTGTGTTTTAATGCTTATGGTACTCCAAAATATTCACCAAGAAGGAATAATTGTTAATTTAATAGCACATTACCATCCCTCTCTGGAGGGAAAAGCTTACTAAACCTCTCAAAAGCAAAGGGGGGAAAATAATTTTAAAAAATTACATTTCATGAAACCATTAATTGCTGCAAGCAGCACAAATGGACCTTAGCAAGGCTCTATCTTAGAGGTTTCAAGGTATTTCCTTGCTGTGTAATTTTGCTTTAGATTGTATTACCTGAATGACTGTGGCAGATTTATTTCTGGCTTCCTCCAGTTTTGCCTTTTGCAGATTGAAGAGAGTCATCCTGGCCAAGTATCCTCTCCAGTGCTTCTGGATGAAAATGGCTGCCTTCTCTTTCCTCAGGATGCGCCGGCGAGCCAAGAAGTTCATTGCAGATTTTTGAATTATCCGAGCAGCTCTGTCTCTTTCCTACAAAGAATAAATTTCCACTTTACATTAGCTATGGAATCTTCACTCAGATTTTTCATTTGAATAACTATCTACATGAATCTCATAAAATTATACTACATATGCACACATAAGATTAATTAATAAAAATAATGCCTGCAAATACTTAAAAGATTTTGGTTTTGATTCCTTCTCCTCCACCAGCATCTGTACTATTAGTTATTTCAAAAGAGTTGTAAAGGAAGTGTTTTGTCATCATCATTAAGGTTGTGTAGATTTTATGCAGTAAAGAAACTGGAGATGAAAAAGCCTAAATATAACCTCTGTCCCTTTCTACACCACAGATTCTCAGAATATTTCACTTGAACACTGTTCCAACATCAATATGTAACCCAGCAAGACACAGTGGTGGCATTAATCAACCTTAAGGTGTCATAGTTTTAAAACCTTCATTAAATCTGGTATAACTACCAGAAAATCAAGATACAGAACATCAGAATTCATGAAATTCAATTCAAAAGACTGGTGAACCTTAGCTCCTTAACAAAAATAGTAAATCCATGCAGAAGTTTAATTACTCCTCTTGTCTTACAGACATTAATAGAAATTAACTACTCCTTTAGTTTTAAGGAAGCAGTGTGACTATTTTATATTTGAAATATTGGGAGAAGAGTTTAAGGGGTGACACACAAAAAAGAACAGTAGTCTCTAAACACCTGTAATAACTTCAGAAGTCTAAAAGAAAAGAGGAGTTTAGTAGATTACACCACCAAGGCCACATATTTTGATGATAGAAATGGCACTCATTAGCTTAAATGCCAATATTAGTCCAAAAAATCTGTACTTTCCATTGAATTTATATTCTCTTTTTTTCTTAATGTAGAAGCTAGGAATATTGCACAAGCAAAGAGTACCTGAGAGAGTTTCAGTTCCCTTTTCATCCTGTACTTCCTCCAAGCAGCCTGAATTAATCGTGCAGCTCGAGTTTCTTGGCGAAGGTCGAGAAGCCGCGAACACAGAAATGAGAGATAGGTGATAACAACCTACAGAAACACACAACATAGCAGGGTAAGGGCTCTACAAAAGAGCAGAACACGTTCACATGAGGGCAGAACACATCTATATCAACTCTAAAGGCATTTTACCTTCTCATCAGGAATTGTATTTGACATGTCTGCGTGATGAATCATTGCTGGTATCCCGCCTAGGTTGGAAACTGCAGCATTGATCAATTGGAAGTTTTGCTTTTCATTGTCCAGCAGTTCCTTGTATAGGACTGAGGGAGTTATAGCTTTGTAAAGATAGAACATTAGTCAAATAAAGTTGTGCAAAGAAATAGATTTAACACGAACTTCTGTACATCAAATAACTCACTTTGATCAAATGTTTCTTCCACAACATTTAGAGAAGTGTCAGACTCAGATGAGGAGGAAGAGTTTAGTCCCACTCTAACAGTTCTTGAACATTCTACTGTTTGAGTTGTTCTCTGGCACACAGCTTCCAAAGGCATGTAACAGGGGTGATAGTGATGAATCAAATGACATAATACTCTGCCATCTGAGAAACACACTGTGAAGTTTTCCACCTATTAAATAAAATACAAATTCCTTGAATTTTTGTACTAGTCAATTGGTATAAACTGGATATAGAATTCTTTTCTTGTACTTTTAAATGTGACCAAGTGCATATTATTTTTTAACAAAAAAATTTAAGCACCTAGTGCTTCCTTTAAACATTTACTCTACAGTGACATACAGCTGTGAGAGCCCAGAAACAAAAGAGGTGTGACTCATTATACAGTGAACCTACAAGGGAAACATTTATGAAAGCAAGCTTTCTACAGCAGGATCCCAAATAAGCTCCTATAAATACCTTTACAGTATGTTTTCAACACAGATATAAGTTCTGAATTTTCATCAGTCCTAAGAGCTGTTTTAGTCTTCAGAAAGTAGCAGCTGCCACTGTATTCTGACCAGAGTCAGGTCTCTGACCAGGGCTTCCCTTCTTGGAATGAGCAAACATATCCCTTCTAAACAAACATCTCTGAGGAGATGAACTGACCTTGTCCCAAAAATTAGTTTAGTGTTCAGAGTTTTTATAAACACTGGAAATTCTATGCACAAATACTTTTTAAATGAAGGTTCAGTAAAACAATTCCCATTCCAGCAAAAAGTGTTCAACTTTTAAAAAGCATTTTTATGCACAAGACTAATTGGAAGGGGATTTTTTTTGCCCAGATTTGTTTAAAAAGAGAGGTGCAGCTAAACTCACAAAACAATGGTTATATCAAATCAGATTAAACAAAGTCCAGAAAATTACAAATAATTATCATTGACTTCTACTGCATATTTGATGGTTTGAAGAACTCTGCTCTGTAAAGAATTACAACAGCACAGGGTATACCTGTGGAAATGTACACAAAACTATTTACCTTGATATTGTAAAATCTACAAACAGCATTAACCCATGCCATCAGCAGCTTCACATTTTCACTGTAGGTTTGAGATGAGATGTTACTACTGTCTTCCTGTATTCTAAAATAATTTGGATAAGTCTTGCTAGCACCCAATAGTGCTTTTGTCCTGTATGTGTTCTTCAAAAACTCAATTTCTTCTTTTAAATGTTCCACATTCAGAAAAACATCCACCTGTTAGGAAGAAAAACAAAAAATGAACACGTCAACATTCTGACATGTCCTGCATTACAGCTGCTCGATACAGAGCTTTAGACATGGCATTTTAAAGAGAACCTACACTCACTTCTTAGCAGCACCAGCTGCACAATCAGTAGTGAATACATCTGGACTTGCCAGCATAGATGGTAAATAAAAAACCATAAATCTGCCCTTCCCACTGTTCTGTGTAAAAGAGTTACTGCATTAGTCTATTAACTAATGGTTACTTTATAAACCATAGTTTATAAACTAATTAGTTTATTAACCAATGTTGGGAGAAACAGGTGCAATCCCTGTGTAATTTCAATGTGCTCTCAGAGGAAACAATTTCAGAGTCCTGCCTGCAGTTCCACTTAGCCCATGTACCAATCCTCCTCCTTTAAGGGATTCCAAAAGGACTTGAGCTGGTTGGAGAACAAGCAGCATATCCACAGGTCTTGGATAAAGCCACTACTCACTCAAGTTACTCCTCTAATCAAAAGTAATGCAACTGTGACACATGCATCAGAAGAACTAACTGAAGGAAATTAACTACTTAATAGTGCAGGAGTACTCAAGAAAGAAAATAATTACATTTGATTTTTATTATATTGTCCTATCTTAGTGATAGTTCTGTGGCAAAAGTCTTTCATATTCCTGCTTTTTATATACTTAATTGCACTTACATTCCAGACTACTTAGTGCTGAAATTCCACATCAACTTTTACCTTATTTTGCCTTTCATACATTATGTTCCTTCCAACTGGATTTGTCAGTTGGACACTTATTTTTAAAATACCCTCTGACTCAAATTAACTCTTAAAACAGTCTTTTACTATTTTATTTAAAAAACTATTTTATTAAAAAAACTATTTTGGCTTCCTCTACTAACTTTTGAAATGTCAATGCCTAAGAAATCTTCATTCTTATTTCAAGGATGTTTCATCAACTGTTTTAGATAAAAGTAAGAAAAAGTAGCAGAGCTTCAGAGATTGCTCTATAATTGTCTATCAGTGCAACCTCAAAATGTCCTTTTCAGTTACTAAGAGTCTACCTGCAATTTGAGATCAACATTATTTCACTTTTAAGTGTCAATTCTGCTACTACATGGCATAAACTCCGTTTTTTCCAAAAACTTGGATGAATGTGTAAGAGAAAGCACAGTTAAAACATTATCCAAGCCGTATTGTAGGGAACAACTGGCAGTTTAGTAAAGTTTACATGGAGCTTTGAACCTACAAAGCAAATAATTTCAGTCTAAAATTTGATTAGTAGAAGCTTTCATAGGCATTAAATATTCCTCAGAGTGGTATTTTCATTATTACTTTGTAACTAGCAATTGAACAGTACCTGGAAAGCAAAGACAATTTTCCACAGCAGTGCTAATGTTCGTTCTCTGTGTCTATCTACAATATCTCTGGAGTCAATTGAAGCACCTATCAAATAAAACAAGGGATTAAAGCGTGCTGTAGTTATCTGCTGCAATTAAAATAACCCTGATTTCTAGGCCTTACCAGTCTCATCTTTCAAGTGCACCCCTCGCTCTTTAAGGACATTGAGAACAATTTCCACATTATGCATCTTCTGTAGCCGACTTATTGCAGGAACTCTCAGTTGTTTTGAAAGATTCCAGTTTTTGGTCAGAAGCTCCACTGTTCTCCTAACAAAATAAATGCATGATTTAATGCCTCTGATGCGCTCACATGAAATATTATATAAAAGAAAATAAATATTCCAATAGAATTCTGTATCAACCCACACAAGACGAATGCCACACTGTAAGTCCACAGCCAGGTTTGTTACAGCAAAATCAAATTCATCGAGTGGAGTTTGAACATGACTGACAGGGAGTCCTAAGAACCCCAGATGGCGGGAAAGGTCACCTTCACCACTCAGGAAGTCCCGGGAAAATGCAAGCAAAAGGTCTTTGCTAGCCTAAAGTTAAAAAAAAAAAAAAAAGAAAAAAAAAAGAACTCTTAACTCTACAATATTTGTCAATCAGAATACAATTTTCATCCCTTGTACCTCCCAAATCACATTTCATATTTCCTTGTATAATTCTTAAAATTACATATTCTTCAAAAATTATTTTTAGCAAGTCACATAGCTTTAACTTTTGTCAGATTAAAAACAATAAAAATTATACACTGAGTCTTAGGACAACAATGGAGGAAGACATCAAATCCCAGCTCTCACCTTGAACTCTGCATCCTTACAAAAGAGGCAGGGGTCATGGTCAATCATTCTGGACTGTTTGGCACAATCCAGAAAGCAAACCAGAAGCAACAATTTTTTCAGTGTGAACTTTGACAAAGCTTCTTCATGACCTGAAATGATAGAACTCAATAAGAGATAGTTTAAAAATTAGGTGCCACAAATAAATTTTTTGGAACTACTTGTTACCTTCCCGGTAAAGGTGGGGCACGAGAGGATGTCTGTATTCAGTGGCAATGTCAGGGTTCCACAGCAAGCGATTAAGGATGAATATTGCTAAACCCATAACATCACTATTACTCTCCAAAGCTATCAGCTCTCCATAAATAGTCTAATATGAAAGAAGGGGAAAAAAGCAGAAGCAAGTGTTAAAAGTTGCCTTAAATACTATGTGATTTTGTGAATATACATAATTGTTATAATTTCTCTAAAATAATGAATGGAAATTCATGTCTAAATACCAAACAGTTTTCAAGTCAGTCCCTAAAAGGTAAAGCCAAAGGAAATTTTAGATCTAATCTCATCTCAAAACACATATCTACGTCTGAAAAATCAATCAGGAGTTTCTTTAAGGCCACCACATTCTTCTCCAGTTTAGTAAAGTGAAATGGATAGGGAAACACTTTTGTGTTATTTGCCACGGAATTAACTTCCACTATCCTTGATTAAATATTTTACTTCTTAATAAGATAATCACTTTTTTAAAGCAGGTATGTTGTAACAATTTAAAACATATGCATCATGCTATAACTGAATTGAACCTACCTGAATTAGTATGACAGAAAATGCAAAGAAACCCAAAACAACCTCTACTAAAAAAATTGCTAAGTGTGCTTTAAACTTAGATTATAGACTATACACAGTGAACTTACCTCTAGCCCTATGCGCAGCCATAAAGGGTTGTAAGATAAAAGCCAATTAAGGATTTTCTGCCTTTCTCCTGCAAGAAAGCATTTTTTAACATTAGATCCAGCAAACATTTCAAATTAATGCAAACATTTCTATTAACCAATTTCAGATTAAACAAACTCAGTGCATGAATAATCCTGCTCCTACTTACAAGAGGAGAGAATTCTAGGTCTCAGTCCTCTTACCTATGTCTTTCCAGAGGTGCCTGTCCCTGCGGACCAGCAGGCGCCTGGTTTCGATCTCCACCTCGAGTTTCTGGATGGCTCTGACCATGCTTTCGGAGGTGAACAGGCGGCAGGCCTGGCGCCGCAGCCTGTTCAGCTTACGGCGAGCTGTGTACGCTTTTAGAGACGCCTCATCTTTCGTGGGTGCCTTAGGAAGGCTCCTTTTGTGATGGTTCTCTTCCCCCAAGATAAGAGCAGCTGCATTTACTGTTTAAACATGCACAAAGAGTGAGCATTTACATCTCAAATAAAGGTAGCTTTGCACACTTCATTTATTTTTTCCCCTTTTTAAGCTGACTTTTTTTATTTTTATCCTGATCCTTCAGAAGCTTGTCAGCTATTGCACTACACATATGTTGTCAAGTACAAGAATACTAGTCAACTATTAAATATAAGCACACTTATTTCATAAGTGAGCAGTGCTAGGAATTCAGTTTTAAGATTAATGGTTCCATCTTCAGTTTTTTCAAGTGAAGCTAAAGATAGTGCAAAAAGTAGGCTATCCTTTTAGGTTATCCTATATTTTCCAGCAGGTGGGGATTCCCCACTCACCACCCACTGAGGAGTGCCACAGCCACAAATTCCAGCGCATTCGTGGTGCAGAGCACCCTCCCATGCAGGGGTGTGGTGTGCTTGCCATGAGCTAATGAGCCATCCACACTTATCAGAAGGAGGAAAATACAACATAACTCTGAAAAGGTTTAGTGTTAAATGAGTACTACTACTTGTTAGCGTTAATAGAGTATATAACATAAAGCTTAAGAAAATTAGAAGACAAAATTATTGTACTCTTACCTTGTGAGGTATTTGTTTTTACATTGAAGTCATCAGGGGTAAGTACAAAATTTAACCACCAGGTGAAACCTCGTTGCTGCTTCTCCTTCCAACGTTCATCATAAAACATGTTTTTAGCAGCAAAAGGCATCGGGTGCCTAGGGATGACTTAAAAAAAAAAAAAAAGGCAAAACAACAAAAAGCTTAAGTCTTTGCAGTTCTTGAAATGTTGATAACACATATGCATTTCATTCTGGAAAGAATTAATGTCTGACACTCCATTTAGCACTATAGCCGAAAAACGTAGGTTGTTAAAATCTTCAGTGACTTGTGGATCAGAGGCTGTTAAATAAATTTCAGCCACAAAACATGGCTTAAGTTGTTACAGCCCTAGAACTAAGACAAGATATCTAGAACCCGAGAAGCAATGGAGTAAACTTAAACTGAACTGCATTACATTCAGGAAGAACCATTTTATAGGTGCATTTTTCTGAGTAGATCAACTTAGTATTCTTAACTGCAAAATTTTTATCTTATTGGGAAGAAATTTTCTGAGATATTCTGTTGTTGTTTTAAAATGTTATCAGATCTGGAAGAGGCATTTAACTGATAGCCATCACTAAGCTGGGAGCAGAACTGTAATATAGATTTTACACTTACAGGTCTGGAAAAAAGTAACATTTAGTTTTAGCTGACCATGTGCTGCAAAAAATTTTCTTATAAGTAATCAAAACAGATCACAAAAGTTTGCATATATTGTTCTACTAGGTATTGATTCATTTCAGGTACTATCTTCTATTTCCTCTCAGCTCTAACCAGTTAGGTCTTGCCTGACACCATCAGTACAATTGTGATATACTGTTCAGTGTTCTACCAAACACCAGCAGTCTGCCTACCTGTTTTCAGTGGTTTCACAAATGTCAGGTGTGACTGTGCCAATCCAGGGACAGGTTTACTAATTCTCTTGGTAGCTTTAGATGTCTTCTGAAGTGAAGAACCTACAAGCATTAACACACAATTATCAACAGCAAATATATCAGTGAAAGTTAACGTATTAATCACTTTTAAAGTACAGAACTAGAGTAATTCTCCATGAACCATTCAAAAGATATTGATGATTTAAAAAGGGGAGGAAGGAAGGTATGTGAATGCAGGGAACTACAGACTGTCAAGCCCCATTTCTGTGCCTGGGAATATCATGGAACAGATCCTCATGGAAGTTCTGTTAGAGCACATATAAGACAAGCAGGTGATTCAAGACAGTGAATGGAGCATGGCTTTACTAAGGGCAAATGGCCCCGGACCTGTCTGGTGGCCCTCTGTAGTGCAGTGGCTGACACAGTCAACAAGGGAAATTGACTGATGTCATCTACCTAGAGTTCTGTAAAGCCCTCCACACAGACCCACACGGCATCCTCCTCTCCACACTAGAGAGATGTGGATTTGGAGGCGGATAAGGAATTGCAGCCTGAGGGTTCATGGCTGTATGCTCACATGGAGGCTGGTGATGAGCAGTGTCCCTCAGGGATCTGTCTTGGATCTGTCAAGCACACCCTTGGCATGTCTGCAGGTGACCTGAAGCTGAGCTGTGCAGGTGACACAGATTGTGAGAAGAACCCAGAGAGAGCAGCCCTGCAGAGGAGGAATTAGGGGCTCTGGTGGATGAGATGCTGGATATGAGCCAAGAGTGTGCACTCACAGCACAGAAGGCAAACTGAATCCTGGCCTGTGTCTAAAGAGGGGTGGCCAGAGGTCAAGGGAGGAGATTGTTCCCCTCTACTCTGCCCTTGTCCAGCCCATCTAGCTTTATCCTAATAGATTATTAGAAAAAAAACTGGTGGATAACACACTTTTTCCTCTGCATATCAATACTTTCAGCACCCTGTTTTTATGCAAGCCATCTTAAAAAGCTGACATTGAAGTTCGTTACTGAAAGCCCCAAATCAAACCCGGATCACAGAACAGATCATTTAACTGAAGAAAGCAGGATGTGCTATTTTGATCTGAAAGTCACAATTAATTTTTCCTGGTAAATTTTGCAAATTAAATGTATATTTAAGTTCCAGACCTTCATTCCCTTCACATTCCAGAGCACATTTGGGGTTGGAACAGTTAGAAAACCCCAAATAAACTGAAATGCAAGCACCAGCATTTTCTGATCTTCAAGCAACAAAGTATTGGCAAACAATAAGGCAGAGAGAACTACAAAAGGCTGACTTATCACAGACAGTAAAAAGCAAGCAGAATGAAAAAGAGGAACTTCTTCACTGAAAGGGAGGTTAAGCTGCCCGGGAAAGTGGTGGAATAACCATCCCTACAAGTGTTGAAAAGGTGCATGGATGTGGCACCTAGAGTTATAGTTTAGTGGTGAACATGGTGGTGCCAAGCTAATGGTTGGACTCAATGTTCCAAGCACTCTTTTCCAACCTTCACGATACTACTTTTGAAAATATGTGACAAGGCAATGGAGGCAGACATTCACAATGGCAAATGTACACGTGACAAAATCTTGTGCAGTTAGATTCCAGAAAATTCAATTTATGTAACAAGGTCTCTGCTCAAGAGCTTTTAGGTATTTTACCTATTATTGTCACTAACAAATTTACACATGAATAAAGTAAATTTGAAGTCAATTATATAACCAAAACTCTAACCTAGTTTTCAGTTTTTTAAAACACAGATACCTAACAAATTGCAAAAGCCCACATATCAGAGATATGAAATATTGCTGACTGTTGCTGGACATTTCAGATGGCCATATACATTTCCTAATCAAAGGATATTTAAGAAAATGGTAAAAGAAGGAAACACTGCTCACCAGCTTTCTTTCTCTGCCCTACTCTCTCTCCACTCGTGGGTTTGAAGGTCGATGGTCCTCTGGTTGTGCGTGTTTGATTGTCTGTGCTAGAGGTAAAAGCTCTCTTTCTTTCCACCTCTTCCACATGCACTGGAGCTGTAACTCTATTTCCTAGATATGTTTCACTTTTCCTCTTACGACAGGTAGAAGTTGATCCAGTAGGAGATGAATTTACCTTGTCATTGTGACACTTATTTTCAGATGAAAAGGGAGCTGTAACTGGCAGGTGTTTAGATGTTTCTGCTTCCATATGTCCAGGCACCACATTAGCACATCCTGCAATTGCTTTATTAAGGCATTTTTTAGATTTTGGCTGGTGGGTTTCTGTTCTTTTTTCTTCAACAGCACCACGCTTACTTTTTATGACAGTGGCAGAAAGAATTGGACGTTTTTTTGTGCGTTCTTTCTGAGAGGGATTGTCAGTCTGAAGTACCTCTGCAGAAGGAAAACTGCAGTGATGTTCCTTGGGTTTATCACAATCAAATGCCAGTGATTTTACTTTATGCAGCTCAGAGATTTCATTTAAATTATGTTCTATGTGAACATGTGTTTCTGTCTCTACACCTCCATCTTTTTTCCATTTTGAGGGCTGAAATCTCTTAACAACATAAGTCTGTGTGGTAGACGATATTAATGCTGCCTCAGGCTTAGGAGTCTTTGATGGTTTATCTGACAAACTGTCCTTCACAAACTGATCAGGTGACAGAATTGGAAAAGGCTTTTCTATTACATCTATGTCCACTTGATAATTGTCATTTACAAAAGCATCTGGACTTAAAATTCTCCTTGTACTTAAAACAGGTGCAGTGGCTGAGTGTTCTAGAGTGGAAACTGGTGAGAGTGTAAAATTAAGAACCCCTCCATCAATTGAAATTGGCAATTGTGCTAATCCAGCAAAACTGGAAGTACTTTCAGGTTGCAATTGATTGTGGTCAGTAACACATTTATTGATGGTACAGATGTCTGCCTCAGGCAACAACTCCTCATTTCCAGAGGCAGCAATATCCCCAAATGCAGTAGACCTTCTCAGGGCAAGTGGCGTGTGAACAGTGCTGCCATGTTCCTCGGGCACTGATGCAATGGGAGATGGAGGCAGCTGATTCTCTGAGCCAGCAAGAGGGTCGTTTCCTTGGGATGTACTATTCTGCACTGTGTTCTGATTCTCACATGACTGAAGGGGACTTCTAAGTCTATCCACCTTCTGAGAAACCTGAAATGTTTTATTAACATTTTCAATTTCTGAAGTACTCTTCTTAACCTTTACTGCAGACATTGCTGAAGAGTTTTTCTTTTTTAATGTATCCCAAAGACTCTTCTGAAAAAGAGCCATAGATAAAAGTTAGTGTGCTCAGTTTCTAAATTCTACATGTAAAAGTAAACATTATTGGCTTACCCATTCAAAGTTTAAGAAGACTATAAAAAGAACTCCTGATCAAAAATTCACAATACCTTATTTGCAGGCTTGAAAACCATTTATTTGGTCATATTTCAGTTTTATTGTTTAAGCTGTAGTTTATCAGTACCTACTTTCCAACCCAGCTAAAAAGAGTTGAGGACAATGGGCATTTCCACAGCATCATTTATCACTTTATAGTCCTCTTTCATTGAATTTTCTAGTAATAGAAACAATATTTGCATCAGAGATGCCAAAGTAACATTAAGATTCAATAAGATACAATAAACACACACTCACCCTTTTCTTCGGGGGCTGCTCAGCAGCACCAAGGAGAACAGCTTGATGTTTTACAACATCGTTAACAACAAAAGACACCAGTTCTCTGATTTTTCCTTCTTCTAATGGTGTCCACGTGACAGAAACAAATATTCTTTGTCCTGCCTATTGGAAAAAAAACCCCTAATATTTAGCATTTATGTACAGTTTGGTAACATTGAAAATCAAGTAATCAACTAAACAATGAGCAGCATATAGAATATATATTATGACAACATGAAATGATATAAAATTGTTAAATGTTTAAATGCCAGTTTTCCCTCTTCGGCATGCAAATTTAAGCAACCCCTATCAAAAATGTTGTCTTACTGATAGGTCATATACCTCTGAATCAAACTACAGTGGAAAACAAGAAGGAATACTTATAACACATAGTAGAAGGAGAAGGTTTGAGTAAAGGTGAGAAGAGGAAATTACATAGTTTTTTGCATGTATTAATAAAATAAGTCCTCCAGAGAAATTCTGAGAGAATTATGGCGGGACAAATAATCAGAGGTTGATTAACTTAGGACCTTAGCGGACCCTAAATATAACTGTAAATATTTTTAGCCAAATTTGACATTCAAGTCCTTCAACAAAAAGTAAGACACTGCAAATTATCAAGGAAGTCATGAAGCTTTCTATTCATTAATTTCTAGAGGAGCATATCATTCAAGTACTTTGTGAGACGTCACCCTGGTTTTATAAGCCCATTTTTGCAAGAGATGTCCAGAGTGTTTCTTCCTCTCTCACAAAAACTCTGGACAGTCTAGATAATTGTAGATATACGTTCGTCTAAACGGTTCTTTTAAAAACCGGCACCGATTGGACTAGCCACAGTGTGCATTTCCTTAGGTATCGTAAATGTTTAATCCTATTTTAAGCATGCCTTTACTCTGTTGTGCCAGCTAATGAACGTGCAGAACAGCAAACCGTCATCCCCTTCCCTCAGCCCTTTTCCCGAACATATGCCCTGAAACTTGTTGACAGGTTTCTCTCTGTTGAAGGAGGCTGTGCGCCCTTGCCTGAGGGGCCAGCCCCAGCCTGAGGGGCCCGGCCCCGCCATCCCCGGCTGCCGCACGGCCCCGACACGCACGGGTCTCGGCGGGGCCGCGGCCGCCCCCCGCCCCGCATGGCTGGGGCTGTCCCCGGGCAGCTCCTCCCGAGCCCCCGGCCCTGCCGGAGCTCCTGCCCGTGCCCTGCCGCGTCTCCCCGTACCTCCACAAAGAAGCGGCGGTGCTCGATACTGAAGCCCCTGGCAGCGGGCGGGAAGCGGTCGATGACCACGTCGGCATCGTCCTCGTTGGGGTTGTCGATGATCAGCAGACGCGTGCGGGAGGCGCCCACACGCAGGCGGCCGAAACTGAGGAAGGGCGGCCGGGAAAAGTAGCTCAGAATCAGCACGGCGGGATCCTCATCCGCGTCCTCCTCACCGCCCCGCAGGGCCCAGCGCCGCCGGCCGGGGTCGCGGTGCCCCCGCGCCGCTGCGGAGCCCGCGGCCATGGCCAGGCAGGCGCGGAGCAGCGGCTCCGCACGGGCAGCGCTGCGCCAACCGCCGCTCGCGCGTTCAAATCCACGGCTCCGCCAATCGCCGCGCGGACCGCGCGCGATATCCCCGCCCCCTCGCCCCTCAGCCAATCCCAGCGTGGCTCGCGCCCTTTCCAATCCACCCCCCTCTCCCGCCCGCCAATCACCGGCCGGGGCTTCATTTAAACGGCCCAGCTCGCGGGGCAGCGAGCGCTGCCCGTGAGGGCTCCGTGGGTCGGCACGGAAACACCAAACAACGGCGAGGAGCGGCGTGAGGGACAGCGCTCCTCCCGCAACGGGAAACGCACCCAAAACACGCAAAACGGGGTGGGGGGGTTTGTAAATAAATTTAACTTACAAAATATTTTGAAGTCAAAAGTAGAATGAGACACACACAATACTGATGAAAACATAGGCCTCATCTGTTTCTCTTTCACGAACTTTGAAAGACACACAGAATACTGTGTTTTCATGCTGCTGGAAAACAAAAGGGGGCAGAAATCAAAGCTTAGCACAAGCACCCCTGCAAAAAATCTTGGGGAACACGCAATGTTAAGACAAAAGAACTTTACTTTTCCATAGCAAACAAAATTACACGTAGGACTGAGTACTTCCACATTTACAGTACACTTCCTAACTTTTCCTTACAGCAAAGGATTTCCCCTAAAAAGACAACTTTAAAGACTTCCATCTAAAATACCAACCTGTACAAATCACATTTAAAACACATTATCTCAATAGATGAGTGACAAAATATTGAGTTATTTTCACCCTATTCTTTCATATAAAAGGACCGGCATTTAACATGACCAAAATGGTTATGGGGGATTCAAAAAATTTTGTCATTTTTATCTTTAATCCGTCAAAACCTTTTAAACAAAAACATTTCTAATGAGGCGTGAAATAGATCCTTTTGGATTTAAGCAGGGTGACCGCCCTGCATTACATTCTGCCAGTGACATTCTTGGACGCACATGATGGAATAACCAAATTGTTGTGAGACTGTGCTGTTAGAGCAAGAGCCCACAGGACAACAGCCACAAGGACCTACAGATTCAATGCACTCTGCTTCCCTTTAGCCTCAGCCATATGGGGAACACACAGACTGGATCAGCTATGCTTGTGTGTTCCACACAGAAAAAAATTCACATCTTTTTTATTTTATCAAGGAAAAAATACCCCTATTCATCTACAACAGAATTCATTCATAATTCTACATTCATGAGCTCCTACACAGAAGTTATTTTTAATTTAAAAACTGGAGGGTCATTTATTCCTTAGCAGTCCATAACACGTTTCCTGTTTGATCAAGCACATTGCAAAGCAACTCCTTGGAAGCGATCTTCAGTTCTGGAGGCTCTTCCACATTTGCCATAGGGAAATAAGCTCAGCTATTTGATGACACCAAATACATCTTTTGTCATTGTGGTTTGGCATGACCCATCTTTAGGAACAACTACTGGAATTATAATCCAGACTATAGTAGCACTATATTTTAAAGGAAACCACTGCCTTACAGAAAAATATCTTCACCATTACAATGACTGATGTTCAGCATGAAAAGAACCCATGAGGGATACACCTCTCTAAGAAAAGTGTCAGTGCTCAAAGAGGAAATTCCAATGCAAATAAATAAAATGAACACAAAACCCACTGAAAGCATTAAAGGCAGTAACTCAGTCTACAACCAGAAATTTGTATAGCAAAAACATACAGAATTTAATATTTGAACAGAACGAGTGCACTACGTTCTCAGAATCACACAGCAGTCTGGAGTACCAGCACAGACTCCACTTTTCTTCCCAAAGGTCAGCATGTGGAAAAGATCAACTTTTTGCAATGTGCCCTAAACACTCTTTACAGATCTTTTTAAGAGACACCTGCTTCTTCCTTCTTTGGCAATAAACACTCAGCTGATCTAGGGACTGCCTGATAAAACATTTATTGTAAATGCCCCCTCCACATCAACAGCACCCACATCTGATGAGAGCACATACTGAAATAGGGGGAGCAGATACTGAGGAGTTCCAACCATGAGCTGTGAGGCACAGTCCTCTGCCCTTTGACCCCAGTCCTCCTACAACCGATTATCTTCTATCAAGCAGAAACCAGATACTTCCACCTACCAAATGAAGTCCCAGCCCATGAAAATTTACTTTGCTCATATATGAATTTTAAGTAGATGTAAAGCCATATGAATTATAGCTCATGATATTAAATAAAAATAAAAACTATGTATCTAGCACATAAGCTTTCCTATTGTCTTTCACTGTCAACTGGCAATGATCCAGCCTGACCAGCAGGTACAAACACTAACTAGTAGGGTTATCTGCAAACAAAAAACACCGAAAAACTAGTAGGTAATTTTTTCCAGGAATGACTAGTAATTCTGGTGACCCAAACAGCAAAGAGCACACTCGTTTTTCTCAAAAATGAGTCCTTTTATAGTCCATTTCTTGTTGGGCACGCACAAACATGGAGCCCTTCAAAAGTTATTGACCTTCATGTTTTCTGAATAAACAACTCAAAAAGAGAAAAAAGCCATTCTTTAGAATAGATATAAAAGGCACAATTATGAAAGAATTTTTAAAAGGACATTATCAAGTAAATATGCTCCAAATTCCATTTCAGTGTTTTCCTAGAGTGCCTTCCAAACAGACTGGACTTTAGAAGAAACAATTATTTACCAACCACTTTGAAGCTACCCTTTTGCCAAAAGCCCACAACACTTATTTCTAATGTAGGACAAGAAAAACAAGAAATAACAAAGAATTAGGCTTTTAGTCTGAGCACTGCACTGACACCACTGATGTTGGGTTACTTTCAACAGTACAATTAGAAATGCAGCAGAAATCATGTTTCATGTGCCTATGAATATGATACACACATGTAGACTTGAAAAGTACACATAAACCAGCCACTTTCAAGCCATGGAGTGTAAAGGTGACAGAAACAGTTTTATTTGGAAAGGAGATGAAAGGTGGAGTTAGAAAGCAGAAAGGGTAGTACTTGATAGTGTCCTTTCAGAAGGTGGCATTCAATGGCCTTGTTATTGCTGTGTATTTGCTAGTCTTCAGCTTCTTCCCAGATCTATTTACAGCATGTCAGTCTGAACATTCCCAGAGCACAGCTCTAAATCTTACTTTAGAGATACAAACATAGAACACTTAAACATATGTAGTCCTGTTTTAGAAACTGAACTTTTAAAGTTTAGGACTTCTATTGTGCTTCTTTGGCTAAGTCCTATTTAAATATCGGTAACACTTAAAATTCTATAACTCTGCCACTATTTAACAGCTAACAGAAATCTTTGGTGTGTTTAGGTTAAGAATCTATTAGGGTACAAGCTTCAAAATATGAACATTCAGGCAGTTCTGGCCCCTCTCCTGCAAACTGCTCAACACTGAAGTAGATGATTAATAGAATCTAACACCAAAGTATCTGAATACAATCTCAAATGAGTTTGTAGAACTGTCATAAGAGAGTCACCACAACTCCCTTGTGCTCAGCTCATTGAATAAATTTAACAGTTACAACAATACACATAAATCCAGTTTCCCATTTTAAAGATTCTTTGAGATAATAATTTAAGAATAGAGAAAACTGGAGGAAAATTTCAATCTTAATTCTCATCTTAGTAATATGGGAATCTTATTATGCAATTCTTGTGAGGAATTATGAAGATTATAAAGTTACTTCAGATACTTTCTTTGGCATCATATTCACCAAACAAACACAGAATAATTATTTTTAAAGTACACTTAAAAGAGAAAGCTTGATGAAGTTAAACTATACTAGATTTCATGGTGACACCAGACTTGTAGTTCTAAATGGGTTTTTTTTTAAAAAAAACCCATTATGTCTAGTAAAGAAAGAGCTAAAAATAATTAGACATAAAATACTCTCAAGAGGTGAACTTTGGTTTATAAACACAGTACAAGAAAGTGGGAAACAAAACAATTTAATTAGCAACTCACAAGAGATTTAGCATTACTGATTTTCTATTTTTTAAAATAGAAATAACATACTGTTCTGGAACAGTCTTTAAATTTCTCCTCTATCACACATAACCTGAAAATGGGCACATTAATGTGGGACCCTGATATCATTTATGCTTTAGCAAGGGTCAACCACGCCAACCTTTTGTGACTGTTCATGGATGAAAATGACCTTGTAAATGTTCCCATTTCTTTTGAAGTTAGAGTGTGGGGTACACTTTAGAAGACAAAGAAGATTGAAAATGCAAGAAAAAAAATGCATCTTAAAATTATATAGAACTAAGTGTAGAAAATTGACAATACCATTGTCTAGCTCTTCCCACATTCTTCGGTATTAGAGATGAAAGAAGAACTAAGAAGCCAAATTTAAGCAGCCTAATTGTCCTCAGGGGGATCACTGAACACCTTGTTTAGTGTCTTCATAAAGTATCATAAATAACTTTTCAGAAGAACCTAGTGCCTGTGTTCACTGGCTAGGCTCCACAGTCCAGCCACTTTTAAAACCCTCCAAAAATGCCTCAGGTTCAAGAAAATTATATATTAACTTCTGTGCGAAACATAATTCAAAGTTTGTGTTTCATAGCCCTGCCTGCCCTTAGAAACTTTCATGAATTTTAAATAGTCCTTATTCTTTTACAATTCTTTCTATTCCATTTAAAACATTAACTCAAAGTGAAATGCAGAAAGGCAAACAATTTTTATAAATTAATAGCCAGATATGTAATTACATTTTCAGCCACTATCCTTAAAAGATATTTCAGAGCATTATTTTTAAAAGACCATCCATAAGATTTTTAAAAACTCTTAAAATCACTCTTTCGTATGCATCAAATTGTGCCTAAATGTTCAAATATTATGTAAACAAATTGCTTTCCCAAAACTATGCAGGAGACTTAATGAGTCCAAATAAAATACAAAATATAAATCTTAGTTGCCACATCAGCCTTCTGGTGGCCACTGGCTTAGCAAATTCGGTGGAATGTTATGGTCTGATCATGAATGTTCGTTGTTTGAAATACTCTGTACAGTGGGAGTTGTATCGAGCCCCAGCAGAGTTCCAAGATACGACTGGTCTCTAGGATCCAGCATCTGCTCAGGCCTCACAGGATGAACGATATTTGCAGGCTGTGGAGTCAGGGCGTATTTCTCGAGGAAGGAGAGCTCCGCTGCTCGCTGATAATCCGGCTGCTCCGGCTGCGGGGGCAGGATGCCATGGGACGGAGCGCTGTGCTGCACCAGCTCTGCTTGGGGGTCTGGCATGGCAACGGGGACCAGAGTCACAGGCACACACACTTCCGGGGATACATTCTGCAGCAAAGTTTTGGCTTCTGATTGATATGCTTTGGACTGTTCCACATACTGTTTAGCCTCAGTTTGGTAAATTTTGTCATCAGAGGTGTACTGCACTGGTAAGGAGACTAGCTTTTCCTCCGAAGATGCCAATGCCTCTTCTGCAGCCTTAGACCCATGAACGTGATCAATATGATACTTCAGCTTGTCTTTTCGTTTAAATGTTGCATTGCAGTGTTGGCAGTTAAAAGGTCGAGCATCTGAATGAATAACCATGTGTTTTGTTAATGTCTTCTTTATTCTGAAAGACTGATTACAGATCTGACATTTGTAGGGCTTCTCACCTGTAAAGACAGAGAAGTAACCATTAGTTACTCTGAGTAACATCATATCACACATAAATATGCAAATACCTTCCAGGGATTAAGGCATCAAGACCTACCATGAAACAATTGTACTGAAAACAAACTGTAAGTTCAGCATCTATTCCACAATCAAGAGAGTGATTGGGAATTTGTTTAGAAGTTATATTGGCATACTCTTCTCCTTACGTACAATTCTCTCAGTACTCTGGACTTACATTAGAATACAAACCAAATTAAAAATAATAGTCTTTTAACTGTTATGATACTGGAATTAAATGAGCTCAATTTTTACATCTATATGTTTCAAAAGGCAATGATTTTCCTAAACACAAGGCAGGAAAAGAAAAGTCAAAGAGAAAGGACATAGCCCTCTCCAAAGGGAGTTCACTACTTATTTAGATTACCACTTGAAATGCAGTAATCTCTGGAGCACAGAAACATTTAGAAAGTCTGGATAAATTTGGCAAGAACACGCATACCAGTGAACTAAAGGAGGAGGTGCAAAAAGTGCCCCACAAACCTGGGCTGAGATTATCAGTATTCCAGCTAAACAATCATAAAACAGTATTCAGCAATGGTTAGTATATAACAATGAATAAAATCTTGCTGCTTTCTCCTTCTCTCATCCTGAATGCTCAACAACCATAAGGAATAAAATCATTGAATCAATATTGATGCACAAAAATACATTTTTATGTGCTTTGTGGTTTGGTTGGGGTTTATTTTCTTGTTACCTGAATGTGTCCTAAAATGCATTTCCAAACTTGATTTCCCTTTAAAAACTTTCTTACAGACTTCACACTGGTGAAATGTTGCTTTATATCTTTAAAGAAAAAAAGACATTTCATGTTACTTTTTTTGTAACCAATTAACAGTAATGTCCACAATCCTTCCTGAACTCTTTAACTGCAAAATAGCTTAATACCAAACTTTCCAAATTTCCTCACTTATATGCCTGTTTCCTGGCATCTACATACCAATAAGGTCAATAAGACTCTTTTCAATATTCAACTTTATTCTCTGTCAGGATGGCACTTAAGTATTCAAAGAACAAAAGCCACTAAAACTTCTTTTTTAACCCCAAAAACCTCCTTAAGTAGCATTTTTTTTTTGCCCAACACCCACAAAGAAGCTTTTACTTTGACAGAATCAGGCCATAAATAAGGTTCTAGGAATGGCAGAATTTCTAGGTAGGCTACTGCCTACCAAGGGAAAAAAACAGAATAAGCAACGTTCTGTACTTTTAAGTCGGACACATCTTTAATGGCTTCTACACAACACTAATGAGTACTAACAGCTGAAACACATCATTTGAAAATAACCGGAGCTGTTTATTTCAAATGGCTGCGAGGTTTATTTTTAGAGCTCAAGGGTTTTAAAACCCTATTGCATTTTCACGTTAGAAACACAACTTGGGTTTCAAAGTTTTTACCTCCTTTCAGAGCCACTAATCTGCTGCCAGCTTCTAAAACACCTTAAATGTGAAATAACTCTTCCTGTGCTTACATAATGACTAGTAATTCAGTTTTAACTAGTCTGCAATGACAATATAACAGCAAACCAACAATTAAGAACAACACTGAGACAGATAATTGACAAATTAAAGTCTGATCCTTTTTAATGCTATTATTTATTTAATAGTGCTACAAATTAAATACCTAGCTTAAATTGTGAAGGCAATTTTCTGACATCCCCTTCAAACTGTAATAACATCTCTATGAAGCCTGAGGTACAGGCATGACAAATACACAGAAAAGCAGAATTCTGCTCACACATGCAAGTCGTAACAAAACCAGTTACAGTACAGAAGCATTTATGCAGTTGTAAAAACCTCACACTTACTTCTGCCAAACTTTTTCTCCTAGATGAACACTTTTATAATGAACAGTGAGGTGATCTCGACGGCCAAAACATTTTCCACATTCCTCACACTGATGTGCTTTTTCACCTACAAGAGCAAAATTCAACAAATTTTGGTTAAATCTTTTTGGAACTTACTAAATGTCTATGACCTATAATCATGTTCCCAAAGTTCAGTCAATCAAGCTCCTCCACACCTCACTTGGAGAAGGATTCTCTCCTATTAAAGAAGAAAGTTTAGGAAGCACACTGGTTCTATCAGAGTAGGGACTTTACCACTTGTTAAATAGGACTAGTCCATATGATTCCAACAAAGAATTTTGTGCTCCAAGTCAAGAGAGTTCCCCAGACACTCACTGCATGGGAGCACAAGTGCATGACTGGGAATGTACTCTCTTCATTATGACCTGAAATGTGGTACCTTCAATAATTCAGCTGTTTTGAAGAGAAGCTTATTGAAACATACCAATTATTTTCAGCTACTAATTTGTGTAATTTAAAATGACACCTCAGTATTTATCATTTTATTCATCCTTGTGGACATAGTTACCTTTTTCTTTTATGCTGCTGTTTAAGAGTATCTTGATGCTTTTTAGTCATCTTGAGATCTTCCACAGAATATTTCTTCTCATGTAAATAGGGGTGTGGACAGTCAAAGAATGTAACTTTCTAGAGGGGGAAAAGCAAATAGAGCAGAAAAGAGGATTTCTTTTTTCTTTTTTTTTTTTTTTTTTTGGTACTTGGACTTTTCAAAGATTTCTCTATTTAATAGCAGACATTATGATTTCAAACACCTGGAAAGAAGCTGTCTTTCACATAAAGACTCAGGAAGTTTAGACTCTGATCACTTTCATACTTCCATGCTGCCTACAAAGTATTTTGCCTCCTAGAAGGTCGTATTTCCTCTGGATCCTGTTGTGAAAAAGTCACTGGTGAATCTTTGCTCTTCCTATACATTTGATAACCTTTCTGCTCTCAGAGAAACAGATGTTTTTTTCTTCCTCCTGATCATCCCAATCTGTTCATAGGGCGGATTCCCTCAGCCTTCCTTCCCTCTTTCCCACAAAAGAGACTTCAGAAACACCTCTCTGATGCTCTTTACATTGAAGTGATCAGTGTTCAAACTTTGACAGAGACTCTGACAGCTTCTCCTGTGTTGTGGCAATAATGTTTCACCCAATTGCTATTAAAAAAAAGAAATCTGGAATCATAAAAAAAAAATCCTCCTTTTTCACTTTTGCTTTTTGTATTTATGATTGTTAAAGCAATTCATTGTTACATGTTTTTGACTGTCCCTCAGCTTTCTATGGTATCATGGAGGAAACATTTGGCTTTTAAACCTTTAAAACACGTAAGATTAACTTCACTTTGGTAGACCTTAAAAAGAGTGGCAGGAACTTTTATCAGGCCTAAAACATTGCATGCACTGACAAAAAGATTCCATCATTAACTTTTTATTTGGTTTTATTTCAAAATAGTAATTTTGAAGCCAGTTTCCAAAGAAAATACCTACCTGAATGTATTTTTTTGTGTTTTGTCAGATGGTCATGCCGAATAAACGTTTTCCCACATTCTTCACATTCATATCTCTTGTCATCATGATGCACTCTTAGATGAAGTCTGCATATTGAGTCATAAACATGACCATAAAATACAATTTTGTTTAAATAATATGTACTGCTAATTGAATGCAAAACAGCAGAAAATGCAGTCTTTAATGCTTCACATAAGTATCAGGAAGTAACTTGCAGCTGAACTGCACCTGAATTGTTCTTAGAAAGCACGAGAGAACTGAGCTGAGCTCTCTTATGTGAAATTAATTTAGTGGGGTGTTTTAGTCCTCTGCTTATTTTCTCTTTGAATAACAAATTGAAATTTTACGTGTACAAAAAACTCAACTTTGAGAAAAGATTTGTAGGTTTTTGGGGTTTTTTTTTTGTGTTTAAGCCATTAATGTATTGCAAATGAAATGAGTTCTCACAGATCAGCAATATATTTTTTAAATTGAAAGATGTTTAGAACATTTACTAATGTTCTCAGAGGTGGAGTACATCAGACACATACATTACAAAGAATTATGTCAATAACATGAATACATATATATCACCAAAATAGTTTAGCAGCTTGTTTAATAAAAATCTATACCTGTAAGAGCTTCCATGACGAAAACTCTGCCCACAAATACTGCAAAGATGAGGCTTCTCTCCACTGTGAATTCTCAGATGTTCTTTCAAAGTTGTTCTGTTTAATAAAAGCCAGTAAAATTCCATTTTAAGCAATGTCCCTTGCCACTTTAAAGTGAAGCATATTATCATTTTCTCAATTTCTTTCACCATGATGGATCACAGTAGCTCCGAGTGACTGTATAATTTCAGATATACACACCAACACATGCATTCAATAGGTCTGGCAATGTATTTACTGAACCAACTGAGTCTAGAAACAGTACCATGAAAGAAATAAAACACTGTCCCAATGTAAATTTGGAAAACATACATTAAAGAAAACATCTTTCCCAAAAAATTGCAAGATGTTTTTGCACAACAGAGAAACTTAAGTTTCTTAACAACTTAAGTTAAGAACTTAAGTTTCTTAACAACTTAAGAAACCTAAGTTTCTTAAGTAAGAAACTTAAATGAAGTGAATGAGAGGTAAGACTTTCTTAATATATTTGCACTTCATAATTAATTACCTACAGCTGTCGCCCTTAATTTTAGGGGTGATCAAAAAATCCCATGCTACCACTCACACTACCTTTTAATACATTGATACTCTGAAATGATTTCATTTATGTTAAAAACTCCAAGCATATTCAAGAGCAATCCAAGCATGCAAACTATTGCTGTGTTCTGCTGAAGTTCAAGTAGTCAGGCAAGTCCTTACCGTTCCCTGACGGATTTCCCACAGATGAAACATGTCCATTTCCTCTTTCCCCCATGGGTACATTCTATGTGGCGTTTCAGATTCCCTGTGTCATTAAACTGGCGGCCACAAATATCACAAGGAAAAGGCCCTACAGGGAGACAGACACACAGAGTAGGATTGACTATCAGCTAAAATAAACAGCAAGCCCAGACTGGTTACTTTTGAAAACCCTCATCAATTTACAAAGCAAAAGCTTTGCCTAACAAATGATTCCTCTTTAGTGCAGTCAGCATACTTCAGTTAGCTTTTGTGAGCTTTCTGCTAAGTTACTTCTAAGATCTGTCATTTTGGCAACTTTCATGACCGTAAAGCAAAAAATCAGAATTCACAGCCAAAAGCAATTAAGCTCACTTAGATCACTGGAAATAAAAAATTCTTATCACCCAGCTAGTTCCTACCCAATAATCAGTAGTATGAAAAAAGTCTGCAGAATACTTTAGGAGGAAAGGAAAAGGTCTTCTGAAAACTTGAGGAAGAATCTGACTCTCTAACTGAGAATCAATTTCGTGCAAAAAACTTTCAAATCAAGTTTGAAAGGAAAGGAAAAGGTCTTCTGAAAACTTGAGGAAGAATCTGACTCTCTAACTGAGAATCAATTTCGTGCAAAAAACTTTCAAATCAAACTAACCTTAATTCTTCTTCCTCCCCCAAATTCTGACTTTTTTGGGTACAAGACAATGCCTCAAAAAGACAGCTGAACACAAAAGTAAAAACCCAACCATCAAAAATACCTTCCAACAACTCTCCACCAAAGTGGAAGAGAGAATTGTAAAAGAATGTGGGGTGGAAACCAGACTGACCAGGACATAAAATGGTGGGGGAATGTTTTACTTTAAATCTAGTGTTTACATTCAGAAGGAAGCTTCTATACCGAGATGGAACTTTTCTTGATGTTTCAGTCTTGCAAAGCGGGATTTAAAATGCTCTTCACAGTAGGTACATTTGAAGGGTTTATCCTGAGAGTGAAGGATCATATGCTCTTCTAAGTGAGGTCTTCGAGTGAAAGATTTCTTACAAATCTGAAATGATAACACACTTTGTCAAAGATACACCCATTATAACCACATTCTTTTCCTATTCATAAACTCATAACAGTTTATTTCATCTGCTCTCTTTAGCAATGTAAGATTAAACATGTATTCTTCAAAAACCTACTCTATGCCAGTAGGTTTTTGTCAACATCAAAACAAACCCGTGCTCTACATAAACCACAGTGGACTGTAATTGCATAGATCAGGATGCAGATCCAGCCTAAATCAACTACTGGCAACTCCTGCATGCAGTTATATGTTCCTCTCCAGTCCTTCTTTCTACTGATTCCAGCACTTCCCAGATTCCCTTCCTAGGGTTCTTCAACACAGTAACTCAGCCAAGAATAACCCAGTGGAAAAAAGCAAATAGCTTTGGCTTGGTTTTGGATGCTGAAACAGTTTAGTTGGACTGTGGTAGAAGTTGTTGTAGTATAAGCTACTGCAGAACCAAAGTCATACCTGTTCCTTTATCTCCTCTGGGAAATTCTCTGACAGCAGGTATTAAAGAGAAAATGCCAATACCAACAAGGAAATGTAACTCAAAATACATTTTAGAACTACAGGACCATCACAAGCCTAACATTATGTGTGCTTTTTAGTACTGTTTTCAGATTAACCAAAACCAAAACATTCAAGAATTATTAGTAGTGACTTAAGTAAGTATGCAGTACAATTACAGAATTGAATCCACAGCTCAAATTCAGGCATTTAAACCAGGTATTATAATTTATCATCAGGGTCCTATGCTTCAACACACTAAGTGCTCACATATTTCCCTGTGAGACTCCTCTGGTGTTTATGACAGTTCAGCTGAGCACTACAACTCCCACACATTAACCCCTGCAATCAGCTTCACCAAGCACACATGAATAAGGAAACCAAAACCAGCAGCTCTATTTGTTTAAAAAATCATTAATGTTAAATAGAGATTTAAGAAAATCCATACTTGCATAAAGTATAATAGTCCTCTTGTTTTTCCTTACTATTAATATATATTGTTTGTGTAAATTTGCTCATATTCCTCAAGGATTAAAATATGGTCAGCAAATCCTGTTGTTCACAGACAGATTACAGCATAAACCAATAACCTTAGTGAATCCTGCAGCTGACAGCTGTGGCACCTGTGCCCTCAGAACACGCCACATGAACAAACAAAGTCACAGCACAGCACCCAAGGGTCCTGTTCAATGTCCAACTGCTGTAAAAGTTGTAATTCTACCCGCTTTTAATTCAAGTCCATTTTTAATGCACATGAGCTCTACAGGAGCTCATTTCTTTAAAAATGTCTACTTAGAATTTTCAATTTAAAAAATAAACCCACAAACCAGGAAGTGGAGTTTATCAAATCACTCATCTGGCAACACATTTTCCCATGAATGAATGTCAACAATGTTGCACAACTGAGTCTCCCGTTACTGTGTTCCTTATCTAGTAACAAACAGAATCTGTAACAGGTTCACACAATACAGCCTCACCTGGAAGATAACACCCTTTGATGAACCAGGTAATAGCCTTGAACCACAATCCCACCAGCTGCATAATGAACAATACAAATTCCTACGGCTGGTATCTCCCAACCTCCTACTGTATGTTTACAAGTGAAAGTTCCCATATAAAACAAGGTTTGTAATTATGTTACAGCACCTAATATTACAGACATACTGCAGCAGACAGCAGCTTGCACAAACAAAACAGCTGCCCTAAAAACATAAAGGAAACTAATTCCCTTAAAAAATAGCAACACCAAAACCCCACATGTGAAACCTTAAAACATTACTTGGCAGCATACACATAGAGAATGGAAATTCTACAAATTCCTTTTTAGAGCAGATGTATTTTCACACATATACCTCTCACAGGAAAATCAAGTAAAGGATTCTGTGATTTTACAACCAGAGATAAATTTAGCACAAATTTACAACTCTGTTGACATGCATATGCAGCTAAATGAGAAAGTGTTTAATATATATTTTCCTCACAATTGAGAGATCCTTCCTGTAACAGTGTACTTTATGGTCAGAGTTTGTTATGTGTAATTAACAGGAGAGCAAATACTAATTTTAAAGCATTCATAACACTCAAGTCTAATAATCTGTAAACTGATGTTTTTGAGAAAATACTGCCTCTAACTATTTTAGAATTCAAATTGGGATTATTTATCTGACCAGAGGCTGTACATACAGACAAAGTTCAGTCCTTAAATCAGCAGCTAAAGGAAATTTATCACTTGGAGGAAAAACATCCCTTAGAAAGCTTTCTGAGATTTCACAGAAACATATACCAGATTTTTGTTCAAGTTCAGAGAAGATAAACTCTGTATGGGGGAAAAAAAAAGTACTGAAGTATTACTTACATCACATTTCCAACCTTCATTCTTTGTCTTCTTGATAGAAAGAAATTCTTGTACATTCTCTGGATGAAACCTAGGAGAAAAAAGCTGAAAGTAGTCATAACTTTCCAAGATGAAGATAATCCAAATACTAAATATCTATTCTAAGCTTTATATGTCATGGGAGTTGATCACCACACTGGCAGAACAGAATACTGATGCTGAAACAATTCTAATGACACAAGTAACTGGAAAGCGGTGCTGACTATGGATTCCTGTAGAACTTCATACAACATTTGATAAGACAAGAGGCATAAGTTTCAACTTATAGATATTTACAAAGCAAAAAGAAAAAAGGCAGTATGTAAATAATAATACCTTATAGTTAGACCTGCCATAAATTATTTATCTATAAGAATCTGCACAGAAATGGTTTAGACCTCTCTTATCAACAGTAAAGAACTGATATCTAAAACTAAACAACATATTTTATTCTACCTTCAAATTAAAAGCAGTCAGGTAATTTTTAACTCTGATATGTTCTTACTGTGCCAGCTTATCTGAAAGATTCTAAAATTTATAATAAAAACTTTTGGCAGAACCCCCACAGAAGCACTACTGCTATTTCTTACAGCAGGTTAGGTGATACTGCTATCCCTGTGCCCTCTGAAAAGGCAGGTATTTGAAGAAATAGTTATAAATATAATGCAGAATATGTTGTGTTTATATATATGCTTATCTTTCTATTTAAAATGAAAAATGCTTCTTCAGAAATACCAGACACATTCTGCAATACTTGCCTCTTCACGTGCTTTGCTAAGGTCTTCTTGCTTGCATGCAGCTTATTGCAATAGGGACATTTGTGCTCCTTCTTAAGGAAGTCAGTGTCACTGGAGTGCTTCTTTCTGTGCACTGTCAGGTTGGACTTGGTTGAGTAGCGCTGGTGACAAATATCACATTCAAAAGGCTTCTCACCCGTGTGGACACGAGTGTGGGTCTCGTATTTGCCTGGACAACAGAGTCAAATCTGTTAGCATGAACTGTAACAGGGATCACCTGCAATAGGAATGTCTGGGGTTTGTTCTATAATCTCACATACAGTCAAGCTCTAAGTACCCTCCACATCCATCCAAAGATTCTTACTGGCTTACACCACTGAGAACTGCCCAGTGCTCACTTATGTGTTTAATCCTAGGTCTCTACAAACACTCCCATCTTCCTAAGTTTGTGCAAGGGTTACAAGTCAGTCTTGTTCAACCCTACAGTATAGTCTGACCTTAAATACTATACTGCAAATTACAGTCCTATTCTTTCACTACACTGATCATGAGTACCTTTGCAGAATGGTGAACAGCCTCACAACAAACGGGTAATCTTAAGGTACTTTCAAGTAGCAGAACACTGAGTGAATGATACAAACCCTTGCACATTATTTGGGACCCAACATACTACCAGAAACAAAAATGCTACTCTCTCATTTCTTTCACACGGCTTGCATTCCCTATTCTGTTTGCCAATGTTTTTTTCAGAGGACAAAATTCTGTCCTGTGGATAAATCTACCTTGAGTCAATAGCAGTCTCTCTGCTTTGTACTAGGTTTTACTTTTTTTCTCTGTAGAATATACATGCATGCTGCTGTATAGTAAATTTATGAGCTTCTGCAGCTCATAAATTTAACATGTAAGTCAATCGTCCATTGGAATACAAGCTTATAAAGAAATACTTTATGTATCACTTCTTTTAATGCATGCTTGTCATGGATTTATTTGAGCACAGAACTAGAATTCTAAGTTATGAAAGTGCAAAGAGAAAGGGGCTTCCAATGCATGCAGAACCAAAATGTACCATTCCAACCCTAAATACTCACAGGCCATTTATTTCTGCACAGTAGCTGTGCTTTTACACACTGTACTAACAACCAGAATCCAGAGCAGTGGAAGAGAAATAAATATAGTATTTGCAGTTTTTTAAAATAATGTGCTCAGATAATTTATTGAAACTATTCAGCACCACAGACACAACAACTTGAAACACTTCAAGAAAATAGCAGCACACTGGACCAGTGAGATGATCCAGAAATTCTTATATTCACTCTCCAGGACAGAGAAAAACTTGGTTTATTTCCCACACAAACAGCACCACCATGAAGGATATAAACCAAACTCACTCTTACCTATTCGATCAAACTTTTTGTCACACTTGGGACACTGCAGTAGTTTTTTGCTACTGCTTTGAATGATGACTGGAGCTAAGCCTTCAGGAATATTCCCCATTGAGTCAACTGCCTCAGAACCCTCTTCAGCATCATTCTGTTCCTTTTCGCTTTGTTCTTCAGATTCCGAATCTTCACCTGACATTTCCTCTTCCTGCCCATCTTCATCCACATTGCACTCACTTTCACTGTCTTCAAATTCACTTCTCTCAGATGTCTCCTTGTCAGAACTGACTTTTTCCAAGTTGCTGTCAGAGGCATCACCACTTTCATTGTCACTGATACCGAACTTCACTGGACATTTGCGGCTTCTCGTGGAGCGTCTGGTGGAAAAGCTGGCCTTCTCAACCATTTTTAACCCATGCTTTTGTTCCAGGGAAAGGGGGCGGTGGGCTTTAGCCAAATGATTTTCTAAGGACTTCTTGTAACAGAAACTTCGACCACAAAAAGTGCACTGATGACTATTTAATAGTTTACCTGTCAGTTCACTGAGTGTTTCTACTGGTGTAGGTGCATCAGTAACCACATCAGTCTGTACACTGGAAACACTTTCGTTATTTAGTAACTTCACTGCATCTATGATATCTAAAAATTTTGCTGCTTCCAGCACTAATGGAATTTCATTTTTATACACAAAAAACTCAGAAGTGTAAAGAAACTCAAGCAAATGCTGAAAGACAGAATGAGTTACATGATCTAACGTGACAACATCAATGCTTGGATTTTTGCTCAAACAGGCATGAAAATAACTACTCCCAACAGCCACAACAACTTTGTGAGCACTAAATTCTTTGCCTTCTACAATTATGAGTAAATCACAAAACGATGGATGTTTCTGTCTATCATCATTTAAGTATTTAAGTAGATTTTTGTTATATTGCAATGAGCTTAGGAGCTTTCTCTGTTCTGGTGATGGTGAAAGTTCTTGGGAAGATTCAAGCTGATCTGCAGGAGCTATTTCTGTAGACTTGGAGACAATTTCTTGCGCACAGTCCACTACAAGAATCTGTTCTGAAGTATCTTTCTCATGGCCAAGATGAACCTTTTCATTTAGACTTGCAGCGAGCCGTCTCCTTTTCTTCATTGCAAAAGTGCAACTTCAGGATCAGGAGCTTCATAGGTGATTACCAAAGAGTTCCCGTGAAGACTTGGCTCTGCTCTGGACCTTAAGAAATTATGCAACAGTAATTTCATACTCTGCCAAAAGAATTATGATAATAAGTATTCTTAGCGCTTAAACATTACTTCAATTTTTAATAACGCTTTCTATATTTCACTGTTAGTTTTATGTATGTGCGCAACTGAGGCTTTATTAAATCACTAAAATCTCTCTGCGCTGCAGACCGCGGCATAACCTGCTGCGAGCCAGCGAGCAGACACTGCCTATTCTTAGCTCTAAGGCGGCGGCCGGGCTGGCTCCGCTCGGCTCCCGGCCGCATTTAGCCCGTGCCGCACACCGGGACGGCCGCGCACTGTTGTTGTTATTACTGCCCCGCAGCTTGCTCTCTGTGCGTTTCACCCCAGCGGGGCAAAGCCAGCACGGCTGCTCCCCAGGCGGGCCGGACCCCCAGCGCCCGCCGGGGCCGCCCGGCCCTGCCGCGCCCGTCCCCGCCGAGCGGCCGCGCTGCCCCGGCCCGGGGACGCTGCTCCCGTTCCCCGCCGAGACAGGGCGGGGCCGGGCGGGGCAGGGCCGGCCCGAGCGGGATCAGCGCCACCGAGCGCAGGGGCACCGAGGCCGCCGCCGTCCCGCGGCGCTTAAAATGGCCGCGCCCTCCCCTGTCCCGTCCCGTCCCGCTCCCCCGCGCCCCCCGGCGCGGCCCCGTCCGTCGCACCTGCGCGGCGCCGGGCGCTCCCGGGGCCGCTCGGCCGCCCAACGCCGCTGCCCCCGCTCCGGCCCCGCGCCCGCCGCTTCCGGGCCCGCCGCCCGCGTCAGCGGGGTCACGGCGGCGCTTCCGAGCGGGGCGGGGCGCGGCGGCTGCGCGGGCGGGACCGCGCCCCCGAGGCTGAAAGCAGCGGGCAGGAGCCAGGAGAGCTCGACTAGCGATGGCCGAGCTGCCGCCGGCTCTGCGCCATGACACCCCGCCGGGGCTGACCCCTGCTTTGAAGCAGTGCGCCTAGGGGCTTGTGAAATTCACGGGTTTTCTGCTTCCCGTGGTTCTGTTCAATAATACGAGTTTTGTTTGCCGCTTGAGCATTTTGAAGCACTGGACATGAAACTGCCACGTTCGTGCTTCCCGGGTGGCAGAGGGAGCAGCCGCGGAGGCGCCCCTCGGCTCGCGGGACGCGCTCGGGTGCCGCTCCGCAGCGGACGGAAAGCGCTGCCTCCTGCTCTTCCAGCTCCATCTCTCCCAAGATAACCAATTGCCAGTGACAGTGTGACACCGAAACTGAGCTTGTTTTCCTGACAGCCTTAAAGAAGGATTAACGGAGGATTAAGCCGTATTCCACAACATGCATTCTGTATTTGTGATCTGTAAATGGATACTGAACAAAGTGTGACTCGCAGGTCTTGCATTTAAAAATATAATAAAAGTACTGAATGTTCTTAAAGCATTTGTTATCTCCTGAGTGTTGCTGTACTGCTCGTACTCACAGCCCTGCAGTTTCCTCGCAGTTTACACATATTGAACTTCGACTTTGGGTTTGTTGTTGGTTGGTTGGTTTCCTTTTTAATAGTACATTACAATGAAACTAATTCAATAGCAAACTGTTTCAAATAATATTCTAAGTAGAACCAATTCTTTTATTCAGTTATTCTATAGTGAAACAGTGGTGTCAATAAAAATAGAACAATCAAGATTACTATGGTTTTCTTGCATTAAAGACAAAAATCTACTTACCTCTCAGCCATCTGCTCTTTTAGGATATTCCTTGTGCATGCCCACCTTTCTTTTCTGCAGAATAGTTAAACTGAACCTAAACTGTAAAAATTAGTTTCTCTGTTTGGTATGTTTCTCTGTTTTGATTTTGCATGGAAAAAGAAAGTTCTAGAGCAAGGCACTTTAGATTTTAAGCTGAGCCTTACATTTCACTCTAATCTGAATAGCAAGCACATAAAAACATCATTAGTGGGTAATTGGCTTCTTGGGTCTTACTGTTTCCATAGCAAATCCCTCATTTGGAAAGTAGAAAACTAAGTGCTTCATCAGTTTTCATGAGTGAAATTAATAAGGAAAATGCAGCCTTGATGAAAACTATTTTGCCAGCAAGCATAACCAAGCCAGGGAAGTGCTCCCTGGGACAGGGATAGTTTCTTTTATGTTGTTGGGGGCCTGGGGAAGGGTTTGGGTTTTATTCCCTAGATAACTACCTAGTTTTTTCTTTATTTGCTGCTGCTATTATTTGCTCTGTCTTGAGTACAATGTGGTTTCTTGGCAGTCTACAAAGCATCCTACAGCTTATTGCCAAACTGTACAAGTTCAGCGGGCATTTTGGCTTAGCACAAGCCTAGGTAACACTTCTTCTCTTGCTAGTTTATGATACATGAAGGACTTAGTTCAAAGAAATATCGTACAGTGCTAAGTGATCCATTACCATGCCTGGCATTGCTGCAATAATTATGCTCTGGAAACAAAATGTCCTTGAAATCTCAGGTCATTATGATTCCTTCAGCATTGTCTTCTGCAGTTGGTACAAAGTACAAGTGGTACAGTTAACTATATTAATCCCTTTTGTTCCAATGCTTACTCATACTACATTTTCTTGCCAGTTAATAGAGTATCCCACATAGGTTAAAAAGCTGACTTTTACTTTAATTAAGGACAGCATCAATTAACAAGTAAACACTTGCTCACCTACTGTACAGAATTTGCAAATGCAGCTGCTTTGATTTTTCCAGGAAAACAGTATATTTATCAAATAAATAGTTTTGAATTGTTGGAAATTAAGAAGTAGCTTTGTGCAAGAAGGTTTGGTTTTGAAAGAGGTAAAGTACTTGTTCTCCAACTCAAAATCTTCCCGTCTGAGATACAGTGGAACTAGAAATGACAGATACTTGAATCAAATACTGTTAAATAATAAGTAGATAGGGAATAGACTCTTAAGCAGTTAGCTGCCAACTAAACATGAATAAACTTACATAAAAATAGCATGCAAGTTTTAATACCTGGCCGAGTTATTTCAGTTTATTGCCAATATATTCCTTAAGAACTGATCAGTGTAAGCACCCAGTTATAAATCTAGTAGCACATACATTCACATCCTCCTTCAAACAGCTGCCTTTACTTTGGCCACAACATTTTTGCTAAGGTAAATATCTCTCTCTCTAAGAATTTTATTGCTAATTTGCCATGAGTTCATGGTGCATGACATTGCTGAAACATGACCCGTGCTGTCATTCTTCCTTTTTGTATCCCAGATGTGTCAGTGATGGGTGGGACATAGGGAAGAACCCACAAAGCCTATACTTCCTCTAGTCTGAGATTTTTCTGTATTTTATTGCCAATCACCACATACACACAAATGTTTTAAATTAGGCTGTGAAGTGAAAGGGTTATAAGATTGCCTAGAGACTCCAACAAGTTTTCTAGCCAACAGTGCTGAATAAAGTCCATTGCTGGAACCATTGCCAAGAAATTCTTTCACACAGGCCATGAAAAGACCACCCCAGTCTCTCAATTCAGCACTCTCTGGGGCCCTAATCAGCTGGAGGCTGGTTGTACTATTATGGATGCTTGACATGTGAATCATGTTGATCAGGCTTCTCCCCTTGTCTCCTCTCTAAAGTACAGCAAGTGAAACGTGGAGAGAAGGAGGTCAGATCCACTCTGGCTGTATCAGCCTGCCTCATTCTGTCCGGGAAGTCTAGTGCAGGGAAGGGTGGACTCCACCTCTGCTTGTGTTTTGTTCTCTGGAGTGTTCTGTAGGCAGACATGAGCTGAAATACAACAATCTGCCATCTTTTTCCAGGGGATTCATAGTGTGGAAATCGCACAGAGCTATATGGCTAGAGACTCCACAGAACAGATTTCCTCATGGAGCGCTAATCCAGTGCAGCCCTGAGGTGAAATCAGCAGGGGCCAGGAACAAGGCACTCCCTGCTGTCACAGTAAAGCAGAAATGCTAAGTCTTTTAGTTCTGACCTCAGTACTAGGCCAGCTCTACAGGTATATTCACAGGTGCACTGCATTGCCTTCCCACTTTGAAAAATATGGCAACTGAAGAAATCCTGGCTAGAGGGAAATTGCCCATGTTGTCCTGCCATCCCTGCCTGCTCCACCTGATCCATGAGTGCCTGGAAGCTCAGGGGGAAGGAGGGTGAGAGGAAAGCTGAACCAGAGAAAATAGCACTGGAGGAAAGAGTTGTCTGCCCTCTACTGATGTAAGTCTTAAGCGGTGCTGCAAAACTACGGCAAATTGAAGCCGTACCCCTGCCTGAAACTGTGTAAAGAAGAAACAAGGACTTAACATGTTAAATTTCTGTTGTTTTGGGTAATGTTTTCAACAGAGCACAATAAACCTTTTGCAATAATACACCAGTAGCTTCAGAGGTATTTTCCTTTAAACAAGGCAAGAACTGGGGAGAAGTGAAATATCTTTTATTAGTTCAGCTGGAGTATGTCACCACTGGAACTAAAAACAGTGCCCCAGATCTGGGAGCATGAGCTTGAGAAGACTTCATGTGCCCAAACTCATCTTTCTTTTTCCAGCCCTATCAGCTGGTTAGTAAAAGGTATTGCCTCTCCCAATAAATCTTTCTTCATTTATTGCCTTAGACAACTGCAACAACATTATCAAACTATCAGGTTAAACAAGCATACCCAGTCTTTCCTGTACAGAAATATTCTTGGTTCTCAAAAGTATATTGTGAAAATGTATAGAGTAAACAGCATGAAAAAGTTTCTCCATGTCTTACATTGCTGCATTTCCATTGCACTGCCCGGTGAGAGACCCGTAAAGCTTCTGGGGCACCCTGAGTGCTGAGGCCCTGGTTTGAGACAAGAAGAATTTCAGCCATGGAGGGTAGCAGGGAGCTGATGTCACTGTCACTTTTTTCAGTCAACCAGAAACCAATTATCCCTAGCTGACAGGCCAAATTAAATGATTGGGTAGAAGGAGATGCCAGCTATTCTCCCCTAGATTAGGTAATTGGGGCTTTACTACACTCAGACCTGGTGCTGTTTGTTGGGCCACAGAATACACCTAAGAGCCATTCTGGTCTCTGGTCTGTCTCTCTTTCCGTCCTTTCCATAAGCATTAATATATTTTTAATCCCTAAGAAAAGTGTCTGCATTTTACATTAAAAAATGCTAATCTTTTCACATATATAATACTAATAGATCCTTCTATCCATCCAAGTTTATAGAGAACATGAAGTTAGGAGTTCTGCCATGGAAGGCCTCAGGTGGCAGCTTTGTACTGATTTATACTTGAGATCTCGGGTTTTATCTAGTAGTCTTGCAAAGATATAGAAAGTTTTTAGCTTATATTTCTTTGGAACTTAGGAGTGTGTATGACATAGTATCAGGCTGATTTAGTGAGGGGCTGCCTAATTCACTGCATGGGTTGCTTGGAGCAGAAGTGAGGTGTCAAAGTACCCTCTAGTTCAGGTTAGGACCTAGTTGTGGCCCTCCAAGGTCTTCAGGAACACATTACTTGCAGTGACACAAGGAAGTGGTACTGAACTAACTAGCTCATTTAAATTACCAAGGCTAAAATCTGCTTACATTGCCCAGTAGAAAGCAGAATTTGGTACACAAGGTAAGATGCAACTATACATGCATGTAGAAACCTGGGTGTACAATGTGCTCAGTAGTTATTATTGAAGAGAAAAAAAATACATTTGGTATTGAAGACTTTTCAACAATAGAGTATAATGCATAGAAGCTTCTGAATGGGATGAAAAATTGGAAAGCTGATGGTGGTAATTCCTTGGAAGGTTAGCACATGAAGCTGACAAATTACCAGCAGCTATTAAGGCTTTGTGCCTTCAGAAAGTATCTGCTGTGTAATTACAAGGACAGCTAGAAGCACTCGGGCCTATCAGCTCAGTGTTTATCAAGGCTTCCCAGCCCAGAGCTCTTCTCCTTCCCTTAGTGATGAACTTTGACATGGTTACAGTTGTCAGGGAACCAAACTCCATCTCCCTGCTAGAGAAGCAGGGTACTTCAAGGTGTAGGAGAGATTAAAATGCTATTCTGCACCCTCCTGAATCACTAGCCATGTAATTTGTAGAAGCTATTTGTTTTGAATTATAAAGTCAAAAGTATGTATAATCTACAGCATATTTTCCCCCAGAGACATACAACTGCAGAAACTCAAGGATGTCTTAGTGTTAGCTGAGCTTTTTAACTGCCATTCTTTATTTGTCTGAATTTACATATTCCATGATGTATTGCCCATTTACTCACAGTCAGGATAAAAGGCTGCAGTTGTGAAGTTTATGAGTCCTGTGTAACTCTGCTCACTGTTAGAAACAAACATCACATAATGAAAGCATTATATCTGTTTCTGGAGCAGTACTATAGTGCAAGTGAGAATTTCAGGACCCTGTTTTATTTTAGGTGACATTCATTATCTGTTCTCTTACTTACATTTGAATAGTGATTAGAATATTTTCCTAAGAAAGTATAATTAGATTCTGATATCAAGAGGCAGACTACAAGTACATTAATTAGACTTTGAGGCCACTATTAAAAACCTGGAGCAAAACAAAAGTGCTTGCAGTCAAAAAAGCAAGCACACAACACAGAGAAAAATGTTTTAAGCAAAAAAATAAGGAAATACAGAATTAATTCTGCATTGTTAGTAATCCAATGCACATAAACAGCCAGCTTGTACAACAATGGCTATATGAAAGTTAATTTTAAGGAATGAAACTAAATAATGTAAAAAGCCTAACAATTAAATGACAACTGAGTTAGTAAAATGTCTGTATAAATAAATGCAGTAGCAGGAGAAGAACTTCTTGTAGTCATTCCAAAGTAAGCATAACCCTATGAAATAATCCCATAACAATCCCCTTGTAACAGTGACCTTCCCAAATGAAAAATATGAACCAAACCCACTTGCTGCTTGGGGTGAAACTGGAGCTAAACCCCTTTCAGTGAATTTGGTACATTATGATTAATTGTTCATGTCTCTTTTGGTGTAGTTTGTTGCTATCCCAAGAGTAATGTTATTTGGAAAGAAGCATTCATTTCTAATAAAAAGAGCAGAGGGGGATAACCAGTTTGTAAATTAATTTCCTTTTATTAGGAAAACTTGACAGAGCACTGTAGCCTTCAAAAGGCTACTTGCTTTCCTTCTGGAGCAGTTATGGTTGCTCATTCTTTTCTGTGGTTGGATTTTATGCCACCGTTCCATTTGTCAACCTCAGCCACAACAACCATGGATGTTTTCAGTGCTGTTGGGTTCTGTGGCAAAAGGGCTGATAGGAGCTTGGGTGCCTTTACATGCTAAAGATCTGATATTGCTTTTCTTCTTCTGAGTGGCTTTTAAATTCTGTTTCCACTAGTGCATGTTGTTTGAATCAAGAAATGGAGAAGAGACTTCAAAGTAAATCTGGGAGTGAGATTGCTTTCTTCTCCTTTGAAAATATTTTTCTTTTTCTGAACTAACCCACAGATTGAAATCTTTAATATTTGTTTATTACCTTGAAAATATGTGATATCAGAAGTGGCTTGGATTAGTTGAAAGGTTTGATTGGGGCAATCTTAATTTATGTTTCAAACTTTTCAAAACACCTTATTTTACTTGTTCAAAGGAAAAAAAATAGCAAGAAGGTTATAATTTTAAAATTGCCAAAACTTCTTTTTCAGCAATTTTTCAATAAATATGCTTTTAAAAAACATCACAACTACACACACACTCACACACACAACTCAGAGAAAAATAAAGTACAAAACTTCACCCTCTTCCTTCTGAAAGACTTCAAAAATTTCTGGCCAGCTTCACTTCAAAGACCAGGTGGTTTAGAGAGACCACCATCTAACTTTGAATTTGTGCTCAGTGTTGGGACAAGGGCTCTCACATTTAAATGGCATACAGCATAAAACAATTGTACTTAATTTTGCTCATGATAAATGTGAGTGGATAAGTTCACCTATTATTTCTAGAGAACATGTCAGACTTGCATCAATTTGGCCAGATAAAAAATTTTTCTTTCCTGTCTTGAATTACAAGTATAACACCTATTTTCAGAATCACTGTGGCTTGTGACACAAAGACTAATATGGTCCTAAAAAATGCCAAACTGTTAGAGAGTGACACTGAGTGAGCACAAATCAAGCAGCCTCTTAGGCTCATTATTTCCATAGCTTCTAATGGAGGGAAGAGCAAATACTTCCTGCATGCCCATCCTTCAGAAAGTTAATTCTGTTTCTTGAACACTTGTGATTGCCATGTCAGAATGGAATTTGATATTATTCTTGTGGGTTACTGGTTTCACATCTTATTTAAAGACAATGTTATAGAAGGACATGTTACATTAATCTACTTCACCAAATTAATGCTGAAGTCTGACTTTGCTGCTGCAGGGGTCAAGGGGGTCAACATTAACATGGCTCATGTTTATCCATTCTTCAGCAGTCAGATGCTGCCAGAGACTGCTTCATTCATTCCAATTAATCTTATTTTGGATGAGTGAGCTGTATGAGCTGTGTCTTTAGACCACAGTCCATTTAGCAACTTGCAGAGCTTCATTTCTGAAAGAGATCATTTACCATTTTTAGGCATGTGAGTCGTGCCCATAGGTTTCGCTGGGGACTAAAATCTTTCAGAAGTGCTGTGGGGGTGTGGTGCTTCTCATCACCCTGTCACACCAGTGGCAATGTCCTCAGTTCTGAGTGCAGTTGATATTAATAGGAAATCTTACCCTGGCAGCATGAGGAGTTCCTGCAAAACACACGGGCCATGCTGCTCTGGGGATTTCTTGTTTGCTACTGTGAACACATCTTTTTTAAGCAACTTTCTTATAGGTAAGGCACTGAAGATGCAGTTTGACAGCAAAATCTTGTTTCCTGATAATGGTAATTACATTGAAAGTGCTGGCTTAGAAATTCTTGTACCCCAGAAATTCTCAGATTTAGAAGTCTTAGTCCCACAAAACTGTATTTGGTGAATGTTGGTGCTAAAGTCCAATATGGGTGCTAAGACCGGAGGTCTCAGCACCTGCCTAAGCACAACAAGCATATTCACCCAGGCTTTCAGTGCATTGGAAGAACTTATTATAAAAATGCCATTAAAAAAAAAAAAAAAGGAGGAAAAACCATGAAAAATACTTGATATACAGGAAAATGGAAAGCACTGCATATGAAGTTCAACCTATGTAAAGATCTCAGCTTGCCCACACACAAAAATTAAGATGCAGTTCAGCAACAAACCACCTGGTGATTTGAGGGGTTCTCTGGACACTGGAAGAATATAAATCAACTACAGTAGTAATGTCTCCTCCTTCCCCCTTTCACATCCAACATGATGCTTGGAGGTCAAACTGTGCCCCCCCCAATCCAGGGATGTTTTCCTTTCACTGGCACTGGAACATGGTGACATCACATACATCATCACCACCAAAGTCAGCATCACCACCAAAGTCAGCATCACCACCAGTGGTTGAAGTAGGTGTGAAATAATCAAAATCAGCACAAGTTTGGAAGCCTGAATATTTCATTTTACCTTGTGAACAATGTAATTCAAACGGACAAACTTTCAGGATTTAGTTCACTACAAAACTGCAGCCTTTGAGAAAGGCATTGGCATTAAGATGAATGCTGTCTTACCCAATCTGAGCAGAAACTTGAAATCCCTTTGGGGCACCTACTACTGCTTATTGTTCCCATAATATTATCTAATACTTTAACACAGAGGCCAAGATTTCCAAGAGGAATTTAGTGCTTGCTACGATCTACACCATGACACATCAGAGATGCCTACAGGGAAATTTTGCTTTGTGCTTTCTGGAAGTCACATCCTTTAACTGAAAACCTGCAAATCCAGGAGATCCAGATCGTCAGATGCTTTTCAAAACCTTGTCACACTCAATACACAGTGACTGAATACAGAAGAGGGAAAAAAATTATAAGAGCTATCAGAGATCATGAAAAATTAAGAAATTCCTGTATTTGCCTGTTACAAAAGTTACTTTTTGAGTGTTATGGTGTTTTGCATTGCATATTTAACTACCTCAGAATAAATTATCACTGCAAGTACAGTGAAGAAAACCAGAGCAAGAATAAGTTTTGTGCCCCTAAGCTTAGTGCTTAGCCTGTGAAACCAAGTATGTCGTCACCTTTCTCTATTTGCAAAGACCAAAATTTAAATGACAGTCTTAGAAGCATCTCCTCCTTCCCAGCCTCTCCACTTGACTGTAGTCATCCTCCTGCCCTGTCCCCAGGACAACTGCAGTGTTTATCAGAAGTAAAATATTTACATGCAAAGTGTGTGTTAAAATCAAGCATATTTGGTTACTAATCCTGCCTTCTTAAGTCTTGCCTTATCCTGCTCTACACTGTTGCCTGCTGGAATTGTTGGGTCTGAATTCCTTCTAAAACTATTTTGTATTGATCAGATGAAATAATGCTACAAACCTATGTAAATATTTTCCAAATATCTTTGAAACTGTGGCTGAACTATACAACTATATCCCCTGTAACAGATGGGATTTTAAATTTAATTCAAATACTTTCATGTTTAGGTCTTTTTGGTTTGTAGTATGAGTTACCTCACTCTGAAGGAAATTAAAAAAGAGAATTAGAAGAGGATTTGTAAGACTGTTAACACTTCTAGTCTGCTGAAGTGGAAAGCACAGAGGGAAAAATAAATGTACAACACATTTAGAACTTAATATATCAGTGCTTTTGTAAAAATACAATCTGCCTCATTTTCTCAAGCACTCTACAACCTTGGCACTCACAGGAAGCTTATTGGTACAGACAGAAGCTTCCTGATTAGACGGTTCATTAGCAGCAAGGTACAGAATACTAATTGCCAATTTTTATCTGCATTGACAAGGCCTGACCTAGAATTCATCTGATTGAAATTGCTTCCCTGGTGATGCCTCTTGCTTCCCTGCTTCCTGATCTCAACTTTATAGCCACACACAATATGATAAAAACATGTTATTTCACAAAATCTCATCAAAGATAAGAATAAGTGAATCACACACTTTATTGACTTCTGCAGGCCCCAGGGGAATCCTGTCCTGCCTTGCACAAACACTTTGTTTTGCCTGCCTATAGGTAAAATACTCAGGAGAGACTTCATATGAAAGCCAAAGCAGCTTTTATTGCTCCCACTATTTCTATCAAATTCAAAATTAGATCTGTCTGAGCAAATCAGCTTGACACTCCTGTAATTTTTGGTTAAATTTGTGTTTTAGGTTGGCACGTAGAAATCCCTCATTACTCAGTAAGAAAGTGGCTACCATGGGAATCAAAAATGTAATCATAATTTCAAAAAATGTATTACATTTAAGAAATACAGGTCTTGCAAAATAATTTTATATTTTCAGGTAAAGCCCTTCAGTTTCATAAAAACATTAGTAATCTGAAAACAGGCAGAACCAACAGGTTGTGCTCTGGTGCTCTATTTCAGCTGAGAAAAACATAAAAGGAGCACAGCAAGGGTTCAAAACCCCAAATATTTGTACATCCTAATAAAAAGGAAGAGAAAGGTCAAAAGAAGTAACATTTATAGACAAAAAAGTTAAATATAGTCATAGAATATTTGTCTCTGGAAAAGTAGGGGCCAAAGGAGATTCCAGTTCTCTCTTGCCCAGTTCTTTTGTGGATTCTTATCTTTGCAAGCCTTGCAGGAAATCAATGCAATCAGAGTTGTTCTTGTTGCAAAGAGGCTAATTAAAATTCAAACAGATCTATAGTGGTTTTGTTAATGAGGTAAACAACTTCCTCTTACAATACAACTGTATCTACAAGACCTTTCAGACATCCCTTATTCACACTGGTTTATCTATTGCCTTGTCTTGTCCTCTCCTAATTACCGAAAGTGAAACAAGCTGAAGAATAAAATTATCTATCAGTTGTTCAGTGGAGGTACATAAAGTACCATAAACAGGAAGATGATCTGGATGACTTGGTCAGGTCCATTGTTCTAGGAAATTCCATCATCCTCAGTTTTCAATAAATACTTCAGAATGTATTTTAATGCCCAAACCAGGATGTCAGACCAGAGTGACTTCATGCTTGAATGCTCCATAGTTTTTTATAAAGTAAGCTGTCCCACTGGTGAACTGGGAACACCAGTGAAATTTAGAATCCCAATTTCATCCCTGATGAAATTCAGCAAGAACTTAAGAAAAGATATACACAAGAAGTACCAGTGAATATGAGTAAGAAAATCAAAGACCCTAGGGAAAATCAGGGACTATTTTAAAAATGCAGGCTTTCTGCATGAGGCATGCAGAACTGGGGACTGAGCTAATATAGGCTGGAGCTTGTGCAGGAAATATAATCTATAGGAAATCTCTATATTCTGAGAATCACAGGAATATATGGTGGGAAGAGATCATCTGCTCAAAGCACATCTAGTTTGAGCAGGTCACAAAGAGCCACTGTCCAGCTGAGTTCTGCATATCCAAAACGTCATCAGGGCAAATCTTATCTTCAGCTCAGTCACTCTTCCACTCCTCCATGAAATCACCCACCTGTTCCTGACTATTACCAGTGCCTTACTTGCCAGTGAACAAAGGGATTTTTAATAAAAACTTCAGGTTAGTCGGCATCAGACATTTTGTAAACTCACATCTTCCACTTGCAAGATAATTTTACACTTTAGATGAATTATTTAACTATTCTAATTTCTGTTCATTTTGTAATTTACTTTAAAACTACCAAAACATTGGAAAAGAAGTGCCAATTACTTAGGAAAATCACCCATAAATATATTTGACCAAGAAGGCACAGGATGGCATCAATACAAATTGCATTTTAAATTGGAGCAACATTGAACAATCAGAAAACATGCCTAGCAGTGCGAAGAAAAGATACACAATTAATTAGTACTTCTGTCATCTGAAAACTGAAAACACTGCAAGCAAAAGATGTTAGATAATGAAATTAGTTGGACAGAGGTGCATAAAATGTCTTAGAAGAGTTGGCACTGACTGGTGTAGTCTGATACCACACCACTCTAATTTTTGCATGGAAGCAATCAGAACAGAAAAGACAGCAGTTAAGTGAAAGCAAATGACAACACAAACCCCTTTTCCATGAGAAAATGGCATAGCCTTTGACTTTTGTGACTGCAGAATCTCATCAAAGCTAAGCTGTACTGAGAAAGCATGGAAATTACATTTAGATGTTATGTTTCACTGTGTACAAGTGATATGCATGCAGAAATTCAAGCCTCCTGCTGTAGGCAACTTCAAGGAATTAGGGCAGTGATAAGTTAATTTAGTCTAGTCCTCATTAAATTCTGGGATATGAATAGCTCACAAAAAAAAGAAGAAACATTTGCAAAAAGGCATTGGGAAATACAAAGCTAAGTTTCAAACAATTTGAAAAAAGCAGATCTTTTGGTTATTCTAAAAGTGATTACATTTTAATAACTTTCCAAAGACCTAGGAGGTGTTCATATACTTGCTGTATGCTTTGTAATTACCACAGATTTACACAATATTTAATTCCAATGTCAACATATGTGTTAGCACGGTACATTTTAGTTCTCAGATGGGTGGCATATCCTCATATCTGAGAACTCCTAAGTTTCCTTAGAGTACAGATTTTTACAGGTACTTGTGTATTTTTCAGAAATATATCCAGAAATATATGTTTTCTTGAAATACTTATCATATATTCCTCAGAATTGAAAACTTTGTATTTGCTTAAATTTGGGGTCTATCTTTCTGAATACTCACAGCAATTTTTTCAAATTGACTAGTATATGAATCCAGAAAATATTGTTGTTCTAAGTAAGCTATATGCTAACAAATTTAAATAATAGTGCACTTAAAGCAGGCAATCAGCACTGAGCTAAACTGCATAATTTAGCCTGACAAAAGAATTCCCTGATGACAGTGGTATTTTCATGCTCATGTTGTAATGATTATATATCTTACTGCATAATTTCAAACAGAAACAAAGTAGACAGATGGCAAGGAGAAGAAAACATCCAAACAACTGCAAATGTAAATACAAAAGAAAGGGGATTACAAAAAGTGAAAGAGTGGGAAACTACAATTAGCCATTTAATTATATTTGTTTGATAGTTATCTAAGTACTTTCAACTAGGACCCCTATTCATCATAATGCTCATAGCCCATGACATTTGGCCAGGAAATCCAGCCTGGGAAATCCATCAGAGCTGGTGAGCAGGGTAGGGGGGCTCAGGGGAGGGTGGAGGCTTCCTGGGAAGCAGATGATAGAGCTGCTTGGACTGCTGGTGCCAGGAGAAGGGAGAGAGGGTCTGGAAAAGTGTGCCACAGGGTCAGCAGTGGGTGAGTGCAGCGACACATAAATGAGATGGGAAAGAAGGAGGAGCTTTGCTGCAGGAGAAATTTTTAAATTAATCAGTTCACTAAGCTTAATGAGTGATGTGAAAGTACCTACCTATTATAAACAGCTTTAGTGAATTAATGTTGGCATCAACAGTCTGCTCCCTACTCATCTCAGGCCTTCAGCATATACTTGACATTCAGCTTGTACTTTGTTCAGTTAACTGTACATGTAAAATAAAACTCAGTATCAAAGGCTTCCTGAACTGGGGATTAACATCCTACAGAAGTGGGGAGGACAGACAGAATACCAAATATATTGAGCGTTACCTGTTTGACAGTAACATAACGTAGCAATGAACAAGCAGATTTTTCAGGCTGGGAGGAGCTTGGGAATGCCTGGATTTTCACTGAGGCAAAGAGGGTAAGTGCCAAGAGCCAAGGACCAGGAGGACTGGTAGAGATGAATGTGGAGGGAGGAGGAGATTCACTGCCAAACAGGCAGCTCGCCTCTGTCTTGGCCTCAGAGCCAGAATGGTGCTGTGGCACTCATTACTGTGGACACACAGACTGGGTGTGTGAGGTGCCAGAGGGCCAGAGTTTGTATTGATCATGGTATGAGGACAGCTCCTGGGGCTGCTGCTGTGTGCCCTCACCTTCCCTTCTGCTAGAGCAGGACCAGGCTTTCATCTGTGAGCAAAGATGGGATCCAGGGACGAGGCACTGCACAGAGCGCTGGGCACAAACTGAGTCTGCTTGTGCAGGCAGGGGTGTGGAGCAAAGGGACAGCTGGGTAAGGTTCCCGTGATGGCACTTCTTATCAGCTGTTTAATACCAGCCCTGGCTAAACCAAAGGAGTCCATGCCCTGCTGCCATCCCCTCCTCTTATCCATCCTGCTGTGACACCTCCTGGTGTGAGCAGTGACTGGTTCCTCCTCCATGAGCAGTTCAAGGTTGTAACACAACCTGAGGAAGCTCAGGGGTCCTGTGCCAGCTGGTATGAGCATGCTTTTTAGTCACTCGTGTAAACAATACCAACAAAACAAAAAAATAATACTGAGGAAGAGAGCGGGCTAACATCTCACTAACTAAAAAGATTGAGAATGTGGATGCTCCATCTTTTCACTTCATGTGCTAATGGTGTAACATAACAGAAACAATTCAGAAAGCAGAAAGTGTTTGTGAGCCGGCTGTGCAAGGAAATGTCAAGTGTTTGCAGCGTGGATTAGGAGAGCTGTGTGGCGGGGTTTGGTGGAGATAGGAGCGCTGAGGTTTGGGCACTCCGGGCGGCTGTGCCGTGGCTGCGCTGCGGGGCAGGCAGAGCAGAGCAGAGCAGGCAGGGCAGAGCAGAGCAGGCAGAGCGCACCATTCATCCCCCAGCAGGGCTGGGGAGAGACTCCAGTCCAGCTCCCACACAAATCTGCGCCGGGTTTGAAGAATCACTCGGACCTGCCGAAGTGAAACCGTGACAAGCACAAGTGCCTGTCGAACCGAAGGCTGCAGCTTTGCGGGGAGCAGGCTGAGGAGGGGCACGGGCAGACATGGCTCGTAGGGGGCCGGGTGCCCCGGGTGTGCCCTTAGCTTCAGACATGAGGAGAAAGCAGTGAGGATCAGCACCAGCCCTTTGGACAACAGGCAACTCGGCAGAGGATGTCCTATCAAGATGAATATGGCTCATTCAAGAATTAACTCTCTACTCATCTTCTACCTCAGTTTTGTGCTGCTCATCCATTTAAAAAGTAAGATTTGCACTTTTTCTTATTGTTCTGACATGTCCTCTGGGGAGGTGGTTAGAATGCACTTCTAGCAAAAAGCTTGTGTTGTCAGAAGGCTTTAAAAATTTGATGGAGATGCCAAAAAAATTTGGTCCATGAAACTAAGTCGTATGAACTCGACTTCTACTTTTTTATTTTTTTAAAAAAGGAACAAAAGCATTTTGTTGCTTCACATATTCAAGGTACAGTAATAAATTACTTTGTTAAAATTGTACCTATACTTTAAAGTCTGTTTTTTTGATACCACTCATTTAGTAAATCTAAATATTTCTGATTTAAATTTAGACTAATTTATCCTCTGTTTAAAATGTTCATGTTACGTTTTCCAGTAGTATTGCTTTATTATATACACTTTTTAAACTACAGCCTCTAGAGAAAGCAGTTATTAAACAATTGTGAGGTATTTGGTGTTGTAAAATATGTCCATTATTAGGGAGCATGAAAGTCTAACTACTTTTATAGAGAAAAAATGTTCTCGGCAAACTTCCACCTAAACAGAAGTGTGCAAGATAGAGGAAATCACAATGGGTTTCCTTGATAATTGTGTCAGATGGCTGAGAGTAAATACAAGCCAAGGAGGCTAAATGGCCTCAGCTGGTGAGGCTGCTGTGTGTGTGTGAAAAGCAGCAGCTCTTGAACACGTTTAAAATGAAGATCTGCAGGATGTGTGCCTGAGGAGGCTGTTTGATTTGTGTCTGATGCATGTGAATAGCAATAACACAAAGCTTTGAGCAGCTGCCATTAAACAAGAAGACTTGGCATTAGCGTTCTGTGTTTTGTAATCTGGGTCACCTTCTGTTGCTGCATCACTCAAATTGTTACTTGGACAGTTTACAGCCCAACATAAATTAAAGACTAAAAAGCAAACAGATGCAGTTGAATCAACAAGCACTCAAAAAAAAAAAAAAACCAAAACAAAACAAAAAACAACAAGCCCACACTTGAAAATATAAGAAAAATACAGAATATCATAGAAACATAATTTTATGCTAGTAATTTTCTTTTTGGGGATGTACTGATGTGAATCAGGGAAACCAAAGTGCTTTTTCTAAATTAACTCACAAGAGGACATACCCTAAAAAAAAATAAGAGGGAGACTGGACCTTTAACTTTCACAAAGCAATTTTCAAAGTCTACATCCTGTAGGAGGAACAACCAGAAACTCTCTAAGTAGTGTTAGTTAAGAAAATTTCGTTTTTCCATGAGGCAAGTAAATCAGAACAAAATATAAAACCTTTGGGAACAGGAATTAAAAGTTAAGTTCTTATAAATTAAGAAGGTCACATAAAGAACATAATGCCGAAAGAAACCATTGCTAGAATGAAAACAAGAAAAAAGCCCTCAGGACTCAGTTTAAAGAAAGAAGATAAATACAAGTTTTGACTTTCACCTTTGGTGAGCTTTGCTCAATGTAGGATGCCAAAGGCAAGGAAAGTAATTGTGTGTCATTTTATGAAATGGAAAAGTCTTTAGCCCATTAACTGGCATGACATCTCAGATGTGGCACGGGTGTTCTCTGGGTATGGCCATATGGCCAATCCCAAGCAAGGGGCTTTTCAGTCTTGGAGAACTTTCTCGGGTAGAACTGTGGCTGTTGTCACAAACTGATATCCCAGGATGGAGCAGCTTCATTGGGAACCAGAATCAGGCTCAGGACCATACCCTCTAAATAAATAGTATTTAGAAGCCATGAACTCCATATGCAAGCATTCAATACAAGTTGGATTTGTCTGGCATTTTGTGAACATTTGTTTCTACAAATCATACCAAATGAACTACTCACAGAAAATTAATCTGGGGGCATCCAGATGCCCAGCTCTGTGTGAGGAGGGACCAAGAATCAGGAAGCATGTCCCAAGTCCAGAATAACACTGATGACTCCTTGCTAGTCTAATAGGAATTACAAGCATGAAACTGTGGGCAGGGAGTTGCTTATGAAATAGAGGAAAAGAAATTCTGATAAATACAGGTATATTTACACATCAGATTTGGAAGTGATTCTGTCTGAAGTCAAGTTCAAAATCTTTTCATTCAACATTCAAGTACTGATTTTTTTAAACAAGTTTTACAATGGATTACCTAGCACTACTGCAGAATTGTCTTTCTTTTGGGAAAAATACAGAGAAATAATATTTTAAGGTCAAAACTATTGCCCATATAAGCTGTGGATGCCCCATCTCTGAAAGGGTTCAAGACCTGGTCTAGTGGCAGTTGTCCCTGCTCACAGTAGGGGTGCTCAAACTAGATGATCTTTAAGGTCCTTTCTAACCCAAACCATTCTGTGATTCTATTTTTCTCCATTTTAGTGACCTTTCAGCAGAGCCGAAAAAATATATTATTTACTTCAAAATCAATGCTTCATTAATTGTTCAAATGTTCATAAATTAAGAATGGAAATTCATTTGGGATTGCTGTTAAAGTGAGCAAAATATCTGAGCTTTACTTGCAGCCTTTTTCTACCCCTCTGAGATGTGCAATTTTTCCCTGCGGACAAGAACTCTTAATTTCACACAACTATTCCCATTACTCACAAAACTTCTAATTACTGCTTAATTACTGTGTTAGGCATAAAGCTCTGCTTATAAAGAGATTTGTGGTTTTGCTCAGACTGCTCATCCCTCATGCACACTCGGCTGATGTAAGGAGCTTTCCAGCAATGTCTTGTTAGTGTGGTTTGATGAGTTCACAGCCCATTCGGCAGCTCCTCATTAGCCCTCGCTGGAGCTGAGCCTGTCAGAGCTGCACTCAGCACTCTGAGCACCAGCAGCCCTGCAGCCCTGCCTTCCTCCTGGATGTCACACATGGCATCTGGAGCACAGCAAAAATGAAACATCCTTCACATGTCTGCCATCATCTCCAGTAAGTTAAAAGCAGACGCTTCTAGACACAGTTGTGCTGGGTTGGGTTTTTTTTTCCCTTTTCATGTATATATTTTATTATTAATAACACTCCATCTCTGGAATGAAACTAAATCTTAAGAATGAAAACTAGTAGCCCTGTAACTTAAGAAAAAGGCAGTAACTTCTGCAAGATAAATGTGTAAAAGTGACATTAAGAACATCCAAGCCCCAATTGTACTTGAGCCACTCAGTTCAAATTCTTCCAAGGCATCCTTAGGGTGCTCCATCTACAATTCCAAGAGCAGAGGATAACAGGTTACAGACCCCTCTCTGCTGTGTGCTCTCTAACTTGGGAACTGTCACCACTGAGAAACTCTGGAGATTAAACATTCTTTCACATCCCATTTCATCACTCAGAAATTGCAGTGCAAGATATCAGCTTCTTCAAAAATTTACCCCTCAAATGACAGTGATTTTGGCAATACAGGACAAGCCATTGAATGATTTATTCACAGTCACAGGACCAAAAGGGAATTCTACAGCACGGACACAGATCAATTCTGTAAGCAGGTTGTTAGTGACTAATGACCTATTGGGAAAGAGTCTGAGGGGCCAGAAAAGAGGTTGTGCAAAAAGGTGTTTTATCATTCATGCTTAACCAGCAGCAGAGATCTCACACAGATCTTGAAAGACTGGTGTATTTTATCCTGTATCCATGAAAATGGACTGGAGAAACTGAGGCTGGAAAGTTAATTTAATACAATCAGAGGATACAAACCTAATGTTGTAATATATACATAAACTTTTCAAAGGTGTGCCCACACAAAGTTTGTCTATCTCTCTCTCACCCCACAGTTTTTTGACAAACTGTAAGCACTAGGGAGTCTTTTCCTTGTGCAAATCTCGACACCTTTTCCTCTCTGTTAGAGAAAGCTCAGGAAAAAAAAAAACCAAAACAACCCAGTGCTGTTTAGAGAGTGCTCAAATTTTGATGGCCAGATTGGGCACTTCCTCACTGAAAAGTTACAGGGAAAGGCAAATATTTTGCTGTTTTGTGTTGACAGTAAAATGACTTGTAAGGCACAGGAGAGCAATCAAACCACTGTTCAGTACTGGCTGTTTCCAGTTTTGAGTGCTGCTGTGAGCAAAAGAGAGGCAATTAGGAAAATGCTGGAAAGGGACAGCAAAAATAGGGAGACATTTATAAAGATGTGTCCTCTGAGAAAGGGTCACAGGAAGAGAAGCCTGAGGGAAGACATGATTACAGTCTTACCTCCACAAGAGAATGGCAATCAAGGACGGTGATGAGATCAGTTGCTCCCTGTCTCCTCTAGAAGGGCAGGCTCTGGAAAATAATAGATTCCATGTACATCAGGGAAGATTTGTGTGAACTTTCCCAACTGAAGGATAATTAAGACACTATATCAGAACTTTTTAATGAATGGGTTAGATAAATATCTGCCAGAGATTGTCTAGACTGCTGTCTCACAGCTGGTGTTACACAGACCAGGGGCAGTCAGCACCACCCTGGGGGATCTGTGAAGGTCTCAGGGGACAGAGCCCCAGAGAGGCACAGGTGGGGACTTGTCCCAAGGGCTGTGGTGGCACTGAGGCTCCGGGGCAGCTCAGGAACAGCTCTGGGGCAGGGTGAGCAGATGGCTCCCTTCCCTTCTGCACAACTGGGGATTATGTGCTGTGCAAAACAAAGGCAGCCCTGAACTCAGCCCCCCGTGTTGTAGCAAAACCAGAATTGTTGCCTAAATTTCAGTGAGGAAATAGTTTACTCCCATTCTTTGAGACAGCAAGACCTCTTATTTTTTGGTACCCTAGACTTAAAATAAGTACTTTGGCTACTGAAGGCATTGATTAAAATGAGAACAGAAAGTACCCCCATGCTAGAGATCATGTAGTTTGATTTCTGGTTTTTGGAGTGAAATCACTTGTATTTTTACTTGATATGTTGATAGTGTGATGCAAGAAAATATAACTAATGAATGGATTATCAATATAAAAACTTTCATGGTCAGAAACCTGAAAAGGAATAGAAAACATGGATTGCATGCTGAACCTGCCAGCTTTTCACTTCATATAAAAAAGCAACACAAGACTGGAACTTACTGCACAAAACCAAATAGCAGTAGGACACTGTTCTAACTGGCTATTCTGGATATAGTGAAACAAATTAACACTGGAGTAGGAGTTCTGCTTCATCTAAGAGAAGTTTAACATTTTATTTTGATGGCAGCAAAATTACTTTACGGAATATCAAGGTTTATATATATAAAATATATATATATATATATTTATTTATTTATTTATTTATTTATTTATATGTATCCAACCAGCTACAAAGCAATGAATAAATAAATGTGTCTTAGTCCATGTCACTGAACTTTCTCTAGTAAGTTAGAGAAATAGCAACCTAAGTGCCTTTGATTCTGCCTACAGGGGTTTGCAGCCAAAGACCTCCCAGTGATACTTCTACTTTTGGGTTTGTTTTTATAATTCATATTCCAACATTAAGAAAATCTTTTAGACAATGTCTCAGTCTCTAGGTAAACTTGAGTGTTCCCTTGTTCTTTGTGGTAGCCCAAAAATGGAAAAAAGGTCCTGATATTTACATTTTCTAAGGGAAGCCTTTAGAACTAATCTACTCATCTGGAGCAAGGAGATGAGTGATACATATTATTTCCCAGATTGATTCCACAGATTACTTTGTTGGTTTTAGGGCCTGACACACTGTTCAGTTCTCACTATACTTCTCTGTTTCCCCAGCCATTACCAGTGATATGTCGTATGAAAGCCCTCTCACACAGCAAACAGCAAAAAAACCCAACAGCCCAGATAAACCCTTTTCCAATGAGATTCTTATCTTTACCTCATATTGATCATATCTTACTCACCCATAAAATGGGTCAACAGGAAGCTGCTTTCATCTTTTGACAAAGACTGCAGCTGACAGGGCCTCTGGGCGGGCACCACGCAGCTGCCACTGCAGCTCTGCAGGGCTCCTCCAGGCCCAGCAAAATGTCCCTCTCCAGGCATCAACAAAGCAAGGCTGCTGCAACTTCAGGGTTAGGGCAGCTTCTGCCTGCCTGGAATCTTATCAGCAGGGACAGAAATCAGAATATTTCAAGGGCTAAATATTTCTGTGGGTAGAAAAGGGGCATGGGCTGCTAACCCGTTACAGTGTCCCCTCTCCAGCAGCTAAGGATCAGGGCACTTGCCTGGTGCATCCTTCTGTGCTGGGAAATGCTGTGCCTGAATAATTGTGGCCTGGGAGGATGCTGACAGGCAAGGGGAGAAACTCCTTGCTTCTTTTTACTGCTCTAGCTTGCCTGCCCAAGGCTGAGCATACTGGCAGCCTAGTCCCTTGAATTTTTCCTTGAATAATGAGACAGACAAAGCATTTTTATCTGTATTAATCAGGGGCTTTGCAGACAGGACACATTCTTTCAAAGTGTACTCAATCACAGTGATTGAGATCAATGCTGTGAGTAAACAAACAAAACTTTGTACCCCTCCCTTAGAACTCAGCCATGGACACAATGGCCTGACAGCTCCTTTGCTGAGGTTTCTGAGAGGTACAACTATGTTCCTGTACTGTGGTGCTACCAAAGGCTGACTGTCCCCTAAAATAAAGGCCAGAGATGCTCCAATTCACATCCAGACTGCCAGGGAGGCTATAGGCAGCATGAGAGGCGGCGTACACTGGCCACTCTTCCCTTGACAGTTCCAGTCTCCCTTGTTGGGCTTTCCAACAGGATGATACAGAACACTTCATTAGCTCTTTCTTCCACAAGAAGGGCCCTAGCTCTGAATTTGACTGTGACACATTCCTTTGCTTCTTTGAATGTGAGCTAGAGGAGTTTGAAAACAACATAATTTGACAGGAAGCCAAAGCAAGCACGCAGAATGATAGACAGTCATCAGTCTGCAAGGATCCAAGCAACTACAATTTAGGTAACCTGCACTGACAGATTACTCATAGCAGGGAACCCAAAACTCTCACTGTAATAATGTAGCCTTGAAAAGACATCTGTATACAGCAGTAGCTTCAGAGGTGTTTAGCCAAGCTTTGTGGCAATTTGTAGGTGCTTCCAAAGCAGCTGTGGTACCACACCTGGTATGGCAAACTATCCCTGAGTCTGAACACAGAGAGTGTCCACACAGCTGGGAGATCAGGCTCTGTTATCTGCAGTGAACAGCCTGCAGTGTAACTCACCACCCTCCCAACAGCTGGCAAGAGAGCCCTGAGAGAGTGTCTGAACTAATACACATCACCTGGCTGCTCCTTGGGCAGCAGCTCCTTCCTGTTGCAGGAAGGGTACAGCTGTGCTGGCTGTAAGAAAGGCAAAAACATGACATTGGTCTGACATGGTGTAAAGAATTCCTAACTGTGCCTGCTCTTCTCCAACAGCCTCTTAATTTCCTTTGATAATTCCATAAATAAGATACAGAGAGAGGAGGCAGCAATCTTGTGAAATAAGCAGAGGCCGCATAACAAAAGAAATGTGTAATGCCAGTGAGGAGAAGCCAGGGAATGACACTGATGTATCAAAGATTGCATCAGAGCTATTAAATGGGATGAAAAATATGCAAGACCCTTGTAAGCTCTTTTTTTCTCTGTTCAACCTTAAAAGAATTCTGAAAGCCAGCCTCCACTGATTCCTACCATAAAATGTAGGAAAATATGAAAAATGTGTTTGTGTAATAATAATCCAACCCTTTTTGATCCCTGTCTGTATATATATTTGTAGCAGAATGCAAGTAGGTGCTTCTGCAATGCAGCTGCAAAAAGCAAATATCTGGCCATCATTTTGTAGGACTCAACAATTCAGTTTTTCTAACTAAACCCATCCTTCTCTCTTATTAAATACATCTGACATTTGTAATTCCGATTGTAATACTAATGGTACTGAACATTTTGCAAGCCTCAATCCTTGTAAAAATGCCCTCAGTTTGATATAACAAGAACTATCCGTTCTGTTTTCTCATGAGTATGTTTTAAATGTCTGATTCAATTTAGTCTAACATCTTCCCATTTTAGAGCGCATGGAAAAGTGAAAGAAGATTAAAGTTACTAAAATCAATTGCCATTTTCACATACAAAAGGCTATTTCCAAAGAATATTGTGTTTCCTAAAAAAGAAGTGGGCAACTTGGGATTGCCACCATTTTCCACAGTAGCAAAGTGACAAGACTGAGAGGTGTTTGCAGCAAAACTTTAATGGAATTAAACAGCAGAAGGAAAGATTGGCACTGAACACCTTTGAAGGATCTGGATATAAAAATATTTCCAGCAAACAGACTGACCTAATGATCTGACAAATGATAGAAAGGAATAAAAAAAGGAGAAATGTTCTGCACACAGCAGAACAAAATCAGATCTGTTTTTACAGTGCTTCTACTACAGCCTTAAAGCCATAAACACTCCATTCTCCATTTTGTTTGGGGAATTGCCCACAGATTAAAGCAGGCTGTGTTCCCAGATCTCTGTCAGTGTTCTCTCTGCCCAGCGACCAAGGAAAATACCCTACAGTGGCCCTCCTGTATCCCCAGCCAGCACCTCTGAGCTGGCAATGGTTTTGCTGCAGTCACACAGGCATCTGTTGCCTGTAATTCTGCTATTCCACAAGGAGCCTTGAGCAGTGTTGATTTCAGGTTTTTTTCTCGTTTAACTTCCCAAGTCCATTCATTTTGTGTTATGTCCAGCGAGGACCAGCATTTGGCTTTGCTTATGAAACCAGGAAGTCAGGGGTTGTGATCAAGAGTGGTTTCTTTTCAAGGTGATGGAGAATGATGTCTTTTGAGATATTTGAGATTTTGAGATACTTTGATTGACTGGCAATCAATTACTCTGCTTGTTATATTCCAGCTCTTAAACTAAGCTTTGAGGAAACTGCATTCTTCAATATTATTAGAAACAAGTGGAGACTGTTACTACACTTACTGAGATTTTTGTGCAAGAGATAAGCAGCATCACAAATGTGTGTGCATCTTGAATAGCACAATTTCTTCTTCGGCTTAACATAAGAAAATGTTCTAGAGGGCACTCACACACCTGCCAAAGCTATTTAATTGTGCTTCAGCTTCAGATAGATTGTATCAACATTTCTACAGACAGGGGAACCCTTTCCTTACTTTTATTAGCAAAACTGCAAACACCCAGAGAGCTGAGAGATGGATTTTCCCGTCTTTTAAACCTGCACATCTTTTATGCAAGTGCTCTGAATCAGCCTGAAAAATTCTGGGTCTTCATGGGTGACTGCTTCTTTTCTGCAATCCCTGATGAGCACCAACACTTTCATTAACCACAGGCATGTAGTTACACATGCTTACAGTAAACCTGGTTTTCCAAAAATAAGAAATTTGCACTAAATCATTACAGAAAGTTCCGAGAAGTAGTCATAGGCAATGGGTGCTGAGCTTTCTGCTCTAGTTGATGCAATGGCTTGGACTAGATGATCACCAATAGTCCCTTCCAGTGCTTTCTGTTCCATGTGAACCACTTGGGTTTTAGCTGAGCCCATTACTACAGTGCTGGCAAAGCAGTCACTTCAGGGAGTGTATCAGAAGTGCTGTCTCACAAACTCTGACACATTTTTTACCATTCAGTAATAAAAGGTCCTTAGAGTTTGTTGGAAGCTGGTTAGTGACAAGAAAAATTGCCAAGTGGAAAGGATGAGGGAAGAGAGTGCAATGTATATTTCAGACTCCTTTTGGGGGAAAAAAAAAAAAAACACAAACAAAAAACCAGTTACTAGATTCATTAAAAAAAAAAAAAAAAAAAAAAAACAAAACACAAAAAAACCCAAAAAACCAAAAAAAACCCCAAAAAAACCCCCCAAAGAATAAATCTCCACTGTGTTACCAGTGTAATGCAGACTCACCTATTTTCTCTTCAGGACTCCTTACAAAGTAGCAGGAAAGTGAATGTGGCACTGAATAAGACCCTGTGCTCAGAAATGTATCCAGGTATCAAGGATGAAAACACTCTTAACACAGAGGAAACTCTTATGTGCAGAACAGAGCTTGAATTCTATAAAGAATGTGCAGCTACCACAGGGACATCTGTAAAACTTGTCACTTGCCTTTAAAAAAGGTCTAGTGTTCTTAAACCTCAATGAGAGGTCCAGTGATTTAGCCTTTTAAACTGCAGTCATGCCCTATTCCAGCTATTACATGCCTCATTTCTGTTAATCTTCTCTAATTAGTTCTGCTTCTCAAGTGAAGTTTTAGAATCTAACATTTTCCTGTGCTAATACCAAGGGTTCTGCTTTCATGTTCAAGGTCAGTCCAGCATTTCACCTTGTGAAACTCATTTGTCCTCCCTGCACTTACACTTGTACTTTGAGTTTAGTCATCAGTTTAGACTCTCTCAAAGACATTTGCTGACTTTAAAGTTATCCTTAAATGTGTGGTCATGCCCAGCAGAGTCATACAAGTGTGAAGGAAAAGACTTCCTTTAGATTCTTTCTCTTCCTTGAAAATATGTAGACAAAATTTATCCCATGAAAATAATTTCAGCTTTTTCCTTGTGAGTTATTTTGCATGTTTTACAACACATAAACAGATTGGGCCTCAGAGCCTGTAAGGAGGCACATGACAGTTGTATAGGTGAGAATGCTGAGCTGAGAAGGACAAGGTGAATACCCTGCTTGCAGTGAGAGAGCTGTGAACACAATCCAAATGATCTCCCTGTTCAAATCACTAAATTTAGATCTTGTGTTTCTCCCTTCATATGTTATACACACACACATTAATGTATTATGTGTTAGCAGGAGGACACACATGCAGTTTTCCAGATTCTTCTTGTGCCTGAGAGATCTGTTATATGGCAAGCACTTCCTCTGTAAAAATGGTATTATTGTTTACTCACTCTTATAACAAATGGAGGCACTTTTTGTATGTGCAATTTCCATTGCTGACTGTAAGAATTTACATATCATTTCTTTCATTGACCCCTCTTAGCTGCCTCTTTTGAAGGGACGAGGTCACTCACTTGCCCTTCCTGTGTGAGGACTGGAGACATCCAGCTATTACTGGAGACATGTGATGGCTGAGGTGTGAACACTAATGGGAGGAGGCACCTGAGCCCCAGGCAAGAATCAACTCTTCTCCAGCTGATGCTCAATCCAAAATGGCAGACTATTTTCAGGTTAAAAAAACATTAACTGGGCAAGGGGGAAAAGTCAGTCTTCAGTGATACATAACCTAGGCTACAATCAGTTTAAGCAGCTTCCTTTGAGCACTGCTGCTGCAGCTGGGGATAAAATCTGCAGTTCATCTAAATGGGTCACCCAGGCTTGATGCTTTTATAGTTAATGCTGTCATGAATTGCAAATAAGCATAAACCAGCAATAGGATAATGGTAGAAAAGCAAGCATTTTTATGCTTCAGTCATTTCAGATGCAACAAGTAAGAAAATCTGTTAACTATTCAAACTACCTCCTTAAAAGAAATTATAATAAATATGTAAACAATATATGGAAAATACCCAGCCCTTTCAATTTTCAATAGTTAACACTTAATTCCTTTATCTGAAAATATAATCCCTGAAGTATTTGGTGGAGGTTATGGAACAGTTTATGATTTGGTTTTTCAAAACCTCTCCAGTGGGATTTATAATCTTATTTAGAAATCATTGACAACAGGGTGCCCATTTTTCCAGAACTGCACATTTTGACAAATGTCCATCTAAAACCTCTTACATTCAGTTATCCTGATGTCCAGAAAAAGGACAGAAATAGGAGAAAACCCTTTCATTCTCCCCATCTCTAAGGCAGAGGAGGAAGGAACAGCACATGCACAAAGACAAAATTCACAGATTTTCTACAAGACCAGCACCTAATTTTAAAACCTGAAAACTATTCTAAAGGTTAGAACCTCACTCTGCACAGACCTTCAGTAGAGATGTACTGTAGTACAGGGCTTTGGTACCAGAATTTAGCCCCAGATGAGCTGCACTTCTGTATTTTGCTCATCCTTGTGACAATGTGTCACCTTTCCAAGGATATTTCAAAAAAAAAAAAAAAAATACACTGTGGAGGTGAACTGTGCCTTAACTCTGAACTGCTTTGGGAGCAGGACACTCAGCACCTTTCAGTGCTGACTATCCACAAGCAGGTCTTATCTCATGACACCTAATAAAGTGTTTGGTAATCACATCAAGTGAGAAAACCCTTCACCTTCCCCTTGGTGGGCAAACAGCATCTTTCCTCCCTGAGGTACACAGCTTAGAAAGAGAAAATAGGTATTAGGGAGCATCATCTAGGAGATGACATGGGACAAGAGTAATGGACAATAGACATCCTCACAAACTGCTTTTCTAAACTCTTCTTTACCTCCAACATGTCATCCAGACATGTTCTTAGAGCAGTAACTTAATTACCTCCACTTTATTCTCTCTTGCTCAGCGCATGGTGACAATGGTTTTATCGTGGAAATATTTTCTCTAGAGAGCACTCTGAGTACTGACAGCTCTTCTCTCTTTACCTCCCTCACACTGTCACCCTTCTGTATTTGCCTTGACACTGTCTTCACATTGTCTTGACATTGTTCTGACAGTTAAAAAAACTCAATCACTGCAGGAAACAGCCATGACAATGCGGACAAGAAAAAGGAAAAGTGTTATGAAAATTGTTGAGGAACTGTGAAGATTTACAGGCTAGTGAAAACAAGATTTTGCTTTTTCTAAACCACATTCCTAGTGAGTTTTCAATAAAAAGCTGATTCAACAAAGTCTTCAGCCAAGGCTGGCAAAAGTAATCTCAAAAGCGATTGGCAGTTATGGATTCTGTACCTGAAATTCAGATGTTCCTTGGTAACAATCCCTCTTACTGCCATGAGTTCAGGTACATTATGGGAGATACCTCAGCCCATCTCCTGGGGTGCAGGGATGCTGAATTACTGTGAAATGCTGCCTTGGAACTCGCCAGCTACACTTTCTCCCAAGTATGCTGTTCAAATGGGGATCCCTCTTGGGGGCAACCAGAAAAGAAAGGCGGCCACAGAAAAAAGAAAGAGTTAGCTGGAGCTTTAGTTCCCTTTGCTAATAATAAAATCGAATTTTGTTTTATTGGGTCACAAATTAGAAGAGAGGAGCCTAGAAAGAAAGTATCACAATCAGTCTGACAAATGCCAAATGTTGTGGTAACAGGTAAAAAACCCAGCACAAGCAGGTAAGTTTAGTATCTATTTCTCTGCTTGAATTAAACTTCTGAGCAACTCCTTAACTGGGTATGGTATGGACATACTAAAGTGCTGTACTCGACAAGTTAAGATTTGTGATTCAACAATTCGACAAAATTACTGTGGATTTGAACAGGAATTCTAATCATCAGGAGCCATGTGGGGAGGGTTGATGGGTTTTATTTTGTGGTTTGTTCATTTGATTGTTTTAGAAATGCATATATAGTTTTGAAACTAGTTCAAATTCTTAGTAGTTACAAGAACATTTGGGTAATAAAAAAATACCTAAAAATTTTACTTAATACTATCTTGGCATGCATACAATCCACATCTTACCTGGAAAATGCAGTTAAAGCTGATCCCTTGCAAAGCAGAAGTTCAACACTGCTCTGTAGGGCATCTGTGGTGTTCCCTGCAGGTCACACAGGAGGAGAATCTCCTCACAGAGAGAGGCTCTTTTCCAGCACCTCCCAAACTGCAGGGCCACCCTGGCATCCAGCATCCAAATGAGGTGGCACAGGCTCCAGGGCTCCATGAGACCTTAGCCCAGTCCTCTCCAGGTCCCTGAGGCAGGAGGAGCAGGGGCCTGGAGGTGCTGATTTGTAACCTGCTGACAGACCTGCCCCTGCCTCTGCATATCCACCCCAACAGGAATGTGACCCACATGGCTGGGGAGAGAAACCCTCTGCTTTCTGAGTGCAATTCAGGAAATCCTGAATATATCTCTGCCACACATCTCTAAGATTGCAGCATGAAGAAAATGTTAGTGAAAGCTACTTATGAGACCAGAACATACGGAAATAAACGTCTCTTTGTCAATTAATACAATTTTTTGATTACAAGGATGGATCAATACATGCTAAGAGTAAGGTGAACAAGCATATATGCAGATTGATGCTCACCTGGTTAATTTTATGGCTAATTTAATCATAATCATTATCATGATGACCAAAGCACAGGTAAGACAAAAATAGAACAGAGACAAAATTAACCCAAAGTGTCAAGGCAGAAACAATATGGTTCCAATTTATTCAGAGAGAAAATTAAGCTTCAAATGCTTCTGCCTGAACTCACTTGATGAAGCATGGTCTTTATACAACTAAGAAAATGGCACAAAAGTCTCCACTTAAGTGCAGACACTTCTGAACCATAGAATATAGCATTTATTCTAAATGCTATATTGGGTGGTTATACTGCAACTGCTCTGGCAAGATGAATGACAAACATTTTGGTACTTCCTTCCTACACTTTTATGTCTACATGCTCCCTTTATTATTAATGGCATAATATTTGCTACAGTAGGCTATGGTCAAATCAATACCAAGGTGCCTTGAGAAGACACCACAGCTGAACCCCTAATTAAGTACAATATTTTGTTCCTTTTAAATGAGACACTGTTTGAGGAGTACAGTAACAGTGCCTTGTTCTGTTCAAGGTATCTATAATTAATAACCCCAATGATCAAAGGAAATGCGATCCTAAGAGGAAATGGCTTTTGAGAATCCCCAGGTATTAAGTACTGAGCACTACTTCCCAATCTGTTCTGCAGCCTCTCAGCACACCATGAAGTGTGATCCCCTTTGGGATCATAAAACAAGCCCCATCATAGATCTCTCTGAAAAAAAATGCTCTCAGCAAGATAGTCACTAGATATTTATCACTTATTCATTATTGCCATGAAATCTTGCTTAATTTTTTTCCTGTCCAGACCCTTACTGTCACACAGATCTCATTTATTTAGCATAATTTAATATAAAGTGGGGCAGGACACTGCCCTATAATGTACATGTGCTGGCATCTGGACTGGTATTGTGAGGAAGGACCCTCCCCCAAAATTGGGTATTCCTTTTGTTTTTTCATTAAGTTTTCTGAGATAGAGTAAGCACCTGGATGTCAAGCTGTGGAGGCTTTAGTTCCCTGCTTCTGCTTGCTGATCTTATTTTACACTCCCCAGCCACAGCATCACCAACAACCAGAGCTCTCCCTGTGTCTTTAGAGCAGGTTTGTGTGAAACAAACCCCCTGTCACTGCAACAGGATGGCTGAATCTCATATCCAGGGCAATAGCAGGCCAGAGCAGCATCACTGTCTTCTGGATCATCCTGAGGAGTGTGAGCACTTCAGCAGAGCACAGAGGCATCAGTGCTACCCCACAGAGCTGGTGCCACTGCTGGCATCATGTCCTGGGGCTACAATTACTGCGGGCTCACTCACCAGCCACACCAACTTACTGTAATTTCCCATCCCTGCCCTGGAAACACAAGTCTACTTTGGATCAGGCCTCAGAGGAAGAAAAGGAGAATGAACGAAAAAAAGAATCTAAGGCAGGGAAGGGAGAACTAGGAATGGAATGAGAGATGAGGAGCTAGATCTACCTCTTCTATACATTAAATAGACAGAGTAAACAAAGGAGACTATTGATGGGGAAATAGAAATTTAAAAAGCCTTCAAGAAATTACTATATTGATTGCTAGTGGTGAATAAATGTCCATTCATTTATTCATGGTTTAAAAATTTTCATCATTTTACTGGAGAAAATGGTACTGATCAAATTTTGATAAAGGCTTGCTGGATACCTCTACCCTTATAGCAGATATATAATGCCCTAGTGGCAGGTGGTTTTATTCTAAAGCATGCCATCACATTAAGCTTTAACAATTTGACTTTTAGTGATATGCTTCTAATATGGAAGGCTTATTTCTTAGCATATTCCCCAAGGAAGGCTCCTGGGAATACCCTGATGCTGGTGAATATTCTGGTTTTGTGAAGCACCTTAAAAATGTTTAAGAGAAAGGTATCCTTAATTACATAGTGGATTTTCAATACCTACTTTTCTTTTGGGTCAGTCGCTCCTCCTCAGTGCTTTTGAGCCTGCTCTGGAAATAAAAAGTGGTAAAACCATGAAACAAATTCATTCTTGTTATGTTACAAGTCAGTAGCATTTTTAGGATGTTACAACACAGCCTGCAGGCCAGGAAAGCTGCCACAGACTGTGTCAGAGCCATGACTGTGTTCACTTTCATGGGTCACTGAAACTATTGTTCAAAAGGCCAGCCTGCTGCAGAAGTTCACATGATAATATCCTTCTGCTGGGCTTGGGACTGATTTCTGCCTGTGTGAAGTCAGTGAGGGCACCTTGTGCAGCTCAATCACATCACAATGATGTGTTACGGTCTTGGCTCTGAGGGAAAGCTGCCCTCAGCACAGGGGCTCAGCAGGACAGCTGAGGAAATTTGGGTTGTGCCAGTTCCCCCTGACACTCCAGCCTGTCCCAAAACACAGGAGCTGCGGATTTCCCCAAGCAGTCTTGAAATCCCAGTTGGTAATTAGTTCATGCAGAGCTAATTGTAGGTGATTTCTATTGAAAATAATTTAGCACATAACAGAAAGGGCTGGAATGTGAACTCTTCTACAAAGTTCATGCTGGAAAAGTTCTCTGTACTTACTGCCCATTGTAGCCACACTGAAGCTTTCTTGAGTCCTCTGGTATTTAAAACACAGTGCACTGCATTTCCAGCCACATAATGCTGATGTCACAGGGCTGATTACTCTTTTAAAGTCTGAGGAGACAGGAGAAGCAGCATCATGATTTTGATGTGCTGCAGTTTGATGTAATCAGAAACATGTAGTCCTCATTTGTGTTACTGAGAACCTACTGCAAACAATCTCAACATCTGCACACATCAGAACTTGGCTTTACACACAGAGACATTAAGAGTTTCCCTGTGTTACAGTCTGCTATGATACATTTCTAACAATCAGGGCTTTAAGCTTATCCAGTTATGACTCACAGAAAGAAATCATACCTGGGTCAGCATTACAGATATTTGAGGCTACATTTTAAAATCACAGCACCCTTATGTGCCACTGTATTATCAGAATCACAGCTTCGTGCTCTTTTCATATTAAAAAAAGGAAAGAAGTAATGAATGGCAGAACCACTACTAAAAGAGACTGAAGAGGGTGCCTTATAATGCCTTTCAAATGCAAACAACACGTGGACTAGGAATTTGGACATGAAATCAATTTTGTACTCCATTTTTAGCCCCTCTACTGGAGGGATTCTTAGAAGCATTTGGCAGCATTTCTGACTGCCTTTTCTCTCCTGTGTTAGTGGTTGAGCACAGAGGGAGCTCGGCTGCTTGCATGTTCCCACCTAAACCAAACCTCAGCCCTGCAGGTCAGCAGTAGCTGGTCTGCTTGAGGGGCAGCATTCCTGGCTCAGCCAAGCCCTCAGCTCCTTCCCGAGGCTGAATTCAGGAGGAGCCAGGAGTTCAGTGGCAGCTGGAGGCCTCTGTCTTACAAAAATGCCTTAAACTCTTTCCAGACTCCAGAGAAGCTGTGAGACCTTCTGTCTCTCAAGGTGAGATTTGGCCTTTTCAAGAGACAAACTGCTCCTTCGCTCTATTTTCCACTATTTGAAATTCATACAGGAGCAGGAACAACTGGATTTCACCCCAACTCACAAACTGAGTTTTATGCTGCGTCACTCCCTCTGTGTTTCTGAAAATTCCCCGACACAGAGAAGGAGACCATGCTTTGGTTTTCCTGCAGCCCTTTCTAGCTCTGGCACCATTTCCCTTGTTATATTGCCAGGCATCCACTTCCCAGGTGTATGTACACTTCAGCCTTTCTTCCTAGCACAGCTGCAAATCTGGTATCATCCCAACTGCAAGCACTGCTTTCATCTTTCCTCCTCCCCAGCAGCACTTGCACCCCTCAGTGTGTTCTGATACCAGGTTTACAAACAGCAGATTGCATTTCCATTAGTTTTACAAGATTCCATGTAGATGCTTGTGGCTTTAGGGACCAAGGCAGGAACAACACCTCACAAAGACACCACAAATCCACCATCCAAACAAGTACATGTAGGCATGCCAAGAAACCTCACCAAAGGCAATCCAGGATAACAGTGTAAGATAAAATTCACATGCCTAACTAAACCACTAAGGTTTTCTTTCTTTATTTCTGGCAAAACCTTTCATCCCACAGGAGAGATCGTTACACCTGTGGCTCTGTATCATGAGTTACATGCTGAGGATGTTTGAATGAAGCCTTAAGAGAAGATCAGGCAGAAAAGTATTGATTGAATCCTTGGGATGAAGATATTTAATCCACAAAATCACCAATCTCTCCTATAAGAATCAAGCTTATTACCTAAATAAAATTGCTTCAGATTTTGAGCAAAATATTTTTTCTATGTTCTTTACCTCTGAAGATCTGAAAGAAAGGCAAGTTTGAAGCTGGCCCACAGGTTCCCACTACCATGTACTGCAGTTGCTGCTCACCTGTCTATTTATTTCCTACATCCCAGCGTAGACGAGTCCTGCTCTGTACTATTAAGAATAAATTCTGCTTTGCAACCTCAACTGAAAATAAAACAGCACTTCTAGAGGGACAAGGAATACCTCATTATATTCATGTTGCTTCTCTTCTGCAGACGTAGAAGATAAAAATGAGGACAAATATAATGAATCTCTTAAAGGGGAGAGCTACATTCAGAGAGAGTGTGTACAAGGATTGCACAGCAGAAATCAGTTCAGTTTCTACATTTGTGTCCACATAATTTACTGCAATGGATGTCAACTGCCTCCTGGCCTGATCAGCCACTGTTCTACATCTTAGACAAATAAAAATATCTGTGCACAGTAAGAGCAGGATGATCACTGTACACTACCACCTTAAACTGCAGTGCTGTAGTGCTAAACATAAAGGTAAAGAAGCAGAGCATAATGTCTTTCATTCTCGTTAGAAACCAGTCTACTTGTACTGCTAGTAGCACTGTGCCTTGATGTCCAATTGAACCAAAAATCCTCCAAATTCAATGTATAGGAGCCCTGTTGAGCTCCTGGGCCCGATTCCCCTCCTGTTCCCATCACAAACACTAGGGTATGATGCCAGATAAAGTGAAAGCCAAAAATTATTTACACTGAGAACTAAAGAAGGCATTTACCTCATTGTTTGTTTATCTGGGACAGCTGGTGCCATTGCTGGGGTGCTCAGTGCAGGCAGTGGGGCAGCTGTAAGGGCTGCTGCTGCTGCAGTGCTCATGGGGTAAGGGAGTCTGGTAAAAGGCAGTGAAGGACAATGACAGCCAGCAGTACCTGCCTTTATTCTCAGGGACCAGCAGCAAGCCAGTGTGAACAGAAAAGTTTAGGGACAAGTGAAATGAAGACATTGGTTTAGTAGCCAGTTCTGTAATTTCAATCACAAATAATGTTGCCTAAACAACATTTTAAAATTTTAATGCCATTCCACTGTTACTCTTACACTGATATACCATACCTTTTCTTCAGAAAATAAGCTAATTTATTTTCCTTGATTTTGCTGCTACAAATGTACCTAAAACCAAATTTGGCTTTTTTGATAGCCGTGGAATATTTGTGTAACCGCCCTTTTTCTTTCCTGCCTGTGTGTGGTGCTGGTTACTATGGTAATAAACGTGACTCAAGCCTGAAAGTGGTTTCTATAACAACATGCTAGGATGTTTTGGACACACAATTTAAGTTAAAGATTCAGGATTAACTCTTTATGATCACAGTATTTGAAGACACAAGTGCTTGTTTGTTTGGCAAAAGTTTGATCACCCCTTCCCAAAGTAGGATTTTCCATGGAGCAGATTGAGTAATAATGATTCCAGCTGTGGATAGAGCAGGTAGGGTCTGGGGGCTGGTGATTTCCTCAGAGGGGAAACATGCAAAGGACAAATGGCACCACAGTAACTACAAACTGCCCATCACAGTGAATAATTAAGATAGTAATACAAATGTACTGGGAGATGGGAAGGGGAAAAATTGTATTAGTGTAATACTTAGAAAGTTTGAGACTATGGGAAAACCGAAATTATTTGTTTATGTGGAAAAGCTATTTTGAGGGCTAAGATGGCCCCTTACCTGGTTCTGTTTTATCCAGAACAGTTTCCTGTCCTTTCCTTCCCCATCTGCCAAATGCTGATGCAGGAGTGACATCTCTGCCTTTCAGCAGAGATGAAGGCACCTGATCCCAATCTCTGTCCCTGCCAATTATACAGCTGTGCTTATTTCTTCCCCAGTTCTTCATGATACATCAAGATTGAACATCTATCTGCACACCCACAACTTTCTAAGGCTGTCTTTGCAGGGACGTTAATGTCAGAGTGATGAACTGTATTTTTTGTGTCACGGTGCACTGCAGATAAATGGAGAGAGGATTAGTTACACCAAAGCCACGGCTCCTCAATGCAGCAGTAAATGCCTTGGGCAATATTTTAATATTTCCAGTTAAATGATAATTATTTCAAGATCTCAGTATAGTAACAGAGCTTGATATTTCAGTGACACAGATTCACACTCATGTTTTAAAATCCCAAGGGCAGGTCTCAAACAAGTAACGAGCACGAGCCTTCAGGATTCATGTTTCTGACTCCAGCCACTGGGCTACCTAAATCCTTGCTACCATCATGTTATCCTGTGACTTTTTTGGTGAGCTGATTTGATCACAATGTAAGCCTTTAGCTGTGAACAAATGCTGTATGTTGGTTTTTATTCAACAGAACCCAGACTGAAGTAACAGCACTAAGAGAAGCACTCGTTGCTTCAGTTGTGATCTAATTTTCTTTTCTTCCCTTAGTGACTGACCACCACCAAGATGTCAATTATATATGCCATTCCAACAGATTTTAAAAAACTGAACCAAAACAAACAACCCTCCCCACAAAAATAAAACAAAACAAAAAAAACCCACATAAAACAAAACCAAACACACAGGTAACACATTTTCTGATGTTGAAGTTGGAGTTTTTTTATAGAGCCAAACATCTCACTATTGCAATTCAATCCTTCTTTCCTAAATAATGTTGTTTACATTTAATCTCTCAACTCATAGACCAGGAGTTTTTTGCTATCCATTTTTTCCCCCCAAAATGTATAGCTTAGTAAATAGTCAGGTTTTGTTGTGAACTGCTTTATCTGCACTGGCTGGTGTAGCTTCCTAGTTTTAATTCAAATGTGTAAAGTAATAACTTTGTTTAAAAAAAAAGGAAAGGAAAAAAGTGCTCAAAGTGCAGTAAAATCATCAGTGATGGTGAATATATGGGTTTCAAGAAGTTCTCTGTCTTATAATAGATTTTTTTTTCCCCTAGAAAATAGACTGTGTTAAGAAGGTCAGAAAATCTTGCAGCATATGTAAAAGATTCCAAAGTTGTTAGTGTTGAGAGCTTCTGTGTAGCTCAGAGCCCTCCTTCAGGGGCAGAAGGCATATCTGAAGAACAGCACTGCAAATTACAAGCAGCCTTCAGGCACAATGAGATGATTAACAAAGTGCAGGCATGGCCACAGCCAAGTGAACCCTGGTTCATAACAGCATGATTAGCAGTGATTGAAATTTCATTTTAAATGCAGACACTGATTATGATATTTCACCAACTCATAGGAAGAGTTATGTCCTGAAAGAACAGGTCTTTGCTGAAAGACATTTCTGACACAAAGAACCCAAACCAGATTGAAAAGGATTTCTCTGAAGGCTTTGAGTGGCTGAGATTGCTAATTGTCAGAATCTCTGATCATCAATTTTGTTTTGATCTTATCAACATAGAAGAATATTTTGAAAAATGGACATGAACCCAGTAAATCTCTGATTCCAACAGGATCTAGGAAAAAAAACCTCAAAATTGTCAGGAAAGATATGCAAATGAGCTTTTCAAAATTACCTGCTTTACTGAGGAACAATAGTTTAACAATCAGATTATCTGTGCCAAAATGCTTTGGCCATTTCAAAATCCCTGCCCGGTTTATGACAACTTTTCCCTAATTCAATTTTGGCCCTCTAATGTCATTGACATGCATTTCTAACATCATAAAAATTGTTTTGTATCACTACAGTAGTTTCTGACAATTCATAAGCCTTTACCAGCCAAAATCATGCATTTTTACTGCTTATTAGCTGTATAAGCTCAATTATTCATACACTAACAAGATCGCTTCAATGAATTTAAATAATCTTATCCAAGAGCAAAAAAACAAAGCTAAAACTGCCTTTTTCTTGTTATTTCTTATATTAAGTCAGTTGTGCCAGTTCCTGAAATAGCTGCAGGTATGGCCATGTTTCTGGTAGTATGGATAATGTGCCAGTAGATGGCAAGCTTTACTGCAAAGAATTTCACTGCCAACCATCTCATCTGCATCTCAAGGATTTAACCATGGGGCAAAACGCTTGGCACTAAATCCTCTTGTAATTAGATTAAAGTACCACTGTTTATAAAGAGACTGATAATTACCTCAAGTGTCAGTCAATGTAAATCCAAAGCAATCAGCATTTTGTTTCCATTTTTCCTAAAATTACATGCGAATTTTAAGACTCTGTCAGAACAAGTCGCTGCTGAAGTGACCTTAATTGCTTAGGAATGAAAAACAGCTCCTCTGCACATCTGAGGTACAGCACCCTGGTTATCCTTCTGCAACCTGGCCAAAAACCAAGCTCCACTGAAATATTTATGTTCCTTTGCAGCTCTTTCTGTGAGTGCAGAAGAGAATATTCTTCAGGTATCTGCTCAAACTGAGACAGTCTTTGCATCAATCATCACACTGCATCACAGGGCATGCAGGAGCTTCCACCTGCCATATTCTTCATCCTCCTTCCATGCAACTCTCAGCTCAGGAGGTTCTCAAATCATCCTTCCACATCACTCCAGAGCAGCAGGGAAACTCAGTTTCCACAGGGAAGCAAGGGAGATAGTGCAAATAACTTACCTGAAACAGGTGGAAAACGGTGTTTGAACTACCAGTCCAGAATCCAAGGATTAGCTGAAGCACTCACATCATGCAGGAACATGATTAAAAAAAAAAAAAAAAAAAAAAAAAAAAAAAAACATGGAAATGTCCAGGTGAACTGCACACCATTTGATAACCATGGTGTGCTAAGTGCATACTTCTGATGATCACCTTTTTGAGATGCAGTTTTGCTGCTGAGACAAACTGCTATAGAGTACCCTTAAACTCTTGGTCTCAGCCTTTAAACCACAACCAAGCTGAAACTCAGCATGGTTACATCTCTGCTAAGACCTTCAGAATTCCTGTGTTCCTCAAAAACTACACAGATAATAAAAACCATGGCACAGTGCATTAGAATAAAGACAGAACACTAAAAATGTTGCTCTTCCACTATAAACTTGTCATAAAATCAGACAAGAGTATCCTCTAGAGAGTACTGGATTTATTGAATTGTCTGTTGGCAATTTCTGCATAAGAAATTCATTTTATAAAAGCTACAAAAGTTTAAATTAAAACACTGCTTAAAAAAATCTAGGAAAGGTTTTCAGTTTCGTGTTTTTCCCATAATGATGTCACCCTGCAGACAAATTGGTGGCCCTCACTACATAGAGACAGTGCTTTTAGGGCTGTATTTCCCCTTTCCACTCCACTCTTACTGCCTCGGAGAGCTATGAAGCTTTTTAACCAGAGCTCACTCTTGCTATCAAAACTGCAGACTGGCAAACACGTCATGTCCTCACACAGTCATTATAAGAAACTCAGCCTGTTGCATGCAAATTATCTCTGGAAAAGCAGTAATAATTAACTAAATTGCTTCTCATGTCACTGTGGTCCTGTGTAAGAAAGCACTCAAATGACTGACCTCACCTCTTGTAGCTTACACAGTACAACAGTTAGACAACATTATAACTTGATCATAATTAATTTCTTCAAATTTGTAATGTTTCCCCAAACACGCACTTTAATGAATTTTAAATAGGTACACAGACTGAAAGGAAAGCTCTCTAAAGTTGTGCAAGGAAAATGCAGGATGCAGAAGTTCCTAAGGAACACAGTTTTGCTCATTTTAACTGTAATTAATAGATCGCAGTAAACTCTGTATTATCCAGGCTAAAGAAAAAAAGTAAATGCATGGGCAAAGCACAAAATTATGTAAACCAGGACATCAGAACATACATGAGAGTGTGCTGAGGAAGAGAAGGGTCTGAATTACCACTGACAGTGGTGCAGGTCAGTACATGTGACCAATGTCTTGGATTTTTGCTTTCAGTGAGAGCTCTGAGCTGGAGCAAGTGCAATCAACACCACATCAGGATGGAACACCTGCTCCCAAAATTGATTATTAACAGGTTTGGGGAGGGTCTTTTTAAAGGCAGACTAATCCAAAAGTACTATTTTTGTCCTGTTTTCCTTCAGAGAACATGAAGTAACACTCCAGTTCTCCTCTTGCTAATCAATGTTTAGCTTGCTTTCTATGTAATCCTTAAAACCACTGTTGGTTTTAAATCATGGTGTCACTGTTGCTATCAATGTTACTACATAAATCTATTCCCCTTGTTCAAACAAGTATTAATTAGTTATCTGGCTCAGTAAATGTACCTATTCATGAACATCAAGTTCATTCAGACTGGTGCTTCTAATTCTCGGAGGCACTGCTTCTCCATGTACACCTCAATTCAGAAAGCACAACAGTCATGCTAGTTAAGCCTTCTGATACTTTCTTCCCCCACTTCCCCCTCCTAGGAGAAAAACATTATATTAAAATGCTTATAATTATTGTATTTTTCTATATATATATAGTATTATATATATATATATAAAATTAGTGATTGTATTATATATTAAAATGCACACTATGGAAACACACCATGACCAGTCAGTTTGTATTCTCTGACACCCCTCCCTGGTTGGTTGGTTGGCTGGTTGGTTGGTATCCTTGGGTGACAAGCCCTAGCCCCTCCCTTTTCCAGGGATCTGTCCCAGTGCTGTTTATCAGCATTGGTCTAACTCCAGTTATTGGAGTCTCCATCTCTGCTTACCTCTTCTCTTTCAGCGCCCCATCTCCATCTCTACTCCCTAATCTTAATTCAAGAACTGAGAATAAATTAGAGACTATGGGTAGATGGGTCTGAATTCCTCTGAGAAGTTCAGCTCATCCACAACACCCTGTTTGCACAAACACACACAGTTCTGCTGCTGTAGAAGACACATACTCTTCACATATCCAAACAACACCCCAGATTGAAAGTGTAAAACAAATAATAATATTAAAAATGATGTTTACATTACTTACATATAGATAATTTAATGCAACTTCTGTGTTCCAGCTCATGAGTCTTTCTCTTATAAATTGCTTTCTCTCCTAAAGGAAAATTCAGCTTAATTTCACAGTCTTGGCCCAGATACAGCTGCTTCAGTGTATCCCAGAGGTGGATTCTGAACAGTGCTGGTAACAGCTCACCCTCCTTGACTGTGAAGTGAGAAGCAATTCTTGCTATTGTTATTCCTTACAGCTTCAACGCAACTCCAAGTGGCCTTTAATTACTGACAGAAGCTCAGTTCCCAGACGGTGAGGAAGTAAGGAACATCTTTACACCATATTCACTGTGTCCATCCAGCCTCTGAGGCTGGATGGCTCTCACAGGGCTGTTTTGCATCTCAGGTGTTTGGTAGATTCTTTGTGGTGCAGATGCTGTACACCTGTGAAATTACTATTTATAATTGGCAAATCAACATCTAGGTGCCTGATGGTTTGAACTGTTTGTTTGAGCTATAACTGCATCTGAGTAATTTAGCTTGTGAAACCCAATGCACAAAAGAATGGTAGCAGCACAAAAGTGATATTGACCTAAAAAAAGTGGTGCATCTCCTTTCTCTAGTAAGAAAAACAGAAACAAAAACATTAACTATATCTAAATATGTTCCATATTGTTGGATATCCATTGAGAACAACCACTATTGTCTCAACTATACTTTTAATATAGTGTTAAATAATCCTGACACTCCAGACCATGGCTGTTGAAAGAGGCAAGAACAGGAAATTACAACCTACTCAAGTTTTCATAATTGTTTTCATTTTATACTCATTAGTCCACTAATGCATCACAGAGTTGCCAGTCCTGTTTTCTTCTCAAAAGCCAGCAACTGGAGCTGTGGGTTTTGAAGCACAGTTGTGTTAAGAACTACACTTCTTTCACTGTTGGTTACTCCCAATGCTGTGGAATTCCTCAAGATTTTTTGTGTTTCTTTCCTAGAATCCCTTTGCACAAGGAATGATTCCAGGTGCCTGTCAAACTCTTGCCAAAAGAACTCTACATGTGTTGCTGGTCATAAAGATGACCCTTGCCTTTGCGCAGATGCATCAGTGGACAGCGTGGAGGAGCTCTGCAACAAAACCTCCAACCCTTGCTCCTCCAACCCTTGTCTCCAAAACGCTACCTGCCTGGGCTCTGCCGGGAACCTCAGCTTTACCTGCAAGTGCCCCGCTGGGTACAACGGCCCTAGCTGCGAAACTGCTGACAGTGACTGTGACACCAACCTGTGCGAGCATGGAGGCACCTGCCAAAGCGGCCTGGCGGGGCCCACCTGCCTCTGCAGCGCCGGCTACACCGGCGCGCTCTGCGAGAGGGACGTGGACGAGTGCATCTCCGAGCCGTGCCGCAACGGGGCCCTGTGCCGCGACGGCGTGGACGAGTACTCCTGCTACTGCGTCCCAGGCTACCAGGGCAAGCACTGCGACCTGGAGGTGAACGAGTGCGCCTCAGAGCCCTGCCTGAACGGGGCCACGTGCCTCAACCAGATCGGGCACTATGTCTGCATCTGTCCCCTTGGCTACACGGGTAAGCCCTATTAAAGCAACTTCTCCTTTGGGTCGTGTGGAACCATCATAACTCACATTCCACGTTCAACTCCCTCGCCCACGCATGGGTTTAGCCATATCTGCATCACCACCTTGCCTTTAGCCTTGACACCAGTGGCTGTGGTACATTACAGATAACCACATCACTGTTAACTACTGATACTAGAAAGAGAAGGGTTAAAGAAATCTCACATTTACCAAAATCTACACAGCAGTTTTGTGAACACCAAGCTATGTCACAGGGCTAAGCGGACTTTGCTTTTAAAAGAAACATTCTCAAAATGCTCTCTTCGGAGTGTTATATCTAGTTTTTTTCTGAGGATAAAAACCTATGTTTAACAGATTTAAAAATTAGATTCAAGTAGACAAATTCTACTCTAAACATATACATTTCACATTAAATTTCTTTCATCTGCCCTTCCCAGAAACAAAGGACTCATGTGCAACTAGAACATTATGTATGTTATGTGGACAAGTGTTATGTTCCCAAACTGCCCATTTTTTGATAATCCCATTTTATGTAGCTCCATTTTTAAGGTACAGGTGTGATTTTTCTCCCCTACTTCCTCTACTGGAAAGTATATAATTCTTGTTGGAAGACAGCTCCCTTCAAATTTCAAAGCTGTATTCAGGGGTAGGACTGTGAAAGGTAGCACACTGAATCATTAAAAGGAGAAAAGGGGAGGCATTTTAGTGATAGATTGCCAGTCAGGTAAGCAAAGGAAAAGAAACAGTCATACAACAAAAAGGGGAGAAAAAACAGCTATTGCTTCAAGTGATTCAAATGAATAAGAAATAAGAGATGTGGTTTACAGCTCCATCCCCAAATCCCCATGCAGGAGGGGAAGTCAGAGGTAAAAAGCAGCTTTCCTGTGTCTAACACAGCACTTGTTGGAAGGCAGCCCTTGGTTAATATCCCTTATGAGCACAGAGAATGTTATTTGAAGGAAGCTTGTTACCTTCCTGCCACCCCGCTGCTGCCAGGGGGTGTCGGAGCCCGGGCCAGCTGAGGAGAAAACTACACAACTGAGGGAAAGCCAAAGAGCAGAAGGAAGGAAAAACCTATTAACAACCAGCATGGTTACTCTGCAATGATCACACTCAGCCCAGACCTCCTGTTGTATTCAGGAAACTGTATTTGTTTAACTGGCTGTTAGTGGGGTCCAGGCCTGGATCCACAGCCCAGAAACTTGGTTTGAAAGAGTTGGAATATACACCTTAGAGACAAAGGGAAAGAAAACATAATGAAATAGTAAAGCACAAACAAAAAGAAATAAAAATTTAGGTCAACACAAATTCCTGATGGAAACTCACTCTGCTGGAAGACACTCTACTTTCATCACGAAATTCTGCTGTTTCCATAGCTGATGCTCTTTTCTCTCACAAAAAAAAAAAAAAAAGTCACCAAAGCTACACACTTTGCACAAGCAGAGTTAAGAAATGAGGAGAGGACCAAGGAAGGAGAAGAGGTCTAAAATACACAGCAGAACGGGCTGCAGTGTTTTGACATAAGCTCTGACACTGCTTCCATCAGCAAAGAGACTAACCATAGGAATTCTATAGAGGAGTAGCAGACCATTCCTCCAGCAGTAAAACATCAGCTTTAAAAATGTACTTAACAAAATGATTTATCAGAAGCATTCTTTTTTGTTGTTATTTTGCACCTTGCTGAGTTGTGCTAAATGCACAAGCCAGAAGGATTACAGGATGAAAGCCTCGAGGTGTCCCCAGTGGTAATAAAACCCCTCATTTACCTCGTCAGGGGATCTTGCCAACCATTATTATCCTGGCCTGACACCATGAATTACTGTGGGAAGTCATCCAGCCTCATCTCATTTCCCTAAGATGTAAAAACAGGTTATATCTCTTGATATGCAGGTAAAGAAGGTACAGTAAATCTATAGCTGCAATGTTAACCAAATGCATGAGTTACTGGCTGCTGTTGCTACTTGTTTCATGGACTATGACTGCTATTTTGTGTGATTGGTATGCTGCAGCACTTAAAATAGCTGAGAAATGTCACACGTAATTCTTACACAAATGGAAGAGGTTAGAATACACCAAGAGCCAAAGACTGGAAAATTTAGCATGAAATCTGCAGTTTCTATGATAATGTTCTGCATGTGTGAAATTATTTACAAGACATGTGTCACACAGCTGTTAAATAATGAAGTTCAATTGGTTTGTTGAAGTTTTGCTGGCTACCCTAATCAATTGCATTTTCTCCTCCATTGGACTAATTGCACTTGCTTTTAATTCACCCCAACAGAGCACGGTGTAAGAGCCTGTTATTACCCACAGCTACATGCATTAATTACCTTCCTGAAACCAGTCCTCTATTGCCAGTGAACATTCCAGTGTGAACTCTCAGGAGTGCATGGCAGTTCCAAAACCCATTCTCAGCCTAAGACAGCAAATGAAAGTGTTTCAGTGGCAGACAAAATAGGTGCAGGAAGCTGGATTTGCTCATTGTGCAATACCTTTTACGATGAGGTAACCATCACTGTGATGACGTCCGTAGAATTTGAGGAAATTAATCCTGATAGATCTCCAAGCTTTCATTCAGTATTCTCATCAATAATGTATGTGCTATGCAAATATTAAGAATAGATGCATCATAAATAAGTCTTAGGCACTTAAAGGCAAGCAGAGGCACAGCAACTCTACCATGGGACAGAAAACCTCAAATAGAGATCTCACTTCCCAACAAGCTCATGTCCCTGTCGTTGTGGATGTAATAGCAAACCACACAGTACATCCAACAGCAATTGCCCTCAGTGCAAAGCCTGTTTCCTTCCCCAGCTTTCCAGTTTCAAACCAGCACTCCTCACCTCCTTGTGTCCTAGCCACCCTAGGTATTCAGCTCTGATGAGATGCCCAAGCTTAAAAGGGACAAGCCTTGATCAAAAAACCACAACTTTTCCCTCTAATTTTTGATGTAACTCTCTTCCTGTAGCTTCAAGGCTGATGCCTATAAATTAGCCATGTGACAATCTCATCCAAATAATGGCACACAAGATTACTTTATACAGGATTAGGAATTTGGGGAAAGCCCTCTAGACCTGCTGGGCCTGAGTACAGCCTTTTAGTGCAGGAGAGCAGAAACGGTGACCTGGTTACCACTTTCCAGCCATACTTAGAATGTGCAGGTCCTCATAGGAGTATACTGAGCCTGCAAAACCCTAGTATCTTTGAGCAGAAAGTGATTTTACATGCTATCTGTAGGCATGCAAGTTTAAGAACATTGGCTGTGTGTCCTTCATCCTCACTTGGTGTTTACTTTTTATTGACTGGGGCTGTAGAAAGAAGCGCACAGTAGGACTCAGTGGAGAAGCAAACAGTATAAGAAACAACCCTGGTTCTTCAGAGAAACTGCAAAAGTTACAAATGTGACTTCTCCCCACCTTCTCAGCATTTCAATTCAAACCATTTGTGTGGTTTGGTACATGCAGGGATGCTCAGCCTGCTCCAGGACACCCAGGGTGCCTCAGCTCGTGGCGGTGCAGCCCTGTGCAATAACTGCGGCGGGGCTCCTTGGCGCTCCCCTTCCCGCCTGGCATATGATATTTGGCATACAGCATATTTATGACAGAATGTTAGACTGAGGTGCAAATGCAGATCTAATCTTTTCATCTCTCTTCTACACATCTAAGAAAGCCTGACAGCAGACTCAGTGGAGGCTAGGAAGGGATTCCCCCTGTCTGCATGGTAGATCGCATTGGCTGGATGCATTATACAGGGAGAAGTTTTCTTCTGAGGCAACATTGCCGAAGGCAGGTTACTGGGCTTGATAGATTAAAGACATGAACCAAAACAACAACGCTATGTTCTCATGTTAATTGTCAGGCTGTTCTCAGGCCTGTAGTTTTAAATTTGGCTGAGCTGAGGATCAGTTGAACAGGGCTTGTTTTGTCACATGATTTTTAGTGTTCGCAGTAAGCTGTTAACAAGCTCTGGCAGATTTACGGTCACTAGACACACTTCTGCAAACACATTGTTTATAATTACAGTGAATTCACAGGGCAATGACCACAGAGGGACTGCTGACTATATCTGGCTGTAATGTACATTACCATAAAGCCATAAGAGAGCGTTCCTGTGCTGGGCTCTCGTGGCAGGCTCCCACTGAAAGTAGTGGTTAGCTGAGCAGTGAACCTTGAACTGGGGGCAGGCCACTGGCAGCTTCCCCATCCACTATGTGGTCTCAAGGAACTATTTCTCAACTGCTGAAAATAGGAACTTGCACTTTAATGCTTAAAGACAATGAAAAATAGTTATGAGGCAACATCTGCAATTTTTGGTTTGGCATGTTAAGGTATTTCCTGGTACTTATCCATAGTACAGACTTATTCTTTTAAAACAAAGATGCTCACAAGCATCAAAATAAATTATTAATGAAGTGACAGTGCTAAATATTATCAATGTCTGTGTTTTAAGAAAGATGCTCAAAGTTATAATGTACAAATTTCACAGCAGTACTGAACTGACAAAAGGAGCATAAATAAAGAATTAGAGATAAGCTCCTAAATAAATTGCAAGAGTGATACCCATCATCAAACATGCCTGTTCCCTCTGTTGAAAGTCTACCCTATCATCTTCTACTGAAAACTTCACTTTTACAAAAAAAGAAAAAAAAAAGAACCCATTCTCAGGACTGCAGGTTTTTTTCAAGTAGGAAGTTCTCCTGTAAACTTTTCAATACTGCAGCTACTTCGACAAGCCAAATAAAAAATAAGGAAATTCACTTCAAAGCAGATTCTTCATTATAATTTGCCACTTTGCATCTGTTTTGTGGCTGATACTGTAGCTGCTAAAAAAACCTGACTTGGCAGGTGAAAATTATTTGAAAATATTACTCTACTGCTCCAAAACACTAAGTAAGTGCATAAGCATACAAAACCCCGAAATAATCAAAGCTGCAAGGCATTGGTTATTAAATCTTCTTAGTGTCTCCTGGTCTGTACTAGAGATAAGAAAAAGGAGTGTATATTTAACCTGCTAACTATCACAAATAGCTGTGAAGTCATGTTAGAACTGATTTATTTCCAGCAATTATCTCTGAAGAGCAGCTCCAAGATTCTGACCTGCTGCAAACATGGCACCACAGACCCATTTACTTGCATATTGGTAAGCCTTTAAAGAAATTAAGCAATAATCCACTGCTAAACAAGACACTTCCTAATGAATTAAAAAAATTGTGAATTCTCCATTTAAAGGTCAACTTTAAATGGACTCTTATGAGATCAATAAACTGCTGGTTGCTTCTGTATTACGTAAACAGGATAGTAGCATTGTTTGAATAAACTGAAAATTAGTTTGTCCTGTCTCCATGTTCAACAGAAAAAGTTATTTTACCTATTCTTGTGAAAACAACTGGCTTGTTCTTTTGTAAATTCTGCCAAGCCTTAAAAAAACTAGTTGTGCAAAGCACATTGAGGAGGAAATGCCTTTAAAAACCAAGCAACTGCATAAAGAAAAAAATATCATGTGACTATTGTATTTCAGGCAGTTTTTGCAGAGATTTCCAAAGCTATCTCCTAAGCCTGGGGTTTATTTTCTCTGCTTTCGAAGGTACGAACTGTGAGGTGGAAATCGATGAGTGCTTGTCCCAGCCATGCCTGAACGGGGGGACCTGCCACGATTCCCTGGGGAGCTTCTCCTGCTCGTGCGCGCGGGGCTTCCTCGGGGACCGCTGCGGCACCGACATCGACGAGTGCTCCAGCCAGCCCTGCCTGCACGGGGCACCCTGCATGGATGGGGCCAATGGGTAGGTGTGCCAGCCTGGGCAGGCTCAGCCAGCTGCTCCTGGGGTGCCTCTGCAGATGGGAACAGCACGGGAGCCTGCCTGGCCTGCTAGCTCATCTCCTTCCACATTCTAGTGGTGTATGGTGCAACCTCACCATTACCAGGTATCTGGTCCTGCACTAATTTCAGTTTTAAAAAAACAATTAAAGAATGCCAGTCTGGTGTCAGAGCCAACAGGACAACAAAACATTTATGGCAAAGGCTGACCAAGAAATGTATTTTTTGTATTTGTACTTTAAATATTTACAACGCGCTGTTAGTACTGTCATTTAGATATCAATTCTGTTTCTAATGTTCACCAAACTTTAGTTTCCAAGAAATATGTGAGACGCTATAAAACTGAATTTGCTGACAGCAGCTGCCCACACTGACAGACAGAAAGATTAGAAGAGAGGCAGAGAAAAACTGTAATAATTGTAACCATAGTAATAGATATCATCAGGAAATGTGTCAGAAACTTTACAGGTTCAACAGCTACTTGTTCAAAACAACCTGCAGCCCATGGGCAAAAAAGTAACAACAGTAATTAAAAAAAGGAGCATACAAGGCAATGGAAAAGTAAGATTCTCCACCTACTGTTACTAGCCCAACACAGAGGTCCAAGCAGAGCTCTGGCATTCACTCATCAATACTGGATTTTCTGGCTCAGCATGAGCTTCCCAAACTGAACACACATATGTATATAAGCTCAGCCTGAAAGTTCCCCATTGTATTCATGCAGGTGCTCCTCTTGCCAGTACAAGATTTGTCCTTTATTGTGTATTTTCTAGTTTTTATGAAGCAGTTTTGAAGACTTTGGTGCCCAAAAAATCAGCCCAGAAGTCATGTCAGCAAAAGGTTTGCTTGCCTTGAGTGAGGGGATAAGAGATCATATTCTGGGAATGAGTTTTTCTGCAGTGTGGTGACATGGCACCAGCCTTGTGGAGCTTCTTTTCTGCAGTGTTAAATGGCTCTGAGCAGGACAAAGCAATTTATTATTTCCCAGTGTAGCTAAAGCATGGCAGCAGCGAGAGGGGGTCACCTTGGACATGACTCACTCAGACCTGTGCAGTAACCTGGAAGCCTTTTGAGGATACATGTGTGAGGTGAGCAACTGGGATGCTTATTCAGGCCAGACTTAATCCTGCTCATTTTTCTCCTGGCTTTTAGATCTGAGGTACAATGCAAGATCAGTTTTAATTGGCTTGTAATACTGCAGGGTATCTGGAGAACAATTGGAGCTCTTTCAGTATTTGTTACGTGATGGAAAGGAATGGGCAACAAAGCAATTCAAAACAGAAGGGTGTCCAGCAATTTCTTTTCTTTTGTGTATTTTTTGGGGATAAATTAAGAATTGTGGCATTTCAGCAGGAGTTTTCCTTTTCTGACTAATCTACAGTAAGCTAAGGCTTTGGTGTCTGTCACCAGCTCTCACAGAAATGTGTACAAGGCAATGGATTTAGCACAAAAAGCTGTAAATACAACATCAAACCAAATTCTCTTGCAAATTTCAGACTGACCTTCCAGTGATGTTTCATGAATACAATGAAGTACAAGCTGATCTCTTAAAAAAAAACCCATTTTCACATAAGTAAACATTTAAACTCAACACTTTACAGACTCAGATGGACTACAAAACCTAGTGTGCCTAGGCATAGAGGACATCCTGCATGAGCCATGTCTTTTTTCCATAGGAAATATTCCCAGGAGCTCTAATGTCCATAGGAGATTCCATAGGAAAGAATTCCTACATGTATTGCTTTCTGCAGATTGTGAGAACATCAAACAAGAAGTCAAAAAAATATGCTAGATAGAGTATCTAAATTATCACTCTAACTATAAAAAGCCATCTGCCTGCTCAGCTGTAGCCTGCTCACAAGCAGGGCACCATCCAGAATCCCTGAAGGTCGGCAGCAATGTCAAATGCTAAAAGATACCCAAGAGAAAGGCACACAGGTGGGGCTGCAGTAAGTTACATTAAGCAGTGAGTTCTGGATATTCCTCCCTGCTCCATGATTCTGAACCAAAGGGAAAAGTAGCTGGGGCACAGGCAGAAAAATAAGCTTTCACCAAAGCTAAGCAGCTCCAAACTGATGGTGCTTGGGAGAAATGTGTGGAAAACTCAGCAGAAGAAGGAGACTTCAGGTTTGAGAACATACCTCAGAATGAAAATTAGTTTTCTGATTCACATCTTCCTCATTACTTTTTATATCTGAAATTCAAATGCCACCTGGTCTGAGTCATCTCTGGTTTTGATTTAGGAATAATCCATACACCAGTAATAAACTGTCTGGCCAGAAGTTTCTGCTTATGCACACACTTAAACAGTGTAGTAAAAAGTTTACACTTTTTGTTCTATTAGACTGCAGGAGCCAGTTGTTCACTGATGTTGCTTTGTGTTCAACAATTTCACTTTCTCTTCATGTATTTACTCCAAGTCTAAGACTCGGATATTAAGCACAGAAATTATCAAATAAGTATACTTATATCTTGCTCAGCAAGATGCCCTATGAATGCAATTGTACAATAATGGTGTTATCACTTTAATGTAAAATAAAATAGAAGAATAAATTTTTGTTTCCTATAATTTTTTAAAGTCAAGATCATACAAGCCTGCACAATTAACTTGTATCTTGCAAAAGCCTGTATTTTCATAGAACATGTACATGTTAACTTTATACTTGATGACCAAATAACGAGTGTGCTGCTTTTTATAGCACTCAGCTCTCCAGGAAAAAAAAAAACAAACAAAACTTCCCAGACATCAGTGATATCTGCACATTGCTAATTTCTATATGTACACTAGTTTGTTTACTTATGTTGTAGTTGCACTGCTATCAAAAGGGAGCTGTATTACTGTTGTTATTGGGAAAAAGCAAGCAACTGACATTTTTGTTCTAACCTAACAATAAAAGGCTGGTTTGCAGGGAAAAAAAAATCATTTAGTTGAGGAAAAATAAAATTCCTTATTTTTCTGCCAATGCAATTTCTACCAGTCCAAGAGCAAGGGATACCGCCTCCTCCCTTTTCATTTTGTGAATAATGTTAATCCAACAAAACATATTTTCTTTAAAAAAAGCATTGGAAATGCCACAAACTTTTTTTTTTTTCTCCCAAAAATTAAAAAAAGAAGAAGAAAAAAGAAGGATCAATCCTTCTTAGGGTTGTGTCAAAACCAACCCACAAGCAGTTCTTTTTCCCCGGACAAAACCACATACTTCAGGGAAAAGCTCATTGTTGGTTCCCAATTTCTGCAGTTTCTCCTAAAGCACCAGATGGTGGTCTCAAGCTGGACTCGACCCTGTAAGCTGCGAGCCAAGGCTACACAAGAAGCCTGTGCATGTTTGGGAACAAAGCCCAGATCTCTTGACTTCCAGCCTGAGTGAACATTGCATTCTGTGTTGCAGGTACAGCTGCAACTGCACCGGGACTGGATTTATGGGCTCGCACTGCGAGACCCTCATTCCCTTGTGCTGGTCACAACCATGCTACAACAACGCCACTTGTGAGGACCATGCTGACAATTACACGTGCCACTGTTGGCCAGGTAAGATCCAAGTTCTCCTATACATGTTCCTTGAGTAGTAATAGAGACTCTTTTTTTTTTTTTCCCCCGATACAATAAAAGGTTGAAGCTCCATAACCTTAAACGTCCTCTATGGCCTTGTGTTTACATGGGCTTCACTCATCATAAGGCAGAGCCCTTTGGGTAATTTGCTTACTTTTCCAGCTATGAATTTATTCTCCTGAAGAGCAGAAGTGGGCAAAACAAAAGGCACCAGCATTATGGTGCCAAGACAGGAGATAAGTCAAAGCTGGGAGCCATCTCCCAGTGACTTAATCCTTCAAACCATGTGACACATGCAATACTGCTGCAGCTCGCACTGTTTTTAGTCTTCATTAACACAACCTAAAGTCTAAAAACTTCTGTCTGGCAGTGGGCAGTGAAACCCACAGGCTGCGTCCTCTATCAGCTTTAGGCAAACAGGCTCCACATCACAGTGGGGACACAGACCCTGTGCTCTTGAGAGACCACACAACCCTATCAGCACACAGACTACAAGAAGCCTCTCTAAGGAGTTTATGTCTGAGGAAGTTTATGAGCTTACTGAGGATGCAGGAGCACAGACAGCACTGTCAGCCCTAAATGCCTCACTGTTGTTGCACTACACAAGCCTTGGTGCAACAGATAAGGAAAAATTAGGCAGAACCCTTCACATTTTCCATAATTCAGGGATCATTGTAGCACTTAAGCCTCCAGATGAAACACTTTAAAACCACCAAATTATTTATACTCTCTGCCCTCTTCTCCCTTCCCACAACCTGAGAGTGTATTACACCACAATGCAGTGATTGTTACCCACACAAATCTCCACGTTACTGCCTAAATAAGTCCCAAACAAATGCTTTATGGCACAGCTCCGCTCACTGATGTGGAGTAACCACAGCAATGTCCTGCTGCCAAGCCCTGGCAGGGAGCTGTGAGCGAACACTCGCAGCTTCGAGGAGCTGAGGAAAACTGAAGCCATGTGCAGCTACTATTCACAGGGTATATTCTGGGCTCTGGAAGCAAAGAACAGCACATGGAATGACAGAATTGTAGAACAGTTTGGGTTGCAAGGGACCTTAAAGACCATTTAGCCTTCCTGTTCCTAAAAGGAAGTAGAAATAGATACAAGGACTATGGAGAGGGAATGTGGTGACACGACAAGGGGACATGGCTCCAAACAGAGAGTAAGTTTAAATTAGATATTAGGCCAAAATTCCTTACAGTGAGGGCGGTGGGGCGCTGGCCCAGGCTGCCCGGAGAGGCTGCGGTGCCCCATCCCCGGCGGCGCTGAAGGCCGGGCTGCAGGGAGGGCTCGGGGCCGCTGTCCCCGGCCTGACTTGCGGCCGTGTCTCCGCAGGCTACGCGGGCTCCCGCTGCGAGGAGGACATCGCCGAGTGCCGCAGCAGCCCCTGCCTCTCCGGCGGCCACTGTGTGGAGCGCTCCTGGGCCGGCCTCTACGGGCTGGTCCCGGGGCTGCCGCCGCCCTTCCGCTACGACCGCGCCGAGGGCTACGTCTGCCGCTGCCCGCCGGGCTTCGCCGGTAAGGCCCGGGCCGGGGGGGGCCGCCGGGCAGGCCTGCACCGCCCGCGGCAGAGCAGCCGACACTGTGTGCACTGTGTGCCCTCACGGCGCACAAAGGGCCGGGTGTACAGCTAGCCGTAATCCTGAAAGAGATGTGGCCATCCTGCCTTTATCCCGCCACAGCAGCACCGTTTAGCACAGCCGCACACGCTCGGGTTCGGACTGTGTGCTTCTGGGGCTGCAGTACTGTTCTACCTCCAGCCGCTTGCTCCTTCTGAAGGGGAAAAAAAAAATAATCAATAGCTATATTAATTTATCCAGCATTCAGCTTCTCATTACATTCATCTCCCGAGAAGCTTCATGTCACGTGAAATTTATGACTGCTGTCTCCAACAGTACAAAAGCTTATGGAGACCACAGCTTTCCCTCTGAATCCCCTACTTATTTTTCTTCGGAGTGGCATCGAGACTTGTTTTTATTCCAGCCCTTAACTGTCCTTCCCTATCCTGTCACTAAGTGTTGCTGTTGTTCTTTTGTTCTGCATAAGAAACCACAGTCTGAGGCTTCTCCCCCGGCTTTCGGCATCTCCCGGGCTGTCCCAAGCACCCCTGCCTCTTCCATGCCGCTGCTTTCCCTTCTCCTCCTGTCGGGGATGTCCACACCTCCAGTTTCTTTCTGTCTTGTCCTAATGTGGAGACTTCTAAGCTCTGTGAGACAAACAGAAAGGTGTGTTTTGTAGATTAACCATCCTTTGTCCTCTCATTTCCTTATTAGTTGCCTTCACCTGGCTTGTTTGCCTGATTTGGGTCATGATGATTCTATGGGTTTTGTTCATCTGGATCACTTACTCCCCGGTCTGAAACTCTTAACTGGTCTGAAAAAAAGTGTGTCAGAATGTATGTAAATATATCAATCTTGAATCAAATTTTCAGTCTATAATCTCACCATTCACAATGCAGGACTCTCCAAAGCATGAGGGAGAGAAAGTATTTGAGACCCTGAAATTTCTACTGACTCTGTATGCAAATTAAATGACATTTTTAAAAACCATAAGTAAGTTTAGTTACAGACATACTGGTCTGATGCTATCTACATAGCTTTAATGAGAAAAACCCCACAAAATAGTTATTCTTACTAAACAGTTTGCCCGCACTTTGGCAGGAAGGCCATAATTTTTAAAAGGACACTTTTTAGCAGTAGTACTGCACATTTCTCTCTGGTTTTTCTCCTTCCAGGTAGCCTGAAAATAAAATGCTCAATATGAGCCTGAGCCTCTTTGGATGTCAGAAGCTTCAGCACAAAAAGCTTTTAGGAAGGACTGGGAGTGTTTACCTCCGATCTGGACAAGCAATTTCTCCAGTTATAGCCAGATGATAAATAAGCCCCTAGTTTTAAATTAGAATTAAAGAGTTAAGATTAGAGTTGATTGCAGTAGTGTGATTCCAAGGTAGCAGGTGAGTCCTTGATCAGGACCATTTACTATATGGTGCTTATCTAATGGAGATGAACTAACAGCCACCTGGAAAAAAAGTCAGATCCTTTCATCTGGAGATCAGCAGATTTCACTGAAACCCCAAATCCTACATTTCCACAGCTGTAACTCAGGAGTTTTTCCAGCCTTAATACCTGAATAGTTGTATGTGCTGATGTGCCCTCAGATTCATATTGCAAGAGGACAGAGATTTTATTTAATAAACCACATTCATTTTATTATGTCTCTATCCTCAGTAAAGCACTCATAATAATGTTATAATCATACTTCACCAAAGCAGGTTATATGCAGAAATAATAATCCACAGACCCTGCATTGCAAGGGCATGATCCAAAAAAGCCATTGAAATTGAAAGATCCAATCAAACTGAGGCTTGTTGTCAATATGTAACAAGCATCTTGGAATTTACTGGATAAGATTGCAAAATATTAGTGTAACTGAACTGAAAAACTAAGAATATTCACCTTTTGGACTACAGTTTTAAATCTAAGGGCAGGAGATAATGGAACTTAAACACGTGTCTATATCAGAATAAAATATTTCCCTCACAAACTGGGAGAAAGGAATAAATATCTTGTTATAAATAGTGACTTTTCAGGTGACTTGAAAAATAGTCAGTAGTCCTGCTGGAAGTCTTAAAAGGATCAAATCTGCAACCAAACTTATTTAGACAATTTGATTCTTAAAAATAAATACATAAATCCCAGTCTGGAGACTTTATCTAATGTCCTCTTTGAGGATATTAGATATTCCTTATCGAGATTTAAGATAGAAAATTACTGTGCAGGTTCTACAAAGGGTTAAACTTCTCCCATTCGCTTTTAAATCAGTGTTTGTGGATACTCAGATTTCAAGAGGTCTCAGTACTTCTGCAGTAGCAAGCCCTAGCTTTTTTTATATTACCTTGGCATGCTGGCCCCCTAGCACAACAGTACTTTTAATAAATTGGGCTTTTATTTAAAGGTCTTGTGATTTGTTGCTGCGAGGTAAAGGCAATGGTTACCCCAGAACCGTGTCCTTTCATACTGTGGATATATTGTATTGCTCTAGCACTGCACCTTTGTTAAAAAGGCTGTTATTTGAAAGGTTAAACTTTTCACTCCGCTCATGAAAACCTGTGAGAAAGGAGAAAGGCAGAGCTATGGATTTGGTAGTGACTCATTTCACCAGGTTGTAATAAACTTAACACCATGTCAAAATTAAAGAGCTCCTGAACTTGCAAGGTCTACCAAGTGACACATTCCAGAGTGGAGCGGAGCCCAAGGAGCAGGGAGTGTGCCAGGTAGGCAGCTCCTGCTCCCTGTGCCTAAAAATCTGTGCTGCCCACGGTCCCCAGGCAGGGGGACAGTGCTGGGAGCAGGGATGAAGTCCATGCATTTTCCTTCAGCACGGTGGGGATGAGAGCAGCAGAGCCCACTCCCCTGGCTGCAGGCAGGGTGCCTGCTGCCACACATGAGTGCTGGCTGCTGAGGGCCTGGCCACTGCTGCTGTCTTGTTATCTGCTGTGTGCCAGCTGTGCCACCAGCACTGCTGCTTGCTTTGCCATCAGGAATTCCTAAATGGTTTTTGGCCTTTTCGTTTGTCTTGTTTTCTGTTTTTCCCTTTTAAATTTCCTTGGCCCTTTTCCCAGCCTGTTGGACTACTGCAAGAGAAATGATATGATCAGACTGGTGTCGTATGCATATTGAATTCCTGCCATATGCATGGGGGAAAGAAACTGTCTCCCAGAGCCAGAAGATGAGGCAGATAAATGGCCAGTATGGGAGAGTGCTGTACACTCAGCTAAGTAAAGAAAACCTCAAGCCACACACTGAATGGGGAACGTCATGGGACCAGTATTTAGAAACTGAATTATTTGGGCTCTCATTCTGCTCTTAAGCCAGGCTGACAGACCCACAGAGCACACAGAGCTTCCATCTCCCTGCTTCTCTGTAGGTGCTGCTGTGGGCAGAGCACCCACCAGACAGCAGGGCAGACTGCACCAGCCATCCTCCTCTCCCCTGGCCTCTGACAGTGTGAGATAGACATAAATGTTATTTATGGGTAGTGGGTAGGACCCTAAGCACATTACCACTCACTTGGGACACTTCGAATACATAAGTATATTTTTATAACTATAAAAATAATTATGCATCTTCTTTATTTTTTAAACCTTAATCACCAGCACAATGATCACATAGCTGCCATCCTCAGCTATATAAAGTAATATGATTTACAAAAATTTAATCAAGCAGATGAATAATAAAGATCTCATCTCCAAAGTCCAAATTTTATATTTTAATTTATTTCCTTATCTGTCCCTCAGCTGTTCACACCATGGTAGTCAATCATTCCTCCATTACACCAGGTTAATTCACTTTAGGTCATGGCCTGTCATCACAGTTTAAAAGGTTATTTTCTCTTGATTCCGAGACTTTGGAATAAGACAAAGTTGAGCAAGGAAAGAATGAGGATAAAAAAAGAGCAAATACAGAGAGAAAAAGCAATTTTCAAGTTAAGAACCCTTCTTCTCTTTTCAGTGGGACTAAAACTTCTGGCATTGGCAAGAGAGGCACTCAAAATTAACAGGTCCAGAGGTACTGTTGGCTAATTATTATTCCTATACAAGCAGTTTCAAGAAAGAAAATGTCGATACCACGAAATATCCATCAAAAGTAGCTGGTTTAAGGAAAAATTACGTGTACATTTGTGTGTATTACACAGATGAATTGCTGAAAAACTAGAATTAGGGCTTGAGACACTCTCTCTCTCTCTCTCTCTCTGGACTTCTTACCACTCTGGAGCTACAGAGGGGCTGTAATTGGCATGCAAACACATTTCTTCACTGCCCAAACTGTATTCACAGTCAGTATAGGATCCCTTTTTCACTGTTGGGCTCCTGTGAAATGTTTCCTTACAAAACCAGCTCAGTGGTGTTGTGCAGATGAGCAGCACAACATGAAAAACGTGGCTGTTCTCTGAGCGTGGCAGTTACTGCTTTCCTGGACAGATTCCTACAGTGCTGCCCCATCTCTGTCCCAGCCCCTGTGATCTTCACGTGTCCCTGTGTTCAAAAGCACAGGGGGAAGGAAGAGGAGAAGCTCCTGTCCATGCTCCCAGCCAGTCTCCAGGGGCTCCAGCACTCCATGGGCAGTGTAGTCATGGGCTGGACCAACACAGGATGCCCTCAGGACATGGCAGACACATACTGCCTGTAAAAACCCTACACCAAACATACAATTAGTACTTAAAAGTGCTTTTCCAACTCTGCTAAAGTCTCTGATCTTGAAAGAGCATTTGGACAAGCTTTTAATGATTCTACCCACTAATACTATTAAACATTGCTTCAGTTAGTAGCATCCTGGCAAGGAGATGTTCACATTGCCATCAGTCGTTGGCTCCTCCTCTATTTCTGCCACAGAGCTTTTCCTTCTCTCCTTTTTTCTTAATTTTTGGAAATGATCAGAATATTCTCTTAGAAAGACAAAGTGTGTCCTTTACCACTGGTCTGTGGTCTATTCCAGAGGGCAGCAAATGCTATCAGGCCCCAAGAATTAGGCATACTCCCTGGCTTCTTGCTTGTCTCTTCATTCACAGTCAAACTGCTTTCTTTGCAATAAGCACTAATGATTTGTCACATGCTTAGCTCCCGGACCAAACACACTGTTAGTAATCATAGTGTGATTACTATTTCTGGATAGTTCTACAGAAGGAAAGCCAAGGTTGAGCTCACAATTCACACACTTTGTAAGGTAATGGCCGTGCAAGGGCAGCAATACCTCAGAACATTGTGGGCAGCACTGAAATTGGGTTGTAGCTGGAAGAATTTATGAATCTGCCATTGCTTTATCAGTTACCATTACAGAACTAGTGGCATATTTCAGTTTCATTTCTACTGCAGGTAGTGTTCCTCTTGAACAATTTTAAGAAATACCATTTAGTAAAAGAAAGTGTAATTTTTACATTCTTTCACCATATAAATCACCACAGCAACTAAGACTGACTTGTGTTTTTCATGACAGCTCTTTCCTTAACAGCCCATATCTTGAGACACTTTATGAAAGCCTAATAGCTTTTTTTTTTTTTGCAAAAATTAATCTTCTTATGACTTAACTTGTCCCCTGCATGGCAGCAGACTGTGAGAGCGATTGCTTGAAGGCATTGACTTGACTTGTAATGGTTACTTAGTGTTTACCATTGGTTAAAGAATCCTGACTTAGTGGAAGACACTTCAGAAAAGAGTAGCAGATATCCCTAAGTGTTATTAATAATGCCTGAAAACATTTCTGTGATTACAATATTCTACAGCTTGGGTTTCACTCACTAGAATCTGAATGTTTGTGTATTATCCATGCTTTAGAAAAATAGAATAAGGTCCGATAGGATGATAATGAATGACATTACTCGGATGAATAGTGGAATCTCATAGCTCATGAAGGATGGGTTTGTACTTCCTTATCAGATCCACTTACCACAATTAATGTGCTCCAAGTAGAGACTGAAATAGTTTCAGATCTTAGAAACAAAATACACACCTAGCATGGGAACTGACTATGCAGAGGACTCCTTGTAGTGAAATAAAATTTGGCTTTATTGAAAATTTCAGCTTGTCCCTATTATTCCTGTTATACAAGGGAAGTTTTTGACAGAAAAGCATTTTTACTGGTAATGCCACTCTGTGTTAAAATTTAGCAAAAGCTGAACCTTGATCATTAGGAAATGAGCTCTCGAGCTTTTCATGACAACTCTTTACAGACTTAGTTCCCAAATCTAGTTTGTAGCACTGGGACTGATATTTAGAGCCCTGATATACCTACGTGTATTTTTTAATGAGAAATATGTATTACAATCTCTCTCTTTGTTGCAAATTGCAACTAGGAATGCAAAGACATGTCAGCCATCACTTCTGCATTATTCATCACCAAAGGAGTGCACGAGGGTCAGATGCTTTGGGGTTTTTTTTTTTTTAGTTAGAAATATATGATATTCAAACATTAGGAAGCATCTACCATTATTATTTTCAGAACATATATAGAGTTTTATGCTTTAAAATTTGACAGCTGACCCATCATTACTACGATCTATTTTCTCTAGTTGCACTGATATGTAAAGTTGTATAATGTAGTCCAGTGTGATTGACAGAGCCTGGAAGCAGTGGATATTTTGAATCTGGCACATCTCTCTGTGTTAAACAGTGTTGCACATAAACACTTTTTAGCATGAAAAGCTTTTTCCTTGAAGGGAAGGAGGAGGGGATGAATGGCTTTTAATCCATAAGCTCCCAGATCTTGCAACACACAGACAGATAATGTCCTCAGATTTAATTAATTTGTATGCCCAGTACCTGGAAGAAAATGCTTAAAGAAAAAAAAATTAAATAAGGCAGCTGGATATTGTTTGGCATCAGGAATAATGCTTTTTAAGCACCTGTTTTTTTCCTGACACTCATTCTTTTCCTGACACTCATCATATGATTGACTACTTGTTAAATCAAGTCTATCCAGTAAGAATTTTCCTCCTGGGGCCTTCTTCAAGCACTGCCTACTTACCTTTTTGATTTCTTTCTTAAATCTCTGGGTAAACCTTTCCTAGCCTTTTTAATTGGCATAACTCATGTATTTATAGCCTCTCTACAATCCAATTTTGCCACCTCTTGACTGAGCTTATGAACGTGTTCAGTTCTGTCTTTCTCTACTGAAGAATCTCTCTGGCCCTTTCATTTCTTTCTTGTTTCCCCAGCCCAACAGCATTACACATCTGATGGCACAGGCTACCACTAATGAGAGCTGAGTTTGAAGTGTGGTCTAAGTGATAACCATGCACAAACCCATGTGAAATCAAAGGTCCTGCACACACCAAACTGACAGCAGAACTTTGCTCGTCTCCTTTGGAATTGGATCGTCCATCTCAGGAGTTACTTTACAGCATATGCTTTCTACACTGCTTTGTGTAAGACTGCATTGTTCTGGTTCAGTTACAGGCAAACTGCAAAGTTAAGCAGATGCACAGCTTCTGCCCAAACAGAAAGGAAATTTCTTTAAATCTACACATCCAGCTTTCACTGCTCTGGAGAAAGTGCTTGGCAAGTCGACAGTAAAGAGAAGACCTGTGCTATGGGACTAATATATTTTACTTTCTCAATACTTTTTAATTTATGGCATATTTAAGGTCAAATGTCAAGTGATAAACAAAATGACCTGATTTAATAGTTCAGTGTTTTGTTCAACAGATGATTTCAAAACAAGCCTTAATAATATCACCATTGTGAACCCCATTAAAATCCAGTTTATTGGAAATACACTAAATTATACAGCCAAACATTTAAGAGGCATTACTTCTCTTTCCTGACATAACAGAGGAACTAATGAGTGGCATGGGAGAAGTTGGTAGAGTTCAGTCAGGAAAAAATACATGGGCTGGTAGTTCTGAACCATGGGCATGTAGAATAAATGTGTGTTCTCACACATGTGCTAGTACACAAAGAAATACACACATGTATAGACACATACATAACAGCTAATTCAGAGTACTTTATTGCTCTGCTTACACAGTTTCTACACAGCTTAGCATAACCTTGTATTACCTTGCTAAAAAAGTATCAGCTGCTGGGAAAACATGCAATTTGTTTGGATTGGAATGAGCATTTTGGTACCAGCAGAGCTCTGAGAACCCTGTCTCTGTACCCTTCTGTACCTGTGAGCCAGCAGAGGGAGTGAGAAATGCTGTTCATGTCCAGCGTCTGTCTGAGTTCTGGCTAGAGCCGCTGTGCCAGCGCTGTCCTTGCAGCCTGATCTGGGAGGTGCTGCTTCCCACAGACTTTGTGATGAGCCCTGTTTGCTGCTCCAAATTCTGAGTGGCAGTTTTCAGCTTTTGCACCACGCAGTTTGGTTAGCAGGATCTTCTGTGCAAAGCTCAGGGATATTGGTCTGCAGCTGGACATGCAGAGTCCACCCAGGGCTGGAAAAGCTATGGAGAAGACAAGCACCATGGTTTTGAGTAAAAAAGAGTAATTGGATGATCCAAACAGGGCTATTCCCAGTTAAATTTTCTTAGCATGTTGTAGACTTCGCTTTCATACAAGAACAAGAAATTAAGAATTTTACTAATTATGCCAGTGGTCCTGCTCACAGACTATTGGGCTAAAGGGAGGCACCCACAAAGAATTTTGCACCCCTTCTTGACAACAAAAAAGTGTTTGACCCAGGAATTGTGCAAAATGTTAATGTTTTCCTCTTTGTACATAAAATATCAGCAAAGGACTATTTCAGACCCTTACATAAGGTTCCCATAATGCCAGTTGCAGGAATGACATCAGTTTTTAAAGCATAAAAGGCACCTCATCTAGGCTCAGAAATGTCAGTAGTAATTACAAACTTTGTTTTCAAGTATAATCAATTCTTTATTTATGGTGTGAAATGTTTTTTACCCTTTTGAACTTTCACCATTCTAAGCCAAGCAATATTGTTGGCGTGTTCCTTTAAAAATAATTGCTTCTGGACTGAGAAATTGAATGTCAAGTTCCAAGTTGATGTAAATTAAATGGGTTGCATTAATAGTCTGGCCCGCGGTAGGAATGAGTGTTTTGATTCTGGGTTTGACTTCAGCACATGACCTCTGGATCACACAGGTCAGCACAGATGGGAAATATTGAAGAGGTATCCCAGGCTGACATGGGGAAGAAAGTGTCGAGAGCTGATGTATCACAAACTGTCTGATCCATTAAACAGAAGCAATGGCAGGCTCCTCAGAGAATAAAGCTTAGTTGTCATAGGTCATTACACTCTTCAAAAAAAGACTTGGAAGGAAAATCACAGTGATGGAAATCCTCAGGGCTGTCATGTACACATAATCTTCTAAACCTTCCTGGATTAACACTGCCAAGCCTCTGTACAGGGGAATGGAGTAAGGAACCCAAATATTCTTAACTTCTGCAGTACAATTATGTGCCAGTATTCCCACCTGTGGCTGTTAAAAAGACCTATTTTACAAGATGCAGCATTTTGAAATAGAAAGCAGGACATCTGTACAGCTGAGAGTCACACTCGTGACCATGTCTTGAGAAGAATTTCATGCACAAGAGCAACAACATTCACAAGGTCAGGCAATACACAGCTCTTCAAAGGGAAGGAACAGGTGAATTGGGGTGAAGTTTATGTATTATATTTTAATTGAAGGCTGTCTCCTGCCTTTAAAACCAGCTTCCCTTTCAACTTCTGAGTAACCCCAGCTCTCAGTCTCTCCTCCTGACAGATTTTCCAATTCCTCAACTCCTTCAGGGCCCTTGGCCGGACCTGCTCCAGCATCACTGCTCCTTTTGTGTATCTGGGGAGGGCAGAGCTGGGCTTGGCAGGGTCTCCCTGGTGCCGAGCAGAGATGAAGACTCACCTCCCTTGATCTGGTGGCAGCACAATTCCCAACACAGACCAGGAATGTGTTGGTCCTCTCTGCTGCCAGGCCCACGTCTGCCTCATGCCCAGCTTGCTCAGAGCATGGCAGAGCTGCTTTCCAGCCAGCTGGCCCCAGCTTCTTCTGCTGGATGGGCTTTTTGTCCCCAGGTGCAGGACTTGGAGGGAGAATCCCTTTGCAGAATGTCATATGCTTCCTGAAGATTACCTATCTCCCCAGCAGCATAAAGAACTCTTTCTAATTTTGTACACCCAAATATACATACATACATATATATATATATATATATATATATATATATATATATATATATATATATATATACAGTTCACATTTAATCGTTAATAAATAAAAAGATCACTTTCATGCTTTTGTTGGATTGGACTCAGGAGTTTTGCAGTTTGCTGGTAATTAATTATCACTGATGAGTCCCAGGTCTAAGGTCTTGTCAAGGACATAAAGAATATGTTGGGATTTTGAGTAATAAAAATAAGCTGATAAACTAATTTTATGTGATATACTACATAAAAGCTCTTACATTAATTGTTCCCTGTAGCATCTAGCTCTTAATTATACAGTGTTTGCTAATAGGAGGAACAGGTGATAAAGCCCAGTATTTTTATGTCTGTTCATTGGCACTGTTTGAAATAAACTCAGAGGTGACTCTAGTAAGGCACAGCCTGCTTCTGTTTAGGTGCCTGGACTGATTTTTTCAGATGCAAGGAAAATTTCAAAGAAGTTAAGCTAGCCTTTTACAGATGACCTGGATGCTGATCCCTTTAAAAATATTTTAATTAACTTAGAAGAGGACTTCTGTTGATTGTGTAAGGAGAACCAGATTAAGGAAAACACTTTCCTTCCCTGGCTGACAATGAACTTTGCACTTTCAATAAACAGTCTTGGAGAGAAGCAAAAAAACCCAAAACTGGTATAGACAGCTAATTTATGCTGGTAATTAACTGCTAGAAGTAGATTTGGTGGATCTGATTCAGATTGCTCTCCCACTGCTGTAATTCTTGGAGTCTGGCTGTGCTAACAACATGACACTAATACAGAAAATTATAATGATCAATATGTAGTCTCTGTCATATGGGCACTATTTTTTCTTAACAAAGAAGGTTCAGAATCTGTTATTAAACCTGTTTGTGAGGCCAGAACATCGTGGTAAATCACTGCCTGTAGTACCAAATAAAGAAAACTATTTAAACGGTGTACTATGAAAAAGTCTGCAGAGCTTCACAGAAGTGAACTGTAAAATATAAAGACATAAAAATCTAGATTTAATCTAGCTAAATCTCATACCTCTAATATGCTCCAGGAAATCCCCCAGCAGGCAGCCAGGATTCCATGGCAAGCACACACAGTCCTAGCTGAGGTCCGTGCTGTACCGTTGCCATCGGGACTGAAATGTGACCAGACTAAAACGGAGCTAGCTTGGGTCTCATTCTTCCCAGCTCGAGAGGAGTTAAGCATATGAAACCTTGGATGAACAAAGATGAGTTAGAAGAGTTTTCCATTTAGATGAGTTTTCACACTAACACTGCAGGGAACGAGGGGAATGGACACTGCTGCTGAAGTGAAAAGATCCTCTACCCTTCCCACTGTCATGGAGCAGGACTGAAAAATCACAGCCCAAAATCTCAGGTCTTCTGCGTCTACATCTGCCCTAGAGCAGGTCATAGCTTACCCAGGAAAGAAGACACACATGAAAAATGATAAAAAGTGGATAATTCAGCACAAAAAGCTTGGATTTTTTTTACTATATTTAAAGTGATAATGAATAATGTAAATATATATACTCTAAGAATAGAGAAATGTGATTATACACAGCATAGCCATGCTCTTTATACAGTTTTGCTGTGCACAGCTCAAAATACACACAGCATAAACATGTTATGTGCATTCACCCATGCATATTTTACATTTTTCTCTTCTCACATCTCCATTATCAATTAAACTCTATAAGCCCTATTAAAATGATGATTTTTCTGGCCTTCTGGCTGTTTCAATTTCTTTCAATAAGGACTGACAATGAAGTTATGTAAACACAGTCACTTTTGCATGTTGTGGAGATTCACATTAGTTATAACAAAATGAGAAAATCCTGCAAGTGACTGAAATTTTCCAGAGTGCTATTTCCAGGGCAGAAGCCGTTTCACACTAGACAGCACAGTGGCTGTGCTTGCCTAACTCAGTTAAAACAAATGGGAAACAGCCAGCAAGAGACAAGGTAGAAAAATCCCTTTTAGGGGAGACAAGACACTCCACATTTCTCAAAGGGTGAGTTCATCAACAGCCTGCACTCTTTTAAAGCCCTAAAGTATTTGTAGGACAGAAAATTAATTTGTTTCCTAATTCCAAAGTGAATCATGTGCTCCAAACAGATTTTCAAGTCAATGAAACATGACCTTATATGATCTAATTAAACAACTCAAAGATATTGGTTGTTTTAAGATCCCTCTGGATATACTTCAGTTCAAATGCACATGCATCATCTCAATGTACAAGCTCATAAATCTACAGAAGATGCAAATCAGATCATTAATGCTTTGAATTTGACAGTCTTGCCACTGTTTTCTAAAAGGTAATACATGAAAAATTCCTGGATTACACATACTCTTTTGTCCAACTTACAGAGCACACCAGAAAGACTCCATACTGGAAAGCAGAACACCATATATCTTTCTTTGGCTTCTAAATAACTGGTCCAGAATCAGGTATAAAATAACAATTTCTCTGAAACCTGCTATTACAGTTTCTTCTCTGGATGTCCTGACCCTTTGGGTCCACTGGACCAGGTTATGACCTTTGAAGGTCCCTTTCAATGCAATTTTTTCTATGAGTCTGTCCTAATTCTCTCTGTGTTTTGTGAATTGACTCTGCTCCACTGCACATGGCTGTTTGATTACGAAAAAAATACCTACAGCTGTTTTTTTTTCCTAAATTTTATGTCTCTGGTATTGCTCCCATGATCTCCTTTTCCCACTCTCAGTTTTAGCATAGATCTCTGTGTAGACCTTATCTGTGATCTGCAGCCTTTCTTAGCAACCCTCACACATTCTATATAGATTGATGGCCATACTCTGTTCTCTTACTACCCTCAAATGTCCACGTGTCTGTCAAGATTTCTGTCTCAAATGCCAACACAAGTAACTTCGGGGGTACCACTGACTTCCATATTTTAATTTCCCTAGTCGCATTTTTCACTACTTTTTCACCTCTTAGTCTCCAAAATCTTACCTACTTTTTGTCCATCACATTTCTCTACTCTTAGCTTGTCACACCCTGTAGTTGTGCTCTCTCTCCTCTCTTCTCCCCTTCCTATCTCATGCCATCAGCATGGCCATAGCTCCAACACCTTTGTGCAGCCAGAAAACCCACTCCAGAAGGATGCTGCCTGGGAAAACCGGGCTGCCACCATTTTATTTTCTTCCTTGCCTCCATCAGTCAAAATGAGTGCCACGCAGGGACATATTTCTTCAGCACGCTTTTCTTTACTCCAGATTCAGACCCTAATCCCACAATTGGATCCACATGTCTGGCTGTGCAAATTGAAGTGGGGGCTGGAGGTGTGGGCTGCAGGCAGCAGCGTGGCCGTGCTGCCCTTGCAGGACACGGTGCTGGCCCTTGCCATGTCCCCTGACCCAGCCGTGCTGCGCGCGTGGCCGCGCTCGGGGCCCTCCGGCTGCCCTGTCCACCCGGGAGCTGCAGCCCAGCCCAGCCCGGACTGCTGGTTCCAATAGTTCTAAAATAAAATAAACACACCAGATCTCACTAAACAACTAATCAAACTAATCACCTGTGGCATGTACATGATTTTCTTCTTCTCTTTTTTTTTTTTTCCTTTTCAAATGAAAACTATTTTAGGTGTGACAAAACATGTGAAACAAGTGGAAAAACATTTCCAAGTACTTTTGCTCTCAGAAACCTTTACTGATTGAAGAGATTAAGGGATTCGGGGGTTTTACTACTTTAAAAAAATCCATTTTTACTGAAAATTCAAACTAGACTATGAAGCTTTGGGCCAGCAACATTTTAAAAGATTGAATTACAGCATGCCATTCTGAACGTAGCACATTATGAATTCCATATCCCTCAGCTAGAGTGACATATTTAATGATTCAGCCAAGCCACTCAACTCTATTTCTATTTTAATTTTTTTTTCCTAGCCAGTATTAACTTTAAATATACATTTCAAATGGCAAGAGGAAAAATAGCAGAATAGTGAATTTGTCTGCAAGAAAGGAATAACTAGCAAGGTCTTACAACTTTAAGAAATTAGAGTTCTGTGTGAAAGGTATCATGTGCAAATTAGTCCAATGTTAACAAATGCTTATTATCCTACTATTTTAAAGAATCCTATTTTCCATGTGCTCCAGCTCTATTCTGTGTTCTGTCCTTCATTTTACACAAGATTTTCTTGCCAGGAAAGCAACAGAAATTGCCATGCAAGATCAGAGCACCGGTCACATTAAGTTCAGTATCAAATGTAAGCCAGTTCTTTACTGAAGAAAAATAGGTGAAAAAAACCCCATTTAAATACCCTTCCCTTTCTCTACACTGATGTACATAAGAGTAAAACTTCCTTCCTGACCTGCATGGTGACTGATTTATACCCACAAGCATGGGGTTTAATTACAATGACACAGAGATGGTCAATTTATTTCCTTGCGCTTACTCACTCATGAACGTGCATTTCCTCCTTGCAGCAAAAAGTAATTATCTCTTTGCAATTATCTGCACAGATGTGGCAAAGTTAGAATTTTCATGATTGTCTGCTAAAACCTGGGGCCCTGAAGAATATGTGCTCTGCCAGATCTTTCTGTTGGCTTCAGGATTAATGAGTCCCTTGAAGAGAGACTTGTTTGCACCTGGGGTAGGATTTTATAGCAGACATTTCCAAAACTCTACAATACAGGCAGAGAAAGTGCTATTGCAAACTCTTTGTCTTCCATAAAGTATATTCTAGGGGGGATGCTAAATTCTGAGTTTCTCCAAGGTTTACTAGTGCTTGCATTTGATACCTGTATTTGTAGAGATATCTGTATGTGCAGGTAGAATTTGACACACCAACAGCTCAATTGCTGGGAATTATTTCATTCTAGGGAGGCACAAAACCATGGAGAAATAGAAATGCAAGGGACAGGCATGCAAGGTATAATTTGAGTTCTCTGTGGGTCTAAGGTAGCATCTGCTGGCTTGTGTCTCACTGCATTTTTGTCTCTAACCAATATTTAAGGATCCACAATAGAGTTTATGGCTCCCAGTGGACATCATATGCAAAGGCTTTGTCATCTTATTATCATTAGAAATATTTTCTTAGTGTGTGACCTGGATGTTTCTTGTGCAGGGCAACCTGTGACTTTTTCACCTGTTTACTGTGGTCTCATAGCACAGAGTGCTCTCTTTTCTATACTGAAAAGATTATTCTTTTACCATGTCACATTTCCTCTGCTAGTCTTTTGACTGAACAGCCCTACTTTTTGAACCTTTGCTCATAAGCCATTTTTTCTTGACCTGTGGTCATTCTTATTGCTTTCCTTGCATTCTTCTGAATTGATCCAAATCTTCCTTGCAGTGCAATGCAGAACTAAAAGTGGACTCAGTGAAACTGAAGCATTGTAGACTAAAACTATTGTTCCACCTGATTGCTAATTATTCTGGCCTGAGACTACAGAAACTGAGTGAGCTCTTCCAGAATTGAATACAATATTTCTCAGACCATTTCTCCAATTTATGATGTTCACCTATAAAGATCATTTTACTGTAAAAAATCAGAAGTTTCACTTAACCCTGTTTCATCAGACAACTTAATAGGCAAGCTTTTTGATCCAACATCCACATCTTTCATGAAAACACCAACCAGAGTACAGCCAGGACAATCCCAAACCATAACGAAATCCCAGTTGACAGAGAACCTCTGACACTTAGTTTCTGAGCAGGATTACATAAGTTTTATACCTGCTTTATGGGGGTTTCACATGGAATTTTCTCTTTTGTTTGTATATTAAAATGTTATTAAACACAATATCTGACCGTAGTTGGAGTCTCTGCTCCTGGTAAGTTTGTTCAAACTCCCACCAGTGGTTCTGGCGTGGCTTTGGGCTGTTTGCTGGATACCCTGCTCCAAAGTTCCCCCGTCTCAGTGTGCCACCAGCCCCATGGTGTCACTGAGCTGTAAGAGCAGATGTCTGTCCCTACCTGTTGTCCCCTCTGTGTCTGCCCATAACCTTCCCTCACAGTCCTACTGTCACAGTCACACTGCAAAAGGAATTACAGCTATTGAGAACCTCCAACTTCTTGCAATATTCAAAAAAAAGTGCACATTAAATATCAAACTGCAGCATGAAATGTCTGATAAGCACTGCTAATGAGGTGCATTCACACTAACTTATCAAAAGGAACTTTTTTATTTTGTTTTTAAGGTGCCTTACTCACCTTTCCAAGAGCCTGGGTGAAATTTTTACCCTTTAGTATTTAAATGTATTATAGGAAAACTCAACTGATGCCTGTGTCAGAGGCTGGAAGAAGCAGCAGCTTTCTGAGCATCTCCATAAAAGCAATTGTGAACTGTAGATTAAATGAATCCAAAGTTGTGTTCTGTGTATGAGCCTTTTTGTGAACCTAAACCCAAATGTGACACAAGGTCAGGAATTTCCTAATTAGTGAATAAATTAGTTAGAAGAAGAAATTGATAAACACAAGTGACAAAAATAATTTCTGCTGCTAAAATTATCACAGAAATAAGTAGTTAAATCTCCTGAACTCAATTTTCCCCTCATTAAATTTGGTCTAAGTCAAAATGTCCTGCTCAAGAGCTGAAGAAAAAAATGTTTTAGTGAATAATTTTTACATGTCTTTAGCACACTCAAAAATCTAGAGACACAAAGAGAGCAAATGGAACAAAAATACTTTATAAGTAAAGAAACAGGATCAAATTTTAGATCCTTTCTATCTGCTTATTGAGATGTACAGTTTCTCTGAATGACAGTGACCATGACAGAGTTGATCTGGATTAACAAACCTCTTGAAGGGAAAAAAAAGTCTTAAAAAACAATACTGAAACAAAAAAAAAGTGACCGATCAGTTTTGAATGGATCCTAATAATACACATTTCTGTGAAACACAAACAGCGTTCAGTGTGAGCATGAGCTTGGAGAAAAAAGAATTTAAATAGGATACATATCTATTGTGTAAGCAGTTTAATGGGTCTTACTTTAAGCCTTGTTGATCTGGCTTGGGCAAAATACACCATCAGACTACATCAGCAGGTACAGAAGTGGAGCAAGCTAATCCTGGAAAGGAAGCCTTTATAGTAAGAACTGTTGTGAATTTTACAGAAATTTACTCTGTCAACCGCTAAAGTGCTAAACGATCTTTTTCCTTCGGAAATTTTCCTGCGGAAAAAGATGGTTGCAACTAGGATACAAGTTTACATCATTTTAATGACAATGTTTACAGGTAAATATTTTATTTTTGTGAATTTGAATGTGCACTTAGACTGTATTAAATGTGTAGAACCTATCCAGATTGCTTGCTTGTAGTTTCTTGATATTTATTTAGTGTCAGAGGACTGGAAAGGCAAAAGGCTAATTCTAACCAAAGATGTGTATCAAAAATGTCATTTGGATAATACTTTTATAATTGTTTAATCCAAAGGAAAATCAGTGACATTCAGCAGAATTGTGCATGAATAATTGCTTTTGTCATCCTGCTTCTACAGGAAATCTTTGCTGCTAAATTTGAAAGAGAGAGTTTAATTAAGAGGTTAACAGTTAGAAAATAGCCACCATATAGTAATAATGTGTAACTGAAAAAAGGAGAGAGATGAGTGATGCTATCAAACTGAATCGAAGGAACTGTTTCATCTCTGTTTTGAAAAAAAAACTTCACAGGTGGGAAAAGTAATCATCTTTAAAAATACTCACATTATCTGAAATTTTATGTCAGAGTGTAATATATTTACAAGAGAAAATGCTGTATGATTCTACTTTACTTTTTCCCTTAAAAACATGAATATGCTTAGCTGAGTTAATGCATGTAACCACTGGAAAAAAAATGGTTGCCTTTGCACTTGTTTTGGTATGTCTTACATCTTTTGAGAATACTTTTTTTACATGCTAATGTCTCCAACCTGAGAACTGCTTATTTGAACTGCTTGTACAGTTCTATAAATATTGACTAATCCTTTTATCTAGAGTGCTTTTATCTTGACTGACAGTGGTCTTTGCTTGCATAGCAATCGGCAGATAACAAGCAGTATCAACACCACTTGCAAGAACAGCTGATTTATTTATTCTTGATATGAAAAAAGTGACTTATTATTTGTCTTTTGGTGTGACCTATATTTGTGTTTGTGCTAATCTTATTATGAAATAGTAGGCATATATATTTAAGTGCATACACGTGTGTATCTGTATGCACAACCTGATAAAATATATATTTTGCAATGTATTTTTAATATAATTACTTTAAAAATAAGCATTGTGTTGAGACACTGAAATGACGATGAAATCTATGTATTTAGTCACTTTTTATGTAATAACTGATACTATTCATTTTCTGTAGACAAAGAACAAAATATAATAATAATAGTAAGTGTATCTTCTCATAAAACTAATTTGATTTCTTTGTTAGACATTGGTGATTCCTTTTATTAAGTGTCTTATCTAAATTTAAAGATAGAAATACATATGATTTTTTTAAAAATTCAGCATTCTCATTCAATAATTTTGTTAATTTAATGTCCTGTCTGTTGAAGTAGAGAGCAACATAGACACTAAAGATTATTTAAAGGTAAATGCATCTGTGTCATCCTTTCCACAGGCAAGTCACTATTGCAAAGTGTGACTCAGACCACAAGTTACAAGGCAAAGGGAATGTCTGACAGGTGCTGTGGGATAATAAACACACAGAGAATCACCACACACTACTGAAAATGCAATAACTAAGGATCTAGCCATTCAAAGAGCTGATTTTTTAATGAAAGGTTTCACAGGGACTCCCAGTCTCTAAATCCTTGAGCACAGTCTGTCCACTCTGAAGCCCTATGACAAGGCTAAGCACAACCTGATCCAGCTGCATGTGGACTGGAGTAATTTTTATCTTTGACATAAAAACCCCAAAGAGACTTTCATTTCTACAGCCATCAAATTAAAGCCGAGTTGTATAAATGACCCAAGGACATATTGTTCTCGATGTCAGAGCAGGGAAGGGAGCAGTATCAGGCAGGAGATGTACTAAAACATTGACCAAAACAGGAAACAGCTCACAGTAACTTCACTTTTCATATAGAGGAACAGCAAAAGCAGGACAAGTTGCTAACACTGAAATTGCCACAAACTGGACAAAGCAGACGTGGCTGTGGCCCCCAGTCAGGAGCAGTTTGGGAACTGCACTTCACTTGGAGAAAGTCAGCCCCAATGAGTCACATTTCTGCCAGATGCCACTGCTCATTAAGGTATACACAGACACCTCTCATGGAATAAAGATGAGCCTGGCTGGAAACAGAGAGAGACTGCTGCAGCAAAACCCACTGCCAGGCCAGGGAGATGGCACTAGCTGTGCTCCATAGCCTGAAGCTTCAAGGGGAAAGTCAGTGTATGCTTTAATTGAGGACTGATGAGTGACTTGGATTGCTGCACAGAGAGTCTTTTGTGTACCTGCTATGACCACTTCACTCTGGCTAATCTTTTAAACAAATCACTCCCAGTTCCCTCAGTTCCCTCCTGGCTCTCCTGTACTTACCACTCTCCCAGATGGGTCCAGTTACAACTGTGACTCAATAAAGTGGACAGGCAAGGGACTAGCCTGAGCAACTACACTAATCTACTGCTATTTGAAGCATTCCATTGGCTGAATGCGGCTCTGTAATTTTCCATGAGGAATGGCTGTGTTTTGTTATAAAGTCTGATGTGAATTTGTACATAAAGCTAGGTGTGGTACCTGGCACACCCAGCTGCCACTCCATGAGCCTCAGAACATCTGATCATTACCTGATTTACAGGCAGCAGTTTTGCTGTTTGGATGGATGAAAAGTTATCTATTTAATTTGTGCTGGTGATACTAGAAAACTATCTGCAAAGTGTTTTTCATTTTTCTCTAAGATAACTATGAAGGGAAGTGGAAATGTTAAGAGCTGCACTGAGCATGAGTTATCAAAAAAAGTATCTGGATATTTTGAATGCTTCCAAGGGAGATGAGAAACAGATTTTCCCTGATCCACTGCATGTTTATCGGTCACTTGATTGCTCAAGGGAGAGGTTACTGTAATTACTGCTTTATAGATGAACAACAGTACAGAGGGGTAAACCCGTTAGTTTTACAAGAGGAACAGATTTGGTTTTGTTTGTGAAGTGTGATCCAGCAGACCCACTTAAGCCACATCTATCCATTTACAGTGGAGCTGAGATTAGGAGTTCTCCTTTTACCAGATATATCAGAAGCCAAGCATTATATAGAAGAAGAGGAAAACTGTGTTGACCATCTCCTGCAGAAGCACTCTTATCACCAATCAACCTCTGATATATTTGAGAGAATATTCCTTTAATCTCATCTTGCTTTATATTTTGTAAGAGGAGAGGTAAAAAAGCTCCCCTGTTTTGTAGTACATACATTTTGCAGGCATGTTCACCCACTTGTCAGCCTGACCCACCATGTCAGTATCATCTGTGACTGTCACTTGAAGAGTGTTGCTCCAAGATGTTTCAAATGGGACCAGGAATAATTTGTCTGTAGTTCTGACACTGTTTGAATGAACATGTAAAAGGAGGAATGACCAGCAGATCATCCTCCAGCTGACCTCCATACTATATTATAAATAGGAATTAAGCAACAGCTCTTGGAGTTTTTGTATGTGATAATTCAGTTCTTTACAAAGCATTCTAAATTTCTACCATAGGATATGTGGGAAACAATTTCTTGATCCCATCTGATGATGTTTATCTTAATTTCATCACATTATCCATATCAAAACTGTGCATTTGTTTGGTTCTTTTCTCCAAAATGTGGTTATCAGTCAGGTGTTTACATAATACTTTGCACAAGGAAACCATGACAACTGAATAGCCTTTTTATATTTAAAGTATATTTTTTTACTTGTCCATCATCTATTTATCAAGGCATTCCCCTCTAATAAAAGATAATTTAATAAAACTCATTATTAAAAGTGTTATTTTGGGCTGCAGTTATTCAAACCGGAATGCCTAATTCTTTGTTTATTCTTCAGGTACTCACTGTGATGAAGACGTCAACGAATGTTACACGAACCCTTGCCAAAATGGTGGGATCTGTGAGAATTTTCCTGGAAATTACACTTGCCATTGCCCACCTGCAGACAAAGAAGGAATTTTTTATGGTGGCTGGAACTGTACAGAAGTTCTGCATGGCTGTACTGATCATCAATGCCAAAACAATGGAATATGTATCCCACATTTAAAAAATGGCCAACATGGATTCAGCTGCATATGTCCACCTGGGTATACTGGAATACACTGTGAAACCATAACCACATTTTCTTTTCAAGGAAACAGTTTCCTTTTGTTGAAGAATCCCCAGACCCATAAAAAGGATTTTTTCTATAATATAAACCTGAGGTTTCAAACTGTGCAACCCACAGCTTTTCTGTTTCACCGAGGGGAGAAAAACACCTTTGCAAAGTTGGAATTACTGAATGGCTACTTACACTTATCCGTGCAAGTCAATAATCAGCCACAGGCTCTTTTGCATATCCCACATAATGTCAGTGATGGAGAATGGCATTCAGTGGAGGTAACCTTGGCAAGAGCTGTTATTCTTAATTTGCTTGACAGCTCTTGTGTAGAATCCTGTCTCAATAAAACATCTGCTAAGATAGATAACGAGCCGGTGATGTTTGCGTTTCAGAGCACGTTTTTGGGCGGCTTACCAGTGGGGAACAGCAACCCTCTACAGAACACCTTTAATACACATTCTGCACCTTCATTTGTAGGCTGTCTTCAGGATGTTGAGATAGACTTGAATGTTATTACTCCAGAGAATGTATCATCTGGGTCATCTTTAAATGTCAGGACAGGATGTGCTAAAAAGGACTGGTGTGACCCCCACCCGTGCCAGAACAGGGGACGCTGCATCAACCTGTGGCTGAGCTACCACTGCGACTGCTACCGGCCCTACACGGGGCCAGACTGTGCAGCAGGTAAGGGACAAACACTGCTCTCTGAGCTTGATGTGCTGTGTGGCCCTTAGGATCTCTGGGGCTTAATGTCAAGTGGTAAGCCAGTGCAAAAAGTTAGTAGTGGCACACCTTTGTTATTTTCTAGTTACTTTCCAAGAAGGCTGCTTATCAGCCTGACCAAAAAAAAATAAAGAAAAAAGAAAAAAAAGTCAGGCTAAACTGGTGGATTCCACTCCTCTTGTTTTAAACTCTTCTCAGTGCCCTTGACACTCCATAAACTCTGAAAAAACTGTAGTACTCTGGATGCTGAGTAAAATTTAGCAAGCAAGCAAGTTACCTGGAGTTTAAGACTTATTTTCAAAGCATTCTTTGAAAACTTTATCTTCAAGCTCTCTAGGTTTTATAAAGAGATTCATTTAAGGCAATGAAAGGCAAGCAAAAATACTGCAAGTTAAAAAAAGACAGATTCCAATTTAAAAGAAATGAATGAGATTATACTCTTAGCTTAATCTGATTAGCCCAAGGAGCAGGCAGGGCTGAAAGCAGCTGGAAACAGAGTCCATTCATCCCTCAGCTGGTCCCAAAGTGGGGCTGGACAATCCCCAGTGCAGGCTGCTGTTCTCAGAGAGCTGCATGGGGACCAGAGGGAAACATAGCCCTGTCTGGGTGAGCAGAAAAGCTCATCTCAGCAAACAGCTCCCATGGCAGTGGGGAGCAGGAACACAAAAGCTGCAGATGCCTGTAGCACTTTCCCTGCTACAAATGATCTTTGCAGTGCAGGATGGGGCAAAGTGGAAGGACAACAGGAGGTTCCTGTCCAGCTCCCTTCTGCATCTGCTGTGTGATCTCCTAGAGCAACCCTCTGGAATGATTTGAGCTGAGCTGTGTAATCCTTCCCCAAGCAGAGTTTAAGGGATTTCAAACAAGCAGTTTTGTTTAAGAAAATTGCACAGGACTAAGTCTTCATGCCGTGGCCTTGCCTCTGCCTCCCTCATCCACACACAGTCAGCAGAGCAATGTTTAGGGAGCAAGAAATACAGACGTACATACACGTGTACACACATAAGTATATTTATGTAGATGTATTTGGCATGTGTACTGAAAAAATTAAACACAAAAGCAAAGCCATGGTCAGATTGGAATGGACAGATCTTAAACTTGTATAAACTGGCATGGCCACAGTGCTGCCAGTGAAGCTACATTGATTCACATCAGCTGAACAACTGGCCTCAGGGGTTATTGAATGTATTGCTGCAGAAAGCTGGGCCTTCAAATACATTTCAAATGTTTGAATACAAGTTCATTTTGCATGCTCTACCTAATACTTATCAATACCTTTCAATAGTTTTTCCTTTTGGTTTTATTGCAAAATGACAAAGTCTGGGAGGTAATTGTAACAGACTTCTTTGAAGTGTAGCTGTAATTTATCCAAAGATTTGGAAGGCAACTTTTGAATATAGGACAACATCTGGGAAATAAGTTTGCCTTCTTATATGAAGCAAAATTAAAACCATTCAGGGCCAGGAGCAGCTTATACTGGCATTAGAACTGTTGAGAATGATTAGAAAGCATGCTTTTTTTCATTCCTGCTGACCACAATATTCCTTGCTAATCATGGCACTGTGCCATTTGGTACATAGGCTGTAGATATATGTCACATGTAAAAGACTGTGGCAGGTTTCTAAAGAGGCAGAGTGGTGGAGGCTTGTGGTAAAGGATGACATAAGAAATACTGGTGTCTTTCTGAAGAAAAGCTGCTGCCAAGTATTTAATTGACAAGACGCAATATTTTCTCTACATATACAAAATAACAAACAGATGTTGACTCATTTTGATCAACATCCAGATGTTGTGACCCAAGAGGTTAATATTGACCAAGGTGATGCTAGTCATCTCATCAAACAGATCAGGCTGACGATATATGTGTATGTTTATAAATAGAGAGAAATGTGACAAGGTAATTGTAAACATGAAATCCCTTTCTGGAGATCAAGGCTTCTTTCTAATACTGCAGTTGTGGAACCCTCAGTTCAGCAGAATTTTTCTTTTTACCCTCATGAAAAAAGTGTCTCAGTCTCCAGTACAACCTTAAGAGAAGATACAACTTAAAACTCTTGTATGTAGAAATGATTTTTTGTTGAAATTGTTGTTTTGAGGAATTAAGTCTGTTTAACAAGTAGATGTAGATATATAGGCATTCTTATTCATAGAAATAAACTATTTCAAATTAAATTAAGAAATTGTCTGTTTAGGAATAAGCATGGGATTTATTCCTATTGCTAAATAATATGACCATACCCCATAGCAGTGCAGTGGTTATTAAGGGTCTGTTGGGGCTTCATAGTCAGTCCCTTATTTTCATCATTTTTTTAATGCAGTCATAAAAAAAAAGTAGTTTTGCAGGCAGAAAGTTGGCCCATGACATCCTCCTCCAGGAGTTTTACTGCACAACAGACGACTGAATCTTCAGATGTGTGAGCATTTAAAAAACACTAGGTTTATTTTTGATAGGAATTTGATATATGAAAAATAGCTCCCGAAACTGTTTAGGCAGGAAGTCTGTAATATTGAGGACAAGATCACAAAACTTATTGTAAAAATAGAAACACTTAGTTGTTCTTTAAAGAAATTATTAATCAGAATAAAATAATAGTTTTGGCTACATATTTTGTATCCTTAAAAGACTGAAAATCATTACTGAAAATAAGGGGTGAAGGACAGACAGATGGTTTTGGTTTAATCATTTTAATTGATAAGCACAAAGAAAAGAAAACTTACTTGGTCCTGGATCATGTTTCTCCCGTGGCTCTGTGGGCACTCAGGGACTGAGCAGGATTCATGGCTGGATACAAATTGATGTAGGTGAGCATATGTTGAGTCCCAGCAACAAAAAGTCTGTCAGGGAACTGGGGAGCCCATGCAGCGCCACACAGGTGATCTATTCACACAAGAGGGCTTTGCCCAGCAGCTTTCTGTGATTGGAATCTGTGCAAAAGATATCACAAAATCTCAGAACTGCATTAACTTCCAAAGCAAGAGGATCAAAGCAGGTAGGTTCTTTTCAAAATGATCTTTCCGAGGATCAATGCAGAAAACTGTATAAATTTGTCCTTGTTTTACTACTTGAAAACACAGCATTACACAGGGCATGATAGAGAGGAAAAATGTGCCCAATTATTTAACATCTGGTCTTGCACTGGGGCTTAATGCTACAGCCATGGAAGCCAACAGGAATTTTGAAACAGAAGCTGTTTACAGTTGGACCAAGTCTTTGTCCATCCATAAATACAAGCATATCTTACTACCATACATAAATATCACCAGAACTAGTTATTTAATCATTGCATTGGCTCCTTTGTAATTTAGCCCTAACTATTTTATTTTTCTCCCTTCTCTTCTTTTTTTGTTTTTATTTTTGCCTTTTCCCATATCTCTAAACTCAAGAGTACATTCCAGGCCGGTTTGGATCTGAGGACTCCTCAGGCTATGCTGCTTTTCCTGTTGGTTCCACTCAGAATGAGAACTTCATCATATCAATGTTTGTCCGAACACGCAAACCTTCTGGCTTGTTACTGGCTCTGAGGAATAGCACTTACCTCTACATAAGAGTCTATTTGGAAGGTGGGAAACTGACCATGCTAGCTCTAAATTCCATGAAGTTATTAGGGAAACACTCAGTGAACGATGGAAACTTTTACTTAATAACCTTAAAAATAGAACCAAATAAGATGGAGTTATTCCAGTCCTCTCACTACCTAGGCTTTATTTCTACTCCAGCACTAACCATCCAAAGTAATGATATTCTTTACATTGGAGGCCTACCAGATAGCAAAGAAACTGACAGAAATGGCAGGTATTTCAAAGGCTGTATCCAAGATGTAAGAGTGAATAACCAGCCGCTGGAATTCTTCCCCATCACCAATCCACCAAATTCTCTTATCAACCGAACACTGATCAACGTTACCCAAGGCTGTACTGGTGACAACCTCTGCAAGGTAAGAATGACATTTTTCAGAGCATTTTCACATGCTTATAATGGGGAACGTTCTTCCATGTTTTTAGTACATTCCCACACATTATTTGATTATAATGACAGATTAGAAAAACATGCAAAATGCTAGAAAGAGCAGGTTTTGTTAAGCTATGCTCCATATGATGAGTATCAGAAGCAAAATATATTTGCAATATATTTTGAGATTGGAATACTGTTTTTCACTAATTATTGAACATGCTGTACTGTCACAATACTGGTCTTTATAATTTTCCATCTGAAATAGAAAGAAAACTTCTTTTTGCCTCATAGTCCCCCATGCCTAGAGTTGGGTTTCCAACAGCCTTGATTCATACTGAGGTTCTCTCTTCTCTTTCCCCATAGTCCAGCCCTTGCCACAATGGTGGTGTGTGCTATTCAATCTGGGATGACTTCACTTGCACGTGCCCCCCTAACACAGTGGGGAAGGCATGTGAGGAAGTTAAGTGGTGTGAGCTTGGGCCCTGTCCTCATGAAGCACAATGCAAGCTGGTGCACCAAGGATTTGAATGTAGGTACATTTCAGTTGTTCCAATCATCTTTGGAGAGCAGCAGCAATAGACATTTTCAGCAGCATTTCCTTGAAACAAAGTATTAACTAGTTGTATTCTTAGCTACAGGATAAACAACTTCTTGTTCAACACAGGATAACAAAATAATAGCTCTCCTGGACAGTGAGTTCTCTGCCTTGTGTCTTCTGCTAAAAAAAAAACAAAAAAACAAAACAACTTCAGTGCTTTTGTGAGATATTTCAAAAAATCAGGAATAATCTTGAAAAATTCTGACTTTCCTTTTAGCATGATTTCCTCTGAGGAAATTTTTCCATGAGAAAGGCACCAGATTTGATGCACCAGGAAATGCAGTTGTACCTCTACTGCCTTGGCATCAGGATATGAAGTCAGGATATTCCTACTAGGACTCCAGATTCTTTTCCTCAAACTTTACTAAGTCCAGAGATAGTTCAGAAACCCATCTTATCTCAGATCTTTCAAAGCCATTTTTAAATGAAGTACAGACAGAAGACATTCCTTCCTGTCCCTCCTCCCTGTCTAAAATCCTCAGGAATTTCAGAACATTTACATTTACAACCCAATGAGCAAGTGCATTTTAGTAGAAACCATGCTAATGAAAGGTGTCAAATACCTTTGTGAAGATGTCCATAAAGCTGCCACAACGTTGCCCATCAATTTTCACTCACAGCAGTGCGAGCTGAGTTCTGCTGCCCTCCCAGTCCCACCTGCACGGGGCTGTGGCCGTGCCTGCACACCAGGAGAAGCTGGCTTTGAATGTGACAGGCACAACTCTGCTCACAGGGATTTTGAAGGAGCTTTCCATCAACTGACTTCCATTAAATTCATCCTTTTGCATTGGTGAGATAAAATTGGGATCCAATTAAATACTTCATAAAACATCTTAAGACTCACCCAAGAAAAAAGGAATTGGGATGAAATATTCACCCAGCCATGGGGAATGACTAGGCTGCCTGTAATTAGGAAACAATCATACAGTGACAAATGTATGCCCTTTTTGAAACAGAGAGATAACAGTAATGTAGAATTGTATGTTAGAGTGATACCCTGGGATGATGCAAAGCAGTACACTTTGGGTGTGATTATAGCTGATGCTGGTGCTGCCCTGTAATTGCCATGAGGGGCAGACCAGGATAACCAAAACACTGGTGGAATTTGACTGTTTTCCAGCAAACCCAAAGCAATTATATAGCATGTGCACTGGAGAGACATCTTTCCACATGTATTGGTATAAAACTGGCCTGGTTTCTCGATTGCTGTCTTTTCACAGGTCTTGCTAACGCAGTGTTCAGTGGCCGGAGCAGCGCGATATTTTACAGAAGCAACGGGAAAATCAGCAGAGACCTCACCAATATCGTCTTTGGCTTTCGAACCAGGGACACTGATGTGATCCTGCTGTATGCAGAGAGGGAGCCTGAGTTTGTCATCATCAGTATCCACAACTCCAAACTCTTGTTTCAATTACAAAGTGGCAACAGTTTCTACAGGCTGACCCTGGCGAGTTCAGTGCCTGTGAGCGATGGCAAATGGCACCGAGTGATGGTCTCTATGGTGGAGCCCCGGTCCCAGTCCTCCAGATGGTACATGGATATCGACAGCAAGAGAGACACGGCAACCAGCACAGCTGCTGCAGGAAGCCTCAACTTTCTAAGAGAAGAGACAGACATCTATGTGGCTGACAAGGCTTTTGACAGCCTGGATGGCCTGCGAGGGTGCATGAGCACCATAGAAATCAGTGGTATTTATCTCTCGTACTTCGAAAATGCTGACATCCCTACTAAAAAACCTCAAGAGGAGCAATTTCTCAAAATATCTGCAAACCCTGCTCTTACTGGCTGTTTGGAGGTAGATTTCTGCAGCTCTGACCCCTGTATGCATGGGGGGATATGTGAAGACTTTTACACTTCCTACCGCTGTGTATGTCCTGATGGATGGACTGGAACCTACTGTGAAGTCAACATTGATGAGTGCTCTTCAAACCCCTGCATCCATGGGAACTGCACAGATGGGATTGCCTCCTATGAGTGCAGCTGTGAGCCTGGTTACACCGGGGAGAACTGTGAGGAGGACATAGACGACTGCCATGGCCACCAGTGTGTGAATGGGGCCACCTGTGTTGATGGGATTAATGGATACTCCTGTCTGTGTGCTGCTAACTTCACAGGCAGGTTTTGCAGGTACTGTAAACAAGGCTGATCTGTATGATTTTGTCAAGTCTCTTCCGAAGGGCTTTTTATATCACTGATGTCTTTGTTTTAAGCACAGATGTTTTGTATCTGTCTCTATATTAATCATGGCTGCAGACTCGATGTATGAAGAGTACAGAAAGTTGTACAGATCAATTAGATGTGGAGAGCTGCCAGCTCAGGCAGAGACTGATGAGACAAGGACTGAAGGAACAAGGCACAGCTCTGTTGCCCTGATCTGCTGTCGACATTGGGCCTGTGAGCTCTCTGATGACAAGATTACAAGTCTTCCAGATCCTGAAAATACATGTGCTACATCTTCTTTTCAGAAAAAAAAAAAATCTTAAGGCTTTTAAATCTCTAAAACAATATTTTATTAGAGTAATAGGACTCTAGAGCTATAAATAGAGGAATTCAGAGTTGGTAAGAGAAAATAACAATAGAAAATAAGTTGTTTTTTTCTCCACCCACAGCATCTTTTCTGGGCTGGTCTTTTCCTCCCAGCGTACTCTTAGTCCCGATGGCTGCAAACACCACACAACCCACTTTTGCCATTGCTTCTGACAGTGCTCATACGCTGTTTCCTATTCCTCCCAGACTCTCCCCTAGAAAGGCTGCAGACTTTTCCCTTTAATTGCCCTTCTCTGCACACCCATAAAATTCCGCCCTCTAAGCATATCCAATTCCTCTCCAAGAAGGCAAAATCCTTCTCCTTCCTTCAGAGGACTCCAACAAATCCAGTCTGCTGCATCCCAAAGGATGCAGACGGACAATCATCTTCATGATACCCAACTACAGTCTTTTAGGATATAATTACTAAAATTTACAGGTTTTGTTGACTTTTTCTGAGTAGTGAGAACATCCTCAGATTTGAAGATGCCTTATGGTGGCCCAATATTTTTTATCTTTTGAACTCTTATAATAAGCTGTCCAGGTATCACACAAAACCACATTAGTAATGTAAGTAGAGTGATTTCCATTTTTTTAAATGATAAATGAATCATAAATTTGCCAGTAAATATTTGAAAAAGAAAAATTAAATGCATCAAATTAAAAAAGTTAGGCAAAACATGTTCTGGGAATCTTAAATCTGAGTTCCAGCTGTCATTCCTTTGGGCAATATCCTGCTCCCCTGCTTCAGCTGAGAGAGCACGAGGCATCCAGAAACTAGGAGACTGCAAATAACTGCTGCTGCCTTCTTGTTTCCCCAGGTATCGAAGATTGCCTTACACAGTGTGTGGGAACGAAGAGAGGAACCTCACATGTTTCAACTACGGCAACTGCACCGACCTTGGCGGGGAGCTGAGCTGCACGTGCCTGCCGGGCTTTGTGGGAGAACGGTGAGAGGCTTTGTCCTGCCCGTCCTTGGGGAGCACCTCTTCCAAAAGCTCTTCCAAGAGTGCAGGGGGTAACAGCCAGCCCTCTGGCAGAAATACAGACAAAGCAGCTGTTTAGGTGCAGCAGTTCCTTGCTAGAGTGACTCTGAGGGTCTGCAGTATTGTGATTTTAGACAAAAATCACAAATGAACACAGCAAGGTTTAGTCCAATGCAGCACTAGTAATTCAGCCCAAGATATTATTTCTTAAACAGTGCTGCAGGCTTGCTTCTCTGTCCCTTTTTTTTGCTTCTGTGCCAAATTTTCATATGACAATTTAGAATGTTGCCTTCCATAGGTGGGGACACAAACACACATATCCTGCTTATATACATATACCAGCTACATGCTCTGGCACATAAATACACAAAGCTGTTTCATTTTCACATGTCTGTGCTGTGAATATACAATCTATTCTATCACAGGGATGGTAAGAGGTGGCATACCTGGTGGCATGGTATACCACACTTTCTTGCTGAATGCTGAAGGGTGAGAACAGAATGATTACTTTTAGAAGAGATTAAGGAATACTTTGTGCATGTTATTGTTTAGCCTGGAACAGAGGGACCTTCCTCACAGTGACATTTGTATCTTGTAGCACAAATCACACTTAATACTGGCCTTCAAAGAGCTCTGGAGCAGGGAGGGCTGAGAGCCTCAGGGCAGGTATCAGGTGCTGCAGAAACCTAGGAAGGCATTGTCCCAGTCATAGCCTGAACAGGTAAGGACATTTTGGATAGAGAGACAGGAAAAAAATGTATTTACTCCTGATGGAACTAGCATCACATCAGAGTATAATATCCAAAAGTTCAACAGGACCAAGCTGTAACACAGAGAAGTTTCCAACAAAAGGTTTTCATTCTCTCAAAAACTTATGAGCCCACTGATTTTGTGGAAAGAGTACAGTAGGCTATAAAAGACATGAAATGAAGATTTCCACCCACTCAACGCACAGTGTAGTTGGCAGACACACTTGAGTTGCACTGTTAACAGCCAGGTCACCTGTGTACCACCTCACAATATTCAACAAGGGGAAAAGGATACAATAAAATAAAATTTTAAGCAGTAAAAGCATATTCATAGCCACTTCTGCACTGCGTGTATTTCTTGCAGCTTCGAGGCAGCAGAAAAGCACTTTTTTCCTTCTCTCTCCCTGCCAGCCTACCTGCTAACTGCAGCTTTGGGAATGAGCCTTCCTTCCATCCATCCCAGAGGCTGGCAGTAATCTCTCTTTTACAGTTCCCAAGGTTCTCGTCTGGAGCCTGTGCCCGGCGAGCTGCGGGGAGCTGCCTGTGGCAGCCAGGCTCTCTTCTGCAGCCTCTCAAATGGACCATTTGGCCTCTGCTCCTCCAGGCCAAACCATAAACCAGCAGTGCTCCCATGCTTGGGGGTCTCACTAGATCAAATGAGAACATTTAATCCCTTTTTTGTTCAACTTTTTTTCAGAACAAATTCAAATATATCTGTTAATAAGAATATTAAAACCAAACCCCTTTGTATATTTATGTATTAGACTGATAAAGCAGGCATTTTCTTTTAAGATAGTATTTCAGCCCTCAGAAAGCCACTCATACACAGTATAGAGAAATTCTATGCCAATCAATTAACTTGGGATCACATAAAAAAAATCCCAATGGACTTAAGAGCAGGTGGAAAGGGAAATGTGTAAAGATTAATCTCCATAAAAGAAGATAGAGCTCTCTCTCAAAAACAAATTTGTCATTTAGTTCTGGCTGGAACTTTCAAAATTATGTAAGGGGAGTCAGGTTTTAAAGAGTTCCTGAAACTCAGTTGGATTACCCAATTCCCTGGAAGATTTGAAAAGTTGTTGGCTTTTTAAAAAATGTGCATAGGTAATTTCACAGTAGCTACACAATTTTTATACACTGGACAAATAACTTAGCTCTTTGAAGTATATGAATATAATTTACCATTTAAGGAAGCTAGTGAAAGAATATTTAGATTAATAGAGTAAAATTGTTTAATAAAAAATGCTCTTCTCTGAGGTAAGATTAAAATTTTGTTGCTTGGTTATGAATATGATTGAACAAAGCAATTCGTTATAATTCAGAGAGAATTTCTCACATTCTTCTCCAAGTATAAACCTGCATTTTTACCTGGAAAAAATAGGATTAACTGTTAACATTATTTGATAAAAGGGAGCAGGGAATTAAAAGGGAAATTTTTCAGAGCAGAAAATCATCAAATTAGTAGTTTTCAAACAGTCTTACACATCCCTCATTATGCTTCCATTGGCTGCCTTGAGAAATTATAACTCAAATTTCCTGTATCACCAGAATTAGCTCAAAGCCATTTAATGATACATATTAAGGCTTATGAAACCTGTCATGCACCATTCTTACCTTTTTTGGGGCCCATCTCAGAGTGACTGGATAGGAAATTGGGCTGGGATCTATTGGCATTCCAAATTGAGGGAAGAAATTAAAAGGTAAAAAAAAAAACCAAACCAAAAAGCAGGTGAATATTTCCAGTACCACTCAGCTGGCAAAACCACCCATTTGTTTGACTTATATCCAGATTACTGAGAAGGGAACTGTGCCCTCAGCTCCCTGGAACAATGAAAAGGACAGGCAAGCTGTCAGCAGGACTTGCACCAGAGCTGGCTCTGAGATCACACAAGAACTTGCATTGCACCTTGCTAAGCACCATTAACTATGAGGTGATGAAACAACCAGGGATGAAATTACCTGCTTAACTGTGTTTGGAAATCATACAGGAAGTTCAAGGTTTGAGTGGGGCTCATCAGCCAGTTAAAAAACCATAAACAGGTGTGGAAGTGCACCCCAGCGCATCTTCTTGCCCCTGAGGTGCTGAATTAAACACGTGCCTGTTGGAGGCAGGGGATGCCTGGTTCCTGAGGCTGACTGCTTGCAGTCTTTCCTGCAGGTGTGAGAAGGACATTGATGAGTGCAGCTCTGACCCATGTCTGAACGGGGGCCTCTGCCAGAACCTCCTCAACAAGTTCCACTGCCTGTGCGACGTGAACTTTGCCGGCGACCGCTGTGAGATCGATGTAAGCGACCTCTCCTTTTTTGTCTCTTTGCTCTTGTGGCAGAATCTCTTTCAGCTTCTCTCCTATCTCATTCTGCGAATGGATGATGAACCAGCAGTCGAGTGGGGTGATCAGGAAGACTATTGAGCAGTCTTTAAACTTTTGTGTTTTACTGCAGCAGAAGATGCCTTGACTAACCAGCTTAGCAAAGCAACACAAATATCAGAGTTTTAAAACTTGTTTTATATTTCTTTGAATGGTTTTTCTATGAAACGCTTCAGATCTGGTTTAGTTAATCAATTCAGTTTTAGAACAAATGCCAGCAGATTTGTTAGAGTTCACCCCACCTTCACCAGCACATTTCACCACATGGGCACTGCCAGTGGGTGACAGTGAGACAACTAACAGGCAGCACAACTGTCACATTTACTGAGGGTGGCATTCAAACCCTACTGCAATGAGTGGCAGACTTGCTGCCGTCAGTAATTCTAATCTTAAGTTAAATCATCCAGGTGGTCACTATTTTACATCACACACCATGTTTATTGCTGTTCTTTGGCAGTTAGGCCTCACACCTGTGAAATCATGAGGGATATTTTTGGATAATTAGGTAATGGTTTGGATTAGCATTTAACAACATGCTGAGGAGGTTCCCACATCCATTTGAATTAGTGTCAATCCTGCACTGATATCACCAATCCTGATCCTCTGCTCCAGTAGCCTCTACACATCCAATGTACTCTACTGAGATAAAATATAACCATCTTAATCTTTACCAACATTTCCCCTTTCAAGAGAGGCCCAGTAAGTATCTCAGACTTGAAATCACAGATTTGTTGTTTGTTTAAAGATTTCTACAACTTTAAGTAAATCTGTTTTACTTATTAGTAGATCAGTGTCATCAGACAAAAAAAAAAAAGATGGGATTTTTCCTTCTTAAGAAGCAATCAAAGTAATTGGGTTGGTTGTCCATGGATTCTTAAAAGAATGAAAAAAATGGACCTGAAAATTATGAGCACCAGGATATTTAACAAAAATATAGCAAAATATCTTTGTAGTTTCCTTTGAGAGTGCAGACACAACTGAAATACATTGTTAAATACTAAACATTTGTAAAAAGTGAGGTTTTTTTTTTGTTTGTTTTTAACTATTCTTTAAGACAAAAAACCCATTTATGAATGGTGAAGTAATTTATTTGGACATTTATTATTATATTTGCATAGATTCTCTATCCCTTTTAGTCATTTGAATAGTCTCCTTGCAAGAGGATTTGAAAGAATAAGCATGTATAGGGTGGTGTTTTATTACTCAGCTATATGGCAGGTAGCAGCGTTTTAAAGACTAACACCAGACTGGGAGTTTTCTGATTCTAGAGGGAACAATTGATCTTTTGGAGAAGTCCTTGAAAACATTGGTATCAGTTCCCCCCACTTCAGATCTGACCTTGTCCTCCCTAACTCGCTGCAGGTTGGACCTGGTACATCCAGGAAAAGCAAATCCCCCCTTTAAATCTCCAGTGACATCAGGACACTCTGAAATGTGTCTAAGTGGGATTTTAAGGTTTCTGTTTTGCCACAGCAGGATATGAATCAGACAGTGGATCAAGACTATTTTTTATTTTCCACCTTTCGTAAATGCCCCAAGATCTGTTATTTTTTTGGGTACCACTCAGTGCACAAATGCAGCAACGTTTGTGCTGTTAAAAACCCTACTCCTATTTTAGGGGGGAGTAAAAAAAACAAACAAACTTATACACATTTGTGGAAAAAAAGAATTATGATTCATCCCTGTCACATATTCCTGTTCTAGCATCTGCCTTAGTATGAAAATTAAGCACAGTGCGTTTACCTATGAGAATTGTACACAAGGATAATATCTTTGCTGACTTTGTCATACCTGAAAAAGATTCAAGAAATGGTTTTTGTTAAACTCTTATTAAATATAATCTTAAATAATTTTGTATTTTATATATATATAGATGGGAATGCATGGGAGATGAAATTAATGTAGCAGTGTCAGAAAGAAAACTATATATACTATCAGATATAGGTTTAGTTTTCTTACTGGCAATCACATGTAATACTGGCAATTCTAGAACACAGACAAAGAGAGAAAAACACAATCAGACTGCAATTGGATTTTTTTATTCCAATGAAAATACAGTTTTGGAAAATTGCTTTCATGTGGAGAAATTTAAAATAATAGCATCTTATGTTGGGAATTTCATTCCAAACTGTAGCTTTCATTCAATCGTAGCTAAAACCATTTCTCAGTTCAGTATTATTGAAATGAAAAATAATCAGAAATAACTTGAAATAAAAACTGTCCTATTTCAGAATGCTAACTAAAGACAAAGAAATTTTAAAACTTCAAATGAAAAAAGTGCTGCTACTAATCAAAGCTGTTCAAATAATTTTTTTAATAGCTATAATTAAGAAAATAATGAAGTTTGGTTTGGTTTTATTTTCTCACTGGGTTTAGTTCAGTCTCCACATAACTAAATTGAACCATTATGTACTTTATAGAATATGCACTACAGGACACATTACATTAAGCAAAAATTTTATCATGGTCTTAATGTTGAAGAAAGGTAGAAAGCAATAAATGTAATAACAGTATGTCTGACATTAGACCTATGTTCAAAATGTGAAAACAATAAGAATCCATTTGTACAGAGATTTCAATACTCTTTCTATTCAACACTAGACACTTGATATGAGTGGTTATGCAATATTAAACACAGGTTTATATTAATTTACAGCAATATGCAAATTATTATTCTAAACTCAAGTAGCAGGGCATCAGTTCTCTCTTTCTTTTACTGAAAACACTCACCTGTAATTGAATTCTTTCCTTCCTCTAATGCCTTGTCATCATGAAACATCCCTGGCCTCAGAAATGCTGCTCTCTTCCTCTTTGTACTTCTGTATCCTCAACTGCATTGTGCACGTGTACATAAATTTCCTACCTTTATACACCAAATAAACCTTCTGCCTTTGTCTCTTTATGTCTGCTCCTCATTTCCTGCTGATGGCTCTGTTCATTTGCTTTCAGTGTGCCATGTTTTCTGAACACTTCACAGGAACACCACACACCAACCAAGGTTGCTTCATCCTGGAGTTTTCCAGGAGTTCTCCACATGTTCTTCATACATCTCCAGTGTTGTAATTGTACTTAAAATCTTTTGATAGTTGATTTTTTTTTTTTAATTAAGAACACAAACTCCCTGCTGAGTTCATGCTTTCATGGAAAATCAGTATTTATAAAAAAAAAGAAATATCAAAACACACTCCTACTAATTTGGGCATTGAGAAGTTGGGAAAACATCCTCTCAATATACTCAGAATTAGAGGGGGTATACAAGACATGCAAATGGAAGAAAGCCAAAAAGCAAGCTCATGATTTTTGGAGATATGGCTTGTGATGCTCCATGTTGGTAATATCTGTAATGAATCCCTCTATGATACTGAGACTCAAACTGGTTTTCTGATGCCAGGGACTGTCACTCATAAAGCTGGGTAATGAGAAGTAACAGTGTTTGGGCTTGAGGCAGAATTAAGATTTCTGAAAAGAGGGGGAAGACAGCAGTGATGGAGACACTGGAAGGGAGAGCAAAGGGATTTGCATCAGCTGTGGGATGAATTAAAGCATATTCTTCACTGTGCTTGGAAAATACTCAAGGGGTGTTTCACTGAGGGCATGGCAGATTGTCTTTACTGACCATTGTTCTTACTTCTGGCCCTTAAAAATCCAGGCTCTGACTGAGCACTCTCTTCAGCCATATCTTATGACAATTTTAACTACAAAGAGCCCATGTGTTTCTGAATTTGAAAATATCCTTTATATATGCTTATTTAGATTTTCTTACTCCCAGATTACTGAGGAAACCAGATACAATAATCATTTACTCACTACACATGACTACAGTACATTGGTGAACCTAAAAATAGGAAAAAATCTGCTCTAAACTAACAGTGATGAAATAAGATTTCTTTCTTTCTTTGCAAATATTTTTTCTGCCCTGACAGCCAAAAGTTCAGCCAAGGGGGCATTTTACGTCTTTATATTAACTTTCAGCACTTGAACGTACATATTTATATCTTGAGTTAGTGATTCTCCCTAAAAATAATTAAACTCTTGTTTGCAATAAATTATTGAAAATTTCTACTTCAAAACCCACAAGGCTGGTTCTGAGAACTATAACCCTAAAAAGGCAATGAAATAAAAGCTGCAGCAAATCATCTTTCTCTGGTACTGAGATTACTATTAGTTGAAATGGATCTCCAGGGAGTAAAGACTAAATCCAGGGTTGGGTTGTTCATTTTACTTTGTGTTTCAGGAGTGCCTGAGCCCCATTAGACTGGGAGCACATCCTGCCAGGGCTGTGCCCTGCTGGTGCTGGCAAACAGCTCCAGCTGAGCTTTGGAATTGTTCTTTGAACATTGTCAGCAGCAGCACCTTTGGGACAGCACTCCCTCTCAAAACACACCCCCTCTCCTATTGTACCTGTGAATATCCATGAAACTTGAAAGTGGAGGTGGGTTTCATGTCCCAGAATTGAAGCTGTGCTTGGTTCACAGAGCTGCTGCCGTGTGCTGCACCACTGCTGCTTCCACGTTCTCTTCCAGCTGGTACCATTCCATCCTCCTGGGCACGAGGACAAGCATCATGCACTGGAGGTTATGATTCACACTTAATATCATTAAAAATACACTGATAAGCATGTTGGATATGTTCAATATTGAATCAAAATTCAATAAAACTCTCTCAGGCTTCCATAGCACAGACACAGGGAATTTTGATTGAATCTGCTCTACAGTGATTAGCTAATGCATTCATTAACTGGAAGGGTTAGTAATATGAACGTAGCAAATGATACTTAATTACAATAATTAATGCCTGGTGATTCATGAATAATGCATTCCATAGCTATTTACATATTCATACTTATGAGGCTATTAAAGGATAATTATCATTTGACTAAAAGACATGGACATCAGGAATGTAACAACCAGACTGTTTTCCCCCAGTCTCACTGTGGCTTTACCTGCATGTCTTGCTCTTGTACACCTCTACCTTGTACACAGAAATATCAACAGTATTTTGGTTTCAAGGCCTATAGAGTGATCTAATGGCAATCACAGCCCATGCAGGTTAAGTTTCCACCCTGCACCAATTCTAAGCCAATACTCCCATCAGTTTCTGTCTTGAGATTGCAAAACTCTGAAAGTACTTTGTTCTCTTTGCCATTGGTACTGATTTGTTCTTGTCCTGAACTTATGCTCTTTCCTACTGCAGATGGTTAGGACACTTCATACTTTAGAAATATTGGAAAAAATAGGAAAATTGGAAAATTAGGGTAGCTAGATTGGAAGCACCTTCAAATTGAAAAATTCTGCCCTAGATATCTGGTATTTCTGCTCCTATACACATATTTCAGCTCCATATAAGCAGATAATATGCTAGACTTCCCAGGAGAAGACCTTGAGAGTAATAGAGGAACAAAAATTAAAAAAGAAAAAAAATTAAATTCTTATTAAAATGTATTTTAAGGCAATAAGATAATTTTTAGTCTTATCCTAAGATTGAATGCCCAATGTTGACAACACTAAGACAGTGGTTGTCAGCACGGTCAGGCTGAGCTCCTGGGGAGCAGCAGGCTGTGTCTCAGCGAGGAGCACCTTTGAACCTGCTGTGACTTCTGTCCTCTCCAGAGCTCCTGCAGCCTCTTGGAAAAGACTGGTATGGACAGTGTAACATTTTAAAAATGACACCATTCTCTGAAGGGCCCTGTCCTGTTTCCACTGCAGGTGAGATGCCTCTAATGGTACAACCTCAGGAAATCAGAGGGGTTTAAAACTACTCACCAGCATGTTCTGACATCATACTGAGCCCAGCAGTGCTTGGGGACCAGTGGAGAGAGGACTGAATCCCTGCTCAAAACTGATGCCCTCTGCTTGCTGGGGCTCCTGCCCAAGCAGGGAGCAAGCCCTGGGTCAGCAGAGCTATCAATGAGCAGAAGCCAGCTCTCACCTGTCAGCTTCCCTGAGGCTCCCAAGACCTGTGGGAGGGAAATAAACACTCTGGGCTGTGTAACTTACATCCTGCAAGGCTGCTGCCAGAAGCATAAAGGGCATTTCCTGGGACTTCTGATTTACTCTCTGTAGTACCTTAATAGGTTTGAGAAAACCCTCATCAGGACAACTGTACAGCACAGGTAAACTTTTACAGTGTGATGATAGTCTATTGAAATAAGATTATTTCAAAGACTGAAATGAATTTTTACTTTTATTAGCCTGGCAGAGTCAGCATAACTGGGCTGGGAAAAAGCTGGAGTTTATTTGTTTTCACGTCATTTGTGTGGCTGCAGATCACCCACCATGGCAGAATCATTATCATTGATGGTAGGAGCCAGAGAGGGCTCAGCTTTATTCCAGTGCCAGGTCAAATGTGGGGTAAGAAGAAACATCTTTAGATTTACAAAATGAGCAGCCCTACTCTGGAAGTCCTTGGAAATGTCACAATGCCATTTTTGCAGTTGTTTTTCAGAGCAAAATGACTCCTTAATACCCGTTGCTGTTTTGTATTAGTCTGCATTCAGATCACAGGATTTGACTGAAACTTCTAAAAGGATATCGGATGAAACACATTTAATGTGTGTCACAACATAAGGTACAAAAACATTAGGATGCAAAGACAATAAGGTTATCTAATATGTCCTAACTGGGAAAGACAAGAAAGCTCTTCACGGGGCCAGGATTACTGCACGCATCAGTGAGAAGCAGTTGAATATTTAATGTGCATGGTAAATATAGGCAGAAAAGGGAGCCCAATGACATATGACAGCATAACACTCTGCAGTACAGGAATCAGCTCCAGCACGGTGTTCACATAACACTTTAGTATTCAGACTAACACATTTTGTCTGTACACCATCCTTTCTGTTGCAATGGCATTGTCTTCCCTATTCTCACCTTCTGATGTTTTCCCTGTGGACCCACGTCCACATCACATGGGTATTTACTTCAGTCATTGCTCACTTTATAACACATTCTTGCAGTCTGTGCCTGCATTGTTCAGATACTAAATTTTATGTCTTTTGTTTTTTTCTTATAAGTTTCATGACCTAATGTTCTTTTCTATTTTTCAGTTCTTGATATGAAACTCCATCTCTAATAACATCTGAAAAAATTACACACTTAACTAGGCTTATGGAATATTACTCCACTGAAAAGGAATAAAAATAATTCCTGTTCTGAGAATCTGAAAAAAATTTGGTTTCAAATGATCAAGAACATTTATCTATTTTGATACAGAGAACCATTTAAATGAGAGGCAAATCTTGTTACACAAATAGCTGAATATTCTACCAATCTAAATGTGCAGCAAACACTGCAGTCCTTAAATTTATTCAAATCATATTTGGTAGAACAAATTTTCAAAAAAAACCGGCACTGAAGTAAAAAATGTGATACTGCTGTAATTCAAAGGACAAGGAAATCAGCAGCTTTACAAATCTTTTTAATTATTTAGAGTGAACAGATTTTGCACCAGTGGAGACAGCTTTGGTTGTTGGTGGTCCCTGTGAAATGATAGGGTAGGGATTCTGGGAATTCTCAATCACATTAATACTTTAGGGTCTAATTTATCCATTACACAAATAAATGGAAATACTTCCCTTTCTGTCTGGGGAAGCACTGGTAACATCACAAGCTGTCCTCTTCTAATCCCCAAAGGGACAGGACCCTCTGTTCCCTCTTCTCCAAGCAGTAATCATTGGTGGGTGAATTAAAGGTGCAGTTGCTTCCCTGCTCAGCCTATGACAAGACCTTTTCTCCTGTTGACTTTGAATCAGTTATGCTGGAACAGGATGCATACAGTGAGCACAGCCTGGCTGACACCTGGGAGATGGTAATCCTGGAATACCACCACCAACAAAAAAAATACCACAACCAAAAACCACAACCAACCAAAAAAAAAAAAACCCCAACGACATAAAACAAAAGTACACATGCACAAAAAACTAAATACCCAAAAAAACCCCCCAACCCAAGCCAAAATAAACTCCAAAGGAAAGCCCAAACCTGCTCCCAATTAAAATCAGTGACAAACTAGAGACTAAGCTCCAGGAGGGCCTTGGCAACAGCACCTCTTCTGCAAGGCTAATTTCACTCTGTATTCACCAATGCTAATGCATGTGTCTAGTTTTATCTAGGCTCACTCTAATCCCTCAGTGGAATGTCAGCATAGGCACAGATTTTATACAGGGATTTCACTGTTGCCTTTTTTTATCCCTAATGCTACCATTTTGTGAACTAACCAGAATATTGCTAACCACTTCACTAACCAGTGAAGGACACTGCTGTGTCTCTTGGAAAACTGCACTTGGTCCTTTCTTATTTTATTGTTCCCTTTAATCAAACACAAACCTCGTTCAGGCTGAAAGAAAATGCTTGGTTTCTGTACATATGAAATGCAACATATCCTTCAAGGCAGACCTAATGCCAGTAGTAAAGGTAGAGTCTTCTGTCACTTTCTACAGGTTTGGAAGTCATTATCCCACCCAAATGTTCGCCTGTCCTTTCAGCAGGTGATACTGTCAGTGGAACCCCAGTGGTAGCTGTGGATCTGTCTGGGGAATGATGAGTCCCAAAAACCCCTCAGTGCTGCCAGTGTTGCCATTTCTGGAAACCATGAAAAAGGGTGGTTCTGAAGGAGGTCCTGGAGGCACAAAGTGATACTGAGGGAAATGCAATTCCACAAATAAGGAAAATCATAAGTCAAATGTATTTGTAAAAGTCAAACAGATGGGGACAGCGCTGAACACCTGGGCTGCATCTGAACACAGGAAAAATGACTTCATTATTTCAAATGAATGCTTGGGACACCTCTGTAAGTGCCCAAGTGTTATTATCTTGTCCTTCACTAGGAACTGGACAGAGAGAGAATCTACCCCGGGATGCTTTAAACACTTTAAATCTACTAAAGCATTATTGGTAGAACCTGCTGCTAAGGAGTAATCTCCAAACCAGTGAAGTTCTCTAGATGGAGTAGGCAGGAAAGCTAAATTTCCAATCAGTATCAGCTACCCACTCTGCCTTGGAGGAGCACTCAGGCTGCTCAGACTGCAACTGGCCTGAACCCAGAGACCTGAAACAACTTTTTTCAATTCCAGAAAATTTTGAGTCAATGATTCCTTGCTTCTGATAATTTCTTTCTATCCTCTCCAAAAACTACTGATGAAGGAGGAAGCAGAAGTATTCTTCCAGGAGAAAACACTAATGTATGAAACTTCTGCCACAATAAATATATAACTTGCCTGATTTTCTGATTACCTTGCTAATGCATCTGAGTTTGGGAATATTTTAAGGAAGGATGCAAGTCTCAATCAGAAGCGTTACTCAGAGCCATACAAAAATGCATTTTGGAAATCACTGACCACATTTTTAGTTGAATTAAATTGTCTATTTATGGGTATGGAAAATACAGATAGCCAGCAAGCAAAGATTCAGGTCTGTGAGACCTCAGAGTGGAACAATCTTGAACACTGCAACATGACCACAGGCAGGTGCTTTAACAAAATGGGTCATCACTGGCTTGAGGCAGGTACCACTAGTGAGGCTGGTGGAGCCAGATCCTTCCAATGTCTGCAAATATATAAAACCAAACAGGCTTGAATCTGTAATGGTCCCACGGGGCAGGGAGTTGACCCTCAGGAACAGAGGAGTGGGGACTGCACTCAAGGGCATTTGCCTGAGAGGAGTCCTGCCAGGCCATCCTGGGAGAGATCATCTGTCCTGGTGCTCAGCCAATAAATAACAACAGGTCAGTTGATGTGGAAGTATGAGTTTAGTCCAAATGCTGACTGTAAACCTGTAGTAGGCACATATGAGGGATTTATTACCAGTGTAAATGCAATATTGCAGTTTAAACAACAGAGAATGCCATACTTCACTCCAAAAAATAGGTCATACAGTAAAAATGCCTAATGGCAACAGCTCCATGAAAGATCACCTGTCAGGCCCAAGTTCTCTTGCTCAGGGCTTCCAGCAACTGAGCAAACACCCAGCCAGGCAGAGCCTGGAGGGCACAGCCTGAGCCAGAGCTCACCAGTGCCACTGTCAGGGCAGTGCTCGAGCAGGCCAGGGCTGTGCTGCCCTGGTGTGACTGACCAGCAGAGTTTGGGCAGAGGGGAGATTAAATTCATTCACCATTTCCACCGTGGGCTGTCTAACTGGTCCTGGGCTAATTGTGTTTCTATTTCATGCCTCAGTTCCCCTCTCTGACCAAAGGTTGCTTTAAAGGCAGTTATTCTCCAAACTGAAAATACTGAAAAAGAAACAAGGCACCAAGGATGGCGCTGATGAGGAGGAACCGCTCAGGCTGCCCATTCCACAGCAGGCAGACACATCTGAGACAGGTGGAATCAAAGAGGGGTTGTACCTTACCCCTGCAGACAGAGGTGACCTGGCCCCATGCACTGTAGAAAACGTTACTTTCAGCCTGTATTGGGAAGATCTGAGTTACACAGACCTGGCCAGAAACAGGGTGAGCTGGCTTCAGAGTCAGTACACCTTGCCTTGGAGGACCAGAGATAAATTCAGTGAACTGAGTCAGCAGATTTCTTTCCCATTTCCAAGAAGTATGATCTTCAAGAAAATATGAAAGTGTAGGAATTCTTCTTAAAAGAAAGACATTGATAGGGTTGCCATTCCTTCCCAGCATATCAGAGTAAAACTCTCTAATCTTTAGTACAATGTATTTTCTGTTAGTTATCTTTAGGTGGCAGTAAGGTAAAAGCATGGAATAGAAAGTTAAAACAAATTTCTACTGCATTTTCTGAGACCTTTCTCTCATGTGCTGTGCTGGCTATTACACAGAAAGTGACTTTCTAAAACATTTACATCTTCAGCAAATACCCAAAAAGCAATTATCAGAGTTGGCTTCATCCAGTTCACATTCAGATGCAAACCTGTTGAATGCCAGCAATACTGATACAATGCTATTAATACATTGATGCAATGACAGATCCCATATTAGGTATGCAGTACTTGATCCAAGAATCCCTGAGGACAGTGGTGGGATTCAGAGGTAGGCACACACTCATATAATTCTATCAACAAGACAAAAGCACACTTAAAAAAAAGAGATAAAAGTAACTCTGCTAACAAATGAAAGGTCTAAGTCAAGTCTGAATAATTATTAATATAGCAGTTTTTAGATGTTTTTTTGTTTACACTTTACCTACTTGCACCTCTTCCAAAGTCTCTCCTGAAGATAAATGATTTTTGTTATCTCAAATCAGCTTTCTACTAGAAAAAAAAAGCAAAAACAAAACCCAAAAAACAGCCAGTGGGATAAAAACACACTGAAAGTTTTTATCAAGGAATATAATTAGCAAAGTAACATGACAGTGTCACTTAGCATGCTAAGGCAAATATTATGTAGTCAATAAAGGTCTATCTTATACTATTAATATTTACAGTTGGAAGCAGGAGATGGCTGCAATCAAAGTGCTGCTCCCAGCAAAGGCTCGCTGCTGACTCGATACCTTGCTGTCTGACAGTGTGAAACAGTCACAGCACTCCTTACTTCATCACCACTTGACAGCATCCTATTAATGCTAGGTAGCAACACATGGCTGGTTTGCAGGAGCTCAGCACCAACAATGGAGAAGAATTTCATGGAACAGTTTTGAGATCATTGCCTTTGCTTATTAGCAGAGAAGCAGGGATGGAAAGTGTCTGGCAGTTACAAAATTGGGCAGGAATTGTAGAACCTGTGCCATGCCATACACAGCTGACCCACCTGTTTATTGTGCATTACTGGACAGAGCAGTTTCTCCTTCCCACAGGGCTCTCAATTTCAGCACTGAGTTTCAGCAAGAGAACCAGGACCTGGGGGAAGAGGACCAGAGCCTGCTACCCATGGTCACAGGCAGGGACCAGAGCCTACAGGAGGAGGCTGCACCCTTTATATGCTGGGCTTTGATGGGTCCTTGGGGCTGTTCTCAAAGACCTGATAACAGAAATAAATAACACCTACCACTAATGTCACTGATTAAGAAAGACATCTCAACTGTCATGTGCTGAAAAGTGGAGTTTTGAGCGACTCCACATTGTGCACAAGTCAGGTTGTGCAAATCCATCACAGTTAATTGAGACTGATAATTCCTAATACAGGCAAATCATGTCTGGTAAAAACAATGTGCAAGGAAACACGTTAGTGAGAAGAAATAACAAGCAGATATTCACTCAGACAGTACTTCCACATTGCAAATACTTCAGCAAAATCTCTCTTGCCTTTTTTTATCCCCCTGTACAGAAGAGATTGGAATCTAGAAGGACAGATTAAACATACATGGAAAAAATCAGAAAAGCAGAGGTTTGCAGTAGGAATGGTTTAGTTGCTTCCTTGTCTTAGCTGCTGATAACCTACATTACCCTTCCCTGCCCCGTTCTCTTCTCCAAATTTTGTCATTACCATCAGCCCCATCTTCAGTGTCACATCATCCTGCACATGCTGCTCTGACCAACATCTGTGCAATCAATGAAGAAAACAGTTTTGAAATCCATTCTTCTTTCTTATAATTTTAACTATTTCACTCTGTCTACTGAACCTCTCTCCATCTCTTTTCCTTGGAAACTGTCCTGCCCTCATCTTCAGCACTGTAGCATCTTTTCTTATTCTTCTCCTGTTTGGGGGTTTAACCTCCTGACCCCTTCACACTCACTTCGCTCTCCCATGACAGCAGACTTCCTCAAAAGGCCTTCGTGCTCTTCCAAATCCCTCTTCATGTTCCACTTCTACTGTGGAACCTACAGGGATGCAGTAAACTCAACCTGGCCACATGCAGGGAAAAACAAAAAGCCAGCGTTTTCAGTAATATCCTTGAGTTTAAATATCTCCTATTTCTTCCTGCAAGATGCTTGCCTGATGAGGCTTTTATCCACCACCAAGATGTACTCACACAGAATCTGCTGTCTCAAAGCTGCAAAGCGGTTATCCCCTGTGAAGAAACACCACCTGATACACTGTGCTGGCAGCCACGCACAGAAATAATTCTGTATGATGCCCCAAAGCATTTCCCAAACTGGAAAAGGATGTTGCACCCCAGAGACTGACACCTTTACTAAAACATTTGTCTAGTCTGCTATATAGCAGCTATGGGACAAACTCCTCCTCAGCATGGCTTGCCTGGATTTGCACCAGCTATAGATTTTTCCCTCTTATGCTTTCAGACTGCAGCAGATGGTGAAGTTCCTACACCAGAGGCTGTCGATAGAATTTTAAAAGGCATCTCATAACAACACATTGGAGCTGCACATTTAATCTGTGCTGCACCACTCGGATGATCTTAAAAAGAGCTGGAACACTTACAAAATTAGCACTGGCAGTTGCTGCAGAAGCGCTATCGAGGAGCTTCTCAAAGCCCACAGCTTAATGAGAGCTGCCCTCCCATACTGCCACCCAAATCACTTCTCTCTGTGCAACCAACACTCCGCTGCCTAAAAGGCATTCAGCAATCTGTGAGATACTGATCCAGCAAAACATCTGATGCAGATTTTAAGGGGCTGCTGATGCACTTCTGGCTCTTTTGGGTGCATGGCTGAGCTCATGCACAGTCCCAGCCAAAACCAGGACTGTTGTTCCTTTTGCCTAAGACAGACCATTCCAGAGGTACTAAACTCCTCTGTTTTCATGTCTGGCCTGCTTGCATTAAACAGTTAATACAAACCAGACATCAATACTACAAGTAGTTAAAGAAATTATAGTTACTGTCGGTAGCATGGTATTTAAAGGTTAATTCCTAAAAGTGAGCCTTCCTAGCAGGAAAAGCTTCTTGGCCAAAAGGCTAGTACTGCCAGTAGAAGGCCACCTAAGCCATGTATCAGCACTGAGGAGGGGGCAAACTGCTCTGCTTTAAACACAGCACTGTTTCAAGTGATCTGGGAATGGTCCTGCAGCCCAGTGTGGGGAGGAGGAGGTCTGGGTAAGCTGGTCTGACTGGGAGATCAGGACTAATGTGAACAACACCCTTGTTTCACTGAAGTCTGCTTTACAATTTAGTTGCAACGCTTCAGAGAGCTCCATCTCCAATCTCCAATTTCTTGCTCCACTATAATTAGAACAAACCTCCTCATTAACTTCTGTAGTGTCACAACAGTGCAACTTCACGTGCCAGGAGGGAGGCTGTCAGAATTTCTTAATGAGGTGCCTTCTCTGCAAGCCCAGCTAAATCCTAGACTTCAATCATCTCCATCTTCTTCCTTTTCTCACAGACTGCCACAGACATAATTCTTCCTTCATAGTAAAGATTGCATTTTTATGATCTATAACTGGTCAAGCCAGATGACCAATTTATCATTATAGCAACTAACATGAATTCCCTCTATGTTTTTTCCTTGATTTCAAGAACTGTCAGAAAACTGAAAGTTGATGTTTTTCAGGAAGGAATCAATTAAAACTGTCAGGTGTCAACTAAGACAAACTATTCAAACTACATTATATAAAAAGCATATACTATAAAGAAGTTGTAGTGAACATAATTTTTTCAGAGACATTTCAAGAAAATATTCAGACAACAACACTCACAAGAAAACAAAAAAAGAAATCTAAAATATTACTTAAAATCTTTCTTCAAGATGAACTGCCTAAATACTGTGGATATTCTGCACACGTCAGAATTAGTCACCTAAGTTTTTTCTTCAGCAATGTCCACAGGGGCAGGTACAGGACTCAGAGTCTCATTCAGGCCCTTCAGACAGTGGGATTGTATTCCCCTGCAGCTATCAGGAAAATAACTCAGGGCTGATGGCAGAAACAGCAACAGCAATGCTGGAAATTCAAGATGATCTACAGCTCTTGATGTAATTCAGAGATATTTTCAGGGGGAGGTGAGGGACAACAGGGTAGCCTCCTCCCAGTGAACATGGGGCCAGCAGAAGTTCCTAAGATGCAGAGGAAAAAGCAGTGATGCTACCTTGGGGTGTTGTCCTGCATACAGAAGGCACCAGGGCCAGTTTTTGGCACCTGCAGCCCCCCCTGAACTGGAGCTCTGGGCTGGCTGACTGCAAGGGAAACAGCCACACCTTCAGCCCACTGAGATCTTCTTCAGGTGTTCAAGGCTCCACAGCTGAATCTGATCCTACAAACTATCCCTTTCTTACTCATAAAGGAAGCAAAACTAGAGAAAAAGCCCTGCAATGGCCTTCCTAGGTCTGTTTTAAACTCTTACTTTCTGCTTCTCAATCTGAGAGAATTCAAACACTTTTCTTACCAGATAATCCTGAAACTTGTTAGGCATCGGGTCTACAGCACAGCAAATACTGCACCTTTCAGGAGTCACTTCAGGGGACAAGAGGAATGTCTGTACAATGCAGCTGCCACTTTTGAAGCCCACAAGACGAACTGGAGAGTTCTGAGGTGTGCAGAAGGAAAAGGAGTTGGTGGTCTCACTGATGACAAACAGTGGAGAATCAGCTGAAGTGCACCAAGTGCTGCTTCCTTTGTTGCCTCAGGTACCAAAGCAGCAAGGAGTAAACTATTCAAGGACCTGAAAAATAACTGTGTATAGACACACGCAAAGATCAGTGCCCACATGGAAACAGCATTAAGCAGGAAACCAGGAAAAACCATTAAAGGACAAAGCAGTTAAAGAAAATAGGTGATGTTTATAACATCTTAAAAATAGTTTGCCTTTTCCAGTGGCCTGTGCAGTGTTTGGCTTGACGTGAATCTGTGCTCCTTAAATGAGTCCCAAACAGATTATTATTATTATTATTACTACTACTACTTGAACTCAACAGCCCAACAGCTCTTGGAACATGGTGGCTGGTGTTTAGCACAAACACAGCAGCTACATTTTGCAGGTGATGTGAGAGAGAGTAATAGGCCACAATTTGCTAAGATGAAAAAAGAAAATCACAGAAAAGGGACTTCCTGTGCCTTCATTTAATGTACTAATAAAAATTAGAACAAAGTCAATATATATATTTATGGCCACTTTATTGCTGTTGAAAATAAACTGTAGCCTCACAGGCTAGGGTTATCAGTGCATCTCATGGTAACACATTTGTGTGTGCCTGACTGGATTTCTTCTTAAACTGCACAAATTCTTACTCGAATTCAGCCTGTAAGAGAAAAAAGTTCCAATAAGATGGCTGTAAATCCTCTGTGAAATGAACTCAGCATATCTGTGGGTCTTTTAATCAAGTAAATGGCTTTTCTCTGGCTGCTCACTATTATCCCCATATGCCCCCAAACCTTTCAAAGTAATTCTGCCATGGATTAGGACTGCTCAAGACAGTTGTTACCACAGCAAATGGCTGTGATTTGGAGGCAGTAAATCTGGGCAGCACGGATCAGATGTTCTTACCAGGAATGAGCTGATAACCTTGTGAGTGGTGTCAGGATTCAGAATCTGAGACTTCCCCAGGAAAAGCTCCAGTGCACACGAGCAGCTGCAGAAATCCCAAAAAGCCCCGCACGTGGCAGGGAAGGGAAGCCTCCAGGGTTTGTCAGTCCCTGTGTTTTAAAGCCTGCCTTGATGTCTCTGTCTGGAGATGCATCCAGAACCAGGCACGTTCTGAGCAATGCTGAAATGGAGGTGGGCTAATCCCTCGTGCCCAGGCACAGAGGCAGGCAGCTCCTGCCTCCAGAGCACGTCACACCTCCCACACCCCACTGACACCTCCAGAGAACATCTCCCCAGGCAGCAGCACCCCAAGGAAGCCCTCCCTGCCTCCTTCTCCATTTCTCTGCCAGCACCACGGCTGCATCCTCCTTCTCTCTCTGCTCTGGCTCAGCCCTGGTGTCCGTGGCCACACCACTCATCCCTGTGTGGCCACAAGGCAGGATCAGCTCAGCCCAGCCTTGCTGATGTGACACACACAGGAGGAGGAGGCCCTGTGCACTTGGCTGGGCTCCCCTGTGCTGTTCCACTTGTCTTTGGCACAGGTGGAAACATTCATTACAGCAAATCCCGAATATTCCCTCTTATAAAACAACCATTTGGGAAATGGCTTGCTTTAAGGTAAGCAAACATACACCTTTTGATAAAGGCTGATAAATCCCTCTAAGCTCCAACTTCTGAACTGGGCCCTTCTTACTCAAAAAGCAGATCAAGGAACCAAAGCAGAACAATAAATCTATTTCCATAACCAAATGAAAAAGCAAAACCCAGAGCTATAGTGAAATGTCACTCGAGTCAATTACTTATTTTATGCAATCTAAATATTAAAAAAAATAAATTTGAATTTAATAATTAAAATAACCCTAGAAAAAGTAATCAATTTTGAAGTGAAACTACTAGTGCAAATCCAAAAGACTTGATTTTAGAAAAAGACAAAGATTTTTTTTACTTGCATTTTCTCCTGTCTTTGCAGACGAAGCTATCCACTACGTGAAAACTAAATTCAACCATGCTTTTCTTTCTTTTTTTAAATTTTTGCCAAAATAAACTTATTTTGCTCCAGCTGACATCCAAAGGTATATAAATAGAACATCCTAAAAAAAAAAAAAAAACCAAACCTAGTGAGAAGCAGATAGACTTTCCAATGGTAGCAAACCTCATTTTGTTGGTGTCATCTTGCCATCAGCATCCATTACCACCAAGGATGCAGCTTTTACTGGCAGCTCCTCTGTATTAGGGGCTCTTAAAACTGTTCTGTCACCAACTATCTTCTAAACAGGCTCATAAGATAATTCAGGTCAGAAGAGTCTTCAGGAGGCCTTTCAGTCCAGCCTCAAACTGTAATGAGAATCTCTAAGGTATTGCCCAGCCAGTTAATTAACCCTCCTTCATTTACCTTGCATATATTTAGTTATTCATAAGCAGTGCTGAAGGTACATTCAGAAATAGCTGTGATCACCATGTGTTATTTACTGGCAAGAATTATTTCTGACAGGCAATCCCAATGTATGGAGGCACGGGTGTCGCATAGGCTTCCCTAATAACAAAGGTTTGCAGCAAAAAAATTCAAGAACTTGTTTCTCTTCACAAGCTTCCAGGTGTCCTGTGGTAGTTTTTTTCTGCCAAGAGAAAATGAAGTTTGTCTTGTTCTGTCCATTCCTTTCCAAGCTTTCCTCTTCTGCTTTTGAAGCTCTAGCCAAAGAACACCCCTTGCTGGGTACTCTGGAACAGCCTTGTGACAAACACACCAAAACACTGTGTGCTGCCATCTCTCAGCCCGTGGGGAAGGGAATGGTGATGTGAAGCTGAAAAGTGAATTAGAGTGTGGTGGTCCAGTCCCTCAGGATGCCTTAGACCCAGCCAGGGGATCTGAGGCATGGATGGAGTGCTGAGATGAGCAGTTGCACACGTGAGCAGCCCAGGGCACTGAGAAACATCCCAGAGGTTCACAGTCAGACCCATACATGCTGGAAGCACCAGCAAGGATTTACCAGAAAAGCCTGAAGCACTGACACGGGACATTTAATTTCAAACTGCATTTTTAGTGACCACTCCCTTCTATTATGCAAAGTACACAGTATGGTCAGTGACAGAAAACCTCTTTTCCACTCTTTCAGCAGCACTAATGTTACTAAAAATGCTGTTCAATCCTTTATTTGTGGAATCACTAGTTACAATTATTTTAGTCTATCATCATCACCGAACACACAGTGAACAGACTCTGAGATGACAGGGGACAGAGCTTTTCAGATATTTTTTTCCAGATCAGCCAGCTGATTTTCCAAATTAATTTAACAATTCAGCCATTAATTGCTAGGGAAGCAGTTGATTTTGATGGGACCAGACTGCAGAGCCTCCTGGCAGCTCTTGTTACCAGTCCAGTGCAACTGCCAAGGGGGTACCTCATACTGGAAACTTTGGCAGGGAGCTGTGGGGTGTTAAACCAGGGGACAGCACTGGAACAATCAGGGGGTTTTGATCAATAGAATTCACCTTAAAAGATGAACTAAAGGCCTTGTCTTCATATTTAGAAATTAGAAGCAATATAGACATAGAAATAAAGTTAGCTTATGTATCTGATCATGGTAAACCCCCAGCTTTCCAGATATTAATCAGTGGGGTAACTTCTTTTACATATTGGCTAAAGATGGGTAATGTTTCTCTAATAAGTAACTATTGCAAAATTTAAAAAAATACCTGTTATGATGATTTTAATTTGAGAATGACATTTAGATGTGTGACTCCATTTTAGCACAAGTTTTTTCTTCACCTCAATTCTTTGTAAAATTTCTTCTTTGAGAAATCAAATTAATTGGAAGGTTATAATAAATGAAAAGATACAGAGAGACATGCTTGCAACAGGAATGGGAAGAGTGTGGACTGGAAAACTGGAGACTGAATTCAGAAATTTCACATATCAGAGGTGAGGCCATACCATCCATTTGCCTGTGGTAGTGAATTTCTCTTGCAAATGGCCTGTTCAACCCCAGGATCAGAGTTAACCTGGACTATCTTAGTACTTATTTTCCCAGAGCAGGCAATGAAAATAAAAGAGAGTTCCTGAGAACAAAAATACCATTAAAAACTTGCCGCCTCTCTGAGACTAGAGGAACAAGGGTCATATAGTCCAACAGAGTACAGAGCAAAACTAGGATATCAAATGTATCTGTTACACCATCCAAAGATGAAATAACCTTCCCAATCCAATCCAATTTAATAGACCAACATGCTTCATGCCACCTTGTTTTAGAGTAGTAGTCATTTGGTCTGACACCTGCATGATGTTATTTCTATTGGGAAAAATGTATTTAAAATCACAGGGACCATATATTTAGCCATCAAGGACAAAGGAAAATATCCTAGTCGATCATTTATCCCCTGGAGAGAACCCCTGAGCCAAACTTGCTTTTACTATTATAGCAGGACCTTTTACATCAGTGTGGAATTGGAGAGAGGAAGAAAGAGGCAGGATTGTTTTAACGTTTTCCCTCTGGCATTGCTGCTCTCCAGCAGAGGCACGAGTGCAGGGATGCACACCCAGAGTGTCCATGTCCAGTGCATCCATCGCTGAGTGCAAAATCATCCTCGTGCTCTGGACTGGGATTGCCCTTGTTGGAAATGGCACTAAAACATCCTGCAACATGGAGCATCTAACTGGGAAACAGGCTCTGACCCGCTGTTTTCTGTTTCTAAGTATTTGGGGATTTGAAAGTTCAGCCTCAAGCGCGCATTCATCTCGGGCAGTTCAGCTGTCACTTGTAATACAGATCAAAAGATGATGGATGGCAGAATCTGCCCAGAAGTTCAATTCCTGCTAGGGTCATTCTGTCCATAGTGACCAGTTTTCTACACTAACTACATCATTTCATTGCTCTCCTCACCATAAGCATTTTTTACACATGAAAGTGCATACTTAGATGTGTACAAAACGTTCATCTACCAACTATAAAATTTCTCTGGTCTGAAGCTTTCCAGCTGACAGATTGCTTTATGTGCACTCTGCCTTCTGACATTATTACATCTCCCACTGCCACATGAAAAATGTAAAAAAACCAAAAAATCAGAGCATCCTTACATTCATCTTGTACTGTACTGCTTATTTTTCTGTAGATGAGCCTATGAAGTCTGTATGTGGAAGAGCCACATGAACATTTTAAAACTTACTTGTGAAAATACTGATTATGCACTATTGTGCAGCTTCTATATGCTTACTTCACACAAACATGCTGGTAGAAAAGTTTACTGGTAGGAATGTCTGTAGAAATACTACATTTCACAATATTTAATGTAAGTGAAATTCCTATATATGTAAGTATATATATATATATATATAAATAAATATTCATATAAGTTTCACTCCTCCAGCAAGAAATGTAACTCAATATGTTCAAATTAGCTCATAGGAATAATAGGAATAGTGAAATAGGAAGGAAATACAGGAATATAGGAAATATAGGAAATTTCTAGGAATAATGAATTTTTATTGAAGTGGTTAAAAATTTGCTGAATTATACTGCAGCCCACAGATAAATTAACTTGCAGGTTATTTTCAAGGTAAGAAAGAAATGGGTCCTTACAGCAAATTCATCTGGCTTGAACAGTAAACATCCAGTCACATTCTGAGGAGTCCAAAGGATGAACTCACATTCATGGGGTTAATGTAGCTCCCTACAATAAATGGTGCTTCAGCAGGAACTCACCGATATGAAGCCCCGTCCATACAATGTTTCTGTTTTCCTTCTGGGGTAGCCCAGGTGTGTTGAGTCCTCTCTTGGTGGCAATGACGTTGCAATGCTTTCCATCCTTGCAGCTGGCAGCTGAGTTGATGTCGAGCGCGTTCGCGGCCGTGGGCGCGGTGACGCTGGCCCTGCTGGCGCTGCTGGCCCTGGCCGTGGCGCTCTCGGCCGTCACCGCCAGCAAACGGGCCACGCAGGGCACCTACAGCCCCAGCCGCCAGGAGAAGGAGGGCTCCCGCGTGGAGATGTGGAACATGGTGCAGCCACCACCCATGGAAAGGCTCATCTAGGAGAAAGCAAAGCCACTCCTCCATCCTCGGACATGGGACACTGTACATATGTTAGATATATTCATTTCCCTTCTGATCAATATTACAATGATTTTTTTCACTGCTTTCCTTTTAAGTTCAGTAGTGAGCCAATGACATTTATCATTGCTTTGGACCAGCCCATCCAAGGACAATTTTTATTTGCACTGGAAACTCCAGCGTTGATAATCAGCAGTAGGCATTACGGACAGTAATGGCTCCTGGGATAAATGTAACTGTCCTGAGCACCACAGGGATAACAGTGCTCCTCTGCTCTCTCCTTCGGCTGCCTAGCAATCACTGCTGCAGAAGATGATGCAGACAAATCAACTAAGCCTGTACAATAAAGACATTGTAATTCTCTTATCAAAGGGTTTAGTACTAGAGCTGTGTCTCAGTGTATCTTCTTTCATCTGTTAATCAGGGATTAAAAGGAAGCCGTGTGAAAACTCTCCAAAATAAATGCTTCAATTTTGTTTTTCTTCCTTCTGGTTCTTTCATTTTACTTGCTGCCCCTCCAGCTTCACTAAGACCAAGGTGAAATTCATTTCAATTTCCACAAAAGCACATACTTCTCTTAGGATAAAAGACTGTGGCTTAAAATACTCAGTGGGCACAACCTGACCTGTTAGGAGACATGAAATCTAAATATCCTAAACAAATTGTGTGCATCCACACTACTGCCTTTTTCCTATTCAGTATTACCCAATGGTCCCTTTTAGAAAATTATTGCTTCTCACATTGCAAACATACATTGGCTGCCAAAAAGCACGCCCAGAAATGTTTCCTAAAGCTCATGGAAAATACCAGGGAAGAGGCAGAAGTGGCCTACAGGTAGAACATTGACTAGTTAGGACAAACTTGGTCCTTTCTCCTGGAGCTCAGAGTTCTCATAAGATCATGGGCAAATAAATTTTATGCCTCAATTTTCCTCTTTTAAAACAGGAATAATCCTATTTAACTACCTCATAAACCTCAGCAGCAAAAGGGTTGCTTTGTGGAAAAAAAAATAAATGCATGAAATATAACAGAGAAGCTTGGAAGAAATCTTGTAATGAAACAGACAATTACATAACTGTAATAAAAATCACATCAACACGTAATGCAATGAAACAAATATTTAATACAAAGGAATCTTGTAATGAAACAGACATTTGAAAATGTAAGTTAACAGTTGGACTCAGTGATGTTAAAGGTATTTTCCAGCCTTAACAAATCTATGATTCTCTGTGCCAAAAAGGCTCCCAGGTCAAAGAGGGTTTTGGAATGTAGAGGCAAAATTTAACTGTAACTCATGCAGTCAATTTTCAGATGTATTCAAGTAATTAAATCACAAGCATTTCTCTCACATAAACTGAACCCATAAAAAGGAGGCAACTGAGTGGAAAGTCCGTGAAGGCATTTCTTTCTGCACTTCAGCTCACATGTGCCCACAGTGGTGAAACATCCCAGACAAACACTTCAACCCCCAGATGATTATTCCAGGAGTTGCATAACAGAGTATGCACACAGTATCCTAGAGTTTAACTTATCTTTTCAATTAATGATCAATTCATAATTCAGTTTGGATGACCCCTTAAGGGATTACTGAAGATCAATGCCACTCACATTTATTTTTCTATGAGATGATTAGCAGTAACTATGATAGTAAGCACATTCAGGACTTTTTGCAGTCCTCATCACTATCTTTCAAAACAAGGCACTACAGAAAATGTGAGTGGATAGTTGGATTCCAGCTGAGTTAGAAGAGCAGAATGTAGTCACAGCAAAAATGCATGACAGATTTTATTCCAGCCAAATTTACAGCTTTACTACTGAAGCTTATTATTTTGAATGCAATCACTGTTGTACAGCTGCAGTCTAAATTCAGAGAGTTCAAAAGACAACTGAGGAAAGAGTGGAAAAAGAAGTTACTAAAATTATGATAAGAGAGAGCAGAAATTCTTTTCTCTGGATCTTTTCAAATCATGGCTTTATGTAATTACAGATGCAGTAGCCTTTAATTGAAACTTGCTTTAGCCCAGCTTTTGCCCCATGAGACACTGCTGAGGCATAATAAAGCACACTGTAAAGTTTGTTAAGTGTGATCATTTTTGAAAAGATACATAAACACTGTGGGGGAAAAAAGGAAGCAACTGAGACAGCAGAGAACAACAGCACGTGAAGATGAGAGACCACAAGTGAAGCAAAAGTTTTTGGTGTGGATTCTTACCCGTGGGTTTTGCCACACTCACAAAAAAGCTGCAAGAGACCCAAAGACAAACCATGCCAAGCAAGTGGCCAATGGGCAAAGCCATGGGAGGCTGTGATGACAAGGGGGCAAGCAGTGAGTGAGTGAGGAAGAGAAGGCTGGGAAAGCTCGGGGACAGCAAGCTCTGAACACCAGGGCAAAGCTGGAAGAATGAATTAGGCCCAAGCAGCAGAAGCAGCACTGGACTAACAAAGTGGATGCAAAGAAGATGCTTCCACACATGGGCTTTATGCTCTTGGTTTTGTGGTCAATGAGCTCATCTGAGATAATTGATAGAGATCTCAGGAAATAGCAGAGATGAAGAAAGAAAAAGAGAAATTAGGTCGTATCAGAATAGCAGTAGAATGGTTATAATAAAAATCTAACTTTGAACTCTGCCCTTATTTGAGCAGGAGGTTGAACTAGATGACACCAGCAGGTCCCTTCCAGGCTTAATTATCACCTTATTCCAAAAAAAGGACAAAAGGGAGAAAGCAGCTGAAGATGGAGACAGTTTGCAGGGAGTACTAACTTGAAGGAAAGCACAAGGAAAGACAGAACAAGAAGAAGGAAGTAGCTGAAGAGTGAATCTGCTCTTCTCTGTGGTTTGACTTCCTGGATGAATTTTGGGAGACAGTTGAAAAACAATCTGTAGAGAAGTAATAAAATATTCCAGAAAGTGTTGCAACAGAGAGAATCTTTAGGGCTGAGCAAGATACCCAGGAGCATGTACAGAGGAAGGAAGAGGCAGAGAAGATGAAAGTCTGAAGACTTTTCATACAGACCAAAGAGAGTTCAGGAGGAATATGCTCCTAGAGAATTAAAAAGACACCCATAAAAGCACAACAAAGAGAAAAATCTCACAGTGAAATACGAATGTAGTTTGTAGAAAGTAAGTCAAGGAGACAGAAGGCAGGGGGAAAAACCTTTAAACTAAGATTAGAGTAAGTTGTGATTGCTGTCAGCCTCAGTGGAGAGGAAGTGATAAAAGTAAGATGGTGGAAATTCACAGAAAAATGAGAGAAGAAAAGGAAATGAAAGTAAATGGCACTTGAGGGAGGTGGAGGCAAAAGCTGGATCACAGCAAGGGTGAAGCTGGACTTTCACAGCAGTGAGGCCAAAGGAAAGAGAGGGAGGATGATGGTGAGGCAGGAATGAGAATTACCTATTGAAACAGGTCTGAGTAGGGTAACTCACAGAGAGCATGTTGTACTTCAAATAGGGATTAAAATGTGAAATATTCAAAACTCTATGATCTTATAAGCAACAAACAAAAAAAAAGGCCCAGAAGGCAACAAATGTCATTTCCAAAGACACTTCCTGAAAATCTGAATTAACGAAGCAACATCCAAAGGCAGCAGGAAGGTAGATGCTGCAGCTGGAAATGCTCAATGGCAGCCTGGAGAAGCACAAAAAGTCCCAAAGCTGTCACTTCATGAACACACTGCAGTGACCATAATATGCATGGTTAGGAAAACTGACCCTTCTGGGCCATGTCTCAAACAGGGAACAACAGCTAAAACAAAAGAGAACACATTTTAAAGAGTGTCTAATAACATCCCTGATGAAATTTAACCCACAGATTAAGACAGAGATAGCAGATACCAAGGTATTTTCTGCTTCTCAGCCCAGGGGTTTAATAGAATGTATAGAAGCACAGACATTCAGGGAGGAGCAATAACATCTGGAGTTGTGGAGAGCATGTGTGCTGCTGTAAGGAAGAAATACTGAAATTGGCTTCTGGTTCCCAAAAATATACTGGTAACCTCTACTACTGTGGTGGGACCTCCACATAAAAGACTTAAAATATTTCAAAATCCCACTTGTTTAATCTCTCTCAATATTTGACTCAAAAGCTTGAAGTATAATATATTATTCATGACCACTTGCAACCTATCCATTAAAGAAAAAAAAATGCTCAATATACTCCCAAGACTTACATATTCAATCTTCTCTTCATGTCTAATAGCCTTTTACAAAGAAAGAGAGGGTGCTAGGCTAGAATACACAGTCTGCCCTGCACCCAATCCCTCCAGTGATACTCAGAGGCAGGGGAAGGATGAAGCAACTTACCCCCCTTTCATGGTCCATTCCCTTTTCCTTGGAAAAAGGTGGCATCCAACCTGTGAAACACTGAGCATTACCTTGCATTATGTACCTTCTCTGTTTTATGTAAAATTTACTGTTCCTTCTCTAGAGGTACATAATATGTTCATAGTTTAGATGCTGGATTCATATTACTCTTTTGCTCTGTACAGGATCAAAATGACCAATAAATAAGGATTGTATCAAAGCCTGTATTATTTTTGCTTTATGAGATTGTTTCATTATGAAATTACAAAGGAAATTATCCCCAGATCAGAATGATATTTACAGTTTAAGAAGTCAAGCTTGCCATTAGAATCCAATGAAGAACCATTTTCCATACTTGGGAATGAGATGAACAGTGGGAGCTGCCAGCCTCAGCACTGCAATCTGTACCACCCTCTGCTGCAGCCACACCAACCCACTGCCCTGGAGCATCAACAGGACGTGTTTGTGCCAGGTCCCAAGGTGGCACAAACCCATACAGCCCCACAGAAGCCAATTTATACATGCTGGTTTTCAAATTACTGCTGTCTTCCCAGCACTGTGGATGAGCACAGGCAGAAAAGTGGCAGAGCTGTAAGGATTTTCTTCACTTAATATAAGTCCCATTTTCTGCTCTCTTCAAAAGCCTTTCTGCTACCTTTCATAAAGCTCAATGATCTCAGAAGCCAAGAGTCCTATTGCCTCTGAAGCAACAGCGCCCTGACAGGGTGTCCTGGGAGCAGTTCAGCTCCTCTGCAGCCTGGCTGCAGAACAGGACACCTCCAGGTAAGACACAGTTCCTTCCCTCTCAGCAGCACCCAGCCCTGCCCCAATGGCCTGGGAGCAGCTGACTTCCCAAACAGCAGAAACTGAGGAGGCAGCACCTAAAGAAACCACTCCCAACAGTGAAAAGATGCCTTGGAGGCCATGGGCCAACTCTGCCTCTCACTTCTGGTCCTTTCCATACTCTACACACTCTTTCCCAGCTGAGGCCTGCCATTCCCACACCCCCATCCTCTGACCCTCTTGGAAGAGGCATCTGTGCTCACCCCAACCCTCTAAAGGCAAATAGGTTCCTAAAAAATCTCTTGGCAACAACAGCTCCTTTTGCAAAACTGATACACCCAGGAGAGACGGTGAATGTGAGCTGTTATGGGAATCTTTTTTTTCCTCAGTATGTTGGCATGTAACCAACCAACTCAAGCAGCAGCACCCTGTGCTGCAGCCAGAGCAGGGCACTTTGAGCACTGCCAAATAACCACAGGGCACTTTGGTGAATCCACATCCATTGAGGTATTACTCTTATCTCCTCCTTTCAGCCACTATTTCCATGTCACAGATTCCCCATGAGGAACTCTGTGCCAGGGGCTGTGTTAAGCATCATTAGGTGTTTTCTTAAAAATAATTGTCCAGTCCTTTTGTTTTTCAGACATCTGAATAAAAGTTTGTGTATTCTCCAAAAGCACAAGTTAAAGCAGGAGAATCCAGGTGTGCCAAAGGGGTCTCTGGGTAAGAGTATTTCATGGCCTAGATCAATAGCATCTCTTAAGCCTCAACATGAGGACCAGCTCCAAAACCATGAAACTCACATTTGCCAGTACTTTAGTAACTGAATGTTGCTAAGACCTTGCTCTCCAAAGATGATCATGACCTGACCTTGTGGTGTTTAAATAGAAAACACTGATTTTCTGTGCTCTCTGGAAGAGGAACCCCATCAGCACCACCACAGATTTGTTTCACTATGCCTTGAGGAAGCAAAAACATTCTTGCTCATTTCAACAAAATGGAATTATCCTTCTATTGAGTACAACTCAGTGATCTGAAACTTTCAGAGCACGTTTCACAGACTTAAGAGCTATATGTCAGGCTAATTTCCAGCTGCAGCTGCCCATTCTCAGGTGAGGAATCCTCTCCCTCCTAAATACACCTTGTGGTCCTGCAAGGAACTGGCCCATCCAGTTTTTTGGCCAGTAATTAGCTAAGCCACAATTTTTTGTCATTGTCTACCTCTGGCTAGTGATTATTGTTCCCACAGATGCTAATTAATAATAAATTTAATACAATTTACAGTATTAAATAACGAAAATAGTTGACACACTTTTTAAAATGTCCATAATAAATACAGTCCCACAGCAGAAATCTTGTCTCCAGATAAGAGACAGCAAAGTCTTTTTCCCAGCCCCAAATGTCTGTACTATGTTTTATTTAACATAAGCCCCAAGTCTCACTGCAGGACAAACCTTACATGTGTAATGTCACATAACATCAGGAATCACGGCTCAGAGGATTTTGGCCAAGTTCCTTTTCCTGTGCTATTCAATCACCTCTCAGCTAAAGAAAACTGACAATTCTGAAAACAATTCCAAAAAAGAGCATCAGATTAGGCATTGTAACTCAATAAAGTTGAGCAGTGAATAGCTGACACCACTAGAATTTTGCCTATTGCAAGATGTCACAGTTGAATGAATGGATGGGGCTTTCATGCCCCACTGAAGCATGCACAGCCTTCAAACTACTGGCATGTGTCAAGATGCTGCAAAACCTAACATTTATAAAAGATACATCTGGTGTGCATTTATTGGGAGCAGAGTGAGGTCTTGTTTAAATTGCACACATGAATTTGATGTGGAGAGCGGGCGGTATCCCAAGCCTCACAGTAAAAGCATGTTTTTAACCTAAACTCCTCCATCTATAATGCAAGCCATGAGGTGTGAAGACCTCTTGCACAGTGAAAAGCCAGAGCATAAATTATGAATCAAGGCACAGGTGAAGTACTGAAGGCCAGGCAGAGGTCTCAATTCATAAGTAATTTTTCTGAGTTTACATTCTTTCAAATTATATTTATTGGAATAAAAATATATTGGGATATTTTATATTGCAACCAATTTGAGTGACTGCTGTTTTTTGATTTGGTTTCACAAACACTGCTTTTAATTTCTGATTTTATCAGGCCATGATTTTTCTCTTCTCAGAGATATTTGACAAAGCAATTCCTTCCCCAGCAATCCATCTAACATTGTCAAGCACCACAGAGACGGGCATGTCCAAATCATGGCTTTAAATCATCTGTTTTGATCAGAGAAAAGCCACACAGGCCTTCATCTGGTTCCATACTCCTCATGGCACCGTTTGAAGCATGCCATTCTCCTCAGCTCAATATTGTGTGTGACCTTTCGGGTTCCACCTGTAGTTCCAGCAACAGCGCAATTTCCACTGGCACGCACAGTAATAACCAGCGCTGACAAAAATGCGTGTTTCCAATTTAAACCCACTCAGTTTCACTTGGCACCTGCACTAACCCTTCTTGGCAGCAGAGCAGGGGAGGAGTGGGAGGGAAGGGCTGTGCAGGGCCACCCTAAGGCAACGTGACCACGCTGGCTGTGGCCCTTGTCACCTGTGCCAGCAGCCCTGCGTGTCTGCAGTGCCCAGGCAGTCAGGGCACGGGAAAGCCTCGGGTTACAGAGCTGCTTTCTGCCCCAAAAAATAAACAACTGAGCATCTCCCACGCAGCTGGCACACAGACAACAGGAGTTCTGGTGTTACCCCCAGGTAACTGCACAATTGTCAGGCAGTATAGGGAAGTATAAGTCTTCAGGGGAGATGTGTGGAGTGTTTCCACATATTTTTGCTCAAAGGACAGAACAGTTTAAACAAATATATGTAGCCTTTACTGCTTCTGATCCCTGCTCAGCAAGCAGGGAGAGGATGCCCATATAACAAGCTGTGGGCATCAAGTGAGACAGGGCACCCTGCCTGTACCACAGACACTTTAGGACCAGCCAGGAGCTCAGGCTTATTTTGGAGGAAAAAGCATCAGGCTCTCCTTCCTGGCTGCCTGCAGCACAACTGTGGGAAAAGTGCTTCACACCTTGGCTACAACGACCTAGAAACACTCAAAAAAGGAGCAACCTTGACCTAGAGCCCAGAGACAAAGCAGGAAAAAAAGCAAACCAGAAGAGCAATAGGTGCACTGCTCATGTCCCTCCATTTCTGGCAGCGCATCCTCACGTCAGTGACTGCAGCTCTTCCAGAGATTTAAATATTCCTGTGGGCACAAGTGAGGGTCGTTTAAAGCAAACCAGAGTTGGAGACTTTCCTTCTGGAAAGTATAAAACCTCAATGCCCAGTTGAACAAGCCCAGTGCCAAGCATTTTCTTCCAGTGGGATCCACAGCAGGATCACAGACAACCATGATAAACCTGACCCCAAAGAGAAGGAAGCTCCAGCAGATTTTTGAATAAGAAATGAGCCCAACAGAGAAGATGCAGATCTGCCTTTTGAGGGTGGCCCAGTGCTACCACAAATAATTAAACCTGTCCCAGAGAAGATCATTCTGCTTCAGAACTATGGGCAAGTGACCACTAGCCAGAAAAATATGTGGCTGCACAAAGGACTTGAACAGACTGAATTAGTTTGTGTTTGTCACTCAGTCCTGGGATGTATTTTTCTTGTTTAGGCTGCCTGAGATGTAGAAATTGCTTGTCAAATTTTCTGGCATTGGGGAGAAAAGAAGGGGAAAAAATCAATTACACAAATACTGGTCTGTTGACATTTAAAATGAGACAATGATGAGCATAAAAAAAAAAGGTTACCAAAAAAATTCTGGGCCAGCAACCCAAAGGACCAAAGACAAATCACAAAATAGGATGCAACTAATTAGGCTGAAATGCCAACAATGTTCAGTATATCGTTCAAAGTATCTGTGGTGTCAGACTGCTACCATGACCCCCAGTACGAATATGCCAAGGGGAAATGTAGAATAGGACTGAATCAGATAAGTTAAATACAAATATTTTAAAATGACATTTAATTTCTACCTCACCACTTTAACATTTTCAAAATCGTTAAATAAGCATGTCGCCTGTTCTCAGAGCAGGCCAAATGTCAGATGTTTGTATGTATTATTCAGCTGAACATTTTAAGTACATAATTCTCCTCATTGCTAAACAGGTGGCACTGTATTAACAGGTTATTTTATCAAAAGGAACAGTGAACAGAACACTGCCGACTCCATACAGTGGTGTATTACTGAACGTGGAGCCAATGCAAGGATGGAACTGAGCTGAGGTCTGTAGGCAGGACAGAACTTTCTGCTGCAACTACAATTTCTAAAGCACATTTCAAGGCAGAGTACCACAATTTATTTGAGTTATTGACAGGATTATACAAAGCTGGAAAACAAAGTTTTGTAGGCAAGTGATTGCGTAAGCCGTACATGACAGAGCACATCTACTGTGGCTCATCCAGGAAACTGAGTCGTTTAGGAGCTAACAATTAAAAACACATAATAGACCTAATAGGAAAAGCCTTGCAACCAAATTTAGTAGATTTTTTGTAGGCCACACTGCACCTTTGTTTTTCAGTGGTGGGGGTTTGTTGCTGCTTTCTTCCCAAACTTTCAGTGACAATTATTTGAGAGAAGTGGACCCAAAAATAAAAAAAAATAGTGCAGCAGTACACCATCAGGAGCCCAGCCCTTAGACTTTCAGAAGGAATGTGAAACAGGCAGTCATAGAAAGGAAATAATATACAGCCCATAGCATATTCCAAATGTGCTTCCCAAACTTTGCTTTTAGAACTAGTACTTGTTTATGTTTCATACATAATTTCCAACAGGATTGACTGACTCTGGGCTTTTGAAGTGCAAGAAGCTGTTAGCATTTTTGTCTAACTGGTGAAAATCTGCAGACAGACTCTACTCTGCTTTATCTGAACACCAGCAAACCCACAACAACACTCCAGGCATTGCTTAGGTTTTTGTTGTTGTTGTTGTTGTTGTTATTGCTTGTCACATCAAATAAAAATCTAAATCTCTGAATTGGATAAAGTTATTTTTCATTTTGTGAACATGAGGTTAACAGGCAGTAAGTTCTGGAATGAAAATTAAATGCTTTGCCCATCATTCAGGATTGGCTGCAGCTGCACTGTGCGAAAGTAAAAGTGAGTTGCAAAAACAGTTCTCATCTGCTTTTGAAGCACAACTAGGATGTTACTAAGAGGAGAGTTTCTGATTTCTCCTTCTAAATAATTCCCCAGTAAATTGGTGCTTTGAGCTGCATTTTTCCCTCAAATGACACAACTTCTAATACACCAGCCAGCTTTTGTACCCAGGGAGGTACCACGTGGCTGGCACACCAAACCCCTCTGAGTTGTTCACAGACACTTGGTATCGTCTCGACAGGAAGAGTCCTGCTGCACCATCTGTGTAAAACCTGCCAACTTAACTTAGACTGCCTTTTCTCATTACCCCCTCTTTTTCAGTCCTTTCTCATTCATGGGCTTGAAAGAACTTGACTCAAACATCCACAGAAGTGAAGTGCAACCATTTTCTCAAATGCCCTGAGATAAAAACTAAGGAAAGCAGGTGAACTTTACCTGAGAGACTTCATAGCTTCCTGCTCCTTCATCAAAGATTCCCTTTATAATGTCTTCAATTGACTCATAATCTGGACCTACGACAAAAAATTCATTTTCATAGCTATCATTTTAACTGGTGAATTTTAACACATCACCTGGAAAATAAAAGGAATGACTACCAGGTGTGCTATGCTTAATCTAGCAGTGAGGATCCCTTTGCTACCACACTTCACAGCTGGTATCACTGCTGGCTGCAGTAAGCTAGCACAGATCTAACAGCAAGTGTTAAAATCACATCCTCATTTTTTTGTATCAAGATAATTTGTAGTTTTTTCATCAGTTGTGGATTGACTATATAAATATCGAAACCATAGTGTCTATGGTTTGGCTGCATAAGGTATCAAAATGCTTTTAATATAGAAGAGTGAATAACAGATTACACGCATAGCCACTTCAATGGAAAATTCTAGCTGAACTGCAGTCATACACCTGCAACTATATTAAAAAGCTTCTGTGAGAAGCTTCCCCCATGTCTGATGGAGACAATGCCAGCCAGTTCCAGGACAGATCCTTGGCTGGCCGAGGCTGAGCTGATCAGCCACAGTGGCAGCACTTCTGGGGTAACACAAGGAGGGAAATACCCTGTGCCATAGCAGCTGAGGGAGAGAAGAGAGTACGAAACAGCAGCAGCTCTGCAGACACCGAGGTCAGTGAGGAGGAGGGGCAGGGGCTGCTCCAGGAGGTGCTCCAGGAGGCGCTCCAGGAGGTGCTCCAGGAGGTGCTCCAGGAGGTGCTCCCCTGCAGCCCAGGGAGGTCCCTGAGGAGCAGAGATCCACCCACAGCCCATGGAGCAATTCCTCCATGCTGGAGCAGGGGAAGAGTTAGGAGCCCTCCCCAAGAAGGACGGAGCAGCAGAGACCAGCCAGGGTCACCTCACCCCTTACTCGTCCTTTTGTCCCCCTAAGTCACAGGTAAAACCTACCTTCATTTTAGTCCCCATCTGCCCGAAGGCAAGGGCTGCTCTGTGCAGCAGCAGGGCGGGATGAAGGCCGGTCCCTGCGCCCCCCAGCAGCACAGCGGGACCCTCATCAGGCCCCACCACAGCTAGCACAGGAGGTCAGGCTCCCATCCTCTCACCAACAGCATCCCCAGACATTCCCTCTGATAATACTTGCCTGAGCAGTACAAAAATACATGGTGAGATCACAATTATTGTTACTTTTTAAAACATCTAACGTGAAAGGTTCTAACCATAGCACCCATCAATTATTACTGTACCTTCTTTCTTGCTTGTTTCTCCTTAATATGTTGCTTTCTTAACCTATAAAAAAAGATAATATACCTACTTTTTTGGCAGTAATTTGAAGATCTAGAGCCCAAGAAAAGCTGTTTAACAAACAGGAATGATTAGCTAAGGTTTTTAAATGATCCAAAATACCACTGGAATTTCAAAAGACATCCATATTTAACATTTGCACTAATCAATTCATTATTGCATTTAAGGAAACACATTCTGCTTTCTCTATATTTGAGAAAATCAAATGTTCATTCAATGGAGAAAAACTTCCAAAATAATACAGGGTCATTTCAATCTTTATGCCCGACAAGCATGAAAATGCTGCTCAGATCACCCCATCAAACAAGAACCCACATCACCCAAGGAATTTGGATATTATTAAATTTTATTTTATAGTACAGTGTTGGGCACTTTATGGTCACGTGGAATTCACTAAAAACTTCTACTGATGCCACAAACTTTGGAAGGAAAAGAAAAAACAAACCACACCACACATCACAGCTCACTTAATACATCTAGACAGTGCACTACTAACAGTAGTCTAAGGTCAGAATTACAGTTCTCAAGATGACTTTGAACAATAGTCCAGAAGGTGCAAAAGCATGGAGTAAATTTGGCGCTAGTTTTGTTAAAAGTCAGTAACTAACTAAATTTTCAAAACTGTAAGGACAGTGCTGGTTGTTTGGTGTGTGTTTTTTTAATTTCAAAATTATCAACAAAATCTCAATGTATCCTGTACTTTATGCCTCTCTTTTAAGGATTAAAGGCTCACAATAAGGGACATTATTGGGAATGGTTTTCAAGGGTCACAAAAAAAAGTTATTAAAAAACTAATTTAGAAGCATCAAGACACACGATGTTGCTTTGTTCCATGTCGAAGCATTTCTCATCATATCTGGCACAGATTTAAAATTAACAAATACAAACTGACAGTTTGCCAAACATCTAAACATTTTAAATTGCTCTTCCTCCTCAAAAATCATAAAGTAACAGATGTGATGTGCTTGTGTGCAAGCTGCACCAAGATTAGCTCTTCCACAGTGCTTTATTGCCTCATTCAAGTATATTAATTTAAAGAAGGTCTCAATGAAAAATCAAAGGTTAAAAGAAAATGTACATCAATATACAAAAATTAATTTACAAAAACTTAAAAGTATACTGGCAACATTAGTAGATGTTTTAAGTAATGACTTATGATAATTTTGGATGTCACAAACTAAATTCTTGTGGTCATTGCTATGAACTCTCACCTCATTGCTGGTCCTGAAAAGCAGTGCTTAACACCTCAGCTTTTTACCCATGATTAACAAATGATCAAAGCATAAACTAAATATCATAAATTCTAATAGTTATCCTTCAATTTAACCAGGTTTTACTTTTAAGAGTTACCTGGAAATACTGGTATGCGAACACTGTCTTAGGCCTTATTACTTCTACAGAATGTGACATCCATAATCACCCAGTCACTAGAAATATACATTTGCCTCATTCGAATAGATTTCTTCATGTTTTTATCACACAACCATATTTCAAAGTTACATATAATTTTACACATTTCTAAAAAATACAATTTCATGAATCTGCTTCAAAGCAGATGTGCAAATTACTTTGAAACTTCAAATTACTTTGAAACAAGGGGTAATATTGCACAAAATTCACTGAAGATTTGAAAGTCAACACATTTCCCCCTTCCAAACAAGTTGCTCCCATATTTTAAACAGAAAGAATGTTAATTCACACAGAATCATAATAAACATCAACATACTTGAACTCAACTTATTTTCCAAATGCTAATACTGTTACTGTATTCTAAATACAAGTGTTGTTAGTATTGAGCTAAGTAATAGTACAATTTAATTGAGTACCCTTTACTACAGTACACCTTGGAGTAACTTCCAAATGTGTTACCTGCTTCATACCCCAACCCAGCAGAGGAGGGCAATGGCCCTGCCAACTACATGGTTTGTGGATGTCCCTCTAGACTGAGGTGGCTGTGGACTCACCAGGAAACTCTACAAGAAAAAGTGAAGCAGCTTTCAGAAAGACCTGTCAAGTACTTTCAACTGGCCACTGACTGAAACTGTGGAACATATTGCAAAACGCATCAAAGGAGGTTTTGCACAAACAAACCATATCATCCCTTTCCATTCCTTTATTTTCAACACCCTGGGAACATGAATTCTAGGCCAGCTGTGGTCCATGCTCCTGGGGGGAAGATGAGGACACGTTCTGGTCAGCTCAGATTCTGCTAACAAGCAAACAACACCCGGCAGAGACAGACATGCCTAATAGCAGCAAGAAGTTACTGAAGACAAGTCACACCACCATTCATACTGGTTTTGCTGGTGCAATTATTTCTACATTCATTCTTCAAAGATTTACTGCAATACCATGGGAACAGACAGCCTTCACCATCCTGAGCTTTGCAATACAGAAGCTGTTTAAGTTTATTAACCACATTTGTTTATTTTTTGTTTATTATTGAAATGTCAGGCTGTTGGGAATATACTGGCTAGAGTCTCACAGCACCTGGGCTAGAGGCTGGTGTCAAGGGAGGAGATGCTAACTCCTTGGAAATAAAGCTCCTCTGGAGCTCTCCCTGAGGAGTCAGGGAGGTCCATGGTTAGGGGTTCTTCCTGCAGGACAGGGTACAGTCAGGATTATACAGGGGGCATTTGCAAAAGGGTCTCATGCTGGCACTTGATTATTACATGAAATGTTTCTTTGATTACTTACATGCATAGAGAAGGTATTTTAGATGCTTCTAGCAATTTTATTAGATAGCGACACCAACAAAACATTGCTCTGTAGAATTGAGTATCATTGACTGTAAGTGGATAAGGAGAAGCTGTTTTAAACACCTGGGTTAACCGTTCTTTTACCTAGACTTGACATTGGTTACAAGAACACGACGTTGTAAACTAGCTCATTCTAAAACCTGAGAAGACATCTAAACCAGAATTTTAAGGTCTAAAACACTCTTCTAATAGATTGGGTGGGATTTTCAGAAGCACTCAGCACTTGTCTAAAACTCTGCCTGAAGTCTGTGTTACAATGCCTGAGAGGGGACTTCAGCCAGTGTTGAGAGTTTCTGATGATCCCACCCCAACAGCAGCAGCACCACTGAAATGCTAAATGACAAGAAAAGCTTCAGTCAACAACTTCTATGACAACTTCTACAACTACATTTTTTCTTCAGAACAAGTTATTTTTCAGAACTACATGACATCCAAAAATGTGAGATGGAAGAGAAAATCACTGCCTATTCTACACAGACTGCCCTCTGCATGCATAGAGGGTGGGTAGGGATCACCTCTGCATCCACAGCCCTTCCCTGGTATCTGCAGTTTTCCTCATTACATCTCTACACATGAATGGGAAGGCTTTGTCTGGGACAACATATTTATTATCCATTCTGCATATCCCACAGGGAGTTAACTCCACAGGCAATATTACTTTTACCTACATGACTGAGCTGGAACCACTGTAACTGAGCTAGAACTGAAATCTGGATTTCTTCAAAGTTACTATCTCTCCTGTGGACTTCCAGGCTCTGCTTCACCACACTGCACAGGAACAACCCAGGAATCCCTTTGTCCTTCCACTGCCCTTACTTTTTCCTCCCAAACCAAATACGGCTCATTTTAGGCAGACATCTATGCAAAATAAACTCAAAAATATTCAAGTTTGACTTTCTACATTGGAAATTTGTTCCTATGTGTAAGTAACAGACCACAAAGCCTAATCAAATAACCTGGTATCTCCCTTAAACAGGAGAAATGGGAAGATTTTTGAGATCCTGAAGAAAAGAGATGCCTCTGAAGAAGACCACAGGAGCTCTGACTGAGCAGAATTCAGAGTTCTCACCAGTAGCTGGTGATCAATGTTGATGATTTTCAAAGACACTAGAAGGATTTCCACAACTAAAAAGCATATAAGTATAAAACTTGCAAAGTACTGGACCTGGAAAATTTAGCTTAATATAGAACCCACTGTGGTACTAAAAATACTGCATATGTAGCCAATAAACAGTTTCATATTATCACAAGGACAGAGAACAAGAGTGTTGAACCAGAAATATCAGTTTTGACTCTTATCTATTTGGTAACTGGCAATTCTATTCAAATAAGGCACAAATATTAGCCTTTTTAAAAGATCACTGATAGTAAGTGGAAAAGATTCTGTACATTACCGAGTAAAAAAATGTACCTACAGTTAAAATCAACACATATATAAGACCAAGCTATTTCTGAACCCATACAAGGTTCAAAATTAAAAAAGAGATACTATTTAATGATTGTAAACAAACAATGAGCTTTGTAAATAGTAAGGAAACAATGCAGCATAAGCACAGAAACATTTTGACTGAAATTAAAATAATTCTAAGTTGAATGTTCCCATGTTTTAATTAATATGTTTACTTCTTTTCACCCTGCATTTTCACTCCATGAAGCAGTGAATTATTACTACAATGCCTCAATTTTGAAGATTCCACTATCAAACTTTCAATTTTATGATTCTTATAAAAACTTAAGAATACTAGCAGTCTCACATGGCTTCTATATTTATTCCACAAAGCTGAGAATGGAACAAGCTATGTGATTATTTGTTCAGTATCTAACCCTCATGTAAAGCCAGTAAGATTTATGCCTGTACTAGACAGTAATTTTTGAAAACCATTTTCTGGCAGCATTCCTGGACTTAGGTGTTTGATGATTTTGAAAGTAATAATGGCCATAATTTCTGTTTTTTTTCTACTTCCTCTTTAAAACATTGATACTGTTTACTAACTTTAATAAATGAAGGAAACAAACAACTTAGATTCAACCATGAATAGAAACATCATGTGAGGTGCAGAGGAAAGGAAAAGCTGAACCTTGAAATTCTCATCACAAAAGGCAAGGAGATGAATGAGAAGGAGTGAGATCTGCTACAAAAACAAAAATCTGTGTATTGCCTATTGCAGCTCTATGCTTGGGCAATGTTCAGTACCAGCAAGGGAGAAGAAAGCTCTCAAGACATTAATGCCAGCTTTAAACAAGGAACCATCAGGTTGCTCTGGAGCTTTGTCATCTGAACAAACAGCCACTTGGCCTGACCCCCTTGGAAAGCTGAGAGTCAAGATTTTTGTTGTTTTTATAATACTTTCAATTTGTAATGCAAAATATTTTGCCAAGTAACATTTTTTGTTATTACAAAAGTTCACAATGTATCATGTTGATGCACAAGAAGAAACCAAAGGATAAACAAGTAGTCTGGAGTACAGACTTCTGGGTGTACAACTGCTAACTCTGGAACACTGAGATTCTCCACCGATGCAGAGGCCCTCCAAAATGCTCATGCTTGATCAGACACAGGTATTTCTGCATGATTTGGACTTTTACTATGTTTTAGCTTTGTTGCACTTATTAAAAAATTAATTCTGGAGGTTCACCCTCAGTGGCAAGTACTGGCCCAGCACTTCTCATTCTGGAACAAGACGAAATTTTGCACTAACCCCAGGTCTCACTCTACTGAGCCTCTCTGGTGAGATTCCAAACAGTGCCTCTGCCATGACATGGAGCAATTCCCTTAGGCCAGCTGCCTTGTAAGAAAGCAGCCAAAAAAGCCCTTTCCATTTGTGTCAGCTAGAATGAAAATGAATTAATAAATCTCAGCGAGGCAATTGATATGAAACTCTGCTACAAACTGCTATTAAGGTACTAAAGCACAGTCTGATCCAAATACCAACCCCAGGAACGTGCTCACTCAGGCCTAGGCTGAGATTAACAGAAATCATTCATGACAAAGAGGGAAAGAAAAAAGGTTTCATGACTAAGAAGAGCAGCAGAACATTCTCCTCAGACAGAGTTCCTTTTATACCCATGTGCTATTTCTACCAACTTTACCACAAATATCCCTCAAAGCTGACAGTTCCAATCTGCTGAAACTGATTAACTGTCTCTTCTGTCCTAAGCTGTTGGGCAGACAAGGTATGTATGGTGAGGTGGAAAAAGAAAAGATGAAGAAAATTTTAAAAATTAAAGAGCTGCTCCATAGAGTATCAAAACTGTTCAGACTTTAAATATCCAAATATTAGTCAGGAACACTGCCAGAAGGAGGAAAAATGCTTGTTCTAAATACATTATACACCAAGACCATTTATTTTCCTTCACTAAATTTATAAAGAAGATCTTGGTTGTCCAGCTTGGCTAAAATGAGAGTTGGATATATGCAGTCTCAAACTGAATCTATAAATTTAGCTTTCTAGTGTTACAAATCAGGCACAAATTAGTTTTCCAACTATTAAAATGCAGAAAATAAAAAATAATAGAAATCTATCAATTCCACTTACACTTTCCTTTTTGAGAATTTTTAGGTGAGATAGTCTACCTAGGGAAACTGATAATGTGTCTTTAAAGTGTCTTAGTTGTAAACAAAAGTCAATAAACGTCACATTATAATTCATCACTTCATGTACTTTAATAGAAGAGAGAAAACCACGTGCTACCTTTTTGAAGTCTGGAAGACAGAGCCACAGTTTTAGTTTGGAGTAAGTTCCAAGTTATAGTCAAAAGAAATTCCTTAATCTATAAAAAGTCTTCTTTCCTCCCCCTGCCTTTGCTGAAGCAAATTCCTGCCATGGAAAATCATTATTGCTGTTTTGTAGATTTGCATTCATCTTCTAAGACAGTTAAACGCTTTCTCAAAAGATTAAGGCAATTATTATTCATTACAAATATTAACATTTGTACATTTCAGAGAAATCAGATTGCTTGGTTCATTTCATGCTAATGGGATTAACACAGTACCTTCAAAACCTGGCTACCTTTAGGTGACACCCTTGCTGCTCAGAGGATGCAAATGCTAGGAAGCACCATCATACACTTGCTGTATTTTTAACACAGAGACTAACTAGTACCTGATTTGAGAGTGCATTCATACATTTAGTTCCATTTTATGGACCTAACTACAGCCAACAATTGAACTGAGTAAACGTAGAAGCAAATGTCCAGTGGCAGAAAATGCATACTCAACTGAAGAGAACTATTTTTATAACTGAAGATCTCTTATTCCTTTTCATTTTTTTTTGGTTATAATCTTATATGCAGTTACATGGAGTCCTGAGTAGTCTCCCTTTAACATCTGATGGGAGTCAAGTTTCTCTTTTCATACTTACGTTTTATTTCCACTGCTACTGCTGGATAACCTATCCTTTGAAATATTTAAACCATAGTGAAAAGCAGAATTCAGTTTACATAATGACACCACTTCTTGAAGAAGTCCACCTTCTTCTGGAGTTTCATCTTCCTTCCCACCTTTCTCCCAAGGGACCAGGATGGATGGCTGTTGAGCAAGACCTGCTGGGAGCTGATCTTCTGAGGTATTGCTTAGTGTTTCATTAGGCTTTGCATACTGACAGGAAGAAAAGCCTGCTTTGAAACTTTCTAGGGAAGTAAACTGGGCACTTGGTCGTACTGGAGATAGGGATGTCAAACTAGTGGTGTCCATCTTGTCAGTAGTAAAGGCTTTGCCACTCTTTTCTTCTTCCATCCTTGAGAGCGACTCTCTCTGGCCACCTGAAGAAACTTGCTTCCTTGGCGACGGGGGGAGCTGCTTCCCATGGAGAACACTGTCATCTTGGCCAAGATTCCACTCTGCCTGGTCATTGGCACTGCTGCAGAGCAGGGTAAGGTTACTCTCACTAGGTGCATTTGACTTGTTCTGAAAAAAACCAAACATGTGTTCATAGTTAATGTCACAAGAAACATCTCTACACTGGTATTTTTGAAACACAAGTACTGGAAGGGATTTTGTATGTTCCTAAATCATGGATTCCCTTTGGGGCTCAGTGTTACAAAACAACTATCCCAGACACAATGCAAGGCCAAGTGTTTTTACATCTCCTCACAGAACACTGTCTCAGCCTAAGGACTGCCTCTGGTACCACAAAGAGGAAGGATTTCTGTCTCCTCTGTCCATTCAGTCTTGGCACTAGCAGTTTTGACAGTGAACAAAGACACAGTTTTCTCGTTTGTACCCATGAAATGAGAGGGAGGGGAACTAAAACTAAAACCAGATGGCATTTCCTCTTTGCTTCAGTAATTAATTATACCAATTTTCAATATTAAAGTTTTTTGGTCAAACAAAACTGGGCATTTTATTAATCTAACCCCTGTGTGACCCTCATAATATAAAATTTTACAAGCTTTATAAATATTTGCATCAGTATTCGCTGCTCCAGTAACAAATCTTCTACTATAGGATCCTTTTCAGCAAAATTAAGTATTGGACAGCTGACATGTGCTGGAATTTAAAAACACTAAGTTTTTTTGGCTAATAGCACAGCAGTGACTTGGTGAAAGTTTTAAAACTGTAGGCAAGCAGTGTGTTTACACTAAAGGACCAGTGCAACTCTACCTAAAATAGGAACAAGGAGCCCTCTTAGAAAACTCTGGAGTACTATTCTAGCAGTGTTTCAGGTGCAATTACCACCTGGATTCCATGACTTAAATCAAGAAGGAAATATCATCGTATCACTGTGACTAGTCTAAGTCTACAAGGTGAAAAATGCCCTTTAAACCGCATTAAAAAATCCTAAACCAGCTCAAGGCATATCAGATTTAACAGAAAAAATTATATAAATATAATATTAAACTATTTGATTAAGTAAATTATTATACTGTTCACAGTTCTCTATGTGGTTACAGCTTTAAGGGAAAAACACTGTTCCAAGATGACTTAGTAACCTGGACAATTTCTTGGCTGGTAAAAAACCACCATGCAGTGGCCAGCATGAGCGTACTGTTATATAGCCCTAGGAAGACACATCAGCAATTCTAAGGACTGTGCTGCAGTGTCTGAGCTGCATGTTGTTCATTCCACAAGTGCAGGATTCCACTCTAAATGGACTTAGGTTGGTTTTTAAATGAAAGCAGAAGACTAACCGCAGTCTTGTAATCAATGTCATCCATTGATCTGAAGAAATCCAGGCTCTTTGCTCCTGAGAGTTTTCCTTGATCTGAACTGTGTGTGCTCAGCGTGTCCAGAATCTCTCCAAGCAAGTCCATTTCTCCTTGATGCTGAGTTATTCCAGTTTCACCAGAACCATCACTATCATAAAAGTAAGCAGAAGCTTCTTCACTGTCTTCTGATGATAACCTGAAAACAAAACTTTTCCATCAGATAGGAACACAAAAGCCATTTTATTATAGCCACTTCTGAAAGGACATAGGAGAATGCATTTCAAGAGCTTTGAATGGGAACATAAACCTGGAATATCTTTCTACTTAAGAATTTTCCTGAAGACAAATATATGGTGTCAATGGAGATGCAGTTACCATTAGCTGCCTCCTGGCCTAGTCAAACATTTTGTTCTAGTGGCAAGACTGCGACTGCAACTCTACCTCCATCACATGGTCAGATTTACTGAAGCACTGGCTATCTGCAAGGACAGCTGGGGCTTTTGTCTCTTATTTCCTCTCTTGTTCATTGCAACACTCAGACCCCCGTTCTACCTATTTTCTACCTCTGTCTATCAATATTGCTACAAAGGCAGTTCTCCATGGCTCATTGTTTTCATTATATCCCTTTTAACACTTACTAGCTTTGTCTTCCCTACTATATCACAGACTAAGCTGCTTGACTTTGCTTTCAATGTCCTTTGTGGTTTATATGCAGATATTCATTATCAAAAATTGACTCCTCAATTCAGAAAATGCCTCAATGCAGCTTAAGCCTCAACATACCTTAAGCCTCAACTTACACTTTTCCTTTAGTTCTCATACAGGAAGACCACAATATAAAACCTCCAAGACATTATTTGTCTTTCAGACCATTCAAAAGTTGTCCCATTGTCATGGCTACAACACAAGCCTTAAAGAATAGATAAGCTGAGGTCACTGCCCACCATGCTGGCAAATGTTTTGCTGTTTCTTTGTTTATGTAGTCTTTTTATCTGGAGGCTGTGAAGACTGAGGATTACATCAAGTTATTCTGGACACTATAAATAATGAAAAGATATAATAGCCTCTCCCTCTTTTAAAGCAGATTTAAATCCTAAACTACTTGACATCATCTAGATCAAGAATTGAGCTAGCAGCCTGAACATTGAAAAACTTGTCACTTGAACTCCACTTTGCTGAGTAACAAATTACCCTCTCTCCTATACATACATAACCCATCCAAACAGGCTTCTTACTTGCTTGTTCTCTCAATTTCATCATCATCATCTTCATCCAAGGCAAAATCCTGGTTACTGAGGCGCTGGTTGAAACGAGTCTGGAGGAAGGACAATTAACATTACAATTTTGTTTATTTTTTTCTATTTCAGCGTTACTTATTCGGAGACCAGCTGCCACTTTACTCATTAGGGCTTCTGAGCACTTCATGCGACAAACCCCATATTGATCAAGGCCTGCAAAGATTGCTCCAAGCCATGAAGGATCACCAATTAAAGAGAACCATTTCTCTTCATGACCTATGGAGGGCCTGCTTATTTATGCAAAGCCTGGTGTGCCTTATTATTTATGCAAAGCATTGATTAGCAGAAGCCTGGATATTGGAGGAAAAGCACTGAAGTCTACCAGCTACCCTTTCTTGAAAGTGCATTACAAAAAGTACTGTGGTTTAGTACTTTTTGGTAGAAATATTTGCCAAGCTTTGGTTCATGTGGTCTATTGAGCATGAAGAAAAACTGACTTTTGAAGTAGAAAATACAAAGGAAGTTGGGAGTCTCTTTATAAAGCTAAGTTTAGGTTATGGTGCTGCACAGGACTAGAGAGTAAATAATATCCAGATCATGAATTTTGCACTAAGAATACCTTTGTGCAGGATAATTTACTGTGGATTACAATTAATTCCAACCCAGGGCACACTCAGAGCACCCCAAGAGGACTTTGCATGGAGGAGCTGATGTGCTGGAAATTCACACATTTCTGTACAGAATACTTACCTATTACAACACATTATTATTCAGCAAACAAATATAGGCTAAAGAATGCCACAATAATTGGAAAAAAAGTCTCTAACCTGACCAGAACATTTAAATCAGGAATTTTATTCACTTATACTTTGCACACGACTGTCTTCAGGACTGTGCAGTTCTTATACTTGTTTTGTATCAAAAACTTTATGTATAGGAAGTTTAACTATACTGGCAATCAATGCACTGAAGATACTGTGAACCCTGGATAGCCACTAGTAATTTAAAGATATATGGATGGAATTTGTAGAGAAGGAAAAAAGCGTAAGCTAACTTTGAGGAAAATCATACGCAAGTAAGAAATGCTGCTGCCCACATCTCATCATGCAGTTCACCAAATGCCTAAACCTGCAACCAGCCCGTGATGGGGAAGAAATATGGCCTTAATTTCAGACTACAAGGAGCTTGAAAATCTTGTACCGTGAGGATTTCAGTATGTTACCTATTATAGACAGGTATATACAAATACTAGGACACTCTCTGTAACCCCCCACCCTCCCCATTATTTACAGGAATGTCTTGGTATTCACTCTTTAGAGACCGAGACATTTTTTCTTGTTCAACCAAGAGAGAATTTAATTAAAGCAGCAAGTTTTGATAACACTTTCCACAGTTCTTTGCCCTCAAAAAGGAAACATATGGTCCTTTATGTGTTAAACCAAGTTAATAGTTGATGGAAAATTAGAGAATTATTAGAGTATTACAACTCATCAAACAACTCTAAGGTTCATTTTGAGCAAAAGGTATAGGATGGAATATAGAGAAACTCTCCTGCTTGTAAGGGAAGTGAATCACTCTGTTAACTGATACTGGTGGCTGGTTATCTTACTGATCCCTGTCACAAGCATAGTCACTGGTTTTGGTTTAAAAGTTGCAGCTTTAAGTATTTCTCTTCACTAGGAAAATGAACATACTTTGTTTTGATAACACTGGAAATTAAGCAGTTCCCCAAGAAAATTCTGACATGACATTCACTGTAATTCAATCTCTAAACTGGAATTGGCTCCTGGAGGGCAAAATCCTTTCTGCCTCTCTCATTTTCCTTAAACGTGCATCAAAATTAGATGTTTCCATCACATTTACTCCTACTAACACAAATGAGACTTTGCAGGGACAAAGATTCTTTAAAATGTTGAGAAGTTGCAGAAAACAAAATTGAAACTGACACTTGTTCATCTGTAGAGGAATTAACTCTGCCAATTGATTCCGCAAGATAATGCTTGCTGATTTGTTGAAATAATAAATACTATTTCAAAGAGGACAGATATCAAACTTCAAGAGAAAAAAAAAGGGAAAAAAGAAAGAAAAGTTGAGTCTTTGAGAAACAGGAGCTGAAAAAAAAAAAATAAGTAGAATCATCAAACACCACAGGCCTCTCAGAACATCTATGAACAGTAATGTGCAAGTGTGTTAGTGAAGGCATAAATAATCATATAAAAGGATTGTAACAGACAAGTTGATAAACCTAAAACCTGCCTCCAAAACAACAACTCCTAGCTCCTGATGGTCAAACTCTTTAAAAAAATATTTTTGTTACCAATTTAAATGATGAGGGGTATATTATAAAATTATATAGGGAGACTTTCAACAACTAAACCAACTAAAATGGGATTTACATACAAAGAAATAGATATAGGGGAGGGAAGGAAAGGAAAGTATCTGGCTTTAAATAACAACCTTCTCCAGCATTTACAGCTCTGTGAGCTAACCACAGAGACAACAAGCAACACATGTTTTTGAATAGGTGACTTTCCTTTAGGAGCTGTAATAAAAACGACTGCAAGGGAGGGGTATGTCCAGACTACTTTGCAAAGAAAGAAAAAGAAAGAAAGAAACCCTTAATAAATTTCAAAAGGAGAGTCATAAAACTTTTTCAATGCTCCACTAGGCAAAATGACAGAGTATGTGCACCTGCAAAAGCTGTCAGAGTCATTTAAGAAGTCCGTCCATTACTGACGTACCCTGCTGTTTGCAGTTATTTAAGCTTTTAATTTCTGTCTTTTCTGCATTTTGAAGTGTGTAACCTTTTTTATACCCCTTTATGAAAAAAGGACAGACTTCTGCTTCCTTCCTGATTAGCATTCTAATAACAACCAGACCATTTTAATTTATTACCACAAGAAATGATATGGCAACAGTCCTTTCTTGCTGCACCAGGACTTTATAAAGTCTTAATAGACTGCTGTCATGTTTATTTCTATAAAATAAAGGAACAAACTTCTTTAAAGAACTTGGTTGTTTTGATTCTTCCAAACAGTTCTGCTTAGATATTAAATCTATTACTTAATATATTTACTTTATATCATAACAAGAACTGGGATTCAACTTTTGCTGTTTCAAATTTCTCTCATCTTGCACATGGCATCTCTCATCTCGCTTGGAATGTAAGAGCTGAGCACACTTAAACACAAGCTCGTGTTCTCCACAAGCTGGTGTGAGGCTATTGATCCTTTTTGTATTCACCATACCCATCCTCTCTGGTTGCTGCCCTGCTTCAAAATCTACTTCTGCAAGTAGTCTGCAGCCTATACAGACCTGAAACAATGCTGATCACTGAAGTTAAGAAAAGGAGGTGACAGTACAAAACACAACAGAACCAAATAAAGGCAGAGTCAGTCCTTAAACTGCTCTCGTAGCCCCAAAAAATGCAGTACTTCGGAATAAAAATGCCAAAGCCCATGAATGCTAAAGCATTTAAATGCAAGATGGTTATATTCTTGATTGGGCATGAAAGTCAATCTTTGAAATGTCAGCTTTTTATATAATGCTAGACCTTTCAGATGTCCAGCTTTTGGTAATGAATGTGTATTGATTGATACTAAGGCAGGAAGTTTAACAAGGCTGCTGCTATTAATTACCCTCAAAGTGGAAAACAAATAATCTCTTGATAAATGGCAGCACAAATGTAATTTCACATTTACTGGCTACTCAATACATCAACACATCTAAAGTTTCAAAAAAAAAAGAAAAATATGTACCATGGTTTAAATCTGTGAAGTACTGCTTCCTTTCTCTTAAAAATTTAGAGATTATTCATTCAGCTTGAGGAAAAAAAAAAAAAGGAATACAAGCTCACTGTTATTTATGATTGAGTATTTTATTTTACCCATCCTCCTCTCAACCAAATCACAGAAATAAGTATGGCTCCATCCTGTAGGGAAAAAAAAGATCTCTCAATCAGAGTTTCCAGTAAAGCACAACTTGTCACCTTCCTTTCCGGTTAAACACTGTGACCTAAAGCCATGACTCACAGGAAGGTACTCCTCATTACATACCCTGAGAGCTGAGACTGATGAAAGAAGAGGGAAAGCAGAGACAGAAAAGAACTACAGATTCTAATCAAGAATGCTCTGATATCAGAAAACTGCCCTGGATATACATTAAATAGATACTACCAGAAATATGTGTATGGGCACAGTGTTTAGAAATGCCAAGTACACTTTAATGCCGCAGAGATCTCCAGTGACTATTGTACAGTTATAGGAAACCCTAATACCTATGCTGAGGTAGGATTTATTACAAGTACAGATGATAAATTTGTTGAGATACTTAGTCAGGGATAGCACATGTAATTACTTTTGTTCTGAATTATTGTTGTGAAAAATGAACAAGCTCTCAGCTCCCTACCATTATGCATGCTAGACTCCTGAACACAGGTATCATTTGAGAATTGTGTAACGCTGCTTTTTCTTTTTCACAATTAATCATGCTTCTGTAAATATTTTTTCAAGAATAGTTCTGTTTTGCTCCAGAACAACAAGCAACCTTCCACTTTCCCCGAGGAATCACAGACCCTTTTTTCCTCAGGAAGCCTGAGCCCCCCAAATCAGGCTGAGGCCCCACCTCCCCACAGCCAGAGCTGCTTTGCTCAATGGCACCGAGGCTGTTCTCAGCACAGCCTCCGGTTTTCAGCTGCTGATGCACCGTGGCACCGTGCCACACACCATTCTAGCTGCAAGGGGTGCACCATCCAAAGGCAGCCTGGCTCCTCTTTCATTGGCAACAAGCAGAAGTGTTAGTCTTTTAAAATAGGACGTGGAGATTTGCGGTGCCATTTGCAACAACTAAAGCCAGCAGCTCATTTTTCTGCATGTGATTTTAAGAATTGGATTCACCAAGCAGAATTTGCAGTTACAAGAATGGAGAAATATATCACTTATTTTCCCTTTTCTGATGGTGATTAATGTCCTAATGTAATGTACACTCAGTGATTAGATGAAAGGAAAATGACAGAATGGACGGCTGAGAGGGCCACAGTGGACTGAGTAGCAGGAAGATAAGGGAGAATGTGTGTCAGAAAAGAAAAACTAATCAGTGTCCAAAGCCACACAAATGTTTACATGAACAAAACTGGAAAAGGGAAGATGGATTTCATATAACAAGAAAGTCAAGAGATCTGGAATTAATTCAGGTGCACAGTGTGGGACTTTAGTGAACCAGGACAGTTGTAAATCCAGTTTATTTGGCTGAAATGTGCTATTTGATACAATTCCTAAGCAGATAAAAGAGAGACTACTGGTTAAATTGATCTTTTGGGTAAAATGTGCATCATATCCTTACATCAGCAGAACTGTCTCTTGGTACAATCACTGCTGAGACCATGTGCGACTTTCTCAGAGGAAAACCTATCAAAATACCTAAGTTAAAACGTACAATGTGGATGTGACTGTAAACACAAACACCCTGCACCTCCAGACCTCAGCAGCACCAAACCCTTTCCATCAGACCGATGGGCTGTGGAAGATCCTATTTGAGGGAAGTGCCATAGGAAGCTTGAAAACAGACTAATCATATTTGCAAGGAAAATAAGACTGTGCCTTGGAAACACTAACTCCAAAAATATTTCTACACTGTCTAGTGATTCCAAACAGAAGAATTACCAAGGAGGAGTCCCTCTTCCTGTTTGACACCACTAGGAGTCTTCTGCTCAACAAATAAGGTCTTTCTCTACAAGGTGCTGTGGAATTTGGCTGGCACTTAGAGTTGGATGATACTTATTTCAGATATTTTAGGGCCCAAATTAGACAATTAGAAGCAAGACAGAGGCATTATCAGGATTCAACTGAGATTCTAGATGGGCTGAGCTGCTTTTCAGTCATGCCCCTCTCTCCATTTACTGAGAAAGAGCCTAAGGCAGCACTGCTGCTAACCGCAGCATTTCAGCAGTATCTAAAATTAGACAGGTTGAATCTGGACTCTCACATTCAGAGCTGCTGAGATCCCTGCAGGAAAGGATTTGCCTTTTTCTTCTATTTCTCCCTCCTTTTACCTCCAGACAAACTTTTTCATTAATTGAACTTTTTTTTTTTTTTTTCATTCTTAGGTACAGGAATATAGAGAGGAAGAAGATGTTAGGGAACACAGAGTACTAGAGCTGGAGTTTTAGATGTAAATTGGCACTCTTGAAACCTTCAAGCCAGAAGGCAAAAGCAACATGGAAGTCGAGACGCAGGTTCCAGCTGCTGTCTGACGGCTCTCCCGGCTCCCTGATTTAGTGGAACAAAACTATGACTTGTGGAAGACAGAAGATACACAGCAAAAGAAAGTAAAAGGTACCACTGCTACATTAAGATGTCAATAAATTCTCCTGATGAAAAAATTAATCTGGTTATTTCAATTAAATACTGGACACAGAAAGGTTCACCCAGTTTGAAGATTCTCTGCAAGACAGCGTTTTTCTCCGAGATCCTTCAGAGAAAGGAAACAGTGCTAGACATACCAGTATGGTTCATTTGTTTGCAGAAGAAAGGCCCTCTGAAAGGCTGCATTTCTATTTATTATAAAACTTAAAGAGGGGCGGCTACAATCGGCAGGAAAAGCATCTGCAAACTTTTTGCTGATAAATGTTTCTTTTGGCAGGATAAATCAGAGGTAGATATGCTGATGACTTTGCCCTGAAAAATCAAGCATTTCACAGAGTAACAAAAAATTACAGAGCCACTTCCTGACCATTACCCCATCAATTTTTTTAAACTAAATTGGAATCATGGTAATTAGTGAAGCGATTTCTCAAGTGATTTTTATAGTAAAGCTCCAAGACAAGCAGACACAAGGCTGACAGTGGTTTAGGGGTGCAGAACAAACAGCACAGCTCTGGTGAGGACAGTCACTGCCACTGTTAGTGAGAAGCAGGGACAGGTTTCAGCAATCTTGTAATTATACCTCTGCCTGGGAGGTTCTATTCCCTATTCCTGAAAATAGTATCATGCTTGATACACAAATGCATCTAAACGATTATTCTGCACAAAATCCACGAACAGTTTCACTGAACCCAAATATAGGAAGTACCCCTTGATTTGTAAGAGGTCTTCGTTGCACCAGGCAAGGCTGGCACAGGCAGAGGATCCCTGTGTGCTCTGCCACTTTGGAAAGGAACAGGAGCCACGAGAGGGCACTCTCGTAATCTGCAATTTGAATTTTGGCTGCCTAGCTTTTTCATTTTTAATTATAAGGAATTCTGTTTTGCAGAATGAAGAGATCTTACTTGACAGAACAAGACAAAAGATTTTTCTCTAAATTAAAGGAAGCTAATGATATCTACAATATTTTCACATTACACCACATTAGCTAAAGAAACAGAATTTACTGATCAACCAATGTTAACTTCAGAACTTTATTTTACAGAAGCAAAATGTGATTTACATTAAAAACCATCTCTTACTGTTTATGACATTTTTCAATTTATAAAGAAGACACCTCCAGTGTTATATGTGGTTGGAAGTCATAGATGTGATCTCAAGCACATTGTCTGGATACAAATACAGGTAAATTCGCTTAATCAAATTTATGTTTCTGAAATCATTGTGGGGCTGACTGTGGATATTTTTTCTAAAAGACATTCAGTCATCTTATACAGAATATGTATATTCAGCACTGCATTATCACAATCTCCTCTCCTATTTCCCAGGAAAAAGAAAAAAAGTCTTCAGAATAGCCCTCTCTTCAGAATAGCTACTCTCATCACCTTTTTCAGGTTAGGAGGGTAATCAGTTACTAGAAGTCCTTTGTAGCTAATGATTATGTCGTTTATTTTACTGGCCATTGTAGGGATATTGATAAATGGGGCACTCCTGAAGGTAAGGTTATTCTGAACACATCTTCCTGCCTGACACTTGCTGTGTTTGTTGAACAGATGCCAAGCACACCTACTGCAAGCTGAATTATACATTGTATAGTCACTAGGACATACTTCAGTAAAAGTGAAAAAGCTCAATTTAAAATACGCTTAAGAAAAAAAAGAAAGAAAGAGAGAAAAAAATATAAAAGAAACTCTTTTCTGTTTGAGAACACTAAAAAAAAAGTTTAGTCTAACTTGATTTTTTATTAAAAGTGTTTTAAAAACCTTCTTAGACACTGCATTTGGATTCTGCAAAGTCATGGTGAGTCGTTCACTTGGTATCTTCAATACAGGAACATTTAAAGCAGTGCTGAGACACAGTGATTGGTAAATCCACCCTTAGAATCCACATGCTTATTTCCATTACACATGGAAAATAGTAGGTGCCTAAAGGTATAGCTAGAACATACATTTTATGAGAGACAAGGGGCATTGCTAATTTACTAACTGCAAAGGGAACTGGCAGATCTTATCTGGTATTCTGCTAATCTTCCAGAGTGCTTTATTTGCCATGAAATACATTATGATTTGAGATCCTGACATGGTCCATTTTTAATAAGCTACCCCAACACCTGATGTAACACTAAAATTACAAAGATCATATTCATGAAATCAAAAAGATCTTCCTGCATTCAAAGCAGGATCATAATAAACATGCTCTCTTTTTAATTATATATTAATTTGGAACTATTTTACAAACCTCCTACTGCATTTAGGTCCCTGTGTACCCAGAAATCTGCATTACCTGGGAGCATATAATGGCACTGAATTAAAACAGATTATGCAAAAACTGAATGCTCCATATTCTAAAACATGCCCTGCTGTACCTTGCTCATCAACAGTTAAAGGAACTCGGTGGTATCACTCACAAGATACTGCAAACAAAACCTAAGCAATTGCATGCTTGCGTTAACTTTTATTTCAAAAATTTTAGCAGGTGATTTCTTATATCTTCTACATTCCTAATTAACGTAAGAGATGAAACATACCCGAGACACATTATTAGCTCTAGGCATGAAACAGTTAACAGCAGTGCACATGCCAAGGTTTTAATAAGGCTTAACAATAAAAAGCTTCAATCCTCCACTTTCACTAGATTTTGTTGTTGTGGTTTTCCCTTGCTTAGGGCAATCCATCTGTTAATGTTGACTTGCAATATAGCTAAGCTCACACATGTCTGAAGAGCCTAGAACAGCGAACCTGAGCAGGAGCAAGCTCAGCTGAGTATTGCAGAGAGGGAACGGCTCGTTTGGGCACAGATTAATTGTGCGCGCACACACGAACCAGTGCACTCCCCTCAGTCCCATCTTTTAGGAAACACTTTCAAAATGCAAATTATAGGAGGGCAAGCTGAGCACTTCAGTTTGCAATAACACATTTCATTATTCATCCTCTGGTTAGGTTTTGACAGCTATTTTAGATGCTATAATTTTTTTTTAATTTATTGCTGATTTTTCTTAAGCCTATTGCCAATCTGGAAAAGAAAAAATACAATAAAGGCACTATGACAGCAGTGATAAAGCTTAGTAAATATTCATTGTTAAAAATGGCTCTGCACTGTGACCAGTGCTGGTATTCTCCCTGGGCCAAACTGGCTGTGTTTTCAATAAAACCAGAGAAGTATCCTTTCCCTTGAGCCCTGTTAGGCTGAGGCTGCAGTTGGAACTGTCATCCTCACACAAAAGCAAAGGGGCTGGGTTTTACAAACGCAAAGCCTAATTGGGAGATCTTCATGGCTGTACCCTTGACATTTATTAAAGCCTCATCAACAAAACAGGAAATAACCATACTAATTAGCAGACCCATATACAAACTCTTGTTTGTTGGGGTAAAAGCAGATTCACTTCCTATTGTAAAGGAAACATCCTTCAGACCCCCAAATCCTGTTATGAACAAATTTTTAAAATTATCTTTCTCAGTAAAGCAAACATTTGTATCTTACATAACTTTTCAAAGGATGTTTTACAGCAGCTCAGGTAATTCTCAGTATTTAACTGTTTCCAAGAAGTGGAGAAGGAAAATCTCAATGCATACTTCTGATATAACATAAAACATGACACCAAATTCTTTGTATTTACAATTTTCTAAATGTTTTGGTATGGAAGAGATAGTAATAAAGTGCAGAGGTGCCTCTATTTTGGAAGCAGGATGACCATTAAAAGCAATTGCTCTCTCTTGTTCATTGTTTACCTATGTTTGGGGTGGGTATTACAGTACACCAATATAACAACTTAATCAGTATCTGGTCCTTCCTTTAAATGTGTATCAAATTGCCTGAACTCCACATTAGCACTAGCCTTATACTGATATAGCCACTACAGAAGATAATTTTAGAGAGCTGGGTGAAGACTTTTATTTGCGGGATAAAGACTACCAGAAAAACAATTAAATCAGACAACAGCACACTGAATTTCACTTCTTTTAAACAGCAGACTCAGTACTAGATCAAATATAGTCTCTCTCATACACATGCATTGAAAATACAAATATATATTCTTATTTGGATGTAAACTTTAAAATCACCACTTATAAATAAAGAATTTATATTACCTTATTGAAACACCAAGACCAAAAATAAAAACAAGACTAGCAATAGCAGACTTGTTTTTCAGAAGTCCTTTGATTTGTTTGCTTTTGGGGAGGAGGAAAAAGAATTGCATGAGAGGTGGAGTTCTTGGGCATTGGCAATCCCCATGTGCCCCTTCCTTCCCACTGGGTTCATGTGACATCTAGGGCAGGAGCTGGGGAAAAGACACCTTTGGTTTGAAGAAGGGCAAAACTGTGAGGATCTCAGTTCCCAGCCTTGTTGGTAAATTCACCCCAGACAAACACGTGTGTGTCCACGTGCATGCACATCCATTAACACACGTGTGGAAGGAGGCATGGAAACAAAGCCAGGCACACGTCTGCACTCCTGCCTTCTTTGTAAAGCTAAAGGACAACTGATAGAAACAGCAATGAGTAGAGGATATAGCACACAAAAACACAGAAAAGTTCAATTGTTCTGTCTGAACAAATGCCTTCAAAAGAAATCTTTAATTGTACCAAGGTGAATTATATTCCTTTGTATCCCTAGACTCCTGTACATAACAATAGGCAGCACTACCATATCAGTGAAGCAGAAAGTCTTTGTATTATTTATAACCCTACTAAAAATAATGACTTAATACTAATGTACAATTTCACCATCATTTAGCAATCTGCATCAGTTCTATGTTGTATTTCAGAAACTGTCTATTTACTACTGATAAAAACTAATTCAAAATCAAATTGATTAAATAGACAACCCAGATTTTTATTATTGCAGTACCTAGAGCAAAAAATAAATGTTGCTAGATCAGTTGGACTGAATTTATGTACTTAATTCTCATATTAGGAAGATACAGGCATTAAAAATCCACATATATTAAAAACATGCAATAATATAAAAATGAATATCTATACACATTAAAAATATGTACATATGCAGGTAAATATTTGCAGGGGAAAAAAGTGTTAGAAAAACTACTTTGTTTATATTTTTGAAATAAAACTGTCAAAATTAATCTGAAAACATCAAAACACTTGCCAAAGTTGAGACACTACACCTGTTACTTCAAATCTAGACTAGAAAGGATTAGAGAACAAAAGCCAATACATTTGCACTGCATGAACTAGCTGACATTAACAAAATAATAAATCACAACTATCTGAGCAAGGTTAAAGGCCATATGACTGCCAAAACAATTTATTAGAAACACAAAATTAATATGCCTTAAAATAAATGAGATAGCTTAATACATACCTATGAATAAACCAGAATGTATTTTTGTGAGAAGCCTTTCTCAAAAACAGTATTTAAGAATTAAATCTCAAATCCATACTTACAGATCTCCTGTTCTTTCCCCTCTCAACAGAGATGAAACACAAATAGCATTTTTTTTTCTCCACACAAGCAGTGTAGCAGTATTCCTAGAAACATACCCTTTTAATCACTATCCAAACATAGACAGGAAAATCATATTGGAAACAGATTCACAGACACACTACTGTAAGCAGCAAAAATTTTTCCCTACATGTATGTGAATGCAAACAAAAGTTTCAGGTGTCTTACCTGTGCCAGTCTTCGTTTTTCTGAGCTTGTTCTTTTGTCATAATGCGATGTGTAGACAGGAACAGTCTGTACTGCACCAGCACTACACGTTCCATACTCTTCCTCACTCTCCTATGCAACAAAACAGATTTTAATTCCTTTATTTATAATCATTATCTGCAAACATATCCTCCATATTATGCATGCAGAATGCATTCAAAATTATCTTGCCACAATCTATTACTGTCATGAAAATACCATCTGTAGTAAGAAAATAAAAATTAACTTTTCAAAATGCTGGATCACCAACATGGTCATTTAAAAGTTGAATTGTTTAAATGTTTTTGAAATTTTTCTTAAAATAGCATAATAGGTATCCAAAAAATCGTTCTTTCTCTGTACAGAAAAATCATATATGCAAGCAAAATTTCAAATGGGAAAAGCAGCTGCAAAATGCCTAAACTATCTACTCTGATAGTTTGTGAAGTTGCTTTTGCAAAATGAAACTATTAATTCATCTTGAAACACTGCTATTGTTCATGTATCTTATGGAACTAAAACTGGACAACTGCACCTCCTGAAATACAGAGCAACACTCTCCCTTCTCAAATTCTCAGCTTGAAGCAAAGGCTTTGATTGTGATATCAAAGCAATCAACTTTATGAAAACATACATCCTCTTAATGTATCTTTGAAGACCTCTGTTGTTCTACGATAAAATATGCAAACAATAAAGAGATTATTCAGTGGATGCATAGAATGACAGATAGTTGCCAGAGGGCTCGTTATGAAAAATGTATTGTTGAACAAAGGGCTAAGCATATTTCAAAAGTCATTAAAAACACAAATCTCATGTGATTTGTAAAGTATAAGCTTCAAACTGATACAAGAAGCAGTGTAAAAAACTAAATAAAGTGTACTACATACCTTGTGTTTTAACTTACTCTTCACTTCTTTTATTCCTTGCCTCGCCTGGTTTTTTGCCTGGAGAAATAAAAGGACTTAAATTGCTCTGCAAGACACTGGCTGTAGTCACAGAACATGCCTTATGATGCCATACTTATTCTGCCTTTTTTTAAACACCTGGTGATATAGAAAAGGGCAATAATCTTTATCACAAATTTCAAACATACACTGCCACTGTATTTTTTTATATTCACATGCTTCCCCCACAAATTTAAGGAATTTTTTTTCAGTACATCTATGCCAGTGCTGTCAAAAGACACACACTCAAAAATTCTCCATTATTACTAGGTACAGACTAAAAATGGTCATATACATAATTCCTTTATTTGAAATGCTCCTTTCAATTTGAAAGGGTATTTTAGCAATAAAGCATGTTGAAAAATGTTAAGATTTTTAAGATGACTGCTATAGTGTTCCAGTCTGGCAACTTGCAGGGCAACATCCACCTTAAAGAGAAATGAAGTGATTTCATATGCAGATGGAGATTTTGCCCAGTGTTGCTGAACAGCACAGTGCTGCTATTTAAGGGAGAATTCTGTATGCATTAAAAGAGGCAGACAAGAATCATTGTTGCATAGAAAACAGCCAAGAATCTTCCATACAGAAAGGAATTATCAATATGGAATACCATGTTGTTAGGCTAAAAAAATGAGAGAGAGAGAAAAAGAGAGAGAGAAGGGGAGAGAAGGAAGCAAAATAAAAGATGGGGGTATAACACCCAAAAACCCTAACAGAAAAAAAGTTGTCTTTCCTACACAAATATGGAAAAAACAAGAAAAGTTTTCAAGGTTGTATTGAAAATGAGAATTTTAAAATACATTCCAGGGCATAAATATATAAAAGCCACCTGTTTTTCTGTGGTTTTTAGTACATGGAAATTCAGAAAAAAATTTCTTGAATCGAGCGGTCATAGAGTCTTTTTGATCCTTAAATCATACATCCATAAGCTCAGTAAGAGCACAATGGGGTGCCATGTACCAGATGCTAACCTGAAAGCCACTTTAAACTTCCCAGATCCTGCTCACAGCATTTGGATGAATTTTGGAGTGCTTTGTTCTAACTCTGAGGGATGGTAGCAATGACATTACTCAAAGCTCCCAATCAGTTATGTGGTAATTAGGAAATGCATATTTCAGTCCTCTGGTAGAAGGCTCCATAAGGGACAACAATGTAAGAAATTAAATGGGGTAGAAATATGGATACCATATACATAAAGATCGTCAGAAGTTTACTGTAGTTTCCTGGCATATACAGAAGTTCACTTTGAAGAACCTTTATTATCAAGGGCATAATTATCAAAATTGAAGGCTGAGCCACAGTCTAAGATAGTGCAAATGAAGAAGAATAATTTGCAGATGAACCATTTTTTAAATTATAAATGAGTCCATAAATATGAAGTATATTTGATTTACCTGTTTCTTTCCACAACTTCTGTGTTTTTCAAGTGATATAAAATTAAAAATTCTCTTTGAAAACTTTACTTAAAATACTCTAGTACACACTGATTTACTGATTTATTCAGGACTATTTATAATGCATCCAGCTAGAGAAACATTTGGAAAACCAAAAAGGAAGCCAAAAATCTTTTCTTATGTATTATGAAAGCAACTTTTAAAACACTTCTCAGTTCTTTTTTTTATTGCTGTTTTACCATACTGCATAATACAGTATAATCTCACATGTGTCATGGGGTAGGCAGTCTTTGAAAAACAAGATCTTTTAAGATGAGAAGCATAAGCATTAAACCCAGTTAAACATGAGTATTCCACTATCATTCTTAAAAAGGAGCAGATGATTTGCTGCACACATTACTGATGCTTTACTACATCTCAATAGTGCAGCACTTACTGCCAAAGTGAAATTACAGCTGTGTATCAAATACTTAAATGATATTCAAATAAGCTTCTAGCGTGTATGAGGACTGAAAGAAAACCAGCTCACTGATGCGTTGATAAAGTCTATTTTTATGTACAAGCTATCTAGAAGGCTCTGAATCAACTCTAAATCCTAGTGCTAGATGAGAAAACAGATGAAGCTCAACACTTTCTACAGGCTGAAGCACTTTTTTGCGATTTATTTATAAAATGCTTAGGTATTTCAGCATTCAGGGAGAATGAGAGGTTGCCAGAAATTGCAGTATTTTTATGTATTATTTATTTGAAATAGATGATCTTACAAATTTATATGCTGTTTTCACAGCCGGAGTGGCTTTGGTCATTGCTGTGTTGATCAGTGCACTGCCTTTCTGAAATACACAAAAAATGTATTTTAGTAACATTTTAACACAAAGCAAACCATAAGACAACAGCAAGGAAAAATAAACAGTGTCCTGTGAAGAAATTACAACCTTCCTTTGAAATGGGTAGGAGCAAGCACAGCTGTGTTTCCTCCCCAGCCTGCTGTCTGCAGCTACACAAGGGTTACAGTACGTCATTCCACAGCTGACACATTTATCAAGGCACTCCAACAGAATGATGGATTTTCAGTCTTCATTCACTGTTACCATTTCAAAATCAATGCAGAAGTTAGGCTATTTTTCATGTGTTCCTATCATATTTATTATGCAACTAAAAAAACTTTGACCTGACAGGAAGAACTATCTCATTTAATCAAACAAGGATTCTCTTAATCTAAAATAATATATTTTATTAATGCTTCAGAATAAAAAGGTTATACCAAGGGTCTTCTGCTAGTCAAATTGCACAAATCCATATTAACAAAATTGCTATTTACTAGAAGGCATAAGCTTCATATCTAATTGTCACACCTAGTTCAGAATCATGGAATGCAGCATGATGCAGAAAGCAATGAAATCTTTGACTATATAGACAAAAACCTTATGTATTTTGGCATTTGTTTTGTGTATGGGAATTTTTTTTAATTCTTCAATAAAATACCCATTTTTTTTGCCAATACTATAGACTTGGTATTTCTTACAGAATGTACTTCTTTCTCACAAATGAACAAACTTTTACCATTACACAGAAGTGAGGAAAAGGATGGAGACCTAAAGGACAAGATGGCCAGTATAATTACTTAATCAAGTTTATACCTTCACTGTATGCATCCACTGCTGATAAGATCTTGAATTTCCTGAAAGAGAAATATCAAATTAACACAATCAAACATACATTCAACATTTTAAATGTTGCAACCCTCTTCATTATAGGAATAAAAACTGTAATTAGAGAATTACTTATTCAATTAATTCTTTCCAGCTAGACAAGGAATGTAAAGATAAGAGTATGTGTACACTAAGAAAGAAACCCAGGAATCTCTTATTGCTTGTTTTCTGTTTCCTTTGTAAAAGCTTATGTTTTCACCACACAAAGTTTTTTATTCCATTTAAGGTAAAAGAGAAATTAAAACAATGATAAGGTAAAATGCTTTTAGAAAGTATAAAAAGAAAAACACTAACTCAAAGGAAATAATAATGTATTAACTGCATTTAAACATAATGATCCCTCTAGGCAAACTTTCAAACATAACAATGACATAGACTCCAGAAGTCTACATATTCTACAAGAAATCTGAGTGCTAAACCAATCCATCACTATATTCTTGCATTGAAAAGCACTTGAGAACTAATTCTTCTATAGAAAAAATGCAATAGAAAATAAAATTTCAATTATAAAGTGCAAACTATAATGAAGTTGTCTCACATATTTATTTTCAGATGTAGACACAAATAAGTTTTTACTTTTTTTTTAAAGAAAATAATTTAAAAAAAGAAATTTAAGTTTTATTCTTCAGTTTTCTTTTCTGGTTTAGCTAAACTTGCATATGTGCACAAATGCAAATTTAGAAAGATTACTTAAAGAAACACTTGGTATTTGAATTTGATTTGGTAGTTTTAAAATTATACTGTCTACCCTAAAAATGTGTTCACCTGTCCTTTAAACAGCTTGGAGCTAACAGTAACTTTCTGTGACTTTTCTGAAATCTGGATTTCACCTGTTTTTTTCAAACCTTGGGCTTCCTGCTGAAGCTGATGGGAGTTAAGTCCGCAAAGAGATCATAGTTCTACCCCATTAGCGTCACAAAATGTCACCTTCAATTGCACACATATTGTTAGCCCTGCACTTCATAACAATAATGAGACAGCAGTTATGTAAATACTGAGTATGTGCCCTAAGCAATTTGTCCACAGCCTGGCACTATCAGCTTGTCTGACTTGAACAGCACACAGGCAGTGCAAGGCAGCCCAGCACCGCCAGCAGAGCTGAGCAGTCCCTCCTGAGCACAGCCAGGTGAGACACAGTTCACAGCCTGCCGGAGCACAGCCAAGAAACAAGCTTTATCTAACTTCTACTGCAGTTTTATTGCAGCCTCCTGACCCCTAACTGCAGTCAGCAAACGAGGTCTGAATACTGACATCACCTATCTGAATAATGGATGCTCAAAGTCTCAAATCTGCTTACAGAGCAGTGTAACTTACCCTAAAATGGCAGGGAAGAAGTAAATCTCTGTTAAACTAACCACAACTTGATCAAGAAAAAAAAAAAAACACCAAATCATGTGCTAGATCCTAGCACAAGACACAGAAGGTAAAAGAAGGCAGTGAAAATCTTGAACAAAAGAAATTATGCACTTTTGAGTATAACAAAGGGGTTTTTTTATGAGGTGCAGATGGCCATGCAGATCTTGACAGTTCTCTGTTGGGGCCAAATCCTCTCCTCAATATGTCCCATTCAAGGACAGTCTTGCAAAGGAAGTCCATCCAAAGCTGTCATCTGCACCTCAGTGGAGCTCGTCAAACCACATTACCTCCATTTACTTGTACACAACTTTCAAGATTGACTATGAAATAGCATTTGTACAGTCATGCATATATTGATCCCATCTTTTGATACCATCTCTTACACCTGGGCTGGTTTTGGCTGCAGTAGAGTGAGCAGTTGTGTTGTGCTGGGTTTTAAACACACCTAAATTAACAATACACCTAAATACCTAAAATAACAATACACCTGTTCTGAATGTTTAACAGGAAACCACTCCATAATCCTGTAAAAATCAGCACCCGATTCAGGATGCACTCTTCCACATGGGCTAGCTGATGGGAAAAGGTTGTAACAATTGTCAGTGAATACAACTGAGGCAAACAACATGAGGAATAGTATTTTTGTTTACAAAAAAGAAAAATGTCCATGTCCCTTCTCAGATCATATATAAAAGTAAAAAAAACTTCAACTTTTTTTAGAGTAACACATTTGTTGGAGAAAGCAGATTTCTCTTAACATTCAGGACATCACTATGATTTCTACACTGCAGGAATAAGTAGATGTGAAAAGAAAATGAAGTGTTTATGGAAAACATAATTATCTAGAAGTTAAGCAGCACGAATGTCAAAATGATTTTGAAAATACAATTTACACAGAATGCATAGTATCTATAAATACACAGTTAAAAAGATAAAAACTATAGTGATATCTCATCCTATACGGAAGTATAAGTATTGCTTTACAGTCTTAAACACACATATATAATATTACACACATATCTAATATCACATATTTAATACACTGGTGTAACTAGATACATAACAGTGTGTATCCCAGCAGTGATTTGTTAAAGGCTAAAACCTTTCCAAGAATGACAGGAAACAATACAACAGTAAAAAGATCAATGACACCTAAAACTTACAAAACATCATGAGGACATCATGTCAAACAGTTCCCAAAGAAATGTCAATAAGTACTCCCAAATTAATTCTGTACCTCCACAAAAGCCTCCTGCTGTGATTTCTTCTTCAAAAACATCAGAGAATCCTCTTCCTGCATTTAATTTTGATAGCCGACCATCAATAAACTAGAGGTGAAAAAAAAAAGGGTCAAACACACTTTGTTGTCTCTTCTATTGCTTTACAGTGTTAGAGTTTTAAATGTGTACATTTTAATAGAATCTGTATGTTCAAGACCATGTACGTCTCAAGGATAATACACTGCTTAGATAGACTTTACGTCTTTACACAAGGGCAGGTGTAACTATGAGCAGCAGAAATATAGAGTACAGATCAAGAAAATTATTGATATTTTCTGCATTTTACTAATGGCAAGAAAAGAATTTATTTCCTTACTTAATAGTTACTCTGGATTTGCTATCATAACCATATAAAAGTCACCAAGCCATTCCCTGATGTCCTGCTGTGAAATCATGGGTCTTTTTAAGCATTAACCCTTATTTAGGTGCATTTATGGAAGCATACCGCAACAACTATCCTTACGCAGAGGTTACAGCTGCAAGACCACATGAATTTGCAGCTACAAATAAGCACACATACATAGATTAAATGATCCAAATATGTCAGAAAAAGTCAAATTAGAAAATTAATGATTGAACCACTCAGAAGGGATGAATATATTCATTTAAAGAATTATCAAGCTTCAAGAAAGAAGAACAAGTACACCCCTATAGATTCAAAATTCTTCCAAGAAGCAAACCCTCCCTTTTTGTTTTGGAAAGGCTAACTCAAATCTGACAGATAAAGTGAGAAAGCAATTTTCCAATTACACACTATATCTTCTAGCAAGAATTATGAGTTATTCACTGGTACTAAACAGTACACAGGAATGAACCAGAATTAATTATTTGGCTGCATCATTTTTTACAACTGATTATCCAAACAGTGTCAGTGACAATCTGATGCTTGCCAATGAACAGACTAGTGTCATGAAAAAACAACTTTTTCAGAGTACAAAAATTCCAGAAGACAAATAAGGTAAGCATGAAGATATTTCTTTCTTCCTTGTCTAAATTCCTTCTTATTTTTTCATTTTACTCCAAGTTGGCCTTTTTCCAAATAGGCTGGTTCATGGTCAGACCACTGTGGGATCACTGGATTATTTCACAGTAAGAAAAAGAGATAAGAGCACCTTTAGCTACTGCTGTGAAAAAAAAAACCCAAAAACAACAACCTCCACTCCCATCCCTTCCTTTGAACTGTAACACATTATCTCTTTGGGGAAAGTTATGAATTCATTCCATACTATAAACTAACATAAGATTTATGGACATACTCATCATCTGGTAAAATCCTATCAACAGAAGGCTGAGACACTGACTGAATATGAGAGGGTCACACCAATTGAGTATTTAATGTAAATACTGACAAAGAGAACTGTTAGCAAAAAGATACTGGAGACATTATTTAAAAGAAATTATAAGTGTTAGTCATGGTGGTAGTAGTAGTTGTTACTTTTGAGTAATTTACTGTTAATGGTTGCACTTAAACTGCTACATGAAAAGAATAGCATGTGGAATTACATATAAAATTTATGGGTTTTCTATTTCCATTTTTCAAACCCATCCCCTTCAAATCTACAGACTGAAAAATCTGGGCCTGCTCTTCCAAGAAATGTATTCACTTTGAGATCCAAAGAGCCCTTGGGCAACTACCTCTTTCAATGAAAACTAGCAATTCCAGCATTACCCTTGGATTTTAAGGTGACTGAAGACATTATCTTCAACTGATTTCAAGTTCTAAAACCAAAACAGAGACTACATACACTTCAGAATATCCAAGTAATTTTATCAATTTTTAAAACCAGAAGTTTTTTAGAAGTAAAAAAAACATAAATGTGATTTCTACAAAATAACAGCTCATATCTCACAAGAAGAGAGCTCAGCTCATAAAGATGGTAAATGAAATCTGAATTACAATTTTCAAAGGCTTCTGATTTCCGAATTCATTAATTATTTTTTTAAGTAATGCGTTCTATCATGTTAGGAAAAAATCAGAATAAATGCTGCTGATTACCTTGCTGATGCAAGTACACTATTGAAGGAGATAGTCTGGCATTAGGCTAGTTCTAAGAACGAATTCATATTTTCCCTGGACACTCACGATAACTATTTGACACATTAGATGCAATTATTAATTACTTATGTTCGCAGCTTGATATAAAGGTTAGTTACCTTCCATGACACCCTAAATAAAGGGACAAAGGAGGGACTTCATAGACCAGCACAAATGAAGTTCACTTGTCAATTATGGCAAAATGGGTGTATTTACAGTACCAGTTTTCTGCTTGGTCTAGGTTTAAGGCTGCCCCTAAGAAATATTTTCTGTTTAAAAGACTTTCAGAGCAGAATAAAATACAGTTTGGTCTCTTTGAATAAAAACAACTTTGCAAACAGCTCATCTGTCAGTGGGAAATACTGGAGAAGATGCAGCTGGGCTGAGGATTAACTGAGTAAGTAGGAGTAATCTTTGCAACAAGAACCAGAGGAATAAAAAAAAACTACTACTACTATTAAACCACACACATCATCAAAACTGTTACTATTTCCTAATCCTCTATTATTTCCTTCAATTGAAATAAAACTAATACAAGCTATAAACAAATTGTAAACTGATTCTGTTTAATTGAACACATTAAAGTGTAATGGGTACGTAGAGAACCAGCCCATTCATGGCAGCTGAAGGCTTTGTTTCAGTACTGCCAGTGTGACAATATTTTAGAAACATTGCTTGTAAGCAGCTTTTTATTAAGAAAATTTCATGCTACCTTATTGCACGGAGATATGCAAAATGCAAACCACACTTCAATCAGCTACTTCTTCCCATTTCAATCCAATCAACCAGACTTCAAAAGGTTTCAGATTTCTTATTGCTTATTTTATATAACCAGAGTAAAATTGAAGGAGCCAAATTTTGTGATCATATTTTCATGGGACTTCTATAAAATTCCATCTTTGCACAAATCTTTACGATAGACAGTAACCTCTGATTAACACCAAATGCTTTTTAAAAAATAGAAGATTATATATATAATAGATTTCTGTAATCTATGATGGTTGTATATATTCAAAGAAGTTCCCCTGGTTATTTAAACATGAACTCTTGTGTATCAATAATTTCAGGCATTTGCAGGCAAATACATATTTTCATGAATCTTCTGATTTCATTCACTTTTTCCTTGATTTTCATAAAAGTCTAGTGATAACTTTAACACCCTTTTCATGCAATGGGGTCAAGTGATGAAAAGAGAGAAGAGTTACAGAATAAAATCAAAGAACAAAATTATTTCAAAGACTGTAATCAAACTATAACTGAGCTGTGCCTAGATATGCAACAATTTGTCCTCTATTAATTCAAATTCTGCATTAAGAGATCAGCTGGAAATTTAGGCAACCCCTATAGCTCAGGTTTGTGACATTCTCTGTGTGCATACTTCAAAGAGTCTAGCAAACAAACCTGCAGTTGTAGGATGAATCCAGTTTTTAGATAAACACCAGGAATTCCAATTTAAGTTAAGCACTCTGCTGTTTAGGCTCTTTGGGCATGTGCCAAGAGAGCTGAAAATTAAGTTCAACCATCAAGCTGGGAGATCCCTGATTTTTCTTGTTTAGTTGGGTTTCTGACTGGCTCTGAAGAGATGCTGCACTGGCTCTGCACCCTGGGGTTATTTTTTTGTTCAGTTTCACCACCACTCCTTTAAACTATAACTGCAGATATAAAAAACCAACAAATCTGGGATGACTGTACCCAAAGTACTTGCATTTAGATTTCATCCCAGACTTTCGTAGGCTGACAGAAAGGAAAATGTATTTAAACACAGATATGTTTTAACAGAAAATCCTTAAATATGGGCCATTTACACTTTTATACCTGTTTAAACAGTTGCAGATTAACAGCTGTTTCCAGGAACTGCTTAGTTGTACTGGAACGATGCTTCACAAAACTATTCTCACAGAAAGTAATAGGCTCTCCCTAAAAAAATGAAACAGGAAAAGTTAAGATGGTGAGCATACATATATACTGTAATTCAGCCAAAAAATATGTGTCTGCACCAAATTAATTTTATATTTATTCTACCAAGACATGAGAAGATTGAGAAATATATTGCTGATTTAACAGGAAATTATTGAAACACACATCTATTTTATTTTTACACAAAGGCTACAAACTGAAACATGGTTATGAAAATGGTTTAAACATTAACATTTAAACAGTAAAACATATTTTACCACATGGGAAAAGTGCAGAACCCTTGGATGATGAAAGAAGAGAAAAAAGCATTCACTGAAAATCAGAGCTTGTTGCAAAAAACTGTTACTGAAAACAACACTCATTAAAAGAAAGAGATGTTAATAAGAATCTTTATAAACAATCAGATTCTTTCCTCTGTTACTTCCTAATGTAATTTAAGATTTGCTGTCTTCAGTGTGCACAGACCACTGGATGTTCCTGAGGAGCATTTCTCCAATTTTGTTATTCTTGTCCATACTTTGTGATAAACACTTGAAACTGTCCGGCATAACTGGACAAGTAATTATGAGGTTTGTATGGCAATGAAGGTAGACAATCAGATTTCACTGTGAAGCTGAAAGGCCTCTCACCCAAGTTTACAAAACCAAAATGATTACCAGGTTAGCAACAATTACCAAAGATCTCAAAGACACAAAACTTGGAATGCCACAACATGCCCCACCCAAATCTACCATTTGAAATTTTACTACCCAGAAGCTACATCTCCAGTGCAGTCCCACAACAGAATAAAAGATACTTCAGCCACTCAAAAGAAGAAAGATCAAAGGCAGCTGCTGCACTGATCTTCACAACAGCTCCAGCCACTTTAAAGACAAATTTATTAATGGCCATGATCACCCCAGCTTTGTGTTCCTAGCCCTGTTTAACTCCAATGGCACATGGCACTTCTGCCTTTGCCCATCATTCCAGCTGACTGCAGGGAGGTGCTCCCAGAGTGTCACCAAGCACTTTCTCCAGGAGACTTAGCTGAGTTTGCTGAAGTAGCTGTAAATAATTTTCAACTGTTCCTTACACCTTACACTTTGTTTTTAAATGGTTCAAGTGCGACCTATGGAAATGTTGCAGTAAAAACACTGAATTGTCATTTTAAAACCTATTATACTATCAAAAACTTCCCTCTTTCCAAGTCTTTCTTTACAACTCAGCAAAGTATTTAAGTACAACAAATCTTGCACCCTCACTTCTTTATAGAAGCTCTGATTTTAGAAAAGTTCTCTCACTGGAAGAACTAGAGCCTTAGATTTGCACAATCAGAGTGCTCTGAAAAACAAATCCAGCTCAGTACAATACACAGCACCGTGTCCATCAAATCCCCAGAAGCACTCCAGTTATTCCCCCTACTCATCCAAAAATAACTGGTGAACATTGTACACATGCAGGACATGCTGGATCTGCCAAACAGCCTGAAATATTCGTGGTACTTTAAATGGCACTGCCTTCCTGACCCACTTTGCATTAGCTATTCTTGAGCTCCTAAACTCTTGTCTTAAGAAGATGACCCCAAGCTACTTAGCAAATCAAAGTGCATCAAAACAAATGGAACAGTCTCCAGTGAGACATGGTGGTATAAGACACACTGCTCCTGAGGGCAGACTCTCTTCTCAGTTCTGTTACTCTTCCAAGAAATTTCAAGGCAGCAAATTAAAAGAACTCCCTATATATACATACACACACATATATATCATATTTCTTTAATTATTTGTTTTTGTTGTTACACAAAGAAAGCATTTCTGAAAATACAGATGCTTTGTAGGAGTGCGGCTCTAACTAGATGATGGCTCATGACATACTAGGAAACATTAAATTTAGGAATAAAGAGAAAAAAGATTTTCAAAATAAACTATTAAATAAAATAAAACCTAAGCTATGCTTCCCTGTGCCAGTCTCCCAGTTCTCTTGGGATAGATGAAAAAGAAGAGGTTATCTCCCTACAGGAGAGAAAACAGGCATGTTTGCCCTTTCACACCAGCCAGGGGAAAGAGGGCAGCCAGCCAGTTCTCCTGATGGCACTTCTTGTGGTGGAGCCTTCTAAGAGAACACCAGGAAATGAAAGTTCAACACTCCTTTTTAGTGCATGGCTGTAATATTTTCCCAAATACTTTCCTTTAATCACTAAATGTTTCAGATGCCTAGTAAGAATGCCTGCACTGATGCATCTCTTCCCTTATCAGTGCAGTTCAGGCACAAAAAAACCAAAGCTATTTCTTTGCTGAAAATTCATTTAAGTCTATAAGGAGTTCACATCCAAAATTCATACATATTATTTCAACCTGCTGACTGTGACACTGATTTAAAAATTTGACTAGGTTTAAAGCTCCTACCTGTTCAGCACATGAAAATGAGAAAATCTGTTGAAACCTGCAGAAATTCCACTTGGAAGCTTTCTCAGGGTATCTGTGGTAACTTTAATGAAATTGCATTAAATAACACAATTAACTCCTAGTTCTTTTATTTGTTCAAGGTTCTCACCAACTAAATTGTTTTCCAAATCTTCAAGATTATTGCTGCAAACACAAAGCCTTTTGAAGCGCTATTTAACAAGAGAACTATTGAATCACTATAAACAAAACTAGCTCTCAATGTTTTCATACATAAAGCTTGTAACATTCTTGTTTAGCAAATACAGCTGACTACCTTTAGAAACTGAGTTTTGGAGGAATGCTGCACTGATATTTAACTGCTCAGCCATCAACTGGCCCCTGTTGTATTGATCTACAATGTTCTTTCAAAACAAGTTCGATCTAAACCCAGTGGGGACTCTGTACTGAAAAGTAGACAGCTAATACTCACACCAAACAATCTATGCCCAAACATGATATCTGTCCTTCTCACAACAGTTGCTATAGAATTTTCTTCCCCTTTCATAGCTTGCCACACACAGCAGGAATTTCTTAGTCTAAGCTACACTCACATTTTAAGCAAGCTATTTATACAGACCTCAATGGAACATGAAAACTGAGCTAAACCAGTGGGATCATTGGAAAAGGAATGAAAACCCCTAGATTAGAAGGTCTGTTTGTGCTTTCTAAGTCTAGTGATATTTAACTTGAACAAGAAGTAAAAATACTTTTTTATTGCAGAAAACATTGCCTCACTCTAGCATGACTCATACCAACTATTAGTTCTATTGCAACAATTAATATAATTTCCTTTTGATTTTAAAATTCCTCTTAAAAATTTCTGTCATGACATTAAGAGAGAAAGACCAAAGGGTAATTGAGCATGTGCTGTGATTCTTCTCAGGAAGGTACCATTTACAAACTAATTTTTCCAAAATTTGTGTATTTCTTGCAGTCAGCCAAAAAACCTAACAAGATTAAAATATACTGATATTTCTTACAGTTAAATTATACCTAAAACCAACTCCTATTAACACAGTATCTACATTCAAAAAAAGAGCAAAAACAGTACTTGACACCAAAAACCAGTATGGTTTTCAATATGTAAAATAAAATTCTTAGGGAAGTCAAATAAATAGTCATAACAGGTATTACAATGGGTGGTTCTGCCATTTCATTACTGTTTCTGTACACTGCTGAACTTTTTATACCTAAATAGTGGGGGAAATGTGAACAAGCCAATGCCCACTTCAGGAGATCTGTCATTCTGAAACTCAGTTAGTATCATTTACTATCTTCACATCCTCAAATAATTCAGGTGCATTCTGAATCTCAATTTTTTTCCAATATAAATTTTATTTATTTTATATTATTCTAACATTGAATACAACATCTGTTGGACAGTTGATGTCACTGCTTGTCAGTACTGGCCCAAAGCATCCAGTTAACAATTGATTAAAGAGAGGTCTGACAGGTTGTGCCATCTTCACCATGAAGGTTATTCTGGCCCCCCCTGAACTCCTACTGCTGAGCATTCCACAGCAAGCCAGCAGCCTTTGCTCTTCATTTCATTTCTGATGAATGATGTTATAGCCATCACAACTTGAAACAAAGCTGTTCTGGGTTTATTTCTTTTAACATTGAGAACTTCAAGGCCTTTACCCCCAAAAGAGGGGAAATTATTCTCTATCATAGTAAATATTGTTATATTCAATATTTTTCAAGTCCTTTTCCATTCTCTTATCTACCACTCCCTCTCCAGACATAGACTGGGACAGACAATAGAATTCCTTTTAAGAATTCTTTACCTCACATATTATTTTATTAGCTGACCATATTGCATATGATTTTTGAAAAACATGTACTAGTCTTTGCCCTCATCTGCCCATCTGCGTGCAGGAAGAACACGTAAAGTAAAATAGCTGGGGAAAACACATCATCACACACACTCTGGTAACAAAATGACACCAACTTCACAACTGCCTTATTTGTGTCTATGCCCCACATATGCTCTATGCCCCACATATGCCTTCAATTCTGAAACATGGAACATGCAGTGTTATCCAGGAGAAATCCCCAAAAGCTGGACTTCACAAAGAAATTAGGAGCCCCACAAGGTTCAGGGCCAAGTTGTGAGCATCCAAAGCAACAAATGTCTCAAAACGGATTGCAGTCCTCTATGTCAAGGAGACCCATATACAAAACCATTAGAATTCACCATTCCACAGATAAGACTATTTTCTGGATTATTTTTAGGTCATTTATCAAATGATACCAAAGAAATTTTTTCAGTCATCCCCACATACCATGTGTGAGGTGGACTCCTTCTGGATTAAAGTAAAGCAGAATTCCAGCTAGTCATGGGTATTGAGTATTCAACACCAGACTAGAATCAGCACCCCAATGAAGGCAAAAATGCACACTGTGTGAATGTCAGGTCCTTAGCACTAGCTGGGCTGCTTTGCTCTACACATCCACTCCTATTATACAATATTTGCTAATGTAAAATGTAGCATATAAAAAAGTACTCTTAACAGTTAAATCAATGTGACAGGTTAATTTAGTAATGATTAAATCAGAAAAACCATCTATTTCTTCTTTTACTGGATTAAGTGTTTCATTATCATTTAATATCCACAAAAAATACTATAAACTTTCTCTATTACATGTCATATTTCCAGTCTGTATTAGAGTAGTCAGATTTTCCATATGGTCCTTTGGAGGCCCACGAACTCTCTGCAAGACCCTTGAAGATTCCCATTTTGCCTTTCACCAATCATTTTTTTCAATAATTGCTAGACGTTTGTCCAAGACATATTGCTATACCGGGGAGAATCTGTCCTGTGCTGCAAACAAACAGTTGCACAGAATGAGTGTTCAGTGTGATGAACAGCGTTTGGAGTGAAATGTTGGATGAGTACAGACACTATTAAAGCTGTTCTTTACTCAAAGTGAATATTAATGACAGTTGTTTCATGTTTCAAGCTGAAATCATACAGGATGAACTGTTGCAAGAAAATAGTTCACTTAGACACGTTTTTCAACTTTCAACCAATTGGTAACTGTCCAAATACATTATTTTATTTTTCACCAGGAGGTTTGTAATCCTCAGAACTGTACCCCAAAACACCTCAGCTCTCGATTTTGAAAATACAAGTTTATCTATAGCAAAAGTATTTCAAATCTATATGGAAAATATTTTAATTTAAGCATTACCCCTACAAACTTTCTACACAAATACTACTTGAGTTCCTGAAAGAATGGAAATTAAGCTGTAGCTGTGGTTGAAATTACCTTATTAGACCCGGCACCACAAACTCCAAAACAAAGGGAAGTATTTTTTTGCGATAACTGTTATCAAGCTTTGAGACTTTTGACAAATATTCCTAATACAGCCAAATGGGATTTGATTTTTTTCAGCTTTCCAATTCAGAAAGGAAAAGGCAAATGCAGAATTAGCAGAATAATCATATGAAAATCTTTTTAATTTCTACTAATCCAGAGCAAATTAATTTTTTCTTTCACAACAAAAAATCTGCGAAATACTGAATTAGTTAAGATTATTAGTTGAGCTGTGAACACAGCTCAAAATAACAGTTACAAGGGGGTTTTATTTATTTTTAAATATGCTTTGTCTTTGGACAACTTGATATCAATCCAAGATATGCTAGTATTTGCCAGCAGACTTCTGCCCGCTAAGATATTCTGAAATAACTTGTCTTTAAAAAAAAATAAAAAATCAGGCCACAATGGTTTCATAAATATCTTCTATATGCAATCAGTGGAGCCAAAACCAGATAAATCTGCAAAAGAAAATAATGCAGAAAGAAAGACTTCAAAGGTCATTTTGACAAATGTTTGCCAGTTGAAATGATGCACAGTGCGCTGTTTCAAATACAGTGCAAATGGAGATCTCAGATATGCCAACAGCTAAACTGAAATGAAATGGGAATCAGTTAAAAGGAGAGCTCATTTCAAACGAGATGCTAGCCAGGATGCTAAAGAACTTGCACACTCAGTTCCACAGTTACCAAAACAAAGGACTGACAGAAGCTTATTTCTGGTCAGAATAGAGCTAAGGACATCAAGCAGACTGACATCCTTCTGTTTGCACATATCCAAAGTGTCCAAAAGACACTTTTTGACTTAACAGCTCTTACTGCAAGCTGCCATGAGTTGGCATGGACTAGTGTCCTCACCTTTAGACTAAGGAGTGAACAGCATTCAGGTGATGGCACTGTGGAATAAAGGAGATTTGCTCTGTTGAAATTATTTGTTTCATTGAGACAAGCAGTATGTTGAAATCCAGTGATTTCTAGAACAGGTGCAGCCTTTTCTGTATGGAATGCAAGTGGGATTTCCATATTGTAAGAGAACTGCTAAACACCAACAGGTGAACTAAAGCTGTACACAACTGCATGTCTGCACGGGTTACCTGCCCTCTCACAACAGTGGCTCTCAGTGGCACTGGCAGCTGCTCTGCAAAATGCCCATGGCACAAAAGACTACATTGAAGAGAACCACTTGTGGAGAAGGAAGACCCAAAGGCCAAACTGTATTTTAGAGATCCCTCCAGCAAAGTCCTTTTCTGGAATTAATAACTATCCTATAACTATTCCCATCGAGGAATACCATAGCTCCTTAGAGCACTCTTCTCACCCCCAAACAAGTACCACTCATGTTCTACACACCTATCAGCTTTACTAACTTGATTCCTCAAGTGAGGATGATTTTCTCCTGTCAAATCTGAATTTATCTGAATCCATCAGACAACCAAACATCTGATCCTCGGAATTCGATTCACCCAATGTCATCTCAGTGCATTTGATCAAACCAACTACTACCAGTAGTTTGCAAGAAAGATAATCTAGACTGATGGATGAAATTAATCTCTAAGTTTTTTCAGATAAATTATTTTATCTCCAACTCAGTATGTGCCACCCTCATTATTTAGACATTATGAAAGCTCATAAAACATTAATCAGTGTAATACCAGCAAAATATGAAAAATACAAATTCTGAGGCTCTGCTGAGATGAAATGGGTTTTCATTTCTCCTGCCTTCCAACTGCAATCAAGATAAATGTATAATAGGAGAAATGCATGTTTGACTCATATCTCGCTTCTGCTAGGAAAGAAGCTTCTGCCCTCCAATACAGCAAAACCTCTGGAAAAACTAAGTCTGAAAGGCACAGCTCCTTCAGTTCTGCACCACATTAAACCATGTGAACAGTGTGTGAGCAGCTTCACTAATAAAATATAAAGATGTTATGAGAATCAGATAAAAAAAGAATACAACTGATACAAATAATAAAATATCTGACTTTGGATGAGTCTTTTTCAGTTCAATTCACTGTCAAGAGATCGTGGTATCTTCCAGTTCCTTAGCACAGAGTAAGATTAGAAACAGACTATTCCAGACCGGAATAAAACATCTCACATTTTCCTTGAAAGAATGAGACCATGCTCTTATAAATTGAGGGAGAAAAGCACCAGGGAAGCCATCTTACTGGTTTGTATCTCAGTGCATCTCTGTAGGATCCGAAGAGCGCTGCCTGTGCCCGCAGGAAGGCCTTGGCCACTCCGTTGCCCGTAGCTGTCGACTGCTTTTTCAGTTTATTTTTCAAGGCCGAGACCTGCGTGACAGAGTGGAACAGTTAAATTAACACCTCAGAAATTGGTACAGAGAGGTATGAACCCAATCAGCAGGCAAACCATAGTGTCTATAGGTCAGCCAAAAATTCATCCTCCTCCTTGATAGCTTATCTTTTTAACTGCAAGGAGCACCTGCTGGTCTGTTAATTGAAATACAGGCAGGGGATGATGGTAGAGTGCTAATGCAGATTGGTTTATGCTCTCTTTTTTTTTTCCCAAGGCCTCTTGACATACATAAGCTTAATTATTTTACAGTTAAATGCATGTGAGTTGTTTTATTGCAGATTTTTGTTCCAGCATAACATGTATTTACTTGCTTGAATGTAGACAGTTGGATCTATTTTATTTAAGCTATGAAGGTTTATTTTTAAGGACCCTTAATGGTCACTTACTAGTCAGTGCCAAAAAATATCTCTTATTTAAGTCAAATTCCTATCTTATATAATTTCTTGTGCAACATGGGAGTACCTGCTACCAGAGTCAAATAGTTGAGAAAAGTTTTTTTGTAAATTCAGTGTAACACTGCTAGAACTGTCCTTGAAGATAAATGTGAAAGAAAAAAAAAACACCCAGTAATTAGGAAGTGCCTGCAGTTTAGAAGAAAAAAAGAGCATTCTGATTATAGTGCTTGACTTTTAAAGGAGGTTTGTCTTTTTAACTTGGCAAATAACAACCACTGGTTAGACAGAATTAGAGAAAAAGAAAAAAAGAAAGGGGCAAAGTTTTAATTTAAGTAACTGTTACTTCAACATATTTTGGAGGAAAATCATGTAATTCTGGAATTATTACAAGGTATGTGGAATTATACCCAGATATAGTCTATACTCTCCCAATTTCCATCATGAGGGACACCTGGAAAATGAGCCAACTCTATTTACATAGAATGCACATTTCTACATCCCTTCATATTGCAATGTACCCAACAGAGCATTATTTAAGTCCCTAAATGAAGCAACATTCCGAGTTACTCCTTAAAAGGAATATTATAAATACAAACTTATCACCAAAACAGCTTTCATTCTTTTGGAAATCTATGCAAGAATGAGTATCTTTTTGTTTCTTTATGCAAGCAGTCCTGACTGCTCTTGTAGATGATGATTGTAATTGAAGTGTCAACCTAATTAACAACTAAACTTTGAATAATGCTAATGAGAACTGAACACGGCATCAGAGAAAAGACCAGCTCTACAGGTGATAAACCTTCACAGTAGTGACATTTTCCAGTGTAAAGTCACAGTTACTGTGATCTGATCAAAGAGAGAGACCCCCATTGGGTCCAATTATAACTATAGTTTGGAAAAAAAATTTATTGAGTTATGATGTTCATAATCTATGCAGAAAGGCCTTTACAGTATAGGTCTTTTCCCCATAGCTGTGATCTTTCGAATTTATATCCAAGCTCCACAGATCTAGATAAAAGTTTAGAGCCTGATTCGTTTAGCCCATGGAAAGCACACACCAAGGCTCATTTACACTCTTGCCTTACACCTCAAAAGGGAAAAAAAAAAAAAAGTACAAGCCCAAGTACAAAAACTGGTTAAGAAGTTCAAGGTTGAAAAAATAAATGCATGTCTTGGATTTGTGGTTTGATTTTTTTTCTTTTGTTCTGTATTGTATTATTGTTTTATGGTTGTAAAAAATAAGATTTCATTGTGGGGAAAATAAATGCATACAAGGAAGACCTGCCCACAGACAGTAGCAGAGCTTGACTAAAATAAAAGCAATAATATTAATTCAACAAGAACTGTCACCATTAAAATTTTGTCTCTGTCAAGACAGGCAAAGCATCTCCTAAATGTAAGGGAAGGAAAAGGTAGAAAAGTCTCTACATTCTTTTAAATCTACATTCTTCTAAATTATACCTTATGATTTTGGGGAAATTATGGCAGATGATAAGACAGGTTAAGAGAAGAGAGGGGGTAAAGATAATGCAGAGCAGAGGGACTACGTGACCAAATGGGGAACACAAATGAAAAAGGTATTTTCTAATTTTCTCAGTTCTGGCAGACCCTAAGCACGCTATTGTAAATTTGATTAAGAGGATGCTTTAGGCAAAAAATATGTTAAAAAAACAGCAGAAAACAACCAATCTCCTGCTCTGCTGCCATACTGGTATGTTATTAGCTCAGCAATATTAAGACCCTCCAATGGGCTGGCAGTTTGGAGGCAGGTGCTCTGGACAGACACACATCTTTGTGTGCTGTCCTGGAGGGAGTTTGAGCCTCAGAAAGGCAATGCCAAGAGTTCAAAGAAAGCTCCTCCAACTCCTGCTTCTCTCAGGGGGCAATGCTTAAAGGCAAGAAAAGCTCCATCAGATTATTCTGCAGAAGAAGCAGGAGCACAGTGCTCTTAAGAAGCAGCCTGCAGAGATCATGTGAGCCCCAGCTGTCTGTGAGGCACAGCCCTGATGTGCCTGCTGTCCCCAGCAGCACCCTGGCTGCAGCACACCTGAAGAGCCCTTGTGTGACATGCACATTCTCTGGACAGAGAGACGTAATTCTGTCTCTCAGGAGAGGCACAAAGAGAAGAGAAAACCATCTTTATTTGTTTTCTCCTTTGTTTTCCCCATGTGGAATGAGGTGTGGAGATTGTTTACCTGAAGTGATTGCTGGGTTGGATTCTGGTGAAGGTTGTTTGGGGTCAGTGACCAACCAGATCCAGCTGAGGCTCTGACTCTCAGCAGAGAAGTCACGAGTAGTTAGTTAGTTGATAGGTAAGTAAGAAGTATGTATGTAGAATAGGATTGTCTCTCTTTAAATAGTATATTAATGTAATATAGTATAGTTTTTATAAAGCTATCCTTCAGCCTTCTGATCTGGAACCAGACATCACCATTTCTTCCCATCGGGGATGCCTTTTTTACTATACCCTTGAGACCTGCCTTGGCTTCCTCCAAGCTGAGGCCAGTGAAGATGCAAGCAGAGGACAGTGCTTACTCAGGGCCCAGCCCCACTTGGGTAGGCTGAGATCAAATTCTCCCAGTTCCACATCTGAACCAAAGACAGAGTAATAATGCAGTGATTACAGCCAGGATAGCAGGCATAGGTAAGAGACAGGGGGCACTGAACTCCTTGGAAGGACCTGGTACACAGCAGGATTGTGATTGCTTGGATCCATGCACCTCAAACTAAGGAAATGTGAGACCCCTTTGGGTGACATCATTAATAGCACTTAAAATTATTTTAAAATTACATGATTCTGACACCAAGCCAAAAAAATAGCAAGCAACATCTGTATAAAAATCTTTTACTCATATACATTTTATATAACATATTTTTTATATTTTAATCCATCATCTACCTAACAATGATTAAGAATGCCAAACCTTTTTTCTGTGTATTTCTCTTGCCAAAATAGCCTTTTACAAAGTTTAAAAATAAAGAACTGCAAGCAACAAACTGCAGGGATTAGGATGCTTTTAAAATTTATTTCTGAAAGACACCAGTGATCCACTGCAGAAATGGTATTATTAATTTACACTAGAAGCAAACTGTTTTTATCTTCTCCTAGCAACAGTTTCTCATAGGAAGGTGACTTCATTGGACTGCTGAACATTGCCAGCAAAGAGCAATCAGAACTTCAGGAAGGTTTAAATCAATACAATAGTTTTTCAAAGATATAAATGAGATTGATGTGTAATTAAGTATACCTAAAATGCAGAAACATACTGCGTTGGTCATTCTAACAAAAATTATCATTTATTTAAATGGTTACCCATACATCCTTTCTAGGTCTCCTAAAATCTAAATATCTGATAGACAAAAAACATGACTAATATCTCTTCAATATCCATGTGAATAGAAGAATCACATATAAATGTAAACACATGCAGAATAATTATGTTTGTATATGTTTGTTGTCCGAGAAATACAGAACCACACACTTGAGTCTCAAATAACTGTTAGATCTCTGAAAAAAATACATCCAGTTCCAGTATTAGCAACACTTTTTATGTTTTAAACTACTTTTTGCTGTTCTGTCAGATGATACCACTACAAATGTAAGTAGAAGGTCACTCTCAAAAACAAGAAAGTAAGAGAAGATCACAGAGAAAAGGAACAAAACAAAAACCTCAAAACAAACCAGAGTCTGATATTTAAATCACTATTTCTAGTAAAGGGCTTCTATGTATTTATTATCTACATGCAGAGGATTAGGCATCTCAGGGAGACCTCCAGCATTTTATCAAAATTTCATCATTTAGACAAAAACAACTACTTAAATACAAATGTTTTCAAAACTTGTACTTTTAAATCTCATATTCTAGCTTCTAAAAGTATATCAAGGTTCAACACAATCTCAACTCTAAGTACTGTGAACTCTAAGTTCACAATAAACAGTTGCTTCACAATACTGCTGACTGCTCTGATTTTCTAAAATATATTAGTGATATTTTTGGCTATTTTCTGATGAAAAAAACAAGTATAAATGATGTTGTTTATATTTTGCAAAAAAATTGTTTTAATCGCACTATTATACCCTGACTTTAATTTCTTTGTAATACCATTAATCACCATATTTTACAAAATAATTTGCACTCCCAGTAATTGCTACATAAAGTAAATAATTTTCTACATTAATTAGAGCCTACTTCTCAAATGATACTTTTAGAGCAGTAATGTTCATATGTCAAATTTATGGTGTTAAAATCCTCTGACTTTAGGGATTTCAAAACTAAAGTTCTAAAGTCCAGTTTAGATTCTGTACTGCATCACAGTGTGTAGGTACCAGGCAGTACAAACACTACACATCTTTCAACAGCTCTGTAGCTTTTGCAGTTGACAATATTTAACAACCACAGAAGAAGCTAAAAGACTACAAAGTCTGTTGTTTTCTGAAGATCGTATTTATAAAAGTTTTGCTCAATCTATGATTTCAAGTCATTAAGACTTGGTTGCTAGAAGTGATGCTGTCAATTCTGCAAGCTGTTTGGGAAAGTGTTCACATCTGAGCAAAGGAGAAGTCTTTATGTCCAAGCAGGTATTGCAGGGTCAGGCCCAAAATTTATAAATTTCAGTCTATGGTCACAAATGTTCTCCTAATGCCTTATTAAAGTGGTGATCTCAGTATTATTATATTAGGAAATTTACTCCCAGAGAAGTAGTTCCTTTTTTTTTTTTTAATTAAAAAATAATAGACAAATTCACAGTGAAATGATGAAATTTAAAAACAAGCTTTCTTGTCATAAGAGTGAAAAAAGAGGGGCTTTCCCCCTTCCAAGAAAACAAAGGATTCCTGAAAGTCTTGCCCTGATTTATTCTTCCAATTTTAAATACCTTAGGAGTAGCGGAACTGCTACTGGCATGGTAGTATATCTAACAGTCAATAAATCTAAAATATTATGTGTGAATATTGGAATGAAGCCATTAAGAAGATTACAGCATGCAACGCAGCAGAGGGTCCTCATGAAAAAAGGACTGGTAATTCAGGACAACTGTGACCACTGACCTTTGAACAGTCAAGACCACTGGTCAGTCTGACAGAATAATAGAGTTCACATGCATGGAAAGTCATCTAGCCTGTACCTATAATTTAAATGCTTAAGTGAATGATTTAAAAATGCCTTTAAATCTCAGTTAATTTATTATACAGTTTATTAGACAACGCCATAGAATAATGTTTCTTTCAATCTTAAATTTATCCTGAAAAAATTCACTATCAGAGCATATATACATGGGTAAACCATTAAATACCTATGCTGTGAGGACATCATCGGGCTTATTGATCAAGAAAATAATTACTCTGTTCCCTCTGGACACAAGAAACAATTTTAGAAAAATTGGAAAATACTGCATTTCTTTTGTTAGGCTGTTAACCAACCTGGAATCAATTTTTGAAAGGGACAGTAAGACTACAACTTCTTTTATATTTTCAGTTCTTCATTCTATTTTAATGCCTTTCAGAGGTACTCATTATATTTTTTCATCAGAAGTTTTACTACTTTTGTATGAATGCTTATGAGGTTTTTCTATATAAGTTAAAATGCTTCACACATGTATCGTTGACATTCCCTTTAATGTTTTAAGCCTGACTCACCATTTTGACTCTACACTCCTGTGTCTTACACTTTTCCCCAAGATGTCAGCAGCTGCACTGCCCCTCATGAATGCAAAAGAAGGACGAGCATTTAGTAACCCTATGAATCAAACACAGTCCTGTGCCTTTTGTCTGTGCTTTTTGTTTCCAGGTTTTCCAACTACAATTGTATGTGCATTCCATCAAAATGTTTAATTAAAATGCCTTACAGATTGAAGTGAAGTAAGAGACAGGATTATTCAAATTAAAAGCTTCAGTATAAAATCCTCAAGTTCTGCAAGCCTATTTTGCATAGAACACTGCTTATTTTATTTTATATTAAATATGGAAAAATATTGTAAGTCTAGTCTGTAGCCTGTACACTTGGATAACCTACATTAAGATTTGCAGTTATAACATGCATATATTCTGGGAGAAAATACACTTCTAGAAGTAGGATGATTTGTATCCCTATTTCCTTCATGCTAGCCTGCTTATTTAGAGATCATTTTGATATCCACCTGTAAAACACATGACAAGTGCTTCTTCTTGCACAGAGATCCATTTTGACTGTTCAAAGGACCTCCAGCTGTAACTCCAGTATCTCATGGAGTATGATGCCTAATTCTCAGTTCCACATCCAGCTATTATTTGGCATGCAGGCCTTCATGACATTGTAACATCAACCCTATTCACTCAGTGGAAGGCCAGTTAAAGCTCCTGACACGCCAGAAAATGACTCTTTCTTTACTTAACTTGTTATACTCTCAAATGATAGAGTACAGTCAAAGTTACTGTATATCTCTATATACATGTATATACTGTATCCATGCATATGTAAATCACAAAACATCACAAAAATATACCAATTTAATAATAAATACACTAAAGTAAACCACAGAACATCACAATAATTTTCATAGTCTTTTACATTTCTGAACTACAGTTGATACTGAGTCCAAAGACTGACCAGATGATCTATAAAAATGTTTTGTCTTATTTTTAGATCATTAAAATCAAAGGGCAGTGTCACAAATACTATCATCAAGAGTTTGACTTCTATTGTACTAAATATATACAAATTATCAACAGTAACATAAGACACAGTATGCCACCACAGGATTTTACTTTGATTACGACAGGAGTATTTTATGATTTACAATTTCAGAAAATTTAACTCTTTGATTTCTTTTTTTGATATAAAATTCTTTGTCTTGACAACTATTTGTGACAGCTTGTGCATCTTTAATTGAATAATGAAAACAGTGGTTTCACAATTATATTCTTTTAGAGCTCTACTGGGAAAAACAAGATAAGTGAATTTTGTGACTGTTTAAAATGATATACAGAGTAGGTTCTCCTATAGGCAATAAAAAAGAAAAAAAAAAAGGCAAAAAAAAGAGGGGGGGCACCCTCTGCAAGATCAAAGTCCACAAAGAACTGGCACTTAATTTATCATCCTTTACAGACAAAAGACAGCTTTCGTCATTTCAAAAGAATCAGATGTCTTTTATGACAAACTGGGTTTGCAGTTTAATTTACAAATAGAATTCTAAGTAAGCAGTCTTTGCTCTGCCAAAGCAAATGACAAACAGTATAGGTTTTCATTCACACAGCCCTCAGCAGGATAGAAGAGATTAAAATAAAACTGAAATAATTTAGAGAAAACAAATAAATGTTTCACAAAGTTGAAGAAGATCAAAGCCTGAATTTTCTGACCCCAACTGTACAAGCATTTCTTATTATATTGACCAGTGCCATCAGATCATTAATTAAAAGGAAAGCGCTGGCAGGTGGCAGGGAAGCAGGAACCGATAATTGGCCCCCTTCTTCTTTTTGCCTTCAAAAACTCTCTCGTTCTTTTGCAAGACATGCCACTAGGCAGACAGAAATGCCTACTTTGTAATATAATGATTAAGATGAGATGAAGAGACTCTTGCGTTTAAAGCAGCTCTGCCTAATGAATGCAGCTAGCTTTATAATTATGATCCTACTTTTACAATAAGGAATATGATGTTCCATTCAACGTCTCCTCAGCTGTCAAAAAGGTAAAAATCTCAAATATAGGGGTCTGCACTAGGTGTTTTTCACCCCCTTATTCCTTTTACAGCAGTTAGCAAAACGAGGCAAAAATAATTATAAGTAATTCAAGCACCTATATAAGAAAGAAAGAAAGAATGAAATGTCTAAGACTCACCACTTCACCAGGTAGGTTGTCCAGGTCATTAAAAGGGGTTTCTAGAGTGTTTGTGTCAACATTTAGCAAAACCACATCCTCCAGTGATCTATTTTTTACTCTCTGTTAAGAAGAAAAAAAAAAATTGGAAAAACAATTTACTATGGTGTCCTCCTGAAGTACATTTTTCTTATACTGTGCTAAATTACAAATGATGATTTTATACAAAGGACAGTAATGGCAAAAAAAACAGCTGGAGCTTGAGATGTAGGATTTGTGAATTAGATACAGCATTCAGAGTAGCTTTTAAAAATACTTCCTATTCTTCAAACACTAAAGTTATATTAATAATCTCTGAAAGGGATTCCTGAAAACTGAGATTTATACAGAATGCAGTTGAATATATTGGATAAATATATATTGGAACTACACATACCTTGTAACAACATTTCATTCTCTCATATTTGTGAAAATCAGATAGTATGTTAATCATATAATCAGATGAAAACCAGAAAGAAGTACAATTATTTGCAGATTTATGTAAGTACCAAGCATGTGATGCCTACTATTACCACAGAAGAATGGATAAAATGCTTTTTCATCAGTGTACTTGTCTAGCAGCTAAGAATTAAACAATTTGTTCCTTTCAGAAAAAAGGGATAGAACTCTTTTCTATATGGTCCTACAATAATACATAATAATGCAGTGAAGGAAAATAATTCCTGAAGGAACTGACTTCTTTTTTCAGGGCAGATCTTTCAATTCCATTATTTCCTTATTGAATAAGAAAAAGCATCCTAATCAAGATATTATGACTGATGCATGCAGGTCATAATGATTTAGGAGCACAGAAGGCTATGCCTGGAGTTGAGAAGCATAGATTATATAGAAGGCCTTTTTTTGGAAAAACAAAAGTGCTGGTGGCTCAGGAAAAAAACCCACCCCATCACCTTAGCAGATGTGAATTGATCCTTGGAAACTGCTTTAGCAGAAGTGCAAATCAAATAAATGTTCCCAAGTCAATTATCTACTCTGCATGATAATCACATGGCACATGTAGGCTTCACAGCATTATTAAATGGTTATGGAAAAAGGCAAAACTATTTCTTACCCAGCTATTATGTACCAGTCAGGTGAGTTCTACTGTGTTGCTTTATGTTCAAATCTGTAAAAGCCACCTCTTGTTTTTTGGCAAAAAATACTAATTTCTAAATTAATAGTTAGAAATGTCATGGGATGGAGGTTAGATTCAAGTTTTCAGAGGGACAAGAGCATAAATTATATGGGAAATCACAATAATGCCGAAATCTGAGTGACGGTGACTCCAAAATAACTTTTACCTGTTCCTGAAAAATAATTTTTTATTCATTACTGGGAGAATCTGTTGCTAAAGTACTAAAAAGCAGGAAAATAGCTACCACTGAGCTATTAATAAGACTGAGAAAATCATGATGTAGAGCTACATGTCTTCATAAAACACTTCTAAAGTAAGATTTCAATTAGAGACATTTTTACTTAGTAAAGCATATGAAGCTTAAATTTTGTAATTCTGCATGCTGAAGTACAGGGATTTTTTCTAAAGCATTTCCATAAAAGATTTTCATGGCACACACACCTCATGCACCTCCCAGTACACCAAAGAGTACAGTAAACTTACCTCTATCAAGCTTAAGTGGACGCCAATTAGATAAGGCATCGGTGCACTGAAGAAAAGGAGTGGAAAACATCAAGTTTTAAGTACAATACTAATGGATTATTTTAAATCTTGGCATATAAGACCCTAGTAGACAGTTACTGTTCAATACAGTATTAAATGAACACAGTTGCTACAGGAATGTTTACTAGACAAGGAAAATGTTGTTTTACTCTGCAGTAAAGATGATGACAAAATAAAGGATGCTGCTGCAAACTATGAGGCATGAGCAAGGAGGCACCACAGCTTTTCATCCAGACCTAGTTCCAATAATGACCACACTGAGCTAACCCAACAGATGTTCCCCAAGTGGGCTGGTTTTAAAACACCAACTGGAGGACATGATCCTGCTTACCATCACCACAGTGCAATACAAACATCATTACCTCCAGTTTTGGTTCTGAATCCCTCTCCTGGCAAGCCTTTGGAAGCTGTATAATATCCTATTTAACTCAAGATAATAAACTTCTCCTTTCCAATTTCCATGAGACAAAGAACTATACTCTCCAAATAGAACAAATATCCACACAAAGCTGCCACAGTAAGACCTCCTGCAGTATGCAAGCAAGAAACTGAACTAGGCTGATTTATCATGGTTTCCTAGAATCTTCTGTTCTGGCAGAATATACTCAGTGTTCTGCACTGAAGGAAAAAACAACTCCAACAATCACCATGAGATTTTTGGGTACTGTGAGGTTACTGACAATATTCACTCAGAGAAGTGAGCAATTGACAGGCTGGTTTAGGCAATTCAATGGGAAATGAATCACTAACAGATCACAGAGAAAAAAAAACTAAATAAAAACAAACCCTGAAAAATAATGGAAGGCAAGATGACATACAAAGGTACACAACTCACACAGGGTAATTTCTCTCATGGCAATAATTTGATCACAGTGGCACTGACTGATTGGTGACTGACTTCCCAAGGATGGGGCAAGGTTTCACTGCACCAGTTCATGTGGTCTCATCCATTTGGTCCCACCTCTGGGACCACAAAAAGCAATTCTCACCTGCCTACAGCTACAGCCCATTTTAGAAAAATCTGTACACCCTATGGATTAGCCAATTGCTCTCATTAACAATGTCCCACAGAAGAGGATCAATGCACAAAAAAAAAAAAAAAATCCAAACAAAAACCAACAAACAAAACCAAAAACCCAGCCTGACTGAGGCCCAAACAACTTCATAGTGTCTATGACATCAAAATACAGGTTTGCTGGAATTGCAAACTGTCATGGCTTAAGGTTTCTAAGCAATGGGGCTTCCAAAAAGGAAAAGAGGCCTCTATTTTTCCACACATATTTTTCTTAGCCCAATACTGACAGAATTTAGCACTTCCTGATGACTTCATCCAGGCTAATCCTTATGTCTTTTTGAACTAAACACAAATTAAATGGAGTTGTAAATGAGTGTCACTTCAGAGCAGACATCCATATATATTCAGAGAGGATTTAAACAGCTTTAAACCACTCTATAGTTTAAAGAATGATTTGTTCTATGTAACGTATTTAACTAAGCCAGTTAGAATGATTATAGCTGACACATAATTGAGAATTCTGCTGCAGAATATGCAGCAAAACAGATCCTCAGGTTCCTCATATCAGGATACCTCAATGTTGCAAATAATGTGAACAGGCAAAACTAGAGCGAAAACAAGCGCTATGTCATGTATGGATTTTATGCACACTTGTTTTCTCATACATCAACACTGTGCCAGTGGCTTCACCACACCTGTGCTGACTTAAGATAGCTGATGATTTGCTCCATTAATAAATCTGCTATTAAAAAGGGAAGATGTAGCTGTTTTCTCTACAGAACAACGCAACAGCTACATCATTTCAATTTTGAAGTTAACAGAATAAAGGTACAAAGCACATCTTGAAAATGGATGAAATAAAAACTGCAGGCATGGAAAGCCAATTTAATCGTTTTCAGCAAAAAGTAATTTTATTACTGCTGGATTCTGAAGTCTTAACAGCAGAGGACTGTAATCTGCACATGAAATTGCTTACTATGATACTACTGGGAGCTGCTATGGAGTTTTTCTCTTGCTTATGCATGTTATCACCAAAAATATCAATCAATGGTATTACTGCCCAAAATAATTACTATGTTACGCAAAACATCCAAGCTAATTGGAAAATAATTGCCCCATTCTCACGAAAACAGGCATATGTATATCCTAATTCAGAAGAGACCAAATCTCATAAAGACCTATTGCAAGAGTAACTTGAATTTTCTGATTGCATTACATTCTCAACAGAGCACCACTATAACAGATGCTTTATCATTGACAGACAAAACTGGCACATATTCTAATATTGGTGATTTAGTTTGCCAAGATATTAGACCAAAATTTCATGAAATTAGCTTTCTTCACAAAAATTAATTTTATTCAAATATAATTACTCTATGAATGTTCTAACTTAATTTTTGTAAGAGTTTTCTTGAAAACCAACCACCACTACACTGAGCGCAACAGTCTCCTTTTACTTACTTAAATGTAGACAAGAAATCTATTTTTTATAACATAATTTAAAACTCAATTTTTTATTAACTGCGACGTGGATTTTTTTGATGCAGCTACGATGACTATTACTTTCTCAGCCTATATTTTGATATCTTCCAGAAAAAGAAATTTCTTACATCTCCTTTTCTGGATGGTCATTCCAATTCTCCCACTGGAGCTCCCACGATGGCAGTCAAGGCTGAGCTAAGCTGCATGGGGGTAAAACACCCCTCCTGAAGTCCATGAACAGACACTCTGTTCTCACCCTGGAGCTTGGCACTCACAGCCTGGCCAGTCCTGGGCTGGTGCAGTCCACACTGACCCTCTGGTTTGGGCTACTCCAGCATCATCTGTTACATTAGGTCTAAATCCAGCCTGTAAATCAGGCAGCAGGATAGAAATTAACAGATTTTTTTAATTAAAAAGGCAAGTGGAAGTATTGAAATAATTTTAATATAGCCTTGTTCTGCTCAAAGATACATTCTTCCTTTTTCTTGATTACAAAATGTACCAGCTAGGCACTTTATGTAAATGATCAAATTCTAACCCCACAGAATTGGATCCTTTATGATATTATGAAGAGTCTTAGTCCAACTAATAGAAAAAATGTGTTTCTCTCAAAATACATTATATGATCATTGTGCAAAAAAAAGTTACAGAATCAGGCTTATCTTTAAATTAATAGATTTAAATATATTTAATCTTTGTTTAAAAAAGCCTTACTACCACAGAATGAACAAATTATTTAATTGATATTCCCCTACTTCATATATTTGAATGCCATTTCAGAACCACATTAAGAAAATGAGAGTTCATAGGAGACATTCCAAGAAGCACATGGGAAACGGTGACAATGAAATTCCTAGGTATGAAAATGCATGTTGAGCTAAAATGGCACTTTTATAAAATGAACTTTGCTTATCAAAAATGACATAAAAAATGGGAGTATGCAAAATAACTTTTGCATTCTTTTATTAATTTTAAATTGGCCTGATCCTGTTGGACTGCAAACTAGGTCAGGCCTACTACAAACTTTGACCTTAAGAATTCATCAAGGTTTTTTTACCTGATATATTATATACCTATGAGGAGAACATTTATTTACTGTTAATACACCACAACATGAGGAAAGCTACGTCATTTATGTGTTTTTACTACACTTTTCCAACCCCTCTCACAAAAGAACCATTCAGATGAACAGAAAGAGAAATGTAAATGCACAAAATTCTGAGTCAAAAGGTCTGAACTACAGTTACTGTGATAAAGTCATCAGTTGTGCATTTCTTTTCATGAACTTTATATTACCTTTTGAACATCTCTAAAACAGGAGAACTTTTTTCTCCACTCTATTGTACTACTGTGATAGAGAATAAAGGATAGAATGAATTTTACAAGTTTAAGAAACTCCATGCTTCTTTTTAATGAGTAAAAAAATTTCTCAGGTCATGCCACAGTGACCTAGAATCCCAACTATTATCATCATCACATGGAGCTGTTTACAGCATCTAACATTGTTATTTCTGAAAACATTATCTGGGCTTAGAAGGGGAAATTTTAAAAAATCTGCTCATATTCAGGATGCACTCTACAGGGTACAGCTTGCATAAAGAAGTTCATCTGCCTTCTGAGAGCAGCATTTTTGGATGATGTGAAAAATTACAAAGGTTCTGGCTGGAAGCTCAAGTAATAAAAAACTAAAACACACCCAAGTTCTACTCCATCTTGGTGCATTTTCTCAAGGGCAGGAGGAAACAAAAATTAGGACAGAGTTTCTTCAAAAGAAAACTATCATTAAAGAGGAAAGGCTTAGCTGTACTTATAAGTAAAAGGAGGAGTTAGAGAAGAACATTTGGGGTTCCTTTTAAAACAACAAATAAAATACACATGATTTGTAAGAATTACCACAGAAAAAGTATATACCATGGACAAATATTGTGAACTTCAGGAAAAACTGCAAAAGGCACTTAAGGAAACATAGTGAGAAGTTGTTTCAAAACAAAATTTCAGTAGACTGGATGGAGTTCAGTAGAACACCAATACATTCATAGGTTTGAGGTGGAAAAAACTCAAACCAAAACCAACAACATAAAGCCCAGCAAACATATAAGCATAATTTATTTCTATGAATAAAACACAGACTTAGCTCAGTAAATATCTGGCTGGGTCTCAGTTTTGATATATAATAATAATAATTGACAATCTCTAAAACAGCTTGAAATGGTTCATTTTTTCCATAACAGACCCAGAGGGTCTAGGTTAAATGAAAATCTCCAGGAATGGATATTTCTGCTTAAACGGAAAATGGAAACTCTCATTTGTTATCTCTGCCACTACTCTGAATAAAAGCAAGAAATTGTGAAACAGGCATGTGGAAACATCATCCCCTTGAAGGATCAGAAATGAATCAAAAAGTGATTATTGTTCAACTTAAAAATGTGCCAAAACCACAAAGTCTGTCATGTGAACAGAAACCCATCAGGAGAAGCAGAATTCTTATTATAAAAATTTTGGAGTCCCAAAAGGAGATTTTAAGCTGTTTTGGGACAGTGTTGGCTAGAATCCTGAGTCTGGCTGAGTTAAAACACAAATAGTAAATCACTGATGAATACTAACATCTGATTCTGGAAAAAATGATCAGGGTTTTTTTGAATGCTTCTATAAGTATAACGTGTTTCAACTTAAAAGCTAAATAAAAGAAAACTGTAACATGTTTGCATTTAAATTATTGAATTAATTCTCTAAACAATACAACAGAAACAGTTCTTACAAACAAAATTCTAAATGCTGCACTAATAGCAATCAGCACTGTAACTCAAGATACTAATTCAAACCCATATCAAGGCATGCTGGAATATCCCTAGTCAAATCATCATTTAAGCACTGGCCTAAGTACTTTCATAAACTGTATCCTGTAAGTTCAGTCACACTAAAGAATCAGTATTTTCATCAGTTAGCCAGAATTCTAAGACAGGTAAGAATCTCAGATATGGGGATAACAGGTTAGCTGTCTTACCAGCAGTAGTCCAGAAGATGTGGAGGAAGCACTGGGATGTAAATATGTTGCCAATACATTGGATATAATAATGCAGCTGACGCATGAACACAAGCAGTTAACTAAAAATAAAAATATACACACAGAATTGGCAACAAAAAAAAACATGAATAAAAAGAAAATACAAAATCTTAAATTAACTTTAGACATGCAAGAATCTTAAACTCCCCAAACCACCTATTATGTAATTTTGTAAATTACTCAGAATTGCCAAAACACATCCACGAAGAACTCTAATGTATGTATACAAGCACAACATCTGCAAGAAGTCAGGCTAACAAGTTAGCCCTCCCTGCTCAGCTATTCCCTTGGAAAAAGGGAAATAATAATGAATTACTTGATGCAGTCATGGTCAAACATGAGTACTGCCATGAACACACAGGACTGAAGTGCACCCCAGTTTCACTTGCCTCCACTGAGTGCAAAAGACTCAGGGGAGTTTTCTGGTCCTCATTTCTGCTATTTTTTACTGGAATTGATCTGAAGCTGCATGAAGCCACAGAACAGCACTAAACTCAGAAGCAGGACTAACTCCTTTTTGTGTCACTATCTTCATTTCCAAACTACCTCAAAAAAAAATCTGAAGTGAATATTCGCTGTAACAGCAAATGAACTTAATTATAATTTTCCAAAACTCCCTTCCCAAAGCAGAGACTTCCATGTCTGGCACAAGGATCATGGAAAATGAAGGACTCCTTGACCAAGAGAGGAGGTGCTACAAACTGCTTACCACTCAAAATGGACATCTCTGGTTTTCTAAAACAAACAAAAAAACACCACAACCACCACTTTACCCCCAAAACAGAAAACAAATAAGTATGGAATTCATTAGAAATGGGGCCAAGTTCATTCCACAAGTGAACAAAATAATCTTGCAATATGTAAAGAATTCAAATTTGATCTTTGTTATAAGGGAGTCTCTCAAATTTCATTATTTTATTATGCATGCATAGAGTTATCCCAGAATGAGAAAAAATCCAGGCTGCTCCAAACAAGTTAACCTATGTCCATCCTATGTAGCACTAGAAACCTCATAGAAAAAGGGAAAAAAAAAATTTAAGAAAATGCCCTGTAACGTAGAAGTTACCAAGCTGATGGAATAGAAGAGGCTGTCCTAATGTTTTATCACAAAATTACTACCTGAGTTTAACTTGATAATAGCACTGTTTATTAGACATGAACTTTCACAATAACAAAACAAAGAGCAAAAGATAAAATGTAAATCCTGCCCATGCAGCAAGTGCTAAAACATTATGGATTTTAAAGGGGAAAAAAACAACCCTCTTTGTGGAACAGATCAGCAGTTGAAGTGTTCATGTCCTGGCTGTCTTGGACATTTAGACTTGTAAATAAAAAATTACACTATAATTTTGTACACGTATTTTTTACCCTAAAAATGAAAAAAAGCAGTTATAAGACCATTGCAGCAGAAATCAGAGACAATTACAATTTGTGCAGCCTGGTTTGCTCAGCCCTCAGATTAATATAACACGATTAAATATGGAAAAGAAGAGGGCCTGAAAGCTCCTGAGGGATATCATTAGGGCAAATTGCCAAAGAATGAAACATGAGCCAGTCAGGAGAGTCTGGAAGCTGCAGTGGTACCAAGGGACTTGAATATTCGACAGTTGGAGCTTCAGTAATGTGTGAACTGCAGGTTAAGGTATCAGGAGACTCTGCTCACTGACACACAGAATGTCACTATTGACCAGCGAGCTGCCCGAGCCTGACAGCTACACAGCAGAAAGCCAAGGATATCATAATTCCCTATTTAAACTCTTCCTTGCAGATTAACATCTCCTTTCTTAGCTTTACACCATACTTCTGCAATTACTCTCATTTTGGACTTATAATAATGGGTATTTTAATCATTATTGGGCTGTTACTATGAATTGATTTGGGGGAAGAAATAAATGAGTACATTCACCCTCTTCTACACAGTGGGATTTATGAGGTTTATTTCCATATTATCTCTCTGTGTAGTTGAACTAACACTACTGACAGCACAGTCCAGCTTAGCATCATGTTTTTTGCTCTTTCACTCAGAATGGAAATGGCATTATTAATTACTATGTCCACATACTTTTTTACACAGTATATATTTCAAACCACAACAACCTATAGAAAAATCAGCATTTCATGTATTTCAATCACAGGCTGAAATAAAGCTGAGCAGAGTTATCCAGGATATCCCCTGATGTATAGAGTCTCCTCCTCCTCCTCTTAATAGGCATTCTTAAATTATGAATTAAGATGACTATACTATTTGCATTAAGAAATTTCCCTCTTATCCATGTCTGTTATATTTTAATTCTCACTTTAACAAAGGAAGCATGCAATTCCTTAAAAATAACTGAAGTCTTATTAACTCATTTTATAATCTGTATTTTACTATAGCACTCCCAATAGCATCTATTTATCATTTAAAAATTTTTAATCTACTAAATTTTATTATTTATAGCAGGAAAGGCAAAGATTTGATTACTTACACATCAAAGCTTTTGTTGTACTGTTCCTCACTTTTCTATTTAATAACATCTTACTGTAAGACCTTATGTAAACATTTCGCTCTATGCTGCTGCAGTATGTTTCTAAACATTTTAGTGTGCCATGAATATGTTTTATAGTTTCCTGTTTACAGCATATAACACAAGCAGCTATAGGATTGTGCTGCTCTTCAAACTGTGCCACATTTTATTATTCTGCCAACTCTGTCTTTAAGCAAATATTGATAAGATAATTATGTATTTCATATTAAAATTTGCATACATGGTGTAAAAAATCTTTTTGCTTTTTTTGCTGTTTCAATGGTGACTGCATTTCTAAATGCATTAGTTATTTAAAATAACCTTCCCCTTTAACTGACACATCCACTCCAAGGAACAGAATGGGAGCTGCTGTGAAGCCTGAACAATGCTCACATCTTAAGGAGCAGTTCTGAAAAGCTGGGTACCGGGGAGAACTCGACCATTTAATCACAACTCCACAAAGGTGCCACCGGATTTGGGGGTGTCCAGCAGCGTCTGTGCACAGGAGCAAAGCCTGGCAGGCACCTGCCAAAGGCTGCAGGGGACATCCCCAAACAGAGCATCTAGCACAAGCTCCTAGGCAAAGAAATGAGAGGCTGTTGCTTGACCACATGGGAATATTTTCTGCAGAAAACAGTCCTTGCACTATTTAGGCATAAAAACATCTCTCTGGAGTCTGACAATTGACTGCTATCGATTCCAAAAGGAATTATCAAGAACTACCTTGAAAAGATATGTCACAGATCATAAAACAGGTACCCATTCTCCTGAATTATCTTGAAGTTGTCTTCAGTAGACATCCTACCAAACCATCTTGAAGTTGTCCTCAAGACTGTGTCCAACCCTATTTTTCCACTGACAGCTGGATATAAACACCAATTATGAACTGTGATTCCTTTTAAAGGTAGGTTTTGTATTAAAGGCAAAAGCCTCTGTCCAATAAAATCTGCTGTATGTTTATGTATGCACACAGATATATCATTGCACAACTCTGCAGTTAAATTATAGCAGATGAGTGCTGCAGAAGCTAGTTTCTGCAAATCTCATAATTTATTACCTGGTTTGAGTTAAAAAATTATGTTGATACATCCTCCTGTACTTCATTTAACTACAAAAGATGTACTAGAGCTGTGTTTCTATCCATTAAAAAATGGGCAGACAGTTTTTAAGTAAAGTTTTTGTCAGCTGAAACTCATTTCCCAACACTCAACAGAACTTCCAATACTTTTGTTTCCATCAATTTTGATATTTAGACTGTTCTTCTCCATTTCAAATAATGTCTTTTAGTTAAACAACTTCTCTTTTTAAAAATAAATTTAATTATCTTTTTAAATTTTGTTTAAACAATGTGGTTTACTTACATTAACAGCATAAGTCAAAATATTTGACTTAGTTAAAAGCAAAATCTTAATGTTCAACCCTTTAACAAATAAACACATCTAATCTGAAATCTCTAACATTTGCACTGGGCATAAGAAGCTTTATGTCTTATTCCATCAGTAGCACGCTTACTAATAGTACTGAGTCGAGCTGAAAGTTTCAGTCTCTTTCTGATCTCTCCTGATAAGATGCTGCAGCCACAATCAACATGTGAGCTTTCATATACTCCAAGGAAAGTAACTGGTGTTTTCTCCAAAGTAATCCAGTGATTCTGGTAAAATAATTTTTATCTTTCCCTCCGCAAAAAAAAAAATTCTGAACTACCCGTCCACTGAAAATACAGTCTCTCCAAATAATGGGTGACCACATTACAGAGTTTGTTAGCAAAATTCATTATTGGGCAACAGACATTGATTACTACAAAATCTCAATAAGACTGAAACAATGCCCAAATTCTAGAGAATGATGAGTTATTTTCTAACTTATGGCAATAAACAGACAGTTGGGAAGGCTGTTGGTCCAAATCTATGCAGTAATGAACATGAACAACTGGGAGAAGTTTTAGTTCAAACCAAAAGCAGGTCTACCTGCTCCTGGAACACAACGAGTGCAGCTCCTCCCCGCCCTCATGCTGATGCAGTAATTCTGATGAGTGTATCTGCCACCCCAATGCTCACTTCTACCAATGAATCTTTCTGCTCTGTATTTCAAAGTGATTGGCCCCTTTTTCTGTTGACCTTTTTTCCTTTTCCTCATTTCAGATCTTGCTAGAACACTGCGACATGTCTGGAGCTACACTACTTCAGCTGAAATATTTTCTGCAGACTCACAGATAATGCTTATTTGTTACCTATTATTCACATAATTTCAATGAGCAACATAAAAATACCTGTATCCTGCACAAAAGGTACCTGGCAGTCTCTTCCATTGATATAAATTACTTTCTTCAAAGCCTTTTCCATAATCAAAGGTAAAAAGAGAGGAAGAACATAGGTGGCAAGATTTGCACACATTGCAATGCACAAACAAGAAAGACAGAAACTGATTAGCAGAATCTTGTCAGAAAGCCAAAAACAGCAACAGAAGTTAAACAAATGCTAAAGTAAAATTAACCTGTGATTCTATAGAACCTTTCAAAATCTACTGTAAGCAACTAAAGAACTACTGTGATAAAAGCATTTCCTGAAAAATCGTCAAACACTGTCAATCTCTGTCAACACCATGTCCAGAAATGGGTACTGGTGTGCTCTCTCCCTCCTCCCTCACAGTCCCAATGGGCCAAAGAACTGCCTCCCTCCCACTGCCTTGACCACACATATGTTGAAAGATGCCCAAGATTCTGTTTAGTTTCATTATCTCATCTACTCATTAATACCTATGGCAACAAACTCTAGGGGATGGGTCACTGTTTTACCACAATTACAGCAGTCACCATCAGCCTGGACCAACCCTTGTGTCTCCTTCCCCAACAGTCCCAGGTCACAAGAATTACTGAGAAACACTGTCTGCTTCCTGAAAGGGGAACAGTTGCACAGGTGAAAGGAAACCTCTCCTCTACATCATTACAACTCATAAATTAAACCAACTTTATCTTAGAGAAGCAAACACATCTAAATCCTGTTTGACTAAGAATAAGATCAGGCCCCAAACTCGTAACAGATGCTTAACATTTGTGGAGACCTTCCTTTCCATCCACTTCTTGAATGGGGGGACAGGGCAGAGGAACACTGCTGGGGTGTAAAAGTGGGAAAGGAGCTCTTGCTTTTGCCAGTTTACAGGAGAGCATAAATCTATTCCCAGCTCTGAAGATTAAAGAGTCAGACTAAATTATAAACTTAGCTCATTCTGCCAGCATTGGTGAGAAATCAGTGAGGGAAAAAAAATTAGCAACAAAAGAAAACAGAATATATTGCCCAAGCCATGATATACAAAGCCACTTCCATGCAATTCTTTAATTTAGCTTCTGGATAATCATTTTCCATCTGCAATCCCCATAATCTTTAGGAAGAAAAAGAGGGAGGACCTTAAATGAGCCATAATGCATTTTCCTCCTGTTGGCAAGATGAAAACCCATCTCTCCTCTCTCACAGAAGGGAGAGAGAAAGGGAAATATATTTCCAGTTCAGAGATGAAAATTTCAAATTTTTCCCTTCTAAAAAATAAAGATATAAAAGAAAACACTTGTATAAAAAAAAAAACTTATTTTCTCCGGGAATTGCTGTTGGTTTTTTTTAGGATTATTCACTTCCTTTTATCATTCTTTCTGGGGGAAGGAAAGGGAAGAGATGAGTGTTACTCATGATTTTGACAGCACTTCATATACAATCAATTTCATTCTTTTCTTGCAGTTCTTGATTCACAAAGCAGCATTATGGCATCATTCTTGTGCATTAGCTTGGAAGAGAAAAGAGAAGACTGTAGACATTGCTTGTTCCTTGCCCATGGCTCCAGGAGTGACATGCTGCCCAATAACGGAAGCTGAGCAGAAAATAGAATTGAAGTGGTAGTAGACAGGTGAGTGCTCACAGGAATACCACTGACATACTGTGCCTACACCAGGGACCCACAGGCACTTATATAGATAATCAGAGGTATCTATGTAACAAAGTAGGTGTGGGTGCAGAGAAAAAAAAACATGTCACTTCATTCAGTTACTCACTATTTTCATACCACAAAGGTTTTTTTGTATTTTTCATAGGTTGAAAATGAAATTCTTGGAAGTTAATGATCAGGATTTATTCCTAACATGCTAGAGACTGGGTTAATAGCATGTCTCTTAAGATACTCGTTTATCCTATAAAAAACTAACTATGCTTCTTTATATTATCTGCTCAAAAATTGCAGTTTCCTCACATTTCTTCATTTCATCTCTTACTTTGTACACCTCCTACTTTGTATTTTCTTGATTTGTTTATTCTCATTTTGCCATTCATTTATTGCCTATCTTCTTTATCTGTTCCTCACTCGCAAAACCACAGAACACAAATATATATATACATATATATCTTTGTGTCCCTTTCCCTGACCATCTCCTTGATGCCCCCTTTCCTTCTTCCTTTATTTTATGACCCATCTCCATGGAGGAAGAGCTACCATCCCATAAAATGAGGGGGTTCTGCAAACTGAAAGGAGAGCTTCCAGGAAAATAATTTTATTAACACTTTGTCCTCTAAAGGAACTCCATGGCATATTCTTCTGCCATACATTAATTAAGAAGCAGCAGGGACAAACTTCCTCATGAATGGCTTACTTAAGACAACTTCCTGTAGCAAGAGTAGAGATAACCACCAATGATGCTATAGCTCATCTTCTCATTGGTGAAATGAGGAAAAAAAAGAGTCATAAAGCAGTGGCAAGTACGAAAAGGGGAAATCTTGCCATTACAGCACACCAGAACAAGGGCTGGTATTACACTTATTCACCCTTCAGCAACTCCTCCTCATTGCTTTTGCTTCATACGACCACCAAATTACTTCAGTGGTACTTTTTGTAGGGGGTGAGACAGTTCTGCTACCAGAATAAGGACTCTTTCAGTTCCCCTACAGCCCAGCCACAAAGGACTCAGTTCCTAAAGGCTTCTCTGAGTCCCACAGCAGCACCCACACTGGCTCAACACAGAATTTAGTTCCCTCAGCTTCTACTGAATTGCCAAAAGTCATATGAAAAAGAAACAACTTTGCCCCTGATTGACTCGGTCTTGGAGCTTTCTTTTTCCTGCAAGTGTTAGTAAGGGAAAAATTAAATTCTGGAGCTAATTTGTAGATCTGTCTGCCTACATGCCTTTTCTTTTTACAGTGTGGATTTTTGAGGTTTGGGATTTTAATTTTTTTTTTTATAAGAAACAGTAATGGAGTTCTTCATGTTTTACATAGATGGCAGGTAATAGCAATTTCCAATTATTTCCTGGCTTTTTCCCTCCTGCTCCCATTAAAAGATTCTTTTTAACCACATATTTCAATTTATTTTCACAATTTTTTAAAGCAATTATTTCTCCTAATATTATTCTGTGGCAATGAGAAAGCTATTCCAAATGTCAAGACTAAGACAGCTTTCCAGATCTGTCTGTGTATTCTAACCCCACTTTATTCCATAATGACATCCTATAGCCTCATTGCTGGAAATGTGCTCCCTACAGGTGTGCCAATGGGAACTTAACTGCACCTACAACAGTTTACCCCCTGCCCAGTTATCTTAGACTGCCTACACATGAACTATAAAAAAAATATTAAATGTCATTTGTCATTTACTTCCAGACCAAATGGCCCATCTGAGGTTATATTCCAAAATTAATTCTAATTATGCTTCTGGGAGCACAGTGAGTATCAGCAGAATATCCATTCTGCCTTGCAAGTTAATGATAAATTCCCATCCATTTCTTGACTTTTAAGAACTAAATTTAGCCCTTGAACACTTCCAGGTCACATGAAGTTGAGATATGAATTAAATTTTAAATCTGCAATACTTTTTCCTGAGCAACTATGGACAGTGTGACAAGAGTTGAACAAGACTAAGGAGAAAAGAGAATAAAGCCAACAGTCCAATTCACTGAGGGCATCCGGGGCAACTGTAGAAAGCTCTCTTCCCATGGATGCAACAGTAAAAGTAATTCCACAAATGTATGTGTATAAATTTATATTCAGTGCTCCCTTCACCAGAAAAACAAATAAATCTGTATCTTTTGTTGATATTTATGTCTGTTTTTGTAGGACTACCAAGAAACCCAGAGCCAGCGCCATGCAGAACTTGTAAGCACCGTGCTCTGAGACACGTCAGGCTTGTATTTCCCAAAACAAATACTGGTCAAAGCAAAGGGAACATTTAGACATTTGCTTTAAAGTGTAGCATCCTTCCACCTGCCAGTGCCGGCCGCAGCAGATCCAATCTCGTTAGCATATTCCTGACAGGCTGATGAGAAAGCTCCTGTCAGACACTGGCCAGCCGGGTGCTGGAGACGAGCGCACAGCCCCAGCTGACTAGTTAGGGAGAGACTGCAGAGGTACAATTACAGAGGCATATGACAAGCTTTCATGCTTGAGTGACTTGAGAACCGATGACATGGCTTTAAACAGCAATCCTTCCTACCTCCGGTCACAAAACAGCAATAAGTCAACTGATGCACTGTTGTAAAATCATGATTTATTCCTTTGCTTTGAATACATGAGAGTGTGGTATGATGTTCTGGTAGACTACCACAGCAGGTGCACTTGGGGCCAAAACATCTAGGGCCTGCCTCCAGCATGCATAAAATCAATGCTGTAGCTCAGCCTTCCTGGAAAAGCCAATCCCAGCACTTTAATAATTTATAGAAAGACTGAATTAAAAAATTATTAGTACTGAAACTCATACAGCTCCATGTAACTAATAAGAATACATGCAGATGCAGTGACGTATGGGAAACAGTGCTGTGAAAGAACATACAGCCTGACATTTAGGAAAGGTCTTCCTTTTGCTGCTAAAGTGAAATAACTAACAGCCATCTCTATGAGTAGATCAATCCCTTTGTTTCATTCATCCTTTCACTTAATCCAAAGCAACATAATTTGTTTCTCTTTCACAGTTTACTGTTCAAAAGCCAGAAATGGTAATTTTTGCTACAAACAGATCTTACAGAGCATAATCCTCAGGCTAGCTGAATCCATCTCGCTCTAACGCTAAGCCTGAAGCAAGCTGTGAGGTTGGTGATAATCACATTATTAAAGTGGTTGGAAAGTCTAGCTAATAAAAGAATCAACAGTTAGGGCAAATAATGACCCAGAAGCCACAACAGAATGGAGTGCTGGAAAGTTTCTACTTGTATCTTGGTAGTAATTGGAAGGACTAGTAGACAAATATCTACACCAAAGAAATTTTTAAAGGCGATAAACCCACAGAAAATTAATTTAAAGGGAGATGCAAAGAAAACACAACTCCAATTTTCTGAAGATGTACATAAAACAAAGCCCGCTTGGCTGAAGTAAAATATAAGCTGAAACATCCTAAAGATGGTTCTTTTTTTTCTGCTTTTATAGTTTCAAAAACTCTACTCAGCAATTTAAAATAGGCAACCTTATTTCCTTCTGTTTTTTTTCTCTATAGTAAACCCTTTTAAATATAGGATCATGTTTTGTCCCCTTTATTTCCATACTAGGACTTATCCTTTACTTGAATATAATGGCAATATGAAATTAATAGGGCAGAAGTGGCAGACAAAGAATTCCTGAACATAAGTAAGTGCAGTTTTCCATTCCTGGCCCCCACAAGAAGGGTGAGGAGAAACTGAGCAAGGCCTTGAATTATGCCTTTTGTTATCAGTCACTGCCCTGAGATAGTGAACCGAAACAGAGCTGATAACTTGAAGGTGACATCACAACCCAGTCTCCATGAACTGACATAAACACTTGATATTCAGTTAACCCTAAAGATAAGACACAACTCCCTTAACAGAAAGTTGTGTTTGACTGCACCTTTTTTGAAAAAATAATCTTTTCTAGTATCAAGCTGTAATTTAGGAATATCAAAACAAGAACTTTGCCACAGAAAGTACCAGTCTGCTGTGTTTTGTACGCAACAGCAAAACGGAAAAAGCTTGCAAAGGTTGATGTCCAAATATAGTCCATTTGCTTACTGTACTAGATCAAGCAATCTCCATGTTAAAGAAGAAATATCTTTTGCCAAAAACACATTCAATCATTCTTAGCAATTGAATTAAATTCTTACAGGCAATACTGGAAAGTGTTTCATTAACTTTTTAAACTATATTGCTCTGTAAAGAAGCAAGCTATGTATCACCCCTGTTCTGCTTATGAAAGAGATGAGCAGGCAGCACTTCTGTGAAGTGAAGCTCTTGAGAAGCCAGTATACTTTTCTGTTTTATCAGACCTCACTAGTGCAAGTGAACATTAAACAATCTTGTATCAAAAGTGAATCCAACATGATGTGGCAGTAATTCTGTTCAGCAATGAGTTAAATAATGCTAGTAGACTGAAAAAGCAACCAGAAAAAAAAGTAAAGCTGATGCACTCTCTCATTCTGGATTTGACCTGAAAGCTACTATTTACATTCACAGCTTGGGGACACTCTCCAGGACATCCAAACACCACTACAAATGTCTGGAAAGTTACATCAATTATTTTCAAGTGAAGACACCAACAAGATGGCGCTTAATTCATTAAAAGGTTAAGAATGAACAGCCAAAGGTAAATAAATGGAAGTTTCTCACCATCAGAATATTCTATCTGCTGCTGTGTAATGACTTCCAAAGAGATATCTGATAATTTAAAGAAGGTGGTCGAGATCAGCACAGTCTAATTCTGGTACTTCCTCTTCTCTTGTCACACCACAGCAGTAGAGACCAGCTGAGATGTTCAGCCTAACAAAAACAAGTCCTAAGCAGATCCAAATGTAGGCTGAGAGTACAATTCTAAATCGTGTCAAGCAGATGGACATGTGCTCAATGAATCTTCCATGGGCTCAGAGCTGCCATCAGGATTCCTATCTCCTCTCTACTGGAGCAGTAAAACAGGGCTGACTGGGGCATCACTGGAGCTGAGGTTTTTTTAATGGTGTATCTCTTCTTTCCCCCCCCCCCCTTTTTTTTCCCCTTTAAATATAGCAAGCTGCGTTTCAGACTAGCAAAGTGAAAAAAAATTCTGATTCCACAGTTTTGCTATATCATGTGAGCTTCTGCTAAGACAGGTTCTTTGAAAGGGCTTTCCCTTCAAAATCCATATGCCCATTCAGGTCTTACTACTATGTTGTGAATGCACAGTTCTTTCCCTCTCCATTTCAAGAAGGGGAGGGGAGCACGGAGAGAAGAACAAAAAAAAAACCCTGTAATAAAATATGAAGATTTCCTAAAATACAGAGATTTCCTAAAAAAAAAAAAATAACATCTCTGGTGGTTAAAAGTCTCTCATAGACTAGTAATGTGAAGATTATCTGAATTAATGTAGTATTTATTTTGCTGGTTTTTAGTTGTTCACGTGGCCTCTGCTTACAAGACCCCATGTTTGCTTCACTCCAGTCCCCAGGACTGACTTTCCTCCACACCCTGCAGAGCACTGGGCAAGTGCTGCCTTGGTGCACTGCCCTAACTGCAGTGCTGGTCACAGGGACCCAACACCATGCTGTTTAAAAAAATAATAAGGCAATTAAATAATTGCTACTGCACCAAGAACTGTAAAACCTGTCAGCCTTTTACAGCAATTCTGAACCTTCTCTATCTTCAATTTATTTTTGACTAAAAAAAAATGGAAAGGATTTTTAAACATTATTTATAATTAAAGAATACTCACTCCTTACAGCACCTGCAAGTCTTTGAAAACAGTATTTTTTAGTACTATATCCAACCTTGTACCCATGTGTTCATTTATTTGGTAGTGCAATTAGCAGTGCTCAGAAACACAGAATTGCTTTTCTATCACATAGAGCATATTAAACAATATGTTCTATGAAGCATTCTTCAAAAAAATATAGGTAACTGTGCTTAAAAGGCTAAAGATTCTGCATAAGAATTATACTCTGCAATTAAAACTTGGTTATAAAGTGAGTGTCTTGTACTGATGAAAAACTGACCTGGGAATATTTTCAAAATACAGGGGATTTTAAAAATCTGTAAGATTCTGTGAAGAGTAAAATAAAATGGCATCTGAATATTTAGGTATACTTTCCAAACAAAATGCAACATTCTTTTATTAAGCAGCCTAAGCACGTATTAGGAGGGAAAATAAACATTTTAATGTGGGCAGTAGCTTAAAACCTTTAATTAAAAAACTGCTATTTGGAGTTGTACATTATTGACAGTCTGAAGAGCTGCTCCAAATCAGAGATATTACAGTGTGCACTCCCAAACCACTCTAACAATGATGAATCTACCTATTACCAGGTTAGGATAGCAGCTATTATTAGGGACCCTTGATTTCTTTCAAGTAGCTCCAATGGAATAAGCCACAAGTGAATAATAAAGATCTTATAATAGCTCTTAAGAATTCTTTTTAGGTTAGAAGGCACAGAAATGAACTCAGGAGAGTTAAAGAACTCTCATCTCCTGATAAGAAAAATAATTAACCTGACTTAATGTATCTGAGTAGGTCTTACATAAATCAGACTTTTGTACTTCAAGAGCCAGACTAAAACCATATATTAGAAGAGTATGTAGATATTGTCTTATAAGTACACATGGAACATATCTAAAACCACAGAGGTCTGCAGGTCATTTTGTGAAATGTTCAATATATCCTACTTAAAAGGAGATGTGTGAAGTACTTACAGTGCTTAGTTTGCTGGAGGTAATAATGATTCGTCTCTCGTGCAACATACTGGCATAAAGTTGCAGCATGTTGTTCACATCCACAGCAACAAAATATTCAGTGAGGTTTCTCTGTTTGAATAAAAAAAAGTTAACAATATAGCAACAGTAATAGCTAAGTGGAACATTTGATATATATTACTTGTGAACATTTTTGTCTAATTAGTAGGTGGGGAAAAAAAAACCCCAAACTATTAAAGAAATCCCTTTGCACAAAAATTTGTGCACTTCAAAAATAATTAATTGGGTTTTAAAGCAAATGAAAAGTTAACTGTGGCATAAGTTATTAATGTTGTGCTCATTTCATTTTCATTATGCTTGTGACTTAGATTTGCCCTTTCAAATTTTCAAATTCAAAAAAATATGAAATTGGGTATTATATCAATATATGCTTTTAAGGTGACCATTACTTCCAGCCCAGGAACAGATCTTCCACCAGAGTGATAACCATTCTGCCACAGCTACAGTAATAAAAGGCTCCTTTGCCAGGGTCTCCCAAACTCAACACATTTTATCCCATTTCAAGTACAGCAAAACAGCTGTACACCAAGCTTTTGCTTGAGCTGTGTGTGCCAGGACATCAAACACTCCACAGAATTGGTGGAAGGTACTGGGTTCTTCCTGCAGCACCCTTATCACCCCTGGTAAGAATCCCACTGTGGGGTTTAATCAGAAGCAAAGTCACCAGCACTTTCCATTAATAGTTCAGACATCAGAAAATTGGGGGGAAAAATCGAAAAAGGGTGGGGGTGTTCCAGCTGAATATAACAATTATTTCAGCAAGGCACAGCACCAGAGACATACAAGTTCTGAATAAGCTAAAATAGCTACCAGCAAAATTGCCTAGGAAACAGCAAATTTCTGTAAACATTGGAGAACTTGTATGAAAATATACTAATACAGGCCTTGATATGCAAAATATTGAATTTCACACATTGATTATCATATCTGCAACCAGAACTGCTATTGATCTCTTCTCAGGGACAACACTGTTATTGAATGTTCCTGTAGAAGTCTATCTATAAGCCCCAGCAGCAGGCCAGACATCAACAGTGGAATTGTACACTAACATTCTATTCTGGATGTGGCCAACACACAGCAGCAAGGTCACCCAGTCCTGAACAAACAGCCAGGGCAGGTAGGAAGAGCTTCAGAGTGGGGTGACTTCCTTTTTGGATATATTGCAACATTAAAGAAAAAATAAAATTGAAAAGACAAAGAAAGATCCAGTGGACAATCCAGTTTCATTCAAATTCATAAACCCATTGTTAAATTCAAGACATGGAGTATTAGAGCTTTTCTTGGTCCACGCTGCATAGAATTTTGGAATAGATAAAAATCAAGAGATTTAGGGCTATCAACACTCAGTTTTAGGAAAAAACCTCTGGTCTTTCAAATGTTACTTTTAAGGGGTTGTCAGAGGCTGATGCACCATGAGAATCTCAGTCCAATTTACCCTGGACACCCTCTAACACTGCAGTTGATAATGGTTTGCTGATTCTGTGTTGAAAAAGCTGTGTTAAAAACCAGTTCACAATCTTTTACAGACCAATTTATTTTTTGGAGATAGTCACAGTTTTTTCTTTGTTATAGTTGAAAAGTTACTGCCCCTGAAATAGGTGAATCTTACAACAAAAGGAAAAAATTAATTTTATTGCTAATTTACTATAATTACCTCATCTCTTGCATTTTCTAACTCTCTATTAGTACCTTACTATTTTGATTCATACTGAAAGGATGAGGCTTTTATTAGTGGAGTAAAAAGTAATTATAGAAAGGCACCTTAAAATTATTTTACCCTTCTCAAACCAGAAAAATAAATCTACATTGGCATCATTGCAAGATCGTTCATCAGCCACATGCCCAGCTAGATGCTTTCCCATATTTTCTTCAATTTAAGCCCATAACACACCTTCTAGCCTCCAAAATTCTACAGTATTAGAACACCAAGTCATAAGTTAAGGGACTCCTTAAAAACAGAGGCATCCAAAACATAAGGTGAAACAAATGAAAATATACATTTAAAAACTAAGCCCTGTGCTGCCCAATGAGCCCTAGCAACAAGTGTCCTCTCTTTTATCCCTCCATCCAGCAATATTCCCTGGTTTCTTGAGCTGCAACATGGTCTATGTCACCTCCACAGAGTGCATCCCACCAACACAGATGTACCCTCAGGCCTCCCCTCTGCCACCAACACCCTCCTGCTCCTCTCCTCTGGTGTTTCCCAGCTCTTGCTTCTTCCCTGGCACATCCCACCCTGCATCCTGCCACGCCGAGGGGGGCCAGGAGCAGCTCCGTGCTGCCCCAACAACATCATCCACCAGAAAGTCACTGTTTTAAAGTGTAAAAACACACACCTCTACAGCCATGCACAACTCCAGATTTAGAGGCTGGAGAAAGAGAAAAGGACCCTTCAAAGCTCTTTTATGAGATGCTATCTAGCCAAACATCACAGAGAAGATGAGCTGAGATTTCCCATTTGTAATTTACCCACAGAACCATCCAGGATTTAGCATCTACAGAATGCAAGTCTCCATAAAGAAAATAAAAAAAATAGAATCAAAAAAAAGGCCCAAACCCCCTGTTCTTGGTGCTTGGTTAGCATTCAAGTGTAGGCAGGTACAGCATGTTTTCAAAAAGCCTGAAACAATGCCTTCTTGCACAAAAAATGACTGCATATCTTGATGGGTGAATTTGCAGCTGAGCAATGCAGTGTTTAAAGGGCAAGTATTCAAATAAAACACAAGATGCAGAAGTAGAATATATTTTATATAAGTAATCCTAGTAAATGCAAAGAAGCCAAGTAACTACAAGTAAAGGGCGGATATAGCAGTGGTCAGAAATGCCCTGTTAATGCTTTAAAATGGGTTAATGAATGCAACAGTAACTACCAACTAAAGGTTGCAATAATAGACATCAATCATTTCTAAAAACAGTCTTAGAAAAAAAAATCTCCTCTTGATAAAAGCAAAAGTTCAGCCTAGCCCAAAACGAGGTTAAATAAGAAATGGAATACTTACACTTTCAGGGATAGTTGGCAATCCAGTTATATCAGGAGTAATGAAATACGAGTGCTAATGAATGGAAAAAATAATTGATAATTTATGCACACAGGAAAAAAAAAATCTTTTCATAAAAACCCAGCATTTAGGATTTCCAACCCCATCTGTGTTTAAGCAAATAGCCAGTTTTCTAATAACATTCTTACTGCTGCTAGACAAAGAATTAAGCAGATCACAACATGAAATGACAAGCTCTGGTTCTGCACAGCACAAAACCATGAGAACAAAATGCTGGGCTGTAGTTTTGCAATAACACTGAAATTAAGCCAGCTTTAAATGTTGTCATGAGCCTGAGAGAAGCATTGATTAAATTAAGGATTGAATTAAAAATTGCAACAAAAAATGCTAAAGGATAAAATGTAAATTTAGAATGGAAAAGAAAAACCACTCACATGAGAAAAATATCTAGAATAGAAATATTATTACTTGATATAAATTCTCTTTCCAAACATCTTTGAACCAAAAAATGAAATGTGGTAACAGAAATGCAAGATCTGAAGCCTGAGATCCTGCAATCATTTATGAAATACATTAACAATTTTATGCATCTTAGTTTGAGGCCATCTAGGATGCAAATATAAAATGGGTTAAACTAAAACCAGATGTAATGTAAATTAACTGTCATTAATCCAATGCTCCTATTAGTTATCAGACATGGATATAGCTCAGTAATTTTAAGGCATTTTTGCATGTTAGTCTAAATTTTTAAAGGAGAAAAAAAAATGACTGCAGGCTATGTAAATAAGATAATTACTGATTTTTAGCTTTTGGATTTTTTTACAGAATTTTGTTGGTTTTTCATACTTTTTGTTTTTACAGTATTTTTACAATTGTAATTAGCAACACAAAGACACAGCTTTCATAGTTCTCAAGTCAAACTTGAAAAAGATAGACCAAAACTAAGACTATAAGACTTAAATGTGTCTTGCATTCAAGAAAAAAAAAAATTAATACTATAAAGTCTGTGTAGGAGACTTATTAAACCAGCTTGATACATTTAATAGAAAATTTTCCCCACAAATTAGGTCATTTGGCAATAGTTAAAATTTAAGAAAAGAATTGGCTTTAAAAAGGCATCCCATAAACATCATACCACTTGCACAATAAATATCACAGGTATTGTTTCCCATCAACACAGGAAAAAAAAATATTTTTTTCTCTGCTTAAGAAGAAGAAAATATTCAGATTAAATTCAGATACAATGTCTGCATTCTTCAGAAGTATATTGAGAACAGAAAATTATTCCCTATATGTAATAAGGTCACAGAATATTTATCAAAAGATTTCTCAGTAATGAAGTTATTAACTGAGAGAAGTAATTATTTCTAATTAACAAAGTAATAATATTTCACTCATTAACAGAAAAGGAAGCCAGATCTATGAGAAGGAAAAGCTATTACTGCAGTCATTAAGAGTCACAAAGCAGCAAAAATACTGTGGTATGGAGTCCTTGCACATCTTTGTGAACTCCCTGGGAAGATAAATGACCTTGGAAGAGCTCATTAAACTATTAAATTAATAGTTGTTGTCCTGTATAAAGTTTTCTTTAAAAAGAAAACTTAAATGGAAAATGCAAGTTTTGCTCATCAAATCAAGGGTTTGATTTTTGTAGCAGTTTTTATCAAAGGATTATGATGCACACACACATAGCTCTGAAGCTGGATTTGAACAGAAAAGGTATGTTAATATTAGATGGGTCATTTAGGCCAAAGACAGCAGCAGAATTCCCCAAAGGACAGGTATAAGTAAGCCTCAAATCAACAGAGATGTCCTAAAGCAAGTGATTATTTCTTTATTTATTATAGGTTTTAGATAGTCAGTGCCTTTTAAACTCACCGATACAAGACAAGGCTGTTTTTTCAAAACTTGCTCACTTGCAAAAATCATCTCTTGGTTCTTATGCAAGGTGAGAAAAAGATTGAATAGTTGACTTTTGAGTTTTCCAACAAGAAAGCCCAAAGCTGCCTCTACTACATGTAATAATTCATGTTTAAAATACTGGCTGAAAGTAAGTTTTATTCCTTTTATTCCTCCCCCATTTTAATTCAGACTTAGCCAGCTTTCCCAATAGCGACAACATTTTAAAAAATTAAAACAAACAAAAAAAAAGTGACCTAAATTATTTTTAAGCTCAGGCTCCACAGAACAAATGACCATGCCATAAATTTCAGCTGCAGAGTATTTGTTACTGGGACCAACAGAGAGTACAACTTGGTCCCTAACTGGACGAGGGCATTTTGACCAAAGATTGCTTGGAAACACCACATATCCAGATACTGGATGTAATTTATGTACACACAATCCTAAGGACCAGTGTGGTCTGCCACCCAAACCCTGCTGCAGTATCTATGAGCCTTTAACCTGCAGCACATTTGAGTGAACAAAATCTGAACCAGACTGATCCCGGCACAAGGAAAAGCTACCTCAGGGTGTCATTTCTACAATTATTTTTCAGACTTTAATTTCTTTTTTAGTCTATGACTACTGATGGTTCCAGTCTAGCTTTTTTTACTATATCTGAGGACCAAAAAAGAAAGATCAATACAAAAGACTAGAACTGCAAGGGGCAATAAATATTTCCCTGTCCCCTGCAGCATTATAAAAACAGAGATGCCTTTAGATCCAACAAGCATTGGGATTCCAACTGACCCATTCCTCCCTGCTTTGCCCTATCTGAGCCCACAATATTTGCTCTACTGTCCAGGAGCCAAGGATTTGACAGGAGGTTTACATTTCAATAGTCATTGTTCAGCAAGAAATATTACAAAACTCTTTGATATAACTGGGAACAAGGCATAATTGAGAAAAAACAATTCCAAAGTCAGACACTGAAAGAAAACAACGACTTTATAGCAAGCAATCTGTCGTTTCAGTGTAGCCAGCTGTATTCACCAAGACAGCCATGTCCACATTCCCCACAACATTTATTTTGAGGTGAGCAAGTTATGGACAAGATGAACTTTTTGAGAAATACATGGAAAAATATATTTAGAACTTTTTTATTTCCCTCTGAACCACAGGAGTTTTGAAGGACATTTTATAAAGCATTTTAGAGTTGCCAAATTTTAACTGGTTATAATACTACGAGTAATGATAGCAAAATATTATTTGAGATACAGAAGTATTGTTGGTAAAGGTGCTAGGAACTGAAACATTACACTGACAACTGAAAGGAAAAATTATCAACAGAAACAATTCCAACTGCAGCCTCAAATCCAATACATTGTTTTGGTGAAAAACAACACACAAGACTGGAAGGACTTTCAAAAATAGTCAACTAGCACTGTACAAGGTGAGAAAATGTTAGGTCTCTATAGCCTAAAGAAAAAAACAAGGAATCCAAAATATGAAAAATTAAAATAAATAAAGGTAACATTATGTTAAGCAGCAAGGACCAGTAACTGCTGAAACAGAAGTGGTAGACTCCATTTTTCCTGCCCTCAGAATAGGGCCAGATGCTCTTCTAGAATCTGTGCTTACTTCGATTGAAGTACGAACTTATTTCTAAGATACATGAGCTAAAAGTCACAAGAAACCACACAAATCAGGTATTTCAGTATGTGTGGAAGTGAAGCCTTTACAAAATCATTATTTCCTGTATCCTGCAACGTGTGATGGTTCAACCAAGACCCAGCTATTTGCACACTGTGGCAAGTGCAGTAACTGTACAGATGCTCTGAACACGCAAATGGCTCAGAGGCAGCAGAGGCTCTGTGCTGGCTTTATATTTCACACAGGCTCTACAAATGTATTTAAACATGCACTCACAAGCTAATTCTGGTTAAAACTTCAGGAACCCTAACAATGACATATCCACTCTTTGATGTTGCTGCAGCAGCACCATCCTGCCCCACTATCATCATCCCATCTCAGATCACAAAAAGTTGGAGTACAAAAGCAAAGGAAGCTTTTGTTATTTTGTTATTTCACTGAGATGTGCCTCAAGTTCCACATAACAGAGTGTACTTTTACTGCTCTTCCCACAGCATTTTTGTATGGTTAAGGAAAACTAGGAAAAGAGGAAGAAAGATGGGAAAGAAGCCAGTTTTCACAGACTTTTGACCAATCCTGAAACTGTACCTACTCAGACATAAGAGGCAATAAAACTGAGTTAGTGTCTCCTGATGCACAGCAGGAGAAACCAAAATTGTCTACATGAAACAGCTGGAAACACAAAAAAGTAGTTCTAGCACTGTCAGATCCCACTGCAGTTTACTTTCTCATCCATAGAGCAAAATTCAAATTTCTTCTTCTCTATGACTATGACTTTTAGAAAACAACATGAGACAGAGATAGACTCTACCCTGCACAGAGGGAAAAAAAGAGGTTGTCCAAGCCAATTAATGATGGGAAGCAACACAAATTTACTCTTTCAGAGGGTTGAGGTTTCTTTTTCTTCTAACTTTGCCTACTATTTCATAGTCAGTGGGAATAAAACAGAAAAAATACTTACCACACTTAAACTGACTAAAGCATTCGCCTTTGGCACAGGATGGCTATACAATGATTTCAACAAATCATTTGAGTCATTTTCCTATAGGGAATACATTTTAAAGTTAATTAATTATAATATAAAAACTAAATACTATTGTCTACACATCAAACTACATACTGACATAGAGATAAAAATATTTAATAACCAAAAGAATTGTAATACATAGCGAAGTATTTAAATATCAAGTATAAAATTCAGGACAGCTTTGTATCTCATAAAATGATTGTATCTGCAAGTTAAGCCAATCTCTTACATGTTTCCCCACTCACTCCTTAAAGGACTTAGATCATTTGCAACTGAAAACTGGGATACTATGTCAAGCTGTATATCCTGGACGTCATCTTCCTAAAACTTTTAGCCATGTTAAAGGTTTCTGTAAAATTTTATTAAATATGCCTCATCAAAAAACATAAAACAGTTAAGGTTTACTGAAATGTACTTGCAGCTACCTGGTTTAACTGGTATCTGTCACTTTGGTCTCTAGAAGGGACATTTACTTGGGAAAGAAAAGAGCTTTTTTTGGTTTGACGTTTTAATTCAGTTTAGGGGTTTTGTTCACAGAAATTAAATTCTTTATGTAAAATAATTTAATTTTTCAAAGTAAAACCAAAAGTATCAGAGACAAGTCAGGGCCAGCTTTTAAACACATTATTTTAAGTTTACAGGAAGCTTCTGCCTCTGCCTGTTAGAAGAGGTTGCTACTGGACCTCATACCAGTGAGTAAGGCTTTGGATCTAGCTCTTGATGAACAGTGCCTGGGCCAAGAGGGAGCAGCATCCTCCCACAGCCTCCTCAGCAACAGGTAGGGCTCCAGGCAGGGAACAAACTGCTTCCATGCATTGCTACAACTCTCTGACCTGCTAAAGCAGCTGCCTCAGCACAGAAAACAACAAACCCTGCTACCTAAATTGCCTGAAGTAATACCTGCAATGCCAGCACTGGTGATCAAGACCCCTATCCTCTTCTCTCAAATGCAACCTTAATAACAGTTTTTTCTACTATAGTGAAATAGGGACCAAAACCAAGGTCTAATTATAGCATTTGTAGTATTCCACTTCATTGAATCACACAGTTAATACCAAACTTTCCTATTTATCTTTTTACAGACAATATCATCATTCTCTATAGTCCATTTACTATAATGTATAATTATTGCTTATTCTGTACTTCATATATTTTTGAAATGTCAGCTTTTCCAGTCTACAGCATATGGCTAAATAGTGATGCTTTTTTTTAAATTGAAATCTAATACACTAATATAAAGCAGAAAGGTATAGCTTTAATGTTGTCAGTAAAGACAGATGCCAGTAGGTCCTTTGCTGTGTAGTCTTGGAACACATCTAATTGCTTATGAATATGCAAACTAAACTATCAGGATTCTTCACCAAATGCTGCAAGTAATTTTGTCTTGCTACTTGAGATGTCAGAATTACGAGAGGTAGCTTTTAGTTAATCTGAAAGGTGAAACAGTACATCGTATTCTATACAGTTCTGAACAAAAGTGTTCGCAGCTGATAATCAGATAGTTCCAGAGAGCTACAGTTTACAATCAGTACGTCACGCAGCTCTCCAGTGATGTGACACCGCTCACACTTCACACAAGACCTGTTTATGCTGAGACTGACACATTATAAAGGTATATTTTCAGCAGCTTTTTTAGAATAACGTGGGATTCAAGTGACTGTGCAAGCTCTATGTTCAAATTCATTGAATTGCAGTAAGAGGAATAAAACTTGCTTCTAAATCCTACTAAAACCTTAAACTTTTAAACCGTATAGAATCCCTTTACAGTATTTGAAATGGTGACTAATACTTCAAGGAAAATACTTTACACAAAGAACTAGAATATGTAAAATTACCTGTTCTTTAGCCAAATAATCTGCCAGGGTATTTAGGAGCTTGTAGTATACCTCAAACCATGGTAGGTAACTAAAACAGGAGGAAAAAAGTGTTTTAATATCAATGTATTTTTCCAGTGCTTATAAATTACTATGATGATTGCTCTGACTTGCATATTTTTATAACATCTCTATCTACAAATAAAAGGCATATCAAACTTTTCCCCAGAAATTTAATGGCACATCACTGATAGACAGTATAGGGTTTTTTTATGCTGGATACTTGCATGAAGTTCCATTAAGCACAGAATAACTCATAATACTTAGACTTCTTAGTATTTTCAAGGCACCAAAAAAACATTTGAAACATTTTCTACTCTCATTCCCACTACCATTAATTTTTACAGATTTCAGTAGTTATGTGTGATTTTGAAATTCCATATCTTTCTATACACAATGGGCTGACAGGCCTGCTGCTTCCCTGGAGAATGAAAAACAACTTTGTTTGGGCAGACCAGGTACTTCCTATTTGACAAGTGGTGCAATGCTGTGCAATAGCAGAGATGTCACATTATATGTAAGGATATAGGTCTCCCTATAAAGTAATTTCTATAGATAAAATTAACTTCCAAAAATAAAACCATTCACCAGTACTGCAAACACAAACACATTAATACATCTATAGTTAAGAGATTTTTAATACAAATATTGTGCCTGTGAGCACAATACTCTCACTGAGTTAAAGAGAATTCAAGACAAATAAGACACAACTGAAGAGCACAAGAAAAGAAACTCCAGAACAGTGGTATTAGTTCCAATTTGCCTTCTGTTTACAGAGGTTCTCTTTAACAGTGGTTTGTTTCATCAGTGACCACACACTACAGAACTTTCCACCATCACTATTTAAGCTAGTAAGTCTAATAAACTAAATAATAACAATAAAAATTATGCCTTATTTACTAGTTACACATCTTCTCATGTCTGTTAGAACTTCATCACAAACATTACTAAATAGGTAATATTTATAGTTTTGTGAGAGAATAGAAGGGAGAGCTAGAAAGGAAATAGTGCCTGAAAGGTTTTCAGAACATTTCATACCCATATATAACACTCCTGCAGACTTCATTCTTCAATGCAGTGTAAATCCACAGACATGCTTTTCTTAAAGGCTTTAGTGCACGCTGAGGGCAGACCTTACATTTCAAATGTATATATTCCAGGAAATATACTAGCTGCAACTGCAAAAACCTGGTGTGCAAAACCAAAATGTTTTCCCTGATAGGAAAAGGAAAGCTGTCAGGGAAAACCCTGGTTGGTAGAGAAGCCAAGTACTGCTTTGTGCAGTGAGTCCAGTGAAGGGTTATGTTTTCTTTGTAACACCTCTGTTCTCAGTATGCAGCTGGCAAGGCTTTAGAAACAGGTCCTGATTCTTAGGAAAAAGCACAGCAGAAATCTGAACACAGATATAGTTAATGCATTTTCTAGCAATCCTTGCTGTCTTTAGAAATGCTTAACTACAGGCTCCTAAAAAAACCAAAACCAACTCCCCCCCCGCCCAAAAAAAACACCCACTCAAAAAAACCACAAAAAAACCCACAAAAATCCATCATGAATTTGCTCTTGCCAAGCCAAAGAGACAGAGGCAATGATTTAATGATTTCCTTTAAATCCACCATATTAATGTCTTTATCACACTTGACCATACATTGTGCTGGCTATTAATCAAAACAACATCAACCTCTTAATGCTCACCGACGTTTTTAATGCTTGGTATTGCTGACAGTGGTTAAGGTGTGACATTATTACATTTGTTTTTCAATATTTTCTTAATATAATCATAAAATTTACTTCAGTGCACCTTTGTAAGGCCACTCACTGCTTACAGGTGTGAACATTCCATGCCTTCATAAAACACCCACCACATCAGCACCTAAAACATCTGATCCTTGAGCATTCTTTCACCTAGGACTCCTGTTCTATTATCTTCTCAAATCATGCTAACCTGGTTTTACACATCACTGAAACACAGCACAGAGAGGCAAACAGAATTAATTGTTCGCTGCAGTGTTCAGAGTTTCTCGAAATGTCAGAGCTGTGGAAGAGCTTCACAAACCAGAAATACATCAGGGACTGGAACACTGTCCTAGCATTTTGTCAAAGTCAAGGTACAAGGTGGGTATAAATCAGAAAGTATTTTTATAATATTGCACACACAAATGAGTAAGACTACCTAAAGGCTTTCCAGTTTCTTGCTATCACCTCTGTGTTAACAGTATACATGACCCCAGCACATTTGCTGTAGAATACTCCAAAATCTCATCTGACAATCTATTTTTGATAATGAACATTTATGAACAACATTCTATAAAAATAAATTCTATTTCAATGAAATATTAATCATACTTCTTTTCTATATGCATGATCTCAGCTCCCCTATTACTGAGAAAAGAAAAAGTAAATACAATTTTAAGCATTTAAAAAGGTCAGATTAATTATTTGAAATTAATGAACCCTAACAGAAAGCCAAGGGAGATTTTTATTCATACAGCAAGGCATGCTGACCAGGGTACTTGCTTAGAAATTTCTTCCCTTAGCAACATCAGGTTGATGATGCACTTCCATGTCTTTGTGCAACAAAACCACTAAGGAAAACATCCTACTTGACCATAGTTTATGAAAGTCAGTTTCCTTTATGAGCTGAAAGAATAGTAAAAGAATTGCTTTAAGCCTTATAACCACAGACACAAAGTTAATATCATTTCAATGTACCTCTTAAACCTGAAAAATTAAGGAAACCAAAACAACTACTCCATGACATTATATGGCATGAAACCAAAGAACCTGCCAGAACCTGTCCTCTGCTTCTTTTCTCCAGAATCTTCAGTTCTTCAATAATATAGTCTAGCTGCAAAAGCTTTTGTCAATATTTCTAGTCAGAATGTACTTCAACAAAATACTACAAAGATCTACTGGAAAGCAACAAAGTTCCCTTTCTGTTCTTCTTTTATGTATTAGCCAACTGTAATTCTCCTAGCATAATAAAGGATCATTGTACCTGTTTTTTCACTAACAGTAAAGAGTGCATTTGCATGTGTGCATACACCATGCATCTCTGCATTCAAAGTACACACAGGTGTGTTTGTTCATGATAAAGACACCATCAGGTGTTTTTTTTAGATTCTAGTACAAGCTAGATTTAGATTACAAGATAAACTTAGATTGTAGTACAAGCTCTTGGCAATTTGTTAAATCCTCAAGGCTGTCAAGCAACACTTTTGTCCTCTTTCATCATAGGCTGATTTTGGAAGCACGTTTGCTAATAATCCTATTAATTGATTTGGTCCACTCTAGTAAACAGATTTATTTGTAGATAAACACTGGAGGCTGTAGGCTTTACATCTTTATCCAGTATATCATATAGGACAAAGAGTTGTATATGGAATCACAGAATCCTGTTGGTTGGAAAAGACCTGTAAGACCATTGAATCCGACCATCAACTCAGCATTGCCAAATCTACCACCAAACCATGTCCCAGCCCCCACATCTACCTGTCTTTTAAATCCCTCCAGGGATGGTGAATCCACCACCTCCCTGGGAAGCCTGTTCCAGTGCTCAACAATCCTTTCTGTGACAAAACTTTTCCTAATATCCAATCTAAACCTCCAGTGGTGCAACTTGAGGCCATTTCCTCTTGTCCTATGACTTATTACCCAGGAGAGAGCCCAACACCCACGTGCTGCCTCCTCTTCTCAGGTGGTTGTAAAGAGCTGTAAGGTCACCCCTGAGCCTCCTTTCCTCCAGGATAAACACCCCCAGCTCTCCCAGCTGCTCCTGATCAGGCCTATGCTCCAGACCCTTCACCAGCTCTGTTACCCTTCTCTGGACCTTCTCCAGCATCTCAGTGCCCTTCCTGGAGTGAGTGGCCCAAACCAAAGACAGAGTTCAAGGTGCTGCCTCACCAGTGCAGAGCACAGGGGGACAATCCCTTCCCTGGTCCTGCTGGCCACACTATTCCTGGTCCAGGCCAGGATGCCCTTGGCCTTCTTGGCCACCTCTGCCCAGCTGGCCCTTGGTTCAGCTGCTCCCAAGCCCTTTTCCACCAGGCAGCTTTCCAGCCACTCTGTACCAGCCTGGGATGCTGCATGGGGCTGTTGTGATGCATGGACAGTACCCAGCACTTGGCCTTGTTAGTTTGTTTGCATTGTTTGTATGGCAGGTAAAATCCAGAAGCATTGCAGGTCAAAGGATCTTCTTACCTTGTCCTGTTAACAAATCCTAAAAAATTATTTAATCTTTGCTAGCACATCAGAACTAGTCTATGTTCAGAAAATTCACCCAGCACACAAATGTCCATCAACATCTAGTAGCTGAGTAGCTACTTTTTTTCACTACATTACAGAAATGTGTTGTCTGAAACACGTAGTTTTTAAGTGGCTGAATTTGACAGAGGAGACCTGTAATACATTACTCCTCCTAATTCAGAACTGGCACACTAATATGTACCTTACACACTAAAGTGTATCTTAATGTGTTCAGGTACACACTAATATGTACCCTAACAACAGATAAAATCAAAATTAAAGTCCATTACCAGAAAAACCTCACCACTATACCTGTATTCATAAAATTATTTATGAGCAGTCAGTACACTTCATAATTAATTAGCTGTCTTATAAAAATGTCTAAAGGTTATCAATTAATCCCCTTCACAGTAGAGAAAGTAGAGGAAAATCAGAGCTTTAATGTTTAATTTTAATGCATTTGGAAGTCTAAATTAATTTCAGTCCTTAAACTATGAAACCACTAGTGGTTTCCTATTTATTTTTCTTTAATTGCAGCCACTGTCCTTGCATTCCTCAAGTCACAATCAATAACTGTTTGAAAAACAAACATGTAAGACAAACATAGGAAAACACCCAAAAACATACAATTTCTCTAAATATTTCTTCCATAATCATGAGAAACAAAAACAGAGAATATTAATAGATATATATATTCCCTGATGGAGAGTACAGGGGTCTTTATTTAAAAGTACAGCCCCCATTTGTCAGAAAAGCAAAAGACCAAGATCTTTCATAGTTAATTAAAAACATACTTAGCATTTTCTCTTAATCCAAATGAGCCACAAGGCAGGAGCTCAGACTTTTATTCAAAGTCATGCACAACCCTTGTTGCCGTAAGTACACTTCCACCTCACCGGTGCTTCCACTACAGCTCTGATAAAACTTTTACATTCACGAGTCAAAGGTTAAACAAAGGAGAGGAAATGTTTTCTGTCAAATAGTCAGGTAACCACTAACAGTCCTGAACTATCAGCAGGAATCTAACTTCTCGTAATCAAATAAAACGAAGGAAACTGCCTTTCCGTAGCTAAATGTCTAATGTCTAGGGGCTACTTTTCTGTCTGGAAAATTGACACAAAATGTGTAAAATTGAAACATTCTGCTTCTAAGGGATTTGCCTAAAGGAAGAGTGAAAAAGTTTCAAGAGTGGTCTGAACTGAAGAACTACAAAGCCTTACCACATAAACCTGTCTTCCTTATTAGAGCATTTCATTTGGAAACGTAGGTGACAATTTTACAGTCATAAAATTAATGAAATCTAAGACTGAGCATTTTAATGATGCATTTTGTGTTTCTCTGCATACCTAAGGTCAACCTCAGAGTCCATCAAGAGTTTCAAATTATTTGTACTTTGTACTAAAACCATTCAGGTAATTAAGAATCAATTTCATGTAAACCCAGAAAGTATTATTTCCACAGCAAGCAGCAGTGATACTTAAAAACAAAACCCAGAAGAACTAAGTCTACTATTACTGAAAAGCAGACATTCATGTTTCTACCGTGCCACTTCAAACCTCAACTAGCAAAACTATTACCCAAAAATAGGAAAAGTAAAACTAGGAGAAAAGATCCAGCAGAGGGTATGAGCTCAACAAGGTATTTTACAATATGCCTATTGTGTATCCCTTGTCTTACAGGGCTGCATTAGCGCAACACTTTGTGGAGAGGGAGGAGGTGACACAGCAGGATTCACACCGAGAGCTTCACAAAGCAGCCATGCAGCTTAATGAAAAGCACTAAATTAAATAAAACCTGCCAAGGAATCACACAGCATTTCTAGAGAATAATCCAAGAGTTATTTTCTCATCTTACTATGGGTTTAACACTGAATTTGGCAACTGGAGTCAAGCTCTGCTCATTCATTCTAGACAATATAATATCACAATTAACTGATAACAAAAATGCCTGAGAAAGCTACCTTGGGAAATTTTTATTTCACTTTATAAATATAGAGGGTATTTGAACAATACATTCTGATTTGGAAGAAAATCCTATTTACACAATTCATATACATGTCCATATAAAATGCAAAAAACACTCCATAAGAAGAATTTTGTATGTACATTTTTTGTTTCAAACTATCCCATGTGGCTGCAAATTCAGAGATAATTTCCTTTAATTAGTGTTTCAGATGGAGAATGACATACACCAAAGTTCCATAAACCACAAGACTTTAATCTTACATGCATCTTTGAGTTGCTGGTGTAAAACCTGAGGACAAGCAGCCTTTACTTCAGCTTTCAGTTAAGAATCCCATTCAGCAGTTGAAATTCTATCTCTTTAGAAGCCTTGGCATAGGTTAACACATGGCTTGGTACTATCCACAAAGGACACGGACAAGGGAAAAGCTGTGTCCTGTTCCTCACTCATCAGCCTACTCAAATTTCTACAGTATCTCCTTCCAGCCACTTTGACTGACTTGTTCCTGCTCATCTTTAGAGATTTTTATTTACGTTTCAGTTATTTATGACAAATTCAACTACATTTTCTGTATTTAACTATCTCTAATTGTCTTTGTCAAAGCCTCAGTCAGTAAACCTATTATAGACCTCTTGTCCAAGGGGATATATCCATGAGCACAGGAGAAGGCAGCTTGACATGGCATTTCTGTACATCTGCACCTGTGTGTTTATATAAAAGTATACGGCTATTGTGCACACACCTGCGATGAACGAGAAGTGTGAGTTGCCCATACATCAGCCATCACGTGTATACACACAGCAAATACAATTTTATGTCATTTTGATACAGAGACAAAAGCGAGGTTGAACATGCATACACACCTTTTATATATAAAGACAGCATTCTTTTTTATCATTATTTGGGTTAATTTAAGAACAATAAGCATGTGCAAAGGAGAGACAGATAAAATGCACAATGAAATCTGCTTAGTGAGTCTTCTTTCACTTGGACATTTCTAATGCATCTTGGGCTTCAGAGGAGAAACCAGACTGACTACTAGAACATGAGATGGAGATAGTGATGCATTCCTTCCATCGGAGCTAAACACAACACAACACACAGACACATTCTGGAGATAAGCAGAGTACACGGGTACGAGTGCAGTGCTATGAAGCTAGTGCTGTTATGCATTCAGCTGTGCACTGTAAATTTGAAATTGTCACAATAAAAGCAATAAAGGCAATGCTTTGAATACAGTTCAGTGAAAAATTATAGCTTGCCACTTTTCATTTTCCTGCTTATTTCTACCAAATAACAGACCATTGACTAATCTTTAGCTGATGCACGTCCATGGGGAAATGCTGAAAGAAATACCCAGTTTACACCAGCTGAGAATTTACATCCTTTGCTTTGCAGCACTCCATACAGTACTTAAATGCACTTGAGTGTGTATAACTGATTAAGTGTTGTTACAGCCACACAAACAATGCAAGAAATTTTGTTTCTAGCTTGATGAGGGAAGAAAAGAATAACTCCGAGAAATGAGCTAAAAGCATATACATACATTTACACTCTGGGCTTTAGAAAGTTATATTAAAAAAAAAAGGTATCACAGAGAAAATGGTAAAATATTATATTCCTGAAGCCTAAGAGTTAAATCCTTCTGAATTATTACTAAAGGTATATTTCAAAGATCCCAGAAAGCAAATTAGTTTCCAGAATAAAGTATTTCCCTTTTGCTACTTTCATTATATGATAGTATTTCTTTTTTGCAATATTTAGAGCAAAAATTTATTTTTAAATTAGTTGCCAAAAACATCCAGTGTAGTGGCTCTCAACACTAGTTTGGCATCTGTATAAAAGTTCATTAAAATCTTGATGTGCTCTTTCCAATAATTTTAAGCACTATTCTACAAGTCTCTATATTGGCTGGTCTTTTTTCCCTCAGTGTTCATTTACTGATAATCCTTTTACAAGCTGATGTTGGGTTTTTCTTCCTAACTTACATGGCCTTATGACATCCTCTACAATTACCCAGTTTCCATGTTGCCCAAAAACCTGAGAACCTACTTTTATCCATATTCTTCCTACCCTACTCCCCAAAATTCTCTTTCCGCTTGGCTGCCAATGCATTTGGCTGCTCCTCTTTTGTGTTTGTGCATATTCTTGTTTTAAAAGCAATTTAAATTTTGTTCTTCCTATTTGCTGCTGAACTAGATATTCCCATTTCCTCTATTGGATTGCGGGCTGTTAGGTTCTTAATTGAAATTGCAAATTTGTCTTTTAATGAGATCACTCTGCCTTTAATTTAATTTAAATGGTTTTAGGATAGCTAAACAATTGAGGGTTTTTGTTACCAAAACAATTATCTTAAGAGAGAAGAAAGAAAAAGCAGAGGGAGAAACAAACTATTTCTTTGGAGTCACTCTCCCCAACATCAGTATCTTCTCTGCAACAAAACAGCATGCTCTTGTGAATTCTCTGGATCTATTGTTTCTTATACTAGATATAGTCTGGGCAAAGAACTTGGAAGAGACGCCCAAAAATCCCCTTTCCAAGGACAGGAATACAGAATAATGCACCTTATTGTTCAATTGACAGAGTGCTTGTCAAAGATCTGATTAGAAAGTAAAAATATCCACATACCAATCCAAGCCTCTCAGGCTGCCATGTATTGTTCTCTTCATTTAAGCAGAGATTTCATGTTATTTAAATAAAATTATTTAGCTTCACAGAAGAATACCATCATATGGGGCTTGGGGCCACTTTTTATGTGAAAGCAATGGTAACGCTGCCATAGAAAAGCAATACTCTGATAACAAAGTTAAACTCATAGCAGAGAATTTGTAAAAGATAATTTTTTTTTGTATTTTCCATATTCACTCATTGACTCAATTTTTATTGTACCCCCTTACCTTAGAATACAGAGGCAGACCTTGCCTCCTGACGTCAAACGGCAGAATCCAAACCTTTGCTTACTTTCAATGTCAGTGAGCACAAAGGTGAAATGCTGTCCTACTTGGTTTTGGGACACCCTGAAAAAACAGATACAGAGCAGAAAACCATTAAATCACATAAAACATGAGCTATTAAGTCATTGGTCTCAAGTATTTTCATGCTCAATCCTCACCATAATCCTCAATACAATTCTATTGTCTGCTGTTCTTTTCCAATTCTCATACAGTCTTCTACAGCAGAATACCTAAGAACCTGCTAGTAATGGTTAACATGTGCCATTTCTGGTTAAATCTTAGATGAACACTGAAAATTAACTCCCAGGCAAGCTAAAAATCACCACAGAACCCAGTCTACCAGTCAGAGAACACAATTTTTTTTTTTTTTTTAATTTATCCCTTTCAATATGGGAGCAAGAGGATTGTTTGTTGAGGTTTTGCTGGCTCGTTTGGGTTTTTTTAAATCTCCAGCAAAACAAAATATAGAAAATTCTACCCCTAAGGAAAAAAGAAAGTAGCAGTTGATCAAAGGGCAAGAGAAGCTACATAGGACACAGGGATTTTTACTGTTTAACATGTGCATGACAAAGGTTTAAAGATTAGATGCAGAGTCTCCCACTCTTCTCAGTTTAGCTTAGCCCCTCATGAGCATAAAGTGACTTGGATGAACCAAAAGCCTGTGCTGAGCATACAACATCAGAAGATACACTTAGTCCAATATAATCACCCATAATTCATGGACTTTTTTCCATTATAATTAATCTCAAATCATTAAAACAAGCACTTTCCTCAGCTGCTTTCAACAGCCTGGAACAATCTAGGGCTCTCTTTAAGCACGGTCAGTACTCAATGGCTTGTGCTCAGTCCCTCCCTGCTCAGGCTCTGGAGAGCTGGGATGCACCACAGAGCCATCAATAACCAGCCATCAATAACTGCTCCCCTGCCACATCTCTGCACCTTGCTCCTTCCTGCAGAGAGCAGCCTGCCACGGATGTGCCGTGTGGTCTGAGCACCCCCGTGCACCCAGGGGCTCCCACAGAAATCCAGCAGCAGCCCCGCAGTCGGAGCACTGGAAATGCTCTGAGCAGCGACCTCGGCTCCTCTGCTCGGCCGTGTTCCACTCTGAGCCTTGGAGCTTCCAGCAGCCAGGCCTGGCTTCTCCTCACACCACTAAACCCCTGCCAGGGCCAGGCTGGAGGCTCTGTGCACAGCCATACGAACCCAAACTGGTCTTAATGTGCTGTGCACACCTATGCCAGGCAAAATGTCTGTACACAGGGCCACTTTAAATTCTGATATTTTCTATTGAAAATAGCCCAGCCAAGTTCAGTGGGAAGCATTTCCAATGCCATCTCACCATCTCCAAATCACAATCTTCCCTTTGCTTCTTTAGGAGAGGCAACTCCATGTTTTGACAGCATAAAAGTGGCCCAGCTTGAAAACTTCTTCCCACACAGTTTAGAAAGAGATGTGAGCCGCAAGGCCCAGATTTTTAATATGAGAAACACTCCAAGGCTAAAACTGAATTTTCAGAAGAACCTAGAAGTTTGCATCTGGTCCCATTTGCTTCAAAAGAACAGCACAGAAGCCAGTGACCAATCATCCATCTGGAGTACATTTTCTGTTCAGTTTAAAATACTGAATTAATTCTGGGTTTCTAATTTGAGAGCTCCACTTAAGATGTGGGGGCAGCAAGGATGCCTGTTTTTCTACTCCTCTTCAGCAGAATTAAAACTGACTATATGTAAGCCTTACCATGAAAAACAAATGACAATTGGGGATTTCAATCAACAGATGACCACAACGTATAAACCAGATACATAAAACATTCCACAAGTTTTAACACATATATAGCATGTTCCATCATGCAGACAAACATTGGCCAAGTGACTTGGGGTTTGTTCCTCTCTGTTTCACTGTAACACATTCAGGTTGTTCAGAAATCAAGTCTCCCCTCCAGAAACAGGCAGCAGCTCCTGGCCCTGCTACCTGGACCACAGCATTGATGCCTCTCAAGTTTTTCTTAGCATGATGCACAGATAAAATGAAATCATCATATACCAGAATTCCCTCAACAAAATGTTATCCAGACTTTTTACTGGAGCACAAGATGAAGTAGCCCAGATGCAAAACCTTTCTGCAGAATGCTGGTCTAGTTGGCTGTTTGAAGAGAGCATGATGTGCTCACTTGCAAGGGGAGAGCAGGCACAAATCGTTCCCAACCACTGCTGACATTCCTCTGCCTTTCTTCTGACTTTCAACTCTTGCCCTGCATGCTTACTTTTAATGTTATTTCAATAATAATAAATCACTAATAATGAAGAATGTGTGTAAATACTTATTAACCCTACAGACTACAATGGGCTCTTTCAATGTTATTACAGTTCAGTATAGAAATAAAAATAGGTTTTAAATTTTTCTATGTGCCTACACAATGCAGAAAAGGTTCTTTAGTACCCGTGGAGTAGGTAAAGAGTAATTTTAAAGATTTTTGTTTACACTACAGCCATTGCTTAAGTCTTATTTTAAGGGAACCTTGAGAGAGTTAATTAAGGCAGGAATTGAATCTCTCCTTCAAACAAAAAACAGCATATCTAATTACTAAATTTATCCTTTGCTCTCCATAGAAACTGCTCTTCTTCCAAATTATTTTGTTTAGGATAGAGCAGATGTTTGAAATAATTTTTTCTTCGAACTTTAGAAAGTTTTGAAGAGTTTCAAAAGAATTAAAACCTTATAGATGGGAATAGATATTTCTATTTTCTTTTAAAAGTAAGTCTTAATGTTATTGTTACTTATAAAATATCATATACATGTCCTTGACCAATATAACTAATATACACAGTTCTGACTGAAGCTTTCATGGCTGCTACTTAAACCTGAAAGTTTCATATGTATTACATCTCCCAAACTGATAGGAAAAACCAAACTCCTCAGCCACCAGTCAGTCACCCTAATTTTACAAATCAAAGAAAAGAACAGAAACCGTTTCAAACAGGAATTCGAAAACCAGATGTTAAGGTGGTGGTACTAGCTGATGGACAGTAACACTAGGTTGGGCATTCTCCTTCAGCTAATTGCTAGCCCCTAATCTAAGCTTCAGGGACTACTTTCTTCACTTCCAGGCCCATTCCAGGATCCACAAGTCCACAGCTCAGGTTCCCTGTCCTCTGTTCTAACCAAGCTATCTGATTTGAGCTCTGCCTCCCAAAAAATCCTAACCCTTTACAATTCATGGGAGGAAAAAAAAAAAAAAAAAAAGAACAGGAGAAAAACTACTAGATATGAAAATGGACAATGCCACCACCAAGTAAGAAAATTCCCACAAATAAAAAGCACAGTTAGCTTATTAATGGGGTTAACAGAAGCATTAAAAGAAACCACAACTACTGAGTAAAGAGTCTCACTGGGAGTATTTAAGTTGCAACACAAGCCTGTCTAGAAGCTGTGTCTCAGGACCATCACACCTGGCCAAGGGTCTGTGTGAGCACACAGTGGCTCTCTCAGCATTCCAGGTCTCCTCTCAGATAGATGCATTTCTGCACACATGGAAACCAAACAACCCCTGTGTGAAATCAATAGTTACACTCCTCACAGCACACACTGCAGCCTGTCCTTACACTTGTCTCTCACACACACATTCACTGTTACACAAACATGTGCCATAATACAGTGAGACACAAGATGCAAAGAATTCAATTGTGTGTAACTGCTGATACATTTCTGAGTTTGCAACCCCCCTTGCAAACTGATTGCAGTCCGTGAAGGGTACAGGAAATGCTACAGTTTATTTATTTTCACCCATATTGCTTGAAATACTTCCTTGGTTATTTACCTTCCATTCTCAGCTATTTACTCTGAAGGCAAAACTTCTGTGTAAGCTATCTTATAACTGCCTTTCACAAGATCTGCAAATCCAATGATTTCAAGGCATGGTTTTGCACTTCACTTGATCATAGATGTGTTTCTGCATAGACTTACTACAAATATCAACAGAAACAGCATTAGCCAGGAACAAGAGAGTGACAGTGAGGTCATTCCTGCTATCATTACTCACTCACCCTAAAAGATTAGAAATTAAATAACCTGCACAGTAATTCCCATAATAGAGTGACATTCTTCTGCTAAGGAGAAATCCTCTACAGCAGCAGCATCATTGATTATCCTCCAAAATCCAACACTTCCCAGTGACTGGGTGAGTACCACGGGGAAATTAATGTGGTACACATCATTGTCTCCATGCTGATCCTACAGGCAGTTCCCAAAAGAGTATCTAAAAGAGGCTTGTGTGCTTCACATTCAGCAGGAGAAATGCATCCTGAAAGGGAAAAGACTGAGGAATGAAAGGAGTAAGGGAAGTACTTATGGTGGAGAGAAACGGCAGCAGCTCAAAGCGCAGATAAAAATGAGGGGTCAAGCAGTGACGTAGCACAACTTCAGACTGAACCTGAAATGGCTCCAAAAGGAACAAGAGAAGTTGCATCCTCACTAGTCAGCTACATAACTGATGGATGTGGAGACTGGGGCATGGACTCTGCAAAGTCACACCTGAGCTCTGGGTTGAGAGGGAAAATACAAAGAGAAAGAAAAGTGAAGCAAACCATGCACAGAGGATTCAAGCAACAAGAAAGAACAAAATAGTTTTGTCTGAAGCATTAATATTACTTTAGCAAACATTAAAAGGAAACTAAAATCTCTGTCTTCAAATGTTAAATACTCCTAGACCATAAAGAAACAAATGGAGTACCAAAGAAAAGGGTCTTTCTTTGTAAATATACATGCATGCAAACTGCTAGAATATTATATAATTGTATCATTATAAAATAGAAAATAATTTATTCACAAAAAGAGACATAGGTACTTGAAGTAAATGTTCACTAAGTTCTATGATGCAAATAATTTCTTAATCCCTTTAAAATAGAATGAAAGCCATAACTACAAGTAATGAAATTATGTGTTTGTTTTCAATTAAAAAAATATATAAAGCTTAAAGTTTAAGTCATGGCCAAAGAATTTTTTTACACCATTGTGCCTCTTTAGTTTGACTTTCAGTTTCAATTTAATGGGAGTTTCCTCTAGAATTTTAATTACCATTCACAGTATGTACTTTTGATAATTAGTGTGAGTAGTGTACAGTTATTTATAACATCTGCATAAAGTATGTCCAGTGAGATGATGCAAGCAGCATCAAACAGTGAGAACTAAATCTGGATCTCTATGATCATTGCAGGATAGTGGATAAATGAAAATCAAATAGATTATCTCCTTTCTTTTTTCAGTTCCTTAAGTAATTAATATAGGTGACTTGAAAGAAAATGGTGACAGTGATCTTTCTACTGGTGCTTTAACTTTCCTTTCTCCATAATTTGAAGAACATAGATTTCCTACTTTATTTAGTTTTATTTAGCTAGATAACAGAATTAACACTCCATTATCTGTAACTCTGCTGTGTAGTAGAAAACCAGAAGCAATCTATAGAATAGTCACATCTTTTAAGTATTAGAATCAGTGGAAGTTAATACTTTTGTACTAGTAATTTCTAGCTTTTAATAGGCTATGACAATGCTTGAAGTATTTTATATACATAAATATACATAAAATACATATATGTCTATAAATATACATAGATTACAGGTTGAGAAGCTATCTCTCTGCAGCACAACATGCTCAATGAATGAAATAGATATTTTCTATTTCAGTTCAAATGTTTCTGTACAGAAATTGGCAATGAAACTGCCTGTAAAATACTTGGGAGTATTAGGTGTACCATCTATCATGATCCTATATACACGAGGAAAACTATATATACATATGTATATATTCATCAGACAAGGGAAAGTTTATGGCCAAACAAACACTAAAAGGATTTTAATATCAAATCTCCAGTGGAAAAAAGCCCTATAAATAGGAACTTCAGCAGTGTTTTTCTCAATCCTTTATCACTCCAAATGTCAAAATAAAAATCATTAAATTGAGAAAGCAGAAGACAACTAATTTAGTTTAAAACAATTGGTGTGTCCACACTATAGAAAACATCTGAGCTGAGTAGGGAATGGCAAACACATCATGCAGCCAGTAAGCTGTCCACACAAACAACCCCAGTGACAGTCTCCACTTTCCTGAATGAGCCTCCAGCATATCTGTGCTTTGCTCCACACCAATCTGCCCGTCCTCATCCATGCTGCCACACTCCCACGATCCTGCCTTGCCTTTGGTTCCCCAAAATCGCTCAGAACTCGGCTCCAGCTCCGCAGGCAGCTGCAAGTGCGGCGCCCGTCCCAAAGCCACCACGACACTGCCTGAGCAGCCTGCAGGCCAGACTGAGCAGCCTCATTCCTCCAACAGAACCCCAGCTTCCAGGAACCTCCACTCCTGCCTGCTGACAAGTTTATGAAATTTGTAGAAATTCTGCACTTTGAGAACACCTCTTTACAGTCAAGCATGAGGCCAACAGTCAAAAAGCATCTCTGGGGTGAGGGCACAGGAGATGTTAATAAACAAACAACAAACTTCCTTTTACTTTTTACTTTTTGTCCCCATTTTTTTTGTTTTTTACTCCTACAGATAATCGACTAAAATACATACTTAGCTATGCTAGAAATTCAAGTATTCCCACAGTTCATTAAGTTCATTCTCTTCATACAAGTGGCTAAGTGCCTTCTGAATGGTTCGAGATAAATAGTTAAGACAACTTATTCGAAAATAGTTCACTGCCAATGATTATCTTCTTGCCACTGGATGGCAGCAACAGAACCTCACCTTTTTCTGTTATCCTCAAATTTTATTTCCGTTTTTCATCTTCCGTACCAATTTTAAACAGAATTCTTTACATATCTTAAGCACATTAAAGACTAATTCTTTAAAGCCAACCTCTGACAACCATATTAGTTAAGTCATGAAAACAGCTGAAAGGACAGTGAGCGTAACCAGTTCAAAACCCAAACAACTTAATTAAATTCAGCCATAAAAGACTAAATAACCCTAGTTTACTTCAGGGAAGTTGTGTTTATAAAGGTCTTTATTTTGCTAGTGTGTTTTGCTGCAAAGACACTCTTCTCTCCTCTCTCCACACACCAGCTTTTTCTCTACTGACAGCAGCTTCTTGCATCTGATAGATGCTTCTCATCTTCAACTCACCATCTACAACTGATGCCCAAGTTGTTCTGAAATTGGCTCAGCCTGCACATTACCTGGATGTATCTTTCATTAATTATGCAAATCAAGCTTTTAATTCAATCTTTGCCAATTTGGACAATACGGGTTTCCCAAACTGAGCGAGTTCAATCCATTAAATAAATTACCATTAATCATGTTGACAAGCCCAAATGAAAATTTTCATTAATAAAAACATTTTATATGAACAATTTAAATGACTGGTAGCATTATATGGAAGCCAGACTATAACTGATACCAGAAAGGTAAGAATGAATTAATTATAAATAATGGCCTGGATTCTTCTCTGAGAAAAATCAATTGCATATTCAGCTACTTCCATGTAATTAAAGTCTTAATTTCTTTGAACTCAAACAACACATTTTCTGTAGTGCTCAGTGAGTTTTTATATCCTGCTGCACTGTAACATTTTTAATGAAGCTCGCTGCTTAAAGGAAACTGTGTTATATCCTTATACTAACACAGATGGTGCTCACAATTACAGTGTACAAAACTGGGAGCTGGAATGTAGCTCTACCTGGACAGAGATATTCTTAAAATTCTGTAAGGATTACATTTTGCTGTGATAGTTTCCTACTAGTGACTGCATACTTACTTGAACAAAGGATACGTTTTCTCATCTGCAGGTGCAAGTTTAGGGAATACATTACATTTGCCTTTTCGTTAAATCCTGGCTTGTAATTCTGCTAAAAATATTTTTCTATTAAATATTTTTAAATAAATGATAACTGTAGCACATACCTTTCAACGTCAAAAGGAAAGCAGAACTTTGGAACGCTGTTCAGCACTTCCTGAAAATACAAGCAAAAAAATGAAGTTAGGGGTTTTTTGAAAAGGCTTTTCAAAGGTTTGCTTTTAAAAAAAATGGCCAAAAATACTCATAACAAATAATAAGTTCAAGGAATATATGATTACAAAAAATACAGCACACGTTCCTGGACTGAAATAATTGATTATTAAAAAGGAATTAGGTTTGTGCTTTGGCAGATTGCAAAGACAATGCCATAGAAGCCCCAGGAGGGAAAGGCCTGGCCTGAAGGGTATTAACACCCTTCACATCCCCGCTGGGATTCCCTTCAACAAGGCCATATGGATTTTACAAGAAGCACCACACCATATGGGTAAGCCACGTCTGCTGCTACTTGTACCACAGACTAGCCACAGGGACTTCTGACAGATCCTGGCTCAAAAATACAAATGTTGTTTCAATTAAAATGCAGGCAGAGAAAAGGGAATGAAGTTGGCAGCAGAATGAATTACAGAGAGGTATAACAACTCTATACATGTTCCATAGTCAAATGCTGAAAGTGATGGAAATCGCCTACTGGTCCAAAGCAGAAATTTATATGATTAACCCTTTGGGTCTCACAAGCAAGCTTTGCTATCAATAAAGGAAAGGGGTGGGGGGGAGCCAAATCCACCAGATCTACATTCATACCACAGTATGAAAGGATAATGTCTCTCTTTCGTGCAGAATTTTATTTAAGAAGCTGTTTAGTGGCAAATAAAATGTGTTAATTAAAATATAAAATTGCTCTCAAACTAGTCAACGTTTTTCTTAAAAAAAAAAGTAAATTACCAGATCATTTAACAGCAAATATTAAACAACGACTTTACAAGATCCAAGAAAATAGGCTCTATTTCCTTGCTCCCAACTGGGAAAACAAACCCCCTGTGAAATGCTTCAGCAAGAAGAGACAGTTGACATCCATGCAGTTGGTCAAAGCTGCAGAATTCCTTTTTTGTAGCAGCCCAACAGACCTGTATTTCTGTATACTAGAGCTGGCCTCCAAGGTTTGTTTTTCAGAAGAGAGCACATTGATTACAAATTTCCAGGGCTGCACATGAGGGTTGAAGAAGATGATTTAAGGTGCTAGCACTGCAGCCTGAACACCCTGTTTACTGCATGTTGGACAGTCAACTCCCATTAGGGGAAATTGTGTATTTAAATTCCTACACACTACAATGACTACTTACTTCAAACATTCACCAGGCTCAGTGGATAGTGTAAAATATAAAGAGGCCACGCAAGTTAATCAGCAAGAGAGGAACAGTTCAGGAAAAAGACACTTGTGACTGCAACATGCTACATTAGCTGCAAAATTTTAGGGGTGTATGATGTGCCTCAGTGGATCTTCACATGATACTAAATCAGGAAGTCAATGTTTTTAGAATTTCCAAATCATACAAAATACTTCAAGAAATCTTTAGACCCTTTACTTGGTTAGCACAGTGTATGAAAGCCACATACATGTTTTGGGAAAGGTTATTAACTCCATTAAAAACAAGAGCAGTACACAGAATACTCTTCAAAAGAAACTGCTCAACCACCATTGAGCTCTGAGTGCCCACTGCCGAAGAGTGAGCAGCAAAATATACACAGGGCATATAAACAGGTAAGCATTCGATTTCTGCAGTCAGGAACAAGCACACAAAATACCAGTAGTAACAATAATAAACTAACAAAACAGAGCAAGGGGAACAGGCTAATCAAAGCTTCTAACTCAGAAATTTCCTAAACATTTCCAAATAGTCTCTCACTTCAGGCTCATAAAACTTGTTTTTCCTATTCCAAAGAAATAGTATTTTATTATTTTTCTAAATCTGCACCTATTCTCACACTAGAGGAAGTAATTTTTCTCCTCACTAACAAGGATTTTAATTGCTGCCTGGTGAGCTTAGCACTGACTCAGAATTGGGTATGGAAATGTATTCATTTATGTTCCCCATTGTATTCTCTCAGAATAAATTATCATGAGAGGAAAAGAAAACAAAAACAAAAAAACCGAAGGTATTAGCTCAATATTTTGACTAAACAACCTGAAAATTAGGGGTGTGTTTTGCAGCGCTGCCCGGGCCCAGCGACAGGCCAGGCTCCCCCAGTGCCGGCCGGCCCTCCCCAGGCGCGCACAACTTCTGCGGAGCTCCGCTCGCTTCCCAACTGGCAGCAGCATCCCTCGGGGGACCAGCCTTTAAACCTCCGCACTCTTTAAAATTCAGCCAGCCAGCAGGTCTATAGACTGGTGTATAAACAGTATAGACACACACACACAAAAAAATCCTCTCTCAGCTTATGTCAGTGACAAAGCAGCTCAGCAGTTGACTGCTTCTCCCCTGACAGCGTAAGCCGGGTTTACACAGATCAATAGATGGAAGTCCTACCTAGTTCCAGGGCTCCGTTTTCTCCCTTAATTACAGGTGCTATTAAGATTTTTAAAATGGAAGAAAAAAAGATGCCCCCAAGATGCTTCTAGATGAATTTAAAATGCAAATGATATTAAATAGACATTCACATTTGTGTACATATTTGTGTACAATTACAGCTGGTACTTGCAGCAATCTCTCTATTGGATAAAACTGGAGCACTGTCTCCTAACGGGTCATCATTTTCAAGGCTCCCTAACCAGCCAGGACTTCCTCCTGAGTCAATATTTACACTCTCAGAAAAAGAATAACATTATTTGTTCTCTTTCATATTCACAACTTCATAAAATTATGTATTTCTGAAGGCAAAAGGTTGTACAGGTCTTCAGAAAGAAAAATCGTTCAATTCACATGTCCCAAGATTATTTCCTCCTCTGGCTCTCACAGTATTCGTGCTTTCAGAAATGGTCCTTGTGTCATGAACAAGATGTATACAGGGGGAAGATGATGATGTAAAAGAAAAAAATAAAAACCCACACAAGTAAAGGATTATCTATTTGCTTTTAAACACTGACTAAACATCTACAGGTGCATACAAAATTGTGTTTAATTGCCAAGTTAAAGGATACTCATCCCTCATGCAAACTCAAAGAGAATGAAGAAAATCATAAAAATAACATCATGTGAACTGTGACATGCTGCTTCTCTTGAAAAAGAGCTTAAACAAAGACAAAAATGGTATTTACAAAAATATTTCCCTTATACCTACAGTACAGCAGCAGAACCCTGCACTCTTTCAGGCTCATGGTGCAATGGTTTATTAATTCATTCTCATCAGTTGCACTGTCCAACTCCAGCCTGGCCACGCTCACTGGCTCTACAATGGGAGGATATTACAAAGCCTGAAAGGTAAGAATTATTTAGTGTTCCTTGCTCATTTTGGTACCCACTCAGCTAATTCTGTGTGTCACCATTTTATAAAGCAATGTAAACAGTGGTAGAAAATGCTTCTGAATTCATACATGCCAGCTTTGGGGGAAAAAAAGGTCCTGATAACTTCACAGTCTGGAAAGAAACACAGTCAGTAAGTAACCGACCAGTTTAAGTAGTTTCGCCTTCAGATATTTCAGATTTTCCTCTAGGTCTAAAGACTAATTATGAAGAATTCCCTGAAACTGTTTTACATAAAAATTAATACCTAATAGCAATTACTAATAGACATGCTAGTCATATCCACGTGGCAGTCCCACAAAAATCCTGTGCACATCTCACCTTTTCATTTGCAGTGTGACACCACAGGATGGGTGTAACACAGCTGTGTGACGTGGCACTCAGTGCCGTGTGGGTGGCAAAACACAGAGCTGTAGATGTGCCCTCTAAGCTCCACCTGCTGCAACACTTCTATTCACAGAAGATAGATAAGAAAATTTTGCAATCGCAGCTCCCTAAAAATAGACCTGTTCTTTCCAGCTAATGATTTTCAGACTAACTTGCAGACAGTGCTGTGGTTTTTGACAGCTCTTTCTATGTCAATACAGCTGCCACGTAACACTTCATACATCCCTGACAAACATGCAAAGAGGAAGAAGATTCTGGACAACGTAGCAGTAGTTGCTAATGGATTCAAGCAAGATTAAAATTCCACTAAACTGAGCTACGTGTACATTTCTACAACCACAGATTGTTTTGACCCACAGAACAAATTCCACTCCACTGCTGAGAACAGTTTTTGATCCTCATTTAGTTGGCTGACATATAAACCACAACTGGAAAGGCCCTACAGCCTAATGACTGAGATTCAGAGAAATCGGGTTGCTCATAACACTTAAGGACAGAGCCCTTTAGAATACTTGCTCTCTAAAAGGTGTTTGAACCTTTCAAAACCTTATTCAGAGAAACACTCATTGTCTAAAATGATAAAGGAGCTGAATACCTGCAAAGGAGGATGAGATCACTTACAGAATTTCAGCTAGATTTAATTTCTCTTGTTCCTGCTTCCTGTCTCCTCCACCTGGCCACCATTCAGTTACATGCCTCAGGAAAACAAGCCAGACAGGCAGCTGAAGATTTTTAGTAGCTTCATCTGGTGACTTTGTGTTCTACACAGCAACAAGGGCACAGGAAAGGGCACAGACAGATGAGGCAGCAGGACAGGAATACTTTAGACAACAAGGTAATGGGATGAGCTTGAGATCCTAGAGAAGCAAAATCACATCAATAAGTAACTCTCATAGAGGTGGCAGCGGAGACCGAAAGGTCAGCTGTACCTGTGACTGAACTTGGAGGTGATTGCTGCAGCACCACTTAGAACCAACAGCATGTTAAATACACACAAAAAAGGAACGAAAAAAAACCTTAAGGACTGGAAGAGTGAAGGACCAGAGTGTGGTGCATTCCAGCTTGAGATATGTCACAGGATGCTCTTGCCCTGTAGAGCAGACTAAAGCTGCTGTCCCAGGCAGCACACTTTTTGCTGCTCTCACAGCAGCTTTCAAAGGTACTTCACAAGAAGGAAAGCTAATCCTGCATGATTAATCTCGCTGTCCTACAAGGCTGAGGCATAAGAATTTCTAAACTACCACAGAGCAAGTTTTAAAATTCAGAGATGTTACTAAATGATAAATTCTTGGAGTCTCTATTTGCCGGTTTGCTCCTGCATCTCATCACATGAGCAGATAAAAATTAAGCCTATTTCAGACAGTTGTGTTCAGCATAGCATAGAGGGAATCAATTAAAATAACAAGCTCAGTTCCAAATAGCAGGATAAAACCAACATGAGGTTCAGCACAGATTCATTTTCCTGCTTAAACAAAAAACCCTCCAAATTTCCTGGAACTCATAATAAAAACTGAAAAAACTCATAATAAAAACTCATAATAAAAATTGACAATGCTCTTCTTCCCAAAGGAAGTTCCCCTTAGAATAAGTTTAGATTCAAATGTTACCATCTACCTCTACTACTGGCAAGGCAAACGAAAACAAGATAATATACTTCACCACACATCTCTAGCATGCATGTAATATTAGTATTCCACGTAGCAAAAACCAGTTTTCCCACAGTTCCCTGGCTCATGTCAGGGAGATCATCATTCCCTAGGCAGTATCAGAGAGATGGGAAAAACAGGAAATACGTCCTTCTATCTCCACTCTTGAGATTACTATGTGAGCAATATTTAACTTTTAAGGTGGTAGAGTATTTACTACCTCTAAGAAAATTAATTGATTTTGTAGAGGAAAAAAAAAGAAAAATAAAAAAGGCACCAGTGTATGGCACACAACTTTTTATTACCATGTAGTAGGGGAAAGGTGGCTTTTTATTAAAAATACTTTCCATGTCTCTAACACTATGTAGAAACTCAACAGAGAAGTTCTCTTAACTAGAATTACAGAAGACATTCTCTAAATCCAAATATGTACACCTCTGAAGGTCAGGTTAAAATCCCCAAGTCATCCAGCACAGCGAAGGGGGCAGCAATATTTGTTTCACTCAAGACCTCTTCAGATCCCCCCTTGCTTACAACAGCAGTTAAGATGCAACTCTGGCAGCAGTGCTGAGAACCACCTGCACATCCTGTTCCAATGCTGTTTCACCACTGGTGAAAAAATAATTACTGTCAGAGAAATCACCAATTGAAAAAGTGGTTCATAATTATTTGTCTTACCTATTTTTTTTTCATTCCACCTTTGAATATTCTGACAGCAAAGGACAGAACTGAGCATATTTCCAATAAACCCAGCTCTACCTATTCAATATGTTACTTTAAAGTGAAGATTGCAGTCTCAGGGATGTCTGCAAAACAGTATCAAAGAATACCACAACTAGACTGTAGTTGACACTGTGGTCAAAAGGCTCCCATTTGCAAGATTTCCTCTCAGCCACCAAGAAAGGCTATTTTAAAAAGGAAAATAAACTATAAAAGAACACTACAGATAAGCATTTGCATGAAAATGAAATATACTGAAAAAATGATAACATTTCAAGCATGACAAACTCTACTCTGGATGCAACTTGATACATTTCAAATTGGTTTTAATTCCAAGCATTTTTTTTTCCAAATTGTTTTTTTTCCACACTAAGGACTGTATTAGTTACTTAAAAGACAAGTCTAGAAACAGAGTGTGTGTGTAAATAGTAGGAGGCCATTCCTTGTCTACAAAGCTTTTAGTGAACAACTCTCCTGCCCAGTAAATCCCCAGTACCAGTGTACACAGAGAGGTCATCACCAGCTCTGAGACTGCTCCTGCTCAGGCTGGGCATGAAACTCTTGTAAGCACCAGATGATGCCCTTCCAGAATCACAACTTCCCACTGGTTATTTCATAAAATGACTGCACAGCATAGGCCATGAAAAAAATCCTGATTTTACTGGCAATTCAGAAACTCAGAAGTAGTCAGAAATTTGAGCATCATGCAAATTAAGGAACAACTTGAGTGCCACGCTGAGAGAAAGCATCTGTAGCAGAGAATGATTTATGCAGATAAACAAGTTGAGGCAGTCCAAAAGCCAAACCCTTGTCTGGGCTCATCCATGCCTAAAGGTCCTGTGGGACAATGCTGGCTCCCATGGCTGGATCAGCAGCGGGGGAAGTCAGGAAACCACACATCACCTTGTACAGGGTACTGAAACCGATGACATGTGGGGGCTGGCTTTCTTGGGCTACGTGAATCTACAGCCAAAAGAAAAGGAACTGAGAAAGGAAATCAGCTTCTAAGGAACCTGGCAGAATTTATAATGATTTAAATAAAATTATTTGTGATATTGTTATAAAGAAAACATTTATTTCTTCTTTTACACTCAGCAGAGGTTACAGTCTAAGCTTCATCATAATGCAGCTTAGTAAGAATTGCCTGTAGTAATAGTTTTTCAGTACTGAGCTGAGCTATTATCAAGTGTGTTGAAAAACGGAAGGAAAATGAAACAACTCCAGACCAAAGAGGGAAAGGGAAGATACAAACAAACATACATTTAAAAAGTTAACTTGGCCCTAGTGTTATTCAATGCAGACAGATGATTATCCCAAAAAATAAAGTGCAGTGGACATACTGGGTGTCTTTTTCCCTAGAATATATATACAATGTTCATTCACTCTACCTATAGCTGACCTGTCCAGACCTTGTAGCTCCCTGCTCAAAGCCTGTGGGGCAGCTTTATTGCCAGCAATTATTCTGCAACAATTGCAGGCTGGTGGTGCTGCACATGAGCATCAGTCAGCCACCTCAGCACTCTGTCAATCAGCTTAGCTTCGACCTCTGATACAGCATAAGCCAACTCTGAACAGCTAAGACAAGGAGGCAGCTTTCACCAGCAAGCCAGGCACCACAAGCAGCTACAGCCAAGAAGATTTTCAGCTCCTTCACTTTGATCAGAAGAATGAAACTGCCCATGCTCAGGGGAGACACTCATAAATCTAAACTAGCGTTCACAACACTTACTGAAAAATTAGCAGAAATCCTGTTCCTACAGTAGGAATTCTCTACCAATTGAATGAAGTCTTCCCTCTTCCAAAATTTAGTTTAGAATTCAAGAATGGGTGCACTGAGTGTTCACTGGTCCAGTAAATTTTCTCTAATCATTGTCATTAGTGCCTAGTGAAGGATAAAGGACAGAGATAAGCATGCACTGTAGCCTCAGAGACAGATGATTTCTCATATGTGGATCTTTCATAACCAAGTGTGCTTTCCTAAAGCCCTTAAAAAAGTGGACTGCTTTCCTAAAGCCCTTAAAAACCAATATTTATTGATGACTGCACACAGAAACAGACACACAAAAGGCAGAAACTCAACACCTCTGCTTAGGGGAGAAGCATATAAAGTACAGCAGCCAGGTAGCTCACAATGCCTTGTAAACTTACACAGAAGTAATGAGCACCAGAAATAGTTATATTCTGATGGATTAACATATTTCCCTTCCTGATCACCTGCCTGGAGCTGCTTCACCTTCCCTTATTCCTGGTCCAAGATCCCAAACCAAGCAGCCTAGATCCTTCCAGCTGCAGCCCACTAATCACCCTTGCATTCTTCATGCTGCTCCTGTTCCTGATTTTAGTCCCATCAAGTCTTGTTCTTTGCCTGGTTCCTTGATTTCATCACATGTGGATTATGCACTTTGATCCCAAACCATTTCCCTAACATATGCAATATGTAAAAGAGTATTTTATTTAACAAAATATCAGCAAATTATTTGAAGTGACACTTCAAATACCTGTAGCAGTAACAGTGAATCAATGTACCTCAAATGCTCTCCCAGTTCTGCAGAAAACTATCATCAAGAAAGGCAGAAGAGCCAAGAACCAAATACAGGGTTCAGGAATATTACATTCAGTACTTAATATAGAAAGGACAGGATGTTCCTAAAAGTGCAGCAGAGTAAGCCTGAGACACAAAACCAGTGCTGAAAGTAAGAGAGGCAACAAATTGAAGACTGAAATGGAATGAGGGTATTAAGGAAGCAGATAAGAAAGTATAAGGTATCCCAGAATGAGGAATTAGGGGATATTCGACTGGAATATTCTGAGGGCAGCTGAGGTCAATCAACAACAACATCACATATGACAATTTGGCAGTCTTTCTGGAAGATGTTCCAAACGATTGTCATCACTACTTCAGCCATCAGTTAATTTTTTCTTTTTGGTTTGGCACATCACCATAGGCTGGAATCTGATTTGGCTTTGAAATAAGCCAAATCAGTAACAATTATTTTCAACAGGCTGATACAGAATATCTGAAGGACAGTCAAATACTAATTCTGTACTTATTTGAGCAAACAGAGAAAAAAACTACTTCTACAAAATGTAGTCCCCCAATATCACAGCTGTATGATTTTTAAAAATGGCTAACATATGCAGACAGTCTATTAAAATGCACATAATTTATTTGACTCAAAATGAAAACATATCTAACAAGTAATTCTATTCATCTGGCCCTTTTTCACCCAGCCTTAAGATATACAAATGTGTGCCTTTTCACCAGAACACAGCAGCTGGGAATGAAAAGAAAAGCATTCAAATGATCATTTTCACATCATATTCCATCGTCTTTTCACCAGCTTCTCCCCAGTCTTTCTTTGAGTCCCATTCTGTTACAAGAGAGCTGCTTTTTAGATCAATTCATATTTCCATAATCCACACTGCTGTTTCTCTCTCTCCTCCCCAGGGTGGACTAACCCCTGCATCCAGAACTATGGCCTACAACTGTCATTAAGACCTGTAACAATAACAAGATAACAAAAGAGCTGGTAGAGATGAGGTTAGCCAGTACCATATGCTGATCAAGTTCAACATTTTTAACTTAAAAGCTCTATAAAACAAAACTCCCACAACTCTGAGAACAAGCATACTTCATGTTGCCACCTGTCCTCAAAATTTCAAGGACATACCAAGTTTTTTGTATTGGCCTTTTAAAATTTAAAAAAATTAAAAAACGAAAGTCTTAAGGATTTATTCTTTGTTGGGATGAATTGAAATAAAAGGTTGAGAAAGCATCTTGGAATATTCACATCTTGAATGATGTAAGGGTCTTGGTGATTCTGGGTGTTCTCAGCACGTCTTCGTGGGCAGTTATTCCACAGAATATTTACCAGGACTGAACAGATCTTTTCTGTTCACACAGTGCCCTTAGTAACTATAAATATACCTCTGAATGTTTTCCTGCTGATCATCCATCAGCTGGGAGTTGCATAGACAAAAAGCATTGCGGCCTTACACACAGTATTTTTCAATAAAAACAGCTTCTTCCAAATGCAAAGTCTCACAAAAATCACTTTATCTTAACCAGATAAAGTTGCCTTTCAATGTACAAATTGTCACATTGTCATCATCTCAGCAGGGCTAATTCCTTTCCACAAAGATTCAAGTTCGAAAATATCCCTTAACTAAATATAGTGTGCAACATTTAGACAAAAACACTACTGAAAATTAGTAATTTCATTCAATTGATTCCTCCTTTCTCATACCAATGCACCCAAATATCAATCATACTTAATAAAGGAACAATCACCAAATCCTTTTTAAGATTTCCTGATAAAAACAATCCTACAATGCAAGCACCTATCTAGTTAGCATAAACATTTGAAACATGTATTTACTGCCTCATCAGAACACAAGAACAAAGCCATGGCATGCAGAAACCTGGTGAGATGCATCCCCTAACAGCACGCCTGCAGCCTTGGAGGGAGTGTAAACAGCCTCATACCTCCTGGGCTCCTGCTGCTCTCTTAAGAGAGCACAGAGGAACACACCATCTCACTGCTGGCTTCCACACATTCATTTAACCCAGAGAAGAGATTTTAGCTTGCTTCTTGAGAATATTGGAAAAAACAAACAAACAAAAAAACAACTTTTGGTATTATTTAAATCTTTAAAAAAAAAGAATATAATCTCTTTCATGATGACCTCATTTATGTATTTGCTGCTACGATCCATTCAATCAAATATTCCATCCTGAAAGAAACTGAGCCTTTTGTCTCCAATCAGATGCTCATTTAAGCCAGGCTTAATTTTCAGTACTTGAAACATACATTGAAAGTCAAGGGCATGATTGGTGCTTTGCTGCAGGAAGACCAACATATTGGTACTTCTGAGGACTTATCCTTTAAACAACTGCATATGCACCTGTACATCTTTATGTATACAAATATTTTCACATAAACCAGCAGATTTACATGTATAGTATCAGATTTCAGTCTGGGTCACTGCAGGATACAAAGCTCACAATTCAGTGGTGATTTCTGCATAATGTGATACAGTAGAACTAAAACCCAGATGTTATGTAAAATATGAGGTAATAATATAAAGACATTGCCCTAACTTCAGACAAAACAGCAGAGATTCCTCACATGGGCTGCATTATCCCTTACTCATTACTCATCTGCAGGTTTGGGTGACATGGGAAAGCAGATTTAGACTGCTTGTCTTAGAAAGCAAGAGGAGATAGGATAAAATCTGCAACTCAACCAACAGTCTCATGCAGAGACTGAATTCCTTCTTAACCCACATCTTCAGTTAACAAGTCCTTGTTATATTTCTTACAAAAGTGGCTTCTGGAAAGACAATCTCATATTACCTTTTTGTGTCATCTACCTGGTGACATGTTTTTCACTAACAGAGAAGATGCAGACTGAAATTAGAAAATATTATGTGATTAGAAGGGCAAAGAATGAGAACTATTCAATGGACACCACATACTACAGGTAGAAATCACTTTGGGCCAATAGGCAGTCAGATTAAAAACCTACTGCATTCTTACACAGTTAAAATTAATACCAAACATACCTGTAACTAATAAATTGACAAGAAATGTTGGACCTCACATGCCCCAAAGGTTAAGGCAACACACAAAGCAGCCCTGCCTCTTGCCCAGGCACCACCTGCTCTCCTCCTTCCTTGTGCAAACACCACGCAGGAATGTTTAAACTCAGCGAAGCTGGTGGGAGTGTCATTGTTCTGATTTGCTGAACAGACATGAACAGAGCCACAGTGGAGACATCAGGACACGTGTGACATCAGTGGGGCTTTGCTACCGCCTGTACTGCCACGAGCAGACAAGCCAGTGCCAGCAGATCGCAGCTCTGCCAGGTGACATGAACTTCTGCAGAAATGGGTTTTCTTCTGCAACAGTCAGCAAGTACTTCAGTTTGAAAGCCAAGGTGCTGTTTTCATTTGGACTGCTTTCCTAAAGCCCTTAAAAAATACTTTCTTCTTAAAAACAAGTGGATTTTTTTTCCAGATATCATAGCAATAATATTTTTTCTTCAGACTTCTCCTTTAAAATAGGGCTTGTAAGGGTGAAATTAAAATCTAGTTTAACCAGTCTGAATAAGCAAAATAGCAATTTCAAGATTAGAAACATACTGATCTTTTATCGTGGGAAATTTTCATAAAGGGAATATTTGAACATACTACAAGACAGTGCCTCTAAGAATACACATCCAAAATACATTTTAAAGAAAAAAAAATAGCCTGTTAAATGCCTGCAACTTATTCTTTATCCAAATTTGAGTGTTGGAGGATAATCACAAAAGACCTATATATGCTCAAATCAGAAATCTTCACTTTTTTTCTACAGTGTTGAGATTATTCACAACTTTTTCCACATTGTCAAACTCATTTTTATATCACTAATGCCAGTACAACAGTAACTTGTAACTCTAAGATGTCTCAAACAGATTTGTTCTGGCTCTTGAGGCACTTTTTAGTAAATACTGTCTTTGAAATGGTAGTGTGGCTCTTTGTACTTTGAATTCTAACCAGCATGAGCTCATTTTTTCATTGATAGTTTTGAGTGTTACTAAAAATGGAACTACTCCCACCTCAAAAAAGAAAATAAAATAGGAAAAAAAAAGGCAAAAACACTTTCTGAAACACTCCTGGCAAAGAGAAGTATTTTTCATTTCCTGCCTTGAAGCACTACTTTTTTTCCTTCCCCACTCTATGTTTTTCTCTTTTCCTTCTCTTTTCTTATTCTGGCATCTGAGGAGTTACCAGAGAGAAAATAAGTGGTTTACCTGCAGTCATGGCAGATAAGGAAATCAACAATGAATCTTCCAAAATTCTTTTGTGATACCAAAACCATGCCTTAATATTTCCTTTACTTGACAGACTGCAAGTAAGTAATTACGATAAATCTCTGGTCTTGTCTTCTTCCTGATCAACTCTAGTATCTACATCCCATCTACAACAGATCAGATGTTCAGCAAAACATGAATTTGGAAAGACAATACTTAAGAAAAAAGTAAACCAAAAGAATATTAACCAGCATCAAAGAAAATGGCAGGGCAGAAGAAAAACAGAAGATTAGAGATGAGTAAGCACTGGGAAGTTCAGACATACTTAGAGGAGAAATGTGAGAAAGAGGAAGAAAATGTCAAAATGGCTTAGACAAGTTTTCTTTGCATTATGAAAGCAACAAAAAGGTGACATGATAAACTGTAGAAAAATTCAGGAAGAGAGGAAAATATTTTGCCCACTGTTATCACATCACTGTGCAAACAGACAGCCCTTCAATTTTAGGAAAGATGATTCTTTGGGATACATCCAAAAACTAACTCACACATTTTACATTTAAAATAGAAATGACTGAAAAACAGAGCAGAGAATATTCTTCTTCTTTTCTTTTCTTTAACATTCTCCCCACAAACTTTCATGGAAATTAGCCCTGATAGTTTTAGTGGGTTTTTGATTTTTAAAGAAATTAAATCTGATGGATACTCAGGTCTCCAATCCTAACCTACCCAGTCCAACACGCATACACGCATGCTGAGAAGGCTTCTGCTGATTTCACTTCATGACTTGGCTCAGGGGTTTGCTTCAGAAGCTGCTATATATTCTGTTTAAATCTAGTGCTTCTAATAGGAAAATTTCCCTTGCAAGGAGAAGGATTAAAATACCCTGTTTTCCAGGAATACAAGCAATTTACCTGAAATGCCAGAGACCCCACACAACTGAGACACAATGTGCAGGCACAGGTTTTTCAGAGCCCAAAGGCAGAGTGCTGCCTGAGGCCTCTGGTGTTTATAGATTAGGTATGTCTACTGCATCTCTGTATGATTCCCCTCCAGTCTTTAGTGGGCTTCATCTTCTAATCATTTTTCTACACCAGCTGTTCTTTGAATAACCTTCGACTTGCTGAATAAGCTCCCATTTTTCTTCATACATAATTTCTCTTTTTTTTTTTTTTAAGATCAAGTCTTTCTTGGGGAAAAAGAACAAAACAAACTAGAAAAAAAGAATTTAAATGACAATGAAGATGATCATCCTGCAGCCAGAATAATTATCAAAACTTGCTGAATGCCTAGCTGAGAACATATAACAACACACTTTGCTCATTTGTCACTGTTTTACAGGCTGCACATTTCTGACTGATGCTACTCCCTAACCACAGATCCTACTTTCTATGTTTGTATATTTATTTCTTTCATCATGAATCATCTCATAGCTAGCTTTATAGAATCTTGTACTATTGATTAAAAAAAACCAACAAAAAACATCAATTTATCAACATCTTCTGTACAGCAACACTTCCAGATCATCCACTGTGGTGATATTACCAATGAAGAATATGTTTGCCTCAATATTAGTATAAAAACAAGAGGTGAACAAGCCATTAAGAGAGAGATATTTATTCTATTTAGTTGCTTTATGTATTTTCTTTTATGAAAATAAAAATATTTCCATGCAAGAAACTCTTGTAGAAGTTGCTGAAATAATAAAATTTAGTAATTTCATTAAATTTTAATATTAATAACTTTAATAACATAGTCATGGGGCAAAAAACCCCAACACACTAATTAATAGCTTGCTGTCACTACAAACAGTGAAATAATCCATCAGTCCTGTATATATAAACTTTCCTTTGAGGATTAATTATAGATAGAACATAGGATTTTCACGCTTTCAGAATCAGTAACTTTAGATCAGTCTCTTATAAGGGTCTGAGGATTTTTTTTCCCTCAAGCATGTAACTAGTGTATCTCTAAAATATTATTAAATAACTATCTAAAATCTTGCATTGAAAAGGATTAAAGGAATGGAATGCACACGTTCTGACATTAAGAGGACATACATGGGTAGCTCTTCAACTTTTTTGATCTGGTGGTTTTTTATAACATCGATGTTTTTCAAAGTTTTATTGATAATTTTTTCCACATTTTCAATCACAAAATGGATAAAAACCCAGCATGTCCAACAGGACCACCTGATAAAATACTCTATATCAAAAATAAGGGGATACAGAGAATTAGCACAACATTCCATGCTCTACAACTGCTATTGCATATTCCTGTCACAGAGGCAATCTAATCACCAAGCCACCAGTTGGGTGAAGACTTCCACCCTGCTATCATTAGCATCTGCCTCTCCACAGCTGAATAGAAGAGCTTTTTTATTATTATTCTAACATTAAAAAAAAAGTTCAATCTCATGTTTCCAACCTGGTCTCCAAAGTCCTCCGGGAACTTCCACAGTACCACTGGATCTGTAAATAATTGACAGACAGCATTAATCAGAGGCAAAGGAACAGAGTATTACAGTCAGAGTACATTAATATTAAAGAGAGGGTCAGCTTAGCGTCAAGCTTTGAGGCAAGTGCAAAAATATATCTAAAAACTAAGGAAGATACTGGATTATTAAAAAGACTTATTTCATATTTATGAAGCTGTATGTTTATTGTTTTACATATGGCAGCAGGTTATAATGTACCAAACTCTTTTCATATTCAACTCTTTATTCCTGGAATACCTCATTCTTTAAGCACATTTAATTTTCACTTTTTAAATCAATTAAAAATAGAGACAGAAAACCTCTTTTCATCCTAGGAAAAAATATCAGAAAATTATAAGGGGAAGAAAAGGCCTTTATGAAGGTACAGAAAAACATCCTTTGTGGTTTTAAAGATAGTACCAATATAAGCAGCATTCTCAAGGAAGAGTTTAGACAAGCTAGCATGTTTCAGTATTTACTGTTCAGAGTCACTTAAAACCAGCATTTCGATACCTCGGAGTTTTCATTAACATCTTGTAAACTGCTAATTATAAAAATAATCAGTTATTTAGGCTACATATTAGTCCCCACTTAATATTGTTTTGAAAACCTCAATCACAATGATTGGAATAATTTCAAAACCTTTCAAAAAACACAGATGATCTTCATCCTGCCCCCTGCAAAGCTTTTAACCTCCTTTGATACAAACCCTTCCGGAGGTGCTACTGTTACACGGCCACAAACACTCAGGAAGCCTCACAGGCTTCTAAACAACAGGTTAGCAGCAGTGTTTGTCCACCTGCTAGAAGTGCAATGATGCACCTTCCTGCAAGGGAGACCCGGGCAGAGCAGGATCCTGGACCAGCAGCGGAGCTCTCCAATTGCTGCTCGTGCCCCAGCGCGGTCAGGCAGATCCTCCGGCCGCTGACCACCCAGCCAGAGCAGCTCGGCGTGCCCGAGGGCAGGAAAACAAAGGAGAAGCACAACAGCAAGTGCCAGAACACTGCCTGATGGGAACTGTCACCTCTTGTCTGCCTCAGGAGCTGCTGGACCCAGTCTTCCAAGGGAAAAACGTCTGGGAAACTCTTCAGATTTCCACTTCAGACGCTGCGTGGTAACTCAGAAACTTCCTTCTCATTGCTATGTTTGACATCAGAACCACAGGGTTTTTCCACTTGCAGCAAAGTACAGAGGTTTCTACTCTTCTTCAGGTTCTATCTATATATCAATTTGCTGGTGCAAACTGGAGATTTAATGAGAAGGGAAATGCCACTGCTGGTGGTGCCATTCCCAGCTGCTGATCTCAAATCCTACTGCTCAGCACGGAGGCGTCTCACGTGTACATTTGCCACTGGCCCAGCCACCAGGAGCTGGAGACTAAAGTCAGCATTCTTCCTTCACCCCAGGCCAGATCTTAAGCCAACAGCAGAACATACATTTCAAACGTGTTACAGAATTCAACTTGTCAATCAACTCAATGCAACTTAGACCTAATCTGTACCCAATTATTCAATGTAAATCTAAGTGAGATTTTCAATAAAAATTGAGGCATTTGACTCTACTTGTTGGACAAGCTTGTTTTTTCCACTAAGAACACCCAGGAAGGGTTCTGCAGCTATTATTTAATAAAATATGTGTATTTTGCACAAGGAATCTTCCTCCATTACTATGGGGAGCAAGAACTTTTGAAGGCAGATACAAAACAAAAGATAAATGCTAATTTTGTAAGAATATAAGAGCAAATAAATACAGATACTTACAATAGAGACCTTTCTTCCTGATCTATTTCTATGTATTTAAATTGCAAGCAAATCTCTATAATGATCAGATACAAAAACAGTTTGACTATCCTGTAAAGGAACTGTTGTTTTTATTCCAAATCACTATTATGAAAAAGAAAGCAATTACGTATCAACAACGATCCCTGATAAAGCCAAGGAGCAGAAAGTATGGTAACATATCAAATACTTGATGTTAAGTAATCCTTAAATTACTTGCTCAAAAGCACTGAAAACTTGCAGAATCCAAAAAACACTTCAACAGAGCGTGTAAATCTAATGCCATATGTCCACCAACATTTCAAGCATAAATTTCTCTTCGAAAGAGCAATCCCTCTGCACTGCCACTACCAGGTACTTGGTGAAGCTGTAGCACTATCTGTCTCCTGCTGGTGCAGACTGTGACAGCTACACAGAGCCAGATGAGGGAACTGGCCGAGATCAAACCAACTGTCTGAAACTTTTCAGGGCAGTGTTAACTAGATCAGTTCCTCAAAACCATTGGGTTTGCAATAGGAAAAAAAGGAAGAAAAACTGGGGAATAGGGAGCTGTGGTAAGAAAAAAGCAGGACTGCTTCATGTAGCAGCATTCCAGCATCAAGCATTTGCTACAGCTCATGCAATACAAGCTGGGTAGCAGCTGCCTCTAGTTCCGTTTCTTATCACCTATTTCTTGTTCACAACTTCCCTAGACTTGCAGTACCATTTATAGCTGCCTCTATTGCAAAACCCAAGCACTGTGGCCTGTGAGGAGGTGAGGGGACCACGCTGCAGTGACGCCAGGCTGCCAGAGCATCACCAGCCAGGAGCTTAGGAACATCACCTCTTCCCAGCAGTGAAGCCAGGCAGATGATTTTGGCAGATGTGAAGTATAGTTACATGAGAAACATTTAGTATGGTGAATGCTTTAGCAACACAGTAACAAAATCACTGAGGTTTCTGAAATCGGACAGAAACGTAAGTTCTTCTGTTCAACTCTCCTCAGCGCAAATGTAACTGCAGGGCTTCAAAATAGGAAGCAGATCGCAACAGCAAAACCTCCGGGTATTATTTTAAAAGGTCACCGTCATGAGCAAAGTACAATCTCCGAATTAAGCAAAACTTTGGGTTTGGGGTCAAAACATGGGTAAAATTTACACTTCAATGAAGGGCCAACAGAGCTAACATCATTTCACAGAGCCACCCTTTATCTACAGGCAACAAGATCAACAGCTTCAATAAGTTCTTTTGGTGCCCTGATATCACAACAGACAATAAACCCCTAAAACTTTAATTTAGTGTCCTGCTCATCTTGCTATCTTCACTTCATACTAAGGCTCTCTCATACTACTCCAGCCTCACTTGAAATGGTAAAACAAATTTAAAATCAATTCCAGTTTGCTCAACTACAGGTATAACAACATTTACTTTCCTATCATGAAAGGATATTTACATCATGAGAGGATGATTAAATTCATGCCATCTAAACAAGGAAGAACAATGCTTTTAATATTCCTTCATGAAAACAAAAAAGAGCCAACATTAAAAAAAAATATTCCTAACTCAATCCAAGAAAAACATTCGGTGCTACACTCAGCAAAAATTACATGCCTTCAAGACTTGTCCAACTGCTTTGAGCTGGGTTTTGCAAATGTTTTTACTGGCTTTTAACAGGTTATTTTAGTAGGTACTTGCCATGCATTTATTAAGTAAGAAAATCTGATGTGACTTGTGCTTCAAAAAGAAAAGTTACTATATTCTTTTTATGCCTTTACTCTCTGAAACCAAACCCTAACACCTCTAAAAAGCCTCAGGATTTTATGATAATTATCCAAGTCTGGGATTGGAGTTTTTTTCAAAAGATTATGTTGGTTTCTGCTTTTGGAGCTAGGCTCAGGAAGCATCTGACACATCTTTGGGACAACTTCTCAAAAGGGCTGCAGAGGAAGAAACAAAAGGTTTCTTTAGATTGATTTAGAAATAAAAAGAGAAAGCGTAATCCGATTCTGCAACTGTATGCACTCTATCTTCAGGTTTACAAAGACTGAATTTTCTTTCCCCTGAGGATTACTTTCCAGATATTCTGTCTGATCTGGCAATGTTAGGTCAATTTTATGCTGATTTTATGGGTGAGAGGATGAGAACCGTTGTTAAAGTCAGCTGAGGAGCTACTGAATTTCTCCTCATTCACTTTTCCTAACAGACTTTTCAGGACAAATGGTTTGCACCAATTCTAAGTAAATGTAGCAGTAAAAGGAAATAAAATAGTTTGTGTGGTATATGTATAAATGTATATATACTGTTGCATGTGTAAATGGATATTCTCGTGTACAAACAGCACTTTTTTCTATGCCTACCACATCCAGGACATAAATCTCAGCACCTGTCAGTAACACTTGAAAATTCCTTTGCACCATATCCTAAAGCATTAGAAAGGACATCTCCCTTGGTACGAGCCAGACGAGAGACAATCATGGAAAGGTTTGCTGAGGTACCAAAAGAGTGCAGTGCAATTACAAAGAGAAAAGCAAGTCACAACAATGCTTTAAAAAAAAAATAGTATTCAAGGTGTAATCTAGAACTGATCCGGAAGATAAATGCAGGCAACTGTGACACCCACTAAGACAAGAGGAAAACATATGCAGATCCTCAAAGTAATTCCTCTCCAAAAATCTATTCCTGTAGAGACAAGGTCATAAAGCATGTCATCTATATTTTCAGGAAAACGACTTCTAACACACTTTAACTTCTACAACAAATCCAAGAAAATACAAAGGTACTATTTCTCATGACAGAATGGATTAGAGAAGTAGTACAGTCTAAACTACAAAAAAAAAAAAAAAAAAAAAAAAAAAAGAGAAAGCTTTCTAGCTTGTAACTTTCCCAAAAACTGACAATAAAAAATACTCTTCATAATCATCAAGCTCGCAGATTACAAATGCCACACAAAAATACAATAGGATAAGGTAATTAACACACATTCAATTTGGTAATGGAACAGAAATTACAAACTCATGCTGATAAACATCATCCTGGGAAATTCTCTTGGATAGCAACAGAAAATATTTCAGACAGGAAAATACAGCTAAGGTAAAATGAAACAGATTCATTAAGTAGTCCAATATTCTGGAGAGAGGAGGAATCTTCATCCCTGTTGGTTGTACCGAGCAGAACAGACAAAAAGACTGCCAAGCAAAGTTGGTCATGCTTGGGAGAGAGGAATGGACTAGATAATTGCTCAGTATCCCTCCAGTTATATTTTCTCTGATGCTCTACAGATTTTCATTGGAAAAAAGCTGTCAGTGTAGAAGGGAAAGAAGAGACCGGGGCCAGGAGTTAAGGGGGTGGGAAAGAAATATGAGGAAAAGGAAGGTAGCAAAGCAAAACTTATTGCAGACTGTTCCTCTTTCTTGTCTGGAAAAAACAAGTGCCACATTTTTTTTTCCCCCTTATGTGAACATGAGAATGTAATTAATAAATCTGAAATTATCTATCATTACCTCAGGGAACAGCATTACAAAAACACATTTAAGCAATAAGCAGAATGAATTTTGTTAGACTAAGTAGTTTTCAGCAATAAAAAATTAGTTCTCTAAGTTTACGATACTGCTTTTGTTCAAAAACAGAGGTCTCTTACATACTTAAAATAATTTTCCAGAAACACTCAGCAATAATTCTAGTGATGCTTTCATATCAATATAATATTTAATACTCAACGAAATCACTACAGCAGTGATTCAGAAACAAAATAAGAGATGAACCATAACATGCAACACAAGGATTTTTACAGATGAAGTCATCTGATGAAAAAAGCAGCATTCGCATAAAAAAATGACTTCTTGCAAAAAAGATTTCGGTGTATCATATGAAAATTTGCCTGTTCACAGTTTCATACATGAAGTGCCAAAAATGGAGTACAATGGGAGGCCCTGCTGCCAGAAGGGGCAGTGGTCTTCAGCTCCCTGGTTTGGGGGATCAAATTGGAGCACCAGCCAGGAGCAGGAGGAAGAGGAGCAGGATGCCATGGAAAAGGGGAGAAGAAGGGAGCTACAGTATTTTCCAAGCATCAGAAATCAAAAGAAAGAACAAGAGCAAAATACATTGAAGCAATTTGATTTTAAAAAACTAAAACTAAGGAACAGTCACTAACTTCTTGGGAACCTAAAACCTGTCAGGTTAAAGATAATATGGAAATGAAGGTGCCACTACAGAAAATACCTTAAAGTACACTTTTATACAAATCATGTACCAAAAGAAAATGTATTTACAAAGCTGTATCAAATCTTAACAATCCAGTACCTTCAACTCTTTTACTCACACTTTACTCACAAGTGAGCCTTCCTTAACTGTCTCCACAATTTCAAACAGTTCCTACTTCAGCAAAGGAACAAGACAAAAACGTCAACATCACTGACAACATCAGTTATAGAAAAATATTAACGAGTTCCAGTAATTATATTTTCCAGCTATTTCCTGCTATATATTAATACACTGAGATTCTTCAGGGGCTCTGGGTGGGACTTGCCTTTCAGAATAAGCCACAGCATGACCACAGCACAGCAGCCCAGTGACTCCTGTCCCTTCTTCCTCACCCACACCAGTGGCCTCTGCCTTGTCTTCAACTGATTGTAAAGCTTATGCCTCATTTTGAAAAATTGAAAAATTATTTAGGCATAGAAGGTACCCACCGCACACATCAAAGGTGGTATTTGGAGTGTGTGACTTTTGACATTTTTCCTTCCAACTTTTCTCACAGAAAGTAAAGTGTGAACTAAATGACAACAGAGACAACAAACACATGCTAAATTTTGACCTTTGAGAAATGGAAAATGGAAAGTAAAAGTTTCTAGCCTCAGTGACCATCACGGTAGCTGTTATCTGTATGTCTTTGGGATTGCACATTTGCCAATCAGAAATGTGATTTTTGTATCAGGTTCAGAAACATAATTACAAAGACCTTAATGGCAAAATGAAAACATCTTCCTTCCATGAGGAGTCTTTTCCTAAGGAACTGTTTTTAACTGTAGTAACAGCATCTATAATTGAAGTAATTTCTGTAGGATGTATGCTTGAAAAATGCTCCCAAGTCACAAGCAACACAAATTACTCATGGACTTATCAATTGGCTCAGAATTTAATTACATCTTCCTATAAACACATAGTACTTAGTAAATGATTTCAAGATCCCAGTGCTCACACCATGTTTGTGGAAATCCAGAATTTTGTTTCTAATACACATGAAAAAAAGGTGCAATCCACATCTATAAGTCACTCAGTCCTTAACAAAAACCGTACACACACGATGTTCTCTACTCCCCACAAAAACTATTTGCATTTGAAGCCAGTGAGTGCAGCTCAGCCAGCCCCATCCCATCGCTGCAACTCCACAGCTTTTCAGTGCTGGCCACTGCTACCCCAGCGAGGCATTAACAGCTCACCATCCAGATTGAAGTGTGAGAATCTGACACACCTACATTGCACTGCAAAGCTGCACACAAGGTTTGCTGATTGTACAGTTTATCACAGAATTCTTTTCAAATATTTCTACTTTTAAACTTATGTGACAAAGGTTCGTCAAGGTTTTCAGAAAGGTGAGAACAGTGTGCAAATACTGACCTCCCAAATAATCACATGAAAGGTTCAGCAAAGTACCTTGTAGAGAAGCAGGACTTTGTCAGGTTTCAGACCCAAAACTTCCTCCAGTCTTTCAGATTTCCCTGTCTGCAAGGCACTTGAACTAGGAAATAAGTACTTCTTCCCCTTTTACAAGGCAGAGAGATGGCTAAAGTTCTAGCCACAACATGACATCTTCAGAGCTGTAGGTCAATCCCTTTTGGCCCAAGAAATTGTCCCACTGAAGGACAGAGCAGTAAGTCATTTCAGCTTACTACAGACAGAAAGGGTCCTTTTGGCTGCAATGCTATTAGCCATGCCGCAGGCTAAAATCTTAATCAGGGCGAGAGTTCATTGCACAGATAGTGCACAGATAAAAATGAGTATGTTCAGCCTTTATTTGGTCCCTTCACAAGATAAGCAGGGGTTTCTTTTACATACTAAGTCTTTAGAATGACTTTGTAAAGTACGGAAACAACTGCATATCTTTAGAAGCTGTGTTAGTCTTTATTTTCCTACTTCTAAGTTGTAATCATGAGTGAATCATGAGAACAAGTACCTAAGAACTAAGGCAGCAGAAGAAGAAGCAAGTGGGCATCACGTATGTCTCCAGTCATTCCTAATGTTTAAGGAGGGTTTACAAAAAAAAAAAATAGTTTTGCTGTCCCTGGGTCTCTTGTTTAAAGAAATTTAAAGGAGACAGGCAGTGTCTCCTTCAGATCTACTGAAATGAACCATACTGAAAAGAGTAAGACTAAGAGCATTCACCTTCACAAGCAAACACAAGTCTTATATCCTCCCTGTAAGAATGAAAAAGTAACTTACCAAACTCCCTTGCAAACCAACATTATGCAGGGGTTTCTTCATTTTAAATGAAGATATAGGACTTAAACTTCTTAAAAACTATTGTGGGGTACATGAAATTTTCCTATATTAAGAAATATGCAATATTGATTTTAAGAAAGATCTAGAAAAGTTCAAGTACATTATTACCAAGCAAAATGCACTAAGTAAATTAGGAAGAAGCAAAACTCCTGTCCTGCCAAGTACACCAGAAATGGACCATCACTTGCCCTTTTACATCAGTGATGTCTGACCAGAGAGAACCATTTTATCTCACAGACTGCACTGTTATATTTGCTTTGTGGAGCACACGCACACTGCATATAGAAAAATAAAAAAGCTTTTGGCACATGACAAAAACTAATTCTCTTTACATTATGAATACCTGAGTTACTGCCTCCTGATTTACTCCAAGAAAAACAAATTTGGAATCAGCTTGGACATGAAACCAGGCATATATGTGACCCTGTAAAGCAAAGTGATTGATTGCAGAAAACAGAGTGATATCCAAGCCATTTTTGACAGACATTTTCCAAAAAAAATAGAAAACCAAATCACATTAAAGTTAACATGCCTTAAAAAATAAATTAAAGCAATAAAAAAATAAACCAAAAGCCTAATCCTTCTGCAAGTTTTTTTTTCTCAAAACAGAAATTAGTCCAGTCTTTAGCTGCTTCAAGAAAAAAATGAGTGTTGCAGGGGAACTCCCTCTTGGCCAAAGATATAATGATTATCTGTTTACATCACTTCTTGCCTGAACAGTGCAGCAACATTCCTTCCACTTTCCGCTGGTGAGGACCACATCCTGGGCACAGCCCAACTGCTGGTACTTGACAGCACGACTTTCCACTAAATTATACCCCTTGCCTTAAATACTGCCTAGCACAAGCAGTAAAATGTGATTACTCAATAATTAACAGGTAAGTAACTACCTATTACTCAACAACTTACAGGGAGAAATTACCTAAAGGCCAGAGCAATAGTGGAATACATAATATCTTAGAAGAGCAATCCCGCTGCAACTGGCTTTACAACCAGGGACAGCTACAGGGAGAAGGGGTTAGAGTCTCTCTTCATTGTTCTATTCTAGATTATTTATGACATTTTATTTAACTAAAAACTTAAATTAACTACTGTATCATATATTCACCCCATCTCTATGATTATGCTGTGAAACAAGACTAGGAACTGTGCAATGATATTCTGCTTATGTGTGAGAAAGAATGTACATAATAGTACATTATAAATATATACACAAATAGTACATTATAAATGCATAGTTTCAAATTCTTTATCCTTTTTTCATTCTCCAAATACAAACAGCATTTTCTACATGAAATTCAAGCCTTTCACATTTTGCTTACTGTCTGTGGTAGGAAGGTATGGAAGCAGAACAGCACTGGTAACCAGGACCTGGCCTGGAAGATTCCTACTTCTCTGAACATCTCCAGCACTACAGCTGAAACACATCTAACTTCAAAAGCTGTAATTATATAAACCAACATTTCATAATTTTATATATGTAAATGAAAATAATCACAAACTTTAGTTACACAAAGCTCCAGAATCCTAACAACCATGTTGGCTAGCCATAGCAGACATACACTTTGCTATATATGTAAACAGTTCAAAGACTTTGATTTTAAAATATGTATTTTCTAGCACATTTGGATTCAGTAGGCATTTTAATCTTTGTTGTTCATGACAGATTAAGCCAGAACAAAGATGAAGGAGCACAGATCAATAAGCACAAATCTTTTTTTGCCTTTCCTTTCCATCTTAACCCCAAATCTATTTTAATATCATCAGGGGGAAAAATAAAACTCATCAGTCACCTGATGGAGTAATTCAAAACTTAACCAAACAGGGCTAATGGGTGAGAATTGAAATGAAAACACCTTGACAAAGAAAGCAATTTCTTTTCTTCGCACTCTTCAGAAGCTGTGGGTGATCGCTGTAATCGAACCATCAACAGTGAGGGGCCATCTGTCCCAAGAGTCCTCCATGTGAGCAAGAATCAGCAACAAAATATTTTAGAGGCTGGCCCACGTGCATTGAGCCCTGATATGTCTGTGGCAGGCAGCATGCAGCTGAAAATCAGTGTTTTGACATTTTTCCCATACCAGTCCTTGAAAGTCAACACTAAACTTTTGATAAGAACAAAACACAAAGAGCAGGTTAAGAGAGGTTGCTTACAGAAAGATCAGCGTTACACCAACATCTGAGATCCCCTCTGTCATGAAGCACTCATGCTTCAGTATTCAAGAGCCATGCTCAGAAAAAAGGCTACAGAAAACAACCTTTATACTTGCATTTATGTTCTGAGTCCCCTCCAGGACTAGTTTTTGCAGCTAATGAAAATAGACCAGTCACTTAACCAAACCACCCTCACAGAATCACCAAACTTTGAGTTTCTTCTACAGAAAACAAAACATAACGAAAGTGTGCCCCAGACATTTCCAAGGCAGCAACCACACACAATGCATGCTGAGACCCAGGGGCTCAGGCAGAGGCACCGTGGCTTTGGCACCTGACTTCCCAGGGAACAAAGATCAGATCACTTCTGATCCCCATCAAGGATGTCCCAGAACTCCAGAAGAGACTGCACGTCATACCCCTCCCAGGGATGTTCCCAAACCGGGCACTTTTCCTTTACTAAGCCTTTTAAAAGGGAACACTGCACATGGCAGAAGGCCAATGCAATTCATTTCCCTGGCATTTTCTAACTGAAAAACACATTGATCTTTTAGTAAAATAAACTTTAACAAAGCTGAAGCTCTCTGCACCCTTCTCTCCATCTATTTCAAAACTCTGAAGAGTCAAAGTGGACAGCCAGGGCAGGAAATTTTTTCTTGTTGTTATTGAGCTGCATTAACAATATTGGTCCTCTCTGCTTCAGCGGAGGCTGAACACAGACCCAGCCAGCAGCACAGCACACGGGGAATTAGAATAAGCACACTGCTTTTTCAGTCCTGCCAGTTACCTGCTGCCTGACCTCAAGTCAGTTATTTCAGGTTCCCAAACATCATGAGGTCTTCGGAAAAAAAAAAAAAAAAGGTTTTTAATTCAGAAGATAGAGCATTTTAAAAGGGGCATTTCCATGGGGGGGGGGGGGGGGGGGCAAGTTTAGTTATTTTAAAGCACAAGCCACACAAACACAAAACAAGTAAAGGCAAGTCAAAGGGTTTTCTCACAGGTGCTTACAGTTACCAAGGTCAAAATTTCCAATTATGTGTTAGAGCGGGGTCAGCAAAACCAGAGATGTAAACAGCAACCTGAAATACATGAAGAGGCTGTACCAGAATGGTCTTGTATCCTGCAGCCCTCGAGGCATGAGATCTGGGTTCTGAGTTGATAATCCCAAAGCACATGCAACAACTGGGAAACTCTCCAAGATGGTCCTTGGTATCACATAATTTAATGAATAAACAGAATACTATTTATTCAGAATAGCAAAGTAGAAGGGTGATGTAGATGCATTACTTTAATTTACATCCCATTACAAAGTAAGGTGATGTGGTTTAAGTGCAATGCTGTTTTATCTTACAAAATGTCAATGCCTGATGCCTGCTTTGTCCAGTGAAATCTCAAATAAATCACGCACAAAATAGTGAAAATTAATTTAATAGTGTGATAATAGCAGACAATATATTTCACTCTAATAGAAAAAGCTAAAGTTCAAAACAACACGCTGCACTCGCATGGCCCATGAGGGGTCAGAACTCAACACATCCTTTGTAAATTGAGCCTTTCCAGAAGGCAAGGTCAGAAGCTGCCTTCTCCCATTTCAGCAGTCTGCATTCAGACTAGCTGCTCGAAAAGTACAAGAACTTTTTTGTCAGAAGCAGTTCCTTCAACAAAGGCACCCTGCAAGGTAACACAGCTGCACTGGTGGGTGGGAGCCCAGGCCAGGCCAGCTGCTTTGCTGGCTGCAAAGCCAGGACACACCAGCCAGGCAGGGCAGCTCCAGCCGGGCCATCACCCCCTCACAAGGCAAAGCAGCAGCCAGGGAGTGCTTCCCACCAGGAAGAGTAGAAAGGAAAAAGAAAACAGACCTGTACACACTTGGGAGAACAGTGAGGTGGTTGAAGATGGGAAGATTAAAAACTACAGGAAGGGAGCATTACAGAATGATGGGCCATCCATATGTTTAAACTGAACATTTCTGTCTCTTAAGTAATGAAGGTCTTCATTTTACTTTCCTAAAAGCATTAGAGCAGAAAGAAGTGAAATGAGGCCAGGGAAAGCATGAGTAATGCCTGTGTATGCACTACACAGCAGTCCAAAAATTAGCAGGGTGAAAAATTATATTATTATTATTATTGATATGAAAGAACAAGGAAACACTTATTAATAAATCAACAACAGCATAAATTAAGGTTGTCTCATCTGAAAATATCGATTTCCCAAATAAATCTGGTGCTAATATTTCTGAATGCACATATAAACCTGCACAACAGCAACAGCTGCCTACACACAGAATGGACAAGGAGCTAAGATATACAGCACTGCACGCAACATTACGCACTGTATTACATTAATCTGTATGAAAATGTTCATTAAAAGCTCTCCTCTCAACCACTGCCCAATTTCTCCATGTTCAGTGTTGCATGGAAGGGTTTGATGCTATTGGAAGGGCTGTATTATTCTGGCTTCCATTCTCTATATACTTCAGCTTCTTCCTTGATACAGCTGATTAAACAAACCTCAGATGTCCTACAAGCCCCACATCACTTATCACTCGTAGTCATTTCACACCCATGCTGTCCTCCTGCACATTCTCCATCTCCACCAGTCAGTGCTGCTGCCATGGCTGCAAGTTCACCACTGGAAGGCTTAAGAGGAGAGCTCAATGGATCTGTACAGTTTGATAACAACATTGTAACCACATTGAGCTTTTCTCTTCATTCTTTGTTTTGTGTCTGAAAATGAAAGACATCCATCTCCGGGAGCACAGCTGAGCTCTATAAATGTATGCAAGGACCTAGACTGGCACAGTGTACAGTTAGAATTAATGCTAAAAGCTCAAAGTAAAATAATTTCTAATCTAAGGAAATTAGAGTCATGATGGGATGAGCCTAAGAAAACAGTACCATTGTCTCATTGATCATTTAACAGAATAGCAAAAAAGGCTAAGAACACTCAGAATTAATCACAGGTGTCAACCAATCTTCATTAGAGATGCAAAAGAACATCTGGAAAAAACATTAGAATGTTTTAAGACAAGCCAGTTCTTGCATTAAGATATAATATGCTGCAGCAAAAAACAATTACTACCCAAGCACATATAATTCCCACCAAGAACAATTCAATATCCAGCTAGAGAAATGAGAAGTTGCTTGCTTTAAGACAACTAATTCAATTTTTTATTAATAAAGACTATTCATAATCACTGGGATAGAATGCACTTCTAAATTACGTCTGCATAAAAAAAAGGTATCTCCTTAGAGCAACTTTTTAACACATGGTTTTAGAATTAGTAAAAAAAGCCCACAAGATACAAAAATATTGCTGCACTTTTCAAGTACAAAGACATACATTCTCTCCCAAGCATGCCTCAGATAACTCCTCTCTTATCTTCAGTCTTCCATCACTCTGATAAACAAAATCCCTGAACTTTTCAGAGCAGGGAAAATCCACTAATTTCTGAAAATACTAAAAATAGACTTCAAGAATCATGGATGTGCAAATATCACATCTTAATATTAACAAGTTATCCCAAATGACTTATTATTGCTGAAATTCTTCATTCCTATCAAGCCAATTCCACTGAATAACATTTTGCATAAAACTGCAAAGTGTATCTCCTTTCTTCAGGGCAAATTCTGTTTAATGCATTTAGCAATGTTTTGGATGAGGGGATCAGGTCCACATTGAGTAAGTTTGAAGATGAAACCTAGTTGGGCAGGAGTGCTGATCTGCTGGAGGGCAGAAAGTCCCTGCAGAGGGATCTGGGCAGGCTGTATTGATGGGCTGAGGCCAACAGTATGGGGTTCAATGAGAGCAAAGTGCCAGGTGAGGCACTCTGGCCACAAGAACCCCATGCAATGCTACAGGCTGGGGCAGAGTGGCTGGAAAGCTGCCTGGTGGAAAAGGGCTTGGGAGCAGCTGAACCAAGGGCCAGCTGGGCAGAGGTGGCCAAGAAGGCCAAGGGCATCCTGGCCTGGACCAGGAATAGTGTGGCAGCAGGACCAGGGAAGGGATTGTCCCCCTGTGCTCCGCACTGGTGAGGCAGCACCTTGAATTCTGTCTTTGGTTTGGGCCGCTCACTCCAGGAAGGGCACTGAGATGCTGGAGAAGGTCCAGAGAAGGGTAACAGAGCTGGTGAAGGGTCTGGAGCACAGGCCTGATCAGGAGCAGCTGGGAGAGCTGGGGGTGTTTATCCTGGAGGAAAGGAGGCTCAGGGGTGACCTTACAGCTCTTTACAACCACCTGAGAAGAGGAGGCAGCACGTGGGTGTTGGGCTCTCTCCTGGGTAATAAGTCATAGGACAAGAGGACATGGCCTCAAGTTGCACCACTGGAGGTTTAGATTGGATATTAGGAAAAGTTTCGTCACAGAAAGGATTGTTGAGCACTGGAACAGGCTTCCCAGGGAGGTGGTGGATTCACCATCCCTGGAGGGATTTAAAAGACAGGTAGATGTGGGGGCTGGGACATGGTTTGTTGGTAGATTTGGCAATGCTGAGTTGATGGTCGGATTCAATGGTCTTACAGGTCTTTTCCAACCAACAGGATTCTGTGATTCCATATACAACTCTTTCTCCAATATGATATACTGGATAAAGATGTAAAGCCTACAGCCTCCAGTGTTTATCTACAAATAAATCTGTTTACTAGAGTGGACCAAATCAATTAATAGGATTATTAGCAAACGTGCTTCCAAAATTAGCCTATGATGAAAGAGGACAAAAGTGTTGCTTGACAGCCTTGAGGTTTTAACTAATTGCCAAGAGCTTGTACTACAATCTAAGTTTATCTTGTAATCTAAATCTAGCTTGTACCAGAATCTAAAAAAAAACACCTGATGGTGTCTTTATCATGAACAAACACACCTGTATTTACTTTGAATGCAGAGATGCATTGTGTATGCACACATGCAAATGCACTCTTGACTGTTAGTGAAAAAACAGGTACAACAATCCTTTATTATGCTAGGAGAATTACAGTTGGCTAATACATAAAAGAAGAACAGAAAGGGAACTTTGTTGCTTTCCAGCAGGTTTTTGTAATATTTTGTTGAAGCACATTCTGACTAGAAATATTCACAAAAGCTTTTGCAGCTAGACTGTATTATTGAAGAACTGAAGATTCTGGAGAAAAGAAGCAGAGGACAGGTTCTGGCAGGTTCTTTGTTTTCATGCCATATAATGTCATGGAGTAGTTGTTTTGGTTTCCTTAATTTTTCAGGTTTAAGAGGCACATTGAAATGATATTAACTTTGTGTCTGTGGTTATAAGTTTTAAGGCAATTCTTTTACTATTCTCTCAGCTCATAAAGGAAACTGACTTTCATAAACTATGGTCAAGTAGGATGTTTTCCTTAGTGGTTTTGTTGCACTAAGACATGGAAGTGCATCATCAACCTGATGTTGCTAAGGGAAAAAATTTCTAAGCAAGTACCCTGGTCAGCATGCCTTGCTGTATGAATAAAAATCTCCCTTGGCTTTCTGTTAGGGTTCATTAATTTCAAATAATTAATTTGACCTTTTTAAATGCTTAAAAATTATATTTACTTTTTCTCTTCTCAGTAATAGGGAGCACTAGTCTGATGAGGAGCAGCTGAGGGAACTGGGGGTGTTTAGCCTGGAGAAAAGGACACTCAGGGTAGACCTTACATATCTCTAGAACTGCCTGAAAGGAGGGTGAAGCAGGAAGGAGTCTGTCTCTCCTTCCAAGAGAAAGGACAAAGGGAATTGGCCTCAAGTTGCACTAAGCAAGGTTTAGATTGGATATTAGGAAAAAAAATTAGTCATAGGAAAACTGGTCAAACCTGGAACAGGCTGCCCAGTGAAGTGAGGAGGTCACCATCCCTAAAAGGTAATCAAAGACTTGTAGATATGCTTTGGAAAACAGTGTAGTGGTGGAGGTGGCATTGTTGGGTTAAGGGTTGGATTCAGTGATCTTAAAGGGCCATTAAAGAAGAGGTTTAGATTCCTTTGCAAGATTGCAGAAGAAACAATTATGGGAAAAAAAAATCTCTATTTCTTATTTTCTAAACTTTGATAGAAAGTGCCTACTCTAAAATACATCAATATTTTAACTTCTGGTGCTTCCCCAAGGGCAAAAATGTCAGTCATTTAGCTTGAGAACACCATTTGATCCCATCAAATCTGGAAAACCTAAAAGTTTGCAATTCATAAAGTGACAAAATTAACCTATTAGGAGCAAGGCAAAAAGACTATAAAGGGTTCCTCATTCTACTTTCACTTAACAGCTGTAGAAATCACCTGTTCAGGTAATTCCAGCAACAGCCACAATCCTAAGCCTTTCATTTATGATTTATATACCAAACAACTCTGCATGTTTAACAAGGTCTCCACTAAAATGCTCTATTTTCAAATCAGTGAACCCAATAGAGTTCCTAGGGAATGCAAGAAAAATGAAGTTTGTTTTTGTTTGTTTGTTTTTTTGCAGATGTGCCAGATCATGGAAGTATACTTAGAACCACCTTTCTGTGGAATTTACCCCTAAAATATTTAAAAAGAAGAAACATGGATGTCTGTGAAACAAAAGATTAAACTCAGCCAAAGGTCAGAGGATGCATAATGTTTGAGGCCGTGCTATTTCCAAGCACAAATAAAATCAAGCCTGTACCAAAATCTATTTCCCTGGATGCTGAGAGGCCCTACCACTGACTTGCTGAGGAACACTGCTGGTTCCTGATCACTTCTCTGAATGCAAGTGGCCTAAAGCTGTCCAGGTCATAAGCAAGTGTTTGAAGATGTGACATGTGAAGAGGGTCAACAACAAAGCCTAGCTTTAATCCCTTTGTGTGAAGCAGGAAGAGGAATTTACCTCATATACACAATACATCTATGTCCAGTGAAGTATAAAACTTGCAGAGGTGCACAAGCAAGGCATTATGTCTTCTTTGCTTTTTTGCATGCTGGGAGAGGCCGGGAGGGAGGTGAGCAGTGCTTCTCATGGGCTGGATGTAGTGAAGCACGAGGAATGGTTGTATGCCTAGCAGGGAGCTTTAGTGCACCAAGTGTGTTAATCACTGTTGGTATCTTCTCCCAGCCTGAGCCAATAGTAGCACAACCCATTGGTCCAAACAGGTGGACCTGAGACTATGGGAGGCTTAACTACTAGTGAGTATAACTTCCATCATTTCTAATTGGATTGTGACTAAATTCTCAGCACTGATAATACCAAAATGAGATCAGAGGAGAAAGCCTCCATATTCCTTTGCACAAAGATTGGAAACAGCTCTCCCCTGCTGTTGTACAATAGCACTGACCACCCAAAGATCGACAGCTTTAGCTAAAAAGAGACCCATCTCACTGCCTGTTGAACACGTGTGAGCATGTCATTACTGTGATGCTTTACAAATTTCAAAAATCAGCCCAGAAACAGTGCAAAGAGTTAGAAGGCCAAATACTAAATTATGTTAATCTACACAAAAGAAAATTAGAATAAAAAATTGAACTAGCAAAAGGACCTGACATGGGCTAAGGAGGACAGCAGAGTGTCTGTGCTTTTCAGGACTGCTGAAAGATTGGATTTTGTTTTGGGGATCTCTTTATCAAGCACTTAAGAGAGAGCTATATGAGCTCCAAAGTCCATGTTGTAGCAATGCACAACTAAGCCACAGCACATCTTCAGACTTCCTTGCAGCCCATCAGAACTCCTGTAACCATTCCTGACACTCATTTGCTTGACCCATTTCTGATAAACAAAGAATGGAGTACTTGAAGTATTTTTCCCCCTTGTTCGTCCCATTCTTCACTGGTCTCTTGTTTTGTAGTCAGAGGTTAAACTGCTGACCTCTCACCTTCCAGGCAAGTTTTTCCCCCCTTCCATAAAAGGTTTTTCACAGTGTGCAGCATTCGGATTAGCCCCTATCCCCCTGAACAAAAGCTATGCCTTTGTACCACTGGTTTGGGCATGGAGTCCGTACATCAGAGGAAGCTGCTCCTACTTACCATTCACAATAACTATATTGTGAGGCCCCTCTAACGCCTCGTCTCCCAGTGTCTAGACTTTCACCCAACCAGCCAGCAAAAAGAAAATCCTGTAAGGCACTCAACTGAAAATTAACTATGGTATCCTGTTGTGAACCTGATGAAGACGTTATTTGAACATACGGTAAAACTTTCCATTGTTTAACATAAAGATAAGAGAAAAACTTTTAAAGCCCTGAGGTTTAAATAGTCATAGGGATCAATTAACTCATGGGTCAGTAAATGCATTTTATAAGCAAGCAGCCATTGCTCATGGGTGTCTTTAAAATAATACACAAATTATTAAATTATAGCACAGCATTCTGGATATTTGCAGAGTCTAATTTTATACTCACTATGGATACACTAAAGCAGAACTCAAGACATACAAAAATAATTGTATCTTCCAAAATTAATTGAAAGCGTGGAGTCACTACTGCCCACTGTCCCAGTTATCTTCAGCAAATAAAATAAAACAAGTATGGCAACAGAAGTATTTTATGCCTTGTTGTATGAAACAAGACCTGTAAGGAAAACTGACCAAGACAGGGTATCCATAAAGTTAGAGTGCAAACAAACCATTGGATTTTCCAGGGGAAAATAAATAAATAAATAATAAAGGGGAAAACCAAAACAAAAACAAACCACACTGCAGTGACTTAAAATTTGTTTCTTTGCAACACCTGCTTTGTTGTAGCATGAATAATCCTGTAGCAGGACCACTTACTAAAGTAACATGAATAAAAATCTATTCTTTCCTCTTGAGGAAAAAAAAAAAGTAGGCCAGGGAAAAAGTCTAGATCTGAGCAATATTTTAATGTCTGAATAAGCATGTGATATATTTTGAAACTCTGAAAGTAATTTGTTATTGCAGAAAAACTGATGTTTGCATCTTCTTGGAATTCTTACGGCTTCTTTTGAGTGTGTATTTGTAAAGAATTTCCTGGGCTTTGCTAGCAGAATAAGGCACAGCTGAGGAAATGCATCTCATCAATTTCCCCAATATGTTTTGAAAAGAGAGCCAGAGTGTCTCAAAATAAGAGGCAAACAAATTGCTGTCTGGCATAGGTTGATTGATTGGGGGAACATGACAGGGGTGTGCTAGGTTTTTGGGGGGGGTTGTTTGTTTTTTTTTTTTAAGTGTGTTTTGTGCTGAAACAAGAAAGTGTGAAATCATCCTTGTCATAACAGGAAAAAGAAAACAACAACGTTTATCCTTTACCAGCACCCCACAGTGCCTGGTCATGGCAGCAACATGCGGAAAGCAACAGGATTTGGGAGTCTGGACACAAATGCAACAATCCAGGAAGGGCCTAACAACAACCTCAGTTCTCTCAGCAGGCAAACAAGGTTGGATTTGCAAAGGAGACAGAAATCAGAATATAAGAACCTTCTCTGTCTTCAGGAGTGTCAGACATCAGGCACACAGCAGCATCTCCCTCTGACACATTGGTCAGTCATGCTTAAGGAAGTATTTTAATGTTCCTTAAAAAAAAAAAGCCCATACAGGATAGCTGTCAAACCTAGAGACTGCTGGGTATTAATCTCTTTAGCTATACAAGTACTTAAGTCAACTTCTGATGTTTCAGGCCCTGTGATCTTTCCCAAGACTGCCTGGCCTGCTTCCCAAGGAGAGATGTGTTGTGCACGGGAGTCACTGCCTGCAACACCTGCGGCACTGCCACTGGAGCACAAGCACCCTCAGCCTTGCACTGAACTACTGCTGCCCTGTCCAATGACTGCCAATCTCCAGAAGTGCTACTGAAAACAGCAATACAAGCATTTACTGTACTTAAATTGGAAAGGATTGCCTTCTGCACCACTGAGCAGATAAGCTTCTGCTCCAGGCCCACTGCAATCTGCCTTCTCACACACAAGGTCTGCTTGGGGCGAGTCGGCACTCTCTGAAGCTGACCAGTGATACACAGGCACCTAAGTCACCCCCCAAAACAGCACAGCTGCCACAGAAAAAAAACAGAGGATCTAATACTATAATTTTGTTCATGGTACCAAAGAACTTGCTTATGCAGGTCAGCTATTGACTGAGAATTATTCAACAAGATGCATGTTTTCACATATATGTAGGCCTGTCAGAGAGCATACACAAACTGATTTCAGAAAGACAAGATGTCTGAGAAGTAAACAAATACAAAGCATTAACTCAAGAACATGATAATTGAAATTGATTGTCTTATGGTTATTAATTTTAGCTCTATACCACATTACTGCCAAAACAAAAAAATATTAACATGGGAGACTTAAAAATCAGAACACTCCAAAATTCTCCCTGTAGCTTCTGCAGAAATCCACAGCACAACACCACCTTGGACCACCCCCTCCTGAAAACCCAAAAAAGATTGAGAGAAGATAAAATATAAGCTAGGTATAGAAAAGCATCTACTCCTGGGCAGGTTCAGTAAATTACACGTTCAGTTGAGAGACACAGCTGATGTGGGGGAAAACATCACCTGTAGAACAAGTGAAGAAAAGGAAATAAATAACCCCTATTTTTTAGGATTAAATCCCAAAAAATATAATTCAAGGGAATCAATAGCAGCATATTTAAAACAAAGAGAAGGAACCTGCTCACAAAATCTGTACCACAGCCACCAACAGGACTGCTCAAGGTTGCTGCCGAGGCCAAGAGTATAAAGAGAGCTCAAACCCCGGTGGTGCTTTCACACATTTCACTCAGAGAAAATACCTGTTTTCAGCAGCTTCTAAACCCAGGGTGACCATGGGTACCCATGCAGCAGCAACGATGGTGCCATCCATCAAGGCGGATTTTGGGCAGTGACACACAGCACGCTGTGCCTACGCCCAGCACCACCAGCAGCTGCAGGCGGGCAGAGGAATGAACTCCTGCAAAGCCTCCACCCCATTTTCCCTCTCTGCCTTGAAGGCCAGAATCTGTGTTCTGACACATTTTCCACTTTTCTTTCACTTATAAATAGAAAATGTAATCTCACTAGGGACACAAATGGATGGAGCAGGTGATAGGGGCAGCCCTCTAGGCCTTTCCCTAGCCAGACTAATCCCCCTGCAGTCACAATGAGGAAGGCCAGGACATTTTCACACATGCAAAAGGGAGGCCTGATGCTTTTGGAGATCACTCAAAATGGGTAATGGTTTAGTTTGGGATACAAGCAGGAAAGAGCTTCACACAGTGCATATTTTAGACTGAGGGGTCAGGTGTTTTGTTCCAAGCAGGCAGCCTTATTTCCACAGACTGCACGCTGAGCTCCTTGCAGCAACATCAGACCTATTTTAAGCTGTCAGATCTGGAAAGAAGAGTTAAGCATCTCCCAGAAGACATTTCCTGGATATTTCAGTCAGCTTCAGGTTGTGCTGGCCAATACCACCAAAGTACTGAATTGCAACACCTGCTGTGATTAACTTCAGCTGTTTTTATTAACCAGTGTTTTACCAGCTATGTGAAAGAGAATGTGCCTTCACATAGGGATCATGTATACATTAAACATCAAGAAGTGCACAGATAACTCATCTGCAGTGAATTAAATTCCAGAATCTTTACTTGCCCTGACAATGAAAAGCAACATCTTTCTTTTGCACAAAACTTCTGCAAATTAAATTTTTAATACAGAAGTCTAATTTAAGAATATATTTCTGTTGTTTTTCAAATTATAGAGCATCTTCTTAACAAACAGCCTCAGTCACAATTCACTTGCACCCAAAATAAAACTCAAAAACAAGAATACAGAAAAACAGGGAACCAACTGCACTGTGGTAAGGGGATGCTTCATTAAGCGACTAAGGAAGATATTAAAATCTCATTTCTGATGTGCCATGAAAAATGTCTTTTACAGACAGTTATAAACCAAACACATACAATACATATTACAAACCACCCTGCATAGATGACTAGGTTTACCTTTGTCTTCATCCATGTGCTCTTGTTTACCATCTTGTCCTTTCTTACACTTAGTGTTTCTCATGCCTGATCTTCCAAGGATATAGTAAAATTAACATCTAACAATTATGCAATACACACTATTCTAAAAGCAGCTAATTAAGAAAAGTAAACTACACACAAATGTACATCTCAACTCCCTCTTAACATCAACAGATAACACAAATAATTACTTGCCTACCATCACTTTGGACTCGAATCATTTTAATCTCAATTATTCCGTTACTAAAACTCCTTCAAAAGATGGGAGTTATAGATCTACTTACAAATCAGTAAGATTTTAAGCCGTGGTACAACATATGACTCACTTCAAGCACCACAAAGCCCAGCAGCTAAGTTTAAGACAAAGGTTACCAATTATAATCCTGCAGTAACACTTGTAAATTACTTAAGAGAAATCTGATTACAAACTGTTCATTTTTCCCCAGAAAAGTTTCTAGCAAAGGGTAAGTGAATACATCACTTCTTTGTTTTGCTTTTGGAATGAGAATCCATAGATTGGTAGTTCACTGTAAAAAAACTCCAAAACATGAACTTCAGCATTTGTTTTTACTTTGCTACAAACACAGGAAGGCTTTGGCAACAAAAAGAAAGCTCAGAACAGATTCATCCATTCATAAATTTTATAGCAGATTCATTCCTTTTTTATAGTTCCTTAAAATATTGATCTGTTTTCAAATCTGCTTCCACGGAAAGCAATACGAGTCTGCTATTAACAGAAACAATTATCAAATGCCCTGAAATGCAAAAAGCTCATTTAAAATGTGACAGAATTTCCAGCCTGAACGGAAGCAGACTCAGAGTCCCCTCCACTATTCTCTGCATTTTGCATTTATTGAGTAAAAAGAAAGAAATCAAATGAAGTCTCTTGTCTTAAATGTAACACATCTGTGCGGTACCTTGAACTCCAAGAACAGAGTTCAGCAAGATCCTCCCCTCTAAAAACAAAGATATGATAAGTGATGCAACACAGCAGCAAAGTCCTAATCTGCTCCCTCCCAGAAGTCAGTCCTTGGTCGCTGGATTTTGTTTGCATGTCTCCTTGCTGCTCTCCGGGGAGCCCTGCACCCAGTGCCAGGCACAGACACCCACCAGCTCTGCTGGGCCAGCTCTCTTAGGCAGGGCAAGTTTAGAGAAGCAAAGCAACACTGGGACTGTCCTACTCCAGGCACAAAAAAAGCTAGCACTCTGGAAAATTATGTAATTTCTCTCTAGTGTAATTATACCTTGAATTTTAGCATGTATATGTCGTCTTGTTTGGGGCAGTTTCAGGACTGCTCATCCGCTCACTTTTACTTCAATTCCGCCAACGCAGCTTCTGGGCAGCAGTAATTGAGAGAGCTTTTGCTTTCTCCCTCCTGCCCGTGGAACGACAGGCTGCAGAACAACCTGACAGCAACACTTCCCACTACCACCAAAGAACTACTACCAAGAAATGCACTGTGCTCAGTATTAGTCATTCACCTAAAGCTTGAAGCACCTATTTCCTGCAAAACGCTTTTGAAAGACCTGTGGTTTTTCGCAGAACTTGCCTTAATGGACACTCATTAGCAGTAAAGCTCCTTGATGTGGCCCACAGTAAAGCATCACCCAAGCTCCCAGCAACATGATCCAGGCTTTTGACACTTCCCTTCACAGCGACTGGGGCTTGCACTTCCTACTAAAGCAGAGGATGTGTTTTACCTTTGTGGAACTATTCCCCATTTGGCTGAGCACGGCAAAATCCAACAAGGTTCAAAGATTATGTATGGCCCTTAAAATGTTGGGGGTATTTTCATCCTTTTCCCTTAGCCCTGCTAAGTCAAATGAAAACATAAATCTCACACATGCAAAGGAGGAAGTAAAGACAATAACAGGACACTCCAAAGAAGAAGGAAGAAAATATCAGAGCTCTGGAGCTCTGTAAACATATTCCAGAGCTGAAAGATTTTTTATCCTATTAATAACTACTGAGCTATCTAGTCATTAGTTAGGAAGATATTTCAGCTATTGTTTATAAAGTGCTTTTCTTTGTTGACTTAGCACTATTGAAGACCAGACTTGGCTGGTATCCTGTACAATCCTGTGTTTTGGACTCCTTATCTTTAGTGTATGCGATAAGTTTTCTAAGCACAGTTCTAGAGGGGAGGACTGCAGTTCATTGTACATAAAGCAGATTTTACACCCAGATCTGTGCATTCTATCAATGCCCATAACTTCTAATACAGCTACATAAGAAAGAATTCTTGTTTCACTGCTCACACATTTTATCTGACAACAAATAATAACTTTATTAGAATGCTTTAAGAATTTCAGATTAGAGGAGTCAATTAGCAGATCTCAACAAAACACCATTTTCCAATGCTGCCCTGTAGCAAACACTTTCTTAAGAAGAACCTAATGAAATTGAAAACATTGATTTCAAATTCATCTCTCTTGGCCACTGGTGTTCAAAGAAGACCTGAAACCAAAACTGTCTCTGCCTAACCCGGCATATTTGCAATATCCCAGTACATCTAGTTAATACCTTGTGAAGTTAAGTAAGAGCCTCCATAAATGTTGGTGAACCATGCATGAACATGACATGGTAATTAAACTTTAGAACGATTGATAGATATTTCAAATTTGATTTCTTTGGTTTTCAAAACATACTATTTTCTTGTAATGGATCAGTATTTCTCTCTGAAAAGAATATTAATTTAAGATAACATACACTATAATTTCTTTTTGGTTTACAAACATGACAGAACTTCTAGCATTCCTATTAAATATATGAATTGAATATATACTGCTATGACTTAAAGAGAAAAAAATTAGATTCTGGAAAATTGATTAATAGAAAGGTATTTTTCTAGAAAGGTATTTTTCTCAGTTTCTGTAGCACTTAACTTTCAACATTCATCTCAAATTAAGCAATCTGTATCTATTTCATGATTTGCATTGTGTTCAATGCACAAGCACAAAGCTGCTGTAGTAACTGCTCTGCTAAGTAAATATATACTGTTCCACATACCCAAAGCAACATTAACTAAATACACGTCTTAAAACAAAACAAAGAAAGAAAAGACCAAACTCACTTTGATCTCTCTGCATACAAAGCACTTCCAAACATCACATTGCTTGCAACTATTGTTTATGCTGTTCTGGCACTTTCTGTCCTAGCAAGACGTTTTGTCTTGCTCCCTGAAAGATGAGTATTTTGAGATATGCTGACAATTAAAACATACTGGTGATGCTTAGAGTAATAATTTCTAGTGCTAAAATACACTGAATCAGAACTCCAGTAGCAGAAGTCTCCCAGTAGTACATGCCAGTATCAAATTTCCTTGTTATATCAAGATAAAAGGAGGAATGTACATGGCGAGAAACAAAACAAACAATGTTATTTTATCAGATTATAAAATCCCATTATGTTCCTAAGAGATAATGTGAGAAATTCTGATTTGGGTCCATACAGAGCCCAGTTATGTTCTCAGCAGAAATCTGGAACTGCATCTACTGCGTCTGAAACTGCATTTACTTTACACAGATTGGTTCTAAATCCATGCTACAGTACAGCTGTAATGAGCAACTCTGCAACTGTCCTAAGCTGAATTAATTCCAGGTTCTTTTACTAAAGTCATTAACGATAATGTTAACTGCTGAATGCATAGACCATTCTACAATCCTAGGCCATATCTTACTTACAAAGTGACTGAACACACATTCCAATTTTTATAGTCAGCATTTCTCTCTCCTTTTAGATGGGTTGTTGAATATTTTAAAAGCTGGAGAGCATATGAAGTTCAGCCACTGTTCACCTGAAAGCTAGAATTTCTACTGGGTACTCTCCTTTTGCAGAGAGCATCTCATAACAAGATACCCTTATTTTTACACAGAGTATTTTCCAGTTTATGAAGGTCCAGCAGCCATAGAAAGCATCTCTAACCAAAACACCAAGACATGAGAAGCCACAGATGGATTCTCTTACAGCAAATGTTGTTACCACAAAGCTTTCTGGGAAACACAGAGAAAAATCAGGGTTTCAAAGCTGAGAGACATGCATGCCTACATCTTGGAGGGTCAGGCAAACCTACAGATTGAACTGAAATAATTTCAGGCTGAAAGCAAAGTATTTTTCTTTTTTTAGAGCTTCAATGCATGCTGCAGTTTCAGATCTTCGTCATCTATTTAAGCTACACAAAGCAGATAATATATAAGCAGACCAAGTTCATGCTCCCCAGCAATTACAGATCAAGTGCTTTGGATCTGCCCATCCTCATAGATTTACTGGCCTCAAGTGCTCTGCTGACCACAGCTAACACAATTTGCTACCTTTTTATTTCCAAAATTCATCCTACTTCCACTGAAAACTCTGGTAGTTTAGTTTATTTTTATTATTGTTTGATCTGGCTTACCCTGTCCTTCATCACCTTCCCCAATACCAGGAGCTGAGATGATTTCTGCTTTGTTCACTTGCTGAAAACACAATGCAAATTGCCTCCAAGGACTGCAAAACCTGACAAGTATTCTCAATGACAGTCTGCTGTATCTGTCAGTCCAGTAGCATCACACAAAATTGTTTATTTAAAAAGAAGAGAGACACCATCACTAGCTGCCACACAGTTTAAGACAGACTTTAGTTTATTAATGTTTTTATTGATAGTGAAAATTGTTTCCACCCAGGCACTTGAGGGGTAGTCATCTCAAGCTTTTTTTTGGTAAAGCAGTGTGGTAGTATTGATTTCTAACATCACAGCCAGAATGCAAAAGAACATCCTTCAAATAATTCTTTGTGTAATACAGCATAATGTATCAAGACAAGGAAAAAAAAGTTCTTTATAAATTCCTTACTTATTAATTACACTTGCTAGTTCTGACTTTTTTTTTTCTTGCCTGAAACTTGTAAAAGCATTTTTAGACTAGAATTAATAAGGTGCTGGAGGGCTCCAAACCCAAGTTAAAGCAGATGGAAACACATACTTACATTGCATGCAACATGTCCATTCCCAGAAACTAAAAGGGATTTACTCAGATGCACCAATTAAAAATGCCTGATTGAAACTGAATGCTCAGAACCTCACCTAACTCAGTTTCGGTGTCAGGAAGCTTTATTTGTCCTGGCACAGAACCACTGACATCACAGCCTCTTCTGATGTGACAGCAAAAGTTCATCAGCTGCTAGGAAACTGAACTTCTCATTAAGCTGGCAATATTCTTAGAGGTAAAAGTTACCTAGAGGATGAATACCAGCAAAAGTCTTTCCTGGACACAAAATTCATCAGAATTTCCTCTGCTGTGTCACAATACTGTTAACTACTTTCAGTTCTATGAAATACTGCATTATACCAATTTAGTGCAACTGTGGTCTTTAGTCAGAATTTTGTTTACACAAAATGAAAATTTAATCTATCTCCAAATCTGCAATGCTTCAAAGTGCCCACAGGTGACAGGGATCTAACTTTTGAATATGTGGGTTTTTTCTTAGGAGCTAAATTTTTTTTTGTGAACAGAAAAACTGGGAAAAATCACCACTGTTATTAAGCCCATTTCTTCAAAAACAGGAGAAGAGTTTAACAAAACCCAATCAGATTCAAACATAAAGCCAACAGGAAGATAGTAGGACAGAGTAAGGGCATCCCTAGTTGTGTTTAGCTTCCTGAACTGGCAATACATTTACTTGAACAAACCTGAAATACTTGAAATCAACACTAACAGATCAATCAACATCCAATGCTACATTGAATAGCATGAAAATCCCATCGTTCCTCCCTGTGTGACCTGCACAGTGAACTATTCCTGTCAGCTCCTGAGCAGCCCCAGCAGCTGGATGGCGAGCCTGCCCACAGAGCCAGCCTGCCAGGTGCCACCAGAAGCAGGAAGGATGCTTCCCTCACATGTTTTTAGCAGGGCCAGTATTTGAAGTGAATCACAAACAGCAAACACAGCTTAGGAGCCAAGTGACCTCCAGAAGGTGGGAACAGGATGCATAAAGGATCAGCTCCTGCCAGCAAGACTACATTACAGTAACTGTTTCCCTCTTGACACTCTAAAGGCACAATGGTTTCACTCCATTGTTTCAAACTCATGGTAGACTTCCAGATTTCTAGATAACTATGCAATCACCACACAACCCTTGTCCTTCACCTTCACGTTTTCTTATTCTGCATTTAAACAGAACACATTCAATGTAGCAGAAACCAATTTTTTTTTTTTTTTTTTTTTTTGTCCTGCATCTTAACCTGAGGATATAAAAAGTAACACTGTTCCATAATAACTCAATTTCATTCCTGGAAACAACTGTGCCTATAATCATTATCAGCATGGCTTCCCTGTGTCAAGTGCAACTATCTCAATACACTAAATTCACTATTTGGCATCCAGTATTTAACTACTAAGACAGCAGATTTTTGCATTTAGCTAGTCCTTTGACGCAGCAAAAGAACTGCCTCCTCCCAAAAGCAAACACTTCACCCTATCCACACAATGATAACACAACAATATTATATGTACTGTAATATAGGTTCAAGTGGCACAACAAATAAACCCTTGATATTGAACAGCATCTAAAGTCAGATGAACAGGAAGTATTTGTGTCATTCCATGGTTCTGAGTTTAAGGAACAATGCAGTGTTAAACCACTTACAGCAAAATACCTTGGCTATGACAATTATGCCTCTATGATGATCAAACTTGCCATTAACTAAGAAAGTTTTAAAAATATGTCCCAGAGAAGCCCTAACCAATATGCTCTTTTCAGACACAAGTTTTTCATTTTAGCCTAGGTTTTAATCTACATCTGAATACCCATTCAAATGCGTAAAGAAACCAGATTCAGGAAACATAATCTAAGGGCGTTGTTCAAACCTTGTTTCTAATTAAGGATTTAACACTTGGACAAAACCTTCCAAACAAGGATTGAAAATTTTGCAAAGGAACACAGTATGACTGTAAACTGCTGCCTTGGCTTTCCCAGTGCAGGAAGTGCAGATACCACACCCAAAATCTTGTTCAGGCTTTTTTTTCTTATCTTCTGCTTTTTCTCTTCTTTTTTCCATATAAATTTCAATACTAAGTTTTAAAATTTTCTCCTAAACCAGATTCACCAAATATAAAAAGCCTTTGTTCACTCAAATTATTGAATTCTAAGCATAAAGCTACAGCCCTCCAAAATACATGGGAAAATATTAAAGGTGGCTATCAGAAGTTATGTTTTCAGCATTTTATTACTTTATCTGTCACATAGGATCTTCCATCCTAAGTAATTGCCTGTAAATATACTTTTACCAGGATCTTGGAGTTATCACGTATCAGCCTGACATGAAAAATATAGATTCTTAACATATTAGTTGCAAAGCAATGCTATGCTCAAATCGCTCTTACTACATTACTTTAAGCAATAAAAATAGCACTTTACTTGGCTTCAGGGGTTTTTAAGCCCTTGAACACTTACATAACTCTTCCCTTTGTAGCCTGATCATGCTTTTTATTTATAAAAAGAAGTATCCATTTCAACAATTAGATGATCAGCATGTGCATCTACATGTATCTGCTATTCTCCAGATAATATCATGAGTGGCAAAGGAAAAAGAATTTTAAAACCAATTTTGTTAACCAGACAGGAAACCCTACACTTCAGCCTCTTCAAATGAGTGGTAGACAGAAAAGTGTCTTACAGCTTTGCAAAAACAGCATTTTAAACCTTGGAAGTTCACCAGTTTTCAAAGTTTTTTTCAGCAGATTTTAAATCCTCCATACATTAAAAAAAAAAAAGTCATTAAACTATATATGAAGAGAGCAAGCAGCATAAAATATCCCATTGAAGAGAGATAAATCTCTGTGTACGATGGGCTGGCTGTTCAGTGTGTGGGAGGGCTGAAGCATGCTGACATTAGCTTAGGAAAATATGCAAACTCTTAACACTTTTGAATGCAAGCAATTTAAAAGCCCACAAACTATCCCCCAGGCAGCCATCTCAAATACTGAAGTACTAAAATGAAACTAAAACTAAATTTGAAAAAAGCATAAGAACGTCAACTTTCATACCAATTGACTACATTACACACATTGCTGTTTTCAACTTATATTTAGTTATACTAATATTAGTTTGTTCATTCTACTCAATTTTATACCAAATCCTTTTTATACCAGCTTAGCATTTGTATTCCTTAACTCATCAAGCTTTTCCCTTTTAATTTCACTGCCCAAAACCCGATCACACTGCTGAAAGCGGCATATGGCATTACACGAGAAAGTGACACAGCCAGGCAAGTGCCTGCAGGGGAATAATTCATCTCGCCCAGCACTGATAGCACAGTGCCTGCCCCCACATTACTGCAGCTGGAATCTCTGCAGCAGAGCAGAGCAGAGCTGCCACCCCTCCCAGGACTGTCCTCTGGCTCTGGGAGCAGGGTCAGCCCTCCCCACTGAGGGCTCTTCACCCTGGTAAAGAATGCGGGCGAGATAGGAGAAAGGGCTTCCTTGACCTATTTCTGCAGCAGCTCTCACCCCTTCCCCTCCTACACACACATATCTGCACCCACCTCCAAATTACACACACATCCAAGAATCTCTGGAGGTTGGTGGAAAAAAAATGATCTGTAGGAAATGAGACACTGAAAAGTAGCGACATTTTCCTCCACATTTTTGCATCTGTGAAGAAGCTGAAAGTTGTAGAGACTACACTGCATTTCTCAGTCTCTGGAGAACAGAAGGGAAAGGTAAAAAGCATCCAAATGCCAATCTTTATCTTAAGATGCAAAATCATTCTTGTCTTAATTGGTTTTGTTGTTCATAATTTTCCAACACCCACTCTGTGATAGTGACAGCCCAAACACACAGAAGACATTGTTCATACCCTCAGGGGTTTTCCAATTAAATGCCAGAAATTTGAACACAATGAAATTACTCATTTAGCTACAAGTGGAGGGTTTAAAGATTATAATTTATGAAGGATTTACAGCTATGCTTGGTGTTCATACACTAGAGAACTTCAGCCAAACTCTGGCTTATATTCCTTGGTTTTGTCTAAAGGACACAAGTGATGCTCTACCTGCTTTTCCTATACTACCTGCTTTTGTCTTCAAAGCATTTACACAACCCTCAACAAAAGACTGATATTTTCTTCTCCTCATCAGTCAATCCTATAGAGAAACGAGGCTAGATTAAATGTCCTTTTTAGCTTCGAAATTTCAACAGAAAAGCAAAAACCACTACGGGGAAGTAGCACTAACCTAAATAACATGAGTTAATGAGTTGGTGCAGGAGAGCAGATGTTAAGCTCAATGAAACTTCTGAAGAATCTAAAAAGCAAGCTTTATTTTTTAATACACAGAAACTGCATCTAAGCTAAGACTATAAGCAGCTATCCAATGCTGTCAAATGATATTTTACCAACTGAAAAATTAAAATATGTTAATTTAATTCTAATACTCTTAACAGTATTTGAGATTAAAAATATACACATAAATTAAATACTTTAGGAAAGCTTATCTAGTTCATAGCAACATATAGTTGCCCTCCACAGTCACCTGAAGAACAAAGCATCCTTTAAAGAGTAGAGAAACCTAACTTTCTGTGGGCCAGTACTTATTTAGTACCCTTCTAGCTAAAACCAACAGGGAAAAAGGTCAGCAGTATATAAACACTGCATCTAAAGTTTTTACTGCTCTTACAAAAAATCCTGCAGACTTCTTCATGTATTATCACTGATAGAATTATCTTTTTCATCAGGTTCAAGAGATGCTGTACAAAAAATTGCAGAGCAGAGGAAAGAAGTTATCTTGATCAGCACGTTACACCCAGTGGCTCAGAGTATGTGGTTAACAAACAACTCTCTAGAGTGAAGAAAAAACAGAAGAAGAAAAAGTGGTGCTTGCTCTGTCCACAATCCTACAGGCAGCTTTGGAAGACTCCAGATCAAAACCCTATCAAAGCAAGACAGGTTACCCTTGGACAAAACTAACAACTGCATTAAACTTGTTTTTGGAATTAGAGCCTTTCTGAATTTACGTATTTTGTTAGTACCTTAACAGAGAGCAATCAAACCTCATACAAAGAATTTTGCACTTCTAAACTAATTCCTGGACTTAATGCATACCGTTTTTAACTCTACCAACACACAATTAAACTGGATTTGTGGCTTTTTCTTGAAAATTTAATGAATATAAGGCCCTTTAAAGAAAAAAGATTTGGAGATCACACATCACTAAGCTTTATTATCATTCTGGCAGAAGCAAAATAAACTACAGGAGTTATTAATAGTGCAATTCAACACAACCTATTTAACACCTTCTCTGGAAATCATATTATCTAGTCCTAGAGTTATATAAGACTTCTTAGCATCTAAAAAAAGAAATAGAGACAAAGCAACCAAATTTCAAGGGTGTCCCAACAATTATTCTTATATTGGACAGAAAGTGAACTGGTACTTCAAAAGGGTTTTCAAGTAAAACTTTAACAGTCAGGACTGCTTTAGACCCAAACCACAATTCAGTGGTTGACTTTTCTGGATTTACCTGCAGCCCCCGAGGAGCCTTTCTGTTGTTTTTTTTAATGTGCAATAATCAAAGAAAAAGAAGGTGTAGCAAACAGCACTCTCTTAACCACACTGAAACCAATTTGAGTCATCTTCTCAGGAAACTGTGGACAGAAATGCTGAAGGCTTTATGTTCACAGAAGCTGTTGCACATTGCTTTTCTACTGTATCTGCACTGCCTTTTGCATCTGCAACCCAGTTTTAATAGAACCAATGCACAGGATATAAAATTTACCGACTGAGTGAAATTGCCAGCTTCATCTCTGCCCATTTAACTCAAACCCACAGTTCAGACCTAGAGGTGTGTATGCACAACCTGTACATGCTTGTGAACTCATAGATACACAGATAAATATACACTCCTCACAGAGATTAAAATAGCACTATTAATTTGGACACATCCTGTGCAAAAGTTCAGAAACATCAGCCTTCCAGAAACTCAATTTACTTTTCATGATAGAAGGAAGGCCAAAAAAAAAAAAAGAAAAAAAAAAAGCTGAAGACAGCTTTGCTCAATTAATTCTTAGGCTCCAACCCATCTCCCAGTGCCAGCTGCAGTGTAATTTTCAAGTGACAGAAGAGTGCCAGGAGAAGAGAACAGTTGCTGTAGGTGCAGCTGTTGAGCAATACCTTATCTAAGACTGTGCATTTAGGACAAATGAACCACTGCTTTAGTCTTGATACGCAGTAAGGGTGGCTCAGCCCAAAGTGCAAAAAATTTTCACCCTAAAGCTAAAGAGCAATTCTTGTCCTTAAAATAACACAGCAGTTTTGATAATATCTGTTATCAAGCTGCCCTATGGGTCAGTAAGTGAAAATTTAATACAGAAGGCCTACTGCTGATATTAAATTGAGCACACATTTTTGCTATTTCTTGTTCGCTGCTCATTAAGGAAAAACACAGAAAAGAATTACAAAAATATGCAACTGCCTGGAAGGCAGTGTAAAACTTTTTTCTGTAAGGTGCTACTCACATTGCAAGCCAAATTCACAATTAACAAATACCAGGCTCTTAGAATAGCTTAGCACTTCTGTCCCAGTCACTTAGCAAACTCTGCTGAACAGAGGCTAATTCATCTCAAAGTCTTGTGAGAAATGGGTTATGAATTTTCCTAAGTAAAAGCTGTCACATCAGCTAGTTACTAATTGATGTTTACTACCCTCAGCACTGCAAAGGACTCAAAGTTATGATCTGGGCTACAATCTCATGTTGATCTTAAGTGTTTTGTCTCCTCTTTGGAGATTTACTCTGAAAATACAGTAAGCATATATCCCGACGATTGAAGGAATTATGAGAATATTTAGGAAGAGAGTATCCTTTTTTTCCTCTCCTGTCTGAGGAAAGGGGTGGAAGATCACTGTTCTAGCAATGCTGCTGTGCATTCCTGTAGGTTAAAACAGAGTAACAAATATTCATGTAAACTACTCTTAAACCACAAAAAATCCAGAAACCATGTATCCAGTGGGAAACAAAATTTTTATCCACCTATAAATAAATACATGTTAGCACAACTGAGCCTGTAACCAATTCAAGAGCTACCTACCAAACATGAAGTGATAAATTCATACTAACTTACATGAATTCTCTTTGGTTTCTAGTCAATGTAAACACCTATGTTGAAAATAATTAATGGAATAACTGAAGAACAAACTTCTTAACACATGTAAGAAACTGTATGCTGCTGAATTCCATGTATGTATGATCCTTTACAGCTGGAACGGTCCTAGGACAATGTAACATCTGAAAAACTGATATTCCTTGAGGAGAGCTATGCTGTAATTAAGAAGTTATGAAAAAATACTTTTCCAAAAGTGTTAAACAATTTTAACAGCAAAATTCTCAATCATGTCAGATTCTTGCAGGTATTTACCATCCTCATAAAAACATCTTAGAAAGAGCTCCATGTGCAGTTAGGCCACCTCCATTTTGATTTGTTACAACAGTTATACATTGGCACAGGATATTAAAATACAGAACACAGACTACAGTGAAGCTTGAGAAGAAAAAGCTTAGGGATACACGGGTCACATTAAGGTCTTCCTCTATCCTAAGTCAGCTCCTCCTGCTGCTCACTCATACAGGGAGATCATAATTTTGCAGCTGTGATATTTCCACGGCAACACTGGTGACAGTGATGTCACAAATTCAGTCCTGACATAGCTTCAGGATCAAGTACAAGGAGCAGATGGGATGCGAGGGAGAAAGCCCCTATTTAAACACAAATTTCTTTCATAAGAAAGAAAGAGGCATGAGCAAAGAACCAGGTGAATGGATCGTGTTTTCAAGTATGATATATTCAAAAGATTATCCTAGCATGAAAATCTATTTAAAGGCAAGACCTACAATACAGGGTAACTGTCAAATTTGTTAGGCCTTATAATAAACCAACCTTGAAAGCTCCCTGTTTTGCATGACAAGCCCTGTGCTTCATTTCTAAAGTGGCAGTGAAAACAATACACTTCTGTCCCTTGTGAATTTCCTTTAGATAACTTTAACATTCATTTAACATTTAACAGATATATTAATCTGATACATCACTGTGCTCATAATACCATATGTAAATACGATGTAAAGCCCTCACTGGAGTGAGTTTGTTATCCGAATTAGATATGATATGAAAGATATTAAAACAAATCCCAGATGTGTCACCAAGTACAACAGGATGGTAACTGGACTATTCAGCCAGCACTGTTAGATTGGCAAAGGGGACTGTATTTTTGTCCTGATCTGTGAATGCATCCAAGAATCAACACAAGCTTCAGGCCAGCTGAAGATGCCCTAAGCCCTGCACCAGTTACACTCTGCAGACTCCAAAAAATTACTGGTACCAAACCTCCTTCCTATCTTTGGGCACCCCATGAACCAAGAGCAACTGAGCCCTGAGAGCATAGAAGTGATCGTGACAAAAAGGGGAATAGCAGAGAATGTAACCACAATATAGTCACAAACACAGTCCCCACATTAATTCATGTCACAGTGTGAGGAGACACACAGATTTCTTAAAGATGCTCCTCTCCGGAGAGGACAAGTGATAAACAGCAAAACGACCAACCAAGAGAGGCAAGGGAAGTGCCTATGACCAAAATTCAGATGTAGGCAGTCTTTCAGAGAGCTGCACGCAAGGAGAAGTGGTTTCTTATGACGGCACTGGCAGAAAGATGCGCAAGAAAAATGAGAAGTCAAACAGAAGATAAAAGGAGTTAGAAGGATATAGATCCATGTTCTGATCACAGAAGAAAAAAGCCCACACTTTTCAAGATGAAGACCTGGAAGGATTGCCAAGAGTCTAGCTCTCCAGGGGGAAAGGAAAAAAAGGGAATAAAATTTGTAGCCTGAAGCTGGACCTAAGCCAAGATGTGAACAGGCCCCCAGGAAGGGACATTGGGTGGGGGCAGAGACTAAAAGCACAATGCAAGGAGGAACAGATCCAAAGTCAAGTAGCTAAGCAGGGTTCCCAGACATCACCTCTGAAATCACTAAGGCAAAAACTGCAAAAGGGATATAAAAACAGGCAGAGTGCCATGTGATACAAGCCACAACAATGATCAGCTAGGAAAGTCCACCTGATTTGCCTAATACCAACAACAAATCAAAAAAGCAGGCGATAAACTGGAGGATGCTGGCTGGTTACAAAAATAAATAAAAGACCTGAATACATGCAATTGTTTAGCTTCAACAAAAATGTTTTGTTTTTTTTCCAAACACATTAGGCACATTCCTACGACTCACATGAACAGAAATGGTGTCTGAAATATATATTTAAAAAAAAAAAAGTGGTTTGGGGCTATAAACTTCTACAGGCCTCTTACTTGTTAAAGTAGTAAACTCTGGAAATAGTATCCTTTAGCCCAGTAGGATATGAAATATAGTCTATTTTAAGATGCAGTTTATTGTTTTTACAGTTGTGATTAAGACACAGCTGTCACAGACTAACATGACTACAATACAACCCCAACAAGACTCCTCCTCTCCCTTTGCTTTTGTAAGGCCAACAACCTCGGATGAGAACATGAACCAAGCTCCCCCAGTGGACTTTCAAGAGGTCACTTTAATTTCAGTGCTGGAAAGCCCATCTTCTTTTTACCCAAGAGGCAAAAAAAAGCCTCTCTCAGACAACTCTCGCACTACTACATCTCTTTTTCCTCATGTTTATAGAGATGTGAAAGTGACGGCTGATACAAGCTCAAGCTCATTGCTGTTTTTATGGTGTAGCAAACCAAGGCAGCTGCCAAACATGAGCTACAAAGAAAGCCTCTTCCTATTGTTTTTCAGAAAATAACTTACTTTCTCTCTATCACACTGATCAAAATTAACATTCCCCTGATAGACAGAAGTCAACTGTTCTTCTAAAATGAAATCTTACAAAAAATCAGCATTTTAAGAGTAGAAAACACATTTAAAGTCCAAGTTTTGTAAATATACCATAGAGAACAAAAACAGTTAAATCAAAACATAACAAAACCCCACAACTACAAAGTAATAGATTTTAAAAAGCAATAGAATAATCATAGGCACGTTCTAACACAATCTCAGTCCAAAAGCAATTCAAAGTATAAAATAACACTAGATTGGGATGTCAATTTTTTTTTTCCAGCTCTCATTTCTCTACATAAATATCATAGTCAAAGTGCATTACCTTCGTTTTCTGAAGCTTGGCATTTTACTTTCAGTACCAAATCAAAGGTACGTTCTGGATTTTCCCTGGAAGAAACAAACACAACCAATTATCACATACATATTTCAGATCTTATTTCTACTGTTATATCCTTTCCATTATTTTTGCAGAATAATAAATAGAATTAAAATACCATTAAAACAAAATTAGTACTCAGATTAGTTCTAAGGAAGAACCAAAAAGTCACATTTCCCTATACGGCCTTAAGAAAGGAATAAGAAAGATAAACAAGCTAAACTTCGTGATTTATTTACATTATATTGTCACTGCCTTATATATATCAAATAGCTTTTAAGTCACTCCATAACTCATCTAACAGTTGTGAAAAAAAAGCTACTAAGCTCCTTATCAATAAATCTGCAATATTAATAGAGTCACAGGCAGCCTTTTCTACAGCTATGTCTTATTTCTACTAAGTAGGAATAGCCCATCATTAGACCTCCATTTGAATTCCCTGTGTTTAGCCGCTATCCTTTAAAAAGCCCCTGATTACCACCCCAAGGCCGAGAATCGTTTGGCTTCCTCTTTCACCAGGTATCGACGGCCAGCTGGGACTCCAAGGGCTGAACCTCAGGCGTGATTCAGTGCGAGAGCCAACACGGGTGCCCTAACCGGGGATGGCCCCAAGCCCCAGCCAGCCAGGAACTCCTTTTATCCAGTGCCTCCCCAGCTGCAGTAGCCAGCAAGGGCAGCTGCGTGTGACGGCTGGCGCCTCTTCCACCTGATGATAATAACAAACTGCATGTGCCAACAGCAATTAACACTCAACCTAATCCCAAACTACATATTCATTGAAACAGGTCTAAATGCCATTACCGTGCCATCCACCCCTCTCTGCCTACCAAGCACACTGCTATTTACATTAAAAACAAGCGGTATAACCGCACCCATATCAATTATCTATTTAACCACATAAAAGGCTCACACTAGAACTCCTATCTTGTGTAACACTCCCACTGAAATCAGCTGGAGATTTAGGCATAGGAAAAAAAAAAAAAAGATTTGGTTCCAGGTTTCTAGGATGCTTCACATAAAGCATACAGTAAATTAAAACACTGTTGTTTCTTTAAATAAAGTATTGAATGAAATCCAAAGGCTGAGCCAGGGAAAAACTCAGCTGTCACAAATTAATTGATTCAGTTAATGCTTTCACTGACCTCAGCACCATCATCCATTGAGATATGCAGTTATAGTCTAATTCAGATTATGAAGACATAACCTGTCCATATCACACTCTTTCCTTGCATTTTAAAGCATTTTTGGGGGGAAATCCTGTATCTACTGATCCTGCATATAGGAGATGAAATTCTGGTTTGAGTTACAACAGCATAAATCCAGGACATTGGAGATTTACTCTGGTGTTAAACTGTCCATTTTTCCTCTGGCTGGTGAGCAGGGTCAGAATGAAACTGATAAGGCTGTGCTTGGTTGAGTGAGTCACCTAGAAAACTGAACCACAAAAATACTTCATTTAAAAGAAATTACATCTCCCCATGACATTGCTCTAGCTTAGGCCTTGGGTTTATCCTCTCAGATTGAGGTTTTTTAATGCGAATCAGTTCGTGTTATAATCACCAAATGAGTGTTTCTAACTCAACTCCTAGATGTGTTACACTCAAAAAACGTCATTGAAGTAATACTGCCTTCTGTCTTTCACTGTAGTACTCTAAAACTGCTTTTGCAGGAAAATGCTTCTAAGTTTACTCTTCACATCCCACTACGCTCAGAAGTGTCAAAGATGTGTCAAACTAATGTGAGAATTGTGAGCCTGTCTCTCGTCTCTCGTTTCCCTGCCAACTCCGCGGTGCCAGCCTGCTCAGCGCATATAGACACGAAGCTGTTTGTCAATTGCCGAAACCCGTGTGTAACATCTTGTCGCTTTCAATGTCACCAGAGCAGGCGGCCGCTGCCGGAGGGCAGCCTGGACAGCAGCGCTCCCAAACACCCAAGGAACCCTTCTGCACCTGCCATGCCGTGATGGCAGAAGGGTGGTCACCAGCTATACACAAGGAGTTTCACCTGAACCTGAGGAAGTACACTGAGGGCGGCAGAGCAGTGAACAGCCTGCCCAAGGACGGTCGTGGAGTCCTCCCCTGAAGACGTTCCAAACCCACCTGAAGTGTTCCTGTGTCACCTGCTCTACATGACCCTGCCTTGGCAAGGCGAGAGGACGGGATGATCTGCAGAGCTCCCGCCCAGCCCTGACAATTCTGCCATCTCCTAGAGGGATGCCTGGAACAGCCTCGGCCCGCGGCGGGCAGGGGCACTTGGGGCAGCTCTGCTGGGCCCGGCGGGCTCGGCACCGCGCTGCCAGCCCCGCACAGGCCCCGTTCAGCGGGCACAGCCCGACCGGCGCCGAGGCCTCTGCCCGGCCGGGCCGGCGGCTGCGAGCGCTTCCCCCGCGCCGCGGCTGCCGAGCGGTGCCGGGGCGGCCGCGGGGCCGGGAGGCGGCGGGGGAGCGGCCGGCGGGGCTGCGGCCGCCTCCTCCTCCTCCCCCTCCTCCCCGCCGCCGCGGGCCGGGTCGGGGGGCGCCGCCGCTCCCCCCGCGCCGCGGGTCCCGCCTCGCCCCGGCCCCGGCCCCGCCGCTTCCCGCCCGCCCTTCCCGCTGTCACTCAGCGGCCGCGGCGGACGCGCCCGGCCCCTCGCACGCTCCCGCCGGGTGGGCTCCCCCTCCTGCCGTCCCCGCCCGCCGCACGCCGGGCCCGGCGGACCGGGGCTGCCACGGGGCCTGCTCGCCGCCTGCCCGCCGCGGGGGCTCGGCTCGGCCCGGCCCGCCGCGCCCCGCAGCTCCGCCGCGGCCCCGCGCACACAGCACTCACTTGAACCTGCTGTCCATGGTCACATCGCGGGCCCCGGCGGCGGCCCCGGCGCCCCCAGGGACAAGCGCCCCGCCCGGCGGGGGCGAAGGGGCAGCGCCGGCCGCGGAGCGCTGGGCGGCGGGGGCGGCTCAGCGCCGCGGCGGGCGGCGGCCCATGGCTGCTCCGCTCCGCTCCCCCGGCTCGGGCCGCGACTGCGGCGGAGCGGCGGCACCGCCTCCTCCCCCGTCTCTCAGTTCCTGTTGCAGCCGCTCCGGCACCTTCTGGGAAGCAGGAAGCTCCGCGGCGGCCCGGGGAGCCGGCGGGGCTGGTGTCACCTGAGGCCAGCGGGGGAGGGCGGGCGGCCCGTGCCCTCCGCGGCAGGTGCGCCGCGAAGCGCGCCCGAGGCCCGGCAGGTGGGCCGGGGCAGCGCCTGGGGACCCGCATGAGGGACCCCCGCACCGGCACCTTCACCGCTGCTGAAGCCGCTCAGGGGATAGCTCCGGCTCCTGTGTGCACTGACACACCGTAGCAGCCCTTTCATGTTCTTTATGCGCAGCAGGAAAGGGGAGCTTTTCGTTCTAAAGGTCATAAATGTTAATTTAACCTGCTGTAATCTGCTTAGCGTTTTGTTTTATCGAGTGCTAAACAAACACTGTCCCAAACTGCTGAAGAGCTGGTGCAGCAGGGACGACTGGAGCAAACCCACCGTCCTGTAAACACACATAAAAAGCTTTCAATCTTTGAGTGCTTCCCTCGAGTTTGGAAAGGAAATAAAAATAACACTGGCCTTGAGAGGCTTCCAAGTCTCATTCTTCTGAGAGGCTCTGAGCAGCCAAATTCCCACCTACACCAAGTTTCCCTCACCAACATAGTAACACTGCAATGAAAAAGTGCATAAAATAGAATCTGTGGTACTGGGCCAAAGAAAAAACGTCATTCTTTCACTCTTCCTCCAGAAGCTAATCATCGTATCAACAGTTGAAAAGATGAGAAAAGTTCAAGCCAATTATATATTAAACACATAAAATAACATTAGTACATTACTGGGGCTGAAAAATCAAATATTCAAAAGTCAGGAAATTACAAATATTAACTTCTCCAAAGCAATATTGTTTTGGCTTCATTGCACATCCTACACACCTCACAGGACATAGATTAAATAATAATAAACTGTATAGATGTGCAACAAAAAGAACTGAATGTTGTAGCAGTAACCTTAGCTCGGGGATTTTCTTGGGTTTCAAGTATTTGCTTTCCCAGGCCTCATTTTGTGGTAATTTTTGGCTATATTTTAGCAGCCAGTATTTTCAACTCCCACTGAAGTAAATGAAATTGCTTGGGGCTTTGTATCCTTAACATACAGCAACACACTTCATGTAGCTCAGGGTTTTTTTAGGGAAAAAAAAGTTAAATGTGGGTTTTTGTGTACCATGAGAGGCCCTCACAGCAGGCAGCGTTAATTCACCCACTGTTAAATTGGACTTCTCTGATGGGATCAGTCTGGACTAAAGAGCCAGAAGAGAAGGGAGCAATGCCCATGTCTGCTCTAGCAAGGGGCTGGGGAGAGCAAGGCATCCAGCACCCAGGGATGTTACAGAACCAAAAAGAGAAGAAGCACATGGGGAAGGATATCGGGGCACAACCACAGTCATGTCTGTGCCTCTGTCTCCGCCTGCCTCCCTTCTGCCCTCCATCTCTCCCCCCAGACCTACTGCAAAACACACAGAATGTGAAAGTCTCTTCTGCAAAAAAAAAAAAAAAAAGGCCAATACTTTAACAAGATTGAATTTGGATCAGATGATTATCCAAATATTGAGACATTTTACTTGTGGAAAATTTCCATTTGAGGTGTACAAGAAGAAAAACCAAAGCAACCCCAATACCACCCCCCCCCCCACACCCCCACAAGAAAAACCCTGGTATTTCAGTAAATCTGTGTTTTGAATTACAGTAAATATTTTATAAGTCTAGTGTGTGTTTATTTCTCTCTTCTCTTAAGCTGCTGATGCTTGCCACTTTTGCAGACAGAGGAGCAGTCTGGCGGCCTGTCAAGCTGATCTACCATGCAATTCCAGCCATTCCTGGACTAGGGTCTCTCTTGGCAGATAGGACCATTGGGTCCCTTAGATTTCATTTTATCATAATTGGAGAAAAAATAGGTAGGGTTTCTTTCCCAAAATAAATACATGCCTTGTCACTGGAGTAAATTGACTGCATGCAGTGACTAAACCTTGCCTGCCTGGAAGAGCAGGAAGAGTAGAGAAAGTTCAAGTTTAAAACAGAAGGCATATGAGAGAACACCCTGTTGAGATGAGGCTCACATCTCTCAGAGCTATTATTTCAGACTCTGTGAAAGCTTAAGCAGACATCTCTGCCCAGGTTACACTTACTTCATGCTTTCAAGACTGGTTTGCAACCACAGCAGCTTCTAATGAAAGATGATATTTTGGGAAAGGTATTGGTGTTCAAAATTACCTCTTGCCACTGCCTTGGTTTCAGCTTTTCCTTGGAAGAGAATCAAGGAAGAAGGAAAAACTGAAAGCAAAGCCTCTAGATATGCAAAAAAATTGATTAATATAGTATATTCTGAAGCTGTGAGTATAGTTTACACCTTACTTTTCTTTACTCTGGTTTTCCATTCCAAATTAGAGCCATGAAACAACTGATACTTGGACTTTTCAAAAATCAGCTGTTCTACATGTAATCCAAAAAACACAAAGCCTTTTTCTTTATGTTTTGCATAACATGAAAATAGCTGACCTCAACCTAAATTATATCTAAAATATTAGCATAGGAACTGATATATAAGGATTTGCTGGAGGTGGGGTAGATGAACATTTGTTTTGCAGATAGGAGCAACAGGTAACTTAGAGATGAAGATTTCTACTCAATCTTCCATTGTAGTTTACCAGTGGTGAATATTCATTAGTCATCTTTTTACCAGTCTAATAATGTAAAGGAGCTTTAAAACTGATGCAGATACTTACACAATTCAGCTCCTACGTACTGGCAGTAAAAGAGGTCTCATGTAAATTGAACTGGACCTACAAGTCTTAATTTTCTCCCAGATTTATTAATGCTTTGGAGTAAGAAGTTGAATGAAAAAAATATCCAAAAGTCTACTTCATCTGAATCAGGCAAGAGAAGAATGGAAGTGCCATCAGGGCAGCTCCATCTCAAGGATCATGGAATGGCCTACGTTGGAAGGAACCTTGAAGATCATCTAGATCCAAGTTCCCTGCCTTGGGCAGGGACACCTTCCCCTGGACCAAGTAGCTCAAAGCCCTGTCCAACCTCACCTTGAACACTTCCAGGGATGGGGGCATGCACAGCTTCTCTGGGCAGCCTGTGCCAGTGCCTCACCACCCTCAGAGCAAACAATTCATTCACAGTACTTAATCTAAACCTCATGTATTTCATTTTGAAGCCATTTCACCTTACCCAGTCATTACACGATCTTGTAAAATGTCCCTGTCCATGTTTTTGTAGGCTCCTTTCAGGTACTGGAAGGCTGCAATTAGGTCACCCCAAAGCTGGACAAACCCAATTCTCCAGGCTGGACAAACCCAATTCTCTCAGCCTTTGCTCATAGGAAAAATGCTCCATCCCTCTGATCAACTGGGTGGCCCCCTCTGGACTCCAGCAGCACCTTGGCACTTGGCCTTACTAAACTTCATCAGATTCCCAAACCTCATGAGATTTGTTATCAGTCAAAAAAAACCCACAGAGCATAGTTTCTAGTTTACAACCAAGCTCAATATGGACACAACAGGAGATGTACATGAAACACACCAAGCAAAATGCCAAAACAAGCATCAAATCCTTTCTGTTAGCAATCTGCCATTCTCTGCCAAATTAATACCATGCGGATTTGGGTCTATAAAAGTGGTGCAAAGCGGGGTTAAGATCTCCAAAAGGGAGATGAGAAACAGACAAAAAATGGCCACACATTTGTCACTTGGAAATGGTAGAGCAAGGAAGAGAAGTTCCACAAGAAGCCAATTACTTTTTTTAAGTTGATACCACTACATTCACACATGTAGTGATTTTCTTTTAGCACAGAAGGCATAAAAGGGACAGAGGGAAGGCAAAAACACAAATCCTCTGAAGACAAAAATTATTCTGTTCGGTTTTTAGCATGGGGGAATTTGAATCCTCCTCATGCAAACTGCAAGCACCCATGCTTTCTGCAGGGAGATTCACAGGGAGCACAGGAAATAGAATTTACCCTACACACAAATGCCACCCTATAAAATGACAGGGTTTAGGGATCACTGACTGAATCCAACTCTGTACAGATCCAAATCTCCCACCCCAAATAACTCCAGCAAGGCTTTGAGAGGTAGAAAACACTCATCATCACCATAAGCTGGAGCAGATATATTGTGAATTAAGGAATCTTAAGTATCACAGAATTCCTCACTTGCCAGGTACAATTCATTCAATAGTAAAGCATACTACTAATAAAGTGATCTTCCTCCTAAGTGTTCCTGAAACTCATAAAGGGATTTCCTTCAGAACATTGTTAGCAGAGCTTGCTGAAAGACATGTTCTCCCCTGGGAGCACCAATGGGTTTGTCAAAAATGGCAAAATCAAAACCTATTAAGTTTCCCACTCTATGGCCATAATAAATATTTTTTAGAATACTTTGATAGAATCTGTAGTTTATACCTTGTACCAAGAATTCTCCACTCACCCCTGAGTGTACTTGGGCCTGTTTTAGTCCTTGTTCCTTCAAATAAGTTATAGTATGTTTATGTTATCTCAGATGCTATCAGTATATCTCCTAACAACATCATCACCTTGTCACACCTCACAGACTTGAAAAGCATCTCTTACAATGAGAGTTTACTCTCAGCCCCATTTTAATGGGGTTGGAGGTTTGGGGGTTTTATCACTTCGTTTAAATCTTACATACACTCATTCCCAGTTGTAAATGAGTGACTAGATCATCTCACCTATGTAAAGTTTTCCAAACTACCAAATTCACAAACATCAATTTCCCCATTAAACTCCTTAGCCATAATACTGTCATGAGACAATACTTAAAGAGAAAATACTGTACTTAAAAAAACACCATATACCTACATTATGTGATTTCATCATTCAGTTTCTTTAAAGATACTTTATATTATGTTATTTATATATTTATACTAAATAAATAAACTTTAGTTTATTAAGTAAATAGATGTAGAATATACATGTCTACAAGTATTTCACATTTGTATTGACTCCTTGCATGATCATACAAACATAATTTTTAACTTTTCAATGTTATTTATCAAAAAATGCACTGTAAAGGGCTCTAAGTTTTCCTGCTTAAGAGCAGATGATGATTTAAGGTGGACATGACCAAAAGTGACACCTTGCCATGGCTGGGTAAGGATTTTCATGCAATGCTTGTGCTAGGTTGTCAGGGATGCTGCATTTCAGCAGCTGTCACTGTCCTTGCAGCCAGGCTATGTGCAAGGGCTAGCCTGCCCAAACTCACACACCCAGGTAAACACACTCATCAATTAATCAGTGGACTCCTGGGCAGAGACCATTGCTTGCATGGAAATGAGGATTCCCTGGCTTTCTAATCAGTGTGTCCTCCCAACAAGACTGAGATAGCACATCTTCATAATCAGGTCAGCTTTAAGTTTAACAAAGGAGATGGGGGAACTTTTTTTATGAACATAGGTTCAAGCTACAGAGCTTTGACAGATAAGACACTCAAAAATTTAAATGTTCATGATACGGCTGTATTAGCTCAACATTTGGTTTACTGGTAGTATTTGCAAATCTTTGCAGTCTGATCCATGATACCTTTTGTTTGTTAGATAGATTTGCATCATAATCTACAGAAGATGTGAAGTAAGCATTTAGTAAATATTTACAAGCCTGTGTAAAGTTTAACCAGATATTTGCTTTACCTGTGCATTCTGGATGCTTTATCAGTTGTTTAGATGCAAATTAATTTAGAAATTAAGCATAATTAATATTTCTATGCATATTAAATTCAATTCATAGACAATTTAGAAAATTTGGGTGGATTTCTAATTTCTATTTCTAGTTTATTTCTAATTCAGAAGTGACAGCTGGCAGAATCTAACAGTAGAATAAGCCACCTTTCAGGTCTGCTGCCCAAATCCAGCCTTCAGCCAGCAAATACCAAGTGCTTTCCAGTGGATGCTGATTATTCATAGGAGTGTTTGAAAACAAGGGGTGGTCTTTGCCCAGTTCCAGTTTAGATGCAAGTCAGACACCTTGCAGCCAGCCTCCCTGTTAGGTACTTCAGAGAAATGAAAGACAGAAAAAAGAAAGAAGCTGTTCTTTTCTTTGCATAGAAAAAATAATACCAAAAAAACTCCAAGAAAGTTTCAAGAAACATTTCTGGCAATATTAAGGGAATATACTGAATTCTTTCCCACACTTAGTGATTATTGTGGAGATTTTTTCAGCTCAGCAGACAGTTTGCTTAAGGAAGAATTTTTTAGTGAAGCAGCAGGGTCAGGCAGAATCTTTCAATATGCATGGATTCAGGAGAAGGAAATCACTCATTCAAGTCATTTGCAAGTAAAAGTTTCTTACCAGATTGAACGCTTCCTTGCTGAATAAATTCAGTTCTTCTCTTTAGGTAAGAATATACTCCTCATATTTCTCTAATGTATATTTTAAATGTTGCAGGTTGCAGACTACCTGATTAATATGGTACTCATTAAAACTACGATGGAGCTTTTTTAAAAAGGTCTTTTCAAAGCAGTATGAAACTGATTTTTGTTATCAGACATAAAAGTTTCATATTCTTGTAACCTTCTGAATGTGGTAAGGCCAAATGTACACAAAATTAGGAACTGAACTTTATTATAATGAAGATGTGCTAAAAGTCTCTAGGCTGCTTTAGAAACTGTCTGGTGTGTCTACCAAAAAATTTGAAGCAGTAAATCAAGGAATACTAAATATTAAAAGAACAGTTTCCAGCTATTTACTTGCCATTGCTTAAGGCCCTATTTATGCACTGGCATACATATAAAAGAGTATATACTGAAAGAAGTTTTATATGAAAATTAGTTATAAAAAAGCCAGTCTCTCAGCTCTACAAACAGTATTTAATTTAAAAATAGCCAATAGAGACAGTGTATTTTAATATTTACTTGCATTAAAAGATTAAAAATCACTGTATGGTTTCCTCTATCAAAAGATCCTGCAGAATATCCCTGACTCTCTTCTAATGTTGTGGCTGACATAATGAGGAGTCCCCAGTGCCAGGTTCCTTGGCCAGAGATTTGTCCTTCTGTTTTGTTGAGGGTGCTTTGCTCATAATTAATTCCATAAGGTAATTTAGCAATGTCAACCTTTCTTCTTAGGAATAAGTAAATTCCTTCTAACATTTTTTTTTAAAGGAAAAACTATACCCCTCTGTAGTGTATGAATCCTCATGCAGGTATATGGCAGGGATTTAAGGAAGACTTCCTACACTGCTGTTTGTTTTTACACTTTGTTATGCAACTGGGTCGCAGGTAAATCACTGAAATATCAAAGACATCTTCTGCAGGTTTCTTCATTCAGAGGCGTAAGGACAACAAACCCAGTTGCCACTGTGCTAAATAGCTACAAATACTTCAGGCAGGTGGGTTATCCCTGTATGCATTTGCCATTTTTGATTCACCACTGCATCAGATACCAAAGACAAAAAGCAGATGGGAAGGTTCTCAGTAAAACAGATGGGAATATAATCCCAGTAATTAACTAATACAATAAATTTCCATGTTTATCAGTATGCTTACTGAAGGAATTCTTGCATTTAATAGCTAGGTAAAATGAGAGCAGAAGAAGGAAGTGACATCTCCAGAAGAGCAAGGCCAGTGGGCTGTCCATGGGACAGTAGGGCAGTACAGCCCTAGTGCATTAACACAGCTGATGGCTTTATTTACTGGAATTAGTTCTGCTGCCTACCCTGACCATTCAGTTCAAGAGCAGAAGAGTGGTAGGACCACCATACTGTTTCCATTTGAGAGGTTGTGCCTGAGAGAGTTCAGAAAGATGACAGCAGCGAGCCTGTGGAGCCACTTCACTGTTTTATTTCAGGGCTTTGCCCCTCAGTGGTGGTGAAGGGAACAGGGCTTGTAGCAGTTCTCAAATGTTGCTGTACATCTGCCACAGAATCAGGCCATTTTGTTGTCAGAGTCCCAGGCAAACACAAAAATTAAATCATATTGATATGACTTATTTTGCACAGAATTTTCCATCTGTTGCTCTTCTCAACAGTTCCATTAGAAAGTCGTATTGCTTCATATTCTATTATTAACAGATGTTGGAGCAGAATAATGTGTACGTGTGCCTGAGAATTAGAAGTGTTGCTAAATACAAACCTCTGTCCTCAGACTTGCATTTTAACACCACACCAAAGCACCTTGCTGCCATGTGAAATCCCACTTGTGGGATGGTCCCTTCCCCTCTGGTTCCTGCTCAGAGCAGGCTGCTTGGGGCCTTATGCAGGTTGGCTCAAAGCATCTCCAAGGGTGGGGGACACTGCAGGCCCCCTGGGCATCCTGCTCACTCCAGTGTTTGACCACCCTCTCAGCAAAAAAGAAAATTACTGTACCAAGTCAAACTTTCTCATGTTTCAACACATCTTTACTGTCTCTGTCCACCTCTGGGAAAAGGTGGCTGCCATCTTCTCCTCACCCCCTCAGTAGCTGCACAAACCAACCAGGGGGCTTCTCCCTGAAGTCGCTCTCTCAAACTCCAGCCACAAAATATCCTGGCAGCCTGCCCCTGGCCCTGCATTAATGTTCCATTTTCTTCTGATGGGGAGCCCAAAATGGGGCAGAGTAAACAAACAGAGGGACTTATGCCTCCCCTTCAGAGGCTGCCTGGCCTTTGGCTCCCAGAGCTTGGAGTGCTGTCAGCCTCCTTTTGCTACAAGAGCATGTTGCTGATTCACAGTCAGCTCCTTGTCCACCAGGTCCCCAAGGTTTTATTCTGCAATACTGATTTCTGCACAGCAAATCCCCAGCCTGTAGAGCATCAGGGCCCTGATTCAACTCCCCCTGCCAGGATTTTAGTTGGTTCAGGAGCTTATTTGACTGAGTTCAAGGTCAGCCTTTTTGCTGAGCTGAGCTATTTGTTGGGAATAAAGCTAGAGACAACCTCAGCAAAGGCCTGCCTGCCTCTCCATCCCTTGGGAGCTGCTTTCAAGCTGAGGCTCTCGCACTTGGCCTCTGCCTGAGCGACACTGCAGCTGTGCTGCAGCTGTGTCAGTGCCCAGTCTCCTGCCTCCCTGATCCTGACCTGCTGGCTTGATTTCCTGGCTTGACCTTGAACCTGCCTCATCACAACAGACTTGCTGTGTGGTCACTGGACCCAGGCTGACACTGGCCACTCTTTCCAGGCATATAAGCACAAGAAGCCCTTTTATACCCTTTACACCATTTGCTAATTTCAGCTCAGCTTGAGCTTTGGATTTTACAGCTCTTTCTCTGCGTGCTCAAGAAGTGTCTCTGAATACTTTCTGAGCTGCCACCTCTGCTTCCTCCTTCAGTGTGCTCCCTGTGTGCACCTGAGCTGCGTCAGGAGTCCCCTCTCCACCCATGTTTTTCCACTGTTACTCTTGATTTACTTTCCATATATTGCAGTAGACTGCTCTTATGCCCTAAGGAGGTTGTCCTTGAAGACTGGCTCGCTCTCCTGGGCCTTTATTCCTCCAAGTCTGTCTTACATGGGGATTTGCCAGGTCTCATGGTCATTGCAGCCAAGGCTGCCCTTGACCTTCACCTTTTCAATCAGGTCTTCCTTCTTTGTGTGTAATGGGTCCAGCAATCAGTTCAGTCATCACCTGCTACAACAAAATGTCCTCAGTACGCTTCAAAAACCTCCTGGATTGGTTGTGCACAATCCTGTCACTGTTCTAGTGGACAGGGCACTTGAAATTCTCTATGAATGCCAGGGCCTGTGATAAAGAAACACTCAAAACAGGATTAAACAAAAATTCATCTTCAGGCCCATAACATGTTTAGACTCCAAGTATCCCTGCAAACACATGTGATACCAAAGAGAAACCTCATCATGGACACGACAGCGTGAGTGGGAAATGCAGCTTAGAGCTGTGGTGAGCTGCAGTCAGCCAGACAATGGGGATGGACATGATGGGACTGAGCCTAAGACCTCAGGACCAAGCAAGAGGGCTTCACCTTAAGTCCTGAATTTGGTGTTGACCCTAAAGAAGGAGAGGATCACTGCATCCTTATCACCTCCACGTCTTGAAGTAGTTAATCTCTGCATGTTTCTATCCAAACAATATCAGAGGTAGCACATGAGATCTGATGGACTATATTGAAATACGATGGTACTGAAATCCTCATTTCCAAGGATCAATTTTTTTATTTCTCTTGCAATCTCCAGAGAAAACAAAGCTAAAATTCCTCATTCAAGGACCTTTTACACATTAAAATGTAATTGCACTCCATAAACTAGTCCAAGGACATGTTCTTTCTGCTCTATTATCTCCTAAGTTTATTTAATGCCAACTGTTAAATGTGGAACTTTTTTATATAAGTTTCTATGACAAAGCATCACTGATGTGCAGTTCAAAAAGCATTGTGAAAGCTGCTCTCTATCATTCATGGTTTGTTCATCACACCTAGTATTGCTTAAAAATACTCACTTTATATATATGAACAGGGCTGGGCTTGTTCTACAGGGTACAAACCAGGCAATCTGAAATATGCCAAGTGAAAACATTTCAATGAGCTTAAAGAATGTTCCTGATACCAGCATTTACACTTTGAAGTACATTCATTGCTGTCACAACCAACTGCAATTGTTTGTTCCACTTTTTCTGAAATATTCTAGACATTTTTTTCCCCTCATATAATGTATAGTAAACTTGGCAAGTGGGGAGACACGGGGAATAGTTTTACAGAACAATACGTCATTTTTCTTTTTCACAGAACATATGTCAGGCACCAGCAGACTCAGGAGATGTAATCCATATGAAAGTTCCTCTCATGTGTTACAAAATACAGTCAGAATCTTGCAAAAGGAGTTTCTTTCTTCAGTGTAAAAGCTTGGGATGACAATGAGGTATAATCAAGCATTCAGTACACTTAAGCTTTAAAAAACTACAGAAAAAAAAAAAAAAAAAAAAAAAAGGATATTAAGAAAGAACTCCTTTCCAGAGTAAAACTATAGGGTATTTCCAGGCACTAGTTAAGTAAATAAAACTTATTTTGAACTGAAAGACCTCCTCAAAAGACTTCTAGTTTAGCCTGGAGACATGATATACTGTGGTTCTGATGTGATGCAACTTATTTTTCACTTTTGGAATCTACAAACTGAATGAAAATCATGTACATTACAGAGTGTGTTACCAATCTTCTCACATCATAGAGGTTGTTTTTGTGATGGATACAGTAGGGGATTCTTGAAATAGTCTAACTGCAGTGCCCATGCACTTACCCAAATGCCTGCAGTTGCTGCTGCTGTTTTCCTGAGACTGCCTCTGTTAACTGTTACAACTGAAAAATTTAAATTTCTCATCATGCAGTCATCAACTTGTAACAGCAGTAACCCAGAGAAGTAATAACGTACTGTACTTTATTGCAAGATGATTTCTGGCCTGCTGAGGAAGTCAACCAATATTTTCAACAAATCTGGGCATTACCCATGACATAAATCTTCTTTCATCACACATATGACAGAGAAGCAGTCATCCACTGCCAGTAATGGTATTTGTCTTACCTATGTTGTTGTGGACTTATTCAGAAACAAAGAGAGCAACCTCACTGCACTTCTCAAACCAAACACTTGCAGGCTTTCAGTCCCTGCAACAGAAGAATCAGCTCAAACCACCTTTAATGCAAGCAACAAACCAGCATCCCTCCAGTCCCTCTGCTGTATGCAGCTACACAGGAGATCTGCATCACTCAAAATAATTACTGAAGTATGGCAGTTCTGCTTCTTTAGCTACTCTTTTGCTAAACTCATTCTGCACTTTAAAACCAAGCACTAACCCCAGGTGCATTAACTAAGGACAGGCAAGGGATCCCTCTTTCCTGGTGACTGTTCACAGTGATACATTTGAGAGAAAGCATTTCTAGAGCCAGACCATGAAAATGTCTGCCAACAGAGAATACTCTTCCTGATAGCATAAAATTGAAATCTAAATCTTCTCAGAGCTTTAGAAGAAGCTATATTGAAAACATCTGTCCTGCAGCTGGATTGGAGGGCAAATATGATCCTGAACAAGCACTGGTAGACCTGTGACCTGCAAGGTCACTGTGCTGCCTTGCTTCCTTTGCTGTCTTCTCCTAACACAGGGGATTTACCTTTGCAGAACCATAAAGGAGCTAACTAACAGGTGCCTGAGAAAGAGACAAAGGGGCCTAAAGGATGAGTACTAGTGGTGGAAAATTTCTTAAAGGCCTCTGGCAAAAGAGGTTGCACGTTCTTGTTTCCATATGAAACAGGATGCTTTTCTGTGACAAGCAGCAGCACATTGCTGCTTCAACAGAAGCTGAAAAATGTCTTCAATGCATTATGATTAACTTATCTTAAAATGGTTTTCTCTGTCCTTAGCTCTTTAGATTTTACTGCCTATTCATCTGTGTCTATGAAACAGTCACAATTTGTAATTTTTTTTTCTGTCTATTAGGTTAATAAAGTACATTGAGAATGTTAATTAGAATTCTGTGTTTCAAAGAACATTTTCTTAATATTCTCTGCAACCACTTTTGGGGTAAGAAGTTTATATTACTAAATGTTTTTGAAATTTTCAAATTTTCATGTCCAAAAAAGGAATTGTGATCTGATTATATTCAGTTCAACCTTGTCTATTCTATTTTCCCAAATATCATCAAAATAACTTCTTTGCACCACTTTTCTCTTCCACATTATGTTTTCAAGTTTCTTCATTTTGCAGGGAGTTAATTTTCTTCAATGTCCAGCACTATTTTTGTTATTTCGGAGCAGCTCTGCTGCCACTTGTTTATGAGCTTCATCATCTGTGCTCTTGCCATCAACTCTCTCCATGTTGGACTGAGGCACACATCATCCCTTGAGCCCTGGGATAAAGTTGTGTTTTCCCATAAAAAAAAAAAATCACATTTTCAAAACCTTTCTTTCACTAGCTTGTGTATAAACTCAAATTTGAGAATAATTGATCTTGAAATGTCTGGCAGAATATACAGCCTGCCTGAAACAAGAGCAGGAGAGCTCCCTCTGTCCACTCCCATAGTTTGTGTGAATCCATGTGGATCCAGCAGGAGACTGATTCAGTGTGTCAGGGGTAGGGGATGAGGGAGACCTGCACATCCACCCAAACAGAAACACAGGGTCCTCTGCTGTGGCTGAGAGCATTTTCCGGGAAAGAGAGAGGAGTGTGACGATGTTAAACCAAACAAGAGAGGAGAACACAAAGATCTCTTTGTCAAGTTTCCAAGACACAGTTGCCTTCATCCTTTCTTGGTGTGCAGAATGCTTCCCCTGGCCTCCTAATGAAGCTGCCAAACACCGCCCTCTTAATATTTCATGCATCATTTCACTGCATAGACCTTTCTGTCCTTGGCACTTGTCCTGTATCAGTTTTTATCTGCTGTATCCTTACAGTCCTGGGGAGTAACTTCACCCATGAGGCTGCTGGTACAGAACGCGGTGCTGCCTCTCCCAGTGAATCCAGGAAGGTTTTACTCAGGGGTTTCAGGCTCTAAGAATGAATGTGATCTTTTCCACGGGTGCAGTGGCCTGACCAGATTCTCTCAGCAGGAACTGCAGCCATTACCGGTTTGTTTTCCAAGTGTTAGCATTAAAAAAAAAAAAAAAAAAAAAAAAAAAAAAAACCAAAGAAACAGAACCTGAGAATTCAACTGATAGGCTCGGCAATCCCCTAATCAGCTGCTTATATCAGAATTACAGAGAGCAATTGTCATGGTTTGAAAATTCTTTTTCCGTGTCAAACCACGACAGCAATCCAAGCCATGAAGTGGTACAGGAAGCACTCTGGGCTCTCTCAGATGTGCTCGGGTACTAAATGAACCACTGTGGTCTTTTCCTGTCTGCCAGTGCAAGTTCAGGCCGAGGGGTTTCTCGTATTTTTACCTTGCAAATATATGGAAAGCTCAGCGTTATGTTGAAAATAAGCTTTCATTTTTCAGAGCAGCTTCACATATCTTAAAATCCATTTAAATCCAAAATAGCAGTCTGCATTAAAGGCAGGGAATAGACATGTTGAAGGAGACAGATCAAGCCCCATATCATTCATACCAGCCCATCTTCAAAAAAGTCAGGTAATTTATGCCAGCTGATATTTTGGCCTTGTACTTTAAGCTTCCAATAAGAAATTAGGAAAACAATACTGAGAGCAATCAAGAGAGTTATAAAAAAGATTTGAAATTGTTATTTTAAGATTTAATTTCTTGATTTTTGTATAAAACCCAAATGTTTACTAATCAGGTCAAGGCATGTGTCTATTCAGGAGCCATCTCAGTATTGTTGAGGAATTTGGCAAAATTCTCAGATCGACTTTCTTTTGTAGCACTTATTGCCAAAATGCTTTGTCATTTTCCAAGAAATGTATATTTCTTGGATCCGTTGTCCCAGCTGGTTTATTGATTCCATGGTTCTCCTTTCCAAATCACTGTTCCAGCTCATTGATAATTCTATCCAGTGCTGGTTACACAAAATGTTGTTGAAAGTCCTCTGTGCTTTGAAAAGCCATGTGTTGACCAGTATTTTTAGTTAACAGATATACTCGGCCAAGATGACAATCTCCAAATTTTTTACTTCAGTGTTTTTTTCCGCAGAAGGCAATGAGCTGTTTGCTGCAATAAACTCTTCTGTTTTCCCATAGTTATGGCCACAATCCATGCTCTAAATCACTGTCTACATTATTTTAACATAAATCCTCTTTCAAATACCCTTCTAATTCAATGGCATGCTGTAAATCAAATACACACTATTATAACTGCCTTGAGACTCTACTGGAGCTCTTCAAATATACTCTTTAAAAGCACTGACTTTATGGCAAGCTTCAGGGTAAATTTACAGCATGATACACAAAGACTTAGTCACAGGATCAAATTCTGCATGCAGAGAAGCTTAATGGCTTTGTCTTCTCAAACACACAGGTGGTTCACTTTAGAAATATATGTAGTCCCACTGAAGTTAATAGAATTATGTGTATGCTTAAGGTTAAGTATATGCATAAGTATTTTCAGGAATATTTCCAATATTCCCAATTATCTAGATAGCTGCATATTTAAAATCTTACCTTTGTAATCTGGCATACATTTTTCTCTCTTTCAAAGCATTTCGTGTGCTTTGGTGGTGACTGGCAGATTTTGTGGTTAGCAGAACCTGACAAAAAGAGAATCCACTAGTTCAGATCATCGAGAGCTTGGCTACATTAATCACACTTACTAACAGCATTTCTAAGAAATAGACCTGGGTGACAGCAGTCCCACGTGAACAGTCCCCAGGGTCAGGTTTAGCACTATCTCTGTTTGCTGTTGCACTTTAAAACACAGAAGTACATTACAGGTTTGCAGCTCTTTCTTAAGCCAAATCAAGCACAGGCAAAGGCTACACCACTGCTTTTCTGCCTCTCCCTCCCCCTCAAAAAAAAAAAATCAACAGACAACGTCCCTCAACTCCACAACAAAATAAAAAAACCCTCAATGTGACCTCCATCCTTTTCTTTTTGTCCCCATTGACAAGAGAAGGCTACTTTTGCCAGGCAGCCTTGGAGTGATGCTTCTTTCTCCACTTCATATACATGCCTGAGGCTTTAAACCCTGTCTACCCAGCTGATTAGAAGGGATATCAGGCTGACAGCCACGATGATGAAGACCAGGAACAGCATGAGTAATAGTCCTCATGGTTTGATATAAACTAATATATCAGATTACCTATTTTCCTATAGATTTCTACTGCTGCACAGCAAATCCACTTTGAAACTGCAGCTGGTCTTTGGGCACACAATCACATGAGCAAGCCAGGATGAGTCCTGAACAACTGTGGTGAGGAACAAACAGTTCACACTTTAAAACACAACTTTCTGATCATTTTGTCAGGAATAATAGGCTCTGTAAGAGACAGGATATACTGAAAAGGCTAAAAAAGTTAAACTGACTAGTATTTCTATAGCAGTTTTGCTGTAGAATAATCCAAGAGAAAATGTCTCAATGTACTTGCTTTCCAAAGGGGTCCCAAAGGAGGAGTCCAGATTGCAATTCATGTCTAGATTGTCTGATTTATGAAGATACTCATCTGCCAAATCCAGCAGCAGCCTGCAGAAATTAATCCCAACAAGCTAGCATTATGAGAAAGCTAAATGTGATTCTCTATCTCCTGGGCAGAGAACTAAAAACTGGAAGATTAAATAACCTATTGCATAGCACTGAGCAAGACACTTGCAACCTCAGACCACAGCAATGGAATTCCTGCCTCAGTATTTCAGATCAAACACTATCTTGGTCTGTTGCTTATTTCTAAAAGATATTTTTTTTCCAGTTCAACAGATCTTAAGGAACAAACCAACCTTCTACAATCTCCTAGTTGTTTACTGGGCTTTTTTTAAAAGTCAGTAAAATAGTCATTGTAAAATAGTTAATTATCACATAAGTATTTACTCATTTTAAGGGCACCTCAGATGATAGCAGGCTGGAGGCCTGATGTAACCACTCCACTTGCAGAGCAAAGCTCTTGCACCTACATAACCACTCTGCACTCAGTGGGTCTATACACATGGGTATGTAAAGTCCTGAACCTGTGGCAATCTGCTTTAACTACTCAATAGGCGTTAAACATCCAAATTTATATTTGTATAAAGCTTCAGTGAAGCTGAAAATGGATGCCTGCCCTTACTGTCTTGTGTAATACAAGAAATATGAACAGAAAAATGCAGAGAAACTTGCTAATGTTTGACTGAAGACATACATTATACAGGCACTCAGAACCAAGGGACCCTCACCCTCATCCCAGTACAGGTACCTGCAGCTAGCATTAAGAAACAAAAGGTGTGCAACAAACCTATTACAGGGAGGTAGAATTATTTATCAATGGTGTAATAAACTATCATGAGATAAGAAAGGCCAGCATAGTTAAAGATATAAAGCTTTTCAAAATGTGGAAGAAGCACGAGAAGAGGTTCTGCTAAGATGACTTCAATAACCTACTACTGAAACCCACTCATATTAGGGAGCTGAACACTAACAAGAAATCTATAATGAGCAATCTTAATTTTGCTCACATGAACCAATGTTTTCTACTAATGATGTGAAAAAGTTATTCCTGAACATGGCAGCTGGCAGATTTCTTTATGAAATAATTATCAAATTAACAATCAAGGTTACATTAGACTTTTAGAAATCACGCTATAAGAGAGTTGCACATGCAAACTAAATTTGAATTATCATAACTTGCTCAAGTTTAGTTAAATGGGAAAAGAAACAAATTTTTGTCTCTAACTATGATTTCTATTTCATAATAGCAAATTTTAAGGAAGGGAAGCTAAGTGAAAAAATTTCCTGAATTCATTCAGAATATTAACACTAGAGCCTTGGAATTTTCTTAAACAAAATTTGCTAAAACTATCTGGAATTGATAAGTGAGAAAAACTCTAGGGAAAGGACTTCATAAGTAGCCACAAGATAACCAGTTTCAAAGGCATTTTAGGAATAAGAACAGAAGCTGATACAAACTGGAAAAGCCAACATACAATAGAGGAAACAAGAGATTCTCATGCCAGATGAGATTTCCAGTAGAAAGAAGCAAGTGGTTCATCTAGCTTGGGAAAACCAAGGCTGGGAGGGCAGCTGATCCAATTTCCCAACTATCCTTGAAGCTGCTGCTATCAAAAGCTTTTAGCTTAAGTTATAATAGCAACAGTTCAAGGAACTGGCTAAAAAAGTAGTCTTCATGGAGATTTAAAAAGGAAATAAGGTTTTTTTTCAGAGTACTGAATTATAAAAGGATAATGACAGTGCAGCTTCTTGGGTCAGGGCAGAAAACAGCAACTGAAAAGATCACTCCAAACCTACAGCCCAAGCTCCTATCTTTAGCCTAGAGCTTTGCCCTATTCTAAACACCCTAATAAGTAAATGCAATTTATTGTGTTTTATCAAGTTGTACAAGACATCTTCAGGGAAAACAATAACCCAGCTCTTCTGCATGTTTTTCTCAGAGTCAGGGACTGGAGCCATGGCATTTGGATGAAAAAATCTTTATTCTTGCCCAGTTTTCTTCTGTGGAGCCAAAGTGTCTGATTCTGCTGGCATCCAGTTTCAGTTCTGATTTCAGTCCCGTGAACCTGGTAACTCTGGACTGTGATCTTTTACACCACAAAATTTCTCACTGTCTCTGTAGCCAAGTTTATCATCATCATTTCTCACAATAAAGCAGTGCTGCTGACTGTTTCAGATCATTTCTCACTATAGTTTCTGGCCTTCCTATTCTGAAGTTCACAGAACTGACATGTAAACTGGTTTTCTCCTTTACTCCTCTCTTTCCCCAGTTGTACAAAATCACTCTAAAGATCACGTCATCTGTTTCAGTCGTCTTTGCTTTTGGCAAGTAATGCTTCAATATCCATTTCCTGATCCTATTCCTAAATGATCATAAATAGAAAAACGTGAATATAAATATGCCAGTATGAAGTCAATGCCAAATGACTCCTATGTCCCAAATGTCCTATATAATACCAATATAATCTACATTTCAAATCCTGCAAAAGGTTTTTGCATTTGCATTGTCACCACAGGCTCCATGAAGCTGAAACTGGAGTGCCTTTGGTTCTATAGCACTCCAGCCCATCCAACGGGAAGAGTGCAGCTTTAGATTTTTAAACAAAAAACCAGAAGGACCACATTTTCTACATGGCCTCAAGCTGCAACATAGGCAGACCTAAACTTCACATGGGTAAGCATGTCTTATCCCATGGTCTAACAGGAAAACAAGGGACAAGTTCTCTTCTGACTTTGAGAAAAGAGTAGTGGTTTGCAAGAACATCAAGGTTTAAAATGATTAATTCAGAGATGCAGACTTTGCATTATGTGATAGCTACATGCTCTTTATATTTCTCTTTTAGTCTTGATCTTTCACTTTTAAAGTGTGCCTGGCTGAGAGAGCACCTCCTTTTGTTATGGGCCAGGGAAAACTGATTGCAACATTTGCTTTCTCATAAGTTCCAAGGGGAAGGTGGGGGGGAAGCATCGACCTAGTGTATGGTGCTTGATATTTTTCTAAGTTAACAGAAAACAAAATAAAAACCTGCACCAGCAAATTGCTCTTAAGTCATAAGGGTTGAAGGTATGAACAGCCTGATGGGTTAACAGACACCCCTACTTTTAATGGTGGAAGATCTTAATGGCATTCAGCACATTTTTCCACTGATTTTAATGACACCAGGATTTCATCTTTCATTCTCAAGGATTTTCATTACACCAATGCATATATTACAGTCCACCACCCTTATGGGCTGCTGATGTAAGGAGTCTCATCCCAGTCTGGAAAAAGGGTGATTTTTTGATGAGTCCTTGTATATTCTCTGTTGCCCATCCAGCTTGTGCTGGCATCCACATCCTGGTCAGACACCACAGAGCCAAGGGACAGGGAAATTACACCTTTCCTAGCAGTAAATGAACATGCTCATCTGGAAGAACCTTTAAAAAGCTCTCTTTTTAAAGAGGAGGTAGTTTTCTGCCAATTCGGTGCTCTGAACAAGCCCCACAGATGGTGAGGCAATTTCCAGAGCTGGTAGAAAAGGAAGAGCAGGATCATCCCTGGCCAGTGGCCACTCCAGCAGCTCCACCTCTGAGGTGAGGGAGAGTTTTCCAGAGGAGCTAAAATGAACCATAACTCAGCTACTGAGAAGTTCAGGCTCAAAAGAAATGACCCAGTAGGTGGAGATTTCTTTAGAAAACATGTAAATTATTATTTTCTGATGCAACAGCTGAACTTCTGTTTTAGGAGAAAATTATTTTGTGTTCTATTAGACCGCTTATTTAGGGATTTGGCATGCTTACTTCGAGGAGGTGCTACAGCCTTCATTCTCATTTCAGCATCTCAGACCTTTGCTTCCTCCACACAGACGCTGAGTTCGTTTCCCAGGCAGGATATTCAAGCACAGGGAGAGCATCTGCTTGCAAGCAAGCAGGAACACACTAAGGAGAGGGATCAGATACTGACACAAGCATTCCCTTCCAGACCTGTACCAGGTCACTGCAGTCTGCCCCAGGCCACACATGGCTTTCTGGAAGCATCAACCCCTCGGTCAATGAAAAGGGCCATTTGTTCCCAGTACCAGAGAGCTGCTACAGCACAGCACTGGTGCTCAGGGGAGGCACTGAGCAGATGCTCTGGGTCGCTGTTTGGTGGCCTGGGCTCTGGCATTGCTCACTGCAGCTGTTCTGTTCTGTACATATTCAATACACTTAAAATCTGTGCTAGTGTCCCTGCCCAGCTGCCCAGCACACTAATGCCACAACAAGAAATGTATTGAAGTGAACAGAGCAGAAGTTAAGTCTGAATGGAAGGTGGCCCCATTTCCTCCATCACAAAAACGAGCTCCAGATGAGTTTCTCACTCATCTGAGCCAGAGGCTGCCCTCATGACCAGAGCCACCACCACTGAGGTTTTGCACTCCCAGTGCTTTCAGAAGCAATACAGCTTCAGCAGTTGCTTCCCTAACATCCAGCTTTTCTTCCCCTCACTAGCATGAGTGCTACACGAGGCCATCTTACAACCCAGCACCAGGATCCTATTTCTGGCCCTGAGGTATGTTCATTTGATTTGGCATGCCTTCACCTATTCTAAAACCAAACGTGTGCTAATGCTACAGGCTGACCACAGCTTTGCTGTTCTGCACACAGCAGTTACCTGTGCTGAGTGTCCACATTAGCCCCCTGAGTCTGGACTAATGCACAAGGAAGAGCCCTAGTCCCAGCTGCCAGGGAGGATACCGTGGACCCTTGCCAGGTTCAGTTCAATTCCCAGCAGCAGAGCAATCCATACTTTCCAAATGAAGAAGGACAAGTTTAGAAGATGCCATAGCAAGGCAGAAAATAACTATTTCATGAGAGGTTTTGTAGTTCCCCCATTTCTTTTTGTTCCGCTGCAGAAACGTCACAGTTGGTTTCCTTCATCCCAGATGACTGACCAAACAGCTCAGGATCACAGAGCTACCCTGAGGGCAGTTTCTGGATTGTCACCAGGTACCAGAAAACTGTCATGTCAGGCTGTGTGCGACTTTGGATCCCTGGGTCTTGAATGCAAGTGCTAGACTAATCATCCATTTCTGTTTACTGTGGCTATTGACAAAGGGCACTCAATGCCATTTAACTTGCATGGTAAACATAAGTGGTTCTGTAAAATGGGAATTTTAATTTGACTTGTAAAACAAGATTTTTCAGAAAACTCTGTGGCTGAGTTGCTCATTTTAATAGGACTTTCAATATAAGTTCTTAATTCAGACAAGTTTGAGGTTCTCAATCAATTTTCTAATCACGGTCTGAGTGCAGCAACAGGCTGTGCAGCCATTTCCCACCAGCTCTGCTGCTCAAAGCTGCTTGTGGTAGAGTGTAGCTGTTCCTTCTGGGATTGAGCTTGCATGAAAAAGCATTGTAAGAAACTCCACTCCTTCACTTGGGGAGTATTATTTTATGGGTTTTTTAGAGTAAAAGTTTTCTGCTAAAAATCTTTGTCATGAGAGTGACTATAAAAATAAAGTTCGGTTTCCAAAATTCTAATAGTCTGTCAAGTATTAAAATTGTGTTTGAAGAGTCACAGCAACTATTACTTTTTAATGATTCAATTTTTTTTTTAAATGCTTCAAGGTTGTTGCTATGGAGTACCTAGATCACCTGCAGCTATAGGAATAAGCATTCTGTAATGTATAATGAATGCTGAGGCTCTACTTAGTTTTGCCCAGGGCTTGTTTTGCCTTAAAATGTTGGGGGTTGTTTTGGGGTTGATTGTTTCAGTAACATTTGTGGTAGTTTTAAAGGGCTTAAATACAGTCCAAGGAGAATTCTAGTACTGGTGTTTTACATTTTTCTATAGTGAATACCAAACTCTTTTGCATAGTTGATATTCAACTCATCCCAGAGCAGTTTTAGCAGAAAAATTACCATTTATAACTTTATAGCTAGGACTGCTGGTAGGCAGAATAATGTGGAAATAGATTGATCTTCCCTTCCCCTGGGACACAAGAGAAATTAAAATGTTCCCTGTCCACTCCTAGCTTAGATGAGATGCTAACAAGAAGCAGGGAACTCTATACACTGTCAAGTCCCTATTTCAAAGGGAACAGAACATTTACACTTTTATGAATAGTGCTGAGTGCCAAAGGTATTGGATAAACATACATCATTTCCGTGCAGTTTTATGAATCATTCTGTAGCATGGATTAATCCCAGATGGAATGGGAACATCACCTTTGAAATGAATACTGCTGTCTGAACCTTATTGACTTCTGCTGCCCAGAACCACCACAGCCCTTTAATATTCACAGAGAAGGTACAGCTCCCTGTCCTCTCTCATCTCCTGAGAGACAGCCCTCCTCCACCTGACAACTGATGCTAGTTTAGATGCTCAAAAAAAAAAAAAAAAAAAAACAAACAAAAAAAAAAACCTTAAGAACCCATTGGCTGCAGGCCTGCTGAACAGATTTTTTCAAGTTTTTAGATATTTGAGAATACCATGTTATTTTCATGGACAGATGGACGATGTAAGTACAGTTAGGCATGAAGCATTTGGTTTCTAAAGGCCCTTGCTTGCCTACACAGACAGGTAATTGCTCAGCACTTCTAGAAGGCCCAGAAACAGAGGTGTGAGTGCTTTTGAAAGCACTTCTTTCACTGAGAGAAGATCACCTAAGGCCAAGTTGTTGTTTTGTTTTTTTTGGAGCAGCAAAAGGTACCTTAGCTCTGACCATACTTGCTCTGAGTGTCCAATTCAACTCCAGCCACAACTCCTGAATTCCACCAGCCAAAATAGTTCAAATCCTGAAACATTCAATTATTTCAAGTAGTTACTACAGTCCTTTAGTGTTCAATATTTACTGGAGAAAGTAAACAGAAAGGTGCAAAAAAATGGAGCTCTGCTGCTTGATTCACCTTTCCCAACAGTGGCAATGCTTCTGTGTGAACTTTAGTGGGGGTTCAAGAAACCCAATACCTCCAAGCACAGCACCATTACCTCAGTGTAAAGCAAACCAGAGCCAGTTAATTCTGCAGAACTAACTACTCTGGGAAATCTCAAAGATCAGTGACAGAATGGCTCACAAATTCAATGGGATGAGGACTAAGACAAGCTGTAAATAAGCATTAACTCCCAAAATACAGGATCCTATTCACTTACACCTTCTTTAGACACACAGGATCTCCTAGACATCCTTAAAAGAAGTTTGCAAGTAAGTAGATAAAAGAGGTTTTTCCCATGGATGACAAAGGGAAATCTCATGCAATGACATCTCATGTAATGGCAAAGTTCAAAGCAGCATTTTTGGAGCATCTCTTCCAAGTTCTCACACCCTGAATTTTGTATGCTGGTTGCTAAACATGAGGCATCTTTACACAATGCTATGCAGAAGAACCTGAGTGCTCTCTACAAAAAGCTGATCATCCGTCACTAAGTTCCAACTCCTGGTACACAGATAATTTTCAGAGACAAGTTTTCTTTATTTATTTTTTTTTCCTTGCCAAAGCCATGCAATTCATCAGTAGTCTAGGTTAGGTTTGTAATATATTTGAGTTACCTGCCACAAGACCCTATTGCTGAAATAAAGGGCAAAAAGAGCACAAGAAAACTATCCAAAATAGCCATTCTCTCATCCTTGTCTGAGAAACATACACTAAATTTTTTTTATCCTAATAGAATATTTTTACTAAGATAATTTAAAAACCTAACCTTTTCTCTATTAGCTAGCAATATGTTCTAATAAATACATCTTTCAATTCCTTTGCAAATCAGACTAATTATTTCACTATTAAATAAAATAGACATTTTTGACGTGTCTTTTGCCCTTTAAAATTATTTTATTCTTATGGGATTCAAGACACTGCCCCTTAAATCATGCCAGGGGCATGTGAATGATAATGCAAACGGAAGCAAGGTCTGAAAAGATTTAGATTAAAAAAATCACTTTAATTTTAAAATGTCTTAAAGCATAAGCTCAAAACTGTAAATAAGTATATAACTATTGTATATTAAACCAACCAAAATTTTTAAAAAAGCATCAAAACAACCTTCCCAATTTACTTATTCTTCACTTTTTAGAAAAATATTTTAAGTATGCAATAATAAATCATTATCTCACATTTTTCTCATACTGAATGAGATCCACATATGTTTTCAGGGGTTATACATGGTATCTGTAATCCTCAAACTAAGATCCTGTTTGGGGTCCCATCTTGTCTTCTACAGAGAGCTCTTACAGATTGTAAAACAAATCACATTCTGTCATAATTTCCAAACACTTCTTAGTCACTCACAAGAAATTGGAGGGAAATATATTAAAAACAAACACACAAAAGAAACAGCTAAAGAACAAAAGCAGCCCATATCAGAGTGCAAAAAGTAGCAACATAGCAGCAAGCAAGGTGAGAAGAGATATTTACAGAGAGGCTGCATTTAATCATTAGAAAACATTTAATATATACACCAATGTTTTCCAGCTGCCTAAACCCCAGTAATTCCTGCATAAGCCCCACAAGGAATATATATAAGCTATTTCTTTGGCACAGAACTATTTTAACATTGTTATAGTTTATACCTGACTTACAAGCCAGTTTCTGGTCACTGTGTACTACAAAAGATTTTGCCTTTCCTCCGAGTTGCAAGACAAAGAGATGAACTGCTGTGCATGAGCCCTGGGTACATTTCAGTTGGGGATGTTTCTCTGACAGTAAGAGACAAGATGAGAGCACAGACAACCCGCAGTACTCCAATGAATTAACATCAGATGACTTTGGTGGCTGTGACAAGCAATAATTTGAATCCAAACCATGTAGAAGGCCTAATTCTGTTCAGGCATAAATTGGAGCAACTCCACTGAAGCAAATCCAATTTGCTGCAGAGGTACCACAGGATGCACACACGGCAGCTCTGGGCGCTGCACAGGGACACACAGGCTGTTTTCTGGGGAAACCCTGGGGCTGTGGGAAAAGATTCCCCACACCTTTAGCCACTGGATTGGCACCACCGTGGTGACAAACACCAATCCCAGCTCACCCTTCCACAGCAGCAACTTCTTTCTGCAAGGACTGCAAGTTACTGCAATAGCCAAAAATTGCCTTGACACCTCTCAGAGCTCCTGTCTTTATGGTGCTGGATCACTTCTCCAGCACCATAAAGAAAGCTGCAATCCTTCTCCTTGAGATCCTGTGTGACACCTGTGCCAGCTCCCCTCCTGCTCCATTTCCATTTCCACCTCCTTCCCAGCCTTCCTCTTCCTAAAGCAGTGCATAGGCAGGACTAACAGCAGGTTTTTCATCTTTTTGCTCAGTTTTCGGCCTCCTGGGACTCAGAGGTGGTGTCAGGGCATATCAGCACATGCACATGCATAGGAGGGAGGAAGGCCCTGTGCTCCCAGTCTGACCAGCCAAGGCAGGGGCAGTTTGCACATGGAGCAGTCCTTCTCAGTGCTGCCTCTCTCCTGAATGTCTTTGCCATTCTTGTTCATTCCCTCTGGACATGAGGACCTGAAGATATGGGCATTAATTTACCAATGCAATAGGATAACTCTACATTTTGGCAAAAACTCCAAGGCAGTTGTGTTGCAACCTATGTCTGCTGTGGCTACAAAAAGTAATTGCATATGCAAGTTATTCCAGAGATTTCATTAATCTGTTCCTAAAAATGCTAAGGAAGTGGGAAACTGTTTAAGGATACATCAAGAGAATCATTTAATTGTTATTTCATAGAGCAATGTGTCCATGTTTATTAAAAAGTTTCCCCCTAGCCATTGGTGCACCATTATCAAATTAAATAACATCTAATCAGGCTATTAGATTATTGTATTCTTTTATGAACCAGCAAATGCTTAATAGGTTTCATTTTAGAAACAAGAAGATTCATAATGCAGGAGATTAATGCTATGAAAAAAAAAATCTATATTAATATCTCTGAGCAATAATGGATATGAATTAATGGATAGATGACCTAGTTACAAAAATGTGATGTTTTAAAAAAAACTCAATATTATGTATCTTTAGACCTCATAATGTGAATTCTTTGAATATACTTCAATAAAGAAGCCTTCTGTTATGCAAAAATGTCATCCATTTTGACACAGAAACACGAGTTTTGTTTGAATTGAAAGACATGCTGATATGTTCCTCCCAGGAAGGGGGGTTATATGTGCTAATGGACTGGCATGCCAAGGCAGGCTGGGCAGTGCCCATTGCTGCCTGCCCGAGCCTCAGCCCGGAGCAGGACTCTGCTGATGGCCTCAAAGGGGTTTTCACCCCCAGAGCCGCTGAGCAGCGGCTGCCAACGCCAAAAGGAGGGGCTGAACGGGGGCAAAGAGGGGCAGCATTCCCACCGCCCCCAGAGTGCTCTGAGCACTACTGGGACAGCCTCTGCCAAGGAAAGGCTGGGGAAAGCACCAGCAGCTGCCCCCAAGCCCTCAGCCAGTCTACAACTCTGTGTGCAGAATCTCTAGTTTCTGTATGGCATATCTAAGCAATTCTATACTCTTTCAAAGCTGAATTGAGCACAGATTTCATCATTAGTTCCTTCTGAGAATAAGAGAAATGCCCAAATTACATGTCCTCTCATTAACAGCATTTTTCTTTGTCTTATACCACAATTTCTTCTGTTTGCTCAACCAATTATTCCTCCCTTCTCTACCCAGCTCCTACTATTCAGCTTCAAAGCAGTCATTTCCTACATTCCATCACCATGCAACAAAACTGCTTCAGAGCAAGATATTTCAGACTCGAGGCATTTAAATCAAGGTTAGACCTTGCAATTTTGCAGCAGTAATGCCTCCAGAAATGAAGCTAAGGCCATGTCGACTTCATAATTTTTTAATGCTGTCTTATTCCAGGATGGAGAATTTTTAGGGAAGCTTGAAAGACTGAGAAAAGAAAAACTGAATGTTTTTAGTAGCTTCCTGTTGTTTGTCTCATAATGCTATCACAGGGAATCAGTAGCTCAGAGTTGTAAATACTATCCTACCTCATCTCTCTGGTTGTTACTCAGCCAAGCCTTTCTAAAATATTTAAGTAATCATTCTCTCTATTAAAACAACAGATGGAATTCCCTACCTTCAATTTTATGTCAGGATTCTGCAGTAATTTATTAACAGCTTGAACTCTGCTCTCTTGAGGGTTTAACCTGATGGTTGAACCCAATTACATTACAGTCCTTTGTTCATCAAGGGACATATGTAATATGATATTAAATATGAAACAACTTGTGCCTGAATAATGTAGTCTTTGTGATACAAATTGATGGAGTGTGGAAGCCCAAATTCCAGGATCATAAACTATTCTTAGTTCTGATTTTATATCACAAAAATTCAGGACTAATTCCACTGCTGTCAGCTGACTTACTAATGTGAAACTGGCATAAATTAGAGCTGAATCCTGGTTTGTCTCTCTCATTATTGTCAAGGCATGCTGAAGTCCTAGTCGTGCACTCACAAGCTGGTTTATGACTCCCAGAAATCAGTATACATTTACATCAGTATATCTCTCCTCCATATCATCTCAGTCCCACCAACACAGGCTAGAGGAACCCCTCCACACACAGTAACCAGGCTGTAATTCCATGCAGCTCAGTGTCTCACCACGGCATGGAAACCTCCCACGCAGAGTGGGAAATCTGCTTTACTCTGGCAGTTATATTTGCCATTGTAAAATCACTCCTTTTAAGCTGACTTTGGCAGGTTAGGATATTGCTTTTTCCATTATGAGTCTTCCCTTCCTACCCTATTTTTTTCCTTCTTGCATCACGATGCAAGCCTTGAATGTTCGTTATTGTGCTTCTCCCACAGTTTGCTCCTAGTCCCACACTTTATGGATGACATGGCATTCCTGAGCTCTTCCATCTGGCTCATGTGCCCCTGCTTTTTACCTATGTTCCAGACACTTCCAATGCATTAAAAAAACTCCTATTAAGAAGTTAGGCCAATTAACATCTAATAGCCAGGGAACCTTATAGGCAGAAAACATCACTGGCTAAAGATATCTTACTTATTTTAAGGCCATTTAGATGTTCATCTCAAGGCTCAATATCCAGCTGAAGCATTGCTGACAAAACAGTTCCCCATTAACACAGGGGACTAAATGCATTTTTTTTTTCATGTTAAGTTATAATTACAGCAGAAAAAAAGTGTATTTTGAAACATCCAGCACACTGAAATCAGCAGGCTATCAGCATACCTGGCACACAATAGGAAGGACAAGATGGGTGGAATCACATCTCCCTGAAGTGCAGAACTCGGAAAACCCACACCTAAAGTGGGAGAGAATCCATCTATCATCCATGGTGGAGAAACAAGCACCTCAAAAGTATAAATAACGTGACTGGAGGACAGATGTTTCAGAGAGATTATTTGTACTTCAGAAGAATACAGTCACTTGACTACAAAGAGAGTAGCTGGCAGGTCAGGTATGGACACCAACAGTAGGAAGCAATTCTGCACATGGTACTCAAGGGGAACAATATGTATATTAAATATAACCATTTGCCCTGATGCTTTAAAACACCACTTTAAAACACCTGACCACAAGGTCCTGCTCAAAATCATCTTCATTAAAACAGTCCTTATATACTAAGTCTAGAGAAGGCCAGGAAGATCAGACCTTTTGCTTTGCCAGATGCCATTCTGCTAGAAAAACTGTATTTGTACTTCTAACTGAGAAAAATTGTAGTTCAAAGACTGAAATTATGTTTCCATCCCATGAAGCAGTTTTGCTGCCAACTCTAAAAACTTTAAAACCAAGAATGGATTTTAAAATTATTTCATCATAGAGCAATAACACTTTCTTTATGGCTCAGTTTACCATTTGAAATTGCCAGTGTTAATCTACACAGAAGTATTCTAAATCCCAGTCCTAAAGAAACTCTAACCTCATCTAAGTTTGTTTTCTGGAACTGAGAAAGAGCAAAGCACACATCTGAGTTTTGAAGGAAGTCTAGGGAGGTTGAAATCATTACCTTTCATATAGGGGGATCCCTGCTTCTTTTAACTTTTTACAAGCTCATTTACTTGTTTGGATCCTTTAGGTTCTCAAAGCTTGTCATATTTTTAATATATCTTTCTGGTATGAATTTAAAGTCCAGTCAAAAAGTTTGATGACTGACTCCATCCCAAAGCTTTGTGAAGGAGGACTTTGGCTGCGTTGTTCCAAGTGCCTCCATCTATCTGACAATTCCCTTTGCCTGGAAAGACAAGATGGCTTAGGAAGATTGGCCCCTTCCAGCTGAGTCACTGGCATACACAACAAACAAGCAAACCAAACCCAAGCATCTCTTGCCCTTGTTCACACATTTTAATACAACCAACCTTTTTCCCCATCTATAAAGCATGAATCCAGCACCTCTGAAAAGCAGTCATTTGGGTTTTTTTCATTGCAACTCCTCATGCAGTCCAAGTTGAACTGAGATCAAGTTCTATTTTAATTATTCTATTGTACTTTTGGTGTTTAAACAAACATATTTCATGGCAGAGACAGCTGCAGTTCAAAAGCACATGCAAATATCTCTTTTTTGGGTATCAATCTGCTATGGGTAATAGTAATAATTTCAGATGTATAAGAGAATTATTGGCAAGCCTGCCCCAAGACTGAGGTGAGTAGTCCTTGGTCTCTCCCTTTGTGAAAGCATTGCTATGGGAGATCATGATACTGAAGCAATTGAACCAAGTCTTCAACCAGCCTGGTATGAATATTAGATCTGAAATGAAGGGTTTGCTTTTGTGACAGAGCAAATATCATACATCTTATTACGTTCCCATCTTGTTATACCAGAGCCTGCCAAGCCCCTGCCCTCCCCAGTTCCCAGCAGGCTGGTGACACACTGCTGTGGCCTCTCTCTTCCATCTCTGGGGAAGTCTGATGCTCCTTGCTGTCCCACACAGGTCCCATCCCACCAGACCACAAGGCTGAACTCCACACTGGGGGTGACCTGTGCTTTTTAGACAAGAACAAGTGAACTAAGAGCTTCCAGCTCTCAAAATACTCGCACATTTCATGACTTAAGGCAGCTGATTTTAGAAGTGTTCCATTAAGTGTTCCTTTAATTCATTCACTGCCAAAATCTCTTAAGATGTGACGTGTGTCTCATCTCTGCCTTACCTGGCTGTGAGGAGTGCTAGAGCCCCCATGGGACACAGGGTCAGTCAGCTCAGGTGCTCAGTCTCCTGCACTGCATGCACATCAGATGTTTTTCTCCACTGGGAATTGTTTTCCACATCATTCTGAGCAGTGTAATACAGTAACAATTTGCATGGTAGAAATGAGAACTTTTTCTTAAAATCAAATCTCTTTAGTTAGCACGCACAAAACAGAGCACCAGACCTCCCACTTACGAGTTGCTTAGCGCTTACAAAAGGGACACAAACACTTGCATAATCCAAGATTTCTATGAGTCCAAATCTTGCATATTTAAGCAATGTGCAGAGTCAGAGTTACTGCAAACTGAGCTTTGGCATGCTATCTATTGGACTATAATCAAGCATTAATTAATTTGGGCTATTGCTTTATAAATGCTCATGGGACATTTTTAAAGCACATTCTCTATAGAGAAAGAGAAATAAGTAACATTGCCCTTGCTACGAGCAACATAACCTTAAACAGTCCTTAGCTACTACACAGTAAACTGGATATGAAAAATCAAGGGGCTCTTCAAAACCTGATTCTTCGTCAGCTCTGCCATACAAAGGTGGCACTGTCACACAGCTGAAGAGGCAGAGCCCAGAAATCAGAAGGGACGTTCAAAGTTGACAGATGAATCCTGTTAAACCCTCAGTGCCTTGGCACACTGCTGAGCCTGGCCTTGTCCTTCCTCACACTCACCCCTTTAAAGGCAATGAGAGTGAGGTCTTGGAGGAGTTGAAACTGGGCCCTATATGGGGAATATTATAGAAGTCACACTGGTTAGTAGATGATTTTAGTTGGCTAAGAAAATAAATAGAGAGCTGTTATCTTCCTAACCCTGATGGCTTTGGGTTTTTGTTTGTGTTTTTTTCTGCAGCATAAGCAATAAAGTAACTTCTTTCTATTTAATTGGCGGGGTTTTTTGTTGGTTTTTTTTTTTTTCTTTTTTTTTGCTGTTCTCTAATAATAAAAGAAAAAACAAAGGCTATGGATTAGTTACAAATGCAGTAGTGCTTCTTAATAACAAATCAAACCTTACCTTAGAGTCTGAGCTCTTTTAAACCAACAGAGACAAGCAATGGGGAACTAGGACTTGTGCTTCTCAGAAAAACAACTATATTAATTTTGCAGTTAAAGATTTCTGTCCTATTTTGCTGTTATACAATACTATTCCTGTACAAAACTAGTTGGTTTGGGTTTCTTCATATACACAGCAAGAGAGTTCGTGATGCACACTACCCTGGAGCATTACCTCAAGCAAAAAAAACTCTTCTGTATCAAGCTGGCAGCATGCACATGAAATCCATACTCTACTGGCAAATATTGATCCCTCTGAGCAAGAGCGAAGCGAATTTCACTGATCCAATCAGGCAGGTGGCTTATCATCCAGGAAAGGGAGCAGAGCTCTCTAGAGACAAGGATCCAGAACAGGTTAGAGAGAAAGGACACCTGACTGTCCAAGCTGAGAGCTTTTTCTGTTTCTTTAGCTGCTCTGTAAAGTTCCTGCCACACATGGGTAGAACTCAGGGAAGAGGCATATGCCAGATCCTAGATTCACAAGTTATGTACAGGAGCAACTGGGAAAGCATTAATATATCTGCCACAGAAAGAATAAAAGGACTCTGTAGACCATAAATAAAGCTCTTCATCCCAAGAAGGGACTCTTCTAGGTCTCTGAAGAGTAAAAAAAAAAAAAAAACCTTCAAATTTCTCCTTACAGTTTGACTAAACTGAAAAAAGTACAAGAGCAGTACTTTGCTTTATTAGACTATTCCCAGGCACAAGCAATAAAAGTTAATGTTAATGCTGATCAATTTAGATGACACGAAGATGATTGTTTACAGTGCTCTGCTAAGTCATAAACAAGCACTCAAAAGAAGCTGCACTCAACAGCCTGCAGTGCACATACAGCCTTTGGCTAGTGTTTGGCACGGGGCTGGGTGAAGAGAGCTACAGAAAAGGCTCTTTGCTCATTTTTCTCGCTCCTAAGGCTTCAAAAGTGACATCCCCACTAAAATGAACAATGTAAAAACAACATGATTGTCTATAATTTCATCATCACCATGTCATCAGCAAATACCTGATAATTATCTCAAGGCAACTATTCTTAATTACTCATTATTTTAAAGCACAGAAATATTAGGGGAAGAATTACTCAAAAGTAAAAGCAGCCCTAAATTGGGACCAGAAGCTGTGTCCCACTGCTGACAGGAACAGTGTTCCATGCCTCCTAGGTGTGAGGCACAGCTCCCTCAGACCTCAGTTCAGACCCGTGCCAGCCACAGTCAGCAGCACCTCATACATAACCATCAGCCTGGTTCAAACATCATTCAAGATATTTTTCTTCTTTTCCAATGTCAGCAGATATAAACAGCTTGAATAAGAGCATCAGAGCTACAGCAAGGGAAAGGCAGTCTTGCAAGGAAGTTAAACCCAGTGAAAAGAGAGCTAATTCCCTGGAACCACTGGTAGTACCCACATATTCAATGCAGCAAGTTACCTGTAGTAACTTATTCTGTCAAAACCTACCACTGGAAGCAGCAGCTGAGAAAACGTTTTGACTTTTTGCTGAGATGAAAGTCCTCATTCTTGGTATTTTTTGTCTGGGTTTACCAGTTTCTTTTGCTTAAAGGCAAAAAACATAAAGCCATGGGACAGTTGTAGGCTGCCATTACACCTGTTGCAGGAGAAGGCAGCTCAGTTCAACTGTTGATATATGAAAATAGAATAGTTTTACAATACTTTACTCCCAAAACCTTCTCTCCTGAAAGAAACCCAACAATGCACATATTCTACTCTTCCAAATATGATTAAAAAGAAGACCACTAACCACAAACAGCCTGAGTAGTAGAAATCTTGACATGGTTCCTTTAGGATAACACCAGGGGTACACACAGCTAAGACACAAAGGGACCCCTGGGCTGAGCTTAAATAGAGCCCTGGGCCCCAGGGGCAGGGTATGGGAGGGTGCCCAGGTGGGGCAGTTCAGGGCATGAAGGCTGAGTGGTGCCCTCAGGGACCAGGCAATCAGTCCTACTCCTTTTAGCTGCCAAACATACTTTATCCTTTAACATAATTTTTTTTTAGCTGCCAAACATACTGTATCACCCTCTTAAGGTTCAATGGGAAGATGCATGTATGTCCCATATACGCACACACAGAGAATAATCCCCCAGAGCGCTTTCTCCAGCTCTGCCCACCACTGAAATTAGCTCATACACCTGCATTCTGTCCTGTAGGAAAGCCTTCACTATCTTGCTCAGTAAGTGACTTCATCCAAATAATTGAAGGTTTCTGCCATATGTGAGGTGGTTTGTACCATTGGTATGGGATAAAAACAACATGGTAGAAATCCTTTTTTTTTTTTTTTTTTTTTTTTTTTACTGGAGCTTCCATGAGAACTATCACCCCTTGATAAAGATAAATTTCTTGGTGTCCTTAGGTCACAGTAGAAGACAGGTAATAAAGCCTTCAGTCTGAAGGTGTGTCAGGATACTCCCACCTCCTGCCTTCAGGGATGGCAAGGAACCATGGACAAGTATGTAGGCAATCTCTAGAGGCAGCAGCAGAGTGGTTTCAACCAACAGATTCTAGATCACCTGAATTATGTGTCTACTGTCTGCACCTCTAAATGGTCTCTCCAGCTCGTCAGAAATCAGTCCTGACAGAATCCCCTCCTCATGTCACAAAACAAGTGGGTTGGCTTTTGTCTGCCCATGCATTACATGAATGCTGGTTTATGCTGATTGCCACCTCAAGTCACAGATAAAGAAAACAAAAATTCTGTGCTAGTTTGAAGTAGACTGACATGCTATTTTTAGCTTTTTTTCCTAATTTGTTTGAATAATCAGCTTAACTCTTTTGTTGTAGGAAAGACAGAAAAACCTGTGAAATGCTGTATCTTTTCCTTATTGGAGATAAAATTATATGATAACTCAAAGTCTTCTACAAGTATCCACAAATATGTACTCATTTACAATCCTTAAATAACAGTTTTAGAATCTTTTTTTTCCTGTGAGAGAGCATAATCTTCATCCAACTTGCAGAGGAAAGAGGCTCTCTTCTCAAGTGGAACCCTTTACATTCCTATATGCCTTGTACAAACAAAATTTCCAATTGAAATGCCAGTGCTAGTTCTTGCAATGAACTCCCTCCATATGTGCTAGAGAAAAAGCAATGAATCATAGAGGGAAAGAGAGGCTAAAGCAAATCAACCCTTTCCCATTAAATGCTACCATATCCAGCATTTCAATTAGCTAATATTGATACTATAATTTTGTGTGTTGGTGATTGTACATGCTATACATAACAGCAAATTACTGCAATCACCAACTGTTGAACAAGTGCTTCTGACTCACCAGCTACTCTTTGATCTTAAAATTGTAGTTTCCTATTAACAGTTAAGTACCATAAATGTACATTAATATAAATGAGAAAGGAGGTAAGTTTACAAAACACAAGAAAAAATAAGTCAAGGGAAAAGGCACAGCAGTGAGTAATCATGTATATAATGGCAGTCTCCCTACTATGCTCTTTCCTTTCCTTGCTAGCTCACTGTAAAAATCACAGTGGTTGTTACTGCTAAGGAGAATTCAACACTAAAACAATCCTCAAACCCCTGAGCATTTCAGACTGCTCCCCTTCCCCAGTTAACTTGACCTCAAAGCACTCTGTAGGCACTGGACTTTCTTATCTTTCATGAGGAGCTGAGTAGAGGATTTATATTGATATAGTCAGAGAGCCTGAGATGATATTCAAGACTTAATTCCCATTTCTGCTAAGATTTCCTTACATCATGATAGAGTAAGGCAGCATCATCAGGCATCAGGTTCTTCTAACTGTGTAGCTGCCTGTTTTTTCTCTGGCTAAGAATGCAGTTGTGATGAGGGGAACACCAAGAGAGAAACCAGAGTCAGATACTAACAGAGATAATCTTAAACAAAGCTAAGTTGTATATTATCTGCACACTCATTAATTACTTTGTTGTTACTGTGTTCAGATGTCACAATGGCACTACACCATGCAGTAGTATATGCTCCATTTAGTGTTATAATGTGATTTTTTAATATATCAACACATAGAAATTGAAAGGCTGTTTTCCTTTCTGGGTTTAAAAATACCTGTCATTGCTAAGCTCACAACTGACTATATTATCTAGCGTAGACAGCTGAGAATGTGAGAAGGTTCACTAGAAAGCATTTCACAAAAATTTCTAATTCTCTTCAAAGAAAGGTTAGTCCATACAAAAATGCAGAGTCTATTAAAAGATGCTCAATAAGATACATTGCATGTTCTCCAAATGTCTGTCACAGATGGCTTTCTGTCTGTAATTGTGATTTGAAAAAATACTGATTTATGTTCCACAGAACACAGGAAAAAATACAGAAGGAGATTAGAGCCAGCCACTAGAAAGGAACAGACTCTACCAAGTAAATTGCAAAGCTGTAGGAAGAGCTCCTATTACTCAGGGTTGAAACTCTCCTAACATCCAGAGAAGAGGGCTGAACGATGTGAACATGTCAGCATGTCCTTATTTAGGGACTGCTCTCTTGGACAAGCTGCCAAAAAAGGGGAAAGCAATTGGACCATGAGAAAAGTAGGTAACAATGTGTAGTGCTTTGGATCAGAAGTCACATGTATGGAAAGCCCATAAACATGCACTAGTCACAGAAAACACTGCACACCTCGTGCCTGAGTAGCCCCTGCCACGGGCACTGAGAAATCGCAGCATCCCAGCTTCAAAGGATTTACTAAATCCAGTTCTGGGGCTGCTCACTGCTCTCACAAATGCCAGCTCTCTGGGCTGTGGATGGAGGCACCAAGAGGCAAAGCAAGATGTGTTCCCGTGAATGTGCCCTACCAGAGACTCTGCTGAGGATGCTCTTCTTGACAGGCCACACTCATTCCCATTGCTCCCAAAATGTCATGCAGAGGTGGCACATTCTGCTGCATATCTAAGGAAGCTCAGCTTTTTAAAGACTTAATTCCACACAGTTTTCTTTAAAATTCCCATCATCTTTGAGGACTCAGTGGACTGCAACAGAAAGTTTACTCTCCTATAGTCTTCAGAGATACAGAAGCTATATGACCTTTTGTATGGGCCCTAAACACTATCTCAGCGTGTGCAGCAACACAAACCAAATGGAATATATGGCCACATGAGAATAGACTCCAGCAGCACCATTGCACTGAAATTAAGAGTTCAGATTCTTATCACAACACTCCTTTCTGAATTTCACCACTGAAACTGATTTAAAATCCTTGTTATCAAAACACTCTCCTCTACAAGAATTTTACAACATTGCAGCTAAAGCCTGTGACAGAACATTCTGCCTTTGCACCTTTGGGGCCTGCTGTCTGCAACAACTGAAGTCAGCACCTGAAGTCAGAGACTGCTCTGTATATCCAGAACATGGTTAGCAATTATTCTCTGAAAATAAGCAATTTGCTCACACCTCCAGACACTTGTGGACAAATAAGGACTACAGGCCTTATCTGCTGATTGTTTTGAACTATTTCATAAAGTAGAGGTTTGATGGTTTGGAACAAATGAAGAAAACTGGCTCCTCATTTTTATAATGTTTTTTTCATTGGAAATTGAGAATTTATCAAACTGCTACTGAAGTTGAATCCTACCAAAATTATGGAACTGGGACTGACATCTGCAAAAGTGGGTTTAGTTTTACTGCATTCAGTTAACTGAAATATATAACTCACACACCTATAAAACAGGCCACTCAGCTGGAAAACTAATGTATCTTCAGCTTGTGATATTTTAGTATGTACAGATTTTCTTAAATCATTATTTGTTGTCATGGTCAGAACTGCTAAACAGCATAATCCACCAACTCAATCTGTAAGGACAAAACAAGCAGTTGTCTTTCAGCTCTCCATCAACATTCCCTCTACCAGATGCCTTCTCAATCTTCTCTTCATCATCCAAACTCAGCTGCAATACTTCTCCTGAATACCATTTTTCCAAATAAATCCCAACAATATAGTGTGCAAGGTATAGATTTTCAGTTAGTTGAGAGCTCTGTGGCTGTTGAGAAATAGATGTGTGCACTGAAGTCAGGTACAGGAGTTCCAGGGGATTCCTGGGGGGATGCAGCTTTGGAAAGTTGGGTCACATCTTCCACTGCAGGATTTACATCAGTGAGGTCACTGAGGGCTTAAAGGAAACCTGCACAGTCATTTATAAATTAAAATGTTAATGTCAGGTGGATTAAGATTACACCACTGAGTTAAATGCTGATTTCCTTGATTATTTTCCTAGAGCCTAGTTTTAAGCAACAAATTCATGGAATGTGACATCAGGTAGAAGGTTCATAATTTATATAAATTGTGAACAAGACTGATGATGCAAACATCAAGCAAGTAAAGACAGTGCTAGGAAAGAAAATAAGATTCCAGACTGGGCACAATGTTGTACACATTCTTGGATCCTGCATGGCACCACACAGAACAGTACATGAATTTATAAATAAAATTAAATGCTTGAAACCAATTTGATGCAGCCACTCAATCATAAAGAGAATTATTTAGATCTATTCACTGCTGCTGAATAATATACTTTCCATAAATTTTTATGTGTAGTCAGTATCTCACTGTCTGTAAAGCTGCATTGTTTTCAACTCCTTAGAACTAGTATAATTTAATAAATTAAATACCTATTTTCCAGACTCATCTTTGCTTTAGGGTAAATGTTTTGCAAAAATTTAGCCAAGAAAGATATAGCCTATACATATACATACACATATACATGCACATATAAGTTTATATAAGACTGAAAAAAGAAATTGTTTGTTATGTTCACATCAGTAGTTCTAAAGACTTTAAGCACCACTGTGTCCCCTCCTCTGGAGCAGCATACCACTTGGCATGGAGATACTGTGCTAGGAGCTCTGTGTTTTGGCAATGTGACTTTTGCCAAATATGTGAAAATGTATCCTAATTTAGCCAAGTCATAAACTGTAACAAGCCATGCCCTGCAAGTACCCAGATGTCCTGCTGTACCTGCTGAATACGTGCAGCTGCATTCTCTGATTATTCCAATAGAAATACTCAGATTCAGGGTAAATCACAATTTTATTTGCAAATTTCCTTCTGGACTTTTCTTGGGTCTTCCTAGGCTGTCTGGGTCTGGAATCAGTGAAAGAAGCCTCTTCTCTGGTGCTGTCTGCACTTCCTGCTGGCCTTAGAGCTTGTGGGAGAGAAAAGTGTCTGATTTACACACAGAACCAGAAAGGGTTGAACTTTAGTGGGAGAGAACAGAGGGCAGACTTCAACCGAGGCAACAAACTGACACTCAGCATGGAGGAGGAATAAAGGGACATCTGAGGAGCAGCTGTGTTCCCTGAGAACCATCAAGTCTGGGAAGGCAAAGAAACATAAAGGAGTGAGGAGGTAATCACTACATTGGAACGGTCAACAGGAGAGGAACCAGAAAGGGAGATGGGTCACCTTAAGTCCACAACTTCACAGAAAGGTCAAAATCCATGTAGGTAACTAGAAAAGGCTGAACAAAAGTTTGGGGACAAAGAGTCCGGCAGCAAGCCTTCAATCCTACCGAGGTGCCTGACCACTCCATTCCTGCTCTGGGCTTTTGGAGAGGCTTGGCTGTGGTGAAACTTGTGGTGTTGATACTAAGAAACCTGGGACAAGGAAACGCTTCATCACAGGCATTATGGTTGGGAATGGGACTGAGACAAAAGACCTGAGAAGGAGCTCTGGGAGGTGAGAGAGCATCTCCTGAGAAACACCATGTGCAGTCTGAGATTGTGTTGAAAACCGACATTGGACTCACAGAAGATACAGGTTAAGGAGGCAGGTATGGGAAAAGAGAAACTGTGTAACTGTACAGTTTAAAGTGATACCAAAATATACCAAAGCACAAATTATCTTTGCACTGACACTGATTTCAGACAGAACCCGATTAGGGAGTCCTTTCTAGCAGTGGCTCGAGATGTGTGCCATTTGGATCCCCGGGGACGCACAGCTACTTTAGACACCCCCATCCCTAAAATGTACCCGACACGCCTAGGCACGGCCACCGGCCCCTCACAGAGCAGCCACAGACGGGCCTGGGCTGGGGCTCCGTCACTCGGGAGCAGCAACGGGAAGGACGGGAGGTGCGGCTGGGGACAGCAGCGCCGGCGGGACAGGCACGGGCTGCGCGGGCGGAGATACCGCACCGGCCCGCGTGTGCCCGGGCGGAGACACCCGCACCGACCCGCCTGTGCCCGGGCGGAGATACCCGCACCGGCCCGCGTGTGCCCGGGCGGAGATACCGCACCGGCCCGCGTGTGCCCGGGCGGAGATACCGCACCGGCCCGCGTGTGCCCGGGCGGAGATACCGCACCGGCCCGTGTGTGCCCGGGCGGAGATACCCGCACCGGCCCGCCTGTGCCCGGGCGGAGATACCCGCACCGGCCCGAGTGTGCCCGGGCGGAGATACCCGCACCGACCCGCCTGTGCCCGGGCGGAGATACCCGCACCGGCCCGCCTGTGCCCGGGCGGAGATACCCGCACCGGCCCGCCTGTGCCCGGGCGGAGATACCCGCACCGGCCCGCCTGTGCCCGGGCGGAGATACCCGCACCGGCCCGCCTGTGCCCGGGCGGAGATACCCGCACCGGCACTTCCAAGCCTCCGCGGGAGCCGCCGGCGCGGCTCGAAGAAGGGGCAGACCCGCAAACTCTGCCCGGGGCGCTTCCCCGAGCCCAGGCCGGTGGCAGCCGCTCACGTCCGACACGAACCGCATCATTCGCAATTAGCGGTTTGATGTGATACGGGAGCGCATGGTTTGCATTACGGAAGGAATGACCTGATAATCGCCCGGCAGCAGCTTGCAGATGTGCTAAGTGACTCCGGTCCCTCTCCCCGGTGGCATCTCCCGCTCCCCGGCGCCTTCGCCGCTCCCCTGCGCGCAGCAGTGGCTCGGTGGCCCGGGCTGGCCACCGCAGGGCACCTCAGAGCGCGGAGGTTGGAGGGATAAACGTTGCTTTGGATCAAGGAGCTCTGAAAAGCAGTAAAAGGCGTCAAATACTTTCTGGTATGAAAGTATTTCTGCCTGAAATGTTTTACAAGTAGAATTCGAGGAGCTGAAATTTGGAAAGAGAAGAGGAAATAGTGTTAGCGAGGGGACATGGTCCCAAGTGAAAGGGGTGTGAATGCCCTCTAGTTCTCGGCGAAACGAGCGCTGCTGTGGCCGCCCCACAGCCCCGCTGCCCCCCGGGCCCACGGGCCGGCCCCGTCCCGCCGCACCGGCGGCTCGGGCTCACCGGGGCACTGCGAGGTGTCCTCAGGGGACGGGGGGAATGGCGAGGCTGTGCCGGCACTCAAACGTTACCTTAGACCTGCCGCAATCGCCTCTGTAACCTGTCCCCATCCACTCACTTGCCAAGTCTTTGTGAATGCCGGACGATATAATTTCTTTATAAACGCGTGTAATCACGAATCACCAAACAAGAGTGCTTCGTTTAAGCAGTTACAAGAGAACAAAATCAAACTCGCTTGCAATATGAAACCCGAAAGAGCTGAAGGCTCCAGAGAGCCGAGGTTGGTTGCTTTTGCTTTCAGGCTGGCCAGCAGAGCGCGGTGGATGCAGCTGCTGGGCTGCGGTGCTCTCCGAAGTTGCCCGCTTGCGGAGGGGTAACTGCTGCGGCTCTGCGCACACACGTGAGTAAGAAACCTCTCGGCATCAGCTTCTATGCTGTCTCCGCGACCTAGTAAAATTATTTATGCTGGGGTAGTAAGAGTTGGCAACCCATCTGATGTGTTTTACCGTGACTTTGAATGAGTCAAGGACGTTTTAAACCCAGGGAAGATCGTTGGCAGATTTTCTTGGTTAAAATATTGCAGAATTTCCCATTAGCGTTATCTCCTGGAAATAGCATAAAGAGCACTACACAGCAACTATGTAACTGACTGTCGTTTTAAAGAAGTTCTATTTCCCTTGGCAAGTCCGTCACGTTTGAGAAGAGAACCCGTGCCAGAAAGTCTGTTTCCTTCCAGCTTTCATTAAAAAAAAAAAAAAGAAAAGAAAAAAAAAAGAAAAAAACAAACAACCAAACCAAACCCCACACCACCACACCAAACCAACAAGATGCAAGGGACCAAGGTGCCTTATGTGTCCAATGTAGTTCAGCTTTTCAGCACTGTGTTTCAAACTTAAGGAGTGGTGTTTTGTGATAGAGTAGTTATGGGATAGAAAAGTGGCAGAAGATGCTGGACTCGGTGGAAGAGCAGATTATATTAATGAAACAACAGGATTTGGTACCCCAGCTAATGAGAAATGGCAGTTTGTATTTTGTACATCGGACAAAGAGGCGTCCTGAGGGAGCAAACAGTGAGAGCTGTGCTGCTTTCAGTGGAGACAAGACCAAGGCCGCAATAACCGCGTGGCCAAGCTCTGTTCCTCCTCCAGGGTGTGCCTGAACCTTCAGCTGGGTACCACATGAGGTGTGGTATCTATGGCTGCATCACGGTGCATTTAACCTACAGATCACACTTGGAAACAGGGGAAAGAGTGGGTGAAAGTATGTGACAGGCAGCTCGAATGTGCACGGTTTGGTCCTGGATCCGGTTTTGGGTTTGGTTTTTCAAAGTTTGTGTTGCAGACCGAGTGGCGGCAGTGACTCGATTTTTTTGATTAATTCCCCTTTGGTACTTCTCTAAGGAGACTTGTCAGGAGGCAAGGCTTCAGGGAAATATAATTTCAAATGATTGGGACCAATTTACAGGCAACAGCAAGAGACTGGGATCATCTCGTCCTTCCTTCTGCCCCCAGTGCTGGTCTGTACCCTGAAATGAACTATTTTTGGAGCGCCGGTATGCAGAGCATTTTTGCAGTTACATACAAAATAGAGGATTTAAGAACAAAAGATTGTTCTGGACAGTCAAACTGGAATGAGTTGGAAGGATACATTTAGGAAGTGGTTTCTTGGACACTAATTAGGACCATTTGCTTGGGGTTGCCATTATTATCCTTTAAGACTGGAGGGCACGATAGATCAAATGATTTATATATCATTAACAATTCTTGTTAACCATAGACAGGGTTGGGCTTTTCCATACTGATTACCAAGTAATGCAATAAGGACTTGTTTTATTTCTTCTGCAGTGTCCATATGAGCAAGATAGTGTGAAAATGAGTCCAAAAAAACCCGTTTCAACTCTTTTTTTCTTTTTTTCTTTTTTTTCTTTTTTTTTTTTTTTAATAAATGACTATTAGCTTTTTCCATTCTGTGAGAGTGGCTGTGAAACTGAAGCCCATCATCTCTTTGTGGCTTCCACTGCTGGAATACTGATCCTGGAATACTGTACCTGATCCTGGCTCCCAGTGAATGTGTTTTAATTGTCATAAACCACAAACTGAACCGTATGCAAACGTGTATTTTCAACAGTGCATCAGTGAATCCCTTTCACTTTTGTTTGTGCTACAAGTAATGGGCTACAATCCCATAATACAATTCTTTTCCCTTTAAAAGAAACTAAGAAAGGGAGTATATGCGATGTGTAAATCCCACAGGTGTATCTAACATTACTTTTGTAAACAACATAATGGCCAAAAATCGCTGATACCCAGGAGCTTGGACTGTTGAGAGGTGAGGGAGGCAGGGACAGACAGCGTTGTGTGTTGTGATGTGTGGTGCTGTGCTGGGTGTTGCATGCTGCGTGCTGTGTGCTGTGTGCTGTGGAGTTTTGGTGTTTGCTGTGTATTGCTCTGTGCTCTGTGTGCTGTGTGTCGCGGTATGTGTTTCTGTGCTCTGTGAGCTCTGTGGTGTGTGTTGCTGTGTTGTGTGTGCTCTGTGTGTTGTGTGTGTTCTGTGCTCTGTGTGCTCTGTGTGTTGTGTGTTCTGTGTGCTCTGTGTGTGTTGCTGTGCTCTGTGTGCTCTGTGTGCTCTGTGTGTGTGTGTGTGTGTGTGTTGCTGTGCTCTGTGTGCTCTCTGTGTGTGTGTGTGTGTGTGTTGCTGTGCTCTGTGTGCTCTGTGTGCTCTCTGTGTGTGTGTGTGTGTGTTGCTGTGCTCTGTGTGCTCTGCAGTGTGTGTTTCTGTGCTCTGTGCTGCGTGTTTGTGTGCTCTGTGTGTGTTCTGTGTGCTGTGTGTATGTTTCTGTGCTTCATGCTGTGTGTTGCTGTGCTCTGTGCTGTGTGTTCTGTGTGCTGTGTGTATGTTTCTGTGTTCTGTGCTGTGTGTTTCTGTGCTCTGTGTGTGTTCTGTGTTCTGTGTGTATGTTTCTGTGCTCCGTGCTGTGTGTTTGTGTGCTCTATGTGTGTTCTGTGTGCGGTGTGTATGTTTCTGTGCTCTGTGTGTGTGTTCTGTGTGTTGTGTATATGTTTCTGTGCTCCGTGCTGTGTGTTTGTGTGCTCTGTGTGTGTTCTGTGTGCTGTGTGTATGTTTCTGTGCTCTGTGCTGTGTGTTTCTGTGCTCTGTGTGTGTGTGTTCTGTGTGCTGTGTGTGTGCTGTGAGCACGGCCGGCTGCCGCTCCTCACCGGCACAGGCGGATGCCCGGGGTGGCGGAGCGCTCCCGCCGCGTACCGGGAAAATCCGCCCTTTGGGATAAGCCCATCCCCTTCGACTGCTCCAGAGGATGCTCCGACGCCTCTGCACAGCGAGCTCGGCCATGCCTGGGCACCAGAGGGGGGCTCGGCCCCGGAGCCCCTCCGAGGGGAGGCGGGGAAGCCGCCGCCGGGCCGGGCCGGGCCGGGCCGGTTCCGCCGCGGGTCTCGGGCCCTCCGGCCCCGGGAGATGATCCCACCGCCTTGGGGCAGGGCCGGAACAGCTCCCTGACACGCTTGCTACCGGATTAAATCCTCGGCACTGAGGTGGGGGATGGGAGAAAGAAAGGCTCCACAGAATCGCTTGGGTTCCTGAATAATTTAAATTCTTTGTATTTGATTGAAAATCGGTCTGTTTGGCATCCAAGTTTGTAAAAACCTTCGAAAGACAAAAGAATTCGGTTTGCAAACATAATGCGAAGTATAAAGCACACCACAGATATTCATGAGCATCCAGGAGGTACTGGGCACTCCTGTACATTCGAGGCCCTTGCCAGGAGCTCCCACATCTTTGTTTCATTAACACGGAGCCCTCCTTTATTTCCTGCTAAAGTCACCGACATCCGGACCGCTGTATTTATTGTCTCGCACGGCTTCTCCCACAGATCTTCATTAAGGCTGAATGGCACTCACACAACATGTTCTATCACAGCGTCGATGAATTGCTGCGCCTAGAAAACACTAAATTAATCCCCAGCTCAAAAAGTATTCCTGAGATTAAGCTGGTCTGCTGTCTCCGCGGAGCGCTCTGCCAGCGCGGGGACTCTCAGGCCCTGGTGGCCTTTGGGACATCCCAGTGCCTCGCAGCAGCTCCATGATGGACCTTGGCTGGGAGGGTTTGGGGTTACCCGGAGGGACTGTAGTAAATGGAAAGGCTTAGGGGCTTGTTGTTGGTATTTTTGGTTTGGTTTTTTTTTTTTTTTTCCTTTTTGGTGCTTTCAAAGTTTCATTTAGATGGGAAGCTATTGTCAGTTTCCTGGTGTCCCATTTTTGATCCTTCCTCAGCTTGGGTTGAACGAAATGTCTTGAAACCTATTCCAAAGGAAAAAAAAAAGAGCTTGTACAGGCTTCCAGATGCTAAGATTTAGATCATTTGAACGTCAGCGCAGCCTTCTGGTAACAAAAAACATCCAAATGGATTTCATTTGTGTGTTAACATCCGTCAGATGGGAGAGTAGCACAGTTTAGAGCTAAAGTCTGTTTTCATGGTTTTAGCAACTGGGTCCTCATGAACATCTCGTCTGGCAAGCCAATAGGTTGAAACTACACTGAACAGACCGAGTCCAAATATCTGAAATTACTCGGAATGGTCGTGCTAACAAATACTGATGTAATGTATGAGGCTATTACTGCTGTTGATATAGCTTCGCGTGGGCATGCAAATAGGTGGAGAGGGGGTCATTGCCGGGAGAGACAGCTCTGAACGGGCCGGGCGGGCTGCGCGTCCCGCAGCAGCGGCGGGACCGGGCCCCGCACCGAGGTACCGCCCGTGGGTCCGCGTTCCGACAGCAGCAACCGAGCATCGGTGCCTGTCGCTGCCCGAGCAGCGGCCCCCGCGGCGTGCCGGGGTCCTGTCCCGGCTGTCTGCGCTGCGTGGGGAATTTGTAACGCACGGGCCGGTGCTGCTGCCGCGGCAGCAGTAATGAAATAAAGCATAACATTAGTTAGGCACGACGCAGCAGGTGGCTTATTATGAGCCTTGCCTATTCCTCTGCCTCCTGCTCCCATCAGAGCGCTGGTAACTGGGGGCAAAAAATATATATTTTGGGGGCAAAAAAAATATATTTTAGGGGATTTAGAGAATAAGAGGAGGAATGGGGCAGAATCCGCGACTGGGGCGTCCAGCGGGCCGGGGCCGGAGCCGGGGCTGGGCTTCTCCCTCAAAGTCGCAGCGATAACAAGCGTGGTGATTATGATACTAATAATTCTTATTGTTGTACCTTGGCGCAGATGGCGGCTGCTCTCTCAGGGAGGTTAAGAAGACAGCAAGTTCCATGAAGGCCGCTCTCTCCCTGCGCGCTCAGCCGCTCCCCGGCACGCACAAACAGACGGATCCAGCTACCCCTGCCTTGGAGCTGCTCTCGCTTTTGCTCGGGATGCCTTTAAACTTCCTGGTCGACAGCGGATTTAACGAAACCTTATTCTAAAAGCTCTCGCCATCCGAGCCACGGGAGCAAGACGGGTTTGCAATGGCCCCGGAGCTGGCATAGCAAGCCCTGCGTGATGGAAGCTCGCTGTCCCTGCCCTAAATCCACTCCTCCTGCAGAGACATACTAGGCTTTTAGGTTCTCCACCAGAAGTGCCCACAAAACACACACACACACCCGTGCCCCACGTCCCTGGCCGGTTTCTCCAGGTGAGCCTGTGCTGTGGCGGGATGTGCCCTTAGCTGCCCGGCCGCGTTCACGAGGGCCGCGGGCACGACCCGCCGCGGCGCCCCGGGCTGCCCCCGCTCCCCAGCCCTGCCCGCGGGGCCCCCCCGCCGGCCGGGACGGAGCCGGGGCGGGGAGAGATGCTCCCGGTGCCACCGCGCCGCTCCCCGGCTGCTGCCGAGCTGCCGGAGCGGACCGGGACCGCTGCTCTGCCCGGAGGGCACGGCCGCACCCCCGCCCGCCGGTGCGCACCCCGGCGGGAAGCTGAGTCCGCCCTGCTTCCTCCGCTCGCCGCCGGGGCTCCGCCGACAAACTCCAAGGAAGATCATTAGCATCCCCTGCCTTTTTTTTTTTTTTTTTTTTTTTTTTCCAGATAGATTACCAAGCTGGCCACGTAGACCTGAGGGTCACATGGCTCAGGGAAGAAGGACAGAAACTGTCGCAGGAGTTAAGAGGAACGGGCAAACAAAGCCAAAGCGAGAAGTCATCTCGTGCGGCTGCTGCACAAACAGCTCCCCGGCCACAGGGTCCTCGCAGGGAGCTCCTTCCTGCCAGAGCCGCTCCGCGGGGCCGGCGGGAGGCGCGGCCGCAGTCCGGCCGGGAGCGGCTCCTGCCTCCCCGACGGTCCCCGCTTCCCCCTGGGAGGAAGTGCGAGAAATGACTCCCGACCCTATATTCTTCTATTGTTTTGAGCCGGTGGATCAATTGTCATCAGTACTGTCACCCAAGAAGCAATGATTCCGATTCATCTTGGCATCTGATTTTATTCTAATGGGTTAAATTGGGTTCACTTTTACAATTATCCCAGGTTTGACTGCGTAGTATTGCATGACAACTCACAGTTTCATCGGGTTTGGCAAAGCGAGGTCGCTCCATGAATCCGTATATCATATCACATCAGATCAGGCTGAAGTTTGCTGTTTAGCGACTCCATTTGAGAGGCTTTTTATGAAAGTGGGAAGGGTTGATGCAGTCCATGGTTGGTTCAATGCGGTTTGGAAAAAAAAATGTGGAGAGATGGCAACAACCCGGGGTTTGCTGCTCAGCTGTGAATAAGCACAGAACGAAAAAAACGACGTGATGGGGAAACGCTCAGCTCGCTACAATATTTTTAACAGCCTCTCAGTCCTCGCCTTTTTTTAATTTCCTAATATGTTCTTTGCTTTATTAGTTTTATTTACAACCAGCTCCCCATTAACACCTCACCTGATTACTGAGGAGCTGAGACAGCTAATCAAGAAAATCCAGCAAACCAGCCAAAATCGAGAGGTGGGATTTAATTTTTTTGCTTTCATTCAGCCTTCTTCCTTATTTATTTATTTTGTTTTCGGAAATATTTAGAAACAAACAGAAAATAAAAGGCAGGTATCAGTGCATATTGGCGAAAGGTCAGAGGTTAGAAATTCACGTCAGCTGTGTATCAGAGGCTATGCAGAGGGCGGGAAGAGAGAGGGAGAGACGGGAGAAAAAAAAAAAAATCTTTCCACCAAGCAGCTTGTTTATTTTAATTAACATAGGGATCCTCTGCTAGGAGCAAGGAACAACCTCCATCTACTGGCTAGATCATTGCGTCTCTTCTCCATTCAAAACCCATCCCTCATCACTCATTAAGGAGGGTACAATTTTGGAAGAAGCTTCTAAGGTCTCAAGGTAAGCTCCTGCATGAGTCTTTGCTAGCAATGCAGCTATTTGGACCTCACGGATGTAATTTGCAGGGTGTTTCTTCGGCGTCGTGGTGTTGTTTGTTTGGTTGGGATTTTTTTTTACAACACAGAACGGTACTTTCCCCAGGTGTATTCGCAGATAACCTTTCATGCATCTACGTTTTAACAGAAAAATAGCTCAGCTTGAGAAGCCTGAGCCTTTCAGCTCAATTAAAAAAAATGCCCCTTCTTTTGTGCTTCTTTTATTTTTTTTCTTTTTAATGGAATTACTTCTTTCACCTGTCTGTAATCCAGTCTGTAAGGGATTCCTTTTCAAAAGCAGTAAAATATGATCATTTCCAATGGCTTAATTAGAAGCGGAGTGCAAATACGATTACTGCTAATACCAGACAACTATGGAGCTGACAGTGCTGAGGTCCTGGGTGGTGAACAGTTTCATGTTAGACAATAATCTGCCTATCCTGCTTTCTTCTGGCTGTGTGATCACTTGTCTGTGGTCACAGCGCTTGGCTATGGAAGATATTTGGGATTACTATGTAAAGCACCTAGTTGTTTCTTATTTAAATATCATCTCCCTAAGCAGAAGAATACGTGTCTTAATTGACATGTTTTCAGATTTCCGGGAGCTATAAGCACATTGGAGGTTTGGGGAGTTTTAATCCGATGCCGGTTACGGTTAAAGACACCCTGCGCTCGTGTCCCTCGCACGGCCAGCTCCGCACAGCCTGGCAGGGAGGAGAGGGGCTGGTGCCCGTCTGGCTGCCATGCACCGGCTTTAACATGTCCCTAGCACAGCGATCCGAAAGTTGCTTTACGGAACACTCGAGAGGACTCAAGGGAGGAGAAAGATGGTGATGGTAAAATAAAATACGTTGTATCTGACTCCGAAGTGGAATTTTAAGGCATGTCTTTAAAAAGAGAAAATAATATTTTAAATTGAGATTAAATAAACCGCAACCTATTTGAATACTGAAAACGGTATTAGTTACATTTGGTGGCACCACCAAGAGATGTAATTCTATTCAAATTTTCCTTCTTTGTGTCTAGATTGGTTTCAGTGCCCGCGGACTTTACAAAGAGATGAAACTGATCATTAAGAGCACTGCACTCCACCACAAGCTCGTAGAGCAGAAAATAGCGTTAGGATTTAAAAATAGACCTGGCTTTAACCACCCGACTCGCAGGCAACAGGATCGTAATCCTGTTGCTGTTATTACTACGCGCGTTAAATTTCTGGAAATGATTAAACTGGAAGCGTCTTGAAAAGTTCAGGTGCTGATGGAGAGGGTGTGAAGCTTTGGTGCCCTGCGGGGCGGGAGGCGGCCGCCTCGGGCAGTGCCCTGCGCCTGCAGCCGGACACGCCACGGCCTCAAATGCGGCAGGCGAAATCCAAACCCCTTCTCCTCAAAGAACACCTCCTCCTCCCGACCCCCACCCCCCGCCTGAACACCCTCCCCTTTCTCCTAATTATTGTTGGTCAATTATTAATTTGCATATAGACCTTGTCCTAAATCCTCCGAACTAAACACAAGATCGTTCACGCTGTGATAGGCTTTAGCCCGTAGCCCGTGGCCAGGGAGAAGGCGGGCTCGCTGGCAGAGCGGATCGCAGGGACCGCAGGCTGAAATCTTCCCAGGGCACACGCTAATTGCCAAGGTGGAAGGGGCTCCAGGCAGCGCCCGCGGAGCTGCGGGCAGCCGGGCCAGCGGGATATCCGCGGGAGCTCTCCAGCCCTGCGTGGGCAGGCAAACGCTCTACCTGTGGAAACCTCCCTCATCCTCCCCATCAGCCCCCCACTAGCTTGGGGAGTTCGGGTAGAGCCTCACAGAATGGAAAAAACCGAGAGCGCCTGTCACGTTACTTAAATATTCTGAATAGTGCACATCAGATATTCTTTCTCAAATGCTACGGCAAAAGGAGATAAAAGCGCCCTGCGATGAGAAACTGTCGTTCACAGGCAAAGTGCTAATGCCTATGGATTCATGAGGGACAGGCTCGTAGATTTGGATTTTAGGTTTCCTGTCGTGTTCTTTGTGAGCTTTTCTCTCCCCCACCCCCCAGCAAACCAGCAAAACTGTACGGAATCCCTCGTGCTATAATGGCAACCTCTCGCTACCAGCCTGCCTTAGAGCAGCGGAGCTCCAGTTCACAGCGAGGAATGAGATCTCAGGAACATTGAAATAGATTTACCTTGATCTCCTACAGGCCTTTTGGAAATGGAGAAGTCACGTTTGATGCTAGCAACAAACTTTTTGTGTCCCTTTAGGTAAGAAGTGGTCTGCCAGCATTAGGATGTTAATCAGAAAACGCCTTGGAAACCCCTGGCCTCCCTTACTGGAGCAGCAGTAGCTAGTAGCGTATCCTTAACCGTACCTGATGGAGCAGAAAGAAAGGACCCTCTAATTAATTAAGTGTGTCTAACCGGAGGAGGCTCAGTCATTTCTGAGTTTTGTTATGAGTCTGCCCAATTACTCCTAACGGCGCCGTCGAGCTAAGGTAGAGACGGGAATTTAGCAAGCAATATTTTCCGTGTCTCTGCCTTGGATGCTTTGACGCCGCACCTGCAGAGCGTTTCGGTGAACCCGAGACAGCAAACGCGAGATAAATGGGGGAGAGGGCAGCGGTGCCCGCACCCGAGGCACCCGAGGCGAGGGCACAATCTGCTCGGGGGGCACAGGATCCCCACTTTAGCTGCCGATGGAACTGGGCCCGGCGGCAGCCGGGGGCTTGCCCCAGACCCCTCCCCGCTCCCGGCGGGCACGATGAGTTTGACGCTGCTCAGCCCGGCCGGGGCGCGGTCACAGCGGGACGGCGGCGGCGCTTCCGAGAGGGCTCCGCGGGGCCGGCCCGGCGGGTGGGGGTCGGCGAGGCTCCTGCCTGGCACATGCCGGGGTGCCTTTAGCAGCCCGAACGCCACGGGAAATGCAGGCCATTTCCAGGAGAGCACATGCAACGTGAAAACAGGGTCAGGGTGAGTTACCCCGACAACATAAATGGAGGAGGATAAAGAAAAATTTCCTTCGGAGGGGAAAACACCCAGAACAAACCCTGAACCTGCTTGTAGAGTGCAAAGACTATATGCAACGATTAGAAACAAACTCGTCTCTAAGGGATATTTTTTGACCTCTGTCGACAGCCACCGCTGCGATTCTCCGAGCCAGGCGGGCGCACACCGGCGGTACCTGCCGGGCGCAGGACGAACCGGGCGAACCCTCCCGCCCTGGGGTTTGCCCCCGCCCGCAGCGCCGCCGCCCCTCCCTTCCCTTCCCTTCGCTTCCCTTCGCTTCCCTTCCCTTCCCTCCTCCCGGGCCGCTCCACAAAGCCGCCGGCCCCGCATCAGTGCAGGCCCGGGCCCCGCAGCCCCGCGGGGGAGGCGGGCGCGCTCCCGTTCCCGGCGGGGCTGCGGGAGAGAGGGAAGCACCTCCGCCCGTCTGCCCGAGCAGCCGGGGCGTCCCGGAGCGGCGACGGGCAGGAGGAGGTGGAGGAGGATTGGGGATCCCGAGCGAATAGCTCCCGCATCCCGGATTGAATCACCTTGTTTATTTTTCCTGATGTCTTATTGTGCTAATTGACTTGTTTTCTCCAAGGAAAGCCTATCTTTTCCTCCTCCTTCCCCACACACAGATATTTATTTTCTTCCAGTCCGGGAGTGCTCTGCAGAAGACTACGGCTTCTGGAGGGATCTGCCCTTTTTAAAGGAGATTCCCTCAGCCCTTTTTGAGACTCGTTGGTTTTATAGCTATTACTCTCTTATTAAAACACACACATATATACAACACATTGATTTCCATCCAAAAGGGCTAATTACATTACTTACAGTAAATAGCAGCCCTGCTGTCCAGGGTCTAGTGTGCCAACAGAGAAAAAAAATCCCGGCTTATTTCACTTGATTGACTTCATCTTTGTGTGAAATTGTGTTTTATGAGCTGTATTCTGGCACTCGGAGGAATGTAACAACATTCAATCTGCAAATAACATTAATTTTAGCTACTTAGGGGAAAGAGAGGGGAGGAAACTTGCTGCTTGAATCTTGGGTTACATGGAAGAGGTGACTCGAGGAGCCCCTGAGGATGGCTCTGGGATGCTTTGGAAAGGAAGTGGGGGCTGGGGTACTTCTTTCACTAGTCGCGCTAGGGTTTGGTGTGGAGTGTTCCCCAGGGAGCAGGGAGCGCAGGACTGCCGCCAGGAAGATCCTTCAGTAGGGATCGAGGTGTCAGGAAACAGCCAGCAGCTGTTTCAGGGAAAGGCAAGGAAGAGTGGTGTGAAAAGTAAGTAGGAAAACGGGGAACGGAGGGGAGGGAGAGCAGACAGAGAGATTAGCCTGGAAGGAATGCATCGCCCGGTGCCCTGCACACAATGATCGCTCGCAATCCGCTGCCGGGGAGAGGGAGAGGGAGAGGGGAGAGAGTCCCACCAGGGCGTCCCCGGCCGGCCGGGACTGGCCCGCGGAGTGCCCGCGGAGAGGCCGCATCCTGCTGCGAGGACGGGCGGGGGCACCGCGGGCAGCGGGGCGGGCAGCGCCCCGGGAAAGCGCTCGAACTGGCCGGGCCGGCGCTGCCTCCGCGGCTATCCTCAGCCTCAGCACCTCTGAGTGCCCGGGGCCCGCCGCAGCGCTCCGGCCGCTCCGGCCCGCCTCGGCTGCCCGGCACCGGCGCTCCTCTTCCTTCTCCCGCTGCCGCGGCGGGGCCGGCACGGCGGGGCCGGTACGAGCGGAGGCTCCCGCGGCGCGGCCCGGGGGGAGCGGGGCCCCGGGGGCAGAGCGGGCCACCCTGCCCCTCGCCAGGCGCCGTCGCCGCCAACTCCCGGGACTCTGTGTTTGGGGGAGGTAATAAATCCCACCCCACCCACAGCCCCGACCGTAATGTTTGTCACTGCTTGCCCATCACTAGGGGTTGAGAGGAGTATGACAGGTCTTTGTTGTCTGAATAAAAATCAGTGGCAGCTCAAGGGAGAGAACTCCTCCTACTAAATTATCAAAAATGGGCTGGCTTTAGTCTCTTAACAAATTGGACAGAGCTCCGGAAAGCAGCAGTCCCAAATCCAACCTACAGGCACTGGGAACTTTAAAGCAACCAGGGACTGCTGAAAATAGCACTTCTTTTTGCTTTCTTTGTATTCAAAACTATATCCTTTCCCGACTGATTCTACTGCCCCAAGTCCAAGTCTCTCCAGCCAGAAGCCCCCAGCTCTCCAGAACAGTAACAGATCCTTTAGCTACCTTTTATTATTTTATTTTTTAAACTAATTATTATTACATTTTCTCCCCCTTGTTTGTTTTCTGCACATCTTCAGGAAGCCCTCAGTGCTTGCGCAAAGAGAAGCTCCTATTTGCAACTTCCCTCCCTGCGCTGTGCGCCTCGGTGTAAACATTTTGGATGATCTAAAGACTCTGGGGTCTGTATATGGAAATAGTGGGGTGCAGAGCAGAAGAAAATACTTGTCCTTTCCGTCCCCCAGCCATGCTTTTCCACGGGATCTCCGGAGGCCACATCCAAGGAATCATGGAGGAGATGGAGAGGCGATCCAAGACCGAGTCCCGCCTGGCCAAAGGGGGACAGATGAACGGCCGAGATACGGTAAGAATGGAGCTGGCGCTCTTTGCAAGGGAATCCCTGCAAGCATGGACCCGCATCGGGACATACCCTGACTTTGGGGAAGAGAAAGACGCTGCTTCCCTCTGTCCCTTCCCTGTCACCCCTTGTTTGTGGAACCCCTTCCGACGCTCCCTGTAAACCCACCCGTAAGGCTGGGTGCTGTGCTGGCCAGGCTCGGTTTTATATTTGTCTAATCCATGTCGCTGCGTGTGCTCTCTGGATTAGCGGGGAAACTGTTCTAAACCGTAAGAGGGACGGGGTTTCAGCCCTTGTGGCGGAGCAGTCTTTTGGCCCGGTTCGGCTGCCTGCGGCCGCTCTGCCCCTGCGAGCAGGGCTGCAGCTGGAGCTCCCGAGGTGTGCTTTATTTTTATTCTGCGCTTCTGGCACCTCCTAAATTAAACCTCAAACCGCGACTACTTACTTTACGTAACTGTCTTTGGTCTGAAGTGTGTGATTGATACAGAGGCACCGCTCTCTCTGAGTGTTATGCCGGCCGAATACTTTGCTTAGAAAGTATCATCTCCTCTTTACTTACTCAAAAGGACCAAAGTTTTCAGATATATACTAAGGGATGGCGGAGAAATCGAGTGTCACGCTGGGCTTTGTGCAAAGCGAGATCTCCGTTTCTCCAACTTGTAGGGCTTCCGCCGATCGCGCACAAGGCTCTGCACACAAAGTAACGGCCTGGAAAACTGTTTTAAGGTTTTGGGACATAGGGTCCTTTACCCCCTCTCTTAAATAAACTCATGCTTTGTTACATGAGGATTTGAAATGTAAATTTAACTCACCTTTCCATTGCTAAAAAGGAAAAAGGGCAAGGAACACAACTTCAGATGGAAAAATGAATGCGGAGTTGCCACTTTAAAACAGTTTAGACTTTACAACAAGATGTTTGGGATTTTTCCCCCTGTTACTTTATCAGCAGAAGCTGCCCCAAGTTTCACGGCCGAGCTTTTGTCTCCGCCGTCCCTCTGTCTCCCTTTGTCCCGAGCGGCACTCCTCGTGGGGAGCAGATCAATGGGAACTCGCAGAAATTTACTGAGAAAAAGATACTAGTCTGAGCTGAAACCCGCCTGTGCCACCTTTCTGCCCACATCCCTGGCCGGGCTGGGGAGCGTTCATACTCGCTGCTCTTTACACCAACCACCTGTCTCCTTTCTCTTACTCCTGTTTTAAAAGGCCTATATTTCTTTAGAGACGCGGCTGCGGCTAGTTTAAATAAGTGTGAAAATTTACCATACAATGAGTGCAAGCCTGAACCCTCTGCCATAAACTTTAGGAACAGCAAACCGTTATTTTTCTGCTTTAAAGTGCTGTTCCTGTGAAGTGCTTTAAGATTACAACGCTAAAAAAAATGGGGAAGCCTCAGACTTTAAGTTCAGATCCTTAGAAAATAATGGGCTCTGCTTTTCCTACTGCGGCCTAATCCATTGCTTTCACGTATTGAAATGACGTGAGATCGTTAGGAAAGGTTTACTGTGAATCACGGTAAGCACTTTACTAGCGGGGATGGTCCCGGTTCCCCCTTAAACTTCCCGCCGGGAGCCGGGAGTTCGGTCCCAGCAAGCCGTGCCTTTGTACGAGCCCCGGGCCCTGCGCAGGACCCGTCCCCAGCCCGGCCTGCCTGCCTGTCTTTCTCTCCCTGTCTCATCCCTTGTGGTGTGGTTGTTTTGCAGAACATGCCCCCCATGAGCCCCGAGAAGCCTGCTTTGTGTGCTGGTTGTGGAGGGAAGATCTCAGACAGATATTACCTGCTGGCTGTTGACAAACAATGGCACCTCAGGTGTCTTAAGTGCTGTGAATGTAAACTGGCTTTGGAGTCAGAACTCACCTGCTTTGCCAAGGACGGCAGTATTTACTGCAAGGAGGATTACTACAGGTACAGCAATCAGTCCTCATGGGTTCAAAACACATCCCCTCAAAAGGCACTGTGAACCGAAAGGCTCTTTTCTCCACACGGGCTTTCAAAGGTAGCTTTTCGCAGTCAGCGATTCCTTAATCCTTAGTCCCCTCAGAAAAGTCTCGCACGTTTCCGAGCTGAGCGGGCCGTCAGGGGAGCGCTGACCGAGCATGTGTGGCGGTGCACAAACAAGCCAAGGCTCTGCCGCTGCTCGGCGGTTTCCCTCTGTAAAGACCCGACCGAAATTCCCGTCTGGCCGCAGCCTGCCGGTTTTCCCGAGGGCCGGAGCCCGCCCCGCCCAGCCCCGCGGCCGGGCCCGGGGAGCGGGCCCCGCTGTGTCGCAGCTGTCCCGCCGGCCAGCGCCCCGCGGCCCTTCTCGTCCTGACAGGAGACCGGGAGAGCGGGCCCGGTTCCCCCGCTGCGGCCGCCCGGGCCGTGCTCACGGGCAGCGGCAGGGCCTTCGCCACAGCCCTGGCAGAACCGGTCAGCTCGGCGGGGAGGGCGAGGCGCTCCCGGAACCTCAGGGCCCGTTCTTGGGGCTGTCCCTACGGCAGGCGGGCCAGGGGCCACAGCCGGTGTCACGGGCCGTCCTGGGGCCGGGGGGCGCGCCCTGTCGGGGACAGGCTCCCTCACGTGGCCGGGAGGGAAGGCGGGAGGCACCGGGGCAAGCTCTGCCCTTGCCGTTCTAGTTGATGCCCACTTTTCTGTTTCCTTCAGAAGGTTCTCCGTGCAGAGATGTGCCCGCTGCCACCTTGGGATCTCAGCCTCTGAAATGGTCATGAGAGCCAGGGAATCGGTTTATCACCTGAGCTGCTTCACCTGCACCACCTGCAACAAGACTCTGACCACGGGCGATCACTTTGGCATGAAGGACAACCTGGTTTACTGCAGGGCCCACTTCGAGTCCCTTTTGCAAGGAGAATATCCCCCTCAGCTGAGCTACACCGAGCTGGCTGCCAAGAGCGGAGGGCTGGCCCTGCCTTACTTCAACGGCGCTGGCACGGTCCAGAAGGGGAGGCCCAGGAAACGAAAGAGCCCTGCCTTGGGAGTGGACATCGTCAGCTACAACTCAGGTGGGAAACACACGCCGAGTCTGCCTCCCTCTCCCCCGAACAGAGCGTTCTCGGGCTTCCCCTCAGCCAGACAGTGCGTGAATAACTCAGCCAGGCCAAATCTTGCTTAACCATTGGAAAATCAAACAAACAGCCCTCTGAGGGTTGGAGCATTTGCAGGAAAGCTAACAGCAGCCCTCCTCAAAGGCTGTCTTCGCTTATTAATGTCAAAGACCCAAACTTAGCCACTTCCCAGGGTAAAGGCAAAAAAAAAAAAAAAAAAAAAAAAAAAGCCCAAAGTAACCACAACCCCCCCCCCCCCAAAAAAAAATACCCCACAAAAAACCAACCCAACCCCAAAACCACATAGCTTCCTCTGTTGGAATCTCAGAGATACAGTTATCATTATTAATATTTGATTAGCTAAAAAAATTTCACCACTTAAACCTCAAATTATGAGTAACCAAATGAATCAGTAAAAATTAGAATAAAAGTTATATATATATGGCTCCTACAATGCCAATGTAGTATGCATATAACTCGATTTATATATTGAATTTATAGTGATTAATTCTTCAGGCTGAATAATTCTGTTTTACTGACACATAAATGATCAAACTGTACAAGAGGTCAACGAATAAATGTTGTTTCCTGTAACTAAACCCTAACAAATGTAATTAAGGAGAATGAGTTCTGTTCTCTCAGCAGTAGGAAAGGAACAAGTGTTGCCCTGTATTAAATATCCTCTATAACTCCAGTCACTTGAGTATCCAAACCGTGTATTAACAGTGCTAGTGGCCAGAGGTAAAGGAGTTTCAGGTATGACCAAGCAGTTGAGGCAGAGTTTCATTAGATGGAGGACGAAAGCAGGAAGGGTAAATACGAATTGGCAAACTCCCGACTCCAAAATCGTTTCAGGGAAACTTAAGAGTCTCACGGACGGTAAGAGAGGAAAGAAAGCCGTGGGAAGCAGGAGTGATGCAAGGTGTGCTTCCCCGTGAAGCGTGGAGCCGTCCCGGCTGGGGCAGGGGGCCGGGGGCTCCGGGCCAGGGCTGCGGACCGCGGGCCCCACCGGGGAGCCGGGACAGGGGTCAGGGCCTCCCCTTCCGACAATCGCGGGTCGGCAGCAGCGCGCAGCCCTCGGCCCGGAGCTCCCTCTCCTGCGCCAAGTTCAACCCGCTGCCACTCGGATCCATAAGGAATCTTCCACCGCCCCCCTGCCCTCCCCACCCCTCCCCCGGCACCTCCTCTGGGGCCGCTCGTGAAACGGGCTTTAGCTGGGAACCAGGGAGCTGTGCAAGGCGATTTCATCTCCTCTGATGCGTAGACCTTGGAGCCAGGGTAATCACTGCGCTAATTGTTCCTTGTTAATTGAAGATGACATTGGAATCCCTGGCTACGGAGCGGCTTCCAATCAATCCTGAAAGCTGCTAAAGAAAAGGGAACCTGTAGCCCAGCCAGGATTCATTCAGCCCCAGCTTCCAATGGTGGATTTCCTGTGCGCCCGCTCTCCGCTCTGGTCTCTATCCCTGGTCCACACAGCATCACCCGATTCTCCAGATTCCTAAAGGGAAATAATCCTAGGGACAATTTAGCGTTAAAATTACAATCAGAAGTTATGGTAAAATGAAGAGTTGTGGATATGATAAGCGCCCCCTTAAACTTCAGATCAGGACTCAAGAGAGACATTATTTGCGAATGCAGACATAATCTTTGTGTGCTGGTCTTAAAACTCCCCTTCTTTACAACAACGGGCCATATAAGATGTACCACTGACTCCAAATCAGATTAAAAAGCACCGCCCATTATGAAAACACAGCTCATTGCATTGAGAACTCATAGAATCCTCCGGGCAACGGAGAGAATAAAGAACAAACCAAAACAAATCAACAAACGCTCTGATGCTTTGGACTCAGGCTAGATGGCTGAGAAAGCTCTTCTGTTAGGGCCGTGATTTTATTCTTTTTTATAAGCATTATCTAGCTATGTCCAGGGTTGACACATGGTCGCAAAAAAGTTTGTAGCCAAACCGTGCATCCGGTGCAAACGGCTCCAGCTCACTGACCCGCTGCGCCCCAAATCCAGGGGGGGGGGTAAAGCGAATCTGGAACAGCTACGAAATTAGTAGAAGTAGATGAAACCGCTTCTTGAGAGAAAAAAGTCTCTAACTAATTGGCAGACACTTCCTTACACACATTTTTCGTTCTCTGCCCTGTGACTCAGTAACTGCTCTTGCACGTAACCATTTACAAAGGGCAAGCACTCCGCAGAAATTAAATGTGGGGTGCGTGGCTGCCGCCTCGCGAGGGAGCAGCGGGCCCCGCAGCCCGGGCCGCGGCGGCGGGCGGTGTCCGGGCCGTGTGGCGGTGTCCGGGCCGGGTGGCGGTGTCCGGGCCGTGTGGCGGTGTCCGGGCCGGGTGGCGGTGTCCGGGCCGTGTGGCGGTGTCCGGGCGTGTGGCGGTGTCCGGGCCGTGTGGCGGTGTGCCGCCCCGCGGGGATGGGCACAGCCCGGGCACAGCCCTGCCCCGCGCACCGCCCCCGCGCCAGGCGCACCAGCCGGACAGCACCGCGCTCCGCAGCCTGGCCCGCAGCTCCGGGGCTGGGGGCACCGCGGCTGGGACCTCCCCAGTAAGCCCAGTACCTCCCCAAACAGTCCCAGCCGCCGTGTCCAAACCATGTGCCAAGCCATTATGGAAAACGACCCCGAGCTTTAAAAACGAAACTCCGATGGAGCCAACAGTTTCACCCAGCTGAGCATGAGCATGTGTGTATTCACAGCCATGCAGCAGGCCCTGGCTTAGATTTGTGAGCACATTATGTTACAGGGGAGCTGAGCCCTAGTCCAGAATGGAAAATCAGACTCTGCTGCAGAATCTACAACAGTTTTTCTATTCCGTATTTTGTTTGCTAGTTTAATTTCTTTTTCACAGACCCTCAGTTGTAAAGTGGAAACACAACAGTAAATAACTCAAAATGTTATGAGGTAGAAACCACTCATACTTGCAAGCTGTCTGGAATTAATGTGAAAAATGGAAGAAACTATTCAAAAGTACTTAAAACATTCAAGACTTTCTCTATATTACATCTTATATCATATAATTAATATGTATTTTAAGGGAAACTGTGTTGACTTACAGCTTAGAGGATATAGAAATGAGATGGTGAAGAAGATTTCCTTAAGAAAATATTTTACACATGTGTTCCTCAAAGAGCTATTTACTTTATTTCATTATGTGTGTGTGTGTGTGTGTGTGTGTGTGTGTGAAAAACTATGAAGAGTTCACTTGAAGAATTCCTGACAATAAGAAGCAAACTGTTCTAGCTCTTTTGAAAGCAAAAATTAAACAATCCTGCAATCCTGCTGCAAAGAAATGAGCAGAGTCTTGCTGGACTTTGTGCTTTCCCTTAGTTCTCCAGGAGACAGTGTAAAACTCTTCTCTATGATGTGACCAAACCACACAACACTGTATAAAACAGAGTGAGCTGTAACCATTACATAAACCAGGATTGTCTGAGCCCCCTTCTCATTTTCTCTTGAAAATAAAAACCAAAATAAAGTAGACCACTGACAAAAAGAAAAAGAAAAGGAAGAAAAAAAAAGAGTAGAGCACAGAAAGAAAGGCAGTAAGCAGGACAGAGGAGCCTGAGGAACTTTGTGAGCGGCCCAAGAAAAACAACACAAACAAGCAGCTTGCAACTCTGAAGTAAAACCTGAGGACTGAATTCTGGTACTCTGATTTATGTCAGCTCATAAGTTACAGCCCACGCAGTTTGACTGAAGGCAGTGTGATTGCTTGTGAAAACAAGTAGTAAATACAATCCAAATCTGGTCTGAAATTGTTTTTAAGGCAACTTTCAACTCCTGGTCTTTTCAGAAGTGTCAGCTTACTTTGTTTGAAAGTACAGATATGCTTCTTACCAAGACGAGGAGCAAAGCTAGCTATAATTAAATATTCACCTGATTTTCTGTCAAAGTGTTGTCTTACCAGCATCTGTTCATGTTGACTTGTCTTATAATTCAAAAGAGAAAACACCTTCAAGAAGCTTTTTATTTTCTTGTGGTTTCAAGTTGCTTTGCCTCTGTTTTCAGCACTGCCGACTTCAGTCTCTGTATTGTGTGCCTTCCCTCTTTCTCTTCTCTTTCTCTCTCTCTCTCTCAGTTAGGAATGGGGATCAGCTAGGCCTTTTAAATAATCCAGTAACTACTGGAAAGCAGTTCAAAAATCAAAATGAGCAACTAATGAAACTGTCTAATTTACAGATATTCTGAAACATTTTTAATTAGCTCTTCTTTAATTAATATTCCCTGCTATGATGACACCATTACTTTTCTCCTGTGTGACTGAACTATCTTTATAAAATGAGATCCTAGAAATTGCTAACTCTTTTGTTTAATTTGAAAAGAAAAGCACAGATGCATTTCTTACTTTTCTTTTTGCTAATACTGTAATTTCTTTCTCCAATATGAAGTAACGATGCTACCATCCCAAAACAGCTGCAACCCTCGTGTACAATTCACACCCACAAACATGTAATCTGAAACAAACTTATCTTTTATAGACACTTTGAAAATACTGAATCAGGGAGAGAAGAGAAACTCTTCAAGTTTTGAGCCCCTAGCTGCTTGCTGGTAGAAATGTCCTAAACTAGTACTGATTAAGACCTACTGCTGATTGGGACTGGGGGTCTGGATCAAATATTGATGCAACTGTTTCCTGGATATGTTTTACAGATGAAGGGCTTCAAGCAGTTCATATGAACTCCCAGGCAGAGTCCAAAGCGTTCATTTTATCAGCAAAAAAATCAGCTTTCTTGATGAACTGTCATAACAAACTTTCCTGCTTTACATCTCTTTTTATAGGTGCTTGTGATTTGGGGGAAAAGCTCAGGAATATTCAAAATGCTGGTTTGACCTTTTCTCTCAAGCTAACAATGTTTCAATGAATAAGATTTCAAAATCTGAATGAGATTTCAAATGACTCTTTGACTGCTCAAAGCAAAACCATCACCTCAGGGAAAAGACTTGTTTGAAAGAAATGCCAAAGGAGGGCAACTTTCAAAGTCTGCCCTTAGTAGGTACAGGCCTGGGGGACATAGGATAAGGGTAGGAAATGATAATATTCTGGATCTCTTTTGGTCTCATCAATTATCACATCTGTACTTATCCTTGTACCATCTTAGTCCTTCCTTCCTTCCTCCCTCCCTCATTTTCTCCCTTCCTTCCTCCCTTCCTCCACTCCTCCTTCCCTCCTTCCTTCCTTCCTGTTACTCAAGATTTTTGCCTTGATTCATTTATCCTACATGATGCAAGGCCACTAACTGCTTGTCCCACTTTGTTTATCCGACAGGTTGTAATGAGAATGAGGCAGATCACCTGGACAGAGACCAGCAGCCTTATCCCCCATCCCAGAAAACAAAGCGCATGCGTACCTCCTTCAAACACCACCAGCTTCGTACCATGAAGTCCTACTTTGCTATCAACCACAACCCAGATGCCAAGGACCTCAAGCAGCTTGCCCAGAAAACAGGCCTGACCAAGAGAGTTCTGCAGGTAAGAAGCCACATCACAGGTTTGAAAGAATTTTCCCCTGCTAGGCAATAGCCTTCCCCTTATGTGTAATTATAGCAATATACATATAAATACTTTTGCGGGGTGTGTCCCTAGTGGGTGTGCAGAGGGGTATGGTATTACATAGGAGAAGTGCCAAATGTGTGTGCCTTACTGCCCTGAGGCAGCCAAACACCAAACTGTGGTTTATGATTAGCTGCATCCTCACCATGTCTTCAGAGTCTACCCATCCAGTAGATCTCTGGGGGTGGGTGGTCTCTCTGTGGTGACTGCATTAAGGATTGAGGTGGCAAACCTACTGATTTTATGGGTGAAGCCTTTGAGCTCCCCTGGTAGAGTTAATGTGGCACCTCAGTCAGCAGATCCCTGATGCGTTTGAAGTAAGCTTTGACCATTATGATCCTCCAGAACCAGCTGGCTCTCCCTCTCAATGCTTGTTAGACAACTGTTTTCCTTAAGGGCCTTCATAGTCAAAAGGCACTTCCCTGTGAAGGACAGCCTAGCAAATTATGTTAAAAACCCCTATATGGTCTGTGATAGCTCAGTGAAGTTAAAACGAGGTGTGTATTACATGCAGAGTGCCAAAGAAGGGCAGCAAGTGAGGTAGAAGGAGAATCTATTAGCAGCAATTCCTGTCCGTGTTACATGTCACCTCAAACACTGCCAGTGAACCTTACAGAACAGAAAGACTAGATGACCCATATCAACAATCTGTAAGACAGGGATGGTGTAATTACCCCTCCTTCCTCTTCAGCCTTTTCAAATAATCAAGGCAAGCTTTCGGCCTTGGCAAAAATCTGCTCACTCACTCTTTGCCTCAATCTTTATGTGTTTTGACCCCAAAGTTACCCAACCCAAGAAACACTACGTGCCCATGAAGAAAGTTGCTTTCTCTGGGTAAGTGAGTGGGCAGATTTTTCTCGAGGCTGCTCTCTGAGGGCTGTAAGCACCTGTAGCATTGGGCCTGTACACAGAGAGTCAGAACCACCAGTAGCAAGAAAAGCTATAGAATGACTTAGGTGATGTGCCACACAAAATCAAACATCAAAAATGAATTTAAAAAGCAAGAACAAAGACAAAAATAAGCAAAGCAAAACAAGCATCGGTAAAGAAATCCATTGGGATTGGTTTGCAGGTTTGGTTTCAAAACGCAAGAGCCAAATTCAGAAGGAACCTTTTGCGGCAGGAGAATGGGGGTGTCGATAAAGCTGACGGCACCTCGCTCCCGGCACCGCCCTCAGCAGACAGCGGCGCACTCACTCCACCCGGCACTGCGACCACTTTAACAGACCTGACCAATCCCACTATCACTGTAGTGACATCAGTGACCTCTAACTTGGACAGCCACGAATCCGGGAGCCCCTCACAAACTACCTTAACGAACCTTTTCTAACAGTTCCTTTTTTTTTAAATTCTTACTCTTCATTATTATTATTATTATAATTATTATAATTATTATTATTATTTTCAAGCCTTTTTACAACAAACAAACCCACAAAATATTTGGGAAAATAAACAGCTTGATGTGTAGCATCTGCAGCCACCTGGCAAATGAGTTTGAAGTAATATGTTGCTATAATATAAGAACATTTATTGTTGGTAAATTGTACTCAAATTCTTTAAATTTATCGAATGACTGAAGAGAAGGTGATAAATCATTCTAATAAGTGCCTCTTAAAATTGTATGTTACTTATTTCCAGAACCTTGAAAAAAATTGGTTGTTCCTTCCCTATTAAAAAAGAAGATTCTATTCTTCCCTGATAACCACATAAAAACCATTTTAATTATAGCCAAAAGAATGCTGCTTCAGGATTGTATGCTCACTTACAGCATTTAAGAACCCCAAATTTAATTTTATTTTCATAATGCATCCAAAAGTTTTGTACTATTGATTTTTAAAACCTTGAAAAAGAAATACAAAATGAATTAAACTAATAACGGAAACAGTCAGACTGGAAGTACCAGTGCTCTTTCCTAATGCAGTAGTGGCAAGCCTGCTTCTCCCTGAGCACTGGGGAGTCTCACTGGGATAGCTAAACGCTCCTCTGCCAGTTCTACACCCAGCTGGGAGATCCTTGGCCACCACTGAAAGCCATGACTGGATGGAGGACTTGGAGGGAGACCCAGTGATGAGAGCACGTGTGGGTGAGGATGGCAGGACCAGGCCATTGTTCTCCAATCTGTGCCCCACATTAAGGAGGCAAGATTGGGAAAAGACCCTCCAGAGTGAGCTAACTCCTATAAGGATGCCATTAAAGTAACAATAGTGGAGTAATAATATAAGTGGAGAGTCTGCCTGATCTGAAATGTTGCCTAGGGAGGGGTTTTAATTTTTGTCTGTCAAGCAGCTCTGAATTTTTGGAATTAAAAAAGATAAAAATTGCAGTTGGCTACAAGGCTTCAATGCCATACCTCCAAAGCAAACAGGAGGTTGCCCAGTTACTTTAGGGAGCACAAGAATAATTTTCAAGGTGTATGCATGTGTACTATTCAAATGAACTTTTGATAAATCCTACTTCTTTTTTTTTTTTTTTTTTCAGGGAAAATGGAAATAAGCAAAATATAATTTATTAAGATGTTTAAGGAAAAATTTTTCAGTACAATTTATTCATTACTATTTTGAATTTTCTTTAGATGTTTCCTGAGATTGTATCAGACACTTTGTTTAACACAGGAACTTAAAATCTTTAGTTCATTAATATCTCTAACATATATTTTAACTTTTTAAACTTTGTATAGAAGAAAAAAAATGTTAGCAAAAATCACACAAAACCAGGAATTGGCAGTGAATAACTTCAAAGCCGATAAACTCAGAAGCCTTGTGGATGCTGATCTGAATACATTTCTTAGTTTACAATAGTGATCTTTCTTTTTTTAGTTTTATTTAAGCTAAAAAGTCTGAATGGTCTGGGCAGTGGTGAATGTTCATTTGTATCCTTTTATTGTAGTTGAACACCAATTAGATTGTGGAGAGTCTCAGAAACAAAAACGAACAAAAACCAGTCAAGATCTATGTCTTGCTTTTAGTGGATTGTTAAGAATAACTTTGCACATATACCCCACTTTTTAGACACCATCAAATCTCTTTTTGGTGGTCAAAGTGGCTATTTAATATATTTTAAAGGTGTCCTTTTTGGCTGTATAAATGTGTGGTTACATATTGACAGTTCACTGCCCACATTAAAGTGCATTATTGTAATTTTTGCTCAGGGTTTTTAGAAAATTAGCACAGAAAAGTAGCTTATTTTTAAAAAAGATGATGGAAGAGATGTTAACACTGTAATAGAAGAAAGGTGTGTTTGCCATTATATATTTAGCAAGTATGGTTATCATCTTCTACGGATATTGAATCTTGACTTTTCCTATTTCTATTACCTTATGGGCATTTACCACTAACCAGACCAAAAGACCTTGGTAAGGCTGAGATCTTTATTAATACACTTTTACAGGTAAAAATATTGATACTTATAAATTTTGTTCTTTGACAGAACAATATATGGTACTAGAGATCTACTTTATTAAGTAGACTAATTAAAACTCAGTTCTACTATGTGCCTTATGATATACCTTGGGAGTAAGTTTGTGAAAAATCAGGATATATGTGTTGTTTGTTAAATTAACTGTTTTAAGCCCTTTTGACACCTCACTAGTTTTGTACTGTTTTACCTCTTATTTCTGAAACTCTTTTTATGGTGTATCCTGTTAGAGGGGACAAACATGTCATAGAAAGCAGTTGTGCACTCTTTCAGATATAGTTGATAAATCCAATAATCTTATATATTGAGCTTCGTGTTTATAGTACAGTAAGTGGTCTAGCAAAATTGTCCATGTTTCTTTGTTTATTGATAAATGCATTGTATAGAAACTATTTCCCCTAAATATTTATGGACCAAACAATTGTGATATATCCTATTAAATTTGTGTGAATAAACCATTTTGAATCTAAGGAGTTTTATTTGCCATCAGTTTTTTTTTTTTGGTTTTTGTTTGGGGCTTTTTGTTTTGTTTCTTTTTTAAAATTTAAGGTCTACATGTACCCGTGTGTCTCTTTGCTTTTACGGGACCTATGAACAATTGGTATTAAACACAGAAACACGGCCTTTTAAATATTTTAAAGTACAGTTCCTTCTTAGGTTTTCAATTTCTTAATATTCAATGTATATGCTACTGCTGGTGAAATTTAGATTTTAGCCTTTTAACCTCCTTTTTTGAACGTGCAAAGTAATGCCCCACTGATTTGATACTGAAACCCTGTCTTAGCCCTCTAAAAGAGCCAGAAAGCTAGAAGATAAAGTAATTGCATGACAAATATAACCTAAATAGTATGATGAAATGAATCAAGATTTAATGCTAGGTATATTGAGCACAAAATAGAATTGCAGACCCCAAAAAGCCAGGTTGCTCTGTAGTTTAATAAATTGTCACTATGATTTCTTTCAGGGAGAACAAATCATGGGGCATTACAGCCAAACATCCCGACGTTTGAAAATTCCCTAAAGTATTAAAAGAAGGGGAAAAGTTTGATCGGAAAGCCACTGCAGTGAAGACAAAGACAATATTAGGTTATGATAATCATACATTTAAAAATCTAATGAGCCAAAAAATAAAAACAAAAGACTCGATGTCATTTCCTGAATGTTAACAAAACATACATTATTTTATGGTGTCTAATTAACAGAACTGAAGGCTTCAACAAATCGTGTGGTATCAAAAACAAATTTAGAGAACCTATGTATAAAACCAGAGCAACCTGGCAGCAATCTATCCAGCCCATATTCGAAGAAACCTTTTCTTTTTTTTAAAAAAAAATCACATTTGTCAAGCACAAGTACTTGTAAAATAAAATCTGAGTGCATTCATTCCACTTGCTTGCTAATGTGTACTAGTCATATCTGTTAAATGGATTTTTGTAAATTCAAGGAGAACTTTCCACCCATCCGAGATCATAGGAATCAAAACTCAGTAACTTTAGTACTATTGTTTCCAAATTAATTTTTTAAAAATGAGACAACTCTGCATGCACTTTTCCATCTGTCACATATAGTGTACATTTCTGTATGATGAATTTCTCTTTGATGTTTCTTGTATAATACCTTTCATTAATAAACATTTTATTTGATGCAAACATAGTTAACTTTATGTAAACACATAGCAAATTATTCCAACTAATTTAAACTTTTCTTTTGAAAGAAAGCAGTACAGTGCAGTTCCAATATGCTATATATAGCTACATATATATATCTAAAATCAAAAAGAATGAGGTAGCAATACTATTGCACAGTGTAAAATTATTTCCTTTGGTGTTAATTTTTAAACTTCTTGTATAAAACTGACTTGTTTTACAAAGAAATTCCCATCAGCATCAACAATAAAACAATCCCCAAATTCTTCATCAATATAAGAAAACATGAGCAGTACAGTGTGTACTTTACACAGTGACTTTAGAGTACAAGGATATAATCTGTGAGTCCCTGAGCTGTTTACATGGTCACTATGCAATGAGCACATTTGCTACATAAAGTTGGTCCTAAGATTCCCTATCCAAATCACAGATGATTTTTACAAGCCAACAAGCAAGTGTAACAAAAACCAATTCTTAGTAATGAGGTTTTGTAACTGTTAAGCAAAACTATTTGCAGAAAGATTTTTTAAAATATATTCCTATTTAGCTGTATAGCCAAAGCATATGTTAAACAAATTAACATATAAAAGACTTGCCAGAAAATCTTTCATTAAGATGACATTTTTATTATATACTAATGAACCCTATGTAAACAATGTAACTTTTATGAATGATGGACATTAAATATTTCACTTACGTGTATCTTCAGCATTTTGCATGTTTTCTTAAACCTCTCCAGTTTCAGAATTCTAAAAAGAAAACCATACAACTACTTACAACTTAACACAAAATTATGTACAGGTTACTGCAGCAATCTCTGGAAACCAGTAACTAAGAGTGTTCTAATGGCAATAAAAAGGTATCATTTATTGGTGGTAATTATGGGAAGGATTGTTTAAACAACAGTTTTATAGTATATTGTAAAGTTCTATTGAAAAAGGTTGGCATGGTGGACTTAATTCAAATCAGCTTGATCAGAAATTTAAGTATATTGTGAAATTCTTAAGCTGAGCCTTATGTGTATTTATTACTGCAGAAAGTAAGTAAATGTAGGAAAGCAATTATTTGTGTCACAGCCACAATGTGGTTTCCTTACATTGTCCTTAGGAAAATATTACAACCATTAATTATTCCAATCAGTAACGAACATGGTGGTGCTTAGGACCAAGAAAAAAAGCCTATGAATGTTAATTTTCATTGTAAATCACTGCATTCTTCAACAAGCTGGATTTTTTTCTCCCCCTGATTTAATATTTAACAGAGATATTTCTAGTCTTGTCCATGTGCTGCATTTTTCATTTCATTTAAATAAGAAAAATAAATTAATTAAATAATCCTGGTGAAATACTGGCAAAATCTAAAATAAAACCAGAACAATATTATTCCTTTGTGTCTGATTAGAGACATTAAAATTTGATTTTTTTAAACAACACTTAACTTTGTTTGGAGACAGTCCTGCACACAGTGCTCTGACTGACCCAACAAATGGCACTAGACAATCCAAATTTTCTCAAAGACACAGAACTGTCTCCTGCATTAAGAAAGCCAACACATTGAAAGGGCAGCATTATCTGAGAAAGAAAAAAAGGAAACATTTCAGACACTGCTTGAGAGAGTGCAAGACAAAGGTAGGTTTTCAGTATTGTTGTGAGTGAGAAATGTCTTGGGGATCTTTCTAGTGGATACATATCCATGTCTAGACACAGAATTTCTTTGCTGTCCTGGTCTTGTAAAAGGGGTCCAATTGTTCAGTCCTAGAACATCTCCCTCAGAATTATTCACCAGAGAAATGGCTCGCAGGACCAGGTCAAGTGACAGAAGGATGACACCGCAGCCCCCTGCAATTGGTGAAACATTCTCTCTCTGATTCCGTGGGCTTTGAGCCAGGAGCCGGATGAACACGGAGAGTAAATTACTCTCTTGTCTCTAAAGAAAGCATAACCTTCAGAATGAGACAGAATATATGGGACAGCAATGCTGCTCTGTGCTTTGGACTTCATCCTTCGGAGCTGCTAATCCAAGCACCTGGCACATGCATTAAATTGACTTCAAAATATTTCTTCCTCCTTCAGCCAAATGCAGGACACAAATTATACTATTGGAATTTCCAGAAGCTACTACAGTGTCAGAGACTTTATTCAGTTATTCTGCAATGTTGAACAATTCTTTTGCGCTTCTCACTTGACACAGACTTATCTTGACACATACCTATACACATATCCTTGTCTTGCCTTCAGATAACCAGTACTTTCATATTTATTTAAGTCATTCAAACCTACAGGAAGCAATTCTCCGTGCTTCCACATTCTAGCAAAGGCAGTTGTCATAATTTTTGTTCTGATGCTCCTTTACTGTAAAACATTTTTCTGGAGTAGGTTTTATGTTAGAAGTTTGTATATTTGTATGGTCTATTTATTTTTTTTTCTTTTCATAGCTTTGGACAAAAAAACCCCAATTGTAGTGCTTGATGCATCTAAGTGTACAGATTATTTTGCCAGCTTTTCTTACAATATCTAGAAAAACAAATCTATGGTAATCACTGAATTCCTGGCTTGCATGTTACTGTAAGGTGTTCCCCTCTGCAGATTGATTTTAACACAACAAATGATATAAAATATAGACAACACTAATTTCAACTAATATAATTAATATTAGAAATGATAGTTTTTTTAGCTGTACTCCTTTCTGGCTCAAGCGTACCTCTGTCTTTGGAAATGTGCTTGTGAAAAAACATCCTTTGAAATTTCTGGTATTTGCTACTGCTAGGAACAGAGGGCTAGACTGTAGGTCAGCTCTGGCTTGACAAAAATCAGTGTTATTTTCTAGTTTGCTCTCTTTTCAAATTAGGCTTTAACAGGGAATAAAAATACTGTTAATTATTTTACTGCAAGATAACAAAGGTCTTCCCTTTTGCACCTCAGTTACAAACTTCAGAATGGATTTTTGAGACAGAACAGATATATAGCATTTTGCATCTGTGAGAATGCTGCCTATAGCAACTAAATTATAAGGGAAAGAACAGGCTAAGAAATTGTTATCAAGTTGCAAGTATAAGCAAGAATCAGTAAAATCAAATGCAACCTATGGAAAGCTGAAAGCACTGATTACTACTGTATCTTAGATAGAGAGACATGCAGGCTCGTGCTTTCTGTACAGCTCCTAGATGATAATCACCTTTACCAAACAAATACCTATCCATCACAGCAAAGAGCCATCCATGTAATGTCATTGGGGATAGCTGAGAGCAGTTTAGAAAGTAACCAAGCTGGCACCTTGGAGGTAAGTATTTTTATGTGCCAAGAAAATTACATTGTTACTGCTCAGGCTGCAGCCACAAGTGTTAGACAATGCCTTTCTGGCTGTCCAGCAGAATCTTTTTTACTTTATACGAAACAGTGGGCTACAGAAAAGGAAGTTAAATGGACCCTGAAAAGAACATGAATGGGACTGTGTGTCTTTTATGTCCCTGCTGGCCCATTTGATATGAAATGCTGCAGCTTTGAGACTCTATCAGTCTTACAGACTCATATTATTGCTTTATTTCTACTTCATAATTTGAAGATGCTTTGTTTCTTATATATGAAATTACATAGACAACTGTACCTACATAGCTGAATTAATTACCTACCCCATTTTGTCAAAACATGTCTTAATAATCAAACCCTTGGTTAGATATGGGTTTTTTTCAATCTGGCTGGGATAAATTAAGAAGTTAGTTAATTATTATCTACTAGAAATATTTTATCTCTCCAGATTTGTTCTGCACATACAGTAATGTTACAATTGACTAGAATGAATCCATTTCTGCTCTTTTTAACCTGTAACAGAGCACTAACGTGACAGCAACTACATAGAAGTCAGTAGTTCAAACGCTAATCGTAGCTATTTCTGTTTCTGTGGATGGATCAAAATTGAGAAGCTCTTCAAGCCACAATTTACCTGTAAAATAGTACCATTAAAAGACTATATGATTTGTAGTGCTCTGACCTTTTTAAAATAACATCCAGATTCTGAGATCTTTTTATCTCCTTATATTATAACAACAACAAATTAAAACTGGTGAGCTTAAAAGCATGTTTGTGTTCTTGAACCTATTCAAACTCTCTAAATTAATTGTATTTCCAACATGGGCTGCTGAATTCTGGTGAAATCTGGAGCTTTTGTGTTAAATTTTCTTGATTACTTTATTTGGATCTGCTGAAACAAAAAACTCAGTTTTATAATAGCCTATTGCACTTTCTAGTCTCTAGAAAAACTCAAAAATGAAGTAGTGAATAGCATCCATAAAGAAACAATTTTACAGGAGTAAGAGTTTTAAAATGTGTGGGCTTTTTTTCCTTTATTTCCTCAGAAAAGTAACAGGGATACCCATTTTTTGGGATCGCAACTAATTTCCAAAGGCCTTTCTCTTGAACTTCTCTGAAGAATTTTGCATTAAATTAAATAACACTTCATTACAAAAATCTCTTACTTCGAGTAAGCGGAATCCTCGGAATCCTCCAAATGATTTTACTCTATTTTTCCCCTCAGTGCTTTTGAACACCTGCGTTCCCTCCGTCCCACTCGTGCCCGTACAGGATTGCTGTGGCAGCTCCATCAGCACTGATGAAGATCAGTGGGACGAGATCCTGCTCTGGAGAGCAGGGCTGAGCACACCCAGCTGCTCCCCCCAGGCAGCTTTGATCCCTTTCAGTAAAGCTCATCCTTTGGGGTGTGCCAGCAGCCAGCAGGGCTGGGGGCACCCCCTGCCCAGCCCCACCGGAGCCCTCCCCACGCTCCTCCTGCCCCCAGGGGGAATTCTGAACAGCCTGCCCCTGCCAGGCTGCCCACGGCCCTCAGTCCAGCTGGCTTTTGGTAAGAAAGGAATGCCTCATGATTTGGTCAGAGGCTGCTTTTGGAATCATGGAACACTCTGGGTTGGAAGGGACTTGAAAGTTCATCCCCTTCCTCTCCCCCAGCCATGTGCAGGGACACCTCCAGCCTGGCCGGCATGCACCCATCCCGTACAACTCACCTCAACACTAATGGGCACCAGCACCCTGACAGGAAAAACTAAATCAAACTCTTCTTCTCTTCTAATTCCAACTTGCATCCATATGCTATGATCCTGGTAGTAAAAACATTTATGCTTGTCTTTAATTTCCTTGTCCTGTGTGATACCACTGAAATGTATTTAAATAGAATTATTTGCAGTACTGGACTTAGGTATGAAATCAGAGCTTAGTGTATAATTTATACCAACTCTGGTTCCACCTTAATGATTTAAAAGATTTTCAGCTATGTTAGTAGAATACTTGTGAAATATCCCTAAAACTTCTGAATTTTGACTTGTTTTTGGTCAGTTTCTTATATTTGCTTAGGAATTAGCATTAGAAGGAATGGAAGCAGTTGGATTAATGGTCAAGAATACAAATGGTCAAAGGATGAAAACTATAATTTGAATGTTTTGCAAATATGTCACTGCCATGTATGAAATGCATTCTGCACATATGTTACTAGTTTCCTGACTGGCATGGAATGAAAAGGCCTACTTTTGGTATTTCAGGTTACAACAGATGTTATTTCTTCTGTGCTTCCAAATTATAATACTTAATATTCAGCACAACTTTAAAGTAGCTATATGAGAGGCAGAGATAGCAATAAAGCCTGCCCAGATTTTTGGGGTTTACTGCCGTGTATAAATACAAAGCACCGGGGTTTTTATTTTGCGTTTGAACCATGAGGAGGATAAGCAAGAACCAGCTTTTAGAAAGCTGTAGAAAAAGAAGTTGTTTCAAACTTAAGCCTATGATATTTCTAGGAGTTTTTTGATGCTCATTTCCTTGCTGACAGGTGAAAGTGGTTTCCCTTTAGGTAAAAAGATTCAGGCAACCCAAAGTGTGAGGAGGAAAGGGAAGCAGAGTCCATCAATGCCTTCCCAAGGCCGCTGTTTAAGGCCCAGTCCCACGTGGTGCCCTCAGCAGGACAGGGCTTTGCCCAGAGCACCGATCCCTCTCTGGCGGGACTGTCACCACTGCTCCCTGCCCTGCTGAGTGCCAGCTGCCTGTGCAAGCAGGGGCAGGGCTGGAACACAGGCTGGTGCCACAGCGCTGCTCCCTGCTCTGCTGTGTGTCCCCTCCCCGGCTAACAGCGCTGTGTCCTCGGCTGGGGCTTCAGCTGAGTGCTAGTGGCAGTCCTGCTCAGAGCAGTGTCTTTGCACACCTCCAGAAAGCCGCTCTTCTCCCTCCTGAGGAGCACTGTGGGGAAAACTGACCGGTTACCAATAGCAGAAGGCAAAATGCTGGTATGGGTGTGCACAGGATCCTTCTGTAATCTTCTGCTTGCACTGTGCTGTGTGCAAACAATGCAGAATGGGCGGTTTGAGTTCTTTACAGACTTAAGTCTGTCCCAAATTCAGGATGGATTTTGATCCCCTATAATTAAAGTTCAATATGGGGAATAGCAGTACTAGGCTGACCAGGTGAATGTATCTGCGTGCTCTACAGAGGGAAGTGCTTATATGTTGTGTATTTAGATGCAAACAACAGCATGTGATGAACTGAAAGGTTCATGCCTTGGGTTCTTAGAAGAAAGTACTGTCTAGTGTGTAAATTCTGTGGTGAATGTCAGCTCACTCTGGCCTGGAACGTATCTGGGCCACTCCTGTCTTCAGCTAAGTTAGAATTTATTACACTCAAGCAACTTTCAAGACGACCAGACCTGTGGGCTCCAAACTGCAGCCTCTGGGATGCTCATTGATATGCCCTGATTTTGCACTGCACCTCGTTTGAAAGGGAAATAAGATCATAGGTGAGAATTTGCCATCTCACACATGGAGCATGTGATCAGAATTCATCAATGTCATTTGTAGCTACCCTCAAGTTCAGCAGCCTGTCAAAGGGAGTGCAGCAGGCATTAACCTGGTGTTTGTCTGATGCCCTTAACAGCAAGGAGTGGTAGCTGGGGGATGTGGGCATTGCTGTGCTACTGCTGCAACACATTTATTTACTAGTAAAAGTTAAATCCAGTGTAGTGTAATGGGAAAAAGCAAGTCAAAAATCCTTAAAAATGCTTAATATGGTGACAAATGTAACACATGTAAAACACTATTATTATGCTATTATATGTTTTGTTCCTTGTGAATTGATATTGCACTCTCGTTTTCTAAGGGACTTGTTTACATGACCAGAATATGCATTATGTGAACTTTGCAGTAAATAAGGATGGTAGGTTGATACACCTGTAGCTATGACCTGTGCACCCTGTCTAATAGCATCTTCTTTGCTCAGACATGTTTTACTGCAGCCCTGAGTCTTGAAACACCTTTTCTTATTTCAATTTTGTCTGTAATTGTACCACTTCAGTCAAGTTTTGCTCAAAATCACACTGGAATTGTGAACAGGATCAAAGTCTGTGGTGTAATTAAACCAATCCCGCTCACAAGATTTCAATCTCTTTTCTGAAAGCTACTTCTCTTATATACAAAATTAGCTTGCTTGTATGTGCTCACATCATGTGTTTCCCGTTATGCATGCTTAGAGACCTATATATGAGGAAACATTAAGTAAGATATTTTTATTAGGCATTTTAAAGTACATAAGAAAATGGAGAAAGTACTGAGCATGTAAGGCAGTAGGTTAAGTGAGCTTGCTGTACCCAAGGCAGCATTTGCACCCTATCTGTGATGGTGAGACAGCAGGGCTGCACAATTTCAGATTTTTCCTGCAATGACTGCAGCCAGCTTCATGGTAATGGGTTAAACTGGGATTTTGTAACCAAAGAAGACAGATTCACTCTGGAGCCTGAACGTTGCACCCTGTGAGTGTCAGCTATTCTGTCTGAAGTTTGCTTTCTCTACAAGCCTTTCTGAAGACACTGCTGATCACTGTATCTACAAAATGAATGTGCAAATGTGGGCCGGTATCCTTGTAAATATGCTACTTCATGGCTGGTATTAAAATCATAGTGTTGGTATGGGATTGTGCTTGGATTGTTAGACTTATTATCATCATAATTCTACAATTTGGGTTTTTTGGATATAGCAAATTTATTTTTGCTCACGTTTCTATGCAATTGTTTGATGATGCTGGTGTTTGGAGCAACCATACTGGCATTTTGTGCTCTTATGGGTGTTTCGCAGTTATGAAATTGTAAAAATACTTAAATACATATTTAATTATAAATATAAATATATATTTATATATATAAATAGGGCTATATTTTTCTGTGCTTTATTAGGAGGAGTTCTCATTTTTAATGCCAGTAGGATTTTTGGATGTAGCAAAAATACTGTAGCTTTCTGTACCCCAGTTTTCAGAATACCTGGTTTGCATTGCCATGTAAAAAAATAAATCAAACTGCCAAAGTTTGGTTGAACTGCAGGAGGTCAGAGTGTAAGAAATATCATAGTGGAGAATGCAGGCAGTTAGAATTATGCACCATAATCTGTACTTGCTAATTAAACAATGACAGCTAGAGGTGACATTAGAACCTGATTATCAGCAACAACGTATTTACAAGTAAGAATTATGTTTTTAAAAAGCCTTTTAAAAATGGTAAAATTGGTTTAACAAATGTGCTGCTGCATTGGCAGCTAAGCTGCTGCTCCCTGTGGTTTTGTACTTTATACTCCCTCCTCTAAAATATGGCCAAAGACCTTTCCTTACAGCTGAGTTCTCCATTCACTTAGGGGCTACCTCTCAGTAAGTGTGGCAATGCCTCATATTTTTTTCTCTATTCTGTTTTGGTCCAACAGGACAGACCAAATAGCAATAACAAATCTTGAATGATCCAGGTTTGAATTAATTCTGTTTCCAATTATATAATCCTGTAAAGTAGTAGATAAATTTCTGCAAAAGCTAGCATTACTCAATACTCTTTTTATCTCTTTTTATTTATTTATTTATTTATTTATTTATTTATTTTTACCCAAACAGAGGATAGGAAATCTGCTAATTTGTCAGCTAATACCTGGTCAGCATGTTATTTTATAAAAGTTGTGCATTATGATTTTAAGTCTTTCAGGAGACAAAAATAATCGGATGTCTGTCTTCTGCTTTTAAATGCAAATTTAATAGGGAATTTGAATTTAAAGGAAAATAGAGGTTCTATCTCTGTTAGTCTTCAGGCAGCAGCATTATACTACTACTAATTATGGTGGCACAGGAAGGCTTTTATAGCAGTCATTTCACATTACTGAAGGAGTACATCTGAGCACACAACCACCCTTCATTAGCACCTTTTTAATTATTTCAGTGCCTGTAGGTCAGCATATTTTGCATTGCTCCATTAGAGGTGATGGGCACATATTGTAGACCATGATCTACGGCTTTATAAACAAATAAAACAATTTCAGTTCTTTATCAGCCTGCTGTAAATAGGCAACACAGCACAATTGACCAGAAGAAAAAAACTCCATCTCCCATTTCTTCATCCGTGAGAACTAAAGCCTCTCTGCCACTAGAGGGTGAGACAGCTACAAACCAAACACTTAAGCTTTACTCTTCCCTATAGAAGGTACAAATACAGAAAGTTAACGCGCAGAGGGGACCTTGATAATTCATATTGAAAAGGAAGCACACCATGGGCACAGCACACACTCTTGTACTCTTATCCAGAGCTCTGAAGAAGTATGGGAAGAGTTTGTGATAATTAACAACAGTGGAACAAAACTCACTATCTAAACAATAGATTTTTGGACCTTGGGGAGGCACAGTTATAAAACCTTGTTCTGATCTTCATATAAGAACCAAATCAAACTGTTCTGTTTCAACAAAGAACTATTTTTGGCTTAAAATTACTTCCTTTTAGTAAAAAAACTGAAAAAAGTTCTAGCTGCATGCCTGTGTTTGATCTATACTATCTATACTGAAGATTTAATTTCTTCTTTGTATCTTCTTGGCTTTTTTAATATTTATTTCTTTTTACTACAAGACAGCCTGATGCAGTTGCTCCCGTGTACCTTTCAGAAATGCAGATAAATTGTTTATTGTAGTTTTGTATGGCTCTGCATCTAGTCCTGGCAAAATGCACTAATTCCTATTAATATGTCCAATGTTTCTTGACTAAATGTTTTACAAATAAGTCATATTTTGATGCTTGCAGAGTCTCTTAGAAGATTGTTTTTTCTGAAGACTTCTTTAAGTCACAAAGAAAAGATGCCATTTACATTTCAATTTTAAAAAGCTACTTAAATCAGGGATTTAACAAATCAATACACTGTTTCTTCAGGAACAATATTTTCCAATTTAAAACAAAAATCAAGTCCCACAGGGAACTGTAACATCAAGTAATTTTTTTCTTTTTTGATCTCGCAAAGCTCTCTGAAGAATTCTGTCATTAAATATGTTTTGACAATGCCTGCTGCCTTGTTACTCTGTTGTTCCTTCAGCAATCTGAAGGTCCAAATTCATCTTTCCTTTTTTCCTGAAGAACGACTTTGAGTTTGTAAAAATACTAAAGGGCATATATAAGGTCAGAAGAAACAAAATGATGTGTCACTAAATGGTGGTAGAAGAAGAGGAAAAAGAGAAGAAAACATTAACTGTCATAAACACTTCTAACTATTTCCTGAGAGACTTTAGTAACTTGTGTGAATCACAATTGTGGCAAGAATTAAAGTGAAATTTTCAGATTCTACTCTTGTTGGGAAAGGGCAGCATTAATCTTTTTTTAGGGAATTACAGTTTTCTGCTACAGAGTGATCAGAATTTTGTTGAAAGCTTTTTGTATTTATCAACATCATTTTAATTTTAGGGAAATCAACATTTGAGTTTAAAGTTGCATGCAGGATTTTACATTTTCTGGCCTGAAAACTCTTCATGCCCAGGCTTAGCTGCATACCCAGATTTTGCTGTCTGCTTACTTAAAGCATAGAACCTTATTGAACCTTGTTGAAATAAACAGGGTTTAGGAACACATTGGTTTCTATTTAATGTTACCTTAATTCTGGTGTTAATGTTGGTTTACTCTCGATTGCTGTATAATATTCACATAACTTCAGGGAAGCTGTGGAATGATTTACCCTTTTTTAAAATAAGGTGTTATTAGAGCAATGAATGCTTGCTTTTTTTGTTTGTTTTTTTTTTTTTTTTTTTTTGTTTTTTAGGATTTTAACTGAAAGGAAACAAATTATGAAATGCCCTCATGCTGACATTAAAAATCCCTTGCCCCTTTCTATGGGCTCTTTTCTTTTAGTGTCCTAAATACCATAGGAGTAATAGAGCGTTTACAGTTGGAGGCAATGGTTGTTTTCTTCATTTCAGAAGAAGATATTTTGAGCTCTATCAAATAATTTTAACCTCCAAGCCTATCCAAAAGCTTTCCTGGGAGGCACAAATGAAAATACACAGAACAATAAGTTAGAATATTCTTTTGCTATTCTGAATGGCAAGTGAAGTGCTGAAAGCACAACAGCATTTTTTTTATTACAACACTAGCATATTTAGCACAGTTTCTTATTCTGCATTGTCTTCAGCTTCTCTCTGCTTGATGATTGCTATAGGATTTGCAGTTTTCATTAATTCAACACAAACCATCTTTTTCTGGACAACAGAACATAGTTTTTGTGGTTGAGAAAACTGGAGATCTGTCCAGCTTCTATCTCCCTCCATTACAGAAACACCACTAGATCTTAGCTACCTACTAGTTTCTAAGGCTTAGAGCCAGACCGAACACCAGATTAAATTACTAAACTCATTACATTTAACCACACTCTCTACCAGTGTCAAAATGCTGTTAGCAGAAAGGCTCTTTCAGTTGAGCCATTATTTGATTTTAAGAAAAAACTTGAGGTAAAAAGCCTTAGTTTCTAAGGCATTGCTGCTATCTTTCCCTCAAATCTAAAGGCCAGAGGCTGGAAAAACCACATCTGTATGATACCTGAAAAGGGTTTTAGGGGACAGTTAGTTCTGTTAAATTTGTCTAATAGAGAAACAATGATAAAACTACTAGAAACATCCCAGGCAGGCCATGGAGAGCCTGTCAGGCTGTAGTAGAAGGTGTGAGATGCCCAAGCCCAGGCCTGACTGTAAACTCACCTTTTCATTGTAGGATAGTTGGTTCTACATTTTTTGCAGTTTCCTTCAGATTAGTACCTCAGCTAAAGCTGGGTTTATGTTTTCTTGTAGCACTTTTGCTGACTAGCAAAGACAGAAAACAACCACTTAAGCACCATTTTTTCTTTCATTCCATGTCCTCTACTGTGCAAAGCAGTTCCTCGGGCTCTCTTGCAACAGCAGCGCTTGTTGCTTTGGTGCCACTTCAGTGCTCTGGGATCTGGGGAACTTTGCCTGCCCTGTCTAAGCTCCTTCTCTTCTCTGTGTGTGGCTTGGCCCCCAGCTTTAGCTGATGTGACGTTCCTTCCCACAGAAACATGAGTGGGGATGGCAGGTAGCAGCACAGTGCTCATCTGCTGCTAATTTCCAATGTGGCTGTCAGTTTTAAGCTGAAAATTCTGTTTTGCAAACAGCACCTCCAGACAGGCTACACAGCACTAAGCAAAGAGCCAGGAAAAACCTTACCATCCACCTTCTGAGACCTTGAAAAGAAGGATAATTTTATTATACTTGTTTGTTTTAGAGTTTGACAGTGTTTTTAGGCCTGAAGAACTCAATGATACACATTCAAATTCATCATTCTAACAGTTTTCAACTTTCACAGTAAATTATTTGTTTTAAAGGTTGAACATGTCACATGGTAATAGCCTCTGACCGGCAGCTATGAAATGTCTAAGGAATCAGGGGAGAGAGAGAAATCTCAGTAAGCAAAAGATAATGACTGGGACAGCAGAACACAAACAGTCCGAACAGACATGATGGGGGGAGCTCCAAAACCTTAGATTTTACTTTATATTTTAGGATCATGTTGTAACATCACAAAGATCATGCCTGTCATATAAACTTAATCTGGAAATCTGAAACTTTTAGTCAGGCTTTGACTTATGGAAGTGCCAGAAGGAAATAGATGGTAAGACAGTGGATCAAATTCTGAACATGTTTGTTTATGATGAACTGGAGTTTTAAAATATATTTTTACTCATTTGGTTTTTTGTGGTATGACATTAAAGCTCAGCAAACAATTTTTTTTTTTGTTCTTATTCCATGTTTTTCTTTTTCCAGCCACATCCAGCTCCAGGCAGAAGAAAGATTTAAAAAAGATAGTTTAGTGGAAGGAAAAGTTCTTGGAGAAAAACACTCATACTATGAGTTTGATACATTTATCTGCTTTTGTGGAGGAGGTATTATTTTAAATTAAAAAAACCACATCAGGCTATTGACTGAAATTTCTAGAAAAAATACACTTAACGCTGAAAATGCATCTCCTTTATATTGTACACTAAGCCACAGTGTAAGTTTTTTCAAACATGCAGGTAAATGTAAGAGCATCTTGGAGAACCATCTTCTGTGCAAGACAAACTCAAACTTGAAAATACAAGTGCTGCAGACTGTCAAGTTTTATTTCCATATTTTCACTCATCTTAGGTGGGGGAAAACCCCTAAATTCTTAATTTTGTTGTAAGATGTTGTAGTATAGGTAGGAAGAGTATTTCTACAATACAGACTAAAAGAATGAATCATACTAGCTTTGATACATGATATCTGTTATTGTATGAGGCCTGTTGCTACAGAATACATGAAATTCTAAGGTAGCTGCACTAAGGTCACTAAGTTCATAATTGTATGCAGCAGGAAAATGCTAATATAATTAATTGAAATCAAATATTAAATATTGCATACCTGATTGTATTATTTGGAACTGAATGGGTTTTATAAGGTATAGCCACAATTTCTGAGTGTTTTTGAGTTGCTGCTGTAAACAGATTATGCCTTGTTAGGGCACTGTGGCTGAAATGTTTTTGTTCACTAATGCTGTTTGTCGTGCCATGGACAGCAGTGTTCTGCCACCCTTCATTCCTGTTCCATGCAAGCTTCTTTAGAGACAATCTCTGCACAAACCCGACTCAGCTTACAGAACTCCTAATGTGCAGATGAGCTACAGCATGTGCTCTTTGCTGCAGAGAGCTTGAGAATTACAAATTATGGCAGATCATGAGGTCTGGGATCAGTATAACCTTCTCCATAACTATTAACAACTGGGGAAACCTAAACATAATAAGGATAAAATAGCAACTTCATTTTCATCTATGATTCACTCAATTTGTTAATACCAAATATGGATATATCTGAGTTCTGTCTTTTGGGGAAAATGTGAACTGAAACATATTTGTCATTAAAGTAACACTGGAAGTTTTGAAGCAGTAAACATCTGGCAAATAGAGGTGGAAAAATTAAAAATTTTTTCAAAACAGTTTCATGGAAATGAAGGCAAAATATCTATTTTGGGGCATGGGAGAGAAGGGACTTTGAGGCCTCTGGTTAGAGAAAGAAAAGTATCATGAAGATGTTGGCAGACTTGTATCAAATCTTCCAAATTAATGAAGAAGCCCAAAATATTTAATTTAGGATATAAGAAGTGAAATACCTCAAAATAATAAGAGTATTGCTGGCAGTTTTCCACTGTGGCCTACTGATGTCAAAGTGAATGATTGAGGTATCATGCCAGATTTTAGAAGTGAGTGAAGCATATAACAAACAAGTGACAGATAGGAATGGTTAATTTAGGAAAAAGAAGTAAGAAGGAGCAAACTGATATGGCATAACAATATATAAAAACAAGAAAAGTAATCTTGAGGTAGATATAGTGGTTCTGCTATTTAATAAATGTATATAAAAGGTTTGGTTAGGACTGCTTTTCTGTGTTAGGTGTCCTGGAATCCTTTTTTGGAAGGTGTAGACAGAGGTCATAGAAGTCATAGCTGAATAGAATAAAATGGGAAGGAATATTAGTAGAGCAATCACCACTTTTAAGTGCTGCAAAGTGTGCCCTGAATCTGTCAGCAGGATTTCTGTTTTTGTTTTTCAAAAGAAAAAGTATAGCAAAACAGATCAAACCTAACATTTTTTGTCTGCGTCCCCATCACTCACTAGAGGAAATGACAAACTCATTTTATGTGATTTTTATGGCTATCCCTTCCCCCTTTCCCTCAATTCTGTTTTATGCATTAATTGCAATTCTCAGTTTTTGTCCAGGCTTTTTAAGATGGATTATCACCTTTTCATTCCAATATTCTCTCCTAGTTGCCTGTAGTTATCACTACTTTTCTATAATGGTTGATTTCATAACCTTTTGATCTGCTTTAGTACTTAACTACCTGTACTTTATAACACATTTTTTCCATATGAAAAAATTGAGTTTTGTTTTCAAACTCCTGAAAATTTAAAATTTAAATGGCATAAACATTCATTAAACTCTATTTATGGCCCAACTCACAAATACTTAGTTAACTAGCGCACAGAAGGTATTTTCAAGTTTAAAAATTACTTCTTTAAATGTACTGGGGAAATTCATACAAGGTTGCAAATAGAAATTTTAAAGACAGGGAATATTTACATGAAGAATCCCAGTTTAAAAAAAAAAAAAACAACAAATAAACTGAGAGGCAATGTAATTACGTCAAAGATCCTCAACAACCACAGTAGATATTTATGTCATCTGTTAAGGTAAATATTCATTTTAACTTAAATGATTCAGGCATATAGTTGTTAATCTTTCACTTTTCTGTTGTGTTTTAGGTCTTAATAATGTTTTTGGTGAAATGCTCCCAGCATTTGCCAGTAAGCCTTCTCCTTGGCCTTTTCCTTTATTTTCACCATGCTGCAGATGACTGTCTTCTGATTTGGCTTTTTTTTTTTTTTTTAAGAATTAAAAAAAGACAGTTTACAGTGGTACTGCATAGATTTAATACCTTAAATAAATCTCATGGATGTGACTGCTATACCACCATTGCTTCTACCCGATTAGCACGGGTTTAACTGTGAACTCCCAGGAGAAGAACTAGTGATCAGAAATGTTTGTTTCTAAGTTTTTGCTGTGCTTAGTCTTTCTACTAAATCTTGGTTTAGTAGGGTTGGTGTTCATGTTTCAATATAATGCTCTCATGGTTAAGCCATATCAAGTTGAGCACTAGGTTTTGAACCTGACATAGCACAAGTAAATCCTCATGTCAGCACTTGTCAATCACAGTATGCAGTTCCAGAAAAAATACAAGTGAAATCTATGGAAGATAGAGAAACTTTTCACCAAAGAGAAGCTATACCAGCAACTCCAGGAAATGGCTTTTGAAATATAATTGCACCCAAAGGGAAAGGACACATTCATTGGTATGTTATACTTTACAAAACTAAGTCTGTTAACTCTCGAATAACAGGTGAATTACCTGCCATGGCTTACTGTTAATTTATTGTCATAGAACCATGGAAGACCCAATTGGAAGGGACCTGAAGTATTGTCAGATATGTTTTGCCAGAAGTCAAGACAAGATGAGCCAGCCAAAATCTTTGTTTTCTGTACAAAATGATAAAAAAAAGGCAAACAGAAAAGGAAAGGCAAATTGTCCCGAAAGAAACCACAACTGAATCCTATCTTTTCAGAACACTGGTACTAACTGCAAGAATAGAAGAGAAAAATAACAGTGGTTTCTGAAGTCTTTAAAAAAGAGTTGCCTGGAAGATTTTTGGAAATTAAAATTAGGCAGAAAATACATAAGGCTCAGCTACCTTCTAAAACTCGTCAACTCTTAATTTTGCATCTGTCGTTGATCACACTGCAGGACTTGATAATGTTTATGATCATGTCACGGCAGTGGAAGAGGCAAAGTCAAATTGTCATGTCTAGTCAAGTAGGGGTCCTGGTCTTTCATGAATATTTGATGAAAAACAGTCCCACTGAAGCCTGGCTGGTGTATTGCAGCACTACCCTTACAGCAAGGTTTGTGATTCTTTGCTGCCTCAGGCATAAGCATCTCTATCTCTCAAGTTGTTTTAAACCAAGTAGAATGAAAATTATACAGACTTTTAACAAAAGAGTAGTTTAATCTATAATCTTGATTTTGTCTTAAGGGTTATCATTTTGCATTTTGTTTAGCAACTGAGTAAGAGAAGCCATGCCAGTAACTGCCAAAGGTACTGGCAAATAATTACCTGGCATTCAAGTCAAGTAAACATTTTGTACATTGTAAAATCATTTAGCAATTAAATTTCAAAGCAGCTTATGATCTGTGTGTTAACCTCAGCTTCCTTCCTTCCTCTTACATGATAAAACTTAGTAAATGTAATTTAAAATGTATTTTTTTGTTCTGTTGGTAACTATCCCCCTACCATATAGGAGAAGCTACCATATTGCAGTAATGAAACCTGACAAGATTCCTCAACTCTTAAATACATTAAATGTTAAAGTTCAAGATGAAACCTACTTAAATAAAGGGTCGTAAATATTTAGTTGCTAATTTTTTTTGTGAATTCAGTTTTTTATGGAAAGGAAAGAACAAACATATACACCCATTTCACCCATTACATACAATAGGCCACTGTAATTTGCCCTCACTGAGCTATGCATATTCATGCTCCCAGCAGTTCAATGTATACTCCTATCATTGCCTCCCCAGAGACCTGCCTTGATTCTATCTTGAGTTTCACTCCAAGCAGCAGGTTTGGAGCTAGAAAACTTTGTATGATAAAGATTTTCCTGCTGTATATGTTGCATTTGTAAATGTGCCTTTGAAACAATTTTGGAGGTGAGGAAATATTTATCTCATCTACAGCTGTATTTTTTGAATGACTTGAAAAATTACTTCTGAGATTTTTTCTATCATTTAATGAAGAAGTTTTTTTCCATTTAAAGCCAAGAACCACCTGATTAGGAAAATATGTAGCTGAACTGCTGAGCAGATGAATTAACACAGTTAAGTATTCTTTTGGAGAGTCACCAGAAATGTTTCAGAGTCTTCCAAGATCTTGATTCTTAGTTGATTACCTACTTTTCACTCTCAAGAAGGCACGTGAAATTGTCACTAACTTGTGCTGTGAAAAAGTTTTGCAAAGTGAGAGCTGCACAAATAATAGTGGTGGTAGCTCCCTCCAAGTGATGGCAAGTCCTGAGTAGAGTTTCAGCTTTACTCAGATATTTGAATGATAAATGTCCTGGATTCACAGTCACAGGAATAGCTTGTAAGTGCAAGTAAGGAAAAGTACTCTTTTTCAAACCACTTGGCACTGATAACACAGCTAAGAAGCAAATTCTCCAAGCCTGAGTATCACCTGCCTAATCTTTGTGGCCTCTCCAGAGGAACTTCTAGGAAAAGGCAGTCAAATATTAGTGTGGAAGTGCAGTAAGATATAGAGCTTACCTTTCTGATAATGCCATTTATGCAGATTTTATCCTGTCTGCAGCCTGTTGCTGCCCCAGTGCTCCATGGAAATGTTTCAGGTTTGCTGTCCACTGTTGCTTGCTGCTGGAAATGGGGTGCTTTGTGTCCTAGTGGCTCTGCGCTCATCTTGGAGCTATCTGTTGTCTTCCTCCCCTTTTATCTTCCCATCCTTTGCCTTGGATTCTCTGACACCTATTTTCCAGTCTCCTGGGAAAAGCCCCTTTCTTTCTCTCCTTCATGGAAAAATGACTCAACAGCTGTATGGGAAAGTTGTGTGGATTTGCTCTGGAAGAGCTTGGTTTCCTCTCAGGACATTTCCCGTTCATATCCCAAGGTGTGAGCAGGCAATTAATTATCCAGCTCTGCTTCTCTGCCCCAGTCCTGACAGCCTGGAGATGCCCTGGCTTTCCACAGACCAGTTTGTGGGGATGGGAAACACCTATTTCATGTGGTGCAGGCCAGGCTGAGCCAATTGCTGGGATCTTGAGAGCATGTGTGTGTTTAAAGTGAGTGTGAATATTTCACAGTAGAATATGAAAGGTCTACTTTGTGGTCTTTTAAAAATATTTCTGGCACAGCAAAACAAGTAAGATGGGAGACAGGCTTTTTGTATGGGATTACTTGGTGCCAGTGCAGAACTTTATCTTTGCCAAGTTTTTGGTTAAGTTGGAAAGTATATTTCCTTGATTATGATGAGGCGAGACGCTCTTTAAATAGAAAATAAATTTTACCGCCATCTGCAGAGCAATCTGATGAATTAAATGAGGAGTTACAAAACTCTTCTGTTGGCCCATTTGGAATAAGTCAGTTCATATGGATTTTATAAATCCAGAGCAGGATTTTTAAATATGCCTCCTTCAAAATTTATCACAAAATATCTTGTTACATGGTGGCAGTCTTGGTCAGATTATGTTCCTTTTAGATGTTTTCTCCCAGTTTGAGATAAAATTGTGCTGCTGTGTTGCTATGAGATTTAAGCCCCATGTCTCTGTACTTGTCATTTATTTTGAAGAGTTTGAGATGCTTCAGGTGCTGGCATTCATATATCATCCATCAAATATAGCAAAAATCCCACTTTATCGCCAAAACCCTTCTGTCATACTCAGGTTTAACAAGCAACCTCACGAATTAAAACAAGAGTTTAGGTACACCAGCAGCTATAAACATCTGTTTAAACATGTTAGGGATTATTAGGCAGTACCACAGCCTTGTTAACTTGAAGTGTGAGCCAGGATTGCAGTCCAAAGCAAGCATAAGAACTGCGATGTAGCAAAAAAAGAAGGGAAAACCTCAATTTTGCAGAGTGAAGATTAATTGGACATATACAATAAGTACACACAAGCTTTTAAATTTTCATTCAAACCTACTCCAGCCATAAAAATACAGCTGTTCAAGCTAACTAAGCATTATAGGTCTAGACCTGTAAATGAGCACTTGAATGGTATTAGACATTAAAATCTGCATTAAAAGTCTTTGGGTATACTTTGTCACATCTATACACAGATCCCATTGGATATAATGCCAAGTTCAGAGTCAGACTTTGGTTTTCATCAAAAATGAACTCCAAAATCATATGATTGAATAAAAATTAGTCTTGGATTCTCAAACTTCCAATATAATGCTGTGGAATTAGGGAACCTGAGACACAGACAGTGAGAATGATTCATTTTCTGTGCAGAAAGATACCCAGCAGTGTTTGTTCTTTTTAGAAAAGACAAGAACAACACACCTAGTTTATCCTAGTTCTTATCCAGTGTGCTTTATGCCTTAACCATAATTAAAAAACTTTGCCAAAGTCTACTTCATCCAAGCAAAATCCCATAACTGGTGGTATTATCCTTCTGAAAGTAGCAGGTGTCCTTCCTTTAAATCTTTTCTGCTCCAGCTCCTTGATTTTGTGCTGTGTAAGCCCTTTTCATGAACCAGGGAATCTGTCTTTTTACAATTGCTGCTGTGCAGATGACATGCAGATCCATCTTCTCACTCTTTCATCTTCACACCCATTTCCCTCCATGCAAACCACGGCTTTAGCTCTTCTGACATCATCTTATGGTTGTTTGGATTTTACTTTGTGTGTAAGATGACCAAACCCTAAGTGTTTTAATCATGTTGTTCCTTTCCTCCTTTTTAATAACTGTGAACAAAATTTAACTTTGTCACTTATGAAGTAATTATTTTATCATCATCTCTTTGTGATCTGCAGATTTAGGTAATCATTGAATCTTGCAGTACTTTCCATAACGGAGATTTCTCTTTTTCGATTTATTCACACCACTAGAACATATAATTAAAAGATTCAATTGTGTCAATATCCTTTTCAGATCTGTTGTGTTTATGTCTGCTCAATGTGCTGTTAAATGTTTTTCACTCTCGTTCACATGACTCTAATCTTTAAATCCACCTAACCTCATTTTTCCCTCACACCACATGCTGCCTACTTCTGTAACTTTCAAGTTCCACCATTGGTCAATCTTCAAGTACTTCCCAGTTTCAAATGAGATTGTGAAAGCAATTTCTATTTGTCAAATATAGAAGAAATTGCATATAAATGATATAAATCTCTGTTTTTCAGAGACATGTTTTAGGGAACCTGGCTGTTTTGCTGCAGTGTAGGACTTCAGACAGGATGGGTAGAATAATGTTTAGAATACATGAGACAATAGAGAAATACGTGTAAGAACATATTATTAGAATATCTTATAGTGCAAAGCTGTTTGAATTTAATATATTGAAGGAAAATAGTACAAACAACTATTTCACACTTCTTAGTGTGTCTGTATTGTGATCATTAAGAAGCACAACAACCAGACACTAAAAAATGCTAGAAATCTACCATTCATATCTTTGAATGCCAGTGGAAAGAATACAGACAAACTACTGTAATATGCCTTAGCAGTTTGTCAAGAAGCAAATTTTGCTGCAGAGTTCTTGAATGATTCAGTGTATTCTCTGGTTTGAGAGAATTGTTTTTTAGCTTGTTCCTGTGTGTCAAGTTAGTAATTCAATTTTTAAAAAAATATGTCCTTTTTCTTATCAGGAGAAAAAAATTATTCCTTAATTAAGTTCTGGAAGAATGAATAGCTTACAGAATTGTCTGTTTTCTAAACACATAGATTGGAAGGACCAGTATTTGAAAGGACCAGCATTGGAAAGACTTTTAGCTGTACTTGCCACTTTAAAAATTAAATTAGTGACTATAGAAATTTTCCTGGACCATAATTCTTCATCGTCGATGTCTATTTATACCTTTTGGCTAGCTGGTGTTTTGAGAGTGTAAGGCAGTTTGTGAGAACTGTATCTACCCACAGTATCTTGGTGGAAGGTACATGGAAGCCCTTGAAGGATCTAAATCCCATCTGATCTTTGTGCCTCAATCTGTGTTTTCCTCATGAATGGGATAACTTTCAGCAAAAGACTGCTTTGCCTTTCTCATTCCATTTAAAATAAATATTGATATTTGCAAATAATAGCAGCCGTTCTGATGCAAATGACACTGCTGCAAAGGATGTTCACAGCTCCTAACAGAGTGGTTCCAATTTGATTTTCTAGCTGGTGTCAATGTGACAGATACATGACAACTCTGGGAGAATGTGGCCAGTTTTCCTCCAAAACCCTGACTGGCACATCTGAACAGTTGCTCCAACATGACAACAGTCAGAATCTAGATAAAACTTTGTACTTTCAATAATCAAAATGTGTATATTTGGAAAAAAGCTCCATCCAACTCAACAACAAAAACTCCCACCACATTCTGTGTGTAACCAATGATTTTGTAAACAAAATTTAACTACCTGCTAGCAGGAGGTATTAGCTCCTCTAATCTTCACCAAAAAAATTAAAAGAGCTTCTTTAGAGATGTGATAATCTCAAGAAATTTATTGGAAAACTGACCTTATCTCCAGTGCAAGTCTCATTTACCTTCAAGAACTCAGATACTAAAAATAGCATTGATTTTCACAGGAAATTAAAGTGGTTTTTCTAATACAACCTTCAGAAAAATGGAAGTTTGGTTACTCTCTACATAGCAGTAGAATTGGACCAGGAAACACCGAGACAAATATATGAGTAGTATTTCAGCCTGAGACATGCAACACAATGTCATTTGCTGAATTTAGCAGTGGGATGCTGAAAACCCCTCTCTGTCTATGCCATGCCTGAGCAATGAGATTTCTTTGATTTGCACCCATAAATTCAAGATAAAAGATGAGTTTGTCTCTCCTAGAAAATAAAATAAAACAAAAAATATAGTTGAACATTATTCAAAGAAGGTATTAAACACAAACAGGAAAATGGCAAAATTGCTGCTACTTAGAGTGATGCATTTGACAATTCTGAACTGACAGGTTGAATTAATGCTTGGGGTTTTTTTTGGTTTTTTAGCAGTTAATTCAGATCTTGCTTTGTTTTGAAATTTAATAATCTAAGCATGTTTAAAAATTTAATGACAGATATTTTATACTCAAATTTAAATACAGGAGAGCAATGACAAGTGCTCTAGTACAAAAATAACACACCTCATTTCAACACCTAAAGTCAATGTAATGTCTAATGTACAAATCATAGAATGTATGGTAGAATAATTATTAGATTTTTTTTTTTTTGGTCAGAGTGATACAAAGTTTTGCAGAATCGTAGAAATCCTCAACTGTTGATAAATTTTAACAGGCATAACACAAAATATTCAGTATTAGGCTCCATCCTTCATTAAACTTCTCCTTCACCATGATATCTACAATAAATAGGCCAGTTTTGGGGCTGATATCACTGCTCATATAGTGATATCACACACTACCTAGAGCATAAAAAACCTGTATTTTTTCTCCCAAGCATCTGTGTGCCTCTCTTAGAACTTTTTTGAATTAACAAAGAGGACCATTTCTGTTCTGCACAGACCCTGGCACAGCCAGTACTTGCAGTTGCTATGGTAACATAACAGCTATTGAAGAATGTTGCAGTCTAAAGCGCATGATTTAGAAAAAACATGGCATAAAATCATAATACAGTTATCAGTTTCCTTTCTTACACAGCACTCTTCTGGTTTTTTGCTTCTCTTAGCCACCATGTAGTAATCATGAATTCATCTTTGGATTTCAAATAGGATGGCACAGGTTAGTGCTGAGTGGGTGAATTGAGAGGGAATTAAAGAAAAAAAAGGAAGCAACTTTCCTGGAAGCACGTATCATGGTACTGAACTTGTTGAAATTGATAGCTGAGTGAAATGGAGCAATTGGTTGTTAAAGGAATCCTGGTTTTCTTAATTCTTATGTTAAGTAAAGGGGGAAAAGAGACTTGCATGGAAGAAACCAGGATCAGGGTGAAGAGAAGACTTGTATTAACAAATGTGCATTTTTCCCTTTGCCTTTATCATACATGGGAACTCTTCCCCTCTGCCACCCCTGCAGACCATTTGCTCATTCTACACTTCGTTGTGGCCCACTCAGGAAGTCATCTCAGAAGTTTGCTAATGAATTTCAGATGCTGTTGCCTGCCGACACAATTTCTGCCCTAGTGTAGTTAAACCAGTAAGAATATTTTCATTGCCAAACTTAGAATAGAGACAATGTATTCCTGTATGCCCTGGTGCTGGGAATAAGATACTGCATAGAAAAGACTTTAAAATTAATATAATGAGGAATATGCAGAGGAAAATATGGTGCATATTTACATTGCGACTCCAACAACAAAGCAAAATTGAAAACAAAACAGAAAGCATGTTTGCAATATGTCACCCTAAAGGATACCTTTGAGTTGAAATATTAAAAGCATTCTCAGTAACAGCAGACTACACCAGTTTAAAACAAAACCCAAATTTGTCAAACCTCAACAGCTCAGAGTAGAAAATTCAAAGCAATTCCAAACTATTCAAATGTTGTGCAAACTTGAGATCTGCTTTTCTTTCTTCCTTTTTCCTAACCTCTCTCCTCCCTCTTCAGAATGCCTCACATTGTCTGGCTTTTAATAAATGCTGTTGGTCTGTCTGACGTGTGCCTAGTCAGGGGATAAGGGAAAAAAGTTTTAACTATTTTTCATGTACTTTTTTGTATAATTAAAAAATTGCTTTCCTTTCTACAGTAACTCAGATTGAATCAAATATATGGATAGATTAACACACCCTCCTACCTATGAAAGATTCCATTGCTTTGCTTTAAAATTGTGATTTAACAGATCCTTTATAGCTATAATTTGTTTGCACCTAGAAACTGAAGTAGGGCCCTCACCATGCTAAACAGTTTATGAATGCCTAGAATTAAAACTTGGAATGCTCGGAGCCTGGAGATTTACTGTTGACTGCAGCACATTAAGGACCTGTGACAGAAACATTCCCTGCCACAAAAACCCCTCCCTTGCAATGAGCAGGTCTGATTCAGGAGGGGAGGAGAGGAGGAAAGTGCTTGGTGGATGTGAGGCAGATGAGGCACAGAGCACAGAGCACAGAGCGGGTCCCTCTGTCCCTGTCCCAGCGCGGTGCCCTGGGCAGGCTGCCTGCACACATCACTAACTACTCCCTCTTTCCAGGGCCCTTGCAGAACTGGCTCCATGAGCCTGCATTCAGTCCTTTGCTGACTCCAGTGCTGACACAGCTTGCTGAAATCCTCTTGAGTATCTCTGTGTTCCAGCCCACCTGTTTCTTTCTTCTGGGAATCCATAAGGAGTTGCTTCTGTTTTGAAGAATGATTCCTGGAAGGAAGGCTTGACCTGGAGCCAGGATGGGACAAAGTTCCCTTCCCAAAGAGCAGAACAGGACAAGAAAATGATGGCTGCTCACCAAAGTCATGGTGAAGAGCACAGATAGTGCTGTTGATCACAAAGACTTGTGGGGACCTGGGGAACAGGACTGACCTTTACTGTAGGGGACTCTCCTGGGCAGGGAGATCCATCACAGACTTCCACTGGACCATCCATCCAGGCCTCCCAAAGTAAGAGAAATGCCATGGAAGAGAAGCATACATACAGCACATAATCAAAAGGTGGATCTTAAGTACTTCCAAGCTTTTTTTTACCACACTGAAACTTATGACAGTTACTACAAGAAACTGCTTCTGGAATTTATGTCCTTTTCATTACAGAACTTTCAGAATCATTGTTTTGGCAGCCAGCAAATATGTTATGGAGGATTTTCTCCTTGGAGTTATTTTCATGTTAAAAATGCAAATACAAGACAACACAAATGAAAGTGTGGAAAAATTGAAGTGGAAAAAAAGTGGAAAAACTAAGGTGTCACTAGCTTAATTCTGGGCTTAGACTACATTTTAGTCTCTACAATCACTTTGGAAATACCCAGTTCTGATATGTAGTGACTGGTATGGCTGGGCTGTTAAACCAAGTTTTTCAGGTAGCCTGGAGTGCTGACAGGTATGCAAGACTGGATTTCACAGGCAGTAAAAATCAAAATTTCTTAAAGTTTTGAAAAGTTTTTTAGTTAAATAGACTAAATTATAGTTTTGAGGGAGGTAAACTTGGGCCACAGATTTCAGTTTTTTTTTTCCTTGACAGTTTAAAACTCAGGAGCCAGTAGCAGAAAAATTTGTTCCTCTTCATGGTAGCATGAACCTATTTCAATCATCCTCAGTTTCTACCTTATTGAGAATTTATTTTCTATAATTTATATAACTACTTCTAATTTTAGAAGTGTTTGAGAAATATACTTGTGATGTACTCTAGCCACACCTACTTCTCATTCCCAATATCCAGGAGATGGAATTTGGAAACCTGCTTACGACCTACTTGCAGGTGTTTGCCAGTGGGAACTTGAGGTCAGATGCATGGGATATTTCTTTTTGGGAAGGTGAATTGTTAAAGGCCAAATAAAAACATACATTTAGATCTATTTCTGTGATATAAATGCAGTATTTTAAATAACAAAATCCTAAATATCTTCCTATTTAGGAATCATAATTTATTTTTTTATTGAGTGATCCACACATGGATTATTCCACTATAATGGAAAACATTCTGGAGACAGGCTCTAAGAAAGCATAAGTATGCAATTTTCCTAAAATTTGGCTTGAGCTGTTTAGTGTCTGATATGCAAAATGAAAAGTGGAAACAAAGACTAAAGACTAAATTTAGTCGTGCTCAGATTCAGCAGGAAGATATGACTTGTGTACCACTCTCTCCTGCACAAATTCTCAAAGAGTGATAAACTAAAATGCTAGATATAATTACACTTTACATAAACTTTGATGCAATATGTAATTACCATATTTTGTGCATGCTCATGTACCGTCCTGGAAATCTGTAGGCCATTTTATCTGTTGGTGTGATCTAGATGAATAATATAAACAGGTGACTCTATTTTCTTTTTTAAAGCCTTCATGGTAGTGTTACAATTTATTTCATATTTCTTAACTCTTCTACATGCCTGGGAAAAAAAAAAGTACTCTTTGATTTAACAATGACATATTAGAAACCAAAGCATGTGAAACATACTGGTGTTTTGCAAAAATAATTCTCCTGAAAGTTACTCCATGCTTATGTGTCGTCAGTGCTAGGAAATTATACTTTCTTCTTTGTCTATGCAATTTCTACACTGAGGTTTTATTTTCTTTCTTCTCTGCATTTTGCACTCATTTTCATATATCTGTCATTGGAGCATTAAAAAATCATAAAAAAGCTTGGTGTTATAAAAGTATTGACAGCACATTTTCAGCTTGCTTTATTTTTTTCTTGTTCAATTCACAATCAATGTTTGGCAACATCAAAGACTGTATAAGAAGTTTCTTTTTTTTTATCTAGACCTTTTATTTAGCATGTTTTTAACAACTACTTGATAGCAGTCTCCTTTCCCCCTCCTTCTCCTACTGCAACACCTCAAAATATGTCAAGTTTCTTCTAAGACAAGAACAGGAAATGATTGGTTTGTTGTCTGCAAGGTTCCTCCCAATCATACAAACTCCAGGTTGGGAAGGCACCTCCCAAGTTTCTGTTTTGGGCACTACAGCTCAAAATGATATTCATGCAATGACTAAACATCACAGAACAAGTAGTTAGGCTTTTTCCCTGACTGTTCTTTGGGAAGCTGTTGCAGACCATCATGTCTCTAGCTCAGCGAAGAGGCCACACGGTTAAATACACTCTGGCTGACCAACAGACACAGCTGACATATGCAGTACATACATATGTTGTAGATGCAGTGTTTCTGGAAACATCTATGCATAGATCAGTCCCTGTTCTAGAAAATGAGTGAGAAGCTTATTGAGAGAAAAAATATAATTTGCATCAAGTATCTGATTTAATAAAGAGATAAAGAAATTAAGAATTTGAACTCCTTTATAGTCTTACCTCATCTTGGGCAACATCAAGCCATTAATCAGGTGGGTAAAGTTATGAGCCTTGCTCCTGTCTCTCTGCTATTTCATGTGGCTTACAGTGCAGGAACATGTCTCCTGTATGGCTAATCCATCACTCTCCTTGTCAGGACAATGTGCAGGAAGGAAAAGCATCCCTGTGAATGCTGTGTTGACGGGGGCAGCCTTTTACTCTTCGCAGTGGCAGAAGACACTGAGGACTGGGCTGAGAGAACCCAGCAGAGCCCTGCGAGCGTTATCAGAGCTCAGTCAACACCTGGACAAGATGTTTTTCAGGATGCGATTCACTAGCCCCATAAGTCTTTCTAATTTGATGTTATTTGATGTGAATTATGTGTAAGTAATGTTAATTATGCAATAGGTTTTGAAGAATATGTTTTGATTGTACAGTGGAAATGTCAGTCCCATTAACAATCATTATTACCTGTCAGAAAGCAGAAGCAGCTTTGAATGAATGCTAATTTTTTATTCTCGTATCTGTGCAGATGCATACCAATGTTTCCTATAGGTTTTGTTTATTTGTATCCTGATCATTGCACCAACCTTTCTCTCTCTCTCCAAGTCTTCTCTCTTTGGACTGAATCTGGAAAAGAGAGAAGGAGGCTGTAACTTCAGGCCTCCTGTGAGTCAGCTTATATTGAATGTGTTTTTGAAACAAAAGTTTCAGTTCTCAGAAAGTGGTTCATCTGCTGAAGTGTTTCCAAACCTTGCTCCCGGTGGTCTCTGGAATTTATTAAGTCTGTGGCAATGGTTCAAGGGTATTGGAGTGGGGTTTTGGAAGCAGCATTCCAAAAGGAAGCAACTTGTCCTGTTTCACTTTGTTACAGTAATAGCAAATCTGTATGAAAAGGAAGCGTAGAAGAGTGTTAGAGGGAACAAACAATATTTCTGCATCCCACGCTTCTTCAAAACCATGTTATATTATTAAAGGCTCTGTACACAGTCATTTACACTGACAAGTAGGATCAACTTAGGATGATCAGACTTTCAGCCCAAAATCGTGTCTTCCTTTCATTCTAGTCTTGCAGAAGACCTAGAAGCTCAACATGAGGATGGTTCCCCCACCCTTTGCTATTGAATTATCTACTTAGCTTAAATTTTGCAAAAAGTATTACTGGGAGACTGGGCATTTTCTGTGCAACTTTTTTTGTCTGAACTTACGACTTTTTCTCCCTTGTGGGAAATATTGACAACAGGAAAGTCTTTTTCTGGGAAAATTAATGTACCCTGTTTGATTCCTCTGGGTTTCTGTTCTTTGATGTTTGCTTAATTAATGATTGATCCATAGATCTAAATTTATATTTTTGTACTTTAATGGGCTACAATAATTGCAGTTGTCAATCTAACATTTTTTGAATATGCAATTGGCAACCTTTGTGAAATCAGATGGACTAAGGAGTTAACAACAGCATGCTTTGAACATGAGTGAACAGCAGGGGATAGTCAGTGTACCTGTATAGATTTTATTCACCAGCTTGTGTATAATTGAAATGACTATTTTATAAGGAAAAAGGTGAAAAGTGAGTGACAACAGGAGCAGAAAAATCATTGTTGTCTTGCTCTGACTTCCTGTAAATTGGATAGTCTGGAACAAAGTTTTCATTCATACATATTTTCTTGTAAGTTTTTAGGGAGAGCAGTTCATGAAGCCTCCAAATTCAATTTCAGCTGTCATGTCATACCAGACAAAGCATTAGTTTGTGGAGTACCTGGAACAAAGCTGTTATTCCATTTTTCACTTACAAAGGAAACCCCACCAGATTTCCATTTTTCCTTGCATAGGGTAGAATTAAAAGAATAAACCAGAGACTGGGGAGATTGGTTAGGTAAAAGAAACAAAGCCCTAGGAATGGTTCTTGAGTGTGTTGAATCATTGCTGGGATGAAGTTTATAAAACAAGAAATGGTACATTTTGAGATATTTAATGAGAATATTTAGTAATAATATATATGCTCTGATTTTTGTATGCATGTTGTAAAATAAGTATTAGACTTCTAGTAAGTTTATATGTGTATATTTACCTAAAACACTGCAGATGTAGGAGCATTATGGTACATTAAATCTGCTGTAAGTAAATTACAGGAACACTCTAATTGATAGGTTCAGTTTGCAGGTAGTAAAATAGTGCCCTGTTTCAATGGAGTTTCATTAAATGCTGCTGTACCCCATTATCAAGACTGTGAATGTATGGATTATGTGTCCTTGAAGTATCTCCTAAGAAGCTTTGAGCAAACTATGAGTATTTTTAGTACACTGGGTGTAAGATCCTTGTAGGAGAGTGATTAACTCTGTTCCTTAGTGAGACCACACAAAAAAGGTGTGGTATACACTCCCACATATAGCCTTGAGAGTCTCTACAGCATAGGGCAGATGAGGAGATGATAAAAAGCTTTCTGTGTTTCAGATGAGAGATGTAGAACAAAAAATTTTTTAAGAATCTAAAAGGCTAGACTTCTAAACATTAAAGCCCTGCCTCATTAAGCAGATGCTATGTTTTTCAAAATTACAATTCAATTGCATAAGCTTCAGATCTAAAACTGACTGATGGCAGATGCCTGCTAAACATCAAGTTATCAGTTTTTTTCCCCTTTTTTTCCCCTCTACAATAATATTACTTATAGGGGGTAATTACAGAAGAATAAATAATGAGAACAGAAAGCATGATGTTAGGTGGAAATTAAGTTTTTAAAGGAAAATCTGGGTCACAGAAAAATAAATGAATATTTCCCTCAGCTTTAATGAACTGAGATTTCACTTTTGAAATTTAAGGTCTTGTTTTCAGTATTCCTTGGCCTGAAACAGCACTTTTAATGTATTTACTTCTGATTTGTTAATTTCTATTCTACATGTAAGACTTTATATATATACACCCACAGATATAATGAACCCAAAACCTGTAATGTTCTGGAAGGGACATAAATCATGTACCCAAATTAAAATTCGTGAATATTGTAGTCTTCTCTAAATCAGCTCATGCTAGGTATTATCTTACATACTCACACATTGGACATCTCTGTGGATGAGATCAGGTATGTGAGGTCAATATTGCTCTCTTTAAAGTAAATCTAGATTTATAACAGCAGTGATTCTGTAGCAATTCAGAACTCTGGTGTCATTTTAAGAATGCAGTGCTTTTCTCATGTTCATTCAAGAATGTATATATGTCTGCAAGAAAGGTCAAAAAAAGGTTTACTGCTGAAGCTGTCTGTCACTCTTATCAAAAAGTTCTACACAAAACGAGCAGTTTGCCTGTTGATGCTTTGTCTGATAAAAACTGTTGTGAACACATCTTGAAAGAGAACATAAAATAATACCCTTACATTGGCCTTTTGATTGACTATTAATAAAGACTGCACTGATTTAGAGTCCAGTAAGAGTTTCTCAGTGGACGATGGGCCAGGGTGATTGCCAGTTATTAGAGAATCCTTCACCAAAAGCTTGGTGAAGAGAATGACAGAAATATTTTGAAGTTTAATAGTATATGCACTACAGAAAAAAAAAAATGTAGGCAGAGAAGGAAAATATGCAAATTATAAAGGAAGATATGCAAATTATAAGGCAGACATCTTAAACACAAATTATTTTAGTTTTGTTCTTTTTTTTTAATGTGGCAAATCAAAACCTGTTGAATGGAGGAACTCTGTTTCCTTAATGCTGCATCTTTGAATAATATCTGGCTTTACTTTAATCAGAATGACTGACAAAAGGCAACATTTTTGCTGGAGCTACTCTGTGGGCATGGTACGGTGGGGTTAATTTATTTATTTCTATTTCCCAAAATAAAAGGAATTCTGAAAATTCCATAAATGAATAGGGAAGCTTGTGGCTTGCCTGTGTGCCTCAGTAGCTGTACAGGTTCATCCTTCACACTCTGCTTTACAATGACAGTCAAACAAGCAGCCACAAGCCACCAGGTAAAAACTGTGTTTCTTTTTTTGGCTTAGAAAAGGAGTTAAATAATTTCTCTATGCTGCAAGAACTGTGACACTGAAAGAGAGGGGTGAAGTCCATGCACCAAGACTGGTGGTAATACAGACCTTTGCAGGAAGTTATGTAAGCTCAGGCACTGCAGCACAAAAGTTGGTATCAGATTAATTGCAAATGAATAATTTGAATTATTTCCTTGTCTTCTCTAGAGTGCTTGAATATTCCCAAATAAATAATGAGCTTTGAAAGATATTCATCTCCCCAAGAGAGACAAGTTTCTGTAAACTTGACTTAAAGAAGTATTGCTGCAGGCAATGAAATCTATACAAGCAAACAAAGCCCAGGAGATAAGTTGCCTTCTGGCAGACTATTAGAAAACATTTCTTTAGCAACTTGCTACATTCTTCAAAATAATAACCACTATTATTTTTAAATGGAAATCTTTTCTGTTTGAAATAGTACTTTAAAAAGCCTCAGGATCAGAGCACACCAGAATAAATCTTACCACTAGTCCTGCTGAACGTGCCTGCAATTGTAAAACATAACCAGCCATCCGAGCTTGAATATGTGGGTTAGTGTTTCTGTTTGTTTGGGGATTTTTGGGAGGGAAGGTGGACTTGCATGTGGATATATTCTATAAACTCTCACCAGTCTGAGCTCTGAACATCTGGGAGACTGCAGAGCTTTTCTCTGCTTCTGACCACTTCATTCAATGGCTCTTCTTCATTAAAGGACCTACAAAAGGATTTGGGGGCAAATTCTGAAAACTCTATGCAAAACAAATGAGCATTTATTGCAGCACTCTCCTACAATGTTAACTTGAAAAAACAACTGAATGCAACTTTTAATGTAGAATTCCATTACCATGGTACAATACCCACCTCCAACAAGAGCGATAAATATGTTATATGAAAACTTGTGGTTTATGATTGGAACTAATTCCACCATACAGTGGAGAGAAAGTCTGCACATCAGAAGAGGTCAGGCTGTGGTGAAGGAAGAGATGTTAAGCATGCTGTCCTGCTAGCTCAAAGTCCACTGACAACTTGCAGTGGTCTTACTTGGGGATTTAAAATTTTTTTGTTATTTTAATAAACCATCTAAATCTGTGAACTGGACATCTGATCTCTAAAAATATATTTTCCTCCACCCACAAACTCAATTATGCACTTGCCACTAAACAGCTGCCTACTTCCAACATTCAACAGAGTATAGAGTGAGGAATGTGCCCCTGACATGTACCATAGAAGATCTAAGGGCAAAATTAAGGTTTCTGCATGCAAAATTAAAAAAAATATAGGATGGCATAAAATCTAACGGTACCTAGTTAGAATCACATTAAGAAATTACTTGGCAGACTGTTAGCTTCAGCTATTAAAATAATTATTCAACATGAGAGAAACCTGTAACAACTATATTTAACATTGGTTTGTCAGAACTTTCTAGTTTATTAAGTTCAGTGGCAATGCCTTTAAGAATAATGTGATAGAGGAGTATTGTACCATGAAATATAGCAAGGGACAGCTTTACTTTAACCAGTGATTTCTGTTTCCTTTACATGAACTGCTGCACTACGCTTGTTACTAATTAGTTTTAAAAGACTTCCACTTTGATCCTGTACTCTTGGGATAGGGAGTACAGTAACTTCAGGACTGACTTCTAGACATCTCCTTTCGTAAATCTATTTTCAAATGAGTTATGTGGGGAAACCTTCAGAAATCCAGTAAAGTTTTTGATGTGAAGTCCTGAAATTTTCTTCTGGGGGAGTTTCTACTGTAGCACCAACACAATGACACTGCTGAACTATGGGGATTTAAGAACTTGTCCTGCACATAAGATAGCCCTATAAAGTAAAAGCAGACGAATGTGCTGCAATTATAAATAACATCTTAGACATGACACAAGTGCTATGTATTTATTTTTGACCCAGCAAGGAATGCAAATGAATTTCTGCTAGCAACTGGTATTCTAAAGTATTAAGTTTTTTTCCTAGATGAAGTTTTCCCATTATGTCTCATTATTTCAGTCAGCATTTTTGCTTTTATGCCTTTTTCTCTTTTTTTTGAGGAGATATTCTACCAAAAATAAATAATTAAACCACAGATGAACTGTCAAAAGGGAACATTCATATTTTAACGCAACATTAACATTTTGGTAATTAACATGGCAGTTAATGCTTTTAGCAGATGTAACAACATTAGACTTGTAAATTTCAATTAAAGTTAATAGTTCACGATAGCTGTAGGGATCAAGCATCCTCTCTGGATACTGAAAACATGTCTAATGTGATTAGAAATACTAATTGAAGAAAAAAGGACTGCTATAGTAATGACTGTACTTCTTTATCCTACTAAATTATTACAAACCTGCAGGAACTTTTAAAAATATATTTTTAGAAAGAAGCTTGACGAGTCAAATGCTCCCCTTGAAGAAATTAAAAGGGGTCAAAAGAACATTGCAGACATTTCCTGTGTGTTAGAAGAGGGAAAATCATTAACTGAAAGCCATTGCTCTTTCCTTATCCTCCTGAGATCATATTCCCAAGAAATACTATAAAGTTATTTGGTCACATTTCACAGCCCTTTTGGATTTAATTAGGAAGTAATGTGTTAGTTTTAATTCCCTCAGAGGCTTTGAATTCCAATAGCAGGCAGAGAAACAGGACTGGCACTGGGAACTATGACTCAAGTGGACATCTCTTGGTTTTAATGCAAGTTAAGAGATTGGTAGTGAGTCCTTTTCATGGCCTGCTGATACATGAAATATCTTAATAAGCACAGGGAAAGGATTAGTTTTATTAAGGGTAATTACAAGCTGCTAGCCACCTATAAAATGCACCCCCATTTTATTGTAAAATGCCAATGATATTTATTTCACTTGTTATGTGCATTTTTCTTGTCTCAAGCTGGCTCTGAAGTCAGTACCTCATTCTAGCAAAATTGCCACTGAAAATCATGTTCTTTTTAAGGTTTCAGCTAAAAAAAGCTAAACACTGAAATTAAGTTTGCTTTTTTGACTGACAATAGTTATTTTTAGGATAAATTCAGCTATTCCCCACTTATGCCGTTAGCTCGATTTCCATCAACATCCTTCCAGGATCACCATAAATTATTATTCATTTGCATTGCAGCACAGGCATAGGCTCCATTCTACCAGGCAAAGTGCAAAGACATGGTGAGAGACAACTCTTGTTTGGAAGAATTGCACTCTAACCAGTTGTGACACAGGCTGAGAGAAAGGATGCTAGCAGAACAAATGCTGGTTTATCTTCACTTTGTTTCTATCTGAAAGGTTGGAACAAGAGATTGGGAAATGTGGTCAAGCTTATATGGAAAGAATGAATAAAATTATTGGAATTAAATTTATCAAGTAACAATGCAATTGAGAACATATTGGTCAAAGTCATATTAGACTCTGGGCAAAGTGCCTATGTGCCATGTATGTACCTTTTTGTCTTGTGTCAGGACTAAATGTAAATTCTAAATGATGTTTAATTAATCATGAGCCTCAGGCTGCCTTCCTCCAAAGGTGTACATTTTATTGAGCTCAGGTAAGACCCAAAGTGTGTATTTAGGATAGCTGCCAGGTGTATACCTGAATTAGCCAGCGGATAACACAATACATTTGAATATGCACCTCTATGAGGTCTGTGGCTTCATTGACTTGTGTTCTAAAAAGACAAAAATGCATTTTTCTTACCTATCACTTTCCACTAAAAATTCCCAATATATTTAACAAACTTCTAAATTGTACCTGTGTTACTATGTAAGGTAAGGTGCTTCTTTGGACAACCCAAAGTTTCAACACTGGGGTACAATGGCGTGGATCTCTGATCTACCCAGGATATTAGTCAGGTGGGAGAGGAAAATTAAAGGTATGGTTAAGATTTTAGTAATTTTTTAGACCCCACATCCTCATTTCCTAGGCACTACTGAAGCCAATGGGATTCAGCATATGGATCCATGTGCATGGATATTTACTTCAGTTAGCTTAAAATGTAATAGCTGCGAATTTTCATTCATAATACTGCATTTTTGTTTTGCAGTATTATAGTAATAATGTCTCCAGCGTAAGACAATTGCTAGCAGCTATAAATTACTAAAGGAAAGGATGAACTTGACTAAATTTTCTTTTTTATTTGTTAAAATACTCAGATCCAACAGCTAAGGCCCAGGTCTTCAGCTGTGTTAATCAGCATGACTCCACTGAAGTCAGACCAACTTACACCGGGTAGGAGCCTGAACTTCAGTGACACCAGATATACAGTTTACAGGTTTTATTGGCAAGTACATGTTTATAGACTTGAAGGCAGTTTCTAATCCTGTGTCATATCGTAAACACTACCACCTTGGACAAACAGACAGAACAATTATTTGGAAGCTGAAAGTCTTACCCACTTCTGTAAGAGTTTCTTTTAGATGAATATCCTTCCCTGAAAGAACTTCATGCATGAAGGATCATTACCAGGCAGAAGTTAGCTTCTACCATTAGCAAAACGTACTAAAACTCAGATTCTGGCATTCAGAGCAGGGTAATCAACTTAGGAGGTGAAAAATTGAAAAATATATAAAGGGAATTCCTTGCCATCACTGATTAGTCACATAGTTATTGAAACAGTTACATTTGTTATGTTTAAAATTGTTTGAACCTTTAGATAAATGTAAAGGATGACTTAGCAAAAACAAAAATCTTGAGAAGAACTGTTGGGGGTTTAAGATAAATATTTGTTAAACAGGAAGAACTGAGGTAAGACAATACAGATGAATATGTCTGTTGCTGGTTCTTGAACAGTCACTGCCATCATGTGTGAATGGCAGAACTATGCCTAAACTGCATCTGAACTCACTGCCTGGCTGCTCTGTTACTGCCTTTGCTAAAATGAGGGCGAGCAGTGCTGCCCTCAAAGAACATGGGGAATGCCAGGATATGCTGAGGGAAGATGTGGATGCACTGGGCTATGAAAAACCTGAAGCCTGTTCAACAGGCTGCAGTGGAGTGGGAGTCTGGATGGACAGATCAGCTGGTGATCAATTAACCTGCACCAAAATATAATTTCCTTTATTACCAGTAAGCTAGGTCAGGCTAACTGTGCTCACTAGAGGAGATATACACATATTTTATTCATCCAGTTAGACAATAACACATATATTATGATAATACATCAGAATAGCAGTGTGCTAGAACATATAAAAATTTAGAAAAAAAGAACTGTATTTAATTGTGAATATGTATATAGAACCAAATTTTAGGAAAAGGTATTGCACAGCACTCAATAGAACTCAGTACTGATCCTTTCTTTGTATTGCAATGCAGCTTAATTTCTTTAAGCAGTTTTAGTGAAGATTTGTTGAGAAGTTTTACTGAAATACAGGAAGCTCCCTGTTTCCACATACCTTTCCAAAACCTCTCATATGTTTCTGTGGTATAAAGGGGTTCCCTGTAGGAACCTCTCATAATATCCACATAAGCAAACAGTTTTTCTATCCTATAGGCTTCCTGCTTCTGATGTGTTTGGAAGAGGTTTTACAATAAAGTTTTATACCATTACTAACATTTTCCTTCAAATGCTTTTGGTCTGCCTTTTACAGTTTTACATGTAGCCTGCCAGAGGTTTTGCTATTTTCTGTTTTTCTCATGTGAACACCCTTTTTTTAAGGAGCTCCTTTTCCTTTTTAATAATATCCTTTATTCTCATGTGGAGCTCTGCTAGTCTTTTGGAGACCCTCTAACTGGCTTTGACAGATGATAGATACTTACTCAGAAACTCTACTACAGATAATTTCCTCCTAACTTACTTTTAACAAACTTTCTTGATTTTATGTAGTCTTCTTTTCAACATTGTTGCTATGGTAAGTTTATTTGGCCTTTTCACTTCTAAAGGTTTTTTTTAATTTGAATATATTATGATCAAAATTCTAAAACAGTTCTTTGATACAGAAATTCAGAAGGTCTGGCGCCCTGCTTGATACAAATCAGTTCTCCAAGCTCCACTGGATTGCTCCATTTATGTTGTCTAAAAGCTTAAGTACTGGATAATTCCCTATCATAATATTTATCCAGTGCAAATATAATGGAAATATCTTTACTCCTGCCTTCACATCCTTTCTCATTTTCACATCCATGTCACAGGCAGCTATCCTAGCCTTTTTACTGTTAGTAACAAAGAACCAGGAGAGTGGGAGACTTTTCAGGCTTCAAGGACTTAGAGCAGAGCAGTTGCTCCTTTTGATTAATTTCCTGTACTTTATTGATTTGAAGAACCTGAAGAATTGTTAACCAGTGAGCTGCTATGTTATGCTCCTATCTCTGTGACCTCGAAGACATCTATCCCCATCCTCCACTGTCCTAGTGAGCTCTTCTGCCTGAAAGTTTTAAAGTTTTCAAATCTATATTTTTCCGAAGTCTTCAGTTTATTCTGCTAATGAACATCTCAAGAGTCTCCAGCTGTACAGAGCCCTGGATAATAGCAGAAGCAAGTTAGGAACCATCCGGGGAGCTGGGCTAAATGTTTGAATTCCTGGTTGATTTTTATGTTGTTACCTAGCACTCTCTAGGTGCTTTCAAGTCTAGCAGCTTAGTCCTGACAAAAGACACTGTTTTCAGAGACAATCCAAGTGCCACAGTGCCATTCCAAATAATACTCTTTGTCGTCATGGAATATTTTTTATATTCTTGAACCCTGACTATATTTATATGTTATGTATATTCACAGATTTCAATGATCAGAAAAAGACTGGTGCAACTTTCTTAAATCACTTCTGAAATGTGAATAGATTAATAATAGCATGGCTATTAAGCTTAGCATCCACTGACAAAGAGTGAGGTCCTTGTTCCTTCTGCCTCTGGCCTGTTCAATTCCAGGTGTAAAGCATTTGCTGCCAACACCTTCAGAAGTTGGTAAGATGTAGAGAACAAGCCATGTTCTCTCTCACGGATTCCTAATTCCAGCATGTCTTTGCCCATTTTCTCTAATCCTTTGCTAGCTGGTTAGGCAGTGTCCCCTCTGGCCTCTGAGAGAAGCTATTGCCAGAGATAAGCCCGCTCCTTAACAATCCCTGAGGCTACTGGATCTTCTGGAGCCTCTTCTGCCTTTCTGATTCTGTTTGATATAAAGTCTCCATTACAGGGAATATTAGACAAAGTCATTTAACTGTAAATGTGCATTGAAAAGCAAAGAAAAACATCCTTCTATAAATAAACATTTGTACAACGCAGGTCTGAAGAGGATCTTCTGTGGGAGAAGTGTCACTTTGCAAATTTAAAATTAATGGGGGCAGTGTAGTTACATTTATATGAAAGAATATTTGCCTGGTTGTGATGATGAACTAATTAACTAAGGCAGACTCTTCATTTTTACTGTCTCTGAGTCCCAAGCATCAAGAATAAAATAGAAACAACCATCTTCTAAGCAAGATAAGGCTGGAATACAAGAAAGAGAAGATTCTTCATCAACTAATAATGTCAGGCTAAAGTAGCCATTGGATTCAGGTGTCTAAAGAGAGAAGTCAAAATATTATGGAATTGTACAGTGAAATAACAGCATGGAGAAGATCAAGGAAAGTGAATGAAAGTGAAAGAGCAGTGAGTATAAAAATAGGATGAGAGAAAAAAATTCAAATAAAATCAGAGTAAACAAAGGAAGACTGAGAAACCTATCATAAAAAAGGCAAGTAAGCCCTGGGTATTCTCTTTTTATGCATGAATGTAGAGAAACCTTCAGATGCTACCTAATTCTAGGTTGTGAGTTGCTCATTTTCCATCTAATAGAGGCTAGAAAATAGCAATAGTTGGGTATTAGAGTACTATTGCCTTTACCTGTGCAAACATGAGACCTAATAAGACTCAGTATTTTATGGTCAACTACACACCAAATAACAATCTCTCCTTTTTCCATCAGAGGTTTTGCAAATAGGTGACTGCCCTCACACAACCCATTTCTGACTGAGGCTAGAGATTTCTAGAGATGAAAGTCAGTGAAATTGCTGATTGTAATTCTTTAAAGTAACTTCTTAACACTGTATGGCAGATCTATCAAGCTTTCACTCTATGGTATGTGGGAAGCCCTAATGTATTGCACTTTCTTAAAAAAAAAAAAAAATCCAGGGAATTCTTGTTCAAGAAACTACATTTACAACATAATTTATCCACAAAAAACCTGTATTTATCCAGTGGCATCAAATGCCCCGATGGTAATACAGAGGAAATGTGCAAAGATTAACAAATCAGAGACATGAGCGCCAACAAAAATAATTTCCTTTCAAATTTCATTAGACTTTGTATCACTGGTGACATTGCAGATGTCTCAAAGCTGAAAAGTCTGCCTCAAAAACAGATAACATTTTGTACACGGGGATGTGAATAGACTTTTCCCAGACACACTGGCCCATTTTCTACTTCTTTTGCAAGGCTAAAATCAAGTATAACGATACCTGTTACAAGGGAAAAAGTGCAGCAGAACCTCCAACCCTTATGGGAACTAAAGTTTTGCTTTGGAAAAATCTGATTCAAAGTAATTCTCAATTACTATTTTCTCTTTTTTAAATTACTGGAGTGCCTTTTAGAGAGGGCTTCTACACCTGAGGAAAAAAGTTATTTGATCACAATAATCCATAACCTTACTGGGGAAACTGGTCAGCTCTCATACTTTTCCCCCATCATTGGTTTTTAAGGCTTCTCTTCTGTGTAGGTAATTACTTTCTGTGTAGGTAATGACTTTTCCCTGCACTGAAGCAGAGTAGACTTTCAGGAATCTGAAAACCAGATTTTTTTAATCTACTTAAAGCCAGTGCTCTTGCAAAGTAGAAGCTGGTGGAACAGGACTCACCAAGAGTCTGGTGTTTTTTGTTTCCGTCACTTTTATTTCTCCCAATATAGCAAAAAAGGAGTTTGTGTCACATCCAGCTGATGTACCCAGTTAACATCGAATGTCTCACAGATTGACAACTCAAATACAAAATGAGCAAGTCTGGCGTGCTGTGTTTTCAAATCTGGCAGGGCCCAAGCCTTAGAGCAGCGCTGTTCAGAACAGCGGGGCCAGTCCCTGCTCCAGAGGCCGCGGCCGGTGCTCCTGCCGCTCCCGGCCCTCCTGCTTCGGCGCCGGGCGAGCGGCGCTTCCCTTAACGCAGTGCCCGGGCCCCGCTGTGCCCCTGGGCACGAACACGCCGGGACGGGCACTCCCTGTCTCACCGCGCGTACAGGTCCGGTTATTTTCCAGAGGAGCTGCGAGTCCCCGCACAGGGCAGCACAGGGCAGCCCCGGCCCGCCGGGACCGGCCGGGACCGACCGCGGCCGCCCCGGCGGACACCGCGCCCCCGGCCGGGCGGGCGGGCGGAGCGAGGCGGGGCCCGGAGGCCGCCCCGCCCCATCCTCGGGGATGCCGGGATGTTTACGGGCCTGGCAGGAGCGGCGGGGGGTGGAGAGCAGGTCGGGGCTGCCGCCGGTGCCTGCGCCGCCCGCCAAGAGCCCCGCTAGGCGCCCGCTGCCAGCGCCGGCGCGGCTGAGGGCTCGAGGCGCCGGAGAAGCCGGGGGGGAGCGGCGGCCGGTCCCGGTCTCCCGCGCCAGGAGCAGGCGGAGCCAGGCTGCCCGGTGAGCGGGACGGCGGCGGGGCCGCGAGCGGCGGCGGGGCCGGGGGGTCTCAGGGGTCCGGGCGGCCGAGCCGGCGCTGCCGGGGCGCTCCCCCCGCCCGGGGCTGCCGGCGGTCCCGCCTCCCGCCGCCGCACATTGGCCGTGGGGCTGCGGCGCGCGGCGCCATTGGCCGCGGCGGCTGCCGCTCCGCCCGCCGCGCGGGGACGGAGCGGCGCGGGGCCGGAGCGAGAAAGTTTGTGCGCGGCGCGGGGCGGGACGGGCGCGGGCTGTGCCGCGTTCGGGGCACCGGCACCTGCCCCGCGGCCGGAGGGCGCCGAGCCGCCGTGGGCCGGTGCAGTTTCGCCCGGTGGCGGCTGCCGCGCCGCCTCCGCTAGAGGAGCGGGCGGCCGGGGACCCTGCCCGGCGGCCTCGCCACCTCCGGCCCCGGCCTGCCTGCGGCCCGGCCGGCCCCTGTGCCTCTGCCGCGCCGGGCTCCTTGGTACCTGCCACACCTGGAGCTGCTTTCCTTGGTGTTCCTCTTCCTTTCCCCCTGGTTTCCTCCGGGCTGCCGTGCCCTCCTCTCGCTTGGGGGTGGGTGTCGGGCAGATGCTCTGGGGACGGCCCCGCCTGGGGGTGTCCCACGGCAGCGGGTGAGAGCAGCGCTGTCACCGGGAGCCCTGTGGCTGCGGGGGGGAACAGCCCTGTCCCGGCTCTGCCCGGCCGGGCCCTCCCGCTCCTGGGTGCGGGGCTTGCCCGCGGGGCTGCCGAGCGCTGGGGCCTGGTGAGACGCTGCAAGTGAGGCGGTCTCTGTCCCCTCCTTCACCTTAGCGAGCATCCAGCCTCGGTTATCCCGGTGCCGGCCCCAAGTTCCACTCAGTGTCTGTGTGAACTGAACCTGCACGGTTTTAGGGTTCAGAACGCTGTTCTTTGACTGAAGTGTGCTTTGGTTTGTTCTGCATTTTTTGAGGGGCATCACTACTGAAATGGTAAAACTACTCAAGATAATCACCCTACTTCTGATAAAATATCATGAAGGGATGTGTGTTCATTAATCACACAAATATTTAACTCTTGATATTATATAAACACTTTCAAAATGTTTTTTCTGCTTATTGCACCAATTGAATGGTAACTTTTGTCACCTTTTGAAATGATAGAGGTGTTTTCTCATATTACAACACTGGTATCACTTCTCAGGAAAAGTTGCATGTGTGCAGTAATTTCATGGAATGTACTGGATATATTTCCTATATAAAGTTGTATTACAAGCCTGAGATGCAGAAATTGCATAAGAAACACACTTTGGATTATTAGATCGGTTAGATTCACAGATTGGTTAAATCAGGAAGAATGATATTTAAAAGTTTTTTTTTTCCTAAGCTGTTTAGGAGAGAACTCAAGTGTTACAGTGCTGTAGAAATGTCTATTTAAACTACAGACTTGCACTGTCTTGAGAGAGATGAAATGCAGTGGAAAACAGTCATTAGTTCATGGCCTGTGGAAAACTTAGGCAGAGGAAGGAAAATTGTGGTGGAAAGAGGCAAACTTACAAGCAAGTCTGACAGCTTTAAAGTAAGAACTTAAAGCCATGTTTGTTATTTTTAAATGTTTTCAGAAAGAATAATGTTAAGAGCACTTGTTCTTTAATTTCAAAACATGAAGATACTATATTTAGAAATACCTGATGTTTGGGTAGATGGCTTGTCAGAGCACAGTTAGAGGTCGTTCACTGTAAGGATGGAGATGCTGCCTTTTTCGTAGATATCTTTTATTCAACATACTAGCTAGTCACTGCAGTAAAAAATAATAATTTGACATCAAGGAATTTTATTCAACCAAAAATCTTTTTTGATGGACTTACCACAGCGTCTTCCAGGGTCTACACAAATTAGATAAATAGATTCCTATCCTCACCATAGAAGTTTGTTTCCAAAGAAGGAAAAAATCTAACATTTTAGAGTTCATCATAAGGCCTGTGAGCAAATGAGAAAGTCAGATGAAAAGCAGAGTGCAGGAAGTCAGTTGCTCATTTTACTGTGACCTGTGGTATCTTCTGGGTTGTAAGACAGCCATATAAGCCCCTCTATAAGCTCAGTTGCACAAAACCTAGTCAGTCCTGTGTATTTATGCACAGAGACAATTTGCTGAGGCAGTTTGTTAATAAATACCCCCCCCCACATGTGTAATAAACTTAGTGCAGTACTCTCTGCATTTATACCGATGCTAAATTCAGCTTATCACTATCAGTGCCTTGCTGCCTTCTGAAGTTTGATATTGTTCCAAACATCTGTGTTGGATGCTTGGTTGAGTTCACCTTACATTGGAAAGTCCCCTAGGAAAAGTCCAACTGCACTAACTTCTTTTCTACCTCCAAAGGAAGTTTTTGTGATTTGGTGTTTATCCAAAAATCCCTTCTGATTTAGGAGGTGATGGGATTATCCTGTGCAGGTTAATACTGTGGACAGTTTTAGGAGTTAACTGACTAATTTCTAGAGAATTTGTTAAGTTTTTCTGCGTTCCATGTGCTTTGCAAATGAGATTAAAATAACTGACCAAAATACCAAACTGGTGATACTGGCAGCCTTTAGAACACTGATTTGCTGTATTTATCACCATTTCACTTCCCTGGCCACATAGGAAGGACCTGAGCCCTAGACTGAAGTACATAATCTCACTTGGCGTTTCTTTAATAAGTATTAAAGTGATTCTTCCTGTCACATTAGTTTAAAAAGCTGCAGAGAAGCCATGCTGTTAAAATGAATTGCTTCTTTGGTGAAGAGACTCCTGTGCATTTGTTTCAGGCATGTAAAACAAATTGTGATTCAGTTGCGATTTTTGTAGCAAGAAAATGTGCAGTATTTCAAGTTCCATTGTAACCTGTTGGGCATATAGCACTTATTTATGCAAGGGAATTTGTTATAAAATTTTAAACAACACATTAAAAAGAGGAATTTGTAAGAAAATACTGTGAACAATCATGTTAAAACCTGATTGCACGTAGTTAATCTTGCGATATTAGTGACTTGTTTTGGATTAGAGGTGATGAAGTAAATAGACTGTTTGCATCATGTGGCATTTGGGAGTCTGCATTCAGGCCTCTTCAAGCTGCTTGGAATGATTTATAGCAAAGTTATTGCTGTCTTATTTAATAGCTGTATTTATGTTGGACCAGATGAATTACTTTACAATGTCATAAAAGTTCTTGTAGAGCTTGTAGATTAGATTGTTGCTGAAGCCTTTGGGAGTTATTTTAATTAGGTGCTGTGAAGTATTGATGAACCAGTCTTTCTCAGTTCATTTCAATTGTCTGTAGTTAGAGTACAGAATTTACAAAATTACTGATTCTTTGATAGCTGGAAGGCAAAAGTATCACTGGTGAACTAAAAGTTACTTCTAAAAATAAGTAAAAACTTGTTGTGGGAAAACACATAGCCTCCTGCCCTGTAGAGGCCCCTCTTCTGTACCCTTTTTGTCCTCATCTGAGAGCAAATCCAAAAAAGGAGCTGTCTTTGCAGCAGTAAACTTCCAGTCCTTGCCCTGACTGAAATTCAGAACTGTGTGTTGGGTACATGGGCTGTGTGTGGACTTTGCAGAGACCAGCAGGAGTTGAGGAGCAGCCTGCAGAGTGTCAAATGTGCTGCTGGTCATTGAGGGTGCTCCACAGCCACACATGGATCTTGCACCTTTTAGACAGTGCTGGTTTAATGTAAAACACAGAAACAGCTGCAGACTTGAGTGTTGGCTTCTGTCTGAAGTGAGTGTGCTGGCTGCTGCCTGCCTTGCTTCTGGACCCAGGGGTCCTGGCTTACTCGCTGCTTTCAGAAGTCAAGGGTAATGCTGCTCAGAGGTTCACAGAAAGCCTGTTAAATATGGCTGGTCTTTCTTTTCTGATTATTTACAATGCTTCCTTCATTTTATCAACTTTGGGGTAGTGGATTTTAAACTAGATATTACAGATAATTTTTTTCAACTTGGGAATGTGCATTTAACACTTGCAGTAGGATGTCTTGCACTGCTTTCTAAGATGCTGAACTATTTCTTTGAGGAGTATATGGAATTTATTGTTAAATGTGTTCTACCTCACCTGTAGCGACATGGACATTGTCAGCCAGAGTTGTTGCACAGTTGTGTCCATCCAGTATTCTAATTGGGATGTATTTTCCCTTTGCTTAGCCATAATGGGTTTATATGACAGTGCTTCCAATCTTTTAATTTGCCTTGTTTTTAACTCTTGTGTGAAGATTAGCTGTTTAAACTTTTAGTAGAATCTCTTTATGAATAATTTGCTTTTATAGATGCATTTAAAGTCCTGCCTTCATTAGGACTTCCTCTCTGTGAGAGCTGTGAGGTTTTGTGCCTGTAAGGGTTTTTAAAAAATGTTTTAGCTTCCTTTATCTTAATATCTTCATTTTTGTTTTTTTTTTTCTCCTTTTATTTTCTTTTCCTTTTTCCAGTTTAACTTGTTATTCTTATTCATGCTCCTTATATTTGTTTTGTTTCCTAGTTCTACTTTCTCATACAGTATTTTGTTGACAAAACTCTTGGGTTGGTGTTGAGTGCATTGCCTTCTCTCTGTGAATTGCCTTCTCTCTGGTGTGGCACTTGCCTTGTTGTTACAGCTTTTTGAAGTGCTTGTTCACCTTCCTGCTGAGGATGAAGCACAGCTAAATGTGGTGGGCTTACTTACTAGTGCATTGTTGCCAGAGGGAAGATGTTCTGTTTCTTCTACAGTCCCTTTCCTACATCTCCCATCCCTGAACTTCCCCTTCTTACTTTTTTCTCTGGTGCTCAGCAGAGTGCCCCACATGCTGGATCCGCTCTCTGCTTGCAGAGAAGAAGCCGAGCTGCATCAACTTTGCAACAGGGCCAGAGAGTTCAAGATGGCAATGTGGATCGTGTGGCAGAGAAAGTGAGAGAAAGAAAGCTCTTTGGTGTTACCGAGCCGTTAGGTTGACTTGTGTAATTTAATGTTAGAGATGTAATTTGGCAGTAGATTTGGCTGATCCAAGTTAGCCGGGGCTAGAGCAGTCCTATGTCTTTCCCTCTGTCTTTTGCCATCACAGTTCTGTCCTTGTCTCTGCAGTGGTGTGATTCTGGGAACTAAATTGGGAAAAAGTGACTTTGTCAAGGCTAGCTTTCTGCTAGTTTCACTTTGCTTACCAGGAGTCTGGGTAGCCACAGCAGCCCCACTGGAAGGAAGAGGTTTGGGAGTCATGGCTGAAGGCAGGGGAAGCAGCAGCATCACATCATCCATTCACCCCGTCTGAGAGCTGCTCGCTTACAGATGCAGGAGCACAGCCCGGTGTGGTGTGGGCTGAGGCTTTGCTTTCTAGATGGTATCATGGTTAAATACAGTGCATTGTTCCCTACAGCACTTTTCACTGTGACATTATTATCATCTACCTATGCCCTTTATAACTGACTGTTGAGTATGAAGAAATGGGTTATCAGGTTTCTTTCAGGTGAATAGAAACGAAATTAAAAATGTAGAAGCTTGCTGCTCAAGCAGTTTCAGTTCCTGTTTCTTTTTCAGTTCATAAGAAATAACAAACAAACAGTTCAATAAAGGGCAAGTCAGTGCATGTATAACCCTTTGGTAGCACCTTGCAAGATAAGCAATTTACTTGAGTGACATAACTGAAATGGAGAGGGAGAAGTAAACAAACTAACTTTTTAAATTGTGCAAATGAAGAGGAATGGAAGCGGACTTGTGAAGCAGGAGAGCTTTGACTTTCATCTTCTAGTCAGACAGCATAGACAGAGCAAACTCTTAGTAGCTGGGGAATGACACTGAGTGGCATGTGTGTTTTCAGGGTTGGAGTGAAAATAAGCCTGGTGGCTTAGGCCAAATGGATGAGAAAGCTGCGTACGAATTCTTAGTGTATTCCCTTACTTCCTTCCAAAAGTGTTATTTGTGTATGGCTGCTCCTGCTCTTGCTAAAACCAGCTTTTACCCCAGATTAACTGTGTTTTTTGACTGCTTTGACTGGACTGCCCATGAGTAGGGAATTTGGACATAAGTTTGCTGAAAAATTCAGTATTTCCAAGTAGGTAGTTAATATCTACCGGTAGATTAACAACTGCTGGGAATTTGTATTGTTCAGATTCAAGGCTGTCCCTACAGAGGGGAGGAGTGACTTGGCATTCTGTGGGGAGTATTGATCTGGCTTTTAAAAAATGCTTCTAAATTTAAAACTAATTCTTCTTGAGTATAGATATATATGGATCTATACTGAGTCACTTTCAGTACTTTAAAATTGCATGTACAGTTTCTCTTCAATGTGGTTGCTCCTGCAGAGAATTTGATGAATGGGTATGTGTTTTCCACATTTTAGAAGACATTTTGGGTTTTTTGGACAATGTGAAGCAAATATTTACTATTAGCTGACAGTGGTAAAAATGAAATATTCTATATACATACACACTTAGGTATAAGTACATAATCTGTGTGCAGATGTGTGCACATATATATCTTAATATGCATGTGTATGTTTATATATATGTATTTATACTAATAGGGGTATGTGACCTTTTATTGTGACAATGGTGAACTTGGTCTTTCAGTACTGAGTCTGCTTTGTCCCTTGCCAGTTAGTCTTGGCAGACTAACTTCAAGTGGGTGTCAGCTTAAATGCATTTTGCATTTTTAATGTATACATATAAAAATATATGTAAATATGAATATTATAAACTGCAGCGTGCCCCCGAGTTGCCAGCATTGAGTGGGTGCTGAAGAGTGTTGATCAGTGTTGGTGACCTGACAAAGTGTGGGCTGTGTTTGACCACCAAGCCAGTTCCCTCCAGTGGCCAAGTTTTTGCCTTCAAGAGGTAAAGAATGACTTAAGACAGTCAGCCTTACAAACCAGTTTTGTGGCTGTTTTTTACCCTGCTCACATCAGGCTGAAGGTCCAAGCTGTTACTGCTGGGTCTGAAATTTGTCTCCTCCTGCAAGGTCTGTGCCTTTGGCGCTGGGAGGCTGTGTCAGGGTGACTGCAGGTGACAGAGAGCAGTGCTGGAATCAGGCTGGCACGCCTGGGCTGCCTGGCACACACTGCTGGGATTAGCACTGGCGTGGTGGGCTGCAGAATTGTGCGTCGGATATTCAGGAAGGCACTTGGAAATCTAAACCCTTGTTTCCACAGCACTTGGCTTTTTTTAGGTTCAACCAGAGGGACTGTTTGAATCTTCTACCTATGTTTAAGTTGTGCTTTTGAGTAGCTGGGACTCAACATGTGATATAAGCAAATGGGAATGCTTATTTAGCCTGTGTTGTTACATGGAAACGTAGTATTGGTATGTGTTGTTGGGCTCCCTCAGCTGAGGCTGATCCTTATCTTTAAATTTAGTAAAGATAAATGAGACCTAAATGTTGACCTAAAATTGTTCATTTTAATTCCATGTTAGATACTGAAGAATCTAACTTTACACAAAATTTAAAAGATAATTATTTACAAAAAACAGTTGTTCCTGAAGAGCCTTGTCTCTAACTTAACTAAAATAATGGTTATAGTAAAAACTGAAAATACCTGCCTTAATTGGTGGTGTAATCCAGAAGTAAACATAGTACATTCCATTCTTTGAGAACAGCCAAATTGACTGTGTCCCTGATCAGCACATCCTGAACCAGTGTAACTCCGTGTTTCTCTGTGTTAACAACTATGTGGAGTAGTTACAGCTATATTTTGAAGAAAAAAAAGAAGACTGAGCTTCTCAGATTATCAGCAGAACTGTAACATTCTGAGCATTCATTTAAGTATATGCTCTTTTCCTAAAGTATAGCTGTTTCTGCTTTGACATTGATTACTGTGTGTTCTCACTTAATATGCAAAATTGACAAACAAGTGCATAACAAGTAGCTAATGGAAACCATGTATATTGAGACTATTAATGATGTTTTCTACAGGAAAACGTATTTTTTTTGTTGTTGAAGAACTGCCATCTGTTAAAGCAATAACATTTTTGCCTAAATACCACGTGAATTCAGTGTGAATACTTTATGGACTTGAAGCTATGAAACTAGTTCTTAAAAAGTGTGATTAAGCAGTGCATTTAATCTTTTTCTCCTGGAATAATCTGTTCATGTTTTTAAAGACATAGTTGCTAGACTTAAATCACAAGGATTTCAAGTTTTTCCTAGTTTTTAAAAAAATCTTATTTTAGAATACGTTTGAGTGAAATGGAAGCGATGAGCTCTGGCTGCTGTTCAGGAGTGGCTCCTGTGCTCTGATGGCACTGCCAGCCGTGGGTAGTGCTGCCTCTCCTCTGCAGGCTGCTGGAAAGCACCTGGGACACTGCCTGCTGCCTGTGGGACGTGAGCTCTTGCCTCTTGGGCTGCTTAGATCTGTGTGATCTTCAGATGTGTGGGCAGATAGCAGAGAGCTCTGACAGGTGGCCACTGGGGAAGTGAATGAGGACAGTTTGTGAAGGAAGGAAAAGGTGTTTCTCCCGTTTCAGACACTTGGGGTTTGATGGTCTGACTTACTGGTGAGTACTCCTTTTCTGCCTTATGGAGTAAGAGGAATTGCTGTGCCCTTGTGAAGTCAATGAAAAATTGGTCCTGTTGTCTGTGTCCCCAGGAACTTCATTCTGCATCCTTTATGTGTAGGTGCCACTTACTGTTTTGATCAACTGAAAAAGTCAAAGATTTTAATATTAGTAATTAACCAGAAGTATTAACTATAATTGTAAAGTGTTAGCAGCCATAACCAGAGTATATAGATTTAGTGTATATGTCTGTGTTCCTGTGATCCATATTCTGTGCAGGTTGTCCAGATCCAAATGATCAAAATGGTGATCCAGATCATCAAAGTGGTGAACATCATGTTTGCAAGATAAATTATTCAGAAAGCTGCTTTTTTTGGCAAGGGGTGTGGTGAAGGCAAGGAGTCCTTTCCCCCTGTGTGATTGCTTTGAAAGTATTGAAAAACATGAGTTACATTTGGAGGTTTTGGGGTGGTGCTGCTATAGTTGACTTGCCTCACCTCACCTGTTGCTTCTTTTCTGTCAACCTGTATCGGGGTGATGGATTTGCAGAAGGTGGTCACTGTGTTACTTGTTTAAAGAGGTGACAGCCATGTTACAAATAGATGTGTTTTGTATTTGCATTTCAGTTTTAAACAAGCATGGACTCTGGAGTATTTTTAGTGTCTTGTCACTGTAAATTAGAACTTGAAAACCAGCTTTGGAAGAGACATAATTGTTGCTTCAATTGAAATTTAAAGATGAACAATTTTACAGCATTATATTTTGACTTCTGGAATTAATATTAAGGTAAAAGGCATGTCTGACAGTAAAAACAGTATTTAAGCAGCAAAATCCAATTCTTAGTTATATTGTGTTTTATAGTAAAAAAATTTGCTTTGCATCCTTGGCATTCTTTTGCCTCTTTGTGATTTTGTACGATCAAAATGCCACAATTCTCTAAAATGTGAATCTATCATGCAATCTCCAAAGATGAAAAGTTAAAAAATTAAAGTAACTTTCATATGTGGACATAAAGTACTTATCTTTGTCTTTCTGAAAAAGGAGCAACAAATAAAAGAGTTAATAAATCTTCCATGCTTTGTATGGTAGAATATTTTACCTCCTTGGTTTGCTTGCTTTTGTTATAAAAACAAGCTACAGAGGGCAGAGTGACTGGCAGTGGTAGTAATATGACTTCTCGCATTTCTAATCTTTTCCCAAATTTAACAAGAAAAGAGAAGGACAAATTTCTGAACACTTTCAGTCAGTGCCTTTGACCATTCAGACAAGTTGAATGGGTTATATATTTTGAATCAATCATACATCATCTAAACATTTCAGCTTGAGTTTCATTAATCTTGGGTATGTATTTGCAATAGAAGGTAAAAGTTTTTTTATTTACTTCTTTTCAGTTGACAATTTGAAGCAAATGTTTGACCCATAGGAATTATCTATTGGTGATCAAAATCTTGAAACATATTAGTAAAACACTTTGAAACTTTCAGTAGAAATATTGATGCTATTGAAGAGAGGTAAATGCATATAAAGAGTCTTTGAAATAGCACTTCAGAAAAAAATTATTGCCATCTTGGGAGCGATAGAAAGACCTCTACAACAAGAAATTAGCAGAAGATTCTTTAAGTTTTCTGTACATTCCTCCCCTGAGATTTATTGCAACTCCATCAACACCTGTGAATCTACCCAAAGAGTCTAAATTATGAAGTTTTGTGACAACAGTTTAATTTTCGGTGCTGTTGTGATATGGTTTCTTGCCTCGGAGGGGAGGTTGCATGGAGATGTTCTAGAACTTGCAAAAAAAAAAAGAAGTTGGTTTCAGTGCTGGCTGAAGGATTGCCTGGTCAGTGGTGTGCACTGTCTCTGGCAGCTACTTCCCCTTTCTCAGCATGGTCATTCTGACAGTCTTGGAAATCTTGGCAATTCCTACCTCCTCTGCTTCTCACTGTAGTTTGATAATTTTTTTTTTTTTCCTATTGACCTGCCTGAAATTGCATTTTTTGGATCTTCTTTGTCTATGAATCAGCTACAGGTAATACAAAATGACAGGAAGCCCCAACCTGTATGCTTTGTGTGGAAGTATGATGGATGGGAAGGCAAAGCCTAAGGGGACCTTTGGTTGCTCTGGAGTGTGGCTGTGGTTTGGTGTCAGGAATTGCTGATGGGGCTGGGATGGCATGTGGGGGTGACTGCTTTCAATGGGCCAAGGAGAGCAGATCACTAATGATTTGTTTGTGTATGCTGTCCACTGCTTACTACACAAGGGCAGCACAGGGAGAAACTGCAGAGCTGCTTGGTGACTCTTCTCTGTTAGTGATCTTACCACAACAGCACTGTAACAGTGGCAACAGTGCAGCAAGCACAAGCCATTCATTAGCTTCTTGAATATTTGCAATTGCCTTTGAAAAGCTTTTCTAAGGTTTTCTGCTTTCTGTTGAGAGTTATTTCTGACCCTTTGAATAGTCTAGAGAAATTACTGGGAAGATCTGCGTGTTTTAACAGCTGTTGGATTCTGTGTAGAGTGTAAATAGCTTTGTATGTGGAAGTACATAGGTTTAGCAGAATAAATTTATTACAGGAAATTTCCTCATGTTAAACATTTAACGGTGTCAGAAAAGATGTTCTGTGTCTGTCTGTCTCTAGAACATTCAGGATTTGGAGCAGGAATAAGAAAACAATAAATTGAAAAGCAAGGATAATATCCCTGTCAGACACATGTGATTTTTGTTCCTCTGAAGGCCTTGGCAGGTTTGACCGGATAATAGGCAGGGATACTTCACCTTTGTGTGATGAAAAAGTTGTTCAGGCCTTGCCTCTTGTATGAAAGCTTATTTCATTGTTAGCATTTGAAGGTGCCAGTGAACTTGTGTTGTCTTCATCTGAGCAGGGCTTGCCCTTGTAGGCATCAGTAACCCTGGCGGCTGCGCCTGCTCCCCCTCAGGGCTGCCTAGGAAAGGAGGCGCTTTGTTGAGGGGGGAAAATAAGATCTTATGAGTATTTGCATTTCTGTCTCTCCTGTTTTTCCTACTAAAGATTCAGTGCATTTTGCAACTCTTATTACTGGTTAAAGCCTTGTGTGTCTATCTTGGGAATGTGGCAGCCATCTTTCATCCCATCTTCCTGATGGGAAATGAGAAGTTCATAGTTGGGAGTGGAGACTGTGCTTCTAACATGGTATTCCAAAGGGCTCTTAACTGGCCTGTCAGAATGTACTGTGTACATATTTAGCTCTTTTTCTGTTTAGATGGAGCTACTCTTATATATTCCGTAAAATCTACAGATAAATCTGTGCAAAAAAGCATTTGTGTAGTTGCAACTCTTCTGCTGATCTGGTATTTGCCCTATTGCCTGTAGGTCAGACATCTACAAAGTTAAACAAGTGGTTGGTGCCCCTGAAGAGTAATGAGATGGTGCAGCTTTTATCAGACATTGTCATTTGTCTTGTGCAAGTAGTTTTAATTCCCATTATTTAATAATAAATTCAGCTGCCTATAGTGATTTATTTAATTTCATAGAACAGCTAAACATAAGAAAACCACCTTCCCCAAACAGTGGAGAGCTAGGTAAATGTTCCTAAACTCAAGCATACAATTGCAAAGATTAATTCCTTTGTTCTTCTACTGATGTTCATTAATCATAAATACTGGCTGAATTACAGTGTAATGACTGTATTTTTCTTTTCAGGACGTAAGGGACATTGTTGCGTGACAGAATGGATGAACAATCACAAGGGATGCAGGGGCCTACTGCTCCACCATTTCAGCCACAGGTACATATATCTGTTTTTTTTTTTTAACTGTAACTCATTTCTTAGAAAGGGATAGCATTATTTCTTGTGGTAACAATGGAACTGTGAACAGATAGAATGTATTCTCATGATCTTGAAATGAGTTCTGTATCAGTCCAGTAATCCATAGAAAATAATTGGTCTTAATTTTTGCGTGCTGCTGCTTCACTGACTTTGGGAAGTTGGAGTTGTAGTGTGAGGAGGAAGCAAAGAGGAATACAGTTGTTTCCTTAAGAAATGTTGAGTTTTCAAACTCTATGTTTCAAAATTGTATCCACAATACCATATTTATTTCAGACTGTTCGCTTCACTTATATCTCCTTACACCTCCTGACAGTGATACTGTATGAATGGCTGTCATTACATTGACAGAAATGTAAAGGTTTCAACTCCACAACCTCCCTGGCTCACCTCCCTTTTGCTGTCACCCTTGCAATGAAAAAAATCTTTCTTGATGTTCAGATGAAACCTTCTGTGATTCAGCCTGTGCCCATCACCTCTTATCCTGTCACGGGGCACCGCTGAAGGAAGCCTTACTCTGTATTTTAACATGTGTTTTTCAGGTATTTGAGCCTGTTGATGAGATTCCCCCTGAATCTTCTCTTCTGTAGGCTGGATGTTGCCAGTGCTGTCAGCCTTTCCCCCTGTGATCTGTGCTGCAGAGCTCTGGTCACTTTCTCCAGTATGTCTGTGTTGGGGTGGCCCAGAGCTGGATGCAGCACTCCAGGTGTGCTCCTGTCAGTGCTGAGTAGAGGGGAAGGATCATCTCCTCCTTCCTCCTGGCGCTACTGCTCCAAATGCAGTCCAGGCCATCGCTGTCCACCACGGAGTGCATTGCTTGCCCCTGTTCATGTTGGTGTCAGTGGGACCGCAGGTCTGGCCTGTGGAGCTGGTTCCCAGCAGGTCGGTGCCCAACGGCCCCGGCGTGTTTTGCGAGCTGCCCATGTGTGGGGCTTCCCACTTCCCTGTGGTGAATTATGTGGGGCTCCTGGCAGCCTGTCAGGGTCCCCTGGGATGACATCACGACCCTCTGGTGCCTCCAGTCCTCCCAGTTTGTGTCATCAGCAAACTTACTGAGGTCACACTTGGCCCTGTTATCCAGATCATTAAAGATGGTGTTGGTCAATACTGCATTGAACACACTATTGATTGCTGAGGTGCACTGCCAGCTACAGTCCTCCACCCACAGTCAGTGCTATCAGAACCTCATTTGCTATTTGGAATGAAGTGCTTGAAAGCTCCATCCAAGTTTGTTATCTATGAAGTTAAAACACTGTACTCCCTTACATCACAAGGATGTTTTGGGAGTGCGGATAGTACTCCCAAATTGCTTCCACATTGTAAAAGGGTTATGGAGGAAGATAGAAAAATATGGATTATCAGTCTGAGGCAGTAGACTCTTAAGTTCCAGAACTTTAGTGAGTAGAATGGGAGCATTTCAGCATCTAAATAGAGAAAAGCATTAATCTCCTATTCAACCTGAAAAACCATAAACTGAAGGCAGCATATACATCCCCTACTTTTTGGGGTATGTTTGTTTTTTGTTTGGGGTGTGTTTTTTTGTTTGTTTTGGCTTTCCCAAAGCTGAAGAACAGTGGTTTATTAAGTCTCTTCTTATATGGAAGCATATCTCTTCTCAGCATTGCTATTCTGCTCTGTTTCCTTGTTTGCCTGTATTCCCCTCAAAATGAGGACTTGGAGCCCTGTGTAGTATTCAGTGTGCACACAATAGACTTTAGTAGTGAAATATTTTGTTTTGTGTTTCATTCAGTTGCTTTTCCTAAAGATGTCTGACT